>NC_090442.1:571499649-572712737 GCF_031143425.1 Pleurodeles waltl
TCACATGCTAGTATGGGGACCCTGGAATTCAGAGAGGTGCAAATACCCACTGCTTCTCAACACCTTATCTTGTGCCCATTTTGGAAATACAAAGGTTTCCTTGATACCTATTTTTCACTCTATATTTCACCAATTGAGTTGCTATATATCCAGTATACAACGAAAACCCATTGCAAGGTGCAGCTCCTTTATTGGCTCTGGGTAGCTAGGGTTCTTGATGAACCTACAAGCCCTATATATCCATACAACCAGAAGAGTCCAGCGGACAAAACAGTATATTGCTTTAAAACATCTGCCATAGCTGGAAAAAGTTATAGAAGAAAACATGGACAGAAATGGCTCTCTTTTCACCTCAATTTCAATATTATTTTATTTTAGCTATTATTTTCTGTAGAAAAACCTTGAAGGATCTATACAAATGTGACCCCTTACTGAATTCAGATTGTTGTCTATTTTTCAGAAATGTTTAGCTGTCTGGGATCCAGCATTGGTTTTACACCCATTTCTGTCACTAAATGGAAGAATGCCGAAAGCACAAAAAAATAGTAAAAAATGGGATATGTCCCAGTAAAATGCCAAAATTGTGTTGAAAAATGTGGTTTTCTGATTCAAGTCTGTCTGTTCCTGAAAGGCTGGGAAGATGGAGATTTTAGCACCACAAACCTTTGTTGATGCCATTTTCAGGGGGAAAAAACACAAGCTTTCTTCTGCAGCCCTTGTTTCCCGTTGTTTAAAAAAAAAAAAACAATTGTAGCTGTAGTTTGGCTAATTTCTTGGTCTCCTCTAGGGGAGCGCACAAGCTCTGGGTACCTTTAGAATCCCTAGGATGTTGGAAAAAAGGACGCAAATTTGGCATGGGGAGCGTATGTGGACAAAGAGTTATGAGGGCCTAAGCACGAACTGCCCCAAATAGCCCAAAAAAGGCTTGGCACAGGAGGGAGAAATGGCCTGGCAACAAAGGGGTTAACAGTACACCTTTCAGTGTGCTGTGTATTCTGTTATTCTCCTGGTGGTCAGATAGATCACTTTCAACCTAGGTATCACTACACTCTTGTCTGCATTCAGTTATGCACTTATGCATATTTCCATTGTAGCCTCACCCTGTCATTTCCCGATCAAAGATGGTGGACACAATCAAAGTATAGCAACGAGTTTGCAGGGACTTTATTCATATCCCAGCAGGGCTCCATGTTCAGCTAGTCCGCAGTAAAGAAGGCAGGTATGATTCACAATGGAAGAGAAACAACACATTAATGTGGAAGACAAAATGGAGAGGGGAGTGGTGGAGAAAGAAAGTGAAAAGAAGGAACAGGATTTGCAAAATAAAGAGAAAGATAAAATAACAGTGGGGTATTATTTTACAGTTAGACATTTTAGCACTGTCAGAGGCATAAATGTTTTTTTGGTTATGTGTGCTGCTTTGCACCTTTTCCGTTGTTTTTATATTTTTTCAGTCCTTACTTTTATAATTTGGGGGACTCCATTTCTGTGAGACTTTTTACTTAGGCTCTGTTTTCTTTTTCCATGATTCATTTTTATTGGCGCGCGTAAAGCGCTCTGTCCAAGCTGTAATCTCTCTTTGGGCTTCTAACCACGCCCAGGTCACGTCAGTCACTTTCATTGGCTCGTGGGCTTGCCTTTTAAAATCCGCTTGCTTTCATTTGTGAAAGGCATGCATACGGCATTCCTTTTCCGGTGTTTAGCCCACCTACACAGCACTGGTACACTATCGAAACCATTTGAGGTGCAATGTTTTCAGCATGGTTTCCGGATCGGTTTTTCCGTTTTCAATTTCAGCGCGATCGCGCTGCATTTTACAAAGCGCGATCGCGCTGTGGTTTGTTTCTTGTAATTTGTGTACCAAGAAAAGTCCATTTAGGAGTTTATGAAGCTAATAGCTCTAACTCAAGCAAATGCGAGACTCGTTGCATTGCAACTGCTTGTTTGCCTTGAGGGATCCAAAAGATTTAAAGGTGATTTCAAGCTTTCAGTCATGGCAAAGTGTTACATGCAACATCAATAAAAAAGTTTCTTTAATTATCAAAACAGCACCTCAAGTAAGAGAAATGGGAGGATGTCAAAGGGATCATTTGCAATAATATTAGTGAGCTGCTGCTGTGTTAAAATATTGAAAACATACGTCACTGTCCCATATTATTAGGTGTAAACACATTTAAAATCTGGACGTGTCTGTGCACTGACAGTGACTCGGCCAAAGAGGGTATGAAAGAGCTGAAATTGCATCATAAATTCAAAAATGTTCCAAACGGGCACCCAAAATATGCTTGTCCCAGGGCCCCCCAACTCCTTAAGATGTCCCTGACTGTACAGGGTGTGCTGGGGAAATCTCAAATCAATGCAGTAGAGTTACAAGGATTCCATGGGCTCTGGTGCAAATAAGGAAAATGGCCCCTTAGGGGCTCTGGGCGTTAGTGCCACTGCACCTGCTGCACCAATGGCAGCTACGCCATTAAATACATGGGTGAAGGCTTTGATCAATGAAAATGGTTGCAGCGTTTGCAGTGGGGCTGAGAATCAGGTGGTTGGATCCTTAACATGTGTCGGTAGGAAATGGAAAATTGCTGGCAGCACTGTTTGAGAAAAAGAAAAGGCAAACCAATATGTAGAAGTGAAGGTGATGGTGGTACTTGTGCACCTCTAGAGGTTGTAGTGATCCAGGGGCACTGTCACATCACAGACTAGATCAACAGCCAGTTTGTGGATGAGTTATTTTTCTACATGCTTACACTGGAAGCCGCACAAAGGTAACTGCCACGAAGTATGTATGCTTGTTGTGATGTTCTTTGTTCCGTTCCTTGGTATGTCAGCAAGCTGGAAATCTGCCCATGTGTGCTCCTGACACTGAGCAGGTGTGAGCCTAGCCAAACCTAGGGCCTAGAGGGATGACTCAAAAAGCCAGGTCTTCAGTTTCTTGCAGAATTAAAGCAGTGAGGAGGAGGCTCTTATGTGCAGGCCATTCCATGCTTTAGGAGTATGTAGGGGAAGACTCCACAACTGTATATGGCTTTCTGTGCACATGGGATGTGTGCAATTAGGATACCGGATGAGCGGAGGTGTCTGGAAAGTTTGTGAAAGCAAATGAGATTGTTGAGGTATGGTGGGTCAGTGTTATGTAGTGCCTTAAAAGTATGGGTGAGAAGTTTGAATTGTGCTTGTTTCTGAAGGGAGAGCCAGTGGAGCTCCTTTAGGTGTGGTGTGATGGTAGTGTGGTGTGGAAAGTTGAGAATGATTCTGGCTACTGAGTTCTGAATGGTTTGCAGTTGTCTGGTGAATTTTGTGTTGATCCCGGCATAGAGGGTGTTACTGTAGTCCAGCTTGCTTGTGACCAGAGCATGCATAATGTTTTTCCAGGTGCTGATTCGGAGCCATGGCATTTGAAAATCTTTCTGGCATCCCCAGAGTATGAAAGCATGAGGCGGTGATGGCATTGACTTGGGGAGTCATTTCTAGTTTGCTGCCATTGACGACCCCAGTACTTTTGGTGGTTGTCAGTCCTATCTCTTTTGGCCACCCGGTGGAGCCCCATGTTGAAGTGCTATTCCCAAAGATCACAATTTCGGTCTTGTCAGTGTTAAGCTGTAGACAGTTGTTCTACATCCAGTGGGAAATTTCAGTCCTGCAGGCACAGATCTTGATTTTGGTACTGGACTTCTTGTCTGAGGAGAAGAGAATAAGCTGCATGTTGTCAGCGTAGGATAGGCTGCTGATGTTGTCAATGCGGATGATGCTGGCTAGAGGCATAATGTGTGCCCTAAAGATGGTCTGGCTCTGGGATGATCCTTGTGGAACCGATGAGGTTGCTGCCATCCGAAGTGTAGAGTGCAAGGCTGACTGGGTCCTTTCAGTCAGGAAGGAGCAGATCCATTGGAGTGTGGACTTGGATTCAGATGTTGTGTTGCCATTGGATGATGATGGAGTGGGAAATCATAGCAAATGCCACGGAGCGTTCCAGGAGGATGAGGGCCACTGTGTCTCCTCTGTCCAGAATCATGTGGATTTTATTTCTGGTGGCAATGATGGGTTTCCATGCTGTGGTTTGGTCTGAAACCAGACTGAGTGGCGTTGCGAAGGTGGTGGTCTTTGAGGTATTCGGTCATGACTTTCTCTAAGACCTGGGCCAGGAATGATAGCAGGGAGATTAGTCTGTATTTGGCGAACGTTGAAGGGTCAGTTGAAGATTTCTTTATCAATGGGATGACAGGAATGGCACCAAAGTGGTGGAGGCATTCAAAATGTGTGTGAGCATGGCACTGGTAGGTTGCAGTCCTTTGAAGTAGATGTTGTTGGGCAAAGGGTCCAATTGGGCTCCTGAGTGCATGGATGTCATGGTGGCAGCAATGTCTCCTGGGGTGATGATGGACCAAGTGGTTACCATTGGTATTTTGGATAAGATTAGGAGGCAGTTAGCAAGGTGGGTTGAAGTTGCTGTAAATTGTAGTGATTTTGTTGCTGAAGAATTGAGATTGTACAGATATACTGCAAGGAGTAGATCAAACTGGAGGCAGCTGCTGATGAGGTGAAATCCCTCACACTGGCAGAGCTTTTGCTGGTTCTGGCTTCAATGCGGTCCTCTAGAGTGGCATGTTTTGTGGTCTGGACCATTTGGTGAAAGCATCTCATGGAGGATTTGAACGTGCTCCTGTCTGTATTGTCTGGGCTCATTCTCTATTCGCCCTCCAGTTGTTTGCAGTGGTATTTCATCAATTTGAGTTCCTCCGTGTACCAGCTGGCCTGGGGTCTAGATCTTGTTGTGTTTCTGTGTTTGAAGGAACACAGGGAGTTGGTGCAGGAGGTGATTGAATTGAATTGTTTAAATTCTTAATGGCTTTGGGGAGGTTGCTGGGTGTTGAGAGCAGTGTTTCAGTCCTTATCAGTGATGCTGCTCCGGTTGCGGTGGGCTGGTCTGGCAGTGGTGCATTTGCGCTGAGCCCGAATGGGGATGCTGAGCTTAATAGGGGTGTGGCCTGTCCATGAGACTGGCGTGAGTTTTTCAACACTGATGTTGTCAAATAGTGAAAATATGGTCCAGGAGGTGTCCTGCAACATGGGTGCCTACCATTATTTGTTACGTAATGCTTGTAAGGTCTTTGATGAGTGCTTTTGAGTTGGGGTCGATGTGGTCTTCCAGATGGATGGTCAGGTCTCCATGTAGGACGTAATTGCTAGCATCAAGGGCAAGTGGTGCGACAAAGTCCATGATGATGTCAGTGAAGCTGGTTTGCAGTCATGCTGTTCTGCCGTTTTTGTAGGGAAGTGAACAATATCAGCCAAAGCCATAAGGTTCATGGATAATCAAGAGATCAACAGATGTCCCCTGCATCCATACAGACATAGAAATAAAATACCTGTATGTTGTGTTATGTTACATGACTTTATATAGAGCATACACTGCTGTTAGCACAGCCTCAAAAAACCCTAGCTTTAATTTTATATTTACAATTGTGTTGTCTTCAGCCTTCAAGGACCCCTACAAATATTATAACAGATCCTGAATAACACAACAGAAACCAGCCCCTTACTCAAGCACAACAGTTTTACGCATACACGATCTGTTGTATAAATTAATATTGGCGTTACAGCAGTGCTACATCTTTCGGATTCACCTATGCTTGAGCTAGCTGCCGTCTGCCAGAGAAGCCCTATGAATGTGCTGAAGGCGGCAGTCAGCGGAACAGTAAACCAATGAAACAAAGCAAATGAGACACATTCCTTCCTAAAAATTTCTTCTATGAACAAGCATTGGCAAAGCCAATAGGTGTCGCCTAAGTGACATCTCTTGGCTTTGTCAATTGTTTTTCATATATGTTATTCAACATGGCTTAAACTAAAAAAAAAATACAAAAAAGTACTATAACTCGGAAGTAATCCAACCTTGCGTAATGTAACTGGTGCTCTTGTAAAAATGCTCTAATACCTTTGGGGCAATTTGGTACTATATAGTACAGTAAAAATATTTTTTAAAAGAGCACAGAGAGTGGGGGGAGGGTAAGCAATTCGAGTAAGTGGGAGGCCGTACTAGCCACTGGAAGCAATGCATGAGGATGTCAACCATTGTATGATGGATGGTGTGTATTGATTGAATAAAATACCTTGATAAATGTTGCATTGTTTGGCCTATAAATAAGAAGTAACTTGGCCTTTTGTAATATAACTGGTGCTCCTGTAAAAGCACTCCAATACTTTTGGGGCTTGGTCTACATATTGGAACGGTTCTTTTAGAATCCCTATGCCTGTACCTAGCACTCTGTTCTTTTTTGAATGAGATACCTTCTGTGGTATGTAGTATTTAAGACCAAACCCCAAACCATCTCCTGTGAGGAAGCATTAACCGCATGACCACATTTTTTAATGTAAATTGAAGGACACAGTCAAGCAAGGGTATCCAATGTACCTTCAGGGGCGCCGGGTCCATGCCAGATTTTCAGAATAACACCTATTAAGTAAATAAATTCCCATTATATTACTTGTTTGTCCATTTATTTGTGTGGGTACCCTGAATTCCTGGCATGGATCTCACCCTCATGGGCCTGCGTTCGACACCCCCTCTGGTAGGCTTCTGACTAAGCTTTGTATACAGCAGAAGCCCGGTACCTGAACAATGGAGAAAATGAAAGTACCCCCTTCCTGCAAGACCTGGAGAAGAGTTTTGTTAGCAATGATGAGTTAAATGAGAAAAAAACTGTGCCTTTGCTGAATTCTATTTTAAAGTGTTTGATTCTACTGTATAATGAAAGGAGATATAAATTTTGAGAAATCTTTAGTTTATTTTTTGCAGTTTTATCTAGTGTGGACTCGACCCAAAGGTATTGGGACGCATGTTATAAGCACCAGTTACATTGCAGTAGATCAACATTTATTGTTTATAGGCATGGGAGAGACTGAGGCCCATATTTATACTTCTTGCCGCAAAACTGCACAAACGCAGTTTTGCGGCAAAAAGTATATCGTCGGCTTGCATCATTCCAAAGCGCCAGCTCTGTGCCAAATTTATGGAATGCCACAAACCGGCACTCAGGTTGAGCTAGCGTCAGAAAAAAATGACGTTAGCCGGGTGGGGGTGGTGGTACAGGTGAAGGGGGGCTTGCCTCCAAAAATTACGCTAGGCTGGTTAGAGGCAAAAGAAATGCTATTAACCAGCCTAGGGTCCTTTCCTGACGCAAAACCATCCATACCACATGACTCCTGTCTTATAAAAGACAGAAGTCATGCCCACCACCCCAGTGGCCAGCACAGGGGACCAGGGTCCCCTGGGCATAGCCATTGCACCCAGTGCCATGCAGGGGGACTCATGTCAGGGCCCCAATGGCACGTAAACTTTTTTTATAATACTTACCTATACTTACCATACTTACCTGGGATGGGGTCCCCCATCCTCTGGTGTCCCTCTGGGGTGGGTGGGGGTGTTCCTGGGGCTTGTGGTGGGCACCTGTGGGCCCATTCCATGGTGTTTAACCATGGAAATGGGTCGACAGGTCCCCTAATGCCTGGTCTGACCCAGGCGTTAAATAATGGTGCAAAGCAAGCTTTGCAGCATTATTTAGCCCCTCCTCCCACCCGTGCATCATTTTAGCACGGGGGATAAATATGGGGCTATGGCTAAGTATTTTGATGCTAGACACATCTAGTGTCAAAATATTTGAGATAGCACCATTTTTTGGATGTGTGCACCTACCTTGCATCAACGAAATGCAAGATAGGTGTACCCATCTAAAAAAATAGTGGTATCTCAAATATTTTGACACTAGATGTGTCTAGTATCAAAATATAAATATGGAGTTCAGTTTGCGCCAAATTTGTGTAAAAAAAAAAGAACGCAAATTCGGCCTAAACATAGTATAAAAATACCCCTAAGTAATTTGCCCAGAATCAGAGGATGTTGAGACAACTTCGAGACTCTAAGCTGTTTCCCCAGTTCCACGGTTAGCAGCTCTGGCTGTTACACCACATCCTTCTTGCAGAGTTAACTAGCTGATGAGGGGAGGTTGGTGTTAGCTGTAAAACTGGGGTTGTTGCTCTGAAGCCACTGTGCCTCTCATTTTGAAATGTTCGTGCACAGGCTGTGTAGGTGCCTGCTGATAGAAGAGTCTGTAGCCTATGCCTACTACACAAGAATGTGTCAAGGGTCCTAATAACGGCAGAAAAGGTACAGAAGCACACTCAGCCAAATTCTATGGATGCTGGGTGGGTGAGTGCTTTATGCAGCAAGCGCTCCTTACTGATGCACTGAGGCAACATCCATTGGATGCTTCTAAGCGCTGCGTCAGTGTGGACTCTTGTCACCCAGGGAGCTCCGATTTCCCCCAGGGATGAAAGCCACCACAGCAGTTTGGAAGCCGGTTCTGAAGCAAGGTGGGCTGCAGAATCTAAGCTTTCCCCAGCCCCAGGTGGCTGGGGAAACAGCAGAGAAGGTGGGGTGCTGGAGCAAGATGAGGGTGCAGTGTGATTGGGGTAGGCGGACAAGAGTCCTCCTTGTTGGCACACCAATGCAATATTTGTTGGATACTTCTAAGTGCTGCGTCAGCTGCGATTATGACATTGAAATGGGAGGGGTGAAGGGCTGGTTTAAAAAGGCAACGAAGAGTAGGATGGGGTGGCACGGTTGAAAACAATGGAGAGGGCATGGGTGAAGATAAGTGACTGCTGACAAAATCACTTGCAAAAGTAAATAAAAAATAAAAAATTAGTACTTGGTCCAAGCACGGCATGGATGAAGACATAACAAAAGGAACAGATGATGGCCAGAATGCTGAACAATGCAAACATTCACTCCCAGCCACAAAGATCCGGGTTTAATCCATTGTTTTTTTGCCTGCCACCCAGTTTGGACCTAGTCATATGTAAATCATTCTTGACCCTGTTCCCCATGGGAACAGTCCTGCCCAGATGTGGGTCCTGTGCTCACTATGCCACTGGATTCAAGCTAGTCTGGCTGATGAACAGTGATACCCGAAACCAGTCCCAGGATGCTTGTTTCCGGCCCAGGGAGGACCTGGCCTGGCAGTTGGGGCTGGTCTGTTCCCATGGGGAACAGGGTCAAGACTAATTTGCAAATGACTGTGTCCAAACTGGGGTGGCATGGTGAGCAAAAGAATGGTGGATAAAACCCAGATCTGTGACTGGGTGTGAATGTTTGAAAAGTGTCAGCACTCAGTCCATCATACTTTTGTGTTGCTGAAGTCGCCTGAAGTGGGAAGGGTATGCCCAGACGTGGGTGCCATGCTTAATGTGCCACTGGATTCAAGCTAGCCTGGCTGATACCCTTAAACTGGTCTCAGGATGCTTGTTTCCAGTGCAGGGAGGACCTGGCCTGGCAGTTCGGGCTGGACTGTTCCCATGGGGAATAGGATCAAGACGGATTTGCAAATGGCTGGGTCCAAACTGGGGTGGCATGGTGAGCAAAAGAACGATGGATAAAACCCAGATCTGTGACTGGAGGTGAGTGTTTGAAATGTTTCAGCACTCCATCCATCATACTTTTGTGTTGCTGAAGTCATAGATGCCCAGGAGGAAGACAGAGGTGAGGAGGAGGCCCTGACCAATAAGAAGCAAGCAAATGAGACCCACCTGGGAGCCAGTCAATGGGTAAGTAAAGCGATGTAGTAGCCACATGGGAACCAGCCAATGGAAAGTAAAGGTAAGTGCAGGCCGGGCTCTAAGCCTCTTTTTAGTTATTTATTTTTTTAATTTACAAGAGATTTCGCAAGCGCTGTGAAGCCGAAACCTAAAAATTACATATGGCGCTGCCTAACACTGTAAGAAAACATAAAATGTCGCTGTCTTTGAAGAGATCGGACACAGTAATATGGACCACCGAATGGAACAGCTTAGTGAACTCGATAGGTGCCGCTGACAATTGTACTTGAAGTCATGAGTTTGAATCCAGGCCTTCCTTCCTTCCAATGTCGGTAAATTAAGAGTCATAAGCTGGGTATCAGTGACATGTCTTATTAGGAGCACTCCTTAACTGCAGAAGTGCATTTAAGGTACAAAATTACAGATTTTAACAATAAGTGAGGATTAACAAATCACTGGGCTTCTTTCTTGATTTTAGCCAATAAGGTACCAATAGCCCTGCAAACGACTTTTGTTAATGAAAGGAAAAACTCGGCATTATTAGTTTTCCAACAAACAAATACTGCTCAATTTCTTTTTTTAAGTTAAGTAAATCTGCAAGATTTTAGGCCCTAGGTAGCCCCATGGGCATTACCGCAACCATCAACCCGCCCCTCCACCCAAACAATGCTGAAAGAATTTACGTGATACCTAAACATTTCATTAAAGTATGCCACCTTACTACAACGCACGCATTAAGAGGGCCTATCTCCACAGATGGTGACAAATACATTTCAAATATCCCCAAAACACGACAAGCAGTTAATAGTGAAGATTACATATATTGGCCTTTAAATAATTAAGTGACAGTGCGGTTTATTTCCTCAACAATAAGCTCACGTTACAAAGCTGCAATGTTTCCTATTGATGGGCGGCTACTGCAAGCCAGTGCTCTAGCTGACTAGCGATAAGAGAATTAGGGCCAGATGTAGGAAACGATTTGCGAGTCGCAAATGGCAAAAAATGCCGTTTGCGAGTCGCAAATCTCAGTTTCCTATGCAGAAATTTATTTTGCGAGTCGGGACTGACTCGCAAAATGCATTTCCGAATCGCAAATAGGAAGGGGTGTTCCCTTCCTATTTGCGATTCGCAGTGGTATGCAATACCATTTGCGACCGCATATGCGGTCGCAAATGGTGTCGCAGTTACCATCCACTTGAAGTGGATGGTAACCCACTCGCAAATTGGAAGGGGTCCCCATGGGACCCCTTCCCCTTTGTGAATGGACCACAAATTATTTTTTCAGGGCAGGTAGTGGTCCAAGGGACCACTACCTGCCCTGAAAAAATACCGAAACTAAAGGTTTCGGATTTTTTTTTAAGTGCAGCTCGTTTTCCTTTAAGGAAAACGGGCTATACTTAAAAAAACAAAACTGCTTTATTTATAAGCAGTCACGAACATGGATGTCTGCTGACTACAGCAGGCCTCCATGTTTGCGAGTGCCCATAGTCGCTATGGGGCCGCAATTTGCGACCCACCTCATTAATATTAATGAGGTGGGTCTTTGCGACCCCATAGCGACTCGCAGGCGGTGTCTGAGACACCGTTCTGCATACCAATTTGCGAGTTGCAAATTGCGAGTCGGAAGGACTCGCAATTTGCAACTCGCAAATTGGATTTTTGCTACATCTGGCCCTATGTGGCACAAGTTCTAGCCTTGCGAGGGTGCGGGCTCTCCCGCAGCGCTGAGCAGATCAGTCATTTGAATGTTTTAGTTGATGAAGAATCTAAGGCACCTCTCACCTAGGTGGTGCTTCTTCTTCCATCCTCACCTGGCGTGTCACCAACCATGGCAGCACTTAATACCCACTTATCCACTCATTCACATGACCTGCGCACTTCAAATCATTCATGAGATAACAGCCATCACTCATTGCTTCATTGGGCATACTATCGTGATGGAGTGACAGTAGATTGGACTGTCCTTGTTAACTTGACCACAGCGGCCCGACCTGCACAATGGTACATTCAAACATGGCGAATGCTTTTAGATCATCAACGTGACTTTAATGTGCAAACTGATGGAACAAGAGAAATAACACTGAGGCAGCTGTCTGCGGGTGGCTAAAACTTCTGATGACGAACTGCCATTGGTCCAAGGGGTCAGTTGGTGTCAAGTGGAATTCCACCTGGACACCTTCATTCTGACACATTCAAATATGTGCCACATGGAGCAGGGATCCGTTGAAATAGCGTCATTGTGGCCTCTATGAAGGCTGCAATTTGCTGTGGGATTGACATCCCTCACACATTGGGCATTCCAGGACCAAATGCGAGACCAGATCAGGGTCACAAGATGCTTGTAGGATATGATCCTTTGATTGGCACCGTCCTATCTGATTTCAAGTGGTAGCCTCAGATGAAATACCCCTCGGCCTTCTAACAATGATGGCATTTCTTCAACTTCGCTTTATTCGAAGACTGAGCGAGAACAGGACCTTGTGCTGGACCCATCCCTAAAACAGATTGCGAAAGGTTCATTGACTCGAAGTGGGAATGAGATCTATGTTTTAACTGCAACATCATCTTATGTTGGGAGAATTTATTGCAGTAAAACAGCACAAGCATTGGCAAAGCCTGTTTGTCTGTTTTTAATGCAAAAACACATGCAAATCCAGGCGTGAAGAAATATATTTCTATGCAACAGCACATGAAACCTAGATTTTCCAGCTGTGACAATGCTTGGTAGTAAAGGTGGTATCAGTAGTAATGGTATTGGTGGAGGTGACGTGGAATTAGTGATGGTGGTATTGGTTGAACTGGTGTTGTGGTGATGGTGTTGGTGTTGGTGTTACATTCAAAGACCAAACTCACCAGAGAATGTCCTTCGTTCTGCAGAGGCAGTACACTCAGCTGGATTTCCAGTCTGCTTTGCCCAGGCCATCGTTGGTATGCCCATAGCTGTGGTAGACCTGAAGGGTTTCTGCTGGCAGCAGACTGCTGCTGTGCATGGCACAGGGTGTTGGGCTGAGTGCAGAGAAGAACTGTGGTGGTACAAGTATCAGAGACACCAGAAGGATCAAGAACAGGATGTTCAGTATTCGATCTCTCTTCTAATGGCTGCTCCAAAAGGACAAATCCATTTCCTTGCGATGGTGTGGTTAAGTTTATAGTCATCCCTAACTAAGATGGGCATTTTCCAAGTTTGTGCTGCAAGTGCTTTCATGTCTAAGATGGTGCTTGACCATTTTGGATCTGAGAAAGACGTGTCACAATGCTTCTAATTCCATATACTTTACTGAGTTCATCACTTAGGTACTTTTTGACCCTGCTTTGTTTTGCTCCTTTTTCTACAGCTGTATTTGTCCACTGGATTCTTCAGACTGGAAAATAATGCTATAAGATTATGGCAGATTCTTTCTTTATTCTATGCATAATTTTTTTCTGCAAAATAAAGCAGTCTAGATTACCAACACCTGTAAAGCTCTTCACCTTCAATCAAGAACTATTCATATTGCACAGGAAGTTTTTTCTGCCCTTTGTGGCTGTTTTCTCCTAACTAGGACCCTCTTAAGGAGACACACAACACCTTTCACATGTATGTTTTTGCTTTCAATTCACCGTGAGAATTGAATACAAAAATATATACACATCGAGGAAGAAAAAAGAATGGTTTATTAAAAAATGGTATGTGTTTTTTATAAATATTAATAAAAAGGCCCATTTACTCAACAGACTGCATTAGTAGAGTTAAGTTGTAAGCTCAAACTATTATAAAAAAGGAGTCAGAAAATAAAGTTTGCACTGCAAGTGGTGAAGTTAAAAGGTATATAGTAGATACGTTGATCAAGCTACAATAAAACATATCCAGGAAATTGTATAGTGATAAACTTTCGTGACCCCCAATTTGTTAGCTTTTTTTTTTTTTTTCTTTTTTTTTTTTTTTTTTAACAAAAAGGCTCTATTTTTCCAAGCGACCGGAATAAAATCATTATGGCAATACAGTATCGGTAACATTAGATTATTTCTATAAACCATAGCACAGTGGGGGAAGCTATCTGATTAAGTCTTTTGTGGCCATTTGATACAACAAACTGTCCCCCTAACCATCCTATAAGACATGCGTACAAGACAACCGGGCATTTCTTTCTTTAATTTATTGACTGTAAATAGATACGCAGCATTAGAGCTAATCACCGAAGTAGAGTGACATGCAAGGGGAAACAATAGGCCCTCTAGCCCATCAAAGAATGAAACTCATGAATCCCAAACTAATATGGGCGGTGATCTCTCACCCAACGTGCCATCATTGAGAAATAAAACCCAACCGAGGGATACTGTAAAATTATATTTTGCCTCTTGGACTATTGCCTGTATTATTATGAATAAAAGGGGATAATAGTGCATGGCTTAATTTCACAGCCAAACATCAAGTAATTTGTCTGCATGAAACTTGGACGACCGAAAACCTTGACATCCAGGGTTTAATGTCTTTGACAATCAGGGTTTTATGTCTGTTATTACCCCTGGGATTCCATCCATAGCATCCATGACAGGATGGACGAAAGGTTCGTTGGAGGTCTTTATCGTGGTCTAAGTACCTGTTAAAATAAAAATTACCTTCATAGACTAACCTTTATATCAGTTTGGTCTGCTGGGGGTAGATAATTACCCTGATTTGGTAATAATTAATTTTTATGATAACAGATTTGACGCCAACCACTCTGAGGTGGTCACTAACATGGAAAGGACTTAGGTCAATTTTTATGCATGAGGGACAGGGACGTGCTTCTCCTGTGGGCCGGTGACTTTAATGCTACACATTGCACCTCTCTGTGCGAGGAATCCCCTGGGGTCCTAGACGTACAGGGGGGAGGGCCAAAGGCATTTTGTGCTCAGTCCATATGGTAAAACCCTGAATTGTGTACTATGTAAATACAATTTGAGATTCGGTAATGACACAGATAAGACTGGACCGATCTTAAATGCAATCAACCCATTTCTCTCCTGGATTCATCCATGAAGGTAACTTGTAGTGTTTTTTTTTGATAAGTTGGGAATGTGGGCAGAAGACAACTTCACCCTTACCGACACACCAGTGTGAGTTTTGGAGGTGTGCGGGTACAATGGAACAGTGTATAAACCTGAACCTGCTCATTGGAAAATATACCAAGTCGAAGTCAGGCCATTTACATCTCTTGTTTTATGGATCTTAGCAGTGCTTTAGCTATTGTCAATCATGTTAAATTTTGGGAGACTTCAAAATCGCTTCGAGGCCTGATGGAAATCATCTCTATACTGGCCATGTTCTACGAAAGGTCAACAGCTAGAATCCGCTATGGAGCAAGTTGGGAATGTGCCAAGCCTTTCAAGGTGAATAGAGGGGTAATGCCTTGGTGTGTGTGGCCCATTCCTCTTTTCACTATATATTAATGAGGTTGACAAGAAACTGCACCTTGCAAATTCTGAGTCACTCAGAAATGGAACAAGACGGGTTCCAATTTTTGTTATATGCAGATGATGCAGAGCTCTTATCCAGAATTCCAAACGTTCTACAGCTATTGATTGATCTATTCACCGTTTACATGGAAGAAATTGATATGAGAATTGTTAAAAATGGGTTCTCTGGTTGGCAGTCATTTGCAGTCTGTCCAAGCAGACACCCTCACTCTAGTCAGGATATGGGAGATACACACCTAGGATAACTTCTTCTCACCCCCTTGGTAGCTTGGCATAAGCAAGCAGGCTTATCTCAGAGGTAATGTGTAAAGTATTTGTACCAACATACACATTAACACAGTGAAAACACCAAAAAAGCACTCAACACTAGTTTAGAAAAATATCAAATATTTATCTGAGTGCAACAAGACCAAAATGACAAAACTCCAACATACACAAGCAAAAATATGAATTTAAAAAAATTAAACTTCAATGTAGCACTTAGAAACACAATACCTCCAACTTGGGATATCACGGTGTCATTGACGGAGTTATTCCCAACAATCCGACACCACTCACAAGGGGGGCGGCGCCGGTCACGGAGTAGCACGGACCCCAGGTACAGTATCTCTGGTAATGAAGAAAACAAGTCGGTGCACAGAGTCGGAGAGGTGAGGCATCACTGGATCTGGTGCAGCGTCGGTTCCTTACTGAAGAGCAGGGGAGGTGATGAGGCGTCTGTTCCTGCCAATCCGGCAGGGCCGATGTATCAGGTCGGTCAAGATGCAATAGGCGACCTCTTAGGTAGGGTCGGCGTCACACAACGGGACTACAGGCCCGCAGCGGAGTAGGGTGTCATGGACTTCGGTGACACAGCACTCTGGACTCTGTCGGGCCTGCAGTGTCAGTCACGGTCGTCACACTCCAGTGGGAACCATGGCTTCAGGTGCAGGTGTCGTCGCAGAGTAGGGCAGAGGCGATGATCCTGAAGTCGGTGCACCTGGTTCTTCTTGTTTTTAGGCCATCTTTCACTCCCAAGGGCCCAGAAACTGGAATAGGTGCCACCTGGCAAGTTAGGGTCTACAGAAAATGAAACCAGGGGCTGTTAGGTGAAGTCTTTGATGTCCCTGAGACTTCATAACAGGAGGCAAACTCAGTCCAAGCCCTTGGAGAAACTTCACAAGCAGGCTACACAGCAAAGTCCAGTCTTTGTCCTCTTTAAGGCAGAAGCAGCAACTGCAGGCCAACCCAGCAAAGAACACATAGCAAAGGGGCAGTATTCCTCCTTTAGCTCTTCAGGTCTTCTCCTTGGCCGAGGTTCCTCTTGATCCAGTAGCGTTCTAAAGGTCTGGGGTTAT
Source organism: Pleurodeles waltl (assembly GCF_031143425.1). NCBI lineage: Eukaryota > Metazoa > Chordata > Amphibia > Caudata > Salamandridae > Pleurodeles > Pleurodeles waltl. The sequence continues at coordinate 571,516,020 of NC_090442.1, forward strand.
GGGTCACTACTTATACTCACTTCTGCCTTTGAAGTAGGCAAACTTCAAAGGAAAGTCTCTGTTGTTCACAAGATCCTGCCTTGCCCAGGCCTGGCTTCAGACACACTCTAGGGGGCTGGAGACTGCATTGTGTGAAGACAGGCACAGCCCTTTCAAGTGCAGGTGTCAGCTCCTCCCTCCCCCTCTTGCCCAGTAAGACCCATCAGGATATGCAGGACACACCTCAGCTCCCTTTGTGTCACTGTCTAGAGTGAATCCACAAACAGCCTAACTGTCAGTCTGACCCAGACGTGGATTTTACAGGCAGGAAGAGGCACAGAACGGTTGAGCAAGAAAATGTCCACTTTCTAAAAGTGGCATTTTCAAACTGACAATCTAAAAGCCAACTCTACCAAAAGATGTATTTTAAAATTGATTGTGAGTTCAGAGACCCCAAACTCCACATCTCCCTCTGCTCCCAATGGAAGACTGCACTTAAAAGATATTTAAAGGCCGTCCTCATGTTAGCCTATGTGAGAGATACGCCTTGCAATAGTGAAACATGAATTTGGCAGTATTTCACTATCAGGACATGTAAAACATACCAGTACATGTCCTACCTTTTAAATACACTGCACCCTGCCTATGGGGCTGCATAGGGCCTATATTAGGGGTGATTTACATGTATTAAAAGGGAAGATTTTGGCATAGCAAGACAGCACACTTGCCAGGTCGAATTGGCAGTGCAAAACTACACATACAGACACTGCAGTGGTAGGTCTTAGGCATGTTTACAGGGCTTTCAGGGCTACTCATGTGAGTGGCACAATCAGTGCTGCAGGTCCACTAATAGTATTTGATTTACAGGCCCTGGGCACCTCTAGTGTACTTTACTGGGGACTTACTAGTAAATCAAATATGCCAATCAGGGATGACCAATCATAATCACTCTTAGAAGGAACTTCTTTGAAGATTATACACAATTTTACTAAGCTCGGTTGTTTGCTTCCCGGCTCATAATTCCATTCTCATTTTTTATATATCGGTGCCCATTAAGAGTCTACAGAAATTGATAGATGGAGAAGCCTCTTCAACCTGGAGCAAGAGAGAATAACTGGATATTCTCTGGTGTCTGATTAATTTGTTATTAGGGTTGAAACGTCGACAGAACACATAAGGAAGGACTGTTTTTTAAAGTTTGTGATGTGAATGGGCATATTCAAAGGACAGATATCCTATCACAACACATCATTTGTTCCAGTCTCATGGTATATTTATATATAGTACCAGTGCACTTTTCTCACCTTGTCACCCTGCACTGCGCCGTCACTGTATAGGGGCACCTTTAGTATCATGATTTTATGGCATTCTTGTTTTGAAATTAATAAAATTGTATATATTCTTCAAAGAATTTCCTTCTAAGAAGGGTTCCTGAACAATAAAAAGAGTGGCAGTGGAAGTCAAGGACAACAGTTCCCCCTTGGGGACTATTTGCGTCTGATACTGTGTATACCCGGGTCCTTGGTTATGGGTTATTTCCCCATATTACAGATTATATTACAATCATAATCACAATTTACATAGATATTACTTGCACTTTAACACTGGTCAGCAATTGTAAAGTGCCCAGAGTATCAAAAACCAGCAAAATCGAAGTCCAGCACACAGTCAAGAATATAGGAAGCAGAGGCAAAAAGACAGGGGAAACTACATCGAGGATGCCTGGTTTAACAAGGATAAACATAAAAAGTCATTTGTCATGATCTGTGGCATGGGAAACTCAAGACTCGACTCCACACAATAAATGAGAAACATATTAAGAGAGTGGATATGTTTTGGTATTTCATTTGATGCCGCTGGCGGGTGGGGCATTTGAAGAACGTTAGAAAATCATAGTTTATTGCCCTAAATGAGATGGTGTTTAGGTTTGCATAAACGTTAGGCAAGAAACTGCTAAAGGAAATGTTGACAGTCTATAAAAATAAATCAATTGCATATGTGGTATTTCCGATATTGGTGTTCTACAGAAGCAAACAACTACTTTTTCAAAAAGGTTTTTAGCTCTTCCCCGGTCTGTTTCGACTTTCGTCATGCATAATGAACTGAGCTTTCCATATCTGGAAAACACTATTTATGCAAAATCAGTACTCCTCTGGCATGCAGTCTGCTCTAAAGCTGAAGGTTTGCTTAACAAAGATATTGTCAAGGATTGCCTCAAAGGTGAACGTGCCCAAAAAGCTCAGTGGCTAGCTCGTATTCGAATGAGCTTAGAACTTAATAACCTTGTATCTGTTTTTCATAATTCAGACTCTTATGTCAACTGAAAGAAGGGAAGTAAAAACGTTTATTCTTGGATCATAAAGAAAGCCAGAGAAAAATACAAGAAATTATGAAATGTACAGTCCAACGTTGTCATATACACAAGTTGGTGGTATTGCACATACCTTTCCTTGATTCATAATTTAAGGCATTGCTACATTTTGACATGTTTTTGGTTGGGGTTAGCCATTCACATGGTAGCACTCCCCAAAATGGGAAGCCGGTGTAAGGAAAGTCAGATTCGTCCATGTGATGGTAGAACAAAACAATCAATCCTGCCCTTTGCACTTTTTTGTAAATTGTACATACTTGCAAGAAAACGTTATTTAAAACCAATATTGTTGAGTAAAAGCATTAGTGGTTGTAAATCAGCCTGTTTATATTTGTATAAAATGGAACATATCTAAGTATATCATGCAGTAGCCTCCTTTATTTCAGGAAATGTCTAACACATCTGGAAATTGTGCTCTATGAATAAGATTTTATCTCCTATAAAATACTTTTATACTATGGGGGTCATTCTGACCCTGGCGGTCGGCGGTGAAGCGGCGGTAAGACCGCCAACAGGCTGGCGGTCTTTTTTCATGTATTCTGACCATGGCGGTGACCGCCATGGTCAGCCGCTGCTTCACGTTCCGACCGCCACGGCGGTAACGACCGCTGGGCTGGAGACCTGGGTCTCCAGCCCGGTGGTCGTCACATACCGCCGGCGGTATTCCAACCCGCCTGACCCCGGTTTACCGCCATGGATTTCATGCGGTTGGGGACCGCCATTCAATCCATGGCGGTAAGCACTATCAGTGCCAGGGAATCCCTTCCCTGGCACTGATAGGGGTCTCCCCCACCCCCAACCCCCACCCCGACTCCCTCCCCTACCCCCCCCACCACCCCTGCCACCCCAAAAGGTTGCAGGACCCCCGTCCCCCACCCCGATCCCCAACATATACACACACATACACACATACAGGCACGCATTCATGCACATACACACACCCCCGCATTCATGCACGCATTCATCATGCACATACACACACCCCCCCGCATTCATGCACGCATTCATCATGCACATACACACACCCCCCGCATTCATGCACGCATTCATCATGCACATACACCCCCCCCCACATTCATGCACGCATTCATCATGCACATACACACACCCCCCCGCATTCATGCACGCATTCATCATGCACATACACACACCCCCCGCATTCATGCACGCATTCACACGCCCCCTCAATATACACACACGCACACCCCCATGCACGCACACAACTCACAACACCCCCCCACCCCCCTTCCCTAGCGGACGATCACCTTACCTGTTCCTGGTGATCCTCCGGGAGGGAACGGGCAGCTCCGCCAACAGAACACCACCACAGCGAATCACAGGTCGTGATTCGCTGGGCGGTGTTCTGTTGGCGTGGCGGTGGAATTGGAGCTACCCCCACTTCCCCGCTTGCCGCCAGTATGGCTGTTGGCGGCTCTTCGTCCGGAAACGGGCGGAGCGCTGGCACCAGTCAGAATGGCCCATGCGGAAGACCGCCAGCACTGGCGGTCTTCCGTACGGCGGTCCCTCGGCGGTCTATTGAAAAGACCGCCGAGGTCGGAATGACCCCCTATATGTTTTAACGATTTTAATATATTTTATGCATGTATTGTCTGTTTTATGAACTGAATAAAAGTATTTATTGATTAATTGATATTGTATAGTAAATACATCTACCAAGCTACAGTAATTTCGCCTTCTCTCTAAAAGAACCTTTATGCAAGTACTTTTTAAATAATGGATCGTAATTTGTTTCTGAGAAAAGTTTATACTTGATGAAGCAAAGACTAAGGCATTGCAGGACTGTTTTATATTACCCTAGAAAAATGGTTTAGGAAAACGTTTTAATCATGGTCTGGAAGAGTGTTTGCAGATGTTGTTGCAGAATGAATTGGTTTTTAAGGAGGGCAGTAGGAACACGTTGTAAAGCTAACTCACAGCACCCAATTGAGGTAAGGGGGAAATTGTGTTTTGTTTGCTTCAGGGAAGATGTGTTGCACCTCCAGAGGTAAGAGAGAGGGGAAACGATGTGTGATAAAAGTCTGCAAAAGTGATGAGACTGCAGATAAGGCGAGAGAATGACAAGTAATATGCAAAGACAGACATGTGGGAACAACTGGTATTGTAGTTGAGAAATATAACATAGTGGATGTGGTAAAAATTCAATTGAAGGTTAAACTTAGGAAGGGTGATTCAAACTTGATGTGACAAAAAAGAGAATTGTTAAGGCATTTGAAGATACTGTGGTTGTGGATAGTGGTTGTTAGACTTAGGGTGCCCCCCTTAGACCTTTTGTCTAATTAGCTAAAATTTTGGCAAGATTTTGTGTTTGTTATCCTTTAGACTCTAGCACTGGTTAGAAGAGGTACTCACCCCCCCATACATGGTTTGATTGGCATGTACCTAATTGGCATATTTAATTTACATATATGTCTCTTGTAGAGTGATATACCATATACCCAGGTCCTGTAAATTAAATGCTACGAGTGGGCCTGCATTTTTCAAAACAGTAGTTCCTAGCTGACCATATATGGATACTTAATAAACGTTTGCACAATTGCTTAAATAGACTATTGTAGGACAATTGAAAGGGAACTCTACTATTAATGGAAGAAGCACAGCCCCGTAAAAAGTACCACTTGAATCATTTATATGTGAGACACAACAAAAAGTTCAAAATACATTGAGGTAAAAAACTTGAAATTAAGACAAAACAATGTCCAAAACAATATGGAACCCACAGTAATATTACAGAAATCAATGATATTTGATACAGTCCAGCACTTGGGTTTCCTATATTCGAAATAAAAAATGACCTAAATTCAACCATTGTCCGTGTGTGAAACCCAGTTAGATACAAAGCTATTGGCCTGCAGCACTTATTGTGCCATCCACTTACATAGCCCTCCAAAACATGTCCCAGGTCTGCCATTGCAGCCTGAATGCAGTGTTGTAACTGCTATGTCAACTTGGCATTTAAACCTCCTGGCCAAGCCTTACATATAAGGCATCCCTCAGTAGGCCGTAGGTAGCCTATAAGGCATAGTGCTGTGTAATTTAAAGGTTGGACTTATAATTTTAAGTTTTACATGTCCTGCAACTAAAACACTCCAAAACTCGTTTTTCACTACTGTGAGGTCTACCCCTCCCATAGGATAACACTGGGGATCCCTTATTACATTTCATGAGCTAATTGAGAGCAGGTAGATATGGCATGTTGGGTACCTATGAAATTGTAATGGTAAACTATATTTAGTGGTAACATCAGATTTTTCATTACAATTTTGAAAATATCACTTTTAGAAATTTGGCACTTTCCTGCCCTTATCCCTTTTTTGCCTATAGCCTGGGTAACATGTTTGGGTGTAACTGAGAGTTAGACTTTGTGAATTGCCCCCCTTTCCTCCCCGGGCAGTCACACAATAGAGGGATTAGGTATGCCTGAGTGGTCCATCTGCTGGCAGGTTGGGGGAGCTCAGCCCCACTTACGCCTGAATAACCTGTGCTCTGCCTTCACACAAAGGGCTTCACTACCCTGTATTGTCACTGCAGCCAGCTTGGAGCCAGGACAGAGGGGTTGGGAAATTCCATGCACTTCAAATAACTTTTTCAGAAGCTTCTCCCACCTTCCAGGGGAAGGGCACCATGGTATAAAAATAGGACATTCAGACCCACTTTTCAGTTCACTACTGTACCTGCTGACGGTCTCTCAGAGAACTGCCTGCTGCTGTAACCTGCTGATTACTCGGCCAGACTGCTGCTTTACCTGGAAGGACTGGTTTGCTGCCTGGAGCCTGCATTGAACCCTCCGAGGCCAGCCCTGCTGTTGAGCCCTTCATTTACACTACCAGAAGTGGCTCCAAGAGCTAGTTTGCTGGCCTCCAGTTTAGAGCCACTGGGACATAACAAGAGGTGTCCCTCCTGACGTGGACTCTTGGTTATGGTGCTAAGGTGCCAGATGACCAATTTCCAAAACTGAGCACTTATACAAATGTTGGCCAAAAAGTGCTCCCTCTTTGGACACCCCCTTCAGCCTTGCCCCTCCGGACTTTAACTTCTCCGAAATTTTTCTTCAAGAACTTTTCTAAGTCCGAAGGTAAGAGTTGACCGGGTCCAATCTACTTCTTGTATCCAAACTGTGCTCCATCACGGTAATGCTTAATTTTCGAGTTTGACCCAGTTAGCCCGACCAGATGTCCTCGGTTGTTGCTTTGATCTTTTAGGCAGTAGATTTCACTTACAACTTTAAAAATTCATAACTCCAGTTCTACTAATTTGATTTCGGTCGTTTTAGCGTGAAATCATATACGAAAGTTTACTCTACTTTTGTACATTGGTTTGGGATTTGCTTTTGTGTTTTCACTTTATTACTGTTTGTGTGCTGCATAAATACACATTACCTCTAAGTTAAGCCTGACTGCTTTTTGTGCCAAGCTACCCAGGGTTAAGCACAGATTAATTTAGTAATTTTTGTGTTTCATCCTACAAGAAATTGTGGCTGCAGCTTGACCAAGGCTCACACCCCAGTCAACTAACAACCCAATTTCTCACAGTAATGAAGTAGGGAACGTAAGGGTTATTGCAAAATGTAATGAGCTCAGTGCGGTGAAGTAGGATAATAAAGGTATGAATGAAAGTAGGAGTAAGTGCCTTGGAATATATCATATTTAGCCAACTTTAACCGGCTGGTAGCCGAGACATCCTGGCCTGAAGAAAAGCAAGCGGCCTTGTTCTACAAGGGACTCAAAGAGGAGCTAAAAGATATTATAGCTCAAATAGACCCGCAGCCTACAGACTGTCAAGACCTGATAAACCTTGTTTTAAGACTGGATCATCGTTTAACAGAATGGAGGAGAACACACAAAAATACTGAAAAATATTCCTGGCGTGTTCACGATAATAGAGACTCAAGAACTCAGAAAGGAAGGACGCCAGAACCTATGGAAATTGGAACAATCAGGAGACCATTGACCAAAGACTAAAAGGACCTACGTAGAAAGAATGGGCAATGTCTTTATTGTGGGCGCAAGGGTCATTTTGCCAAAGAATGTCCCATCAAACCAAAGAGCAAACAAGGTCCTGTCCAAAAAGTTGCAGCCAATGCACAAGTCGAGTCGGAAAACTAAAACACCCAAGATGTAAAGAAGGGTTGCTCTTGGGTGTCACCGTGGACCCTTAACAATCCAGACATCACAAGCTGGGCATCAAGGTTCAAGTAAAGAAAAATACTTATTTCAAGAAGGCCCTAGTAGGCTCTGGGGCTACCGGGAACTTTGTTGACGCCCAATTAGTTCATGCATGGGGGGATCTCATGTATTGAGAAAAAGACCCCAGAAATCATCCAGGCAGTAGATGGAAAACTCTTGACTGGAGATCTGGTAACACTTCAGACTGTTCCCTTGTCAGTGATCTGTGAGGATAAGAACCAAGGAAAGAACATAAAGAGAAACTCATCCTTAACGTGATCCATGCTCCCCAGTATTGAATTATCCTTGGCTTACCCTGGTTAACTCATCACAATCCTGAGATTCATTGGGCAGAACAAAAGGTCATGTTCTCATCAAAGCTATGTAAAGAACAATGCCTCCAAAAGTCTCAAGTACCAAAAGTTTGCAACTCTTACATAGCCGCTGCCGCGGAGAAAGAAGTTAAATTGCCCAAGCAGTATTCATCCTACAAAGATGTATTTGATGAGAAAGAAACAGAAAACTTGCCTCCTCATAGATCTTATGACTGTCAAATCGATCTAGTTCCAGGTGCGATACTCCCCAACTGTCGTGTATACGCCCTGTCAGAACATGAAAATCAACATTTACGAAAGTATCTAGATCAATTCTTGGAGAATGGTTTAATTCGCCCTTCTAAGTCTCCTGCAGCTTCTCCTTTGTTTTTTGTTCCAAAGGCGAATGGAGAACTTCGATCTTGTATCGACTATAGGGGATTGAACAAAGTCACCATCAAGAATAAATATCCTTTGCCCCTAATTCCGGTCTTGCTGGAACAAGTAAAGAAAGCAAAAATCTACACAAAGCTTGATCTTCGAGGTGCTTATCATTTGGTCAGAATGAGAGAGGGCGACGAATGGAAAACAGCGTTCAAGACAAGATATGGCCTCTTTGAATACACCGTGATGCCTTTTGGCCTGTGTAATGTTCCAGCGACATTTCAATTTTTCTTGAATGACGTTCTTAGAGAGTACCTCAACATATTTGCCATAGTCTACATCAATGACATTTTGACCTACTCAGACAATGAAAATGAACATGTACAACATGTCAAGAAAATTCTTGCAGCCATTCGAAAGCACCATTTATATTGCAAACTAACCAAGTATGAGTTTCATGTTACCACAGTTGAGTTTTTAGGGGTTATCCTTACCCCTCAAGTTATGGTGATGGCAGAAAAGAAAGTAAAGGCCGTACCTGATTGGCCCACCCCAAAGACTGTTCGTGATGTACAATGTTTCCTGGGGTTTGCAAATTTTTACCAGAGGTTGATAAATAATTTCTCCCAGACAGTGGCTTCAATCACTAAGCTATTAAGAAAGAAAGAAAAATATGTATGGTCCCCAGAAGCTGACAAAGCCTTTTCAACTTTGAAGGAAGCTTTCTCCACTGCCCCAGTCTTGACTCATCCTGATGCGGACCGTCCCTCCATAGTGGAAGCTGATGCTTCAGATGTGGCAATAGGTGCAGTCTTGTCACAACAAAACAAAGACACTGGTCAACTTCATCATGTAGCTTACATGTCTCGGAAGTTGAACGAAGCCGATCAGAACTATGTCATTGCTTAAAAAGAGCTTCTGGCGATTCATGACGCCTTTAGAGGAATGGAGACATCATTTGTTGGGTGCCAAATACACTGTCACAGTATATACAGATCATCGCAATCTCCAGTTCATGAGTTTCACCAGACGTTTGACTCCTCAGCAATTACGCTGGATGCTGTTTTTTGCCAAATTTGATTTTGTGGTAACTTTCCGACCTGGTAAAGACAATCGCAAAGCTGACGCCTTCTCCCACCAAGAGTCTACCAAGTTGCCTGCAGTTCAAACCTCCAGAGCTATCATTGCTCCAGACAAAGTCCTATGTATCATAAAAACTGAAGATTTCTTTGAAGACATCCGCAATTCTTTCACTGTTGAGAAATGGCAGGCATGGGCCCAAGCAGATCCCACAAGGTCAATCAAGCAAGGATTACCACTTCATGACCCTCGTTTGTTCGTGCCCACTACCAAACTTCACAAGATAGTATTTCATTGGTAACATGTTAAACCTACGGCAGGTCATCCAGGTGCTCCTAAAACTCTTGAATTAATCCAACGCTATTTTTGGTGTCCTACCCTGACAAAAGATGTAAAAGCAATGGTGAACAACTGCGAAGTCTGTGCTCAAAACAAGGGAAAGGGTTGTTGCATCCACTCCCAACTCCGAGTTGTCCTTGGGAGCACATTTCTTTAGACTTTATTACAGGTCTACCAGTGGTTCAACAACATTCAGAAATCTTGGTGGTAGTAGATAGTCTCACGAAATATGGACATTTCATTGCCTGTAAGAAATTGCCCACCTCCAGTGAACTGGCAACTATTTTACTGAATAGAGTGGTTCGTTATCATGGACTACCGAAAATGATCCTCTCCGATCGAGGATCGCAGTTTGCCTCCAATTTCTGGAAGACATTGTGCAAAACACTTCAAGTGACATCCACACTATCTACTAGCCATCATCCTCAAACAGATGGTCAAACGGAGAGACTAAATCAGACTTTGAAGCAATACCTGCGTGCTTACGCAGAAAGGGCACTTCATTCTTGGACATCAATGCTCTGGTTAGCTGAGTTAGCCTACAATAACTCATTCCACACTTCTACTGGCGTTACACCCTTTTTTGGCTTGTTTGGCTATCATCCTGACACTTTGCCCATCACAATCCCTCAAGAAAGTTCTCTTACACCAGCTGTGTCAGAAACCATTCGACATCTTCATCAAACCCAGAAATTGATTCAACAGCATTTAGAAAAGGCCAAACAAAAATACAAAAAGCAATATGACAAGAAACACTGTGAGGGACCGCCTTATAAACCAGGTGATAAAGTATGGCTTTCTACAAAACATATAGGGGGTCATTACAACATTGGCGGTATAAGGTGCTTACCGCCGTGCAGAAGACCGCCAATACACCGCCGTGGCCGCGGTACACTGCCACAGCTATTATGACATACATCACGGAATCCGCCAAAATTCAGACACCCACACAATACCGCCACACCAAAGGTCAGCGATAAACATGCGGAAACAAATCCTCCACCTCCACGCCAACAGAAACACGCCCATGCCATTACGACCCACGAATCCACGCGGCGGTCTTTCAACCGCGGTATTCCATTGGTGGTACACACCGCCGCGCTCAAAATACACACACATCTCCAAAACACCGCCACATTGGACAATTACATATACGCACACCTGATACACATACACACACCACTCCCACACACCCAACACAATATAAAACACACACCCACATCACCCACAAACCCCTACGACCACAATTTCCGAACGAAGGCCAGAGAGATAGCACAGAACAGACAACCCCATCACACAGAGGCACACAACACCATCACCCACGCAACATCCAAGCACAAAACACCACATACCACTACACTCACCACACTAATCAACACATACACCACCCCACACATCAAACACACCACCCCATGTCACGCCAAAGACACCCCCGCTTCTCCGAGGAGGAGCTCAGGGTCATGGTGGAGGAAATCATCCGGGTAGAGCCACAGCTATTTAGCTCACAGGTACAGCACACATCAATAGCCTGGAAGATGGAGCTATGGCAAAGAATAGTGGACAGGGTCAACGCTGTGGGACAGCACCCAAGAAATAGGGAGGACATCAGGAAGAGGTGGAACGACCTACGGGGGAAGGTGCGTTCAACGGTATCCAGGCACCACATCGCGGTTCAGCGGACTGGCGGCGGACACCCACCTCCTCCCCCTCAACTAACAACATGGGAGGAGCAAGTCTTGTCCATCTTGCATCCTGAGGGCCTCGGAGGAGTCGTTGGAGGAACGGACACTGGTAAGTCAAATCTTAACTATCATAACCCCCACCCTACCTGCATGATATCACACACCCCCACCATCACACCCTCCCCTATCACCCCAAATCCTCACCTATCTACCCATGACACCAACCACCCATCCCAACCCCAAGACCTGCATGACATAACTAAGCATGGACACCCATCACCAAAGCATGCCCACTGCACAGACCCAGAACACCCCCCAACCATCAGCACACAAGCCCCCCCACAGGAATGCCTGCACTGGGGTTCACGCACACCCAACCATTGCACACCATGAAACACACACATGCAATAATCATGTACTTATACCCCCGCAGGAACCCGAAGGAACGTCACCACACCAGAGGGTCCAGACAACACCACTCCACCCCCAGAAGAGGCCCACAGTGACGACAGCAGCTCTGCCCCACTGGATCTTGATGACCAGCCCGGACCATCGTGGGCCTCAGGACAGTCGGTTCCCCTTGCCCAACCACAGCCCAACACCGAGCTTATACCCTCTGGTAACACCAGCACAGCACCCACCCAGCGGGCCCAAACCTCCCTACCCAGGACAGGTCAATCAGCGGTGTGTCCACCACTACAGGGCAACCAGGCTAACCCAACACCCCAACAACAACAGGGACCTGGGGGCAGTGGTAGTGGGCACACGGTCCAGGGGACGGAGGCACAGGAACACAGGGGAACTGGGAGGGCTGCTGTGCGACAGAGGGAGGACAGGCCAAGGGAACCCACTCTCAAAGAGGCCCTCTCCTCCATCATGGGAGCATACCACTACTCCCAGGAGACGATGGCCACGGTCCTGGACAAGTTGCAGGAGACCCTGCGTCTGCAGGAGGAACAATATTTGGGGTTCAGGGAGGAGCTCAGGACCATCAGCTCCTCCCTGGGCACCATCGTAGGGGTGCTGACGGACATTCAAAAGACCTTGAGGGACACCGTGGCACTCCAAGGGGCCCCTGACACTAGCCAGGACGACGAACTGCCCACCACCTCTGTCGGCGCTAGTGGACAGGACGCCCCGCCACAGGACCACCACACCAGCACCCCATCCCCTGCAGATGGACAACCACCACACAAGCGGGCCCTGAGATCCAGGAACAGGACAGAGCAAGATGGCAAGACCCCCGCCAGGAAATAAGACCACCTTGATTGTCCTCCCACTGTCCCACTTTGTTACCCTGCCCAAATCGGAACTGACCCAGCTCCACTTCCAAAGCCCAGATGTGCAATGTACTTGTGAGACTAATAGACTGGACTCTGCCATGGACATTCCTCCACCATCACCCATCACCATTTTACAACCCCCCTTAATTATTTTGCACTTAAATAAACACCCTTGAAACACTAAAAAAAAATGGAGTCAGTCTATGATTTGTAAATCTGCATTATCAATTACAGTTTCATAATGGGTTACCCATTGGAAGGCTAACATACCTATGTCACAAATCACAAGCCCTTCAAGGATGCAAACAGTTGACACGTAGGTTACCACATTTGTGAAACTGAAATGGAAGGGGACAAATCAGTTAACAAATAGTGAGTGAAATGTCGGTACAGGATAGAGGTAGATGTGTGAAAGTTAATGTAATGGTAAAAAAGAAAATGTTCTCACCTGTGTCTCACTGGAAATATTGCTGTATGACTGACTCCCTGTTGTCGTTTTCGTCTTCCTCAGCTTCATCCTTATCACTGTCCACAGGCTCCACAGCTGCTACAACACCGTCATCTGGATCATCCTCCTGCAGAAAAGGCACCTGGCGCCGCAATGCCAAGTTATGGAGCATGGAGCAGGCGATGATGATGTCGCACACCTTCTTCGGTGAGTAGAATAGGGATCCACCTGTCATATGGAGGCACCTGAACCTGGCCTTAAGAAGGCCGAAGGTGCGCTCGATAACCCTCCTAGTCCGCCCATGGGCCTCGTTGTACCGTTCCTCTGCCCTGGTCCTGGGATTCCTCACTGGGGTCAATAGCCAGGAAAGGTTGGGGTAACCAGAGTCCCCCAATAGCCATACACGGTGCCTCTGGAGTTCACCCATCATATCAGGGATGCTGCTATTCCGCAGGATGTAGGCGTCATGCACAGAGCCAGGGAACATAGCATTTACCTGCGAGATGTACTGGTCTGCCAAACAGACCATCTGGACATTCATCGAATGATAACTCTTCCTGTTCCTGTACACCTGTTCACTCCTGCGGGGGGGGACCAGAGCTACATGGGGCCCATCAATGGCACCTATGACGTTGGGGATATGTCCAAGGGCATAGAAGTCACCTTTCACTGTAGGCAAATCCTCCACCTCAGGGAAAATGATGTATCTCCTTACGTGTTTCAGCAGGGCAGCCAACACTCCGGACAACACGTTGGAAAACATAGGCTGGGACATCCCTGATGCCATGGCCACTGTTGTCAAAAGACCCACTTGCAAGGAAATGGAGCACTGACAGCACCTGCACGTCAGGGGGGATTCCAGTCGGATGGCGTATTGGTGACATCAGGTCTGGCTCCAACTGGGTACACAGTTCCTGGATTGTGGCACGGTCAAACCTGTAGGTCACAATTAAATGTCGCTCCTCCATTGTCAACAGGTCCACCAGCGGTCGGTACACCAGCGGATTCCGCCATCTTCTCATATGTCCCAGCTGACGGTGCCTACGAAGGACAACAGCGAAGAAACAGTCACTATTCCTCCAGGTATGTTCCCACAGTCACACACAAGAGTACACCAGACAATAAACCCTTCCTGTATGTGTGTTGAGTGTAGGCCTCACTATGTGTGACGCAGTTGAAAATGAATCCATGTGGGTCCCTGAAATGGCGGCTGCCTGACCTCTAAAGTGGGACAATGGGATTGTGGGGTAACAGCGCTGGCGTTGCACACTGTCGCGGTAGGCGGTCGTAGAGCGCGGCGCAATGCTGCATTGGTTAACAATGGACCCTATGGGTCCCAGGAGCCAATGAACAGGTGCGCCGGCGGTGATGATGCGCCCCGCCGTGGACGTCACCGCCATTTTCTATCTGTTCAATCACTAGATACCTGACCTTCGACAGGAGAGGACCTACACTGCTAGTGCTGCTGTGACCTAAGTCTGGAAGCGACGATGGCTGCTGCGTCTGGGTAAAGGGCCCCTGCCTTCACTGCACAGGAGTTGGAGAAACTTGTGGATGGGGTCCTCCCCCAGTACACGCTACTCTATAGTCCTCCAGACCAACAGGTTAGTTCACAGGGAGCACGTTGTAGGGGCTAGGCCTAGGTGGACAGGGCTGGGTGGAAGAGGGAAGGGGGCAGAAGTCATACTACAGTAAAGTATGGGAATAAATGGGCCACATGGTCAGAGGATGGAGGGGGCCACACACATTGATGGTGCAATTGGTAATGACTGTTCCTCTTCCCTTGTGCATGTCATGTAGGTCAGCGCCCACCAGAAGAGGGGCATTTGGCGTGCCATCGCCAAGGAGGTCCGGACACTGGGGGCCCACCAGAGACGGGGCACCCACTGCCGGAAGAGATGGGAGGACATTCGCCGCTACAGCAAGAAGACGGCGGAGGCTCAGCTGGGGATGGCCTCCCAACGTGGGAGGGGTGCCCGTCGTACCATGACCCCCCTGATGTTCTGGATCCTGGCGGTGGCCTGCCCGGAGTTGGATGGGCGCTTAAGGACATCACAGCAGACACAAGGGGGTGAGTACAACCTCATTCTGTGGACTTTGCGTGCAGTGGAGGTGTCTGGGTGGGGGAGGTGGGCTGTGGGTGTCCGTAGTCCAGGGTGAGTTAGTTAGGCAAGGCCCCTCCGTAATGTAGGCCATGTGGCACTCTACCCCACCTCAGAAAATTAGCGAGTTGAGGTATAGTTGCCCCTGTGGCATCCATGTGTGCAGATTTCCACCATTGCCATGTGGGCCATATCCATGAAATTGCATGTGCAGAGGGCAGGAGCGCGGCGTTGTGCATGGGGCTGCTGCGTCTGTCTGGTCCGCCAACGGTAGCTGTATGCCATGCACTAAAACTCTCTTTGTTCTGTCTCCCCCCCTTTTCCTGCTCTCCCTGTCCTTTTGTACATCAGCATCAACAGGCGGAGGTACAGTGGCACCGGATCGCGAGGGAGCTGCATCCCACATGGCCATGGAGGGCCACACCACAGACTCTGAATACACCAGTGGGACGGAGGGCGAGGGGAGCTTCACGTCGGCCACCGGATCACCAACCAGCGACACAGTCTCGTCCGCCGATGTGAGCTCCCCTGTGGTGGTGGCACCATCTGTGCGCCCCACTTCTACAGGTACAGCCGCCACCCCCCCTACCAGCACCGCCCTCCCAGCAGCCCCTCAGCGTTCGCTCCGTGCCCGCTCACCCAGGAGGGTGGGCATCACCTTCACCCCAGGCACCTCAGGCCCTGCCCCAGTCACCCCTGCTGCCCTCAGTGAGGAGGCCATTGACCTCCTCAGGTCACTCACTGTTGGGCAGTCTACCATTGTGAATGCCATCCAGGGTGTAGAAAGGGCGTTGCAACACGGTAATACATTCCTGGAGGGCATTTATTCTGGTCAGGCTGCCCTTCAGCGAACCCTGCAATCTCTGGCCTCAGCACTGATGGCAGCAATTGTCCCTGTGTCCAGTCTCCCCCCTCCAACTTCCTCCACCCAGACCCAATCCCCGGTATCCCAGCCCATCCCAAGCACACCTACAGACCAGCATGCACACAAGTCAACACACACAAGTAGCTCAGGCAAACATAGGCACCACACATCCCACAGGCACTCACACAAGCATCACACCCATACAGACACAGCAACATCCACTGTCTCCACTGTGTCCCCCTCCTCCTCTTCTCCCTCCTCTCTCCCAGTCTCGTCTACACACACACCTGCATGCACCACATCTACAGGCACTAGGACTCGCACCAGGACACCCAGCACCACACGCCGCTCACCTGCACTCACCACCTCCACTGCCATTTACACGTCCCCTGTGTCCTCTCCCAGTGTGTCTGTGACGCCCTCTCCCAAAGTACCTAAACGCCGGCAATCACTCACCCAACATCCATCCACCTCACGACAGCCTCCAGTACCTGCACCTGCACCCAAAACAGCTAAAGTGACACCTCCTACAACCACCTCCTCTTCCTCCACTCCCAGACCCCCTCCAGCTACCCATCCCAGTGTTCGTCAGAAACTGTCCCTCTGTCAAATTGACCTTCAGAGACCACCGCCAGAGTCAGTGCCCAGGAGGGCCCAAGTATCGTCACTGGTCGAGAGACCACCGCCAGAGTCACAGCCCAGGGGGGCCCAAGTATCGTCACTGGTCCAGAGACCACCGCAAGAGTCACAGCCCAGGAGGGCCCAAGTATCGTCATTGGTCCAGAGACCACCGCCAGAGTCACAGCCCAGGAGGGCTCAAGTATCGTCACTGGTCCAGAGACCACCGCCGGAGTCACAGCCCAGGTGGGGCCAGGATGCCACAGCCCCGCTGGGCAATGATGGAACGTCATGCCACACACCAATGTCCAGTATGGAGATCGTCATGCCACACACCAATGTCCAGTATGGAAATCGTCATGCCACACACCAATGTCCAGTATGGAGATCGTCATGCCACACACCAATGTCCGTATCAGAACCGCCATGGCAAAGCACAGCTGAACAGTCCTGAACCGCCATGTCAAAGCACCGCTGAACAGGGCAAAGACCGCCATGGCAAAGCACCGCTGAACAGTCCTGAACCGCCATGGCAAAGCACCGCTGAACAGGGCAAAGACCGCCATGGGAAAGCACCGCTGAACAGTCCTGAACCGCCATGGCAAAGCACCGCTGAACAGGGCAAAGACCGCCATGGCAAAGCACCGCTGAACAGTCCTGAACCGCCATGTCAAAGCACCGCTGAACAGGGCAAAGACCGCCATGGCAAAGCACCGCTGAACAGTCCTGAACCGCCATGGCAAAGCACCGCTGAACAGGGCAAAGACCGCCATGGGAAAGCACCGCTGAACAGTCCTGAACCGCCATGGCAAAGCACTGCTGAACAGGGCAAAGACCGCCATGACAAAGCACCGCTGAACAGGGCAATGCACCGGGTAGGAATGAATGGCCCACCACATCAGGCATCCTTATCCCATGTGCAGCTGGGACAGTGACAGGACACTAATTTTCAAGGGGAAGACTCATCCAGTCTGGGCAACAGTCACCTCCCAGTACCAGTATGGACCTGCATCAACTTGTGAGACTGTGGCTTTGCACTCCCCAGGATTGAACAGTGGGCAACCCACCCACTGTAGAGACTTGTGAGACTGTGGCTTTGCACTCCCCAGGATTGAACAGTGGGCAACCCACCCACTGTAGAGACTTGTGAGACTGTGGCTTTGCACTCCCCAGGATTGAACAGTGGGCAAACCACCCACCTGTGAGACTTGAGAGACTGTGGCTTTGCACTCCCCAGGATACATCAATGGGCATGGAGCCCCGTCGTGGATCTGGCTTTGCATTCATGTGGCTGAGGTGCCCCCCACTTCCCTTCCCCCTGAGGTGCCTGTAGTGTTTCTATCTGATGCCCCAGCAGTGTTCTCTCCGATTTTGGTCAGGTATCTATTGTGGGCCTCGGCCATGCATTTTTGGACTGTTTGTGCACGGACATTGTTGTGTACATATCTGCACTACTTCTCGGATTGTATATGTAAATAAGAGTGATTTTAGAATACATATATTTGTATATTTTTGTATGACATGTATAGTGGCACATTACAAAGTTTGACCGAAATTCGCATTGTCTTTGCATTCTTCCGGGGGGATTGTGGGTTGTTACTGTTCTTTTTGTGACTGCATTGGTGTGTATGTTGTAATATGCGAGGGTGGGGGTGTTTGGTGGGTGTCCCCCTAACTTTTGCCTTCCCCCTCCCCGTGTTGTAGGTGCTGTACTCACCGGTATCTTCTGCGCCTACGTCGCTGTTGATCGTGAAGGAGCAGAAAGACAAGGGCAGGTAGTATTTGGAGTTCCGGGTCCATGAAGTCGTCGTTCCTCGTGGGATGTGTAGAAGGTGAGCGTTTTCCCATAGCAAAAGCTGTTTCCGCCGTGTTTTTATCCACTGTGAATCCGCCCCGGAAAAGGTGGCGGATTGGCCTGTTGTGATACTGTGGGCGGTACATTGTCTTCCGCCTGTCTGTTGGCGGTGACCGCCGCGCTGCTTGTCTGTACCGCTGTGGCGGGCGAAGTGTTAAAGTGGCTGTCTTTGTTGGCGGTTTCCGCCAGGGTCATAATTCCCTTTTTTTGTCCGTCTGACTGTTTGCGGTATTACCGCATCTTTAACACCGTCCGCCAGGGTTGTAATGACCACCATAGACTTCAAGAATAAGCACCCATCAACCCTAAATTCGTAGGTCCTTACACAGTACTTCAGCAAATCAGTCCTGTGACCTATAAACTGCAATTGCCAAAATCATTACGGATTCATCAAGTGTTCCACACTTCCCTCTAGAAAAAGGCAGTCCAGAAGGACCGCCCTCATCCAGCTCCAGTTCTAGTACAGGGGGAAGTAGAATACGAAGTCAAGAAGGTGTTGGATTCCAAACTGAGAGGGCGTAATCTATGGTACTTAATCTCATGGAACGGTTATGGCCCTGAAAGTAACTCATGGGTTTCCGAATCTGATATTCATGCTCCAGTACTTGTGAGGCATTTTCATCGTCTCAATCCAGACAAACCAGGCCCTAGAGCGCATCTGGGAGAGGGGAGTACTGTCAACATCAGGGCAGTGCGCGCTCTACGGGGGACTAGAATGCAAAAACCCAGCACTCTCAAGATAACGTAATTCATGCATTGTGCTGATATGCTGTTGTTTAATCTTTTGCATTGCAGAGTTTAATCCTGAAGACTTATGTTCAAGGTGCATATAAATACTGTTCATTTGAAATGTATTGCTGCAGGTTTTCAGAGTGTGTCAGGGTGTGGTCCCTTTCCAGGGCCTTCTAGAAGCTTTCCCTGCAGCATGCCCGGGTGTGGTTTGTGGGCTGGGCCAAGACTCTATGTAAGGGAGCCAGCCCAGCTCTACGTGCTCACTATTCAGAGGTCCCGGTGCAGAGCAGCAGCAACTTCCAGAGCTCCTGTTCCGGAGGCCTACTTTGATCTTCCATGTCTCGCCCTTTCACTTTGCTCGGTGATTCTTGATCAGGGCGGTAAGACGGAGGTCGGGCTGGTCCCCCGATTTCATTCTCGAAGGATTTTGAGTTCTTGGGCCTAATTAGCATGATAAAACTACTTTGCTCTCGTGCGTGTGAATGTGCGCTTGATGTTTAATGGTATTTTACATGCTGGCATTCGAATCGGCAAGACGCGCGATTCTTTACTCAAGTACAAATCTTGATATTCATTGTGCGCTACCATTTTATGGCATTTACAAGGTAGCATTCGAATCGGCAAGACGCGCGATTCATTTCTCGTGCTTAATTCATGTTATTCATTGTAAGCTACCATTTCTTGGCATTCATATGGTGGTATTTGAATCGGCAAGACGCGCGATTCATTTCTGGTGCGTAATTCATGATATTCAGTGTGCGCTACCATTTCTTGGCATTCACATGGTGGCCTTTGAATCAGTAAGACGTGCGATTCATTTCTTGTACTAAATTCATGATATTCAGTGTACGCTACCATTTCTTGGCATTCACATGGTGGCCTTCGAATCGGCAAGACGCGCGATTCATTTCTTGTGCTTAGTTCGTGATATTCAGTGTGCGCTACCATTTCTTGGCATTCACATGGTGGCCTTCGAATCGGCAAGTGTGCAATTCATTTCTTGTGTTTAATTCATGATATTCATTATGTGTTACCATTTCATGGCATTTCCGTGGTGACATTCGAATCGGCAGAATGCGCAATTTATTTCTTGTGTTAAAAATCACGAAGTTCATTGTGCGCTACCACCTCATGGCATTTACTTGGTGGTCTTTGAATCGGCAAGACACGCGATTCATTTCTCGTGTCTAATTCATGTTACTCCTTGTGCACAATCATGTCATGACAGTTACAAACCTTTGTGGAAATCTGTAATGTGAGCAATTCATGTTCCTGCATTTCAAAGAAAACGAAAGTGTTTCAAAATTCTAGATGTTATATTGTATGTGCATACCAAGTCTCTCAAGTATTATTCATATGGTGTTATAAGAAATCATTCAGATTATTTCCTGTCCTCATGCCAAAGTCTATGCTTGAATTTGAAAGCGTAATTCTAGAAAAGGCTGATGTTTCTAATTCATGTGGAACATTTCATTGAGTGGTTCATTAGAATGTTGTATTAATCTTTCTTGATTCCCTCACAGGTATTCAAAACATTTTTGAGGTCTTGTTATTTATGTTCATGCTTAAGTTATTCATGTTTCCAGTATGACAATGCTTAGAGTCATAGTCCAGTAATGATTAGTATGATATAATCTTGATATTGTGTGTTCTAACCTTTTTGCTTCCTACAGGTCTCCTTCCCAGCTGTTCCCTACCTAATCCCCTTTTCCCCCACTTGGACTCTCTTAGACTCTGTGACATTCTAATCAGAGTATTGGAGCTGTCTTGTGGTGAACGTGTTGGGAACGTGCACAGACCCCGAGGATCTGGTGACTCTGACAGGCATGTGGGCTCTGCTGTTCCGGCTGCAACCTCCTTCTCTAGAAGGCAGAATTCTGACTCCAGTGTCGGCACTTCCTTGTGCAATAGGTGACACACTCCCCAGGTTGCGGACAAGCAATGGCCCCTCACCACTACCTAATGAACATCCCATTCCATGGCGCAGATGGAGGTGGTGCCTTTGTTTGCTTGAAGTATTGTCCAATACATGTTGAGAGCTCCTCCCAAAATGGAGGATCATATAGTGCTTCAGTCTGCAGTCGCCATGTGGAGATGCACTGGTGTGGACTACCCCATTGTAATTCTACTTGGAGGGGACAATGATCAGACAGAGTGCAAGCCAAATACTCTGCCCGCACCACCATCCACCTCAGGGACGGTATACCTATGATCAAGTCGATCCTTGTGTGGAGGTCATGGACTAGGGAATAATATGAGTATTCACGCTCCAATGGTTGACTGATGCATAACATATCGTTAAGCCCTCTGTTAGCAAGCCATGCACCAAAACCTTGGTACACCCTCACACTTGATGCCCCGGGCAGTGGTGGGCAAGACTGATGAAGGCTAATATCCATGACATAATTCTCCCCCCACGCACATAGGGCCACTGGGTTGCGAAAAAGAGCTGGTGAGAGTGTACTCAGAAATCCATTGAGCTTGTAGTTGAGGGCATACCATCAAGTTGGCCCTCTAACACCATATACCTGCCCTCCCACATCTGTGTTATAGCACTCCACTGTGTAGGGGACCTCTCGCCCTACCCATATAAATACCCACCCCGGTCGAACGCCAAGGAAGTTGTGCCATAAACCTGCCTGCACCATGGTGGCGTCTGAGGTATGCATGGATTCTATGTCCTTTGGCAGGGGTCGCCATACCTTGCACGTTACATGTGAGCACATTATAGTGTGGAAATATTGTGTCAGTGTGTGTGCTCATTACAAGCGATATAAGCAAAACAGTTTATCACTTGGACATTCCCCTCTAGTGGACACCCCCGGAATCTGCCAGAACAAACATGTAACAATGCATAGGACAGTGTTAAATAACACTTCCCCAGGCAGGTAGTATTCAAACCACTTGCCAGACCCCTTAAAACAGTAACGTGTATACCTAAATCCATACAAGGGGTTGAACTTGTCCATGTGGAAGTCTTTCCGCAGGGTGTGGGATCTGAGGGTGTATCTTACCCCGCAGTGTCGGCCCTGGATAAATAGCACTACATCCATAGCTTTTGCCGGGAACCAGCATTGCTCTGCCTGATGAGTGTACTCAACCACAGCACCGGATACTTTTGTATGTTGCAACGGGATGTGGTTGCGGGGCTCTCAGAGTCTTACAACAGAACCTCAAAGTCAGTCCACCTGCAAGGCATGAGCCGTTCTCGCTCAAACAGCTGGGCTGCAAAGTATCTTTCAGAGAACATGGATCAAGTTACACACCAAGGAGCTACGGTAAAGTGGGTTGTGTGTCTCCTTCATGGGTCGTTGGCCGTGCATGGGGTGATTGCTGGTCCATTGGTGGTGTCCATGGATGGGGAGTGGGAGCTCCCTGCATCGGAGGCAGAATTAGAGATGTTCTTTCCTGAATACCATAAAGGAGTTTGTGGTGTATTGGGTGGCCTCCTGTATCGCCTCGGCCTGCCTCTCTGCCGCCTGGGTTTTTGTGGGTTTTGCCCTGGACAATGTGCGCTGCCATCGACAGAGGTGAGGAGTGAGCCAGTCACCATCAGTCTTCCCCTCCTGCAGAGGTTGAGCCAGTCCTTTGGCATGCAGCCACGTCCCAACATCTTCCGAGGAGGAAAATATGTGGATCTCCCCACCATCAACAACCCTGAGCTCCACTGGAAACAGAGTGCATAATTAATATTCAGGTCAGGTAGGCGTTGTTTAAATTTGGCATAAGAATTTTGCTGTTGTTGAACCTCTGCTGTGAAATCGGGGTATACAGTGAGAGAGGCATTTTCAAATTTCCAGGGCCTCTGAGCTTGAAAGCGCTGGAGGATTAGGTCATGGTACCAGTAGTTTAGTAGGCGAAGGAAAATTGGTCTTGGTGGCCTGACCGGTATCCTGTTCACCCGTTCAATCGAAAATAATTTCAGCATCATGTCCAACACAGTCTACATCAGCTATTTCTCAATGAATAGTTCCATGCTTGGGCCCTCACACGGTCAGGGAAGTCCAGGAAGCGAGCATTGTTTCGTATGGATTGCCGTTTGCATCCTCTGCTCTCCAGTGCAGTGTTACCTCCTCTACACTCAGGAGCTTTATCTGCACTTGCAGTTCACGAATGGTAGGTCTCAAAGTGCCTAGGGACGACTCAGTTTCTTCCACTCTGTCATTCAATTTACGATTATCAGTGCGAAGGAGGTTCACATCCTGGCAGACTGTTGATTTTAGTTTCTAAGGATGTTTTAGTGTCCATGATTGCCTGCAGGACTCGTTCAAACTGTGTAGAGTGCCCATGCAAAGTGATCTCCAGTTGCTTGAGAGCACTCAAGGTGCAGTCCAGGGTCACCGGCAAGGGCATCAGTCCCAAGTGCTCAGGTAATGTAGGTTTTGAGACTTTAGGCTTAACCATCTTCACACCAGAGCAAAGAATACCCCCATGCAGTATATACTGGGGGGGTCCCCATCAAACCCCACCACTAGCAGTCATAACTGCAGATCAGGCACCTCTACTACTGTAGCATGCCCCACAGGTATTTTGCGGTCTGCTTGTCTGTAGGATAGGTTCAGAGAGTTCAAGTAGTCTGTGCTGCAGTCCAGGGGAAAGAGGCTCAGCATGCATTGCAGAGTCTACACTAGTGCACCACTGGTCTCCCAATTAAGGCATCACAAAATCCTCCACACCTTGTGCGATCATTGAGTGATTTGTTCACATCCATACCCTCTAGGCCCCACAGCAGGAACAAGGGTGGGCACTTCCCCGCTCCTGGTAAACTCGTGCACAACAATATTCAGTGATGGACTGCTGCTTGAAGGGTCCAATCAGCAGTCACACCTTCAATAGGCCAGAGAGTGAGCAGGCTGGGCAACGTTAGGGCCCGGCATGCCAGTAAGTGGTCCTGCGCTGATAACACCATAAATGTATGGGGGTTGAGGGTGGCATCAAGTATCCCAGGGGCACTTTGTACTATTTAACTTTGGTGGTTGGCCCAGCCCAGTTATAAAGTGCATCAATAACTACCCAGGGCCCTTTACATACCCAAAGGTCATCCTCCTTCGTCTGGGATCATTCGTCATAGCGTCTGCCATCACGCAGGGCTCACAGATAACAGTGGAGGCTTTCAAAGTCTCAATTGGGGTGATCCCAGGTAGCAGGCAATCCCAGACTGCAGTGCTCCATTACCAGCCTGGCACCACTGTCAGCGAGCCCCCAACACAATGAAGTAACAGGTTGGGCCCCTCCACTCGGTTCAGGCATGTGATGCAGTGCCCAATGCTGTGTTCAGTGCCACCCAGAGGCTCCGCAACTTCAGCAGATGGCAAGGCAGATGGGAGCAGGCAAGCCCACACTGCTAGCCATAGTCCCTCAGAGGCAAATGTAGGCCATCTCCCCTCCTCCTGGTGTCCTCATATTAAGCGTGGGTTCAATCACCATGGGAGCCCGTGGCAGGAGCCACTTTGTACTCGATGTAGCGGTAGGGGGGCCAGACATTCCCACTTCTCTTGATGGCTGTACTGTAGGCACCGACAAGTTGGTCACACTGCCACCGGGCAGGCGCAAGGTTGCAGCGCAGTAGACCACGCCACAGACCTGCTTTGTTGGCCCACTCTGCACCTCCTTCGCATCAACAGCCCTGTGGGCGAGTCGCTGTTCTCTGCACAGTTGTCCCGTCTCGGGGGGAAGTGAGGCAGCAGTCTCAAGTATTCAAGACGCTGAAAGGGTGGGTGAGATGAAGGAAATAAAACAGGCCAAACACGGAGCTCTTTACAAAGTGTTCGATGCAGCTGCCATCTTGGCCACACCCCCTGTTGTTTACTTCACTCTTGACACTACATCCACTAATTTTATTCAGTGAAATGGTACACTGTGGAGCCAGCCAAAGGATTTTGAGATGGCAACAATCTCCATCCTTCTGAAGCCGACAGGCATCGAGAGCAGTGCACAACTTATTGTCCTATCTCACTCTTCAATGCAAAGATGAAGATCTTTGTCAAGGTTCTAATAAATAGACTGGTCAAGGAAACCTCCTCCTTCATACACCTGGACCATATTGGCTTCAGGCTGGGTTGGAATATCAGGCAGGTTCCAATGGCTTTATCCAGGCATGAGAATTCTCCCTAGTAAGAAGTCTTTGCTTCACAGAGCTAGATGGCCTGAAATAAGGAGAGGGACAACGAGTGTCATTAGGCCCCTTGGCGATTTACCAGTGTGAGAGACAGGGTTTCCCATCTCACCCTTATTTTTTGCCCTTGCACTTAGAACCACTCTGCACTAGGAATAGATGTGATGCTCTGGCGTAGGGCTTCCAATGGAATGGGGGCATCTATCTCCGGTTAACATTGTATGCAGAGGATATGCTTCTCTTATACTACCCACAGTGGAAAGGACAGAGACTAATGGATATTCTCAGGCTGTAAGGAAAAGCCTCTGGAGGTAAAGAGGTCAAATGGGGGAAATCAACCATAAAATCAGTCAGCGGTGGGGCAAATGACTAGCTGGAAAGGTAAGCTGAGGTTTTAACCTAACAATTTTAAACACTTGGGCAACAAGATCACCCTTGGTGAGAAACAATACAGAGACCTTACTATGGCCTTCGTACTAGAAACAATGAACTGTAAAATAATAAACTTAAATAAATTACAAATACCCATCTTGGGTAGACTGGCCCTATATAAAATGATTGCCCAGCTAGTCAATATAGATGATTAGCTTTCTGTACACAGAGATGACGTGGCCTTTCATCTTGAGGTAAACCTGTTAGATGGAGACTAACTGCAGGCACTATTGTATGGCTCCTCCTTTCCTCGGACACTCCCACACATAACAAGGGTAGTCATAAATTGCTGGATGAGGGATCTTCATTGGAAGGGATAGTGTGGTAAACTGACTCACAAGACTCCACTTTAGCAGGACACGTGGCTCCAGCATCCGACCAGGCCGATAAGGTTTGAGAAATGGGAAGACTAGAATATGGAAACTGATGCAGAATACATTTTATCGGACTAAATAGAACAGTGAAAGCTTTTAGGAACTGAAGAGTATAATTAGGAAAGGGAGACAAATGCCACACACAGAGAAAACAGTGGGATACTTTCCATTACAGCTGAAACTTCTGACAAGTGAGCGAGATACAGGTTCAAGTCTACATCTTGTAACAGAAATCAGGGAACTAAGAATGGTATATAGATTAAATGTAGAGCCTACTGTAATGACATGCTCATAAGAGGAAACTGGAACAGTACCAATAAACATGGTTCAAAGATTTCTTTTTTATGCAATATTTCTTTTTATTACAATTTGAACCAGTTTACAAATCTGAAGATTTTAACATATTTTGCCTGTGTAATCACAGCGATAGTGTTGAACAAGTTCCAAGTCAAACGATAGCAGGTGAACTAAAGTGTAAAGATGCTATGGGATATCAGTACATTATAAAACACACGGGTGTACTTGCCAAAAGACTCTGTATAGACTCGACCAAAATCAACTTTAAACCCAGATCCTCCACCACCAACCTGCCATTACCCTCCAAATTCTGAAACTCATGACAACAAAAGTACAGCATATTACAAGCAGTGTGGCAGATTATTCTAGGCTTCATACTGCCAACTCTCTCCTACAACTCTCAAAGCAAGAGGTTCACTACACGATGCCAATGAAAATACCTCAGGCCACCAGCAAAAGATACTTTGAAGAAAGAATATGTTGCCCACCCTTACTCCTAACTTTGGAAGTGTTCTACTTCACTGGCATGGATCACAGATGTGAAAATATTCTGGGCAACACAAGGATCGTACGTGCTTTGACTGGTGGTTTCCAAATTGAGCTGTGTACACATCATATCCAGATGCCATATGGTATCCAAAACCATCCACAGTACAAAGTCTATTAGGATAAGATTGTATTAGAACTAACAAGTTCCTGATTGACAGCATCCCATGATAAGTATCCATAAGAATGATGTAGGATATGAGCCTAGGGGTCTCAAGTAATTCATCCGATCCCTTCTAGTGGATGTAACAAAGGCTCTTCTATCTATTTAAACAATCCAATTTGGTCATATATATTTAATTCGCTCAGAGTCCACAACTTTGGAAATTCTCTTAACCATTCAGAATGCATCAGGGGGGCAGGTGATCCTCACTCCCGCAGAAAGCATGTTTTGTTGCGGTGACTAATGCTGTCACCAGCCGTCTGTGCTTTGTGGGGATTACACAATCGGCCAAGCAATGGAGAAACACCAATTTTAAAAGGGAGAATGGTGTAACCATCGGTTCATACAGCGTCTGCCACACTGAGTCCCAATACAAGTTTAGGTTCACAAAACCTCATAGTATGTGTACAATGACATAGCCAGTCTCTCTACATCTCCAGAAGACAGTGTGTGGTAACAGCCCGTCATGTGTAGTCTAGGAAGGGACCTATATCAGATGTGCAATAGTTTAAAGTATGAAAACGTAACCTTGCCTCTATGAGCTGAGTGTTGAATGTACTTGGTTTGGTAGAAGACCGTTTGGCCCAGAGAAGGCACTCTCTACATATTTCCAGATTGGCAAATTCGAGACATTCACCGAGTATATTCCTTATTTACTTTGCATGCAGTGTGATAGTTGCATGTACTGCCAGGTGTGCATTCTCTTAAATCCATATTCTGTACACATATCAGGGAAATGTTTAAGACCTTAGGTGGAAAACTGTTGATAAATGCACCCATTCCCTTTGACATTCCATTGTTTGCAATGTATTACTGTCCACCCTATAGTCAGACTTACATTGTTCCAGAGAGGTGCCCAAGTGTGTTTCCACGAGTTGCTCTTAAGTAGATCATGTCTGCTTTCACAGTGAGAACATATTTTAATGATAGAATTATCAATGTATAATAGTAAGAATACCTGTTCGTATTTTTACAAGATTCTTGACGTGTATCATCAGATAGGAGATCCCTTTAAACTGCCATCTAATTAGGAGGGCCCTGTGGGTTAAGATACCAACAACTCTGATGGTGGGATAGGTGATGTGCAAGGTAGTATGTACCAATATGAGGAAGGCGAGGCCCCTTAGATTTCTCTCCGTATGTGCATAGTTCATGGAGTTTAAATCTTGGTTTACAGTCTCCCCATATAAAATGTTTTAATATCATGATCTACACAGTTCATTAGAGATTTGGGTATTGATGTAGGTAGCATTCCGATAACATAACATACATTGGTGCTATCACTGTTTTAATTGTTTTGACACTTTCCCACAAGACAGCTGAAGGTGAGACAATCGTAGGAAGCTATTGTGAGTCTTGGCTGTCAATGGGAGGGGCATACTAAATACATCCCTATACAAAAATACCCCCAGATATTTAATTCCCTTTGGAACCCACCTTACATTGAATTTCTCTATGCATGCTTTAATGATCAATAGGGACACAAGGATAGCTCTGCACTTCCCCTAATATACCTTATAACCCAGGAGATCAAGAAGAGACACTAACGCTGGAATAGTGGATGTTGGCTTCGTCTCTGTCATTTAGATGTCATCTGTATATAAAAAATAAAATAAAAGCTTGATTGTTCCTACCTTGGAGGGTATTCCCACAATGGGATTTGATGTTCTGATGGCAATAGACAGAGGTTCTAAAGCCAACAGAAAAAGCAGTGGTGATAGCGGACAACCCTGTCTTCTGCTGCGGAGCATCACCAGTGGATGAGACAAAACGTCAATACTTTAATAACCACATTAATTTAGGAAATCTGACTCTGGCCTACACCACATAGCATCTTTTCTTTCCTTAGGCAGGAGTGTTATGATCACTTTGTTAGGAATAAGGCCCAGGGAACCTGTTCATTCAGCTTCTGTGAAGGCTTAATTTAGTATTGGGGATTAAAGATTTTGTAAAGTCAGAAGTCAAAACATTTGCTTAAAATGCATACTAAGCAGCACTAGCTCCTCCGTTAGGGTGGAGGAGCGTCGCCCTCCCCCCTCCTGCCAGCAGCAGAAGCTGCAAAACCTTTCACAACTAAAGGATAATAAACAATGATTATTATCCTCTGGTTGTGAAAGGGGCAGGGCATTGGGGGGTGGCGAGCAGTGAGGGGAGTGCACTGTGCACTCCCCTCAGAGTGCATGTGTGTTTGGCCGGCCGTCTCGGGCCGGCCAAACACACATGCACAGTGTGATCTCTGCCTGACAGCACCCTGGCTGCGCACTCCCAGCCAATCCTGATGCTGCTCTGAGCAGCGTCAGGGTTGGCCACAGGTCAGGCTGGGAGCTTGTGCCTGCAGCGACAGGAGAAAGAGGCCCAGCACGGCGGCGGATCCGGTACTTTTTTTTTTTTTTTATTGCATTTTACACCCACCCACCCCCAAGTGCCGCACCCGCCCCACCTCTAGTAAGTGCAGCGAGCCACGACTGATACTAAACCAAGAGGGCAGAAAAGGCCT
The DNA here is from genome assembly GCF_031143425.1 of Pleurodeles waltl. Classification (NCBI taxonomy): domain Eukaryota; kingdom Metazoa; phylum Chordata; class Amphibia; order Caudata; family Salamandridae; genus Pleurodeles; species Pleurodeles waltl. Next base: position 571,545,679 of record NC_090442.1, read on the forward strand.
ATTAGTTGCAATGACAGGAAGTGGCCATATGGAATGGAAAAGCACAGCTCCAAACTCACCCTGAAGTCACTGCGAAGGCATTTGATTTTTGCTATGAAAAAATATTTGCAGCTTCAGAAGATGATGTCTTTGATGTTGAAGATGAATTTCTGAATTTCTTTACCATACCTTGTCTCTCGAAAGAAGGGTGACAGTTGTTAGAGTGAGGACCCTCGATAGGCGATATCAGTGAGGAAAATGTGTGATCCGTCAATTTTAACTTCACATTGACGTATCTTTCATGTTTGAAGAAACCTAGGTGGGAGAGACTTCTGAGTGAATATGGTTACCCCGGCATTTCCAGGAGGGGTTTAGGGAGCTATCTTGTTTTTTTCTGTCCTGCACTGGTACGGCAGCTATCTACCAGCTACTTTTCAATTAATGGCTTTGTGTGGCAGGAGATTAGATTCCTGTATCAGTGCATTTTTCCTTTTCTGATAGTCTAGGATCTTCTTTCTTTTGACAATGTTCTATAACCGGTTTACATTCATAGACAGCAATCATATGGGAACAGTTGTCAACTGCCTATAGCATTACCCGGTTCAACAGTATTGTGTAATGGGTAGTGTTTTGCAACTGTGTGTTAATATGGATGCTGGGTAATTGGAGGGTAATGGGATGAGCCTATGGTGCTAGTCAGATCAGAGCAAATGAGTGAAAATAGGTTCTCAATAAGGGCCTGGGGCAGGAAAGATCTGTAGAAGATGTGTAAAGTCCTGATAAAAAATTGTGGAGTCTAACCGTTACAACAAACTGTAAACTGTATGCCTCACTCAATATTATACTCATGATTTCCTATTTCCCTACTCTTGGAGGGTACATATAAATGTTTGGCTTTTCTGGGGAAAAAACAAAATGTGAAACAGTTACAAATATAGAAATTCATGAAATGCTGAAAATGAGTGTATACTTATAGTCTGCTCTTCATCTTTACTCTGAATAGCCTGTAAGTCTGCTCTTTCAAAAGAGATTTGTAACTTATCCCTATCGTGCTTCTACCACTTGCTGAAGGCTGTTCTCGTCCAAGCACCTCAGATGAGTATAGCTTCCGTTCAGGAGTAAGTGATGTTTGTTCGGGCACTTGTACTTCACTTGTGCCCCTTAATATGTATGTTCTTGTGATCTACACAAAAATGAGCCAGGTTCCATGGATGTCAATTGAGATGAGTCCAAAAAATATGCTAGCTCTTCTGGGTCCTCAAATTCAAAGGTATAATGATTCAATTTCACAATCCTAATTGCCTTTCTAGGAGTTAACATTTGATGTAATGGTGGTGCAGCCACGGGAGTAGTGGCAAGAACTTCTTCCTTGTCTGTGGGAGATGTTTGCCATAATGTGCACAGTCATGCCAGTATATGTATAAGGGCACCCATGCTTATTCACCATTTGTAAAAGTGTTCTCATGTGCAGATGACTATCAAGACGTGAAATAATAGCTCTTGGTTTATTGTTAGAAGGGTAGCTTCTAGACCACAGTGTACATGTCATATGAAATTAAAGCATTCTGGAAAACTGTATACCCAAGGGCTGGAGTATGAGAGCCTTTTTTTACTCTAATATTTGATGGAACCAGATATTTACTCTATGCGAGCGATCTTTTACGCCCAGTACTTTACACTTTAGTTGCCAAAGTTCACTGCCATAGTCCGGTCCAGCACTGACGTGCCGATCCAGCTCATCAAGGCATCTATCTGTTTCATACATGTATTTATTAATAAACTTGACTTTGAACTGCAGCACCTTTATCTCCATAGAGATTGCGTGTCATCAAAAGTGCCCATTTTTTGTACATGCTACTGTGATCACGTTCATTACAGCCTCAAATGCCTTTTTATCATAGATAGCCAGCAATGCTTCACTTTCCAATCTCCCGACCCTCTCTATGATGTGGAGAATCTACTTAGTATTGTCCCCGCAGTGGCTTTGAGGGCTAAAATCCTGACTGGTCAGGGCACACCAGGCCTGGCATGAGGGGACCAAGCCATGCTGCCAAGATGCTAGTAAATAGCTTGCCATCCACATTTGTAAGTGAGATCAGCATGTAAGAGGCACAATTGCATACATCCTTCCCCAGCTTGGGGATGACCGAGATCAAGACCTTTAGTGTGGATTGGTAGAAGGTACCTCTATCCACAACGGAGTTAAAAAGTTTGGTGAATGTAGGAGCAAGAATGCAACAGAAAGTCTTGTAATTTAAGGCAGTGAAGCCATCAGGGCCGGGAGATTTATGTAGCATCAGTCTGGCTGTCACACAGATGACTTCATTAGTCTGGATATGTTTGTCCAGTGAGTCTGCTTGCTGGGGAGTTAGTTGCGATGTCTGGGGTCTTTGAAGATAGGCATGGATGTCCACATCATGCAGATACTGTGCCTCATAGAGGGACTTATAGAAGTCCTGAAAGGCTGTGCGATGTGTGTATCCTTTGTGACCTCGCTCTTGTTGGTGATAACAAGCGTAGCCACTTTCTCTGCTTGGCGTTTATCCCAAAGATTATGTGCCAGAAGTCTCCCACATTCATCCCCACCTAGATAGAACATGTGTTGTAATCTAAGTAGGGCATATTCTGCCCTGTCCATGTCTAGGCTGAGTAGTTGGGCGTAGATGGGCTCAAGTTGGTACCAGACTCTTGGCGCCCCAGTGCGTTCATGAATAGTTTCCAGTTCCTGCTCTTCCAGCTGCCTTTGTGTGTCTGTTCTTACCCTATTGTCAGCTAGAGAGCTGGTGATAAATTCTCTTCTGACCGTAGGATTAAGGCCCATATTTATACGTTTGTAGCGCCGCATTTGCGTCATTTTTTGATGCAAAAGCGGCACAAATTTGCAAAATACAATTTGCATCAAAATGCATCGCAAATGCGTCGCTAAAAAAGTATAAATATGGGCCCAAGTGCTTCCCACAGTATCAACACTGAGATGACCCCTTGTCATTGGTCTGAAGGTACTCAGAGATCACCCTTGATGACCATGTCTGGGCAGTGCAACAGGCTATCTCTCAACATTTACAGTCCCCTTGTCTCTTGGAGGGGGCAAATTGGATAGTGAGACAAATGGGGGTGTGGGCTGATAACACCCATGGCTCAATAGTTCTTGTCAGTATTTTAGAACACAAGGGATGAGTGCCTAAAAAGTAATCCAGACGTGAGTAGGTTTTGTGGGTGGGGAAGTAGTAGATATAATTTCTTGTGTGCGGGTGTACTAACGACCATAAGTCCCCAAAACCTGTCTCCCCAAATTAGTATAGCTGCTATACTGTGACTAAAATTTTATTAGAATGTGTATTATATCAACAAGAACTTCAGAATATAGAGACTTAGCCTACTTATATCATCAGTAAATGTTAGTCTTGTTTGGCTAGCTCACAGTACCACATCTAAACCATAACCTGACCAGGATAATAGATGTTATTAGTACACTTGAACATGACCACTCTGATTCTCAAAGAATTCATGGAAACAGATCTAACCCTTTCATTTGCTACTTTTGCATGCCCAATGTGTCAACAAGAAAGATATAAAAAAAAGCATTTTCAAAACAATTACTGTAATGATTCTATTTTTTTAAAGAAAATGTGAGCTGCAATGATTAAGCAGATGAGACACATAGTTGTAATAAGCAATATTATAATGGTGAAAAATACAAACAATTCAACAATGGTAATTTTTACTAATGTTACTCTACTCCTATCTGACACAGTATCTATAGTAAGGAGAGCATGGTGAAAGTGCCCTCTGCCGGACCTGTTGGGATAGTCTAACCCCATATTATGTGCCAGGAAGCTGATCTAAGTAAACAGGTTTCCTCCTTTGTAGGATTATGGTCAGAATCAGCAGGGCTCTCAGTCACCGTTCACAGTGGTTCCATGATAACCTCAGCATGTAGTGCTCATCTCACCAAACCTAGCATGGATGCTGTTTAAATAATAAAACACTGTCCTTATCGCACTGTGGCAGAGGTGCAGAACAGCTCGTTAGTTTGCATTATGATTGTACAATCCTGGAATTAAATATGCAGACTACAGGGCGACAATGCCTACCAAGAATACATGCGTATGTAGCACGTTCTCGTATTAGAGGAAAATATGTAAAAAGTCACCTTTACAAACAGATTTCAAGTAAAGGAAATCTAAAATGGAGACTAAGTATGGGCCCTACAACACTCTCACCTTGGTCGGAAAAGATACTACTCTATAAAAATGAATAGCACTAAAAAGATATACAAAGCCTGACATTACACAATAACAGTACTTTAATAACCTAAGCAGACACTAAAAGCCATAAATAATGCCAAATTAAAAAGCATGCAAACTAAATGAATAAAACAAATTTTTAAAAAACAAGGTGTCAAATTAAATAGTCTACGAGGCACCCAAATTGCAGGACGGCATCCCTGCAATGTTCATCATATCCAGAGAGTTATTAGGGTCCAGAAAGGAACCCACATCTGTAGACAGCAGATCCACAGAGGCCTGAAGAGTAAGCTCCAAGGAGCAAACATGGTCATTACCAGCCCATTCAGCAGAAGATAAAGGCATCGGTGCCAGGAGTGCAGCCTCAGAAGAGGAGTCTAACCCCACAAAACTTGAAGCAAACTTATCAATCAGTATTGGTGAAAGCAGCTCATAATAGGCATCTTTCAGCAAAGGAAGCAACATAGGACAGCACTGTTGGTTCACCTGTAAAGGATACACTAGCAGATTCATATACACAGACTGTGAGAATAAGTCTAGAACACACTCAAAAAAGCATGATAGAGAGTGAAACACAGGCTGTACCCTCTGAAACTACACAGGCCAGAAGGACAAAGACCAGTTCTCGTTCAGTTCCAGTAACAAAGACATTCCAAAGTATTATATTATGCATTCACAACACAGTAGGATCTGTGGCAATTCCATCACCTCACCATTTGGCCTTCTTGTGGGACATCTATTGCAGAGCAACAAAAATAGAACCAAAATAGCAATCAACAAGAAAAACACAAGCAGAATGCATCCAAAAAAAATAAACAAGGAATAAAATAAAGAATGAATTACTCCAAGTACAGCCTGAAACGTGAAAACAAATCCAGACCCAACCACTTTCAAAAGGTGTGCCACTCCAGTGGTGTTAGAAGCATTAAAAATGCAGTGTACAAGCTCACCAAAATGCTTTGGCAAGTTACTGCACAAAAACGATGGCACTTTCAAAGAAGATCAAGCAACTTGGAGATCAAAAGTCTCTTTAGCAGATGTTAATGGCACATTTTTTTAAACAATAAGTCTTTCAGTTAGCTTAACTCATCAAAGTTAAGTTTAGAAATAGGGAATGTTGGCCACAAGTCGTAAGTGTAGGAGGATATGAAATAGTCATATAACAAGTCACAACCCTTTAAACAGTAACTACATGAGGGGCACCTGGTTTCATTCTGCAGCAACTTTGATAGTTTAAAATCAAGTAGCTTCCATTAGAAAGTAACAAAAATACTGACTTGTTCAGTGGGATGGGAACTTCCTTCAAATAGCAAGCTAAGTTAGTCTTGGACTCATTTCAAACTCATTTAAGTGTTATCTCTTTATAGACTAAAGGGTGGCCCAAAGAAATTCAAAATCAATTCCACTAATAGAAACCTCTTTGTCCCTGCGCACACATCTGTAATCAAAGGGAAGAGACCAAGCTTCCTTAAAAAAATGTTCACCCATTGCCTTATATCTGTGTACTTAATAATGTTTCCGACATGATGTAAAATGAAATGTAGAAATTGGTAGAGGAATGAAACCATGAATAAGCAAGATGGCAGATGGAGTTTCTGCTCAGTGAAATGCAGTTTTTTAAAGTGTTCTATATTAAGTATAGTGTAGGCCGCGTCCTTTTTTCTATGACGTGCTGCATATGTGATAAATTATAAGGCAAAAACAATTCAGTTGCATTCATATATTTCCATGGCACTCTATCCGGTTTTAAAACTTGCAATGTCCAACTCATTTGCAAAAATGAATCTCAACTTTGGCCATGTTGAAGCATAGACATGTCATTTTGTAAGATATTAAATGCAGATTAAACTATTAGTCATTGAATAAATACGAACTGACAATCTACCTATGCCATTATCCACAACAGTCCAAGCTTTTTCCAAATCCTCCTTATAATATTGTTGTAAATGGTCAGCAGAAAGGATAAATAAGTGTTCCTTAACTCCAGACAAGATGAAATGTTCTAACCATTGCTGAGCGTAACTTTCCTATGCTATAGGTAGTATCCACACCTGAGTGTTGTGACTGAATATACCGGCTGGTCTGCTTGCTTTAAACTCTGTGTTTAAAAAATGGGAATTACAGCTATTAGTGTCAATTGGCCACACTAACCACCCATCTGAACCAGAAAGTGAAGATATGAATGTTCCTTTCTGCACCATCTCATTAAACTGTTCTTCTGTGAAATTAATGTACTGTTGTCAATAGTAAAATTGTGCAACAGAAGGAAATGTCTGGCGTATTCAAATTTGTAATATTAGCCAATCCAGCACAAGTAGTCTTATTTTAAAAGATCATTTGTCGAGGGATAAGACAAGCCCTAATAAATCATCAATGCCTTGGACCTGCCAGTCTTTCCACTATTCATAACCCTTTAGGGACAATTGGAAAATAAAGTCAGCATTTTTTAGTCAGTGGGTAAGGTGTAAGCTTACAATAAAAGGAAACTGGGTCTTTAGCGACATGACCAGACAAATAAGTGAACTTTTTAAAGTATGTTTTAGAAATACCTACATGCGGTGTGAGGCAGTGTTCCCATTGTGTGTAATCAACACAGCACACAGACTACTAGCTCTGTGTAAATAGTGATGTGCATCTAATGATTCTAATTCAGATAGCATATTAGAAATAGTCACATCATTCCATTCATCATAAAAGGGACCTGGTGTAATAACATTGTCCACAACAATCTTAAAGATATAAGGAATTTGCAAAGTCTCTGTAGGATTAAAAATGTCATAGGACATAGGATACCTTATCCCAAACAATACCGTCATAGACAGGAAATGCAGTAATGCTCACAAGGGTCAAGTCTCTTTGGACCTTATGTGAAGAAGAATGAGGCATAAACACTTCAGCTATAATATCTGGAGGGGAGTGATCTGGGAGATAGTGTCCATTCACCAGAAGGAAGAAAACTTTAATAAACCCAATCCAGATGAATAGAAAAAACAATTAAGAAGAATCCAAATGCAGGACCATGACATTTGGAGTTTGTTTCAACCAAAAGAACAGTGCATGTGCACCATGCAAGGAGGTATGCAAAGAACTTGAGGAAAAATCATCAATGTGGGCAAAATAACCAGAGGCAGTCTGATAAAAAGAGGGACCTCAATAGGCCAGGAGAGCAGGTAGATCCTTCAAAGGAGGTTGATAATACACAATTTCATTGTTAGGTGCAGCAGTTGAAAACTGTAAACTCACATCAGATATGTATCCAGCATTGGCAGTAGACACAAATAAGTGAATTTTCAGCATTGGAAGTCCCCGGCCAGGGAGTAAAAAGATTAGGACTCCTTAATGCACGTAGAGGGATCTCCTGCAGGGTAGCGAGACAAGGAAGTACCCATATAGCCTCATGGCCTATTGAGGAGAACTGGCCACATGACTTAACTTGATCAAATCAATGGAAACATCTTGTTTCTATGTACAACTAGGAAGCAATGGCAAAATCACAGTACGAATACCTTGAACAGCAAAGACAGGCACCCGTGCTTGAAAGGAAGGTCCAAACTCTTTGTTGGCTGCAATCTTCTCCCATACTAAATCCCCAACTTGAGGAAACCAGCCAGAAGACGCTTGTAGGTCCCTTTCTTAATCAGTAGCAGAACGTTTAAAAGATAAAATCGAGTGCTCATCTTAGAAGTCTTGTAGAAAGTTCATTGACGTCGAAGGGCACAACTGCTGCCAGCGTGCCAAGGTTATCAACATCTGGAACATACATTTGGACTCCAAAAAGGACCTCTTAGGGAATCTGACTACCCAAAGGGTTTCTAAGTAGATTGCTTAAAGCTGACTGGACTCCATACAGGTGATAGATCCAACTAGGACTTGAACCTAATACTCTATCTGTTAAGAAAGAGTTAAGTCAAGTTCTTCTATTCCACTACTGAATTTCCCTCAGGATGATAGGAGGTAGAATAATGTACAGGATCACCCAGGGTGCCCATGGTATCCTGGTCAGCCTTAGAGGTAAAAGCCGGTCCCTGGTCCAAGTGGAATGCCACCATCACATATCACACCATTACATATGTACCAATAAAGACCTGCAAATCTTTAATAACAGTTCAAGTGTCAGCCGATCACTGTGGCCACACCCATAGAAATCGAGAACATGAATCAAAGTGCCATTCATATGGAGTGGTCTGCAATGATCTAAGTAGACATATTTTAATGGCTTATTTGAGACTAAAAGTTGTGTCTTCAGTAGGTGTGCAGCCGTGGAACCTTCAATTTGTTGACAAATGTCACAACAAAGGCCATATTTTTGGTCGTTTTATAGTGATCATGCCACCAGTAGTGTTTCTGTAACAAGGAAACTGTAGCCGCCATACCAGCTCGGGCAGATGCTAATCCTTCATGAGCAGCAATTATTAGTTCTAACCTGTGGTCCTGGTTGAGTATCACTTAATCACCCACCCCAGGAATGCGGGCAAAGGGAATACTTTGAGAGCTCAACAGATAGGAGTATTTTATTGGATAGCTTTTTGGTAGGGGTGCACCACTAGCCGAAGCAGTGATTGTAGCCATAATGTCATCTATTGGCCGCTTCATCAATCAATGAATTCCCTGAAATGTGCACACCAACATGTTGATGACTCAATGTGGGACTGGCATGAGCCCGTGGCAAAACATCTTTCAGAGAGGCGAACTTACGCTTGATAGCATTACCTTTAGAATCTCTGAATCCATTCAAGTACCAATAATCTAAATTATCATTAAAAGATTGGACTTATAATAGGAATCACACACTCTGTGGAAAATTCTAGATTCATATTCTACAGTGCTATAGCCAAAGCTAAGTGGTACAGTCACCCAAAGTTTCTGTATATGTTCTTTGTACCGTGAAATACACCATCTTTAATGACACCCTTTACTGAAGCATGTGCAACCAAGTATTTATCTTTAGTGCCAATTGGAGGCTAGGATGAATCATTAGTATATATTACATAAACATACTTATCTAGAGGCATAATTTCACTAGACGTGGAGTATTCTTGATCACACTGGAGAAATTCCTGTTTTCTTAAAGTAGGGTCAAAAACATAATCTACACCAGTAGCTGCTGTTAGGGAAGTGGCCCACTGGATCCATTGTTGATGTAAGGCTTTCAGGGCAGGGACGCTTGCCTTGGTGACAGCCCCTAAAGCTGGAATGGGAGACACCGCAAGTATGCGTTTCCCCTGAGCCAATAGATGTTCCTTTAGGACAACTGTTTGAACTGCAGTCAGCTTTTTTCTGTTGTACCAAAACACATTTCTGCACTGGAGTATAAATGCAATTTATATGCAAACTTTCATTAAAGGTGACAAGTGTAACCACTAGAACCCACAATTATGCGGATCACCAAATTAGTAGTTTCAACATGAGTATTTTAAGTGTGTAGATGCAAGCATGTAAATAATGTTCTGTGAATAGTAGTGCGTTCAGGGGTCCAAGGTTGACTAGAAAAATCAAGACAAATTAAATTGTACAATGGTTTAACCCATTTTCCATAATCTGGGATGTATTTTCTACCAAAGTTTAAAAAGCCCAAAGATGATTGAAGCTTTTTTAAAGGTATTTGGTGGTTTTAAGAGAGCACTCGTCCCTACCAAGTGTGATGCAAGGCTTCTGCCTTCCTAAAAACAGGACACTGAGAAAAGCAATATTACATTTTGGACAACTGAATTTATAGCCCTGGTTAGTCTAACACTATACAATAGGAATGACCTGATTTAATTACAGGATGGCTTGTTTATAGGCTAGATACAAAACTTAATCACACCTTGATTTTCTAATTATGAGGAAATCTCCCTACCAGGGCATTTAGTTTCATGTTTAATAGGGTATTGTGGATACACTTCCGAGCTGGACCTTTAGGTTCAACATGATAAGGCAAATCCTTACCCCAATGTTCCTGATTGGGATATAATGCTGGGGCATCTACAAGAGCCCATTCTGCAGCAACAAGAATTCTTTAGCTTCTTCAGGAACAAGAACAGAAAAGGATGACAGTATTACATGCTCCCCCTGAGGGACTTTTCTACCAAACACCAATCTACCTCAGCCAAGAGAATGTCATCTGCATTACTCAAATTCTGCCAGAAAATTACTTTAATAATACGCAGTATATCACCATTGATTTGGATGTCCAAATCATAAAGTCTATCAGGAGGTTTTATCACTGCCCTGGAGTTTCAACTTGTATATAGTCATTTATCGGTCTCGCCATGAGAAACTCTTGAAGAGTCTGGTGAACTATTGTGACTTCTGCTGCGCTGCAGAGCAGTGTTTTTCAAGGTCTTGCTCAGAAGAAGAGTTCTAAGTATTTGCGGCATATATAGTGGAAATTCTTACCACTTTCTTCTTTTTAAATTGTTGTATTTGTTGTCGAAGTTTCTCTTCCTTTTTTATGACGAGATGAGGAGCATTGTGAGTCCCTTTTCGGTTTCACATCATATTCATGTGTGCATTTGCCTTGTCCCACTCTTTCTGACCTTTTGTCTGAAGAGTCTTGAAAGGAATGAGAAGGGCAAGCATCAGAATATTGATACCTATCAGGCTGTTTAATTGTATCACGGTCACGTAAATTATCACGTTTCACAGAGAAGTCCGGTTTCAGAGATCCAGTCTGTGTTTTAGTTTTATCTTTATTTTTATCCCAGTCCTTTTTTAGAAGTCTCAGGTGTCTGCTTGGTAGTTTTTATACCAGATTTTGATTTAAGTTGTGGCTTACTAGGCCTGGTTCTCAAGCTATCCTGACCTATCAATGTGTAGGTTTCAGATATTATTTGAGGTAGCTCTCGTTCCCAATTTGCAATGGGAACTAATGCAAGATGGTGCCCCCTTTTAATATTACTTAAAATTACCGAGGACACCATGGCAGAATTGTCAAATAGTTTCATCCCCAAATCCAGGGCAGGGGCTGCCCCATGTTCATTTAGAATTTGCCTAAGCACCTTAGGCAAAACAGCAATTGATGGGGTACCATATGTAATGGAATGCATGGCAGCCAATACAGTTCCCCATGTGGTACAATCTTCAACTGGGGAAAACATACCAGGTGGAAGACACACAGTGAAAATTCAAAATGTTTCATGGGGTCCAAAATGGGGAAACACCACTTCAAGCTGATTTGTTTTTTGTGCAGTCCAAAACAAAATTTCAACCCATTTAGTAAGGATTTTACTCATAATGGCATTAAATGTAACTGGACTAACAGTAAACAGAGCTAACTGTGGCTGCCCACCTTGAAGAGCCCTTTCTGGGGCAGTAGTCAACATATGCATAATAAATTGCATCACACGTCAATACCGTCTAATCAAAAGATTTAAAAGAACAAGTGTGTGATGCTGATTTAATGCTTCTGCATTTGGATATGGTGTGTATCCTGCCAAGGCTGGCTACTTTGCCCTCTCATTACTGAGAGGACCCAGACTCACATTTTGAAGAGAATGTGGGATGGCACCTTGGAACCAATTTTGATGTTATTGGTAAGTTAATGCTATTTTTAAATATTCATAAGGACTACAAGTAGCTGGAAATGGAGCTGCAGTGTATGTGTGAAATGTCTGAGTACTAGCACTGACTACAGAAAAATTAACCCAGGAATAAAAAAACTTCACATTTATAAGCTTTGTGTACCTCAACCAAGAAGGTAATTTCTCCACTGCCACTGGCAAGCCTATGTGAAAGTGAGGAGTAACGTACAAGTTATTTACCTTCGGTAACAATATATTTGGTAGAGACATATTCTAGTTGCAGATTCCTTACCTTTGAATTTCCCCAGGCATCAGACTGGATCTGGACAAATTCAGCCAACAATGCATGGTCGATCACGAATGGAGTCTCCATCCGGAGGTGGTGCAAGGTCTCTTCCTTCAGTGGGGAGAACCTTCGGTAACAATATAACTGGTAGAGACATATTCTAGTTGCAGATTCCTTACCGACCCGCCCATCCTCCCCGCACTGCGTACTGATTTCTAGGGACAGGAACTTCCCTTTAAAGGCCCTAGTTTTGGCGCACCACTCTCAGTGTTCTTCATGTTTCCACGCTACTGACGTGGAAAGTCGTGAAAGGAAAGTGACGTCAGCACGCCAGGGTGGCACCTCTATACGACCACTACGTCATCACTGCGACCACAATGCCAACAACGCCCGCAGAGTCGACCGACGCCACCTGACGGCGCGCAGAGGCACTGCTTGAAGAAAAATCTCGGGATCCAGACTGACGCCTAGGGAAATTCAAAGGTAAGGAATCTGCAACTAGAAGTCTCTATCTGATAGTCTGTCTACAGTTAACAGGACTATTCGCTGGTTGCACCAGATTTAATGAATAGAGTTCAAAGAAAGGAAACACAATAGTGTGGTAATCCTTTTAAAATTCCAAGCATCAACAACCTACAGCCATAAATGTATACTTCCTAATAAGGCTGAGAAGGATAAATCCTTATCACTATGGATGTCTCCGAATAAAGCTGAAAAGGAGCCTGGGGCACACCAAGAAAACTACTTAGGAGATCCATCAAATAAGTACCTGACCTAGAACTTTAGTGGCACCATGTTATACAGTTCCTATAAGTTTAGTAGGACTGTTTATAACATCAACAAGAACTTCGACTATGGGGCATATTTGCAAGCCCCTTGAGCTGCTGGTCCATTATTTTTTTAATGCTCCAGCAGCGGAGAGTGCAGACCCATATCTACGAGGTCACGCAAAGCCACTTTGCATGGCTCTTCATTACCTTGTAGATACGGTGTAAGGCAACGTAGCTCAAGTTGCTGCTTTGCTTTACACTGTGTCAGGGGGCGTTCTTTAGGCGTTGTAGGTTTTGACACATTCCCAGATTTACAAGGATCTGTAAACCTGGGAATGCATCAAAACTGTACACCTCCCCAGAGAAGGCTTAAGGAGGAGAAATATCTATATTTCTACTAGTTTTTCATCTATGTGTGCTGCATTGTGCAGCACACATAGAAAGAGGAAAACATCTGCATAGATTGAACATGACCCCTCTGATTCCAAAGAAATTTGTTGAAACAGATCTAACTCTTTCTTTTGTTACTTTTGCATGCCCAGGGTGTCAACAAGAAAAGATATGAAAATGCATTTTTAAAACATTTTGGAAATGACTGTACTCTTGTAAAGAAAACATGAGCTGCAATGATTAAGCCAATGACACATACTTGTAATAAGCATTATTAAATTGATGAAAAGTACAAACTATTCAAGCATGTTAATTGTTACTAATGTTACTCTACTCCTATATGTCAATAATACCTATACTAAGGAGCGTATAACGGGAGTACCCTCTGTCAGAGCTGTTGGGTTAGTCTAACCCACATACCTTGGTATTATGTGTCAGGAAACCAGTGTGCAGGTCAGATTCAGAAGGGCTGCATCTCAGTCAGTTCACTGCAGTTTCATAATAACCTCAGTGTGAAGTGCTTCTCTCACCAAGCCTAACATGGATGCTGTTTATATAATAAAAACACTTTCCTTATCACATTGTGGCAGAGGTGCAGAACAGCTCATTAGTTTGTCTAAAATAAAAGAGTTGTCTTCAACAAGCACAGAAAAATAAAACAAAGGCATCACATTTGATTGCACAACCCTGGAACTAAATGTGCAATCTACAGGTTGACAATGCCTACCAAGAATAAATATGTGTGTAGCACATTCTTATTGGTGGAAATGGCCCTTTCTGCAGGGTTATCCCTGGACTTTCTGCCTTCCTCCTCCTCATTTTCTGACCTTGTTTTTGTTGGCTTTAGGACTCTGTGCACTTTACCACTGCTAACCAGTGCTGAAGTATTAGCGCTCTCTCCTTAAAATGTGGTAATATTGGCTTATCCACAATTGGCATATTCAATTTATTTATAAGTCCCTAGAAAAGTGTGCTATGTGTTTCCAGGGCCTGTAAAGTAAATGCCACTAGTAGACCTGCAGCATTGATTGTACCACCCACTACAGTATCCCTTCAAACATGTCTCAGGCCTGCCACTGCAGAGCCTGTGTGTGCAGTTGTAAACTGCCATTTTGACCTGGCAAGTACACACACTTGCCAGGCCCAAACTTCATTTTTACTACATGGGAGTCACCCCTAAGGTAGGCCATAGTCAGCTCTTAGTCAGCCCCAAGGGCAGGGTGCAGTGTATTAAAAAAGTTGGATGTCTACTTTTAAGTTTAACATGTCCTGGTAGTGAAAAACTATCTGAAAGGCCTAGTTCTCTCATAGTTTAACATCGGGTTACCTTGAAGCAGCTTTTAAGTCTTAAGTCTAGTTTGGTGTCTCTGGACTCACAATTTAAAATCAGAACTTATGATGAAGTTGGATTTAAAATTGTAAGTCTGAAAATGCCACTTTTAGAAAGTTGGGATTTTCTCACTTTAACCATTCTGTGCCTCCTCCTGTCTCTGAATACACATCTGGGGTTGGTGACAGCTAGGCTTTGTGCATTCTCTCTAGACAGTAACGTACAATGAGAACTTAGGTGTGACTTGATGGGCCATTAACTTGCTTGATGGGAGGTGGAACTTAGCACTGCCTCACTTACACCTAAATAGGGCTGTGCCTCTCCCCACACAAAAGGCAGCATACCCCCTGTGAAGTGTCTAGAGCCAGGGAAGGAAGGGCAGGAACCTTGTGATATTCAAATGCCTTCTAGAAGTCTCACCCACTTCAAAGGCATGTTTGGGTATAGGTACTGAATCCCAAACCCACCAAACCAAAACTGTACTGGAAGCCATGACACTCTACCAGGAAGAAGGACTGCTGTGCTGCCAGGAGGGACTGCCACTGTGCAACTGCATTGTTGTGTTTGGCCTACTGCTTGCTGTATTGTAGGAGGGACTGACACTTTGGTACTTGCCTTACTATGTTGGCCTGTTGCCTGCTGCTTCTTGCCTGCAGTGAGAAGGACAGGAATGGTTCTCAACATCCCTGAACCCAAGATTCTCCAAGGGCTTGTTGGCTTGTCCCCTGTTCTCCTGCATTCTCAGGGACATCAAAGACTGCCTGCAACGCTCCTGGGCTGCTGGACTCTGCCATCTGTGAGTCTACCCTTGCCTGGGGTACCCCCCTCCAGTCCTGGGCCTCAGAAGTGGGTTCTGCAGCTGGTTTCTGCAAAAAACAATGCAACGCCTCAACTGTGTGTGAAAAATCAGCACATCGCTCCTTTGACGACGCAGCGGCTGTTCAACGACAGCGAATTTGAATTTACAACCTGCACAGCTTGACCAGGATGCTCTGTGCAGCTTGGCGATGATGCATTGCATTCAGTTCAGTGGAGCCCGACTGCGTGGAAAATACAGACACATCGTGCCCTTGATGTCGAAGCTTTGCTCCATCAAAGGCACTTTTTCAGCGGGTTCTGCATGGATCTGCAGCCAGCCTACCTCAATCGTGGTCAGCCTGGATTTAGGATTTGCACTGGTCCCTCACAACCTCAAGTAACCTTTTGACCGTTATTGACTTCTAAGCACTGTTTTCACATTTAGGCCCTCATTATTAGATTGGCGGCAAATTCCACCTACCGCCATGGCGACGGCCGCCAAAATACCGTTGCCGTGGCTACTGACCGTCCATGGCATTATGACCGTAGCCGGAATTCCGCCAGAGGGCTTGCAGAATTCCGGCTCCGGTCATGGCGGCGGACAGCAGTATGATACGGCCTGGCGGTGTTTTGCTGATGGACGCTGCTGCTGGCAGCAGCGTTGCATCCCGTCTCCTGCTGGAGGACCGCCTGCAAGCAGCTAAGTCAGGTTCTCCAACAGGAGTGGGGTAGGGGGTGTTGTGTGAATATGTGAGGGTGTGTGTGTGTCAGAGTCACCAGATCCTCGGGGTCTGCGCACGTTCCCAACACGTCCACCACTGAACAGCTCCAAGACTCTGATAGATAAATCACAGAGGCTAAGAGAGTTCAAGAGGGGAAGAGGGGATTAGGAAGGGAAACAGCTGGGAAGGAGACCTGTAGTAAGAAAAAGGTTAGAACACACAATATGAAAATTATATCTCCTGAAATCAATACTAGACTATGATTCTAAGCATAGTTATTCTGAAAACATGAACAATCTAAGAATTAAGTTTAAAATGACTAAGTTTCAAGATGGCCGGATACCTGTAAGGGAATCAAGATGGAATAAATTAAAACTTTCTTATTCAAGTACTTTCCTTTACATGAGAATCAGAAAAACATTCTGACTACATTTTAAACCAGTCATATAAATCATTTTTTGAGAATGCATGCTAGGACTATACAATATTGCATCTAGAAACTCTGAGCTTCTGTGTACTCTTAAAATGTTTCAACACAAATTGCGCATATTGTAGATTTATATATATATATATATATATATATATATAGTAAACACCATAAAAGGATTGTGCACCATGAATAACACAATATGGATTCAGGAAAATAAATCACATAACTTGTCAACTCGAATATTACATGATAAACATCTTAGAATAGTGGCATACAATAAACAACATGAATTAAACTCGAGGAGAGAATCGTGCGTCTTGCCGATTCGAGTGTCACCATGTAAAATGCCAAGAAATGGTAGTATGCAATGAATATCAAAGTCAAATCATCATTAAACAAATCGCGCGTCTTACCGATTCGTAAACCACGATGTAAATGGCAAGAAATAACAGCTCACAATGAATAACAAGATCAAAGTACAATGAAACGAATCGCGCGTCTTTTGCCGATTCTTAAGCCACCATGTAAATATCAAGAAATGGTAGCGCGCAATGAACAACAAGATTAAATTATCATGAAACGAATCGCGCGTCTTGCCAATTCGCAAGTCACCCTGCAAATGTCACAAACAGTCAAGCACATATTTCACACGTGCAAAGTACTCTGTCAAATCATAAAAGAAGTAGGCCCAAGAACATGAGAGTTCTCGATAACGACGTCGGGAGGCCAGCCCAACCACCGTCTTACCGCCCAGAACAAGGATCTCCAAATGAAGAATGAAAGTCAGATGTCTGGAAGATCAAATAGGCCACCGGGACAGGGGCTCAGGAAGTAGCTGCTGCTCTGCACCGGGACCTCTGAATAGTGAGCACGTGGAGCTGGGCTTGCACCTTTTTATAGAGTCTTGGCCCAGCCCACAACCACACCCAGGCATGTTGCAGGGAAAGTCTCTAGAGGGCCCTGGAAAGGGACCACACCCTAACACACTCTGAAAGCCTGCAGCAATACATTGCGAATTAATAGCATTTGTAAGCACATTAAAAATAAGTCTTCAGGATTGAACTCTGCAATGCAAAAGGTTAAACAACAACATATCAGCACAATGCATAAATTACGTTGTTTTGAGAGTGCTTGGTTTTTGCATTCTAGTCGCCAAGAGCGCGTACTGCCCTGGTGTTGACAGTGTGACTGTGTTTGAATGCGTGTGTGCATGAGTGTGTGTGTACGTGCATGTTGTGTCATGTGATTGAGTGTGTGCCTGGATGTATGTTTGTGAGTGTTGCTGTGAGTGTGTATGAATGTATGCATGCGTGGGTGAATGTGTGTATGCCTGTGTATGTACAGGTGTGTGTATATGTGGGGCGGCGGGATGGGGAGAGCAGGGGAGGACTCTGGGGAGGGGTAGAGGAGCGGGGAGACCCCTTTAAGTGCCAGGAAAGGAATTCCCTGGCACTGATATTGCCTACCGCTAAGGTTTCCGTGGTGGTACAAAAACCACAGAAACCATGGCAGTGGGCGGGGTCAAAATGCCATGGGCGGCCTAGTGACGGCCGCCCATGTGGTCAGTGTGTTTACTTGGCGGTTTGGCTTTGGCCAAACTGCCAATGTCATAATAGTGGAGGTATGTACCGCCAGTCTGTTGGCGGTAATACCTCCACTCTTACACTGACCAACGGGGTTGTAAAGACCCCCTAAATCTTTAAAAATCCATAAATCGACATCTACTGATTGGATTTTTGTTGTTTTGGTCTTCTTTCCCTCAGATAAATATCCTCTAAACTGGTGTGGAGTCTGTTCACAGTGCCTTTCGGTGAGTTACTGTAATTAAGTGTTGCACAGATAGTTTACACATTGCTTCCTACGTTAAGTCCGACAGCTGTGTGCCAAGCTACCAGAGGGTGAGCACAGGTTAATTTAGGGGGTATAGCTGACCTGCCCTGACTAGGATTCTGGTTCCTACTTGGACAGGGTGCATACCACTATCAACTAGAAACCCAATACCTAACAATTATGTTAGAGGAAAATATGTAAAAGTCATCTTCAGAAAAAAAGCTAAAGTTAAAAAGGAAATCTAAAATGGAGGCTAAGGGATATATTTAAGAGTGGGTTGCACCACACAACGTGGTACATGCATTGTGCAAACCACTAAGTCATATTTTTGAAGCCATGCAAAGCCACTTTGCATGGGTTTGTATGGCCTCAAAAATATGGAGTAAGGCAACAGAGAGCAAATTGCTGCGTTGTCTTATTCTGCCCTGGGTCAGCGGTGGGTGTTCCTACACAACTCAAATGGATTTTGACGCATTTCCAGATTTAGAAGGGCTTGTAAACCTGGCAAATGCACCAAAACCTTATGCCTACCCAGTAGAGGCATAACAAGGAGAAATATATTTATTTCTCCTCCCTATTCCTCTTTCTATATGTGCTGCAGTCTGCAGCACACGCAGAAAGAGGAAAAAGCCACTCAGGATTGTTTTGGAGCCGGAAGGTGTTCCTTCCTGAACTAAAACCATCCTGCATGCAAAACAGGCACC
Source organism: Pleurodeles waltl (assembly GCF_031143425.1). Lineage (NCBI taxonomy): Eukaryota > Metazoa > Chordata > Amphibia > Caudata > Salamandridae > Pleurodeles > Pleurodeles waltl. The sequence goes on from NC_090442.1 coordinate 571,564,667, forward strand.
AATTCACCATGGTGCAAGGCTGCCTGTGTTGGCGCTAGGCTGTTAAAAGGGCGTCAGCGCAGGGGAAAAGGTCAGGAATACGCTGCATTAGATAAATACAGCCCATTCTCGCTGTGAGTATAGATAGATGCTATGGTAAGGGAAAGCACCTTTTTTTTTTTTTTTAGAAATAAAGCGTTAGGAGCCTCCCTCGGAATGTCTGTCACCCTATTCCCTATCATTCTGGATAAAGAAAGTGTGAATAATATAGCTACACCTCCCACCTTAGTGTGGTTAGAAGAAAAGTATTGGTGTGGGCAGTGGTGGAACTTGAATCTGTGCCACTCCTGAGACAGCAGATGGGTTTCTCAGAGAAGGCAGATGTCTCTTTTGCTATGCTCCACAAAGGATAGCAGCGCCTTTCGCTTAACTCCCACTAACCATACCACGTTTAAAGCTATTGTGTAATGGGGAGTGGTTGCAACTATGCAACATAATGGACGCTGGGTACTCTGAGGGTAATGGGATGAGCCTAGGTTGATAGATAGATCAGCACAAACGAGTGATAATTGGTTCTCAATAGAAGCCTGAAGCAGGAAAGCTCTGTAGAAGATGTGGAAAGACCTGATATAAACTTGTGGAGTCTACCACTTACAATAAACTGTAGGCCTCACTCAGTATTATACTCTTGCATTCCTGTTTCCCTAATCTTGGAGTGCACATATCAATGTTTGGCTTTCTGGGAAAAAAAGAAAACAGTCTCAATGTCTGGGCTGTTGAGACCCCGGACATTGAAGCTAATAACATTTAGCTCTGGAGGGTTGGGCATTCATGTATGTGCATGTCAGTGGTGGCCCATCCAACTGGGGTCCAAACCTGCGGACAGGGACCAGGTCAGCCATGGGCCCAGGAGTATGGAAAAGCCAGGCCCATGTAGGTTGATGTGCAGAAGTGTGAGTACAAGCCCCATGAACAACTCTAACAACCCGAAAAACAAGAACTGGAAAATAACTGAACTGTCCAGTATGACCCGGTGATAGCCAAAGCTGTCCAATGGCTAGCTCCAAGAGAAAAGGCAGGCTTATGCTCATCTGTCTGTATCTTCAGCACACTCCAGCTCCTCCGCTGCCGGCCACCCAGGATGTGCGGGTTCTTCCAAAAGGCATGAAAAGCCAAGTCAGAGTCAGCTACCAAGTTTCGGAAAGGCTTTCCAGAACTGCTTATCTCTCTCAGGCAATGTTCTCAGAGTCTGAGCAAAGACTAGTGGGTGATTTTCTGACACATTGCCATTGAGGCCCATGGCATGCACCAGGTGTGGGGGATCCATGTGGAGAGCAGCATTTCGATTTTTCTGTGAGGTTCAGCAGGCTTCCTCCACCATTTTCACTTCATATAGGGTCTCATCCGAGTAGAAGATTAAGTGGAATGGATGTCCCCAGCCACATGAAATGCCTTTGCTCCAGAGAAACTCTGTGACAGGGTGGACATTCCTGCATTTTGGGAGGGTCAGGGCAGAGAGGTCCTAGTGGAGTGCAAGCTTATGGCCACAAAAATGGATCGGCTGGGCGTCTCTCGCTTTCCAAAGGATTTGCTCCTTGAGCTGGAACTCAAGGACACAAGCAAGAATGTCTGGGAAAAGGGGTCCCATTTGGATCAACGTGCGTCACCCTGTGTACCTTGTTTAATTACAGGATTGCCTCTAAAGTTGAACTTAGGATATCTCAGAAGAGGGATATCACAAAGTTTGCAATGTCCCCTCCCTCTGTACCTGAAGGGACCCCCCTGAATCGAGTATTGTTCTGGTAGGAGTGGTTCTCCAAGTCGTCTCTGTGGGCCTGGAGAACAATTTGCTGTTCCTGAAGATGGAGCACCTCCTGGGGCAGGTGCTCTAGCTCCTCTCCTTTTGCTGTTTCATTGTCCTCAAGCATGGAGACCTGCTCAACCACTTCAGTCAGGTCTGACTCCCCTGAAGTCCTGGATGGGCCAGCGTTTGACAAATTGAATACCCTTGCGCAGGGAGGTGAAGAGTGTTTCCATAAATTACCTTGTTAGCAGGCCTCATTGTCCCCTCTTTTCACTGGGGCACAGCATGTTGGGACTGCTGGCCATCATCAGTGGCACTTGCTGGGAGTGTGAGCACGTGTTTCAAGGTACGATCCTTCCTCTCCCGTGCCGGGCCATTTTAAGTAGTGCAGAGATGCAGGCCCAGGTCAGATCATCCCAGCCTCCTATCCTACCCACGGTCCAGTGTCCCACATGTGTCGCCACCTGGAATTCTGCACTCTTCATGCATCCTATGCTCTGGGGTTAAGGGGAACCCAGCATACAGCTCGCCTCATCTCCACTGTTTAGTCCATCACCAACTGCTATGCAGTGCCCACCATTTTGTGTGGCTCAGGCTCCGTAGAACCTCCAGCCTGTCAATACGCAGCAGTCGCTCTCAACCCAGAAATCTGCACCTAACCAAGCTAGCTGGCTCTGCAGGACCCCCTTCTCCATCAGCAGCACCAATGGGGGCCCGCACTCGGCTAATATATACTTAAGCCTTGGCAGGCAGATGGAGTAGCCCAGAAGCATGTCTTACTCCAATGCCATCATGTCTCTGTCTCCGGACAGGTGGTTCACTTTATAGCACTTGTCTCATTCCCCAGTGTTGGTGTCTGGCAAATGTGGTTCATGATTACTTTGTTCCTGTGCACTGATCTGTGCCATGTAGTGTGGTGAGGAAGGGGCAGCAAATGATGAATCCACTGATTGTATCACTACATAGCCAGCTCAGGGCAAACACCAGCATGTTTCTAACCACCCTCCCCCCTTGTCCAAATTAACAAGAAACATCCCAGTCAATAAGATTTGGAGCCCAGAGGCCTCCATGACTGACTGGAGCTCCTTACTGTGCAACCAACTTGGTTTCCAGCTAGCCCACACTCCTCTTTAAATATTTCTAACTATTTAGGAAATAGTTTTTGGTCTCATCAGAGTGTGACACTAGGATCAGTTGAAATAGATATCGGAGAATGGCAAATGGTCTGGTAAATGCATTCTACAAGGGATCATATATTGTAATGAATGCAACAAAAACACCCAGTTTGCAGAACATTCTATTACATCACAGTTACACCAGTAGGTAACCATTAAAAAAAGAAAACCAAGGAATAGGTTAGGTTTTTTGTATTCCTTCGAGTGGGCAGAGAAAAAGAATAGAAGGACATTATTTAGCGACGTGCAGATGCATGTGGGAGGTGGCAGGGAAATGACCCGTCTGTGAGTACAACAACCCTAGTAGTTCGTGGATTAATTGCAGATTCTCCTAGCTGGTTCTGAAGGAGAGTTCTGATTTTATTAAGGGCAATAGGCAAATATTATGCATGTCTAATCTGAGAGCTTTCTTTGACAGCTTCTTTAACAAACCTACATTTCCCATAATTAATTTCAAAGAACAGGAAAAACACCACAAACCAATATGAGGCTATAAAATGACCCCAAAACAATGCCTCCTCCTTTTCCTGATGCAAAAGGGGAAGTAATAAAGTCCATGCATGAAGTGGAGTAACACAAAGAACAAACGTAACACCATTCCCAGCCAAAGTATGTCTTTCCACGATTTAAGATTATTAGTTTGAGAAGTCCAGGGAAAGTCCTGGTTGTGACATCCAATCCCAGTCTTCTGAGGATTAGCTTGATGGTGGAGTGGCCGCGTAAGCTAGAACATAAAGACAAAAGATATATTAGTGTGGTAAGACAAGAAGTGATAATATCCACCTCTTGTCATTAATAAAATCAGGACACTCCACTGCAAAAAGTAGGAAATGTAGATACCCTGGACCAATCTGCAGCCCTCAAGATATCCTCCAACCTAGCATCAACTAAATAATCCTTCAACACCACTGCATCTCTAACAGAGTGGATACCATACTTATCTGTGTCAATTACAGCTAGAACCATGACGTACTTAACCCATTGACTTCGTATATTTGGGGAGATTGAAGAATAGGGTTTAAGCAAGGCGATCAAAGAATGTGGCTTCATAGTTCTGAGATCTTTAGTGCAATCTATAGATAGTAAGGCACCTCACCACGCAAAGCTTTGGGTGGAAGGAAAACCTAGGATAATAAATGTGTGTCAAGGCACACTCTGTCTAACTATATGAAAAGAGATGCTCCCATGTGTAAAACTAACTTCATGGATATTTAAAGCTCTAACCTCAGAAACCCTTCTGAAAGACACCAGACACAAAAGTGTAACCAAGTTAGCAGACAAGAACTTAAAGGACAACTCACTGTTATCTGTCCACTATTCAAATGAAGTTAGAACTTTGGATGTGTCCCACATTGTAGTGTATCTAGATTTTGGAGGGTTTGTAAACCAAATGCCTCTCATGAGTCACAAACCAGTCGATGTTCCCCAATGGGTTTCCCTTTTATTTTATCATGCCCTCATTAAATAGTAAATCTATAGGAGTTCACTGTTCTGTAAGATTTAGGGGTGCTTATCAAAGAGGCCACAAAAGTAAGAACCATCATTATATCTCCTGCATCTGGATCATGATTCCTTTCCAAACACCAGCTATACCAACAATGCCAAGCTGATCTATACGATCTCAGGGATCGCCTACCCCAAGAAGTCTCAATAAAACTAGAAACAACTTCCAAAACTTATGACAATCCACCAAATGCTCCAAGAGGTTCCAGGCTATCAACCTCAACCTGCTGGATACTACTTGTTTGTGCACTTGGCCATGTGGTTTCATCAGCATGGGAGCAGACATTAAAAAAGGAACACTGGGTGGTCCACCGATTACTCTAGCAACAGAGGGAACCAAGGCTTGGATCTTCACAAGGGATTACCACAACCACCCTTGCCTGTTGTCAGTGGATTTGTGCTAGAAATCTGGATATTAAAAGGAATTGGGGGAATGCATAAGGCGTCCCTTTCAACCAGTCCTGATGAAAAGCATCTGAAGCAGGTACTTCTGGATCTTGCCTCCAGTTGAAAAACCTGGGTACTGTGGTGTTAACCTTGAGATAAAGAGGTCAATATCAAAGGGACCCCAAAGGAAACATAAGGGCCTGAAAACATTTACATTCACTGTGGTCTAAGAGACTCCATGAATATCAATAAGCTTTGAGATTCCTCTAGCTAGGTACTCTGCCTTCACAGACAAGTAATGTTGAAGACAGTAGGCCCACAGAGCTTTAGCAATCTGTGTCAAAGTTTTCGACTGTGTGTCCCCCAACTTGTTTACTTCTGACTGCTGTTAAATTTCCCATGCGCATGAGATTCGAACATCTTCTTTTTGCCAAACTTTAGATTGCAAAGGAGCCTACATGAAGCTGTAAACAAATTATTTGACCCTATAACTCTCTCTCTGACCGTTATCCTCCAGTACAAACACTGTCACACTATGCGCCTTAGCCGTGAAGACCGGCATTGGATTCTAATACTAGGTCTGGAAAATGGTACAACCGTTCCAGGCTACCATATGGCCTAACTAACATTCTATTTCTTCTAAAGCTTCTATGAGAACCATCTGTGAATGAGTTAACCCCACTCGTAAACGCCTTATTTTTAATCAAAGAAGTGCTCGGTAATGTAACAGCCTGGAAATATTGCCTGTATCGAAGAGGCAAGAACACCCACTAACCCTGGCGAGATGACGTAGAAATATGTAAGGAGACCTCAAAACATTTCTCAATTCCATCTAGATAGGCTTGAGCTTTGCTTTTGGAAGTTTCAATTGACCCTGCTCTGCATCCACCAGAAACCCTACAAATTCCATAGTTCTTGAAGGTATCAGACTGGATTAATCTACATTTATGACGAAACCCTTATTTGGAGTAGGCCCACTGATTCCTGAACCTGCATAATCAAGAGTTCTGTCCTGCGTCATGAAGATCATATCATCCAGATACACCACCATTCTGATTCCCCGTGACATGAGAAAGGCTGTCACTGGTTTTAAAAGCTTCATAAAGCACAAAGGGTCTGAGAAAAGACTGAAAGCAAGAGATGTGAACTGAAACACTTGAGTTACTCACAGGAACTAAAGATATTTCCTGTGAGGGTAAAAGACAGGAACTGTTGGAGATGGGTCCTTTAAAACTAACGTCATCATCCAGTCCCCTAACAGCAATATGTCCCTCAGAGTCACCACGGTTTCCATCTTGAAATGCATGTAGACTTTGAATTGATTTATAACAGGGCTGAATTTCTTGTTCTTTTTGGGAACTAAGAAATTCTTCTCACAAACCCCTGAGCGTGTAAAACGCTTTTCTCTATGGTTTCCCTGGATACCAAAAGAGCCTGTTTGTGGTGGAAAAACATTGGTAGAGGAGGCCTGTTCTGAAAACGGGCAGAGAGAAAATCTATTTGAAAATCTCATACAGTTTGGATCTTGAGAAAGACACTCCTACTTCTTGGTAACAAAAGGTCAATCTACCCCTAACTTAAACATTTGTAAGGGTGAGCACTCTAACCTGGATCTCCTCCTCCCGTTGCCTGTTCAGAGAAAGGTCTGAATCTTCCACCCCTTCATCACTGCAGGAAGAAGACAGCCCTGTAGGAGTTTGCCTGTTGTCTAAATTGGGTCTATGATAGCCCTTAGGGTGGTGAAGTGACCCTGTTATCTGCCAGCACAAGGAGAGACCTGACCAAACACCTGCATGAGGGAGAAGTGAGCCTTTTCCAGAGTAGTGAAAGTTTTGACATTATTGTTAGAAATGGGGTCCTAGGTTGGCAGTCAGGTTACCCCCTGTCCAAGCAAGGACCCTCACTCTAGTCCGGGTAAGTCACATACAATCCAAAGTATCCTGTGCCCACCCTCTGGTAGCTTGGCACTGAGCAGTCAGGCTTAACTTAGAAGGCAATGTGTATAGTATTTGTGCAATAAATCATGCAATAACACAGCATAGCACCACAAAAATACACCACACAGTGTTTAGAAAAATATATAATATTTATCTGATAAAATGCAAGTCAAAACAATTAAAATGCAATAAGTATATGTTGAGCTATCGCTGTAAAAGTGATATCAAGTGTCTTTAGTCTTTTAAAAACAATAAATGTCTCTTTCAAGCACAAAGTACCTGTTTTACGTTCAAAATCTCCGCAAAGAACCGCAGAGAAGGAGATGCGTGGAAAACAGGGAGGTGTGTATCGATTTCTTGGCCGCACACAGCGATGCGTCGTTTAGTTTTCACGCAGGGAAGGCTTTGCGTCGATTTCCGAAGCTCGGTCATGGATCCTCTTCAGGTTGAGGGGTTTTCGGATGCCCCGGGGATGATGCTTGGATTTCCGGCGCCGACAGGACAAAGTTACAGGGGCTGCGTCGATCTGGTGGCCGTTGCGTGGAAATTTCTACTGCACGGCAGACGCTGCGTCGATTCCTCTCTGGAAGTCAGGCTGCGTCATTCCAGCTTGGCTGTGCGTCAATGCAGTGGGCCATGCGATGAATCTCTTGGCACTACGCAGATCTTCTTGTTACGAAGTCGGGCTGTGTCATTCCGCGTGTGGTGAATTGTTCACTATGAGGCAGGCTGTGCGTCGTTTCTAGCAGGCTGTGCATTGATTTTCGCCACACAAGGAGTCCTTCTTGCAGAGATGAAGTCTTTTTGGTCCTGAGACTTCAGTGAACAGGAGGCAATCTCTTTCCAAGCCCTTGGAGAGCACTTCTCAGCAACGCCAGAGAGCAGCAAGGCAGCAGGGCAACAGCAAGGCAGCAGTCCTTCACAGAAAGCAGTCAGGTGAGTCCTTTGGGCAGCCAGGCAGTTCTTCTTGACAGGTTGCAGATTCTGATTCAGTTTGAGTTGGTAGGGGCAGAGGCCCTGTTTAAATACCCAAATGTGCCTTTGAAGTGTGGGAGACTTCAGGAGTGGCTTAGAAGTGCACAAGGTTCCCTTTCAGTTCAATCCTGTCTGCCAGGGTCCCAGTAGGAGTTGTGGCAGTCCTTTGTGGGAGGGCAGGCTACTGTCCTTTGACATCTAAGTGTCAAGCCCTCCACCCTCCCAGCCCAGGAAGACCCATTCAAAATGTAGATGTATGCAAGTAAGGCTGAGTATCCTGTGTTTAGGGTGTGTCTGAGTGAATGTACAAGGGAGCTGTCAACTAAACCCAGCCAGACGTCGATTTTAAGGCACAGAAGGATTTAAGTGCAGAGAAATGCTCACTTTCTAAAAGTGGCATTTATAAAATAATAATATTAAATACAACTTCACCGGTTAGCAGGATTTTGTATCACTATTCTGGCCATACTATATATGACCTTCCTACTCCTTTCATATCAGCAGCTTCCACTCAAACAGTAAATGAAGGTAGCCCCAATGTTAGCCTCTGAAAGGAGCAGGCCTCACAGCAGTGTAAAAACAAATGTAGGAGTTTTACATTACCAGGACATGTAAACTACACAGGTACATGTCCTGCCTTTTGCCTACACAGCACCCTGCCCTATGGGTTACCTAGGGCATACCTTAGAGGTGACGTATATGTAGAAAAAGGGGAGTTGTAGGCTTGGCAAGTACTTTTAGATGCCAAGTCGAATTGGCAGTGAAACTGCACACACAGGCCTTACAATGGACATGGTTAAGGAGCTACTTAGGTGGATGGCACAATCAGTGCTGCTGGCCCACTAGTTAGCATTTAATCTACAGGCCCTGGGCACATATAGTGCACATTACTTGGGACTTAAAAGTAAATTAAATAATCCAATTGGGTATGATCCAAGGTTATAATTTTTAAAGGGAGAGAATATGCACTTTAGCACTGGTTAGCCGTGGTAAAGTGTGCAGAGTCTTAAAACCAGCAAAAACAGTATCCAAAAAGTGGAGGGAGGCAGGCAAAATGTTAGGGGGGACCAGCCTAAGGCTGTCAGGTCTAACAATTATTTATTTCACTTACACATTCATCACTAAAAAGTATATCCTGTGCCAAACCTCCAGCATCAGATTTAATCATTTCTACCTATTTGTGGTCCATTCTCAACAGAAGGTTTTTACATCTTTCAAAAGATAAATAAATTGTGGCATTGTCCAAAAACCGATCGCCATCTAAGCCCACTAGGAAACAACTTCCCGAGTCTAAATCATGGTGAGAGGGCCTAGGATATCCAAGACCTAGTCCTGGCATAAGGACTATGCCTGGTCTATTCCCTTTCTACTGTCCTTACCCTATACACTAAGAACGGTGGCAATCTTGAGGTCTAAGATTGGCACTGCTGCCACTGTATATGAAATGGATGGCCTTGGACACTCAACCCGCATCTTCATTGTGGTGGAGAAATCTAATGGAGACTTAAATTTAGCTTCAACATATTTGTCAATAAAAGTTGCTAGAAACCGTTAATTAAAATTAGGATGCTGCATAAGCCCAGGGTTAAAGATCGCTTTACCCCCAGCATCCACAAATTCTTCTTGAATGAGCTCAGTGTTATCTCTTTTTTTGGCTGGTATTATCATCAATATTGCAAAAAATATCATAATAGGAATCATCATCATAACACATCGAAAGGTCATTTAAATTGACCCATCAACTGAGCACTGTCTGAACCAATAATTGAGGATAATTAATGATAATTCATTACAGTGTCTAGTTTTATGCAATCATTTCCCCCCAGAATGTGTTAGAAATTACATAGGCCACAGCTTGGTCTATATCGGATGCCACCACCCAAAAAGAAGACATACCAGCCTTGGATACACAGGAATCCAGTAAATCTGAAAAGTTCTCTTTAAAAACAAAACATTCTGCCCCTGGGACATGGCTAAGAATCAATATGCACAACAAAATAATATATATATTACCTACTGGCACCTGCCAGTAGGTAGTTATAGTTAGGACCATGTATCCACGGAAAAAGCGTTTTTTGACTTGCCTATATCTTTGGCACCATTTGACAAATCTTCACGGAATTTTCCCCCAAAAAAGTGTGCTGGTGATTCTTGTTGCGCATGGAAAGTTTCAGGGTGATCCATCAAGTGGGGGCCAAGAAAAAGGGGGAGGGTCAAAAAAGTTGCATTTCCCGTGTTAATTCCCATGGGACCTTTAGATGCGACTACAGTCCGAACCGCTGGACCAAATTACACCAAAGTTGGCAGAATGCTAGCCTTCGGTACGCAGATTCTGCTTTTGCTTATTTGGTATAAATCTGTGCAGTAGTTTTGGAGATTTTAAAGGGACAACAAGTTTGTACATCTCTGGCCGCAAATAGATCACATATATATTTGCAAATGCGCGCAAAAATATAAGTGATGTAATTGGCTGGCCACAACCTGACAAGAAGGTTGTGGCTGCCATTTTATGTAATCAGGGTGGGCCACAGGGCTGAAAATAGAAATAAGTTATATAAGGGGTCAGGGTGGAGGTGTGAAGTAGGGGTGTTTAGGGTCAAATTATGGGTTTAAAATGATTTTTCTTCATCATGTGCAATATCAACATTCACAGACTTTCATACACTAATTCATTCACCCATACATGCACTCAGAGACTTGTGCACCCACTCACGCACCCTCTCAGACCCACTCAGAGACTCATACACCTACTTTCAGAACCACTCAGACACTCATGCATACACTCACAGATCCACTGAAATAGACAGGCCCTGTGGCCAACCCCCGTTGAGCACTGCCAAAGACTGTGCACGGCACAGTGTTGGATGGTTATTAGGGCTTGGCTGCAGGGCCATGCACAGCAGTGGTTGGATTAAGGTATAGTAACTAAAATTACTTTACGTTAAAAAAACATGGAAATTCACTGAAAAAACAAAGGTTACAGGGACATAATAGTTAGGTTCTGAATTTACTTGTACAAAACCATAGAAATTCAGCAGTTATAGTTAGACTTATTTCAATAACCATGACTAGAATATTATCATCGCAACATTTGCAATAAAGTTATTGATAAGAAAACTGTGCAGGGCAAGGGCGCTAGTTATAGTTACCTTAGGGCACGAGTTATAGTTATTGAAATAACTAACTATAATTGCTGAATTTCTATGGGTTTGTACGAGTAAATTCAGAACCTAGCTATAACATCCCTGTAACCTTTGTTTTTTTCAGTGAATATATATGTAAATGGGTGTGTATATATATATATATATATATATATATATATATTTTTCACTTTTTTCCTAGATACAGTCTTTAGGGAATGAAAACCCCTGAGTGCATCACACTATAAAATTATAATACGTTTTTTTTTTTGGGAACTTTAAACAGAAAATTAGGGATTAAAACCCCCTCATGTGCGAAAGAGGCAAATATATTTGATTGCATTTGTAATTATGATTAAAAATGTACAAAATGATAGAATTGCACACAAAAAAACAAGCATTGACAAAATCAGTTGGTCTCACCTATGCAAGAGCGATTGGCTTTGCCAATGTACTTTTGCCATGTTGTACAGCAGTGCGGCTGCTGTTCAGCATGGCTGAAAGTTAGTGGCATGGAGCATCCCAGAGTGGAGTTGGGGGGGGGGATAGAGTGTCGTAGACTGGATTTGTGGGAGTGGGGTGTAAGAGTTGATTGGGGAAGTAAAGGGTTGTAGGTTTGGGTAGAAGAGAGTACAGTTCAGTGGTACAGTGTCGTAGAGTGCAGTGGTGTGGAATAGGGTGGAGTAGTTTGAGGTAGTGGGTTAGATTGGATTGGGATAGAGTGGGTTGGATTGAGTAGAGCGGGTGGACTGGATGGGGTGGATTAGAGTGGGTGGATTGAAATTGGGTGAGGTGGTTTACAGTGGGTGGATTAGAGTGGTTTGGTGTGGGTGGATTGAATTGGACTGTTGTAGGTGGATTGGGTTGGGGTGGATTAGAATAGAGTAGTTTGGAGTGGGGCATGTTAAAGTGGACTGGGGTGGAGGGTGAGTGAACTGGATTGGAGAGGGGTGGACTGGAGTGGATTGGACCGGAATAGGGTGGATTAGACTGGAGTGGGTTGGATAGGAGTGGGGTGGATTGGATGGGAGTTTGGCGGATTGGACTGGGGCAGACATTAGTTTGTCGGGTTAGATGGATTGTATTGAGTGGGGTGGACTGAACTGGGGAGGGGTGGATTGTATTGGGGAAGAGTAGGGTGGACTGGAGTAGAGTAGGGTGGACTGGACTGCAATGAAGTGAGGTGGATTGGACTGCAGTGGGGTGGGGTGGACTGGATAGGGTAGATTAGATTGAAATGGGGTGGTGTGGAGTGGATTGGGGTGGGCTGGATTGCAATGAGGTGAAATGGATTGAGTGTGATGAATTGGAGTGGTTTGCACTGACGTAAGGTGCAATGGAGTGGGGTGGAGTGGTTTGGGGTGAAGTGGCCTGGATTGGGTTGGAGTGAAATACAATGGATTGGAGTAGGGCAGATTTGTTTGGATTGGAGTGGGGCAGATTCTTTTGGACTGGTGTGAGGGAAAATTGGTGTGAGGGAGATTGGAGTGGGGTAGATTGTTCTGGGGTGAGGCATATTGTTTTGGGGTGGAGTGGACTTGATTGGAGTAGGTGGATTAGAGAGGGAGCGAGGTGGATTGAAGTGGGGTAGATTGGACTGGATTGGGTGTCACTGGGTTGGTGTGGGGTGGATTGGGGTCAGGTAGATTGGACTGGAGAGAGTCAGATTGTGTTGGATTAGAGTGGGAAAGATTAGAGTGGGATGGTTTGGAGTGGGGTGGTTTGGATTGGGCACATTGTTTTGGATTGGAGTGGGGCAGATTAGGGTTAGGCAGATTGGAGTGGGGCAGATTGGAGAGGGATGGGTTGGAGTGGGGCAGATTGTTTTGGATTGGAGTGGTGCAGATTGGAGTAAGCAGATTGTCTTGGTTTGGAGTGGGGCATAGTGGAATGAGGCATATTGCTTTGGATTGGAGTGAGGCACTCTAGAGTGGAGCAGACTGTTTTGGATTGGAGTGAGGCAGATTGTGTTGGACTGGAGTGGGCACAATAGAGAGGGATTGATTGCACTGGAACAGATTGTTTTGGATTGGGGTGGGAGAGATTGGAGTTGGTTGTATTGGAGTGGTCAGATTGTTTTGGATTACAGTGGAGTAGATTAGGGCAAGCACATTGGAATGGGGCAGGTTGGAGTGGGGTGGATTGGACTGGTTACATTGTTTGGAATTGGAGCAGGTGTGGACTGGAATAAGGCAGATTGGAGTGAGGCAGATTGTTTTGGATTGGAGTGGGGTGGATTGGAGAGGGATGGATTGGAATGGGGCAGACTGGAGAGGGCAGATTGTTTTGGCTTGGAGTGTAGCAGATTGGAGTGAGGCAGACTGTTGTGAGGCAGATTGTTTTGGATTGGAGTGAGTCATCCTGGAGTGGAGCAAAATGTTCTGGATTGGAGTGGGCAGATTGGAGTTGGGTGGATTGGAGTGGGCAGACTGTTTTGGACTGGAAAGGAGTGGATTAGAGTGGTCACACTGGAATGGGGCAGGTTTGAATGGGACAGATTGGAGTGGGAAAGTTTGTTTTGGATTGGGACAGATTGGAGTGGGGTAGATTGTTTTGGATTGGAGGTGGGCAGATTTTTTTGGATTGGAGTGGGCATATTGGAGTGGGGTGTGTGAGTATTGGAGTGGGGTGGACTAAAGTGTACTCAATTGAGTGGGCTGGATTGGTGTGGGATGGGGTGGACTGGACGAGGGTGGATTGGACTGGGGCAGATAGGAGTGGCGTGAACTGCATGATTTTGTGTTAGAGCATTATGTTAGAAATTACACATAAAAAACAATCTCGCTTTGCAAAATTTAGAACAAGATAATCTTCATCTTTTGAGAATAGAGCACATGAGCAAAAACAAAAGAAAACATGAGTGCAAAGTGAGAAAAAAAGACCTGGCAAAATAAAAGAGTTAATCATAGAAAATAAATCTTCGTAATTTTGTTTGTCCTGCTGAGCACTTTTTTGCCAGTCACATCTTCTGTTTGCATGGCACTAAAAGTTAAAAGAACAAAATAGTACCTCAGTCACATAGAGAGCAGCGGACGGGCACAGATTAAGTTGAGTCAATCAGTGTTGGGTTCCTGCTCCACAGGGAAGAATGGAATTGATGCTAGGCCTGCAGTGACAAACTACGAGGCTGTAAGGGAGAGTACCATACACGCCAAAAAATGTTAAGCAACGGGTGGGCTCCAAGCGCTTTATGTTAACAGCAGCATCTTGCTAGTGCATGCTCTCAGAGGCTCGACTCTAAAAACCCAAAATAAGGGTTAAACTACAGAAAACAATACTGCCAAAATGAGTAAGTGAAAGAGCCTCACTTGGCTGAACCTAAAATGCCTGTTCCGGGACGAAAACAAAAGGACTTCCTGTGTAGAGACTCGCTGATTCAAGCAGCCACGCGCGAAGATACTGACTTCTCCAGCAGGGAGATAAACCTCTGGTGCTTCATAAACTATGCACAAGTACGAAGGGAAAGTGCCCAGGGGAAAATGTTTAAGAAAACAAATGGCATGTAACAAATAGAAAAACGACAAGGACTTTACCCAAAATCACACACAGCGTGTTTACTAACAAATAATACACAGAAAATAATAGTACACGGAAAAAACAAATGAGTATTGTATAAAGCAAATTGTACGGGCTCTAATACTTAAATATCGCAGCAGTGAGAAAAGAGGAAGAGGCTGTGTTTTGGGGTCCTTCTATAGCCTAATTTTGGTTTGTGTCGTTTTGTTTTACTGTTTCAGTGAAACGCATCATGGGAAAATGAATTTAGTTAAAGAACCTGCCAAATAAAGCTTTAATAATAGAGATACATAAAATGAAGACCCTTAACCTGTTATAAAATGTGCTCTTCCATCAAAGATATTCCCCCCAAGTTGGTTTGCATAGGAACGTCTACTATCTCAATGCAGTGTATTCTCACTAACGCAACTTGCCCTGCTTAGCTGTAAAAATAGAGACCTTAGTGGGCAAGACAATATTATGGGCTATAAAACCCTAGAACAAAAAGTGCCATATTGCAATTAGGTGTTAGTCAATAATACACATTGATATTGTGTGCTTGGTTTACTCAAATGAAAAGTATTCTAATATATGCAGAATTTAAGACTAATTTAATGCCTATGTGTCTATGTACGGATTAACACATCACTGTTTATATACATCATCTTAGTTTGTCTGTCCTCCATTACAGGCTTGTGTATTTGTGACTGTTAGCCCGGATGTTAAAAACCTTGGGGAAACACTAAACTCGCTACTATTCGGCTCGTCCATCCAGCAGATAGCACTTGGAAAAGTTGCTCCACAGATCACAAGTACCAGGGCTGCCAAGTAAAAGAATCTGCACTTCAAGCAAAAGCAGAATCTACCATGGAACTTCATCGGAACACATGAGTTTTATAGAATTACTAAATGAAAAGGAACTGCTGTGAATTTTAAAAATGACCTTATTTTTAATATTTTCGGAAGTACATAATACAGGCAGTTGATAACCTTCTTGATACCTTTACTTGTGAAAGAAAAGAAAAGATGGAACTGTCCTTTACCCCTCCTTTCCCTTCTGATCTGAAGTAATCACAGCTGCAGCTATTGGTGGTTCGTACCGCTAGCTTGTTGCAATGCAATTTTGTTTTTCGCCATCGCAAAGCTTGCCCATTTGCACAACACTGTCTTTGTGAGAGTAAATAGTTCACAGAATTGCATATTTACATTACAATCTGTAAAGCATAGTGTGTTTTTTGTGCAAGTTATGCCTCTGGCTCAGCATATTCCAATGATTTAACCGTTGTATTATCCAATTTCTCACAATTATGGCAAATGCTGATGCAAACTCGTTAAAATAATATTTCTCTCTCTAAATGCACTGTGCAGAGCCTGTTGCATCAATTACATTTTCAGAATTATTCTGAATTATGCACGAGGAGTGTCACAAATGTCTATCTGAATCCCAGAAATGTTCAAGATGGCCATACAAAATAAAGAAAATTAAAGATGGAACTATTAAATATCAGAAATCTTATCTTTGGATTCCAATATTCATATCAAGACACTTGGAATCCTACCTGAATTTAAGTCCTGGAACATCAACATCCGATGTGTTAAGTGAAATAATGGCAGTTATCAAACAATTCTAAGAAATCTTGCAATGTAGGTGTGTGAATGGCCAGTATAGGGATAACTGAAGTCTCCAGCAGGGTAAACGTTTACAAGAATGGCTGTAAATGAATTGATTGATGATATCTGAATACTGAACGTTTTCATCTGTGCCACTTGTAATGAACATGATTCATTGATCAGATAAAGACCCTATCTTCTTAACAGTTAAGCCAAATTCAATGTTATGTTTATTTCTATAGCACACAACTGAGCCGAGAGGGTATCCTGCCAATGGACTCGGAGCTCTATGGGCAGAGACAGGGTTGGTACTAGGTGAAGAGGTGGGTCTTCATTTTCTTGCAGAATACAAAAACGCAGGCGGCTTTGAGTGAGGTAGGAGACCTGGTGCCCTGGTTCTGCGATGCAGAGGGAGTTTGTGAGTAGTCCAGCTGAGGGGGAGGAGGGGTGATCCTACTTCAAATTAAAGGCTTAGTTGTAGAACATCAGCATCCAGTGTGGCAAGTGATAAATAGTGGCAGCTATCAAGCAATTCTAGGAAATCTGTGATAATTGAACGGACAGCATAGAAATGATTGAACTCTCCTGATACTTAAATGTTTATATGAATGGCTTTACATGAATTGATTGATAACATTTGACTATTGCACATTTTCACCTGTGCCACAGGTAGTGATAATGATTCCTTGATCAGATACATAAAGACCACATCTCCTTACACAGTCAATCCAAATTAAATGTTTTGTTATGTGTTAGAAATTGGGTCTCCAGCTGGTGGAGATATGAACCCTGTCCAAGTAGGGACCACAATCCTACTCGGGGTAAGTCAGATATATACCCCAAATCAACCTGTGCCCACTCTTTAGCAGCTTGGCACAGAGAAGTCAGGCTGAACTTAAGAGGCAATGTGTAAAGTATTTGTACAACACTTAATAGCAGTAACACAAGGAAAGACACCACAAAAAGACTCCACACCAGGTTGGGAAAATAAAGAATATTTATGCAAATAAAACAAGACCAAAACAACAAAAATCCAACCAGTAGAAGTCGAGATATGTTTTTTTTAAAGATTAAATGTGAAACAGTGCTTAGAAGTCTACAGCGGTCAAAAGGTTACTTGAGATAGCGAGGGTCTGGTGCAAATTCAAAATCCAGGCTGACCACGATGGAGAGTAGGCCGGCTACAGAACCCACGCAAGGTCCGCTGAACAGTACCTTTGTTGGAGAAAAGCGTCACTGACGAGGACACAATGTGCTGATATTTCTACCGCACTCAAGGTGATGCGTCGCTTTTTGAAATTTGCAGCTGCAGAACCCACTTCTGAGGCCCATGACTGCAGGGGGTACCTCAGGCAAGGGTAGGATTCACAGATGGCATAGTCTAGCAGTACCAAGAGATTTGCAAGCAGTCTTTGATGTCCCTGAGACCGCAGAAGAACAGCGGGCAAGCCAGACAGCCCTTGGAGACTTCTGAATGAAAGGATGTAGAAAACAAGTCCAGTCGTTCTACTGCAGAACAGAAGCAGCAGGCCAATAAAGCAAAGCAAACAGCAAAGTGGCAGTCCCTCCTACAGCACAGCAAACAGTAGGACAACACAACAATGCAGTTGCACAGTGGTAGCCCTCCCTGGTAGCACAGCAGTCCTTCTCCCTGGCAGAGTGTCCTTAGTTCGAGGAGAGATCTGATGTGGTGGGGTTTGGTGTCCAGTATTTACACTGTAGTGCCCTGGTTCTGAAAAGTGGGAAAAACTTCCAGGACTTCCGTTGGAAGTCCACAAGGTCCCTGCCCTACCCTCCCTGGCCCAGACACTCTACAGTGGGTTATGCAGCCCTTTGTGTGAGGAGAGGCACATCCCTATTCAGGACGAAGTTAAGCAATGCTAAGCTCTGCCTCTCCCGCCCCCCAACCCATCAAGCCAGTTAATGGCCCATCAGCTTGGTGGTGGGCTATCGGAATGTCACACCCAAGCTCACTTCGTGCGTGAGTTTCTAGAGGGGATGCACAAAGCCCAGCTGTCATCCTCCCCAGATGTGTATTTCTAAAGGTGGCATTTTCAGACTTAAAATGTAAAATCCAACTTCACCATAAGTTGTGATTTTAAATTGTGAGTCCAGAGATACCAAACTCTATGTGTCTATCTTTTCCCAATTCGTAGTTACACTTAAAAGATGTTTTAAGGTAATCTCAATGTTATCCTAAGGGAGAGATAGGCCTTGCAATAGTGAAAAAACAAAGTAAAGAAAACTCTTACATATCTGAACATGTTAAATTTAAAAAGTACATGTCCAACTTTTTAAATGCATTGCACCCTGCCCTTGGGGCTAACTAGGGCCTACCTTAGGGGTGACTTACATATAGGTTTGGGCCGAAATGGCAGTTTGAAATTCCTCACACAGGCTCGGCATTGGCAGGCCTGAGACGTTTTAAGGGCTACTGTAGTGGGTGGCACAATCAGTACTGCAGGCCCACCAGTAACATTTAATTTACAGGCCCTGGGCACATATGGTGCACTTTACTAGGGACTATCAAGTACATTAAATATGCCAATTGTGAAGAAGCCAATTTTACCATGTTTTAAGTAGACAGAAAATGCACTTTAACACTGGTCAGCAGTGGTAAAGTGCACAGAATCTTAGGAAATGGGAGAGTCCACTGGGTATAATCTAAATATCATTGCTCAAAACTCTTAAGCCAGAATGTGAGCTGGTTTTGGAATATAAGTATATGAGATATTTAAGGCATATGAAAAAAACTGAATTATGTTAGTTTTTGGGTTAGCAAAAAGATGCACTTAAATGTAGACTGGTGAGACTCCATATATTTTTCAATGCCAGTTCATCACTTTACAGCATTTCAGACTAGCTAGATGTAAGGGCTACTGCAAAACCTCAATTCGAGAGTAGGAAGACCCAGTCGTCTCAATGGGTGCTGGCAGTGCCAGATCCGGTGGTTAAATGGAGACCTCCCAGTGATTTCTGCAAACATAAAAATTAGGGGACTTGTGGGACTGAAATACAGTTCATACTCGCTGTCCACGTTTGTAGTGTGCCACCCTCTTAATGAGCTGTGGATCAGGGAAGCATGCATTATAACAAAAAAATGGTGCTGTTCATCATTCAAAAGTGAGCTCCCACATTCTGTGACAAGTTTAATAAAAGTTGGACCAGCTGTTTGAACTCACCACTCTGCCTTTCGTGAGAGACAATGACACGGCCACACTTTGCCTGAGGAGCAGGGATTCCCTTGTGACTGCACATGCCTGCAGGAAGGTAGCTGAGGTGGGAGAGAAAGGTTGCTGGGACCCCCGTATCCAAAAACAAAGTGGCACCCTTGAAGTGGGAGACCTCCAAATAGCTTCTTTGCCCCTGGGTCTACATCTGTACTATGATGCAGGAAGGCAAAGGGTTGCCTCACTTACATGGGTCCAAACCCCAATCTAAATGGGGCAATGCTCCCTTGGCATCTTACCTCACGCTGAGGTAAGATGTGCTAGTGTGAGCCATGTTACAGAATGGGGCTCCAAAAGTGTCTACAGTCCCTCCAGTAATACCATGTAGCCCAGGGGTACTATAAGCACATGCAACTCCCCATTGTGCTCTAAAACAATATATATAATATGGCCTCTAATATTTTTGAAGGGGGGGGGGGAAGTATGAACAAAACAGGTCTTTACTCAAAAAAAGCCAACCATAAAAACACCAATGTTGAGTCCAATCTCAGATGAAAGGATACATGAGATGATCATGTCACTGAAATGGTAATGTGCTCAGCTTCCAACAACGTCTTCATTTATATATAAGACCTAAACCCCAAAAGGACTTAGGTGTTCTTGTCACACTACCTTAATATGAGAGGCTCCTTAATTAAACCACTATTTTGAAGAGGTTAAAGTAATGATCTGGGTTAAACCCTTTTTTCTGCAACTAGGGGTGATATAGAGGTCACAACTATAAATCCTGGCAATGTGTGTCAGGCTTCAATCCTTCAGAGGTCAGCAAATTAAGCACCATTACTTAGGGTAACAGCAATTCAGTACACTATTTTGACTAGATGTCTGTATTTGCTTTTATGTGCCCTTGATGATAAGTAAACACTTGTCTCAGGCTGATGTTGCATTGGGTTTTATATCAATATCATTAGACAAATGACTTGACACTTTCTCAGTTCTTAGAAAGATATATTCAGACGACATCTGTATCAATAGCAGAAAGGGCAATGATCCTGCATAAACTGGGAAAGTTGGCGACTTACACTACCTAAAAATAGAGACGGATGTGCTATAAATGGAGTTAGGCCTTAGGATTTAAGTCAATGTAATGACTTGGTATAGGGTCACTTACATTTCTGTCTCTCAACACAAAGGGAAAAGAAAGAAGATTACTGAATAATTTTACAAACTGAAAGGGAGCATCATCTTTTTGCAGGAAACAAAAATAGGATGAAAAGAAACTATTATCTTAAAAACAGTTGGATTGATGAAGCATTGTGTTCCCCACCCAGGAGCAAATAGAATGGAAAAATGTCAAACAGGTAACAAGGGAAAGTAGAAGTTATAGCTGTGGAAGCAGACAGTTCATTTTTATACTAGAAAATGATGAGAAGGAAATTTATACCAACATTTATGGTTTGAATGTTGGCAGTATCATCTTTTGTGTGCCTTTATAAGGAAACAATACCATTCCACAAGAATTCTTGACAGAGAGTTTAATTTGCCACTTGGCAAATAGACAAACAAAATGTGCTCTTCATAATTCCACAAACCGATGTGGAAACTTTACGATCAATTTGATCTAAAAGTCAGCTGGACGATACACTATCTTGACACAAGTGCATTTAACTGTATTCCTTCTCTCATAATATGTACTAAATAATAATCTACCTGATCATATTAGTCAAATTGGATAGACACATAGAATTTATGACAATCTCAGATCATGCTTGTATCACCATGATACTGTGCAGCCATAAACTAGCCGAACTGTGGATTGGAGGCTAGCCAACATACTAGTTGGAAACTAGACATTTGAATTCAATTAAAAAGGTAAATACCTGATTATTTGACAGAGAATGTGCGCTCTTGCACCCCCACCCGCTCACATTCTATGGGATACCTTTAGTGGGCTACTTTAGGAGGTTACTTGACTGTATCAATACCTATAATTAATATATCGACTAATGTCAGGCTCACAGAGTTGGAAGCTGTGGTTAAACATCTGGAATCCTGTTGGAAATGGCTCTTTTTGCAGGGTTATCCCCAAACATGTTGCCTTTGATCTCCTGTTTTTGACTATGTACTGCATTTTGTTTTTGCTGGCTTTAGGAGCCTGGGCACTTTCCCACTGCTAACCAGTGCTGAAGTGCAAGTGTTACCTGTCTAAATGATATTGGTGATTGGTTATACATGATTGGCATATTTGATTTACCAGAAAGTCCCTAGTATAGTGCACCAGATGTGCCTAAGGCCTGTAAATCAAATGCTACTAGTGGGCCTGCAGCACTGATTGTGCAACCCACGAGTAGCCCTGCAAACATGTCTCAGACCTGCCATTGCGGTGTCTGTGTGTGCTGTTTTAAACTGCCATTTCGACAGGTCCAACCCTTCCCGTTTACTAAATGTAAGACACCCCTGAGGTAGGCTTAAGGCAGCCACATCGGCAGGATGCAGTGTATGTAAAAGGTAGGTTACGTACTGGTGGGTTTTACATGTCCTGATAGTGAAAGCTAGATTGGGGTTTCACTACTGCAAGGACTAGCTCTCCCATAGGGTGACATGGGAAGTGCCTTGAAATATCTTTTAAGTGTAATGTCCCATTGGGAGCAGACATATATATGGAGTTTTGAGGTCTGTAAATACACAATGTAAAAATACATATTTTAGTGAAGTTGTTTTTTAAATTGTAAGTTTGAAAATGCCCCTTTTAAAAAGTGGACATTTTCTGGCTTAACCATTCTGTGCCTATGCCTGTCTGTGGAATACACGTCTGGGTCAGGATGACAGTTGGGCTGTTTGTGAATTCACTTTAGACAGTCACACAAAGGGAGCTGAGGTGCGCCCTCCATATCCTGGATGGATCATCCCGAGCTAGTGGTGTGAGGAGCTGACACTTGCACCTGAATAGGGCTCTGCCTCTCCCTATACAAAGCAATCTCCAACCCCCTGGAGAGTGTCTGTGGCCAAGGCAGGAAAGACAGGGCCTTGTGCAATACAAAGACCCCACAAAGTTAGAATCCTTCTGGGCTAAGGACATTCTGCAAGGAAGAAAAGCTGGCTGCTGTAGGAGGGACTGCCACTTTGCCTGTTGCTTTGCTGCTTCTGTCCTGGGAGTGAAAGAACTGGACTTTGCTTTCTACATACTGCTTCCAAAGGTTCTCCAAGGGCTTGGACTGAGCTTGCCTCTTGTTAAGACGTCTCAAGGACATCAACAAGTTCACCTGCCAGGACCTGGTTCCATTGCTTAAAGTCCTGACTTGCCATGTGGTGCCAAATCCAGCTCCTGGGCCCTTTAGAGTGAGTTCTGGTGTAACCAAGAAGAAACAAGCAAATTGACTCCAGAGCAACTTCAGAACTGGCCTGCTGTCGGACTCCGTACCGCTGCCTGCACTAGAGCTGTAGTCCCCACTGAGTGCAATGATCGTGACTGACGCCGCAGGCCTGACGCTGCCACAGTGTCCCCAAAATCCTGCCCACAGCTTGAGTACCCAATGCAGTGTCACTCCGATACAGCACCTGTGGCCCTATGGTGTGATTTCGACACTGCAAAGTTGACATCTCGTGTCTTGACCTACTGGCTTCTTGGACCCTTTCCTCTCCCCCCATCATAAGAGACAGATGCCTCACCACCAAAGCTGCATCACCTCCCCTACAACCGTAAGTGACCAATGCCTCACCTCCCTTACCTAGCAGTAAGGAAATAATGCCTCACCTCCCTGGTAGCAGTAAGGAACCGACACCGCACTGGCTCCAACGACACCTCAACGCCACAACTCCATGCAACGTCTTTGTTTCCTCATTGTCCAAGGTACTGTATCTGGGGTCTGTGCAACTCAATGAGAGGCCCACACTCCCTCGTGAGTGGCTTCGGACTGTTGGGAACCACTCTCTCAAGATGTTGTGATAGCCCCAGTTGGATCTATTGTTTTTCTAAGCGCTATACTAAGGTTTAGTCTGTGAAAGTTCGTATCTTTGCTTGTGTATGTAAGATTTTTGTCATTTTGGTCTTGTTTTACTCAGATAAATAATGGCTATTTTTCTTAACTTTATGATGTTTTCACTGTGTTACTGTGTGTGTACAAATACTTTACACATTGCCTCTGAGATAAGCCTGACTGCTCATGCCAAGCTACCAAGGGGTTGAGCAGGGGTTATTTTAGCTGTATGACTCCCTTACCAACCTAGAGTGAGGGTTCCTACTTGGACAGGGTGCACACCACTCCAACTAGAGACTCCATTTCTAACAAATCCCAACACACACACCAAAGTCAATGCCCTATTAGACAGAAGAAACAATTCTAGGCCAGGACCATGGATGACCAAGCAGCAAAATGCATTAAATCTACGTAATAACAAAAAAGCATGTAAACTTATCCGCACAATACTTCAAATTTGAAAAGAATGAGGGCAACTATTCTAACAATTAAAGCCATTAATACTTTAACCCATACGAGAGCCTAAAATATTGCAGAGGTTTTTAGATTGTACTACTAGGAGTCATTTCCACAGAGCTCAGTGATATCAAATGATATGCAACACAGTTCTTTAGGAAATTAAATTCCCTGAAATTAGGTAGACCTACAGATTCTGGGTAGTCCTAATCAAAAACAAAACACAAAAGGTAATAAAAACCTTGAAATATGATAAAACCTCCAGGCCCTGACAGAACCTGGTCCTCTTCTACAGAGAATGTTAGAATCTGATCAGAGATCTCTTATGCGTCCATTGTGCCCTCACACCTCCTCTGGATTCAAAATGGCAGAGGTCTGGGACACATTGGAGGAGCTCTGGGCACCACCCTTGGGGTGGTGATGGACAAGGGAGTGGCCACTCCCCTTTCCTTTGTCCAGTTTCATGCCAGAACCGGTGTAGACTGGTTTATGCAAGGAGGGCACCATCTGTGCCCTTCAAAGCTTTTCCAGAGGCCAGGAGAGGCTACTCCTCTCAGGCCCTTAACACCTATTTCCAAAGCGAGAGGGTGTAACGCCCTCTCTCAGAGGAAATCCTTTGTTCTGCCTTCCTGGGACTGGGCTGCCCAGACCCCAGGAGGGCAGAAGCCTGTCTGTGGGTTGGCAGCAGCAGTAGCTGCAGTGAAAACCCCAGAGAGCTGGTTTGGCAGTACCGGGGTCCAAGCTGGAGCCCCGGGGATGCATGAGATTGGCACCCCCATACCAGATTTGGCATGGGGGACAATTGCATGATCTTAGACCTGTTACATGGCCATATTCGGAGTTACCATTGTGAAGCTACATATAGGTACTGACCTATATGTAGTGCACGCGTGTAATGGTGTCCCTGCACTCACAAAGTCCGGGGAAATTGCCCTGAACTATGTGGGGGCACCTTGGCTAGTGCCAGGGTGCCCTCACACTTAGTAACTTTGCAACAAACCTTCACCAAGTGAGGGTTAGACATATAGGTGACTTATAAGTTACTTAAGTGCAGTGTAAAATGGCTGTGAAATAACGTGGACGTTATTTCACTCAGGCTGCAGTGGCAATCCTGTGTAATATTGGTCTGAGCTCCCTATGGGTGGCAAAATAAATGCTGCAGCCCATAGGGATCCCCTGTAACTCCAATACCCTGGGTATCTAGGTACCATATACTAGGGAATTATAAGGGTGTTCCAGTGTGCCAATTAGAATTGGTGAAAATGGTCACGAGCCTGCAGTGACAATTTTAAAGGCAGAGAGAGCATAAGCACTGAGGTTTTGATTAGCAGAACCTCAGTGACACAGTTAGGCACTACACAGGGAACACACATTCAGGCCACAACTATGAGCACTGGGGTCCTGGCTAGCAGGATCCCAGTGAGACAGGCAAAAACAAACGGACATACATGTAAGAATAGGGGTAACATTCCAGGCAAGATGGTACATTCCTACATCATGTGAATTGAAGCAGGAACACATAATAAATACCAACCTATAGATAGGTACTAATGAGAAGGTGTCAGGCTCTTCTTGAGGGAAGAATGTGAGAATGACATAGGATCTATATTCACCTCCAGCAAGAGCTACCAACTTACTACTTTCTGCAATCCTCGATTTGGTGTGCCAGCTTCAGAATAACAGTACAGGTACTGGAACAGTGTAGCTAAAATATGCAGTGTACAACAAAGGATAATAAAATGTAAACTTGTTTAAAATAAGTGTACTCGTGTAATAATGCCAACTAAAGCTTTAGTGGGCTTCAAGCAGGTAAAGAACAAAATCACGATTGCTAAAATATATCAGTACACATGAAAGCACATACATGGATTTACATTTTCATAGCATACAAGCAATCATTAAGCTATATAAGTAAGTTAACTCAAGTTCTCTCTTGGACAGCAAGATTTATGTCCAGGTACTGGAAAACAAATTAGAAAAGATCCTACCTAAACATATTCACCTAGCAGAAAACGGATTTCCTTGATGTAAGTTACTCCAGTGACAATAAATGCTTTTCTTACATGTAACTGAAATAGCTAGGTTGCTCATTTCCCAGACAGCTTTTATAGCTCAGGATGCGGAAAAAGTATTCAATAAAACGTCCTGACTTTAACTTTCTTTACGACGGAAATTTTATTTTGGAGATTCTTTAATAGACGGTGGCACTGTACAATCCCCTTCAAGCAAAAAACACGGCAGGCTGCTCGTTGTCACAATACTTCACATTTAGCCAGGGAATGAGTCAGGATTGGCCCCTCTCCCCATTACTTCTCCTGATAGCTACTAAATCTTTGTTAGAGACTAATGGATTCAGCTTCTACATTGTTGAGATGTACTTAGGCCATGAAACACGTAAAGTGGCAGCATATGCTGATGACACCACACCAGAGTATTTACTCAATAAGTCCGTTTTCAGCTCTGGATGATACGAAATAACATTAGTCCATACCATCTGGCAAACTAAAAAGATAAATCTAAAGTTAGACCTCTCAAAATGTTATGTACTGTAGAAGTAGTTAGTTCTACGGTGCTCTTCTTGCAATCCAAGCATATACAATACTTGGGGGTTTGGTTCGGTGAGGTATTCTGTACGAGCTGGGGGCTGTGGAACCCAACAGCGCCCCAATCCTTTGCCTTAAGATCAGCTCTGTGTCTTAAGACGGAAACCACAGTGCATGGATGGAACCCAAGGAGGGGTGTGGGAGAGGGAGCGGTAGAGAAGGGGAGAATAGAAATACAGTGGCACTGTTGTGTCTCAGACCTGGTGGAACACTGTTAGGTGGGTCTGTGGTGTCAAGGGCTGCAAAGGGTTACCTTTAAAAGACAGTATACTTTCGGATATCGAGTAATAGTACATAGCCACAAAGAAATCAGATGTGGAAACAGGAACATGCAGCTTAATGGCTTCTGGGTGTAGTTGACTGTAACTAGTCCCCGGCAATACCCGGCTACGAAAAAAGGGACGCCTGCAAGTTAAAGTGCTTAGAAAGGAGAGCACGACAAGCTAACGGTATGAAACTACAGAAATCATTAATAAACCCTGATTTAAAGTGACTGGAAACTAGAAGAAAAAAAAGCAAAGTTAAAGGAAGCAAAACGGGTGCATACTGGGAATGGTAGTGAGAGTCCATACAAAACCTACGGTTGCCAGAAGCCGAGTCACATGAGCAAGTGCAATTTATGGTGACTCTCCCCCTTGTGACCTGCAACTTTTTTCAGTCTCAATACTACCTTCTCCTGTGCCACAGCCACCACTGTCTCGTTTGACACTTTCTCCAGCAATGCCTAGTCTGGCACAGTGTGATCATGGTGTATTTTCGTGTCTGGGCGTGTCTAGTATGCCTTGCTTTTGGAAAGCATTTGTGTTCCTGAAATGATGACCTAAAAGAATCTGTCAAAAGGAACGAACTATTTACCATGAAAAAAATATGAACTGTTGGAAGGATGTTCTTCATGGGGGAGAACATAGACAAATAAAATGATTGTCTCCAAGTATCTTATTACCTAATCAGTACTGTTACTCATTAGGCTCTCGAATGACTTCTTAAAGACAGGTGGTGTGTTAATCACAAACTTCCTCTAGAAGAATATTAAAAATGTACATCTGTAGGAAAATTGTATATGAATAAAAATATGGAGTGTGACGCTAAACATAATAATTTCACAATAAAACCTGACGCTTATCTCTCTATTAAATTCTTTTAGACTTGAAACTTTTCACTGAAGATACATTTTTTGGATCACTGCATAGACTAGGCAAATTAACACCACATTCTTATGGCATAAAAGAGAATTAAAATGAATGGATTAAATACTATGGATTTTTATAACTTTCTTAGGCCTAAAGTGGCAATAGCCAAACTACTTTTTGACCCTGAACCGCCTTTTCATAAACTGATTGTTGCACTGCCAGAAGGCCACTTGGTCTCTAGGTATAAAGTCTACTATACTCCACCTTGTCAAAATTGTAAATATGCAAAGAAAATAAATGGGAGAAGGAGTGGACCATTTTTAAGGTTGACCAGCTTTCGCAAACCATGTGGCTGTAAATATGGAACTCTCACTTCATGTCTAAGGTCTCCCCAAATGTAGTCTGAGTAAATTTTATGATCTTACAAATGGTGTGCTGGATACCAAACAGGTTACACATACAACATCTTATCTCCTCTGAACCCGACTGGAGCTGCCAAAAAAGAAACTGGGGCCTCTCACAGAATACTCAACGTTACTTGGTCCAGTCATCCTGCAAAGAAATAGCTTCCTACAGAGAGGCAATTTTTTTCATCTTAAGGTAGACCTTAATTCTGTAAAGGCATGTTATGGGC
This sequence comes from Pleurodeles waltl, assembly GCF_031143425.1. Taxonomy (NCBI): domain Eukaryota; kingdom Metazoa; phylum Chordata; class Amphibia; order Caudata; family Salamandridae; genus Pleurodeles; species Pleurodeles waltl. The sequence goes on from NC_090442.1 coordinate 571,592,643, forward strand.
CTAATGTAGAGAACAAGGTGAATATCCTGAGTACTAAAACAAATTTAACACACAAAAAAACAGTTATATAGCGTGAAAAGATTACAACCAAAATAAACATATTTGGTTCTGGTAACAAGAAACATGATAAGTAGTAACATATTATTATGGCACATTAAGGTAGGACCATCATACACTTATCTAGAACTAGTTAGTACAGCTTTGTCATTTGAAATTCACGTTACTAGTCAAGAAAACAACGAGGGGACTCAAAAGATGTAATGCGTTCGACTGCAACATCTCGACGATAACTCTTCATCATGCCTATAAGCACTGTGTACAACCCACTGCTATGTGTGTGAAGCCTATAAGAACAGAAGTGCAAAAGCTTTGTCAGCCCTCTACTGAAAGTCGTAAATAGCAAAGGAAATAGCAAACTGAAAAAAGAGAATTGTAGAGATTAAACATTTAGGAACAGAAAGGCAGCTGCATTTGCCACAAAATAAAACATGATTTATTTATTTATGCGTTGAAGGTGATTGAAACAAAAATGGTCATGTGAAATTGTTAACATATTTTGTCTTCATTTTGTGATGGCTTCTTCTCGCAGTAGCTGGTTTAGAACACTGCTCTGCTTGAGGTTTTCTAGGTCTGATATATCTTCAGCAATGACAGGAACATCCTCATTTCGATCCTCATTTGTCAATTCCCCATCACTGTCTGATAAAGTGCACAACAGCGTATCATTTTCATACGTAGGAAAGTAGTACCTAAAGGAATAAAATATTGTATCTCATTAAATGTATCGCATAAACATAATGAAATTCAATGGTGTGTCAAACAGTGATACCTATACATTTTAACTGTAGTGACAGCTTCCAAAATGAGTTGTGCCACTGTCACATACTGCATGATAACGAGTTCCTTTGTGCAGTGGTTACAATGCAGGAGAAATCTGTAGAGCAAGAGAAATCAGAAAGGAAAATTGGTGGAGCAGCTGGGCCAGAATGTCCTTGCCCGCTATCAATAGCGATACAACCATGGTGAGTGGCCGGTAATGTCCTAAGACGTATTTAAACAACCTTCTTCAGTGATGAATTTCCATCACAAAATACAGTTCTAGAAACGTGGACACTACTGAGGAGCCTCACAGCTCTCCGATATTCAATGCCACATTTCGTGGGACTGCCTCCTTCATCATGAGAAAGACATATTGAGTGAAGGCAGAGATTCGTGGTATGTATTGACCTGGGGAAGAATGGTGAGTGTGAGACACTATGAAACTCACAAAAAGCGATATAATCAAAAAGTATATAGATTAGCGAATGAAATATGAATCAGGAAACGTACATCAATCTGTGGGCTTTTAGTGGGAGGGCAATAAGAAGGTCCCAAGAGCAACACAAGCTAAGACAACAATGAAAAGTACACAATAATGTGAACACAGGAATGGTGGGAAACGAGGTAAGATGAATAAAAAGATGAGTTGTGGAAAAAGGTGAAAACTGGGCAGATGGAAGGAGGACAGGCAAGTGAGGGGCTGACAGGTGGAGAAAGACCTACAAAGAAGCAAAAAAGAAACTGAATATGAAATAAATACAACTGACACTTCAGTTGGACCTGCTATGTTTGGAGTAAATGTGCAAGTACTTTGGAATTCTAAAAATAAATCTATAAACATTACTAGATATGTAGACAAGTCATAGGTATCCATGAGTACTAACATTTGTGCTATGGAAAAATTACAGGCATACATTTCCATTTCTGAAAATGTGATTCAGTAGTGCCGTTACACTTACTTTTTTCCTCCCCGGGGCCTGTTCACCATGGGGAAATTAATTTTCCAATTGTAGAAACCCATTTTCCAACACTTAATTAATTATGGAGATATTCCTTCCCCAGTCTACTCTTGTCCCTGATAGATGTACACCTGGAAGATCATACAGGGTGGGTAACTGACTTCAAATGGTTGCTGCATACTATACCATCAAACGTGTGTTTATAGGAGTTTTGCAACATTTTCAGGTAAACCCACTTAGGGATGCCTACAAACCTGCCCCTTTAACCCGACTGAGTAACTGGGAAATTCTGTCATACTGGCAGAATTTTCATATTAGAAAATCCCATTTGCAAGGGGCAATCCTAGTCGACATTCCTTGTATGAAGCACTGATGATGTCATTTGTGATGCCATTTGTGATGAAGCTTGAGTCATGAGCATTGGGGAAGCCAACTGGAGTCTTTAAGTTGTCTAGCTAACCATAAATGCCAATTTTCACCGTTGTTAAAGCAATACTCATAATCTACATTCAAATGAAGAGTTACCCTCTTCTAAATATTATGCCATCCGTTTGGAAACTTTACTCATATTCTATAGATGATGTAAGGATATGATAACCTTGCTACCTAAAAGATGAATTTCCTGTTTAAAAGGTTTTCTGCTGTGGGCACGATTCACCTCTTTTCAACCTTACATGTTTTTAGTGATTGTTGTGTTTTTTGTAGTTTGTAAAGCACAATCCCATCGGGTCAATGAATCTGTCCATTAATTAGGATCAAAGTTTTCCAGTAGGAATGGGCATTAACACTCATATCCATTAATTAGCATGAATAACCCGGGTATTAAGGTCACTTAACAACACCATGCCCTGACAGTCAACGGGCCCTGTCAGTAAGAATCGGTTGGGGGGGATAGGATGTGAAAGAATCTATGTAGTTTTATGCCCTTACACCTTGATGAACGGCAAGGAATCTGCAATTATATTAATGCATCTTGCCTTCCCCAACCATGGGTCAGAATCCCTGTATTTGTATTTAACCAAGAGTAGGATGTTCAGCGGGGCGAGGGAGATAAGTATGCCTTTGACTCCCACTGTGGCTACAGACCGCGGACAACACATGGGTTTTTTCTTTCTGCTGACCTCGTTCGAAGTGGGGTATTCCACATTTTTCTATGCCTCACTACCATGCCGATGACAGAAGGGGAATTTACATATTTTTCCATCTCAACCACACTAAGTGGGTGGACGTTTGAGGTTCCCTGTTTTATGCCTTCCACCTCATACTGCTAAAGAGCAGGGGGATTGGTTATTCTGCCTTCTTAAAGGTGATTCTTGGGAGAATTTGTTTCCCTCTTTCCAACCAGCCCTACTCAAGGGTGGGTGAAGGCTGCCGCAGTCCTCCTTCACCCTGAAAGACGTGAGAATGAAGGAGATTCGGGCAGGTGACGCCGCCCCAGTGCTCTGATCACAAATGGGAACAGCGCCAGAGAGCAGCTGCGGGTTGCCTCTCTAAATCAATAATGCCCTCCCATCAGCCTGAATAAGGGGAAGGAAGGATAACCTTAATCCTGGCGGCCTTTTGATAAAGGGCATGCGATCCACTCTGAGCAGTACCAATAAATAAACATAGGCACACAGTAACATGTTCTGTGGGGTTCCCCTCCGTACAGAGCAGAAAATGGTTAAACACAAAATAAAACCTTTCTTTTCTTTTTAAATCTCTCCTGTGCTCGTGAAAACCAGATTAAAACATTGTGTTTAACTATGTTGTGCAGTTTTGCACTTCAAAAGGTTTTCCAGTTTTTTAAATATCTCCGCGCATGCAAGCATGTCTGAGCTGTGTGCAGCTAAGGGCTATGACCTGAGCCCCTTGCCCACTGCACATGGCAGAGGGCCTTTCATAGCTTCTTATGAGTGGGATGGGGCTGGCCATGGGTCAAGTGCTGGTGGAAGAGATTCCGCTACATGGCTGAAAGCCTTGTGCCACTGGTGTGGGTAGGATGAATCAGTGCAGGGCCTGGCCTATGTAAGGCAGTGAGCTGAGCTGCTCCTACACACAGCCGGAAGCAGTATGTATATGGTTCGGTGTGATGGGGTTGGGTGCAAGACATGGTCATGGCACTGATGTCAAGTATGAAATCATGAGCAGTGCACAGCAGGGGAGTGAGTTGTGTACAAATCACAATAACTATGGGATTGTAGTCTCTTTTTATGTTTTGCATTGTAACAATAATGCTACTTTCAAGTTTATTTTTTTTAAAGAAATGCCCGAGTGTTTTATAAATAAACTCTAATTTAACAATGCTGTGTTGAATTGGCTCTGGGATGGTATAGAGCTGGAAGGTGGGAATGGAGCTTGGAGAGTGGTGGAAGGTTGCGAGAATGGGTATTCCTTGTGCGCCAGTTTGAGATGGGGCTACCGACCTGTGCACACAATGGATGTTACTCTGCCAACATTCATTAAAGGTTTTCACCTCATACAACTGCTTCCTAGCTTCAATGGTTATAAGGAAAGGTAACTTCCATTTAATAATGTGGCTTTTGTGAGTTTCACTTGGTGTGGGATTTGGTCCTGGGTCATGCACACAACCTGATATCATGAAAATGGCGCTGTGACTGGGCAAGTACCCAAGAGCTGCAGCCAGGTTAGACTGAACCCTATTATGACATTATTCTCAACAGGGGAATATAGCACGGACTATCATGATTAACAGAGATTGTATTTCAGTGCTTAAACTGAGTCGGTGTTTGCCGGTGGGCAGGAGGGGACCAGTACATATTTTTCCCTATGAGATATTTACTAAATCAAATCATTAACATTTATAAAGCGCGCTACTCACCCGTGCGGGTCTCAAGGCGCTAGGGGAAAGGGGGGTTACTGCTGCTCGAATAGCCAGGTTTTTAGGAGTCTCCGGAAAGCGGAGTGGTCCTGGGTGGTCCTGAGGCTGGTGGGGAGGGAGTTCCAGGTCTTGGCCGCCAGGAAGGAGAAAGATCTCCCACCCGCCGTGGAGCGGCGGATGCGAGGAACGGCAGCGAGTGCGAGACCAGAGGAACGGAGGAGGCGGGTGGGGACGTAGAAGCTGAGGCGTCGGTTGAGGTATTCCGGCCCCTTGTTGTGGAGGGCTTTGTGTGCGTGGGTGAGAAGTCGAAAGGTGATCCTTTTGCTGACTGGGAGCTAATGCAGGTGTCTCAGGTGTGCGGAGATGTGGCTGTTGCGGGGTACATCGAGGATGAGGCGTGCCGATGCGTTTTGAATGCGTTGCAGGCGATTTTGGAGTTTGGCTGTGGTCCCGGCGTAGAGGGTGTTGCCGTAGTCCAGGCGGCTCGTGACGAGGGCGTGGGTCACGGTTTTTCTAGTGTCGGCGGGGATCCAGCGGAAGATCTTGCGGAGCATGTGGAGGGTGAGGAAGCAGGCGGAGGACACGGCGTTGACTTGCTTGGTCATGGTGAGAAGAGGGTCCAAGATGAAGCCGAGGTTGCGGGCGTGGTCTGTGGGGGTCGGTGCGGTGCCGAGGGCCGTGGGCCACCAGGAGTCGTCCCAGGCGGACGGGGTGTTGCCAAGGATGAAGACTTCCGTTTTTTCAGAGTTCAGCTTTAGGCGGCTGAGCCTCATCCAATCTGCGACGTCCTTCATACCCTCTTGTAGGTTGGTCTTGGCGCTGGCGGGGTCCTTGGTGAGGCAGAGTATAAGTTGGGTGTCGTCGGCATAGGATGGGGATGATGATGTCATGCTTGCGAACGATGTTGGCGAGGGGGCTCATGTAGACATTGAAGAGTGTCGGGCTGAGCGATGAGCCTTGAGGTACGCCGCAGATGATCTCGGTGGGTTCTGAGCGAAACGGAGGGAGGTAAACTCTTTGGGAACGGTTTGAGAGGAAGGAGGCGATCCAGTCCAGGGCCTGGCCTTGGATCCCGGTGGAGCGGAGGGGGGTGGATTAGGGTGCGGTGACAGACGGTGTCGAAGGCAGCCGAGAGGTCGAGGAGAATGAGGGCAACTGTTTCACCGTTGTCCATCAGGGTTCTGATGTCGTCAGTGACTGAGATGAGGGCGGTTTCCGTGCTGTGGTTGGTTCGGAATCCGGTTTGTGAAGGGTCGAGCAGGTTGTTGTTTTCCAGGAAGGTGGTCAGCTGTTTGTTGACGGTCTTCTCTATTACCTTGGCTGGGAAAGGCAGAAGAGAGATGGGGCGGAAGTTTTTCAGGTCGCTCGGGTCAGCCGTAGGTTTCTTTAGTAGGGCGTTGACTTCGGCGTGTTTCCAGCATTCGGGGAAGGTAGCAGAAGAAAAAGAAGAGTTGATGACGGTCTGGAGGTGCGGGGCGATGATGTCGTCGGCTTTGTTAAAGATGAAGTGAGGGCAGGGGTCCGAAGGGGCGCCGGAGTGGATAGAGTTCATGATGGATTTGGTTTCTTCAGTGTTGATGTGGGTCCAGTTGTTGAGGGTAATGGCCGGGGGTGCGGGTTCGGTGGTGTTATGTTGGGTCTGGTGTCCGAAGCTGTTGTGGAGGTCGCTGATCTTGCGATGGAAGAAAGTGGCGAGGGATTTGCACAAATCTTGTGAGGGCGTGACGGCGTTGGCGTTGGGGTTGGAGAACTCCTTGACGATGCTGAAAAGTTCTTTGCTGTTGTGGCTGTTTTTGTCCAGTCTGTCGGTGAAAAAGGTCTTTTTAGCAGCGCGGATCAGGCGGTGGTGTTTGCGGGTAGCGTTCTTGAGGGCGGTCATGTTGTCAGCGGTGTGGTCCTTGCGCCAGTCCTTCTCGAGGGCGCGACAAGTTTTCTTTGATTCTTTGAGGGTGTCAGAGAACCAGAGAGGTTTTTTGGTGTTGGTCTGTCGATGCGTGCGTTTGAGGGGAGCAAGGTTGTCTGCGCAGTTGGAGATCCAGTTTGTGAGGCTGAGGGCTGCGTCGTTGGGGTCGGTGGTGAGGGTGGGTTGGTTGGCGGCGAGTGCTGAGAAGAGTTGCTCTTCGGGGATATTGTTCCACTGTCGACGAGGGATGGGTTGAGTGCGGAGGTGGCGGGTCTCGCGTCGAATGTGAAGTGGACACAGCTGTGGTCGGTCCAGTGTAGAGCGGAGGTGTGGCTGAAGAAGACGTGTTTGCTGGCGGAGAAGATAGGGTCAAGCGTGTGTCCGGCGATGTGGGTGGCGGTGTTCACCAGTTGTTTGAGGCCGAGGTTGGCGAGGTTGGCGGTGTTGGGGTCGTTGTTTTGTTCCAGATGAAAGTTGAGGTCGCCTAGGAGGATGTAGTCCGGTGAGGTGAGGGCATGCGGGGAGATGAAGTCGGCGATGGCGTCGCTGAAGGGGGCGCGCGGTCCGGGAGGACGGTAGACGAGGGATCCTCTGAGGGTGGTCCTCGGGTCGGTGCGAATCTGAAAATGCAGGTGTTCAGCGGCGAGGGGGGTGTCTTCGGTGGAGGTGGTGACGCTGATGGAGTCTTTGAAGACGATGGCGATACCTCCTCCTACTTGGTTGGTGCGGTCTTTGCTGGAGATCTTGTAGCCTTCGGGGATGGCGGTGGCGATGTCTGGAGCAGAGGAGGCGTTCATCCAGGTCTCCGTGATGAAGGCGACGTCCGGTGCTGTGGAGTCCAGGAGGTCCCAGAGTTCAACGGCGTGCTTGTGGACGGATCGAGCGTTGACCAGGTGCAATAGATGGAAAAAAACACAGATCGTTAGGAGAGAGGTTGAAAAAGACAACAAAACCAGAAGGCGGTAACCTGCAAGAGCAGGAACATTGTGCAGGGAGTGTCTGGCAGTGGTTTATCACTACCTGCCACGGTATTCAGAGCGCTGATATTTAATGGCACCGACCGCTGAGCAGAGCTTCGGGCACCGCAACTCTCTCTTTCACAAATTAAGCACTGCTTTATTTTATTTAAAAATGCTTCATAAGTCACATCAAAATGCATACTACACAGTTACTCTGCAGTACAAAGATCTGTCTCAATGGAAAGTGAACTTTTATAAGATGTATACAATTTTCATGAATGCACAGAAATGCGTGTTTTCAGTTTTTGAGTTTAGATTAAATTTAACATTCTTTTCAAACATTCAAATAAAGATTGTGAATACCGTTCAACAAGCTGAGAAGCATAAGCAACTGTCACTTACTGCGGTTGATCCCAGGCAAGTCGATCCGGAAGTAAAGTTATGTGTTTGGTCTCTTCTATATGGACTATTAGTTCGCCCTTTGAAGGGAACGTCTCTTGGCAGAAGTGACAGCGACACATGTGGATTTCTCTTCTAATGAAATTCACCAACTTCACTTGCTGATAGAAATTTAACCCTGGCAAACAAAAGGCGTAAGAGGGAAAATGTAAATAATAGTGAGAAAGTAAAGGGGGAAAAAAAAGATATAATAACAATATGGTATTTATAGTTTTGTTTTGAAGGTTCACCATAGACGGACAACAGGAACATATGAGGAACAGTGTAAGCAACAACCTGGAGTTGTGGATTCTGCTGTTGCGGTATGAAGGAGGACCAGTTCAAGGTGTCACCATGCATGTTCCACCAGGCTGCATGAACGAATATGGTTATATTATCGGAACAGGGCGCTGCAATCTAGGGCAAGTGGCGTAGGGTGTATTGTGTTATTTCACTGCCATGAATGAGTAAGGTGTATTTCCTTCTTGGCTGTAGTAATGCCGAGCATGGTGTCCGGCTTATGTCTGCTAGGTGTGGGCATTTTATTGTTTGACTATTTGGTCAATAAAATGGAGTTCTAATGTTAAAAGGGGAGATGTGTAACTCACCCCCAAATTCATTGATTTAGCCCTCTTATTAGCAAAGTAGGAGATTACGTCACATTGGAAGGCGTCCAGAAGTCCCCGTCTGGTTAAGAGGAAGTAAACTCTGATTCTATGGGCGGGCCTGGAACGGCAGTAATTGTTTCGAGAGGTAACGAGGAGACAATGCACTATTGACAAAGCTCGAGCATGGGACCACTTGGTCGACTGTGTAAAGGAACCTGGATATGATTACCCTCAATCAATCAATCAGTCTATTTGTAAAGCACGCTATTCACCCGGAGGGTCTCAAGGCGCTAGGGGAAGGGGGGACCGCTACTGCTTGAATAGCCAGGTCTTGAGATGCTTCCTGAAGGAGAGGTGATCTTGGGTAAGACGGAAGTGGATGGGGAGGGAGTTCCCTGACGGCTCCCTCATGTTGTCGCATAACACTGAGGGTGCTGATAACCTGGCTTCTTAATCTGATATCCAGTGGTCAGGAGCCGCTTGTGGCGCATGGCGGGGCAGTGCGTGGGGGCGGACGAAAAGGGGTGGAAAACAATTTATAATACAAAAACGTATCTGAAGCTGCCACCAGCACTGCACAGTTCCTCTTTCCTTCACCGCAGACACAGGCTGCCAGCCTGCCCTGTGGCTAACATGAACGTTGCTGTCATGCTACTGGCAGGGTATCACCCTTCATCAGCCAGGCTAGCTTGAATCCAGTGGCATTATGAGCCCGGGACCCACATCTAGGCATACCCGGCACACTTATGGCGACAAAAGCAAACAAACACAAATGATGGACGGAATGCGGAACCAATCAAACATTCACCACCAGTCACAGATCTGGGTTTAATCCATCAATTCTTTTGCTCACCATGCCACTCCAGTTTGGACCCAGTCATATGCATGGATTTAGGCCCAGATCTCTGTACAGGGGCGAGTGTTTGACATTGTTCATCACTCCGTCCATCACTTGTTCTTTTTGCATTTGTCGCCCTAAGTGGGAAGGGTATGCCCAGACGTGGGTCCCTTGCTCCCCATGCCACTGGAGTCAAACTAGCCTGGCTGATGAAGGGTGATACCCTGAAACCAGTCCCAGGATGCTTGTTTCCAGTCCAGAGAGGACCTGGCTTGGCAGTTCAGCCTGGACTGTTCCCTGGAGGAGCAGGGTCAAGACTGACTTGCATATGGCTGGGTCCACGTTGGACTGGCATGGGTAGCAAAAGAACAATGGATTTAGGCCCAGATCTCTGTACTAGGGGTAAATGTTTGACATTGTTCACCATTCCGTCCATTACTTGTTCCTTTTGCATTTGTTGCCTGTAGGAAGCTGGCTCTGTATAGACTATATCAAAAATAGATATAGTGTGCACAGTGTCCAGGGGTTCCCCAGAGGCTTGACAGAGGCAATAATAGATAATACTAATGCTCTATTTGTGGTAGTGTGGTTGAGCAGCTAGGCTTATCATAGGGTAGTGTTAAGCATTTGTTGTACACACACAAGCAATAGAAGAAACACATACTCAATGACTTAACTCCAGACCAATAGGATTTTATACAGAAAAATATCTTTTGTTAATGTATTTCTAGAACCACAAGATTCAGTTTGCAGGTAAGTACATAAAATGAAAGATACTTTGCATAGAAATACTTAGAACTTTGAATGGAATCAACAATGTACACAGTTTTCTTAAAAATGGCAAAAAGCTATTTTAAAAGTGGACACTAAAGTTCTCAACAGTTCCTGGCAGAGGTAAGTAAAGTACAGTTTCTAATGTAAATAACAAACTTACAGGCTTAGTCTAAGGGGCATAGGTAGCCCACGGTTAGGGGTTCAAGATAACCCCAAGCAACCAGCACCAGCAACACGGGACCGGTTAGGTGCAAATGTCACACAAGAGCCAAAATAACGTGGGCCCCTATAGACACAGGGGGTACTCCGGCTCCGGTCTGCTTACAGGTAAGTATCGGCGTTGTCGGAGGGCACACCAGGGGAGTTTAGAGGAGCACTGGGGGGGCCTCAAATAGGCATTGGGTTTCTAATGGAACTCTATGAGGGCACCCAGGGGTCAATTAGGTGCTGCAGGCAAGGCACAGGGGGGCTTCTCGGGCAAGCCACCAACTGAATAGGGAGGAGGGCCGTCTGCTGGTCATAGCTGCTCCGGTGGACGGTTTCACTTGAGTCTGGGGGCTGCGGGTGCAGTGCTTCTCCAGGTGTCAGATATCTTTGTGCCGGGCAGTCACAGTCAGGGGGGTCCTTGGGAGTCCGTCTGCAGGCGTCGTCGTGGGGGGGTGGGGAGGGTGGAGAGTTCAGCGCAGGGTGGACTCTCGGTTGGAATCGAGTTGGGCCACCTGGACAAGGGTCCTGGGTGTCGGATGCACAGTAATTTAGGACTCACGCTTCTGGGGTGAGGAGGGAGTCCTTTAGAAGCAGTTTCTTCCTCCTTCTTGTTGGACAGGTCCACTGTCCACAGGAGTTTCTTTGTCTTCTGTGATGCAGGAAGTCCCCTGGAGGCTTTTCAGGGGTCGCTAAATCTGCAGAATGCGTCACTCTTCTTTTGCAGCTTTTTGAATCAGGAGACGGGCCAGTAGGGCTGGGGCCGAGTCAGTTGTTGTCTCCTTTTATTCTCTGCGGGGCATTCAGCTCAGCAGTCCTTCTTCTTTCTTGAGGTTGCCAGAAATCTGTTGAGCTGGGTTCAGGGGGGGCTTAAATTCTAAATTTAGGGGTGTGTTAGGGTCAGGGGGCAGTAGCTAATGGCTACTTACCCTGAGGGTGGCTACAGCCTCCTTGTGCCCTCTCCCTTTGGGGTGGGGGGGGCACATTCCTATCCCTATTGTCCCTAACCCTCCAAAGCAAGATGGAGGATTTCTCAAGGAGGGGGGTCACTTCAGCTCTGGACACCTTAGGGGTGGCCCTGGCTGAGGGGGTGGCTCCTCCTTGTTTTTCCTAATTTTCCCTCTGGACTTGCCACCAAGGTCCAGGGGCGGGCATCTCCACTAGCTGGCATGCCCAGGGAGCACTGTAATCCGAGGCTTGAGCCTCTGAGGCTCACTGCCACATGTTTCAGTTCCTGCAGAGGGAGGTGTGACGCCCCTCTGTCGTAGTTTGACTCTTGCACTAGGCAAGACTGCTGGTTTAAGGATGACAGTACTTATATCTGTAGGAGACTATGCCAGTCCTACAACAAGTTGCAACTGCCGTACCAACCCTACCGGCTTACAAGCAGCATCTCACCAAAAACCCAAACTGTAAAAGTTGATTTGTGGCAGCCTTTACGCATGGACTCAAGAATTTGACATCACCGGGAGTGTCATGGTTAAACGGACATTACCCCTTTTTCACATAAACAACATGTCTCAATAAAACACAGGCAATGAAGAAGATGCAGTAAAGTTTCAATATGTTTTATTTAGCAAAACTGCAATCTGTGATAAGTTGCATGGGCTGCAATGATTAGGATAATGAAAAGTGCAAGAAACAGAATAGTAAAGACAAGAGTAATTAATACAAAGACCCCCACCATCTTGCAATTACATGTAATGACATAAAGTATGAGATATGTCCTAATACCCTAGCATAATGAGCCTAACCTCTAACCTAAAAGAGAGCTTAGGTATGTTAAACCTAATCTGCCAACGCTATGTCCATGAGAAGATCCTCCCACCCTCGTTACCTTGGAAGGAGGTCTCTAGCTCAGACTCCGTAGGGACACGAAGACTGGGTCAGCGTCAAGGCGAAGTGCAGCAGCGATGGCATATGGTTGGAATCCCTCTGACTATCTGTTTAAGTGAGGGATATTTATACAGATCTGCTTGTACCTCTGATATAGGTCTGCTCCCAAACAATAGATAACAAGACATGATGGGACGGTAATCTATATAAACAATTCCCTCGAAATCGTGAGGAGGGAAAGTACCTAATGTGAACGCCTACAGTTTGTTTATCTTTGTCGCATGATATTGATGCCTTAGCACGGTGGCACTGATAATGCAAAACTAAAACATGGGCCTAACTAAAAACAAGACAGACATCTTAAAAGATTTAATTAAATAAATGCACTAAAACAGAGCAAGCTAAGTAGGGTAAAAGTCACTAGGTGACGGGGGCACGAGTCTACAAGCCAAAGGCTAAGCTAACTCCTGTATCCCATTAAAACAAACCAGGATCACTACACCTCCACCCAGCACAGGCTTTGTTTCTCACCTCAGAGTGCACAAGGGCACTCACTCCATGTGGTCAGAAACTCGTCTGAAAGTGGCAGGCTGGCACAGACCGGTCAGTCTTACACTAGCAGTTGGGCTAACATACAAGGGGCATCTCTAAGATGCCTTGTGTGCATTTTTCAATAAATCCCACACTGGCATCCGTGTGGGTTTATTGTGCTGAGAAGTTTGATACCAAACTTCCCAGTATTCAGTGTGAGAAAGTAGCCTCTTTTTAGCATGGTTACCCCCCATTTTTGGCCTATTTGTCAGTGTTTGTCAGTGTGTTTTTACTGTGGCCGACTTGTCAGTCTGTTTCACTATTTTTGTCAGTATGCTTAACTGTCAATGGAGTCCTGCTAACCAGAACTCAGTGCTTATGCTCTCTCTGATTCCAAATCTGTACTTACATACTCCCCTTTTAAGTCCTTAGTATATGGTACCTAGGTACCCCGGCCATTGGGGTTCCAGGAGATCCTTATGGGCTGTAGCGTTTCTTTTGCCACCCATAAGCTCGTACAATAACTTCTTCAGGACTGCCATTGCAGCCTGAGTGAAATAGTTTAAGCATCAAACAACCATTGTTCACTGCACCAGGTCGCTTATAAGTCACCTATATGTCTAACCTTCAGATTCTCCATTTTCCCGGACATCATGAGTGCGGGGACGCCATTGTAAGTGTGCACTACATATAGGTCAATACATTTATGTAGCTTCACAATGGTAACCATGGCCATGTGAGGTGTCCAACAACTGGGAATTGTACCCAAATACTGATTCTAGTATTGGTTGCACAATCCAATGCATTCTGGGGGGCTCCACCATGGCTCTTCCAGTACTGCCATACCAGCCTTCTGAGGTTTCCATTGCATCCCCAGCTGCTGTCACCTCACAGAGCAGCTTCTGCCCTCCTGGGGCTTGAGCAGCTCAATCCCAGGAAGGCAGAACAATGCATTTCCTTTAGGAGAGGGATGTCACACCCTCTCCCTTTGGAAATATGTGTTACAGGCATGGGAGGGGTATCCTCCCAGAGCCTCAGGAAATGCTTTGAAGTCACAGATGGTGCTCTCCTTGCATAAACTAGTCTACACTGGTTCAGGGACCCCTGGTCCCTGCTCTAGCGCGAAACTGGACAAATGAAAGGGGAGCGACGACTCCCCTGTGCTTCACCACCCCAGGGGTGGTGCCCAGAGCTCCTCCAGTGTGTCCCTGGGTTTTGCCGTCTTGGATTCCAAGGTGGTGGAGCACTCTGGAAGCATCTGAGTGGCCAGTGCAAGCAGGTGACTTCAGAGACCCCTCCTGATAGGTCCGTACCTAGTTAGGTGACCAATCCTCCTCTGAAGGCTCTTTAGGGTCTCTCCTGTGGGTGTTTCCTCAGATTCGGATTGCAAGACTCCAGCAGGAATCCTCTGCATCCTTTACTTCATCTTTTACCATCAAATCTTCTGCTGACTGCTCCAGGAACTCTACAAAACTGCAACAAAGAAGCAAAAATGACATCCGCAAACTTGTAACTTCAGCTGCTGCCTGCAACTGCAACAGTTTCCAGGTTGTGCACACTCAGAGAGAGCCGAAGGAATCGCCCGTGGAGTGACGGGGTCACTTCACTGCTTTAGCAGGCACCTCTCCGCAGCGACGACCGGTACTCTGGGTCCCCTCTCCTGATGACAAGAGTGGATCCTGGAACACAGGTGGTGGACTAAAGTGACCCTGACTATCCAAAGGTCCATCTGTCCAAAATTATGTTAAGGTGAGAGCTTGCCTTCCCATGCAAGACAGTCCCCCGTGCACTGTGTAGCTCCTAGGCCGTCTGTGTGCTTTTCCAAAAATTCCTTTGTGCACAGCTTAGCCCAGGTCCCCAGCACTCTATCCTGCAATGCTGAGCTCCCTGAGTTGTTCTCCGGCAGTGTGGGATCCCTTCGTGTAGTGCTGCGACGACCGCCATTTGCAACTCCTTTGTCCCCGTGCTGTGGAACTCCTATGTGCGCTGCCTGGTCTTCTGAGGGCTGTCTGAGTTGCTGAGAGCCCCTTCTGTCTCACCCTACTGGGTAGGGTCGACCTGGTCCTTCTTATACCCAAGCAGCACCATTTTCCGCGAAATGCGAGTTTTGCGTTTACCAAGGCTTGTTGGTGGAATCCAGCAACGCAAACTAGACTGCATTCATCCATCCAGCGTTGGACATCTTCTGCACCAACTAGGAATCCGCATCTATCTTCTTTGGTGCAATACTGACTTTGTCTTCTCACCAGTGGTTCTCCTTTTGCACCTTCATCCAAGTTAGCAGGGGGTCGTGTTCTCCCTGGACTCTTCAGTGCTTCTTGGACTTGGTCCCCTTTTTCCACAGGTCTTCAGGTCCAGGAATCCATCCTTGGTGTCTTGCAGTCTCTTCTGGTTCTTGCACCACAGCTTCTAGTGTGTTTTAGGAAACTTGCTGTGTTTTACTCCTGCTTTCCTGGGCTCTAGGGTGGGGTATTTTACTTATCTTTAGTGTTTTCTTACACTCCCAGCGCCCCTCTATACACTACACTTTCCTAGGTGGGAAAACAAATTTTGCATTCCACTATTTTAGTATATGGTTTGTGTTCCCCCAGGCCCATCGCAACCTATGGTGACTTTCACTAGTTGCACTATTTTCTGACTGTTTACTTACCTGTTTTTGGTTACTAGTGTACATATTGTGTAATTTACTTACCTCCTAAGGGAGTATAGTCTCCAAAGTATTTTTGGCCTTGTGTCACTAAAATAAAGTACCTTTATTTTTGGTAACACTGAGTATTGTCTTTCATGTGTGTGAGTACTGAGTGACTGCAGTGGTATTGCAAGAGCTTTGCATGCCTCCTAGTTCAGCCTTGGGTGCTCTGCATACAGCTACCTCTAGACAGCCTGGCTTCTAGACACTGACTACATTTCACTAATAAGAGATAACTGGACCTGGTATAAGGTGTAAGTACCTTAGGTACCCACTACAAACCAGGCCAGCCTCCTACATTCAGTGAAGCCATTATGGTGCTGTGGAGTTCGTAATGACAGACTCCCAGACCATATACTTAATATGGCTATACAGCACTTACAATGTCTAAGAATGGACTTAGAAACTGTAGGGGCAGCATATTGCTCACCAGTTGTGTAGGGCACCCTGCCTTAGGGCAGTAAGGCCTGCTATAGGGGTGACTTACCTATGACACAGGCAGTGGTTTGTGGGCATGGCACCCTGAGCGGCGTGCCATGTCGACTTAGCCTTTTTCTCCCCACCAGCACACACAAGCTGCAAGGCAGTGTGCATGTGCTGAGTGAGAGGTCCCCAGGGTGGCATAATACATGCTGCAGCCCTTAGAGACCTTACTTGGCCACAGGGCCCTTTGTACCATGGGTACCTTTTACAAGGGAGCTATCTGTGTGCCAGGGCTGTGCCAATTGTTGGAACAAAGGCATCGTTTTAGGGAAAGAACACTGGTGCTGGGGTCTGGTTAGCAGGGTCCCAAATGTGGGCGGGGGGGGATAACCATGCCAATAGTGGCATTTTTCTACATCACCCTAAGTAGGAAAGTTATGCCCAGACGTGGGTCCCCTGCTCCCCATGCCACTGGAGTCAAGCTAGCCTGGCTGCTGAAGGGTGATACTCTGAAACCGGTCCCAGGATGCTTGTTTCCAGTCCAGGGAGGACCTGGCTTGGCAGTTCAGGCTGGACTGTTCCCAAGGGGGGGGCAGGGTCAAGATTTATTTGCATATGGCTGGATCCAAATTGGAATGGCATGGGTAGGAAAAAAAGAATGGATTTAGGACCAGATTTCTGTACTGGGAGTGAATGTTTGACATTGTTCATCATTCCGTCCATCACTTGTTCCTTTTGCATTTGTCGCCCTAAGTGGGAAGATAATGCCCATACGCGAGTCCCTTGCTCCCCATGTCACTGGAGTCAGGCTAGCCTGGCTGATGAAGGGTGATACCCTGAAATCAGTCCAATGATGCTTGTTTGCAGTCCAGGGAGGACCTGGTTTGGCACTTCTGGCTGGACTGTTTGCAAGGGGAGCAGGGTTGAGACTGAATTGCACGTGGGTGGGTCCAAATGGGAATGGCACGGGTAGCAAAAAAACAATGGATTTAAGCCCAGATCTCTGCAATGGGGGTGAATGTTTGAAATGGTTCATCATTCCGTCCATCACTTGTTCTTTTGCAATTTATCAACAGTATTTCCCAGAGAATGGTGGTGATGCTGTCTGGATGTGAAGCTTTGGCATTTTGTGTTCTCTGGTGTTGCAAACAGGTCGATTTCTGAAAGATTCTTCTGAGCACTTTCTGATTCAACTCCCATTCGTGAGGAGGATGCTTGCCTGCTGAGCTTGTCTGCCTCCACACTGTCCTTCCTGATAACTTCCTCTGACATGCTTTTAAGGCTAGGAACACCGTTTTCAATTCTAGGATGTTGATGTATTGCACTGCATCCTGCTCCTTCCAATGTCCTCTGACTTTGAGTGAGTTCATGTGGGCCCCTCATCCCATATGTGAGGCATCTGTTGTTACTATTATTGACGGAGTCGGCTGTTGAAATTTTATTCCTTGAATTATATTTGATCTCTTCCACCACGCTATCCCCCTTTCTCCTCTTTGTGTGATAACCACTAGATCGTCCCAACTCCCTGTCTGAGCTTGAAGCCATTCCTGTAATGGTCTCATGAATTCTTGCGTATGGTATAAAGGGGATGCATGATGTCATTTTCCCCAGTAGTTTCCACTCTGTCCTCAGTGTCAGAGCTTACCCCTTCCAGTATTGATGAGACTCTGCAATCAACGATTGTGTTCTCTTCTTGTTTGGAAACCCTTTCCCTTGAATAGAATTCATTCTTGTGCCCAGAAATATACTTTCCTGTTCTGGGTGGTGGGATGATTTCTCCATGTTTATTGAAAATTCTAAGGGGAATAGGATCTTTATTACTTGTTGAATGTGATTCTTGCATTTTTCGTAAGAGTTTGCTCTTACCAGCCAATCATCTAAGTATGGGTAGACATGAATACCCCTTGTTCTGAAGTGAGCTGTTGCCAGGCACTTTGTGAACACCCTTGGTGCGGATTTTATTCCGAATGCCAGCACTAAAAACTGACAATGAATCTTGTTCACCACAAAGCGTAGAAATCTTTTGTGACGTGCATTCATGCAAGTCTACAGTTGCCATGAAGTCTCCCTCCGATAGTTGAGGGATGACCTCTTGCAGTGTTGTCATCTTGCATTTTTGAGTTTTTATGATTTTGTTTATGAAACTTAAGTCTAAAATTCGTCGAAGTGAGCCGTCTTCCTTGGGAATAAGGTAATACGCTGAATACTTTCCATTGTTGATTCCCTGTTTTGGAACACTTTCTATTGTAATTTTTGCTAGCAATACTTCCACTTCCTTGAGAGAATTCTCAAAAATTCTATGCAAAATCCGAATTGGAAGAAGTGTAGTGTCCATTTGTTTGAAGTTATTTTCCTCCACTCCTTTAGGAAACATTTTAATCTGACCCCTACTGGTGTTGTATGTAGGTAAGACTTGTTTGCTGCTATCTCTGAGGTTGTTGTATAGCCTTAATGGTACTTGTGAGAGGCTGCCTCTTTGTGCTGAGTCACTTATGTGTGAGGTTTGATCCTCCCTTGTGGGGCTGACCCCTTCCTCTGCCTCTCCCACAAAAGGGCTGTCTGCCCTGTTGTTGGCTCTGCCATCCTTGTTGGGATTCCATTGTCTGATTGGTTCCCTGAAAACTTTGGTGTGTGTTTCCTACCTGAAAGCTTCCCCTTCCGACAGGTCTGCATAAAGGTGTTGTTACACTACGCATTCCTCCCTGAAACTGCAGGGTGCCCATCGATTTAGCGGTCTCATTAGCTTTCTTAATTGGTTCAGCTTGCCATCCACTGAGCTGCCAAAATGTTATTCTCCCCTGAATGGGCTATTGAGGATGTTGGCCTATACCTCTGGTTTGAATCCTGAGATTCTTAGCCATGAGTGCCTTCCGACGGTTACCCCCATCATCTTCAGCTGCATCCAGAGCTGACTTCTGGCATGTGTTGGCAATGTTTTTGCCATTATCCACCAACAGTGCAACCCTCTTTCTGTCCTATTCTGGGAGGTGCTTCATTAGCTCCCCAATTTCCTTACAATGCTGGTGTGCATGGCGGTTCAAGAGAGCATTGGCGTTGACAATGCACCACTTGTTAGCAGCAGTGTGTTCAACTTTCCTCCCCATGAGTTCCATCCTCTTGCTTTCCTTTTCAGGAGGTGGACCCACTGTTTTCATACACTGGCTCTTTACCCTGCTGTTCAGACAATGATAAAGTCTGTTGGTACTGACCCTTTAATATAAGCTGGATCCTTTGCTGAGTTCTTATATTTTTTTCTCAGCTCTTGGGGTTACACCTCTGCAAGTGGCAGGCTCCTGAAATGCTTCCCTTCCTTGATCCAGCACACTATGGATCATCAGCAGAAACTGATTTCATGGCTTGGTTGGTAATAAGATTACCAAGAGAAAACATGATTGTGGTTTTTCTTCTTCCGTCTGAACCCCAAATTTATCAGCAGCATGTTTGATGACTTGATTATACATGCCTATGTCATCAGGAGGTGATGGCCTCCACAGTTAAGAGTCTACTCATTCCTCTGGGGAGTCAGCTTCTAACTCCTTCCATTGATCTGTATACTCAGCTTTGGAACCTTGGAAACCTTCCATGAGGTAATATACCTCTTCTTCATAGAAGGGCTCTTCTTGAAGTTTGGGGGCAAGGGTGGTTCCTTGACTTCTTGTCCCTGAGGAATTTGTGCACTAAAGCTTTTGGTGGGATCCTGAAACCCCTCAAACTGTCAAATGAACACCTTTTTTGGAGGAGCGCAGACATTTCAGCCTCCAGTCTTTTTCGCTTCCTTTTGATTTCGGTGACCCGTTCTTTGGCCTCAAGATTGGGAGTCTTCCTCTTGACTGCGGAAGAATCTTTAGACGATGTAATAGTCATTGAGCTTCGGTGGTCATGTTTTTACCCGTCTCTTTTCGATGTCGAAGAGTCTTTATCACATATGTCCTTCGATGCCTTGGGTTTTTTGCAAGTCTTTTCTCCACCGGATTCCCCATCGAGGGATCTGTGGGACTCCTTCTCTTGGGGCATGCCTGCCGACGGCACGCGTTTTGACATGGTGGTTCCTCTTGATGTCCGCGAGTCAGATTTCTTTGACTTGGACAGCATCTCTTACCTCGTTTCTTTTCTTCTTTGTCGCCTGCTCCTCAACGTCAATGAACTTCACCTCCACGTCAAATGTCTCTTCTCCTGCTTTCTCGGCAACAATATCTTCCTCTTCGCTAGAGAGGCCCAGGTCTCTCAAAGATGGTATCGTCTTCTGGTTCTGCATGCCGTGGTGAGCCCTTCTCTATCTCTCCCTTACCATCAGCATTTTCGGTGTCAATGCAGAGCAAGATAGATCTGCAGTTCTCACTCCGGTAATCAACGGGGAGACAAAGGTTGTAAACTGGGTACGTATCCTTTTGAAAAAACTTGTAATGGCAGTTCTTACAAAACGAAAACAGTGTTTTCTCTATCTAGGCCCTTCAGAGAGCCCTCAGAATGAGTGTTCTCTGAAGTTCTTCATTAATTTTGTACTTTCCTTCTTTAATCTTCCTCTCAGGTTACTGCACCAGTGTTGTAGACGAATCCGGTAACGTTTCCGGTAGTTTTTGCAAATTTTTCATCGCAATCTTCTTTTCTGTGTTGGAGATCGTTCGGCAGGCTTCCAGAACCAATGGCTGAAAAAAAGAATCTGAAGATAGCGACCAAAGGTGGGAGCTTCCGGAGGAAGCACAATGACGTCACAAGAGACATCAAATGGAGGTACCGTTGATGCTAAGCAAACAAAAAAACAAAAAAGAAAAGAACTACAAAATACAGGACAATTCTGGACCCAACCACTGGATGGCAGAATAATGCACAGAATGTGAATCCAGAAAAGATTCACCTGCAAAAATTACAGTTTTTGCATTTTGGAAAGACTTTGTCATTTTCATATGGTTGCTGCAAGAGGTCCTAAAAAAATTAATATGTTTCTAAAGTTAAGTGGTGCTAGATATGTTATGTGCTTCTTTGTCTTCAGTTATGTTGTAAATAAACACTTGCCCCTTTATTTAATATCCTTCTGAAAGTTAATGCACTCTTAACTAAATAGGAGCCTAGTGCAGTCTTAAAGCAGAGGGTCACGTGAAGGTCAGGAGGGCTGCAGGCGGCTCCCGGGCAGTACTTTGAGTATCACTGGTTTAAACAGTATTGGGATCATAAGTGTCCACCACAGATGCGACCTAATAACTACCTCCTTTTTCAGGCTTTTTATTCAATGCACAGACAAAGATTCAATTAAGTTAGTGAGTGCTACTAAAAACCCTTCACAGGACTAGCAAATAAGTTGGGCAATTTACTTAAGTGGGCAAACATTGCTACCTCAACCTGAACTCTATATTCAATGCAGTGGTACGTTTTAGACATCTTTTTCAGAGATTTGATATTTAATCCTAGTTATACCACACTGTAAAATAAATTCTGGTAGTAAACCTAAAAAAAAAATAAAAAAAATTGCCACTATCCATCCACCCCCCCCGCCCCCCCCCCCCCCACACACACACAGTGTCATTTCTGTGGGGGAGAGGGGTTCATGAGCCTTGCATCAGAACCCCCTTAACCCCCACTCCAGATACTTTGTGGTGAGCAAGCTGGACATACTCAAACTAGAAAATATCGGTTTATCACACAAGATGGCTATTCAAGTTCAACACTCACTCCTAAAAAGTGAGTATGATAAGGTTATAAGTTTAAATCCCAACAAGTTAGACTCAGCCTTCGATCATTCTGAGGTTAGTATACAGCTCACCATAAATTGGTTAACGTTAACATCTGCTACTGACAATACTTAGGAAGGCTATCAAGCGCTAAATAAAAAAAGATTATTATGTCTAGCTTAGAGACAGAACTAGCCTCATGTGATAAAAAACATAAATAGAAAATATATTCATATATATATATTCATATATATATATATATATATATATATATATACACACACATAAGGAGCCTATGGATCAGACCTTTGCTTCCAGATGTCAATTCAAATATCATTCACATTTTGCTTCAGCCCACCACAGCATACAGAACAGGGCAAAAGGTCAGCGTACTTCAGTCCTTTGCCACTTCCATTCTAAGCAACAGCTTTTTTTCCTGAACACATACGCCCATTCACATAACAGAAGTACATTTAAGTGCTAGGGGTGGTGAGCTACTACTTTACCAATACATTTTTTCTTTCCATTCTCTATCATTTTATTAATTTTATGTCAGTCATCCTTGTGTTGAAACTGGGTCTTCAGGATACAGTAAATGAAAGCCCATACTACCTCTTCACTGCACCATTAAGAATAATATTTTTCAGTGGTGTGCATTAAAACTGAAAGTGTTTCTACACTTGTTTCAGGTACACTCGCTTGCACTCATACTGTTTAATTAAAATCTTAAATAATGGTTATTTAAAAAAACAAAACACATCTTTACTGCAGCCATATGAAAGTTTTGTTGCATATGCTTGTAATAAAAATAATAAACGAAATCACACCAGCGTGTCATGGCCATACCTACTGGCTTACCCATTGTTATTATTAGTTAGTAGGAGTCTGAACTTTTCTCTATGCACTTAGATTATGATCACAGACTGTGGAATTATTAAACTTCCTGCGCATCTGTTGTTGTGGAATCTAGATTCTTTAAGTTAGAAAACTGTATTTTCCTTTTTGTTACTGACATAAAACTGGTCAATCTCAAGCTTTATCACTTTTACACTGACAGGCCATTAACTCAATTTCACTAACGGAAATGTTTTAGGTCAGTTCCCTACTGGATTCAGACTGCTTTACTGTACTTGATCGCATTCCTTCTTATTAGCTTTTCTAAAATTCAACATGTTCCTAAAGTGCTGGCTGAGACACTTTAGGGTTTTTTTTTAACCACATTTACTTTGTAAGTAATGGCTGGCTCCTCATAGGTACTTCTGTGCAGCTCTTCTTCATAGTGCAGGTGCATCATGATAGAGCCCCTCAGGGATTTGTAGCCTGCTCCTGATGGTAAACAGAAGCCGAATATTTGTGGTACAGCGCCACAAAACGGTCTACCGGATCTACATTGAGAGTCCCACAGATGTTCTTTTCTCCAACTCAGTTTTAAGGGTTTCATTTTGAAGTGTTGTCCAGTAGCGGCTGCCGCCAATCTAAAGTGGTGGTGGTGGGGCTGCGGGGGTGCCGGTAGGTGCCGTTTTAGGGGAATAATAATAATAATAATAATGAAAAAAAAACCTTACCTGCTCCTCTTGGTCCTGCTGTCTGCCGCCTGGGTGCTCCTCTCCGCCCGGCAGTCACTGGGCACAAAGCACAGGCTTCCAATCCAGCTGCTGTTCTCATGCTATACCAAGCATGAGAGAAGCACCGGCATTGGCCTGAGATGGCTGGTCTGATGCTCGCTCAGGCACAGGGAGCCTGTGCCATTTCTCCACCCCGCTGTGTAGTAAAGCTGGGTTGGAGAAATGTAAGTGTGCATACCGGCTTAGTCATCCTAAAACGGCTGGCCAAAATGACATGCGTACTTACAGTGCCCACCACTCCTCCTCCCTGCCATGGCCCGGTCCCACCCTGCCCTAGATTCCCTGGCTCAGTCAGGAAGTGATAAATGAAATGATAATAACATTGTTTTATTATCATTTTATTTTTCACTCACTGACTGTGCAGAGGGGCAACGCTCCTCTGCTGTTAGAGGAGCCACCCCTGGTGCTATCCTCCGAATTCGTAGCCAAAAGGAATAGTCACAAAATCCAATTTTTCTAGCACTCCAGGTCTTTCATCTTGGGGTTTGTACCGAATATGTGCAAAATATTATATCCGAGGACGAGTTCTGGAAGGTAGTGTTTCGCTTTACAGTAAACATGTATTAAAAATGTGATAGAAGATTGGATCTTAAGTGTCTTACATTTCTCTGCTGTCGTTAAAGGGAAAGATCTGGTCAAAACCAGAATGCGGACAATGGGCACAGTTGATTGTGGAATCCCAGAGGCCAAGGGAACCATTCTCTTGCAAGTTTATTTCTGAGGTCTTTGTACACAGGGATGCCCACACTGCTCACGATCTCCATTTATCTGGTCCTTGATCCTCCACAGTCTTTCCACAATTACTCCCTTACCCCCTTATGTCCTCAACATCTCACCCATTCTGCATTCCCTGTGGACTGTGCTCTCTTATATCCTCAACACCTCATCATTCCACTTCCTTCTGGTCTGTGCACATGGACTGTACTAATAATTTACTTGTAGTTGAGGGGTAAACAAAAGAACACCGTGACCCACGAATCAGCAGTGACCCTCTAGAGCAGACCTGTGTCATATCTGTCTCCTTTTTAGTGTTCATTTAGGTGACCATATTAAACAAAAGAGAAATCCTCATGGGGCAGAACTAGTCTTATTTGACATTGCTGGTACTCACGTATCATTTACGGTGGAAAGGGTCCGGAGTAACATTTCCATTAATTGACACAAGAGGAATATGTCACAGTTTTCAAGCCCAAGGAATCTTCATCTGGCTATACAATTCAGACATATTTGAGGTTGAATGTATGTTTTGTGGCTCCCTGCTGGGGGGCAAAAAAAAAAACCTAAAGACAGCAAAAGGAACACATCTGCCAAATTAAATACTTCTGCCGACTGCCCTGGAATACAACCAATAGGGAACCTGACACAGATGGTTAATATGATGGTGTTGGCTTATGGTGGTCTCCAAGCTTCCAGTTTGTGATGCATTAACTTTCCCAGATATGGATAGACGGGTGCACAAAGACGACGAGGAGGTTGCTGGTTGAGCGGAGAAAACGAAGAGTGCGCTAAGTGTTAAGACACAATTAGAGTGTGTGCCACAATGTCCTTACACCAGGGGGTGGAAGAAAACAGGCTTTTCGTGCCACCATGAAGCAGGTAAAATATTTGACTCATTGTAAACTATTTCAATTGTACCCTGGTCTCTTGTCTGCTTTTAAGCGGTCTGTGGCTATACAACATACATATAAACATACATGTGTCTCTTCCTTTTCTCCTTTCCCAAGGGCCTCCAAGGGCTACAAAGGGTCTCTGAGCAGCAGGTGCATATATTACAACAAAAACATGAGAGCCGCTCTTGGCATTCAGAGTCACATTCCATGCTATTCGATCTAAGATTCCGGCGTTCCTGAGCTGCTTGCATGATGCTACTGCTTTACCATCTAACTTTGCATTGTAAGGCCCTCTTGTAGAGAACTACTGAGTTCCTATTTACGTCAATTCCAGAGGCACTCTGTGCATTTCTCTGCTGACAATATGCTTGCAATCATTTTGCTTTGGCAGTAAGCCACATAAAGTGCCATGATGGGAGAAAATAGAAAAAAGGTAAATAAGTAGAGTTGAACAGTGCACCCTGAGATCATAAACGTTTTGTAATCTCCGGTAATAAAGGGACTGGGATGTCTGAGCAGAGTTCTAAGAGTGCAAGCATGAGGCCCCATCACCACAGAGGAAGTGGATGCTGGAGATTGGAGTGAACTGGCAGAGATGGAGGGCTGAGTTGACAAATACCTGGTCTGCAGTACTCTAATCTGCCAACCCTACTTCAATGGTTTAGCAAGGTTCCCCAAAGCCTCTTCAATCACAAATAACCAGTCTAAAACTGGTTTCTGTCTCTTCTCTGAGAACCTTTCGATAAGTGAGAGGGGTGTACCTTCAGAACAGACCTTATCGCCCCCTTTTGAAATTTGTTGATGAATATCTTGAATGCTTGTGATGCGGGAGCACTTGGTCTTGGTAGAGTTTTCTATCCATTTCCTCTTCCCTCTAATGTCCATACTGAATGACTGGTGGACTATGGGAGGATCCTCTTTAACTAAGCATGCTTCAGATACAGAGGGAGGAATCCACTGTGAAGAATTGCCCGGAGTTATAGGTTGGAACAGCATGGAAACCTCGCTACATAGATCCATGGATCGAGGGGAATGCTGAGCCTGAGGACGTCTGGGTAGGAAGTAGAATGGAACGGCACCTCTCTGCAGACTCAATTTCCCTGTCAAGTGCACCAACTGCCTTCTGTAAGAACCCATCCAATGTGTTGTTGGCCGTTGGGTTGTCAGCCGCTACTAATAGTTTATGGTTCCCGATTTTTTAAAGATCTGCAAGCTCACAACACTAAACAATTCACATACTTAGTCCAATCACAACCCAAAAGGCAGAAGATTTAAAGAAAGTTCTTGAAGTCACTAACTACAACGACCTGGCTGGTCACAGTTGAGAGGGGGGTGGCCCAGCCCAGCATTTTCCAAGCGAAAACGGGCCTGCTCTTGGTCCGGTCTTTGCCCAGGCAAGTCCCGCACAGCGGGAGCCTGAAATGAAGCTGCATTCATGACACAGCAAGTCACCCACCTCCAGGCAGGGAGAAAGGTCTCCTGGGACTTAGAGTCCTGTTGCTTGCTTCCCTCCTTCAGCAAGCGCATCCAGGGCAGCGGGGGCCCAGTGAGCCTGAAAAGGAGCCATGTTTGTGGCAAAGCAAGTCGCCTGCCTCAAAACAGGGAGAAGGGTCCCCTGGGACTTATGTGCCTGCTGCCTGCTTCACTCGTCCAGCGCAGCGGAGGCCCTGGGAGCCTGAAGTGGAGCCGCATTCGCAGCGCAGCACAGCACGTCTCCCACCTCCAGGGAGGGAGGAGGGTCTCCTGGAACTTAGAGTCCTGTTTTCTGCTTCACTCCTTCAGCACGCGTGTCCCCGATCGATCAAACCCTATGCTTTTAGCTTGAAGAGGACCTGGTTTGGTGCTGTAGTATACTGATTCCAGCAGCCCAGCAGGCTATCGGTTATGGAAGGTAAGGAGGGAAAACTATGTCCACCAAAATTCAAAAGCAAAGCCTTTCAAGATCCTGCAAGCCATATTTAAAGGGGCTAAAAAAACATCTACCCTGCCAATGGCAATCCAGCCATCGAAGGACATGCCATAAAATCTTGGAAATTTGGCAGCAGAGAACCTGGAAAGCTTGGCACATGCAGCTTTGTAGAAGAAAACAGTAGAAGGAAAATTATCAACACTCCCAAAGTTTGAGGAAGATCTTTAGACATTGTCAGAACTTGATTAAGTCCCATTATAGCCCGGAGCAATATTATAGCTTCCTCTTTCTAACTACATCTGGACATAGTTAATTTCCTATGTCTGAGATTGCATGAAATGTAATCCTGGTTTCACCCATCCTGAATGGTGCACCCCCTGATTCAGTTTTCTTCCCATTTTGACCAGTGGGCATTTGTCTTGTAATGTTAACACTTTATATCCTCACCCTGGTTCTTCATCTCCCTTTTCTTTTATTCCACAATGATCACTAATGGAGCTGGCACTCATGCCGTTTATACAAGCAACTAACCTACCATACTTTGCTGGTCTGAATGTTGTTTCGGGTACTGACTGTATGTAGCCCCCATTGTTGCCAGTGGAGTTTTCTATATCTCCACTTCTACTCCCAAAGCTGTGGTACTCAAGAAATTGAAGATGAAGAGGCTGGACAAAAGAACACAACAAAAGAAAATGGGGAAATTCCAATTTTTGGAAGATTCTTCAATGTGGGCAGAGCATATTAATACTTCCCAAAATAACAGTAGTTTTCTTTTTTCTTGTTCCCTCTACATCTCACTTTTCAGAGTTGGAATTCTAAAAGTGTTTTGACTGTCATTAAAGTTGATCATATTTCCATGTAGGATCTCATTTTGCTAGCACTTTTGGGGCGCTACCCCGTCTTCATGTGAACATTCTTTTTTGCTTATTGATGGCAAAAGGAAAGTAGCTGCACGCAATTAAAACTAAAACAGAGTGCATCTGGGTCTGTACATATGGTTATTAAAAGGATAAATCTTTCAAGGAGGTCAGAAATTAAAACTTGACACTGGGTGGCAGCTTCACGTCAATACTGTTGTGACTTTACAGTCACTGAGGATGGGGTTATGGAAAGAGGGGCCATTTCATGAAATCAACCTTGAGTATGATCACATAAGTGAGACAAGGCGAACTGGGAAAGTTGACTTTTCCTTAGCTGCCACATTTCGAAGTGTCAGGCAGGAGCTTGCATCTTGATACTGAGTTCACTTCATCATACTTTCTGACTTGGAAGCTGCAATTTAAGTTGGTGGCCTCAAGAGACCAAGTAAACAAAGTATCTCAATCTGGATCTCTCCCCTAAAGAGTCAACAAATCCTTAATTCTAAGGACTCCTATACTCTCAACTACTTATTGTCCCGTGTGACATCCCACTGCTGCAAGGGCAACCATGATGTCAGGACTAGAAGTGAGCAAACTAATTCAGCCTAATGCACAATCAATCAAATTGTCCCTGAGAACAACAGGAACGGCAAATAAAAGTATATTTCATTCACATTCCTGGTTGCTCATTGTGTATTACTAGATTGACAAAAGTTCTCTGCTTACAAGCTATATTTCATTCATATTCCTGTTTGCTCCTTGTGTTTTATTAGCCTGACAAGGGTTCTCTGCTTAGAAAGGTGATGTCCTCTTTAAGCAGTCCTAAAGTACTGGCAAAGTAGGCTTAGATTTAATCAATCAAACAGAAGTACTTGACATACGTTATTAAAAGGAACTGCCCCCCTAATCTGTGTTTGAACAAAACATGCATCTGACCACAAAGGTCGCAGCTTCCATGAACGTTTTATATAATAACGAACCTAGCATAAGGGGAACTCGAACAGGTTGACAGAGGGAGTTAACAGAGACTGGCAAACATAAAAACTATTATTCTCATAACAACATTACCAGGCATTAGAATGGATTTTGTTTTAAATAATTTTTTTAGGTGTTATGTAAGACAAAGAAAGACATCCTTAAACAGTAAAATGGTAAGCAACGGTCAAAGCAAAGTCCATTTAACTGTATACTATGCAAACGTGTTATGGAATGGGAATTTATGTTATTCTTCACTGAGTGCTTTTCTACTCACCGAGGTCAGATTTCGTTTTAAGAAGGTCAAAACCATGAAGATCCTATGGAAAGTATAAACTTAAATATTAAACAAAATAACAATTGCAACGGCCTTTTACATATAAAGCGTCATAAAAGGAAAAGGGGCAAGGGCCATTAGTTCAAAGAGAACGGTCACCATTTTTATATTAAGAAAGCACGGAGGTAAAGAACCAAACTCCGGCTCTTTAATTAATATTCTAAAACCAGCAATGCAAACTTTCCCACCTACACCAAGACATGAATTGCACCATCTGAAACAAAATACCTTAATTATGAGCGCATCTGTAAATTTCGACTCTTGTGCAAATCACTGCTGGCACAGTAACCGTGGAACATCAAAAAAGGTACAGTTCCTAAGGAAAGTGATGAACACAGGTTCAACTCCAGTATACTTAATATTAAAAAATGTAACTCCTCATACATCCATTGGATGTCATGCTTCATCATAGGGCCCACATTACGCCAGACCGGCACTGCAATATCTGGCGGACCCCCATAGAGAAGGGGGTACTCAACCGGAGATCTTCAGTGACAGCTTATGCCAAACAACCACGGGTGGGAAAGAATTCAAACCAACCCTTGTTATGCAGAAGAAAAGTCAGATTAAAATTGGCTCAAGGACCTCATCAATGTACATTTTATTGAAAAAAAGAGGGACTTGGTCAAGGTTAAAAACACATCTTGAGCGGAAAAGAAATAAGGATCCTCCACTCATCAAAAGAAAAAACAGAAGATAGGGATCGTTTCCCTCATAACTTCAGTGCAAAATTGTATACATGGTCAACATGTTTTGCGCCCTTATTGTCCCTACGGATCGTATGGCGCTTCATCAGGACCAATAGAAATAACAATCTTTCGGCAATGCCAAACTATTATTTTTACTAGGCGATAGGCACCGGGGACTTTTTTTTTGGCACCAATTTCACGCAAGAGGAGCGACCCCTTAGGCAAGGGTCACTCCCCTGGGGGTGGGGGGGAATTTATTTTAGGCCGTTTCTGCTCCCCTTGGGGGCAGATCGGCCTATTTCTATTAGGCCAATCTGCCCCTGGGGGGAAGTAGCAGAAACCACTTAGGCACCAGGGATTGGTGTGTGTGTATGTGTGTGTTTTGTGTGGGGTGGGGCGCTCATTGGGCAAGGTTCACTCCCCATGGGGGCACATTACTGTTGGACATATATGCCCCCCTTGGGGGCAGATCGGCCTATTTTGCGAAGGGCCATCTGCCCCCAAGGGGGTAGAAAGCCCACCAGAGACCAGGGAAGATTTTCTTTTCAAAATAAGAGGGTGGGGACAAAGTCGTTCTGCCCACCAGTGGGCAGATGGGGCAATTACCTGGGGAGGGCAGAAAGTCTATTAGATGCCAGGGAATTAAAGAAAAGCCAAAAATGGTGGTAGCTACCAACCAGTATGGGCCTGGTTATGCTCCCACCCCAACTGAAGGGGGTAACAGTCTTTCATCTCTCCCCCCACACACTAAAACATCTTATCCCACAGCAAGAAAGAGGACATTTGATTATTTAGGGTTTTGGTTTTACATTTGGGCCATGAGAGCTTGGCTAACTCTCAAAATCGTCCCACTTGGAATGGGGAGGGCTGCACTTTTTGTACTTTGTAGAAAAATCCACAAGACCTAGACACATCTGAAAACTAAACATCTGGGTGAGTCCAGGGTGGTGTGCTTCACATGCACCCGCACCATTTTCTTACCCACAATGCCCTGCAAACCTCCAACTTTGCAGGAAATCACACATTTTTGTCATGGAACCTTCCGGAATCTGCAGGAATCCACAAAATTCCTACCACCCAGCATTGTCTCATCTATACCAATAAAAATGATGCCCCACTTGTCAGCCGAAACTTTTTTTTTCAAACTGCCCTTCTGGACCCGCTTTGGATCGCCCTCAATTTCGACATATTGTTGGCTCTTCCCTGTAACAGGCACTTGGCCCACCTACACAAGTGAGATATCATTTTTACCGGGAGACTGAGGGGAACATTGGGTGGTAGGAAATTTGTCCCAGTGGGATCCCACACAGAAATGTGGGAAAAAATGTGAATTGTTAGCTAAATTTGAGGTTTGGTGAGGATTCTGGGTAAGAAAACATTGGGGAATCCACGCAAGTCACACCACCATAGATTTCCTCAGGTGTGTAGTTTTCAGAAATGTTTGGATTTGGTAGGTTTCCCTATATGGCTGCTGAGCCCAGAACCAGAAGCGCAGGTCCCCCAGCAAAAACAGGTAGTTTACTATTTTATCATTTGGGGCGTTTCCTTTCGGGGGCACTAGGCCTACCCACACAAGTGAGGTACGATTTTTATCGGGAGACTTGGGGGAACGCTGGGTGGAAGGAAATTTGTGGCTCCTCTCAGATTCCAGAACTTTCTGTCACCGAAATATTTGGAAAAAGTGTTTTTTTTGGCCGAGTTTTGAGGTTTGAAAAGGATTCTGGGTAACAGAACCTGGTGAGAGCCCCACAAGTCACCCAATCCTGGATTCCCCTAGGTGTCTAGTTCTAAAAAAGACACAGGTTGGGTAGGTTTCCCTAGGTGCCGGCTGAGCTAGAGGCCAAATCTACAGCTAGGTACTTTGCAAAAAACACATCAGATTTCAATGTAAAAATGTGATGTGTCCATGTTGCGTCTCCTCTCGCGAACATTAGGCCTACCCACGCAAGTGAGGTACCATTTTTAATGGGAGACTTGGCGGAACACAGAATAGCAAACCAAGTGTTATTGCCCCTTGTCTTTCTCTACATTTTTTCCTTCCAAATGTAAGATAGTGTGTGAAAAAGACGTCTATTTGAGAAATGCCCTGTAATTCACATGCTAGTATGGGCACCCCAGAATTCAGAGATGTGCAAATAACCACTGCTTATCAACACCTTATTTTGTGCCCATTTTGGAAATACAAAGGTTTTCTTGATACCTATTTTTCACTCTTTATATTTCAGCAAATAAATTGCTGTTTACCCGGTATAGAATGAAAACCCATTGCAAGGTGCAGCTCATTTGTTGGCTCTGGGAACCTAGGGTTCTTGAGGAACCTACAAGCCCTATATATCCCTGCAACCAGAAGAGTCCAGTAGACGTAACAGTACATTGCTTTCAAAAATCTGACATCGCAGGAAAAAGTTACAGAGTAAAACTTGGAGAAAATGGCTTTTTGTTTACCTCAATTTCAATATTTTTTTATTTCAGCCGTTATTTTCTGTAGGAAACCCTTTTAGGATCGACACAAAATACCCCTTGCTGAATTCGGAATTTTTTCTACTTTCAGAAATGTTTAGCTTTCTGGGATCCAGCATTGGTTTCACACCCACTTCTGTCACTAACTGGAAGGAGGCTGAAAGCACAACAAATAGTAAAAGTGGGGTATTGTCCAAGTAAAATGACAAAATTGTGTTGAAAAATTGGGTTTTCTGATTCAAGTCTGCCTGTTCCTGAAAGCTGAGAAGATGGTGATTTTAGCAACAAAAACCCTTTGTTGGTGCCATTTTCAGGAAAAAAACACAAGCCTTCTTCTGCAGCCCTTTTTTCCCATTTTTGTTTTTTAAAAACTACATTTTCGCTGTATTTTGGCTAATTTCTTGGTCTCCTTCAGGGGACCCACAAACTCTGGGTACCTCTAGAATCCCTTGGATGTTTGGAAAAAAAAGTTGCAAATTTGGCCTGGGTATCTTATGTGGACAAAAAGTTATGAGGGCCTAAGCGCAAACTGCCCCAAATAGCCTAAAAAAGGCCTGGCACCTGAGGGGAAAAGTCCTGGCAGCGAAGGGGTTAAAGTGAACATATATATATATATATATATATATTATATATTAATATATATAAATATATATCACAAAGAATTTACCCCATCATGGCAACTTATGTAGCACTTCCTTCCTTTCTGCCAGTGCGGGTTCCTATGCAGGGGTCACCGAATTAATATCTGAAAACAACTTTTTCCTCATTTTGTTATGTAGAGAAAAGATGAACCACACCCCAAGGTCACTGTGCTGGCACAATTCCTTCAGAAATGCTCGTTCTGGCAGAAAAAAGATTTACGTGTTTCACTCTCTCCGACCTTGTTCACAAGCATTCTGCAGTTCATCTTTTCTCTACAGACTGAGGTGAGGAAAATGTTGTTTTCAGATATATATACAGAGAGAGAGAGAGAGAGAGAAAGAAAGAGTGAGATATTACAACAAAACTGCATGGTACAGACCAATGATGTAATGGGTCAACACACTGTATTACATGCGTGATAAATGCATGCGTGGTAAAGTCATACATCTGTCGTTGAGCATACTAGCACACAGAAAAACTGCTTATAGATAATAACTGAGGTCATTTTCTCCTTACATACTAATACATAGTTTGATAAACTACCATTAGGTTCCATTGTATCACCGGTTTTTACCTGCACTATCAATTTCTTATGCACTTTGTTGTCTAATTTGCATGAATGAGAATTCAAACAGAAATAGGCAAGGATCGCTCAGAAAATTGTTGTCTAATGTGTCCAGCTGTTTACCACTCAGTATAAATTTAATTTCACCAACAATATTTGTATAGATCACAAAATGTTATAGATTAAGTCCATTAAGACAATGATTGTTTGAGAGCTCATTGCCTATTTTTGTTTGAATTCTGTATAATTTTGAGGTTGGTGGGCAGTAGGACCTCCGGTGGTGAGCACTTGAGCTAAACCTTTAAGAGAAATTGGGGCTGGAGGGAAATTACCACCACTACCTGACATTTTTTGTTGATTTGCATAGCAAACTGGTGTTTAATGTCCTCTGTAATCTGCATGGGTTTAGAAAAAGGTATGAGTGTAGAGACCTGGTTATTTGCGTTAGGTTATGAGAAGAGTTTACGATTTTTTCCCTAATGTTTTATTGCTGCTCATTTCTTTTTAACCATGTGTAAAACATAGTGAGGTTTGCTGTTTTTGGCACTGCCGTGCCATATAAATCATTACACATACATTGATTTGCAGCCTGAAAATCACACTGCCTTCATCAAGGCAGGGCAATCGTTTTCACTTAGACCCAGCCCTTTTTTGATTGTCATCAGTTCCCTAAACAAAAAGAGTACGGTTAAAATAATGTATTAGAAAATATATTTCTACCGCTTTTGGGAAATGCAGTTCCATAAACTGTGTACTTATCCTGGAACAATAAAGAGCACTTGATGTACAACCAGAGGAAAAAAGCTTGCAGCTCCCATTGCTTGTAAGGGAGAATGACAACAACCTCAGTGTAAATGGCCAATAAGTACCGCTTGGAGCTGCATGCTTGCTGACTTGAAATCTCAAGATGCTATTTCAGAAGTCAAAAAGTCCAACAGATTACAGATCTGTTCCATTTTTCAAGGTTTAGAGCGGATGAGTTTTTATATTTTACCTTGATCGTTATGGTGATCAAGAGGGGTACTCTTGGTATCTGATGATGAGGTTTTAGATTTTCCATGGACAAAGATAGTACAAACAATTATTTAGGAGTTGGGGAGAGTGGAACACCAAGCTGCAAGTGGCTGGGATCTAAAGTGTATCTTTCACCTCTTTAAAAGCTGCTATCTTCTGAACACACTATTTGTTCTCTTGGTAGATGAAGAAGATGATGCACCACTGTCTTAGCTCTAAAAACATGCATCTGGAGCCTCTGGCACACACTGTGCAATACAAGCAACTCTAAATTGTTACCATGCCTTCACTATGGGCAGCCAAACTTCCTCTGGAAGTTTGGCTGTAGAATTGCACCTTCCCTCGAAGAAGCTATCCATGCTAGTAGGTAACAAAACAAATAGGTATGGGAGATATTTTCTCCTGAAGTGAAGTTATGTCAAACATAATTTGAATCTGACAGATCCATGTCTAGTAAAGCCCTTGAGACACGGTATTCAGAGAAAAAACATGCAAGGACATCCAACATGAACAGGTCGACAGAAGAAGAGTGAACACGTGAAAAGAGGAGAAATTGTCCTCAGTAGGGCTCTCATCTTATTACTTGCCCAGCCTACATTTCTGTGTAAAGTGACCAAGTATAGTTGATGCAGATATATTTGGATGTCGTCTATTTCAGTGATGGCTGACTTCAGATTGTGTGCGTCTAAGTAGGGAAGATTATGTGAAAGTTATTACATTTCATGGGCTCTATTTGTGGCTGGACTATGAGTCTAGTCCATAAACTGGCTGTATGCTACTCAATGATCAGAATATCTCGAAATCTAAATATAGTGAAAGCTTGGAATATTAAGGTCAGATTAAGAGAGTTGGTGGCGTCTGAATTGCAAATGGTCAGCTGATGAAGAGAAGTTTGGACTCTTTTCCAATAAGAACGCTCTAGTGAGTTCTGGTTAAAGGTCACTCTGCTGCTAACAAGTCAAAAGATCTGGCTCGTATACAATAGCCTTACTTCATTCAGAGAAACGGGAAGACTTCCTGAGCACAGAGTTCACTTTAGATCCAGAAGGAGATTTACATTCAGCACCCAAATCTGGCTGACATGGAAGAAAGACTACAGTTTGTCCATGCAACGATTGCCTGCTGTGCATCTACAACTTAGCTTTAATTTAAACCCATAGCCATTGGATGCGTTCAGTGATTATAGTGAATTCCCATCCAAATGTATACTAATGGATAAATGTGACAAGGTCCTTATATAAAGAGGGGTGAGTAGCATGAATAATGGTTGGAGGAATCATTTGCACTACCAGAAAGGGGATATAAAGTAAACTAGTTTTATCCTAACAGTAACTGTACTAAGCCATGTACAGTTCAGCTTCCCACAAATACACATTTCGCAAAACCTAGTAAAAGTGCACGGGCAGTGTGGCATCCTGCATGTTGGCATTCTGCAGGTTTGCTCTGTCTTCCCTTTCTGTGTGTAAATAATACACTAGTATGATGCATAGTTCTACTGTCATATGACTGATTGTGTGCTCATTCTTACTTAGACGCTATATGTGCCTTCGTTTGAATGTAAAGTCAGTTGCTTTAATGTACCATAGAAGATTTATCTGCTGATCTACAATAAATACTTCAACCACACTTCACATGTAGCAGTGTATTACAGATCATTTTACCAGGCCAGAATTTTTTTTATTGTGCTTACTTGACCCTCCCATTTAGGCAAACAATGTAACAGAGAAATAGGGAAAGTTATTTTGTCAAAGTCACAACATTTGATCAGGTATGGAAGCAAGGATAAAGAACTCAAGATTTCTGGTGTTACTATTAACAAATTAGCATTGCAGACCTCGTCTGATACCTTAAGAAAAGAACATGCAATTCTAAGGAGCACTGTCACAGACACTGGACGAAGCTTGACACCGCAACTTGAGAAAATTGGAACTAGTAACAGGTTTACTACTATTGACTGAAACTAGCAAAGTGGCAAACCACAAAGACAAATAAATGCTCTTAACTTATGTCAAGCTAAATTTTGCTGGTTCACAATTAAAGCTACTATTTATTTATTCTTTGACTACGGGGCCCTTCAATTGCATGGCATCAAAAGGCCTTGGTAGCAGTGAAGGTGGCGACAGACAAATAAAATAACCGGAAAAGGTGTTTTCTATATACTGTACAATAATTAACACTCTAAGCCTTTCTGCTATCTGACCTCAGAAGTTCCCAGTGACCAAGGAACCACTAGATAGAACGAATAGAACATTTGTTTAATTCTGTGGATATCCATAGCACATGACACATACTAGAACTTCTGCGGGAAAGTTACCGTACTAGCACTAAAACTTCTGTGGCAAAGTTACTGCAACTTACTGAAGGCTACTTACTGTCAGAGGCTTCAATGAACTTGCATGCCATATATTCTGACAGACCCGAGTAATATGTGGACTATTATTTCACCAGTATTGAAAAATCTATGTTAAAACATTATGGGGGTCATTACAACATTGGCGGGCGGCAAGTGCCGCCCGCCAAGTTGTAACGCCAGGCGGCCGCCAATGCAGCCGCACTCACGCGGTGCCCATTTTGACATCCCCGCTGGGCCAGCGGGCGGAAACCGAGTTTCCGCCCGCCGGCTCAGCGGGGATGTGGCCCACAACATTGAGCCGGCGGTGTTGCGGCTGTGCGACGGAGGCAGTTGCACCCATCGCGCTTTTCACTGTCTGCATAGAAGACAGTAAAAAGGCGCATGGGGCCCTGTCAGGGGGCCCCGCGACTCCCCGTACCGCCATCCTTTTCCTGGCGGTTTGGCTGGCGGTCGGGGACTCATAATCCCCTGGGCAGTGCTGCAAATTGCGCTGCCCTGGCGGATTACTACCGCCGGGGCCATTTTGGCAGAAAACCGCCGGCCCAGGCAGTGCGACCGCGCCGCGGTCGTAATCCCCCAGGAAGAACCGCCAGCCTGTTGGCGGTGCTTCCATCATTTTAGCCCTGGCGGTCTCGTACCGCCAGGGTCAAAATGACCCTCTGTATGTTCAAATAAACTTAAACTAATACATAGACCAATTTCTTTTTGTCAGAGGCTGGACACCTAGTGGCCAACCTCCAAAATAGCCAGGAGTTAAAAAACAGAACTGCTCTAATGTATTTTACCAACAAGAACATCAGAATAGGCCACAGATGAACAATGCTCCTAGTTCAGGTAATTCTAAAATATATGTCTTCCAAGAATGTCGACTAATAACTTAGAAAGTGTGATAGTCATATGAGAAAAGGAGGAAATGACCTTGAGGTCAGTAAAGTGAATCAGAGACCCAGGTTACTCTTAAAACGCACAGGAAAACATTTGTTAGTGTTTCATGTTATCAAGTCACCCCATTAATAGACAGAATAATGATGGAAATTGATAGGCTGAAAGCCCCTCCTAGAAGTCGAAAGACTGGCTATCCTGGCAACAGCTGGGGAAATTTGTTCTCAGATGTAACCATCTTCTCAGCAGACAGTGCTCAATTATGCACTGCTTGCTTCGAAGAACTTATAAGAAATGTCCTCCATTAAGTCAGAACATGGTTTTGTGTTATCTATAATATTATGTAGCAGTATCAATACATTATGTGATTGGTTAGAGTTCTAACGCATATAAACCTTCATGGGATGTATATTGTGATACAAGTGATACTGCAATTTTTGGACGTTTTGTCTGTCAACGCTATAGCTCGATTACAAAGAAATACATCCCAATTTGTTAGACATGCATTGACAATTTTGAGTTGAGCCTTACCTTCATGTGGTTAAGCAGTTTGTCTGTTGTTTCTGCTTGCCTTTCACAAAAAAGACAGACTGCTCTGGCAGGATGTTCTTCCCAATCGGACCAGTCACTATAAAATGCAGAGACAGATCCATTTTGTTAAATCAAATGATGCAATCAAATTAACTCTTACTTGGAAACACCTACCCTTTTCTCTCTTCTACCATCACCACTATAATCACTAACCTCCAGTGTTTTTTTTTTGGATATTGAAACCTCTTCTCCTACTACTTTGTCATCTGTTGTTATTGTAATACAAGACCCTGATACATAACTTTCAGAGGTCACCTCTAGTTCTAACTTTGTCAACGGATGCAAGGCCTCATTACCTGTACCTGCAGCAACTGGTGACAACAGACTCAGTCCACGGGAATCGTCCACCTTGATAATACGAAGCAGACTGTTTAAGCTTCCTCACAGTCCTCCAACAGGCTTGCACTCCCTCAACGAACTAAAGCTCAATCCCACCAGTACTCAAGCAACTCTCTAATATGTTCTATTTCTCGACCTTGGTACACCTCTCACATAAAACTAATGACATAAATAATGTGATGACTCAATTCACCATTGTTGAACATTCACTTTGCTCTGTATTCTGGAAATTCTCCTCCATGTAGCAACTAGTATAACGATATGCATAGAGTATTGAGGTGCATCCTCGACCCCTACTGATACAGAGTCTGACTATACCTCTTCAATGAGGATATTTGAGACCACCTGGAATATAATGGCTCTCATTCCACCTCCTTCTCATATGTAGTTGCTACTTAACTCTGGTGACATCATGGCTAATCAGTTCACCTTGGAAAATATACTTCCAAACAACTGATGATCAAGGACTGTGGGTCACAATAACATCATTCAAAATTACTTAGAAACCATCACAACACCTTTCACCAAAATGTGTGAATACTTCACCACAATGTCTATTACATAACTTGTGATCTACTGAGAAACACAGTCTTGAGATTGCCAACGGGATCATTACTCTCAGTCCAGATCTACTTGTACTTGCTGAGGCTTGGCTCAGTGACACTTCACAGAATATTATGGACCTTCATATTCCCCCAAACTACTTCATTATACACTATGGCCAGGAAGGCAGGTGTGACAGAGGACTGTCAGTAATACACAAGACCTCGGTCATTGAAGGCTTCTACCTACTATTACTCACTCCTCCAGTGCCAGCTTCTGGAAATCTGATCCGAAAAGTAACCTCCCATTACACTTAATGCCATTTTCCATCAATATGGCGACATTTCCATTTTTAAGGTGCAATGCTTGGAGCCCATTGCAAAAGAAATTGGACTAAAATATCTCTCTTAAGGGCTTTAACATTCATTGGTATGATTCTAAGGATAGTGTTGCCAAAGTATTCTTCTAGTTCATTTCTGGGAATGGTCTTGAACAGCAGAAGTGAAAACCTACTTACTCTAAAGGTTCTATCCTGGATTTAAGAATTGCTAAGGATGACTCGATGACTAATGTAGACCCAGTTCTCGGATCCGGGTTTGTTTCTCGCTTTGTTTCTCGCTGGTTTACTCAAACATCAAAAACTTTGGACAACATAAAGGAGAGGTAACGTTCAGTGATTCAAAAAGTATTAACTTCAATTCTTTGGCTCAGGTGGCTGGGAAATGTGGAACATTTTTCACAGTTCCCTGTGAAGGAAAAGTTACTTACCTTTGGTAATGCCTTATCTGATAGAGACATTCTAGTTGCAGATTCCTTAGCTGTGACTGAGATTGGATATGGAGAATTTCCTGAGCAGTACTCCTGCATGCCGTTAGGTGACATTGATTGGCTCTGCCTCGGTCGTCATCCTCGCAGGGTATGACGTTGTGGGTCCTATATAGACGTCACCCTAGCGTGCTGGCGTCAGTTCCTTTTAAGACTTTCCATGCTAGAAGCACAGAGCCACGAAGAACACTGACTACTGTGTGTCAAAATTAAGGCCCTTAAGGGGGAGTCCCTGTCCCTAGAAATCAGTTTGCAGAGTGGGGAAGGTGAATGTGTCGGTAAAAAATCTGCAACTGGAATATGTCTCTACCAGATAGGGCGTTACAGAAGGTAAGAAACTTGTCCATCTGATAGAGACTTGCAGAATCCTTATCCGTGAATAGACACCCAAGAGATACCTTAACCGGAGGCGAGTCTGCGAACCAAGATCATGCTAGAACATTCTGCAGGACCGAACAACAAAGTACCTGCCCCTATGGACCTGACTGTCTAGGCAGTAGTGTTTGGTAAATGTGCAAGAATACCCACGTTACTGCCTGACAGATATCAAGGACTGGAACTCCGCATACTAACACAGTGGTTGCAGCTGTAGATCGAGTAAAATGAGCATGCAACCCCTCAGGGGGCTTCTTTTTGGCCAGTGCACAGCAGATATTAATGCAGAGCACGACCCATCTGAAGATGGTCCGCTTCTGCACTGCCAGACCTTTCTTTGCACCCACGTAACAGACAAAGAGCTGATCATCCACCCGGAACTCTTTTGTATGATCATAGTAGAATGCCAACGCTTTAGGGTCCAGGTGGTGGAGTATCTCCTCTTCCTTAGAAGGATGAGGGGGTGCATAAAAAGTAGGTAGGTGACGGATTTGCCTACAGGAAAGGGCGTAAACACTTTTGGTAGAAAAGAAGCCCTAGTGCGAAGCACCACATTGATAGGATAGATGGAAAGGTAGTGCGGTTTAGATGACAATGCCTGCCACTCACTCACCCTGTGGGCAGATGTAATGGCCACAAGAAGGCTGTTTTTAAAGTGAGCAGCCTCAGTAGGCCAATTGTGCAGAGGCTCGAAAGGAGCGCACATTAGAAATGTCAAAATCAAATTTAGATTCCATTAGGGCATAATGAATGGGGATGGAGGAGTGTGTGAGACCTTTAAGGAACCAACAAAGAAGGTTGATCAGGCAACCTCAAAAAAGCAGAAATAGCAGACAAATAGCCTTTGAGAGTACGCATATCAGAGCACTGCTGTGTCAGAGAAAGGATAAACAATTGGACCTCAGAAAGAGGGGTAGAAAGGGGGTCAACAGACTTATCTGTGCGCCATGCCACAAATGTCTTTGAATGACAGGCATATACCATTTTGGTGGAGGGATGCCTGTCTGCCAAGATTATATTTCAGACTTGGGGGGAAGGTCAAAAGCTGTCAACTGTTGCCGCTCAATTTCCATGCAAGAAGGCAGAGAGTTGACAAGTTCTGGTGCAGAACCCTCTCCTGCTGCTGTGACAGAAGATCCTCCTGAAGGGGCAGTCTGATTGGAGGATCGATGGCCATGCTCAACAGCATGGGATACCAGACTCTCCTTGCCCAGTCCAGAGCCATAAGAATTACTTGGGTCTAGTTGTTCTTGATCTTCTTTCGAACTGTGGGCAGAAGTGGTATGGGTGGAAAGGCTTACAGGAAGCGTGAGCTCCACTGGAGATGAAAAGCATCTCTGAGCAATTGCCGCCTTGGAAACTCCAACATGCAAAACTGCTGACATTGCGCATTTGCTGAGGAGGCGAACAGATCTAACCAAGGCTCTACCCACTGCTGAAAGAGACCTTGCACCATCTACAGATGGAGACGCCATTTGTGATCTGGTAGACATTTTCTGCTGAGCTTGTGTGCTCTGGCGTTCAGAAAGTCTGCCAGATTTTGAACCAACAGGATTATGCCCTGCTGTCCCAACCACATGCAGCGGCGCAGAGCCTCTTGACAAAGGGTCAACAACAGCACCTCACCCTGCTTTTTGCAGTACTACATGGCAGTGGTGTTTCCCGTGAACACCTGCACCATCTTCTCCCTGACAGAGGGAAGAAATGCCTTCAATGCTAGCCGGATCACACGGAGCTCCAACAGGTTAATGTGGAGACCAGACTTCATCGGAAACCAGATGCCTCTCATCTCCACCTCTCACAGATGGCTGGCCCATCCCAGGAGTGATGCATCTGTTACTGCTGTCAGAGCTGGTTGGGGAAAGGAGAGGGATGCATCTGTCCCAATTGCGGTTTGTTAACCACCACTGCGGATCTTCTGCAGTTCTCGCTAAGATCTGGCCTTATCGGAGAGATTCATCTGATGCTGCGACCACTGGAAATTCAGGTCCCACTACTGAGCCCGCATATGCCATGAGTCAGGTGTGACTTTGGCACATTTATAGTGAACCTCAGTGTATGCAGGAGCTGAAAGATGATAAGCTGGGTTTGAGCCTGCCTTCAACACACAGTTGACGAGATAGGGGAAGACTGAAACCCCTGATCTGTGCAGATGGGCTGCAATCACCGCCATCACCTTAGGGGTACTGGTAATATCAAAGCGGAGCATGGCGGACTGAAAATGCATGTGGCAAGTAACGTCTGTGAGCAGGCAGGACAGGAATATGGAAATACGCACGTATTGCAAGTCCAACGCTACCATCAAGTCTCCTGGTTCCAGGGCAGATAAAACCTGAGCCAGAGTGAGCATTTTGAAATTCTCCTTCTTAAGGAAGAGATTGAGGAATCAACGGTCTAGAATAGGGCTTAGGCCCCTGTTCTTTTTGTGTACCAGAAAGTGGCAGGAATAGCAACCATGACCGACTTCTGGCATGGGAACCATCTCTATGGATCCCTTGGCCAAGATAGACGTACCTTCCTTGTAGAGAAGGGATAATTGATCGTCCCTCATCCGCTCGTAGGATGGTAGCATGTTAGGAGGGGTAGTGTAGAAGGGGAGGGAATAGCCTCTTATGACCATTTACAAAACCCACCTGTCTGACATGATGGATTGCCAATGGAGCAGGTGATGGCACATCCGGTCTCCGACTGGCCCCTGATGGGGAGTCAGACTAGGAAGGCTTGGAGGCTGCTGCAGATGAGGGTGGGGAAGTGAATTGGCCAATCTGCTGGCTCCGTGATCTCTGGGGCCAGTGGATCCTATGCCCTCAGCCACGCAGAGGCTGGGCAGCATGCACAGCACAGTGGTTGGCCGAGAATGGTTGGATATGGTTGGAGACCACTTCCGTAGCCATGGAAGGGGTGAAAGGCAGATTGAGGGTGGCAAGGGGCCGATGCGAGGCCCAGAGACCTGGCCGTACTACGAGAACGCTTGAAGTACTTGAGCGCCAAGCCTGTCTCGTCTCCAGAGAGACTGGTGACATTAATGGGCATGTCCCTTAAAGGAGCCTGACATCCCCTGAAAAGCCAGGTGTCCTCATCCAGGCATGGCACCTCAGGGCCACTGTTGATTAAACCACTCTGCCTAGTGAGTGGGTAGTGTCCAGTCTGCAATGGATAGTGAAATTTGCTACAACTCTCTCAGCTGTAGCTCCCTGAGAGTACAGCCTGGGCCTCCTCCGGGACCTGTGGTAGCACTTGCGCAACCCTATCTCACAATGTGTGGGAGTGTTAGAAATGGGGTCTCTGGTTGGCAGTCAGGTTCCACTCTGTCCAAGCAGGGACCTTCACTCTAGTCAGGGTAGGGAGATACACACCTAGGATAACCCCTGCTTATTCCCCCACCCCCCTTGGTAGCTTGGCACAAGCAGTCAGGCTTATCTCAGAGGCAATGTGTAAGGTATTTGTATCAACACACAAACTCCACAACGGCACTTAACACCAGTTTAGAAAAATAGCCAATATTTATGTGAGTAAAGCAAGACCAAAATGACAATAACCCAACATACACAGGCAAAGTTATACATTTTCAAAGATTAAACTTCATTATAGTGCTTAGAAACACAAAGGCTTAGATTTGGTGTTATCACTGTGTTGTGAAGGAGTGGTTCCCAACAATCTGACGCCAATGGCACCTGTAACGGAGTCGCATGGACCCCCAGGTACAGTACCTTGAGAAAATTAGTAAACAAGCTGGTGCACGGAGTCAGGGATCAAGGTGTGGCTGGATCCGGTGCGGCATCTGTTCCGGTCACGCCACAAGGCTGCAGGTGCCACGGCAGACTCAGGTGTCACTGACATGGGTGACACAGCACTTCAGGACTCACGGAGTCGTGGACTTCAGCGAGGCTGCAGCAGCATCAGGCCTGCAGGGTTGGTCGGGGTCGTCGCACTCCAGCAGGGACCACGGCTTCAGTTGCAGGCAGCGTTGCAGGATCCATCAGCGGCGTCAGTTCAGGCATTGTCCAAAGTAGGTGCGCATGGCTTTACTTGGTTTTTCACCAGCTTTAATTTCCAAAGGCCTAGAACTGAACTGGAGTGGGCACTACCTGGTGAGTTAAGAGTCCATAGCAAGTGAACCCAGAGGTTGGTAGGGGTAGTCTTTGCTGTCCCTGAGACTTCTTAACAGGAGGCAAGCTCAGTCCAAGCCCTTGGAGAAACTTCACAAGCAGGTTACACAGCAAAATCCTCTCTAAGGCAGATGCAAATGCAGGCCAACCAAGCAAAGCAGGCACAGCAAAGGGGCAGTACTCCTCCTCCAGCTCTTCTCCGTGTCAGAGGTTCCTCTTGATCCAAAAGTGTTCTAAATTCTGGGGTTTTGGGTGCATACTTAGACCCCTTTCTGCCTTTGAAGTAGGCAAACTTCAAAGGAAAGTCTCAGTTGTTGACAAGATCCTGCCTTGCCCAGGACTGGCCCCAGACACACACCAGGGGGTTGGAGACTGCATTGTGTGAGGACAGGCAGAGCCCTTTCAGGTGTAACTGTCAGCTCCTCCCTCCTCATCAGGATATGCAGGCTACACTCCAGCTCCCTTTGTGTCACTGTCTAGAGGGATTTCACAACAGCTCAACTGTCAGTCTGAGCTATCTAGGGCCTAAATTAGGGGTACCTTACATGCAGTAAAAGGGAAGGTTTG
Organism: Pleurodeles waltl; assembly: GCF_031143425.1. Classification (NCBI taxonomy): domain Eukaryota; kingdom Metazoa; phylum Chordata; class Amphibia; order Caudata; family Salamandridae; genus Pleurodeles; species Pleurodeles waltl. The sequence goes on from NC_090442.1 coordinate 571,637,381, forward strand.
GGCCGTGTTTACAGGGCTACTCATGTCACTAATAGTGCTACAGACCCACTAGTAGCATTTGATTTACAGGTGCTGGGCACTTCTAGTGCACTTTGCTAGGGACTTACTAGTTCATCCCTTTTTCCACATGTAAGGCACCTCTAAGGTATGCCCTAGATAGCCCCATGGGCAGGGTGCAGTGCATGTCGGATCACTTCAGGAATCAAGAGGATCCTCTGCCAAGGAGAGGAGCTGTGGAGATGAGGAAAAGTGCTGCCCCAGCCTGTGACTGTTCTTTGTTGGGCTATCCTGCAGTTGCTGATTCTGCCTGTGAAAGGGGACCAAGACTGGACTCTGCTGTGCATTACTGCTTGAAAAGAATCTCCAAGGGCTTGAACTGAGCTTGCCTCCTGTTGTTAAAGTCTCAGGGCCATCAACGACTTCCCCTGCCACCACCTGGACTCTCTGCTGAGACTTCTGCTCTGCCAAGTGGTGCCCTATCCAGTCCATGGGTTCTTGGCAGACAAGAACTGAAAATCCACACACAGAATGCCATGCAGTGAGATTTTCGACACACCTTTTGCAACGCAGCTGCTAAACGACGCACCGACGGATTCTCGGCTGAAGTCGATGCTCCACCTGCATCGCGGCTGGGAGATCGATGCCTCGCGGCTGGAGAAACGACGCACAACATCCGCTTACGGAGGCTGATAACGACGAAAACCCCACATAGCGCGGTTTTCTGATACCGTGCGACCAGATTTTCCACACATCGTCCCTTGGCGTCCATGTCAACCCGACGCAGATCCGAGGTACCCCATCCAGAAATCCATGCATTGCCCTCTTGCGAGGGAGAAAAACTACGCATCGCTGACCCGACCGGAGAAGGGAACAACGCACGGCCTCACTTACGAGTAGGGAATCGATGCATCGCTACCCTTTTCCGATGCACACTTGCCTGTACGGCTTTATTTTTTACTCTAACCAGGTACTTTGTGTAACAACAGCATTCTCACTGTTAAGACTTTTATTATTTAAAAAATTTAGATCTTGACTTGTGTATGTTGGATTTTTGTCATTTTGGTCTTGTTTGATTTAGATAAATATTACCAATTTTTCTAAACTGGTGTGGTGTCCATTCTGTAGTGTTTTCACTGTATTACTGTGTGTGTTGGTACAAATACTTTACACATTGCTTCTGAAGTTAAGCCTGCCAGCTCATGCCAAGCTACGGGGGTGAGCAGGGTTAACTGAGGGTGATTCTCCTTTACCCTGACTATAGTGAGGGTCCTTGCTTGGACAGGAGGTAACCTGACTGCTAACCAAAGACCCCATTTCTAACTGGGAGCACGGGTTCTGATGAGGAATCTTCAAGTTGATGCACCTCTGTGAGGAGGTCAGACCTGATGGCCACTGAAGGCAACTCAAGGTCCAAGACCTCAGCTGCTCTTCTGGCCAACATGGAATAGGACGATCCTTCCTCCATAGCCATGGTAGGGGAGAAAGCATGCCAGTATCTGGAGAAGTATCCAGTCCGCTGGCCTCACCAAAGTCTCTATGCCAGTCCATAGGGTCCTAGAGCTGGTATTCTAAAGGTTCCAGCAACCCCTCCTATTCCTCACCAAAATGTAGACCATCAGAAAAGTGCTCAGGATCTGACATAAAAGTCAAGGTTCCTGCCAGCATCAGAGTCAGTGTCATATAATGCTCATCAGCTCAGTGTCTGAGTAAGCAATGAGAATGAGGCACACACCTCACTGGGAGCGTCCAAGTTAGTCAGGGTGGTACGAATGTTGGTCCGGATCTAGGACTGGATCCATGGGTGCCCCAAGGCCAAAGTCACTGGCGAGGAACCCTAAGGAGCCCCTTCCGAATCCATGGGGCTTGAAGGCACTCCAGCTGTGTTGGGCTGCCCAAAAATGGTCTTGTAAAACTCTGAGTTGGACACGGGTTGCTCCAGCTCATGGAAAGTCGGAAAGGTGCGGAGTTGGCCCAGGCGTAGGTTCTTTAGAACGAAGCCTGAAGCACTGGTGCTTCCTCATCTCAACAGCAGACAGACAAGGAGAAGTCAAAGAATGCTTCAACTTCTTACTTTGCTTCTTCTGCCTCAACTTACCCGACCTCTCCAGGACCTGGATTCGGACGACAATGATGGAGGACTCCGCAACTACTCCTGGGACCTTCCTCTAGACCAGGACCTCGACTTGCGCAGAGTTGAGCATCGGGCCACCATCAGCTTCAGTGACTGCTCAGTCAAAGCCTCTAGATGCATGCACTCTTAGCAAAATTTCGGGTCACGGTTGCACTCCAGGCACCGAAGACACACATGCGGATCCATCACGGACATCGCCCAATGACAGAACCCACAGGGTTTAAACTCGGTCACCTTCGATGACATCCTCAATGCACCAGAAGTTGAAAACTCAAAACATCTTTGACAAAAAATCAAAAAAGGTCAGTCAAAAAGTGACTGTAGAGTAGCTCTCTTTGGACTGGCTGTGGCTGACACAGAAAGAAAAGAATTAACGTCAGTGCACAGGGGTGGTGTCTATATAGGACCTGCAACGTTATATCCAGTGTGGACAATGCTAACAACAGACGCAGAGCTGACTGACGCCAGCTAACAGCGCCTTGGGGTACAGCTCAGAAAATTCTCCAGATCCAGTCTGACGGCTGGGGGGAAATTCACAGGTAAGGAATCTGCAACTAGAAGTCTCTATCAGATATATGTATTTTGTCATCAGAATGAAAGCCCTCAAACCGTTATGAAGAGCTTTACCATTGTCAAGACTACTTGGATTACGTGGCAAGGAGGCCCAACTTTAGTATTCTCTGGCAGTTTTATTTTTTCATTCATTTGAGCTAGGGGCACTTTTTATTTTAAATCTGTAAAGTATAATAATTACACATCAATTGTTGAAAATCCATATTTATGCCGTATGTCATGCAGTTACATAAATCCAGAACACTGAACAACTGTCCAGTGTTTTGGCAACAATTTATTCATGAAAAGTAATAAAAAAATAAACATTCTAATTCCAATCAGTGCCCATTGTTAGCTGCACTTTTAAGAAAACAGATTTGAAGGTAGAATAATCAATCTTATACCAAGTCAGGTGAAAATGTTGGGTAAAGTGTAACATCTTATACTACAAAAAGACTCACTGACCTTCGCCAGTTATAATCAACTAAAGTAACTATAACTTGTGCCCAGGCCATGCACAGTGATGTTATTTTGGTTGCCATCAGTGATGTTATCAATTATGTCATAGACCATGCCATGAGTATTGTATTGTGTCAGGTCACAAGCAGTGCATAGCGAGGGCACAAGTTATTTCTGCAAGAATTAACTATAACTGATGATTTTCAGTGTTTTCTCATTTAAAATGCTACATTTTATCTTCAATAATTTTCAGGGAATTTCTAGTTTTTTTTTTTTTTTTAAATGCGAAGTAAGTTAATTTCACCATACCTAATTATAAAGTCACTTTAAGATTTTGATTTTTTCCAATGAATTTCTAGGGTTTTTCAAAATGTAAAGTAAGATTTTATTACCATACTTAATTATGCCAACCACTTGCTGAAAGTGCCTAACCCTCCACGCTGTGCATAGCCTTCAGTCAGGCCCTGCATTTATCTCCCCACGGCCATTCAACCCCTGCCATGCATGGCACAGCAGGTGGTTGGCCGCAGCACCAGGCCCTGTGCCCACCCTACTGCTACCTGCTAAGCCCTCACCATGCATGGCTTGCGGACAGGCCCTGCATCGACCCACAGGGTGGCCAACCCCGAACTTCAATGGACACCAACCCCCCAATTTTTAAAATCATTGTTTCCAGGTTGTCCACACTGGCTTCCGTGTGGGGGTCCACGGGCCAGTGCTCTTCTGACGGGATCATGGCACACCACAAATGTTTTGTTTTATTTGAGCCACAATGTTAATGGGGTCAGAGTACTCCTACCCTGCCCAATTATACCTTTATTTATTTATTTTTTGTCAGGACGCAGGAACTGGGTCTTTGTGTCCTGAAATGGCAGCAGCAACTTTTCTCTTCATGTTGTGGACTGCCAGTCAAAGGCAAGCTCTGTGGGACTCGCCAGATCCTCTTGCTCCCATGGCCGGGGGGGGGGGTGGCCAACAGGAAAAAAAAACCTCTCTGTCAATCAGATCACTCTATTATTTTAAGTTGTAGGCCTACTTTTCTGGGAATCTCGCAGAACCAAATACATTTTGGACCTTAATTTCTCAAAAACTACTGAACAGATGTACACCAAAACACAAAAAGTATGTTTTCTGAGTAAACAGCTATGTTCCTGTCAAATGTTGTGCCTTTATTGCTGTTCAAAATCCTTATGGAAGCTGCATGGGCAATTTGCATTTTGGAAATATATATATATATATATTTATTTCATATTCAATCCACATGTAGCATCTGCCTGCAGGCTCCAAATCGCGGGCCGCCCGCTAGAAATGCTACACCATGCACTTCTTTTAATACGCAAAACACACTCTCCACACCATCCAAGAAAGTCTAAGCACTCCGTGAGCTGATTGCAGGTAAAGTTTATTTGTGCAGGGGAATCGTCAATGCGTTTCGGTGTACATGGCGTCTTTCTCACGACAGAAGATTGTTTACACAGTTTTTACCTTTATCCCACCTCCCATGCTTAAGGACCATAAAATCGACAAAGGACAAGAATTTCTACATTTTTTATGCTGCCATCATTGAATGGAGAATATTTCATTCAAGGCCAAGTGTTTAGAATAAAGTGTGTAAACAATCTTCTGTCGTGAGAAAGGCGCCATGAGCGCTGACATGCGTTGGCGATTCCTCTGCAGTATAAACCTTACCTGTAAGCAGAGTGCAGGGACTTTCTTGAATGGTGAGGAGAGTCGGTTTGGTATATTAAAAGAATCGTGTGCCGTTTCTAGTGGCATCACCAGCAGTATTGAGCCTGCAGGCACATGCTACAAGTGGATTGATTATATGAGGCCAGCGGGTCCATGGCATATGGACACTGAAGGAAAACAGGACGGGGCACAGCAAGTATCGGAGGACGCTTCAAACCCAGGGGATCCAGTCCTTTTATGTAAGTGCTGAATAGCGGGATGCCGAAGCTTCGGACAAGCCAGTCCGAGAGAAGCAGTGAGCTAGAAGGGAGCTTTAATTGTGCAATGACAGCGGAAGTGATAGTGGCTCACCTAGCAGCAACGAACGTGCTCTTCTTAAAAGCAGGACAAGGTATAACTGATACGACTGGAGCATTGGAGCCCCAAACAAGAACTAATGAAACTGGAGAGATTTTCAAAGATGGAAATCTCAAAGTGGTGGGACACCACCTCACTCAAGAATTATATAACGGTGGGAAGAATTCCATGAGGTTTGAGTATTATGATTGTGCCCAGTTCCGAAAATCCCCACCCAGACAATATAAGAGAATGGATAGAGACTAATAACATCTCCATGAATATGATCATAATATAGGTGAAATATGAAGAAGTGGAGAGGAATAATGTCATGGAGCAGTTAAGAGAACTTAATAGCCAGTTGGCTAAGAAACAAGTTCAAGAAAGGGTGTCTACTTTCAAGACGGAAATGAGAACACGTTTGTCAAAACATGAGGAAAGCGTGAAGCAAAGAAAGGCCCACAAATTCCATTGAGACAAAGTAGATTATGAGAGAGGTCATATCTTTAAATTTGCAAGCAGGTTTGAATCAATGCGGAGGCAATGTTTGGGACAAGGGAACCAGCTTTGACAAGAGGTGCCATTAAGTGATTTCAGTTCTGACCCTGGTTCTGAGGAGGAAGGTGATCGAGAAGGAATTGACAAGGCAGTTGTATGGATACAAGATGAATTTAATGTTTTACGTCTAGACAGGTGCACCATTCACAAACCAAGAAAACAACTAAGCGCACCAGATACCAGAAAAAGAGGAAAAGGGGACACGGAAAAAGGAACAAGCCAGAAGAGGCGAACCACACATGGCAAAAGGATGAACTAGCCTCCAACAATACAGTAATTAATTTAACAGACATTCCCTCGCCCCCTGAAGATGAAGAGCTATTGTATTTAGGCCTTTCCTTCTGGCCTGTGGCCAGTTTTAACTATGCAGAGGCATGCATAGATTTCTTTAAATTTGTGTGTAAGATAAATTTAAAGAAAAATGTTGCTATGAAACCTAAAGTTAAGACTGTGGAGACTGTTAGTGTACACCCTTGTGATACTTTAGAAATTGCTCATTTAGAAGGATTAAAAGACCTTGTATTGTTGGGGGAGTAGGTGGAGTCCACTGGCGAAAAACTAGAAATGGAAAGGTTTCTGAATTTGTGGGAGGGGTGAAATACAGAGTTCAGACCAAAATATAAATGTATTCCTCACATGGGACATAATGTGGAAGTCTTCTCTGAACTTATGGTTGCTAACTAAGGAAAATACAATTTAAATAGATCGAAGGGAAGAGAGTTGGCTGTGAATCTAAGACATTTCAACAAGTCATGAAAAAATGGGAAACCAGGGATGATTGTGTGATACTGGCCTTGGAGAAAGGAGAAGACATTGTTTTGTGGAAGAAATAAATGTATATTACTGAAGCTGAATGACACAGAATGGTATTCCACAATCTCAGGAAAGAGTATGATATGGTAATGAGTGATTTTTTGTGGCCAGTTGGATAAATGGAGAGATTCTGAGTTGCTTAATTGGGATGAATTTAGTTTTTTGAAAGTGGATGAGCCAATATTGCAGAGAGTTTACCTTACCCCGAAGGTGCACAAAGATGCAAAAAAATCTCCTGGGAGACCAATAATAGTGGTAATTGTAAGTCTGTTTTAGAATGTTTCTATCTACATTGATACATTTTTACAACCTTTGGTGAGATCGCTTCCACCTTTTATCAAAGATACTACAGAATTTATTTGACTATTGTTTGATGTAGCATTGGAGGAAGAAATGATTATGATAAGTCTTGATGTGCCTACACTATATACTAGTATACAGCATGCAGATGGTTTAAGAGCAGTGCAGCATTTTTAAGAGCGAGTCCCCAGAGTGGAGGTCATGAATGACAATACCTTGAATTTGCATGTTACATTCCTGGACGTGAGAATCAAGGTCCAGGATTCTAAATTGGTGACCCCAGTATTTCGCAAACCTACGGCAGGTAACAGTACTCTACATGTGTGTAGTTTCCACCCAGTAGCCCTGAAACAGAGTATTCCGTATGGTAAACTGGTTAGAGCATGCAGGATTTGCAGTACCCAAATGGAATTTGGACAAGCACAGAATGAGATGATCTTTAGGCTGCGTGTGGGAGGCTAAACGGAAGGCACTTTGGCTACACCTAAATCTAAAGTCTATAATCTGACAAAAGAGAAGATTCTCTTTCAACCAAGACGGAAAGATAGGATGAAGAAAACTAAAGAAGACAATGTGACTAGATTCATAACTATCATGAAAAACATCTGGAGGTGAGGAAGGCACTTAATAAGCAAAAGACCTCAGATCACTTTTAGAAGGGTGAGATCCATGAGAGACTTTTTAGTAAAAGGTGAAGTGAATACAAGAAAATACCATTGGCTGCAGCCCGTCCCAGGTTTTCGGCGATGTTTGAAGTGTTAGGCATGTGAAAATGGAAGAAATATTACAGAACTGCAGACCCCTTTTAGGAAGATTATAAAAATAAGAAAATCTTCCTACAGCAAATCATATTTTGCAGTACATGTATTATTTTGCCCAAAAACCTACATTGGCAGCATGATTCTTCTGGTGCACAAACGAATACTGCAACACATAAGGGCTATTAAAAATAATGATGTGAACTATCCTGTAGCCCAACATTTTCAGAACATTCACGGGGGAGACCATAAATTACTGATTTATAGCGTAGTTGACCAAGTGCCAAAAAAAGACCAGGAGAGGTGACAGAACAGGAACTACGAAGACTGGCGTCGAAATATATTTTGAAATAGACAGTAGGAAACTCCTTGGGCTGAATGTTGATGAAATGTTTATACACCTCTGAAGGATACTAATATATAAGAAATTAGAAATGAGCTGCTATCAGAGATAGTTAGGATTTGATTTTGATGGAGAGAAAATAATTGTTAAATTTATTTTTAATAAAAGCTTTTGTATGTTTTACAGGGACCAGAATGCCAGTCAGCTGATATTTTGAAACAATAAATTTACTGTCAATTGCTGATTTATGCTGAAGAAAAGCTGTATTTCAAAGTGACTAACCCACCTGGCCTTTATGTAGGAATTAACAGAAGGAAAATTGACCACTGGGGCTATATATTTTTATTTTGGAGCAAATTGATGGAGGACTGTAACAATGATTATTTGTATAAGGATGTGTAATTATGTAAAGATAAAATGGAGTTTCTTTTGATTTCTTATTGAGTTTTATCCAATTCAGTATACAAGTATGGTTAAATGTTAAATACTTTGTTGTCTTGAATGAAATATTCTCCGTTCACAGATGGTGGCATGAAGAATGTAGAAATTCTTGTCCTTTGTCGATTTTTATGGTTACCAAGCATGGGAAGTGGGATAAAGGTAATCGCTGTGTAAACAATCTTGTGTCATGAGAAAGGTGTCATGAGCGGCAAAACGTACTAACCATTTGTCTGCACAAATAAACTTTACCTGCAATCTGCTCACGAGGTGCCAAGACTTTCTTGAATGGTGAGGATAGTTAGTTTGGTCTGTGTGTGTGTATATATATATATATGTGTATATATATATATATATATATATATGTGTGTATATATATATATATATATATATATATATATATATATATATATATATATATATATTCACTGAATTTTTTTTTATAGTTGGAAAATAGAAGAAAAAGTTACTTAACTTTGGTAACATCTTATCTAGTAAAGACTATACCTAGCTGCAGAATCCTTACCTTTGAATTTCCCCAAGCCCTATACTGGATCCGGAAGAATTTTTGTGAGCAGTAACTCTGCATGCCGGTAGGTGGTGTTGATTGGCTCTGCGTGCGTAATCACCATCATCTATGCAGGAATTGTCATCACAGCGCCTATGTAAGCGCCACCTAGGTGCGCTGATGTCAGTTTCTTTTTACGACTTTTCACAGCAGAGGAGTGGAGTCATGAAGTGCACTGACCAATGGTGTGAACAACTAGGGCCCTGTAAGGGGTCAGTTCTATCCCTAGAAATCGGATGCAGAGTGGGGAGGATGGGTGAGTTGGTAAGAAATTTGCGGCTAGATATAGTCTCTATCAGATAACGCATTACAGAAGGTAAGTAACTTGTTCATCTGATAGAGACTACTAGCTGCAGATTCCTTACCGTTGAATAGATATCCAAGCAATAGTTTCCCAGAAGTGGGTCTGCAAATCAATTTCAAACAAAGAAGTCCTGGAGGACCGAATGGGCACAGTGCCCATCCCTATGGACCAGGCAGTAGTACTTAGTAAGCGTGTGCAGAGATGCCCACGTTGCCGCCTGGCAGATGTCCAGGACTAAAACTTTCACAGGCTAAAGAAGTGGTCCCCCATTTAGCTCTGGTAGAATGAGCTTGCAAGCCTTCAGGAGGTTGCTTCTTGGCCAATGCATGGCATATTTTAATGCAGAGCACGAACCATCTGCAGATGATCTGCTTCTGTACCACTCAACCTTTCTTCGCATCAACATACACAGGAAGAGTTGGTCGTCCACATGGAACTCGTGTGTGGCTAAGGTAGAACAACATCCCTTTTTCTCCTCTTCTTCAGCGGGATGTGGAGGTGCAAAAAGGGTAGGCAGTGTCAATGACTGGCCTACATGAAATGGGGTGACAACTTTCTGACCCCAAAAAGGTAGAAAGAACAGACAAATGGCTCTTAAGAGTGCCCAGAGAAAAGCCCTGTGGGGAAAGGAAAAACATAAAAAGCAAGACTTCAGAAAGAGGGTTCAGAAAGGGGATCAATATATTTCTCTGCACACCACGCCACAAATGATTTCCAATGGCATGCGTATAAAGTCTTGGTGGAGGGCCTGGCTGCCAGAAAAACTTGACAGACTTCGGGAGGCAGGTAGAAAGCTGTCAACTGCCTCTGCTCAATCTCCACACAAGAAGGTGGATAGTGGACAGGTTTGGGTGAAGAACCCTCCCCTGCTGCTGTGACAGAAGAGCCTCCTGAAAGGGCAGTCTGACCGGAGGATCGATGGCCATGCTCAGTAGCTCAGAAAACCAGACTCTCCGTGCCCAGTACGGAGCAACAAGAATGACTTGGGCCTAGTCATTCCTGATATTCTTGATAACTCTGGGCAGGAGTGATATGGGCGGAAAAGCATACAGGAGGCCTCAGCTCCACTCAAGACGAAAATTGTCTCCGAGGGATAGCCACCTTGAAACTCCAGCGCGCAAGACTGCTGACATTGCGCGTTCTCCGCAGGGGAAAACAGATCTAACCAAGGCTCTCTCCAATGCTGAAAGAGACCTTGCACCACCTCAGGGTGGAGATGCCATTCGTGACCCACTAGGCATTGACAGCTGAGTTTGTCTGTCTTGGCATTCAAAGCGACCGCCAGGTGTTGAACCCTCAGGGATATGCCCGGATGTTCCAACCAAGTCCAGAGATGCAGACCTCTTGACATAAGGTCCACAACCCCAACTCACCCTGTTTGATGCATTACCACATGGCAGGGGTGTTGTACATAAACACCTGTACTAGCCGTCCCTTGATGGATGATAAAAAGGCTTTCAATGCCAGTTGGATAGCTTGAAGCTCCAGCATGTTGATGTGGAGTCCCAATTCCGATTGAGACTAGAGTCATCCGATCTCAATCTCTCCCAGATGGCCTCCCCACACCAGGAGTGATCGAAGCCCATTACACCCAGAAGCCTCAGAGTCAGTCTCACCAAAATCCAGGATACAGGCTGAAACATATGTATCATAGCCTGAATACCCTGGACTCGCTAATCGGGAGAATATGCCCAAAACTGCATTGTGAACAGAACTGCTCCGATGAAAGGGAGCATCTGAAAGGGAGTCAGGTGCGACTCCAGCACATTGATAGTAAACCTGAGGTAATGCAGAAGGACCGCCGTAGTCTGGAGGTGGAAGACTACAGCCTGGGGAGAGCCCACCTTCAACAGCCAGTCGTCGAGATAGGGGAAAGACCGTCACCTCTGAACTCCGCACATGAGCTGCAACCACAGCCATCACCTTGGTGAACACCCGACAGGCACTGGTGAGGCCGAAAGGTAGCACGGTTAAATGAAAATGCTCATGGCCTACCATAATCCGAAGATAGCGCCAGTGACTAGGGCAGGAATATGGAAATAGGCGTCCTGCATGCCCAACGTTACCATCCAGTCTCCTGGGTCCAGCGCAGAGAAGACATGAACCAAAATGAGCATTTAGAATTTCTCCTTTTTGAGGAAGAAGTTGAAGGCTTGCAGATCTAAAATAGGATGAAGGCCTATGTTCTATTTGGGTACCAGGAATTAGCAAGAATAGCAACCACAGCCTTCTTCTGGCACCAGAACCCTCTCTATGGCTCCCTTGGTCAAAGAGAACCTCCAATTTCTCAAGGAGAAGTGACAGATGATCCTCGATCAGCCCGTCATGAGATGACGGCAGGAAGGGAGGAGTAGTCAGGAAGGGGAAGGAATAGCCTTTTCGGACCAACTGCAAAATCCACCTATTTAAAGTAATGGACTGCTAATTTGGCAGGTGATGGCGAATCCTGCTGTCAACTGGATGCCCATGATGGTGAAGGGGCAGATTAGGAGGGTTGTAGGCTGCAGCTGCAGGGGGATGGTGGGCTGGCCAGACCGCTGGCTACCTGACTCACAAGGCCTATGGGTACCGGCTGGGCAGCATGAGTGGCTCAGTGGCTGGGAAGGAATTGGTAATGCTGGAAGCCCCTTCCATAGCCACAAAAGGAGCAAAAGGCAGATTGTGTATGCTGTGGGGGCGCAGAGAGGCCCAAGGACATGGCTGTAGCACATGAATCATTAAAGCGCTCCAGGGCTGGATCTGCCTTGTCTCCGAAGAGAAGGGTGCCAACGAAGGGCATGTCCATAAGGAAGGCTTGGACATTGCCCGAAAAGCCAGATGCCCTCAACCAGGCATGGTGCCTTAGGGCCACGTTGATGAAACTGCTCTGCCCAGTGAGTCAGTTGTGTTGAGTCCACTTCGAATTGTGAACTTTGAAGCATCTCTCCCATCAGCAACAGCCTGAAAGAGCACAGCCCGGGTCTACTCGGTGGACCTGTGGCAGCACTTGTGCAACCATGTTCCACAGTGTGTCAGAGTAACAGCCCAAAAGGCATGCAGGGTTCACAGACAGCAATGCAAGGCTGCTGGAAGAAAACAACTTCTTCCCCCAAAGAGCCCATCCTCTTGGATTCCCTATCCAGTGGCATGGACAACCAAGCTCTCTGGGGTAGGGTGTTAGGTAAGAATGTTTGGGTTCCCTGGTGCGGGGCAGTGGGAGATTGTCCTATTCACAGTGGCCTCTGGGTTGGGTTTGGGCCAAGTCCCCAAAAGGACGTCAGTGAGGGTGTAATTGAAAGGGAGTAGGGGTTCAGACAAGGGAAATCCTGGTTACAACACCTCTGTTAAGATGTTAGCCTTGACTGCCACAGAAGACAACAGAAAGTCAAGGACCTCAGTCACCGTTCACACCACCACTGCACGAGGCTCCCTTTTCCATAGCCCCAGTGGGGGGGAGAAAGCATATCAGTATCTGGAGAAGTATCCAGTCCACTGGCTTCACCTAGTTCCTCACACCAGTCCATATTTGGGTCTTCTCCAGAGGGATAGTATTCAGTAGGGTCCAGTGACCCCTCCCAATTCTCTCAACCTCCTAACCCAAGGGTATAGGGCTCAGGCTCTAATCTAGGAAGCAAGGTTCCTGCCAGTGTCGGATGCTGCATCAGGCGATACGACTCCGGCTCAGTGTCAGAGTCAGGGATCACAACAGGGATGGTGGGTGCAGGCGGCACTGGGAATGTCGGCATCAGGTCCAGCACTAGGGAAGGTGGGATGGTACGACCGGTCTGGATCCATATATATATATGCCACGCAGCTGTATCCCACTTCAGTGTAGGCTACTTCACTGTATGCCACTTCACTCTATGCCATTTCAGTGTGTGCCACTCCAGTATACCTAATTCCACTTTATTTCACTCCAGTAAACTAAAGAAAACTGTACCACACTACACTTCACAGCACTAACACTATCCTCCACTAAATTCTACCACACTCCACTTAATAACACTCCACATCACTAACTGTACCAATATTACACATGTGCTACTACTATTGAAAATCCATTGAAATTAACAAAAGAAAAAAACAACGTAAGCGACACAAACATTAGAAACTCTAAAGTTATAGTTATATGTTTAACTTATCATTTAAGCGCTACTTTTATAAGTCATATTTTTGCTCATGCACCACCTTAAAATTCAGATAACTTGTACACCTCCGTACACAGTCTTGTCACCTCACTTGCCATACAAAATTAACTATAACTTGCCCCTTCTCAATGCACTTCAAAAAAACAAGGCACAACATTAAACTAGGGAGCTATGTCTCATGCTGTGTGTCAGAAGCGGGTTCAGAGTGCCACAGGGCAAGCAGGAGTTACTGGGCCCAACTGTGGGGGTTGAGGGCTTTTACTTCTAGTGTCCTAGGGCCCAAACTTATATGGATTCTGAGCAACTGGGCCAAGAACACCTTTAGCACTTGACTGTCAGTGGTTGTGCGGGTCAAACAGTTCAAGGCTTCTCAGGGGGCTGGAGGTTCACAACTCCAATAAGTTGAGCAACAACAAAGATTTTCCAGTCAAGTACTTGCTTTCATGAATAACAGAGTATTTATAGATGTACACGAAGAAAAATACGACATTCACAAACAATACACACAGTCCCCCTGAGGTCAAGGCTCCAGTATTCTATAGGCGGGTTCTTGAGCCCCACTCCCCTCATGCTAGCGGTAGCTGTTATTCCTTAATTACTATAGGCGACATTGAGGTTAAGCTCCACTATTAGTCTGACTCTCAGAAGTCCCACTCCAACTCTTTATGAAAGTCAATGGGTTCCAGTGCCAAAGTGGTATATACCAGGCTACTTGCCCCTGGGCCATCTGGCCCATAAGTGATACTTACCCGCACCATCAACAGTCTTTGAGGACGCTGCTTCACGGGCACTGAAGCTGCAGCAGCTGTCCACGGTAAGTTCTTCACACGTGGCCCGGAAGGGGCCGCAGACAGATGTCCTAGAGTTTCTCACACATGGTCCTGCAGGGGCAGCCACCTGGGGTGTTCTCGATGCTGTAAAGCGTTGGGGATCGCTGACTTTTCCTGGCACACGGGCAAACCCCAGTCAGTAAAGCAGCCCACTCCTCACTCCTTGCTACAGTGATCCAGTCAACAGGATCCTACACTTCACTTAGCTCCCTCTCTCCCTAGCTCCCCTCTTCCTTACAGGGCACATTGGTTTTGGAAAGCAGGCAGGCATTGGCGGCTCCAGGGGGAAGTGGTCTTGAAATCCCAGGGTGACAGCCCCTTACCCAGCTGGAAGGGTGGTAGGACACGTACCCTAGTCCTAGTCACAAGCAGAAGTCTTGCAGAACTTCTCTTCGCACAGCCTGATTGGCTGCTTAAATGTTCACAATTTCTGGGGCCTCAAGATCCCCTTCTTATATTCTATTTTCAGACACCAAATGTGATTTAGAGTCTGATAGCCCCGCAACACAGGCCATGGAAGTGACTTGAGGTTCACCCTCGGATATCAGCCACAATGATATGTGTATCAAAAGGGTACCCCAGGGCCTTGGGCCTATTCTTTATGATTCTCTTATCAGCCCCATCTCCTTCGTGAGATGTGCCCAGGCCCCTTCCTCGTGATCTCTATCAGAATTGAAGAGCGCCCTTTGAAGTGTACTGAAGAGCCTGGCCTTTACTTCCTTCAGTGCATCCCACCCAGCTCACATGAATACAACAATACACAAACCTGTCTGTAACATACAAGGGTATACCAAATTCATGTTCTTCGAGTTAGCCCTGGGTTTCCCAAAATGGATCTCAGAATCTTCCATGTATTATAGTATTCACAGGCACACATATACCCAGCACATGCATATAAAACAGACGCACTACACAACACTCAAACCTTCATGTATTGTACCATTCACAGGCACACACACACACACACACACACACACACCCAAGCACATGTATAACACACATGCACGTGCAGCCATCCACATCAAATCGATATAGGCCAAGGTTGAGTTAAGTACACAACAGCAGAACTTAAACCGAGTTAAGCCTCACTCCAGTGACACAGGTAAAAAGAACCTGTACACTTCTACTAATCACAACACAGTATGCTGCCGCCAATGTGCTTGTGCTGTTTATCTCCTGGCAAAGACAGACCCTTTCATCACTATGAGGGCAGCACTTTTGACATCTCTCCTGGTTCACAAAGACCACAATATGTGAGATGGGCATATATGAAGGGGCACGTGCATAGTCCGTGTTCGCCATTGACAAAAAAAATCAGCATTTGGGCTCCAGAATTTACAGTTGGGGTACTCAGGTCAGGGCTGTAAGTCCATTACCTTACAAGGGACTTTTCCGTCCCAACATTGTGCATTGTGGATTTGGCAGCAGATCCACAAAGAAACATTTCTGTTGCAGCCTTCATTACCCAACATTGCTCACCAAGCACTGTTTTGGGAAAAACAAAAGGGGCATAAGGCAGCAAGGTGCGCCTTGAGCCCTAGGCCACATGGGGAGTGGCAGGGCAAGGGGACCTCCCAAGCCCTAAAATAAAAAAGAAATAAAAAATTATTTTCAGAGTAGAGTTGGGAATACCGCAACAAATCAGTCTCACAAATGAATAATTCAGCATAGGATTAATAAATTCTGCTAAAAAAGGAGTAATTTTTTTTCCAAGCACGACTACACATGTGGGTGGGAGCATGGCCAAAAGCCAGCCCATTCGGCCAACACCCAGCTATGCACAGCTCAAGGCCAATGCATAGCCCAAGGTGCCAACCCCCCAATATGCATATCTACTTCCCACTGCCCTTTGCCTTACCAGGACAAAGACTGTTTAGGGGTGAGTAGGGCACAACTGAGCCCCACTGATTAGAAAGGAGACCTCCAGAAATAGAATGTGCAAAAATTGTCAGAGGACAGTTAAAAAACTTCTACTGTACCCACAAACGAGACTTGGAGACAGACTGAATGATAATGCAATCCACCGTGCGAGAAAACGTACATAAATAGGTTGACAGAAATAATAAAGTACTGTATCAGAACCACAGAAATTATGTTAGCTTCTTACTGATCAATGACAATCTTACAGTTGTAAAGTGAAAACTGTTACACAATGCAATTTTAAACCACTGTTTTTTAGTTGCATCTAAACTTAAAAAATGATAGCTGCACATATTTTCCCTCTAATACTTATTATAAAGCAAGGCAAATTTGCAACAGATGTACTTCCCTTACTGGGATTCCAATTATTTCCACATCTGACAACATTATGGAATGTGATGGCAGATTAAATTCCTGAGGAAAGATATTTTTTAGGTTGTTACGTTAGGTCAAGCCTTCATGACACTGCAGGACTGAGTATGTTGCATGGCCAAACCATTATCAATTCAAGGAACTTTGTTTGGGTGCAACCAATTCTGACAGTGTTTAATATGTTCATGGCTGAGGCAGTTGTCATCTTGTATGTCTTCCTTAACATATGTTCTCTTACTCAAATCACTGGCCAAGAAATGCTTTACGTGAGAGGAAATACTCAAGAGTCCTCTGTGTGGCCCTGTATGTGGCATTGTTTCACAGAATAAATCAACCACGAGAATTTGACAGAACTTCTTTGAAAGTGGGGCTACTGAAAAAGCACACATTTTCTTTGAGAAGGAAAGGATTTACAGCATTACTTACAAGTTTAAGCCTAAAAACTCACGAGATACAAGGATCACTCCAATATTGCAACACTGTTAGTACTCCTTAATTTTCATGCCGTTCTTGCTAACCTGAGCAGAAGGCCCGGAAATAAAAATTTATTTCGAAATTCAAAGTGTCATTGCCTCACGTAATGCCTACATACGGAGGTGATAGTAAACTTCAATTAATTTTGAGAACAGATTTATGTTAAGGTTCATGCTACCATGATTGCTAATTCATCAGATCTATGAACAGAGCTTATTTACTTATCTTCTAGCACAAACTCAGATAGCACATATGGGAGTTCCGAGGTATGTACACCTCAAGTTAAATATAAATTTATACTATTAGTAATAGACAATACAACTCCCATGTTCTATATGAATAAGCAAAGATAAATTAAGCAGTGACAATGAAGGACATATAGGGTGCCCTTTGCCTGTTAGTCATCTGGCAAAGCTACGCAATATTTCCAGATCCTATAAACGGTCTTCATGCAAATTAGAACTGACCAGTAATCAGTATTGACTAGGCCATTATCGGGATATGGAAAGTCCTGGAAAATGTTTTAATACCCTAATTCAGTTTAAATGAAATTGAAGATGTCCATTATTTAACTTTAAATCATATGCACTCAATTCCTTAATCAAATTACATATAGGGTAGATCTATTCAGGGTGCAATCAATTAGGAGACAAGCTCTCCCATATACATTTAAAAAAAAAAAAGGAATAGGAACATCCTAGTATGAACAAATCATGTGTTACAAAGTCTTTATTTTTAATTTTGAAATTATAATTAGGTACTTTCACAGTGATTGAGCTCTATGAGCTAACTCATATTCAGGAGTAACATGCATTTCGAAGAATTTTTCTCTTCTGTATGGGATATTACATTTTCACTCAAATTCATAACTCAAATACAACCAATCAATAAAAAAGTATTTAACTGCAAATTATTAATTGTTAAATACCACCACATTTTTTCTTCAGAGCTGTCAAACGTGGAAAGAGTTCCTAATCATTCATAAAGGATTCCAGTTTCTAGTTTCTTTTCAGGTACAAGAGCATCTGCTCATTGTGCGTCAATATGTTCACATCAGTGTTCTTCCACGTTTCCAAGCCCAGGTTTTAAGACCATGTTCTCTTTTCGGATGTACTAACAAGCATATTATATTTGTGCGTGAAATCCTGCCCATGATCCTGCTTTAAATTGTTCCTTTCAATCTTTTTTCTACCTTCATTATTCAAGTTCAAAAAACGTTATTGACGATTTTCTCCTGATCATCAACACAGATGTCTACTGTTGTCTGTCTTTAGTATTCATCAAAGCAGGACATTTGATTGACTTGCACTTATCTATGAGAAATCCAACCTATGATAAGAAATGCAATCGGTAATCAGCTTTTTTATTTTACTAACATAAATACTAACATAAATAATACCTTAAATAAGGAAGGTGGAAAAAAAGACATTAAGAAGCCCATTGAAGCTTGACCATTGGTGGGACTTCACGCACAACCACAACACACTTCTTTGTACATTTGGAAAGAGAACATGGCGATGCAACCTGCACTCAGAAGGGACACAGATAAGTTTATATCAACACACAGCAAGCAGATGCTTGTACATCAGGAACTCCTTACAGGTTTGAAAACTCTGAAGAAAGATTGTGGTGATATATTTAACAATGAATTGCGATAATTATGTTAAATACTATTTTTTAGCTACATACAGTTTGCTTTTACGCTATCAACATGAATGAAAATGTGATTCCCGCTGAAGAAGAGATGAATGCTAAATGAGTTTGTACAAGGAAACTGAATCACTGAAAATGTTTTTAAAGTTACTAATTATTATTTTAAAAAACATTTTAACAAGAACAAACAAAAGCAGATGTGGCAATATGTATTTTGAGTGAATGATTTGTGCAGGTCAATGAGGTTCCAATTCCTTCTTTTTAGATTTAAGATCACCATCAAATTTTCTTCAAGCCTGATGTGGAAAAGAAGATAAACCAGCATTACAGTAATGTTTTACTGAATGCAACTTGTAATAATTGTTCTATCACTGTATTTGCATTTTTTAACAATGTGTTTTCAAAGTAAAAATCAAGAATTTGTGCCAATGTTTTAGTCTTTGTTTTATTATAGTATTTAGAACAGAGCCGAGGGGATTTCTCATTTTGCCTACACCTAAATAAGTCAGTCCTAACACTAACACATTGGCATTCTATATTTAAGACTTCTTTAAATAGCTTTGAATATTAGTTTTTAGCAGCATTCCAAATACATAAATAAATACAAATGCAAGGGACACCCTATGAACTGGAAATGCAATTCTATTTGACAGATCCCATATCCACAACAGTGAGATAAAGGTTTGACAGCTTTAGATTCCTTACACTTCCTACGGTAAATGTTTGATTTAAAATACTTAAGCTGTAACTTCTAATAACATTTGCGGCTTGAATGGGTAGAAAAAGAGATTCTGACTTTTCTGCATCTCTGTCCTTTTAAAGAAAAATAAAAATGTAGTTTGTAAAGGCATATACACTTGTAATATACATTTCTACTTTGTTGCATTGTGAGAAAAATAAACATCTTGGGGATTCCCTATAAACTTTCTGGATCACAACAAAATAAGCTGTAAAAATACTGTTTTATACTTGATAACCCTTTTAAAGTGTTAGTTTTTACTTGTTTATGACTGTAATTAATCTTACTGACTTATTCAGGGGCACCTCAAGTGACTAATATATTTTACATTTTGCATGACATAGGGTTTCATATTGCTCTTTTTTCGAGGATGTAATAATTATTCTTTGTTGCATCCGTACATGCCTTCAATATTTGTAATAACTTCTGCAAACACATGTCTTAAAATATTAAAGCCATCTGTCTCAATGTATACCTATAGGACAAAATGAGGGGCATCTCTTTAATGTCTGTTTCATTGGTTAGAGAATTAATTAATGACGGGCATTGAGCAGAATGAGAATCCCTGTATTTTCTTTTCTTCTCCCCTATCATCTGAATGGCAAAGCAGAAACGTGTGATAAACTCTGTGAATCTCATTCACATAGGTAATTTTGGATGTAAACATACATATAGGACTGAAAATAACCTTTTCAACACGTGCCATGAATTCACAAAAGGATTCATGGCAGAGGAAGATGCATTTAATTGTGTGGATTTCTCAACCATGAGCGAGTGGAAATCTATATTCAATTTCCCACAAGGGGTGGGAAATCATCGTCCATGATGTGGTTTGCCTTGGAGGTTTCAAAATGCTCACAAAAGTACATTTGAGACATTATCAAATTCTCTGACCATGGAAATGGTTGGAGATTTACTCCAGCCAATGCCAAGACTAACTCCCATTCCAGGGTGGATCACCTGCAAACTTGTTGAGGATGCTGGGAAAAGACTTTCTCCTATGGGAAAAATACTTCCACTGTGGTGAAAAAAAATACATGGATTTGCAGAGGAGGCTTCTTCCTCAGTCTGCTATGGGGAATGCCGCACAGGGGGAATAGAAGCCCTTATAAAAAGTCACAGAACATTCCCAGAAGTACACATGGAAACCTGCGCCGTATAAAGCTTCCCAGGCGCACTCCTGGGAATGCTTGTTAACAGAAAAAAACCATTAAAGTATACACAAGTGCAATTCTGACACAGTACTTCCGCTTTTTTGTGAAGAGGGCTCCGTGAGTTTTTCAAAATATAAATAGTTACCCAATTATTTTCACACGTGGTAGTAAACCTTAAAGATGTGTTGCCTATAAATTAGCATTAAAGCAGAGACATCATGGATGTTTGCACACAATTATACATCAAAAAATGTTGTAAGCTGTTTAATTGGTTGCATACCATAAATAAGTGACACATTTATCTCAATAAAATGCAGCAAGAAAATCACCGATTGTAAAAATATGGACTTTTGGAATGCCCATAACAGTCAGACTTGCAGGTCATATTATAGACAAATGACTGCAAATTATTGATTGTGATATACTTTCAGATCAGAGTGTGTGGGTTGGGGGCCCATCAGTAGCTTGCTTTTAAAAATCTTAAAGAAAACATTCAAATTATTTATAGTTTATGCTAGAATAAAAGGAATTGCTGAAATCAGTCATGAGTGTGAAAAACATATATATTACAGCTCTTACTCATCGAGATTATCTGTCAATTCTCGATCATCTTCCGATTGGACTTCTTCCCAGGACTTTCCAAGTTCCTTCAAAAGATATAAAATGTAGTCATATAAAAAAATACAACAGAAAAATGAATGCATTTTATACAAAAAATATTTGATAAGACAACAAAGAATTAAAAGTGTCCTAAATTTACGCCTAACTGACCAAAGCTCTGTTTCTCCACTAGGATTAAATTAAGATATTGCAAATGCTTTAATTCTCAGGAACCAGTAGTTTCACCATTATTCTAAGGCATGGAGACCACCTTCAAAACAGTCTTTATAGGTGTTACATTTATATAGGTGGCTCATCCTTTTTTAGTGAACTTGTTCTGGAGTTATAACCATTAACTATCAGATGTGATATAGCCACAATAATCTACAACAGTCATTTATATACAGAGGAAAACAAATTTGTATACAACACAAATGTAACAATTTATGCCAAAATAAATGTTTAGAAGTCAAGAGAAAAACTGATTTATCAAACTGTTTTTACATGCCAGCAGTGCGCATCCACTTTCCCAAATTCAAGCTATCCCGTATGGGGAAGCTATAAGGATTAGACAAAATTGCCAAAAAAACTCGGAATTCATTGAGGAGTTTGAACTTCTAGAGAACCGCTTTCGCAACAGAGGATATCCGTGTAAACTGCTTAACAATACACATGAAAGAATTCTGAAGATAGACAGAACATCTCTGCTCCAGAAGAAAAATAGAAAAAAGGTTGACAAAAACAAAAGGAGGGCTCCAGCATTTATAACCACATACACCTGTGCCAGTGCAGAAGTTTTTAAGATTCTAAACCACCACTGGCACATTCTTATATCTGACAAAATTCTTAAACAGGGTCTAAAAAAAAAGCCAGACATGATTCATCGCAGAGGCCGCACTCTGAGAGACAAACTATGCCATAGTTATCTACCAGTAGTCCCCAATGACAGTTGGCTACCCGCACCACCGCCGGGTTTCTACAAATGTGGCCATTGTAATATTTGTAGCTATGCCCTGGACAAGACGAAAGACTTTTGTTACAACACTAAAACCACACATACGATCAAGCAATTCATCAACTGCAACACCAAATTCACTGTCTACATCATCATCTGTATATGTAAAAAGACCTATGTCGGCAGTACTATTAGACCACTCAGAGAAAGACTGCAAGAACACATTCGGGCGATTAAAAACAATAACAGTGACTACCCTTTTGCAGTCCACTACAATCTGGCACACCCGTTACATGAAAGACCGGATATAAAAACTCATGGCATTGCCACTTTGGGGTAACAAAACCCTCCTCCTGAGACAACTCGAGAGCAGATGGATTGTGAGACTACGCACGGTTGAAGAAGGGCTCAATTCCGACAAAGATCTACACGTATTCCTTTAGATTGTAAACTGTGTGCTAACATACTGTAATTTTGACGCTTTAATGTGCAGTGTGGTTCTATTTACAATTTCGGTATTCATTTGCTTTTGTCTGTTAATTTCTCACATGTTCTATCATTTCAGTGGATTTATTGTATTTTTAACTGCTTGTTTTCCCGTGATCAGTAAATGTATATATACGTGGCGCCTTAGCATTTTATGATTTCTCTGTGGCAGTATAAATTTGCTGTCTTTAATTCTGCTTGAATTGTCTACTAAACAATGTTTCTTTTTCCTCCACAATAATCCTTACATGTGGACCTAGTGCATGCAACCACACTAAATAACTTGGTGGTCCCGCCTTTTACCCTCCCCTCTTCACACTAATTTACCACTCGCTTGCTTGTTACTACCCATATATACATATTTTTTAGTTTATACTTGTTCTTGATTTTTCTCCCCAACACCTCCATTTTCAAATTTCCCTTCCAAGATGGTGGACTGGACTGCCTTGGGTTTCCCAGTCCACTTTCTATTTCCACCATCACCCAACACTTCCGGTTGCTATATGGGATTTATATCCCAGCAACGGGTCGGCACTCACTTCAGTAGAGACCCGATTCTCGAACTGGAAGGCCGGGAGACCGACATCAGGTAACGGGGCCCAGGGCCCTCATTCTTAGTTGCTTCGATGTTAACATCGTGCACTCTTTTCAAGGGTGACACTGGCGTTGAAAGTTAGCGGGCACCGTTGGATTTATTACCGCCCCTCTCCATATTTATGACTTCCTTTTTTGCCGAGTGCGTGCTGCCCCAATCGCGCTTTAGACCAGGCAGACGGGTCATTATTTTACAGGCTTCCCTCTGACTTTCTACCTTCATTTCACGTTACTTGGCTGCTGATGTTTGCACAGCAACGCGTACCTTGTTTCGACAACTAATATGTTAATGACCTTTGGCTACTTTGCCTACAGAATCAAATGTTGGAACGTGTTTTTTTTCTATTTTGGTCTTTTGCTGGCCTAATTCCTGGCATAGTGTCTCCCACTACCCCCAGCATCGATATCAGTAATTTATTTGGCCACTGCCTTGTTTTGGACACACGCTATTTGTCAAATTCCCTTTTCTTATCAAATACATTTTATTTTTATTTCCTTTTTTTTCCGCACTTTGACTGCCCCTCGTAGCCTTTAGGACTCGCAGTTTAAGCTTAGCTCTTTACCCTCTTTTTCCTTTATCCTTATAGACTTACCATGGTCTTCGGACTCCCGTGTGATTCATGTTAGATCCTGCCTACTTGTGCAACACCTGTAACAACAGTAATCCCATATGAGTATAATACCTCTATATTATTTAAGGTATGGCCAACTCTATTTCTCTCGTTTCCTCTCGTCTTTGTTCTGCATGCTGCCACACATTTATCAGTTTAGTTTGCGCACATCACAATGGTGACACTCTTCACTTTCGGTGCAATTAACATAACTTTGAATGGTGTGGCTGTGTTACTTTGCATGGCCTCTCATTCCAGGGTATCCCATGTGTACACATTGTCTTGATATCTACCTCCTCTGCCTGCGGAGAGTATAGGTCTATTTTCAAATCTTCTCACCACATACATAGTAAGAAGGAGGGCACTTCTCCTTCAGCTTGTTTGGCAGCTGATATCACTTCACCACTTGTCTCTGATACTTGGTCTCTCTTGTCCACTTATCACTAATTTTGGTGTGTGTCACGGTTTACACCACAATCCAGTCTGTCAACAATCCATTGACATTTTCTGTTATTTATACGTCTTACTTTGTATGTATTTACAGCCTTGAGAAAGTCCAGTTGGACGAAACACGTGTCGGCTGTTTTCTTTCAACCACCAGAAAATTGTATTGGCTTACTATTCACTTACCTAGTGTACCTTTGTTGGACCTAGGTCACCTACTTTTTGGTAACAATACCAAGGAATAAATGATTCAGACTTTGACCTCAAGATGTGCTGTGGTTTTCTTTGTTTCTTCAATGTATACATGTCAAGTGTGTAATGAGAAGCGAGTGGACATTTTTTTAACAGAGTAATGGCACCTCACTCATCTAAGTGTAAGATGCAAAAAGCTTTGAAATAGACTAAACATAGCCATTGAATGTTGTAATACATCACAGTTTTACTATTTATTAATGTAATCATTCCAAATCAACGTAAAAGAAAACAATGTTACAAAATAACAGAACTGTTTTCCGAATCATATCATAGTGTACAATACATTAACATTCGATAAAGTGAAAAGAAACCTTCTGTCTGTTGTGCCTTTGGCCCTGCTATAATACAAAAAGTAAAAATACGTTAGTCATGGTGCACAACACATGGTGAGCAGCACAACATAATCTGTTACTGCTCAATAGTCATGCTCATCAGTCTTGCACAACAGTGATTTGACAGCTGGATATTTTATGGATGCTAGCTATTGGTGACATTTGTTGTCAACAGTTTCTCAGCGTCATCTCTTAATGTCTCTTAATGTACAAAGTCTAGTTGTCAACTACGGCACTGCTAACAAATAACACAAAGGTGAAAGCTAAAATGAGCTAGAAGAAGCAAGATAAACCAGCAATGGATGCATGCTGGTTACTGCAGGTGGCCAGGAAGGGGATCTAGGGATGTATAGAGAATTTCCAAAAGAAATAAAGTGAACCACTCCAGATCTGAGTGGCCAATGCTCAAATAGGAGCAGTATCAGTAATAGAGCTGGATGGTCTACAGTGTTGAGGGCTGGGGAATAAATCAGCAGACCAATGAGGAAGAGATCTGCTTTGTCAGTTATTCTTAGTCACACACCACCAATGTGTAGTGTTGCTTTTTCAGTGTTTCAGGTACAGTAAGACTAAAGAATTGTGCATATGTGCATATTTTAGCACTGGGGTTTAGCTAAACTCTCTGAAATGATTAACTCTTTTGGATTCATCTAACAGATAATTCTCTATTAAATTGCCAGACAGGTAAAAAAAAAATATATTTATTATTAAAAACTTAAAGAAACAAGTGACAAATACAGTCCTCATATGTCTAAAGCTGGTAGTTTAGCTTTACGATTAAACAAAACTAATGAAAAAGTTGCTTACTCACCAACACATAGCACTGTTACATTAAACAGTTTGAAAATAAAACTTTTAGTTATTCCTGAATCCATACTAACAGGAGCAACACCTGAGGTGCTGTGTTGAAAAGCTTGAAATCGCCAATGTTTATACAATGCAACCAGTCTTACTCAATTTACAATTAACACAAGAGGCAAATGCTGCCTAATAAATAGAAAAAAACTCAGTAGTCATAACACTGTACTGCCTTATCATCAGTAAGGACAATTTCAAATTAACAATGACTTTTCTAACAGTCTAAAATTAATGAAACCAGTCAACACAACTTAACCATAAAACATTACCACTCTGCAACCATAGAAGCTACATATAAACATGAGTTCCCAGTAGTTGGTACCGTACTCAAGCACTACTCACACACACTTCTTACAAGGGGGCTTGAGGGCGGGATAATAACACACTAAACGTGTGCACAGGCAGAACCACAATATAGTTTTTTCACTTTATTTTGTAACTTATCATCTGCCACCAAACATAGTCATGCCACGATCTGGTCATTGGGAAGGTTGCCATCCATGACAAAAGGAGGATCAATTTGGAAGAAGCACTGTAACCCAACTGACTCAACTACTGAGTTGGACATTATGCAAAAACATGTTGCTTAACTGTCAGTGACTCCTGACATGAGCCTCCTGCACAGAAAATCATTGGAATAATCATAGAAAATGAGGCACTGGATGGCACATCACCTGGTTAGGTTACTCTCCCAAATACTTTCAACTTTACACCTGAAGCTCTCTTAATACCCAGTTAATGTACTGAGGACAGTGGTCCCATACTGCTTTGTGGTGGCGAAAGGTTGGCACCTGGGGCACTGAAGCATAGCCCAGTTCACATAGGTAAACCAGTTTCACTTAGGGTTCATGGACTCAACTTTGGTAACTGGCACAGAGAAGCCAGATAATACACAGAGAAAATAGATATTTATTCAGCATTCCAACTGGTTTACGGTTTTCATGGCCAGTACCTTCCTCTCGGACCAGAATCTTTGCATCTTTTTAGGAAATTGCTCTTTGAAGGAGTGTCCTTTTGGGAGTCCGACTTTGACCAGAGGCAAGTTTAAATATTCTCATGGAAAAAACTGGGGGAAACTTGCAAAAAGGTGGACTTCCTCACAGTGACTGCTGGACGTTCAGGTTTTATAAGTGAACTCCCACCTCTCCAACCACTGACTCCAGTTTTTGCTTCTTCCCATCTATACTATTAGCCCTGAGAGGAAAATGACATATTGTATATCCTTCAATACAGAAGGAAAATGGTTTCTTTAGTTGTCAACTCTGATGGACTTGCAGCAGCTGCCTGCAGTGGATGTCTGTTAAAGGGCAAAGTGAATTTAATAAATAAAAAGTGGCACTGAAAGAGAAAGAGAAGACAAAGTCCAAAATCATTAATGTGAGAAAAATGGTTACACACTTTGCTAACTCTGATTTATACAGGTACTATATGTTTCTGAAGATTCTTCACCTTATGAACATCATTTAAATGTCAGAATAGACCCAGAAACATTTCCCAATGGTAGGTTTCGCTAGCACCCACTAGGCATGAATGAATGTAGCAGCCAAGAAGACACTTGATGTTAGCCATGAGAAGAGCCAAACTGCCTGAGGCAAAGACATTTTGGCTCACATAGCCAAGCCTCTTCGACTCTTAGTCTAGCAGGGCAATAGGAAAGGCATTAGGGCTCACATTAGCGGAAAAAAGCGTCAACCAGGAAACTTTGGTGCAATGACAAAAGCTTTGTGTCCGAAGCTAGCAGTCTGTGACTTGCAATTTGTTTGTGCACTGTGAGGCCCACAAAGGGTCTTTCCCTGGCAGCCAGAACCAGCTACAAGACCACTTTGTTGAAGAGCAATATTGGTTCTGACACCTCAGAAGATACTTGCAAGGCTTCAACCAGAATGCTGGTCGTTGCCTCATTGGAGAGCAAGGATAACTCAAAGGCCTTTGCAGCTTACTGTGACATTGAAATGAAGAAATTGATTCCCTCTAAAAGAGGCCCAACAAGGGTAAGGGATATGACCTTTCTAAAAAAAAAAAAAAAGGGGGGTGGGGGGGCTTGTTAGTTATAAAAGATGAGGGTCATTCACATGCACTAAGTCTGTAACCTTTGTGGGCCAAATACCCTTTTGTAGTACATGACTCTCTCAGGGTAACAAGGCAGAGCGGTCAAAATTACTCGGAGGGGGAGAGGTAGGCTAGTACCTCAGTCCATGGACACACAACACCACCACCCAATAAATCCCTGGTCAGTTAGTGCTTTTAATTATAAAAAGGATAAGTACTTTGTTACACACACACTACTCAATGCTACCCATCAATCTACAAAAATATACATGAACGCAAATGGAAATACTTATGATGACACCCTTCTAACTGTTCTAGCGAGCCATGATACCCCCAACATACAACATAATGGGGAGTAGTTATCAAAAAGCAGGCCTACTGGCATTGTCAGGAAGCCATCAGATTATTAAAAGTCAATTTTTTTTATCATAAATCACTTAAACACACTTAAAACCACTGTGAATGATCACATCTTACAATGACATTAATTGATAACTGTAATGACTGACTACACAGGGAAAGTTTAATTTTACTCCTTGTAGCCTACTCCATTAATTAGGAGTGGCTTCTTCAGGTATCCTGGCCTTTTAATTTTGCAATTCTTGGGAAGGCTGACTGTTACTGCTCTCTCCTTACGCAGTATCTGTCTCCTGTCTGGCCTCCAAACACTTCTCCTGGGCTTTGGGTCTTCCTCAGCAGCTTACGGCCCTCAAGGTGACTTCCTACCTGCACCCTCCACGTCCCGCAGCCTCTATGTTGACCACTTGCAGAGCACCTGGGTCAGGCCCCCCTCATTATGTAGGCTACACTCTTACAGGACCAGTCCAGTCCTATTGTGTAGGGAGGCCTATGATCCTCAAGTTGATCTGTGTGGTAATTAACTTCACCCAGCAGGGTGATCCAAAGATCAAAAGACCCAAATTTAATTAGGAGCTGATTCAGAGAAAAATTATAAATCTTTAAAGGCTACAAGGAGTGTAGATATTTGAAAATTATTGTCAAATTTTGGTGTGCCAACAAAGTCTCTCAGCCTAACTATGGCTAAATAGTGAGACAATACAGATGTACATACTCACACTATTAATGTCCACTCGTACTATGAGGCCTAAATCAGATCAGCACCAATTTTGTTCACCACTGTAGCCGTCTTTAGGGCATCCTTATTTTGTACAGCCAATATACTATGATGTGCGTCTCATGAAACTGTAGTTCACCATGGGGAAATATACTTTAAATGCATGGGTGTCTTGTTAGGTTATACACCCTGGATTCTTTTATTATCAGGGCAGCTGGCCCCATACTTTTCACTGTAGTCCCTGCCCAGGATAGTAGACAAACCGCAACTCGCACTGCATGAGTGCAAACCCTAAAAAGAGAGAAGGACTAAGGTGTCATGTGCGGTCAGCCTGGCATAACAGGAACCTGTGCATATATGGTATATTTCCATATGGTCAACTACAGTTTCAAGAGACATATATCATGGTATTTTGGCACAAAATAAGAATGTCCTGAAGATGTCCACAGTGGTGAACGAAACAAGTTGGCTGTGTTGCTTTGCTGTAACACTTGGGTCCATATATCTACTATTCAAGCACAATAAAGAAGATATGGAACATTCTACATTTTGATTTGCACTCTTTCACATTATTATTTACTGTTGGTGCACCACTATATGTATTTTTCTATATTGTGGCCTCGGATTGCACCCTTGAGTAGTAGGTGCTTATAGCGAGTGCACAATGCTTCTTTGGAAATTACTTACTGTGGTACAAAGGGGAGGTGCTATTCATTGTGCTTGTTGCTCATTTTGTAATTTTGTGATAGGTAGGTACCAATCACCAAAGGGTCCCTTCTTCTACTTGTGCTCAGATGCGGGAATGAATTAGACAGTATTCTGACACGCACAGGCTGTATACGTGAACATGTGCTCATGCGCAACCACCCCACAGCTTCTTACTCTAGCTGCACAGCAGTAGACCTTACCTTAATAGACAAACACTGACAGTTAATACTCTCAATCAATTCAACAGAGGTTGCCTAGAGATTCATGCAGGCCAGATGTTAATAAACCAAGTAGAACGAAAAGCGAAAACTCTAGGGTCCTGTCTAGATAAAGCCTGCTAACTTCAAGGGTGGAATCAGTCTTGAAGTTGGATCCAAGGGTGGCACTGAGTTGAGGACAAAATGTGGAGATCAACACCTTCGATGGGATTTATTTCTTCATAAGCAGGGCCAAGGCTGAAGTCTGTGGTAGCACAGAATTGGGAGGAGTCGAATGTCAGAGATGCTAGAATCACCAAACCCTTAGGGATGAGCCCACTCTTCGGAAGTGACCCAAAGGTAGTAAATATGTCTGTCACTGGCCTGATGAAAGTCCTCAAGATGCAAAGGGTCACCAGACAAAACTGGAAACTCAGGCTAATCTTCTTCAGTTTTGGAATCAGCACTGATGACGAAGAGGAGATTAGCTTTGGAGAATGTAATCTATAAATCATCCCAGAAGCAGGACCGTTTGCTCAAGGAAGAAGAACATTTGTCCTCTCTAGAGTGCCTTTTGTGAGAAGATCGCCTGGGAAAGTGTTGACTGACAGGATACTTACAGGAAAGTGACAGAGACTGCTCTGCGGAGTCCCTACAGGCCTTGACCAAAAACAGCTTGGCCTCCGGTTTTCCGATAGCTTTCAGATACATCAATAAGCAGAAGTCACAGGCGGATAGATTGCATTAAGTGCTATGACACCACATACTGATGTCATGCAGATTCGATAGTCATCATTTTATGGCATCTATGTCAGGTTTAAATCTTAACACCTAGGAAACATTTGGCCTAGTCGCTGTCTAAAAATAAGGAATTTCATCTGTGAAGCAGCATGGGAGAGTTCAGGACCCGCACCAATTTTGGGAGTCAGGCTGTTGCGTCAAATTGAGACACAATGATGTAGGGTTTATCAGTGCACACAACTCCAGCATGCTCTCTTAACTGCTAGCTCGGTGGGGCCCCTGCTTGGAGGTCTGTGGACGGTGCAACACTTAGACCCGCTTTGGACTTGTGGACAACAGTACTGTCCTCCTTACTGATCCCTTGTTTTAGCTGTCGCACAGTGAAGGGGGTATGGCCTTCTCCTGCATGTTGGCAAGTTGTTCCTCTGCTACCATTTTTGCTGTACTGTGTACGAGAATGTTTGGAGTACAGGACAGGAGGAATGAAACAGGAGTCAAGTCAATAATTCATGGAGCAATCACAGTGGTCTCATTTACTAGGTCTATGTTTATGGTGTGGCCTATTCTTCACTGCCCATTCCAATATCGCTACATATTCTAATTACTCCTTTTCGTTGAACAAATCCAAGATGGTGTATCGACATCATGTGAGGTGTATCTTCTTCCTGTTCCTTGTTATACTAGTTAATGGCCTACAAAAGGAGAGGAGAGAAATTCAGAAATGCTCTGCAACCCAAAGTAATAATTTTCATTGGCTTCATTGACCTCCGTTCACATTTTTGTCACCCTTGTTTGTCTTCTATTCCAGCATTTGGCTCAGTCTGGATCCCTCGATTACCAGTTGGTATCCAGCTTAATTTTAGGCCCGTTCAGTGCCTGGCCATCTTCATCAAATCTCTCTTCAATCAAATCATTGCCTTAATTTTTTTTTGCACTTTGTTTGTTTTCCCTTTGTGACTCTTTCCAGCGCAAACCTGTTATTCTACGTTAAATTTGAGGGTTGTTAGACATTGTAGTTACTGAAGGGAGTCAGACTTTCCTTGGGCTAGATAAGAGAAGAATGCTAGAGAACCCTTTACATCCCACTACTGACAATCAATAAGACAGGAGAAATAGGAACTAATGTCAGCACACCAGCCGGTGCTTTATAGCTCCTGGTTTTGTCACATCCTCTGTAGGCGAAGCTGCTGCCTAGGCCCATTGGGACCATCTGGCAGCAGTGAAAACCTTTTGCTGGGAAACATTGCGTATATTCTCTTGACACTGGGAAGAATTTATAAGGTGAGGTGAATCTGCAGGAAAAAGAACCTACAGGAGAAATAGTGCGATTTTCAGAAATGGGATGCAGAAGGAAAGGGCCACTAGGGCAGATAGCCATGCTCTTCGATAGGCAAGGCAATCACAGTTCGAAATTCTTATATGAAAAATAAATTGTGAGCTTAACATCTGATATACATACAGTTAAGAAAAGAAGTTAAACCGAATTCTGTGCATTTTCAGAGGAAACCATTCATGTGTGAACCTCCCTAAGGTGAAATACAGATAGGTAGTTGTGACAATAACTAAAGGATGTTGCACAGTACTCACCTAGTCCAAGTAAAAAGTCGACAGAAAGAATACTTGTTCAGAGACTGGTGCTACCACAGTATGAAGTTACTCCAAAGCATATCCAACCACTAAATCATAAAACAATATACTGGACTACTGCAACAATTTGTTTAAATATCACTGTCTGTGGACAAATAACCAGAAAAGTCAGTCCATACATCCAAGGTCATGTGATATATTTTCATTGTCTTTATTGTGTTTACATGCTTCCAATCAATACATGATCATCAGCACGTTTTCAAGGTGTCTGACTACAAACTGCATTCTTATTCCTCCAACAATAATAGATAAAGTAAGACACTACAGGTGCTAGAGTATGAGTTTCTACTAGGTGATCTCTCCCGTGGTCTATTGGATTCTTCCTAATAAAAAAGATTGCTGTCCTCATCTGTCTATCCTTAACCTTTTCCAGCTCACAATGAAGCAGTGTTGCTATTCAGTCTTGGGCGACACCAGAACAGCCCTGATACGTTGTGTCCTGTCCTTCGCAAAATAAAATGTGGGCCAAAGCAACTACATTTGTTATTAGGAAGAGTCCAACTGTACAAGACCACAGGAGAGATCACCTAGAAGAAACTCCTACTCTGTTAGAGAATAAGAAATACAATTTGTAGTCGCACACCTAGAAAAGTCCCACTGGGGACGAAACACATGTTGGCTGATGATCATGTACTCGGTTGGAAGCATGTAAACACAACGAAGACGACGACAATATATCATGAACTTGGACAATATGGACTGACTTTTCTCTGGCTATTTGTCCCCAAACAGTGTTATTTAAACTTATTGTTGGAGTGCTCCAGTTTACTGTTTTATGAGTCTTCAGAATACATTTTGTTTTGACCCAAGTAAAGAAAAGCGCAGCACTCTAAAAATAGAAAGAACAACATCCCTGTTAATTAAACAAGATATTTATTTTGTCACATATGTACCTGAGCAGAGGAAGGAACAGGAGGCACAATGCTAAGAAATCTAACATCCTGTCTTCAGTTCTGAGC
The DNA here is from genome assembly GCF_031143425.1 of Pleurodeles waltl. Classification (NCBI taxonomy): domain Eukaryota; kingdom Metazoa; phylum Chordata; class Amphibia; order Caudata; family Salamandridae; genus Pleurodeles; species Pleurodeles waltl. The sequence goes on from NC_090442.1 coordinate 571,670,410, forward strand.
TCTCTGCTTGAGAATGTAGAACAAATAGTATTTCCTACAAAATACGGTCTAAACACCAACCGCCTTACTCATACACAAAATTAATATTATAGCATGAGGATTATATGAAGCACATCAATGTTTATATGCTCAGTGTTGCACAGGGTTATGCACTCAAAGCAGAGTTGCTAGGACGTCAGTCAGCGTAGCTACAAATAATGAAACGATCCACGCTTTGCATGAAGCTGTGTTACTGAGATCCACAGAGTGCAAATTAGTAGGCGGTCAAAATCGTTGCAGAGAATCTGATGCTTACAGGGCTTTAGAACTATGGACACTAACCTGCTGGAAAGGAAATGAAATAGCTATTTCTTATTTAGCCTCATTCAATGGACAATGAATTAAATATCCTGGATTAATCCACTAGATGGCCTCGTAATAAACTCCAAGAGCACTGAGCACTGAACAGTGAAGCGTGATAAAACACGCAAAGGGAATGAAGCGTTTACAGCGACAATGCTTAAATAAAAAAGCACAGTAAACAGATTTAGAGGCAATGGACGTAAGACAAGCGCACGGGCCTGTTTGAACGTTTTCTGTCTCCTATTGAGAGCGGTAGCCCCAAAAGAAGCCGGGTCTCTTTCACAAGAGTGAATTAACATAAAACCGGGCCAAAATAACAACTATTTCTACATATAACATCCTGGAGACAAACACATTACTATTCCAAATTGTTTCCTAGCAAATATGAGGAAAAGTTAAGGGTTTTATAGAAATATGTCTGATATGAGAAAGCTGAGTTTGATTGGAGACAACGGGTCCAAACTCTGAATCTACAAGCTAGATGGGTGCTCGTCTTGGTTCTTTACAACACCGTCTAAATAAAAACCTAACCTTTCCCCGCTGCTATCATTCCACCCACTTAACAAGCAGTTCATATCATTCAGGCAATAGGTGGAACCAGTGGATTTGTTTAACCGCCCTTTATTTGGTTTATGCTTGCACATTAGTCATGATATAACAATATGTTGGTCTTCACTGGCTGTGCCTCACAATCCAGTGGATTTATTTTAAGCAGAAGTAGATTTCAGTGGCACCTAGACCTTTGGACATTTTTAAACGTTCCAACACACCTTTTAGGCCACAGTGTAACCAATCTGTACAATGAGAAGTTTACTTTTTCTGCTACAGAGAGCAATCTTTTACGTCGATGTAAATGTGTTAATATACATGTCTCTTAAAAAAAAAGACTCTGCTAATTAAGTGACTATTTCCTTCAGGCTTAGTTGCAATTAGAGCACAACTTTTTGCTTTCTAGTGTTGGTACCTGTGCATGATAAGTGATAATGGGCTCAGCCCGTTAACATAAGTGACAACCCAATTACGCTGGGCGTGGGACATAGAACATGGCATGCTAAATCAGTCAAAAGAAACAAGGAGCCTTTAAGACAAACAAACACTGACAATGCTAATAGGTCTGGCTTACGAACAAAAATGCCTTTTTTTGTCACTGATGAGTGTAGACACTTGTGGATGCATTTTTCATCCTTTGCAGGAATCAAATGCGCAACAGGGTCGACGGACCTTTTGACCCAAAATGATGTGTGGTGAACCATCAACAATTACTTCAACACCACCCTAATAATTGAGACACCATGACCAATGTGACCATGGAAGGAAAACTCCAATCAGGAATATAGTTTAAAGATTTATTACAAATACAACCTCAAAGTCAAACAGACAATGGACAAAACCAAGTTACAGAGATACATAATCATGAAGGGTTGCCTAAGGCGACAAAATAAGTTTGGGTATACTAAAATCAATAAAACTAAGCATTCAAGAAGAATGATACAGAAAGTCAATGAAAATATCTGTAACACCAAAATCACAGTGCTCAGATTGCACAATCATTTAGTCAATTCAAATTCAGTTAAGTCAATAATCGCTGGTTGTGCATAGGTCAACCTTACAGCTACCCAAATTAGAGGAATACATGTGTGGGGAGAAACACATGCGGGCAAAATGCAAAAAGGACAAAATGATTTGGAAAACAATTTACTTGGGCTACAGGGCGCTAACTACAAATAAAATTAAAATAAGCATCATCATGATGGAGTTTCTATTCTAAAAGGGTATTTCAAGGGGCATTGAAAAATGGCAGAGAAGAAGATACATCTCTAAGGGATACAGCACTCGGGGAATCTTAATCAGCAAAGCATCTGGTCAGCAATGCATTTGCAAGCATTCAGAAAAGTGTCTGTCTCTGACCAAGAAAGGACAAGGACTGCTTCACCTCTCCTCTGAGCAAAGTTCAAACATCCAACGCTATATTAATCCGAATTAAATGTTCGAATTTGTCAATAGTGTCAGTTCATAATATGTCGACAGGGCATCATCCAATTAAAATTGATTATCAGACTTCAGGTTGCAACATTTTATATAGGATCTCAGTTCATTTTCCTGCATTAGAAAACTCTGAAGGCCAAATGGATTCTACAGTTACACAATGGACTTTTTACAAAGAGGACTTTGCTTCTCATGGGAGCAAAATCTGAAAGAAGACTTCACGTTGTGAAAAAATAATTCAGCACATTAACATGATCGCGAAATGCAAGCTCTGTAGTCCTCGGTTATGCTAATACCAGAAAAACATAAAATGTAAGTGATTCAATACCTGTTACTAAAACACACATAATATGCAACTTAAAACTTCATCATTAATAATATGTCATCAGTATAAGTAAAACATTTAATTTAAATTGGAAACACTTTGTTATTGCATTACATTAAGTGTAGCTGAGAATGAAAATGTCACTTACCCAGTGTACATCTGTTCGTGGCATTAGTCGCTGCATATTCACATGTTGTGCATAGTCCGCCGTCTGGTGTTGGGTCGGAGTGTTACAAGTTGTTTTTGTTCGAAGAAGTCTTTTCGAGTCCCGAGACCGAGGGACTCCTCCTCCTTTGTTCCATTGCGCATGGACGTCGACTCCATGTTAGACTGTTTTCCCCGCAGAGGGTGAGGTAGGAGTTGTGTATGTTAGTAATAGTGCCCATGCAATGGAATGAATAAGTACGTACCAACTAAGGTTTAAGTAATATATTTACAAATGTACAAAGATAACTTCCAAACGGCTACAGGCTCCCGGGGAGGCGGGTGGGCACATGTGAATCTGCAGCGACTAATGCCACGAACAGATGTACACTGGGTAAGTGACATTTTCAGTTCGGTGGCATGTGTAGCTGCAGATACACATGTTGTGCATAGACTAGTAAGCAGTTATCTCCCCAAAAGCGGTGGCTCAGCCTGTAGGAGTGGAAGTAGTCTGAAATAAAGTTCTTAGTACGGCTTGACCTACTGTGGCTTGTTGTGCGGATAGCACATCTACACAGTAGTGCTTAGTAAATGTGTGAGGCGTAGACCATGTGGCTGCCTTACATATCTCGTTCATTGGAATGTTTCCTTGGAAGGCCATGGTAGCTCCTTTCTTTCTGGTTGAATGTGCCCTTGGTGTAATGGGCAGTTCTCTCTTTGCTTTAAGGTAGCAGGTTTGGATGCACTTAACTATCCATCTGGCTATACCTTGTTTTGATATTGGGTTTCCTGTATGAGGTTTTTGAAATGCAATAAACAGTTGTTTTGTTTTCCTAATTTCTTTTGTTCTGTCAATGTAGTACATTAGTGCTCTTCTGATGTCTAATGTATGTAGTGCCCTTTCAGCTACTGAGTCTGGCTGTGGGAAGAACACTGGTAGTTCTACCGTTTGATTTAAGTGGAACGGTGAAATAACTTTTGGTAAAAATTTTGGATTGGTTCTTAGGACCACCTTATTTTTGTGTATTTGAATAAAAGGTTCTTGTATAGTAAACGCCTGAATTTCACTTACTCTTCTTAGAGATGTGATGGCAATGAGAAATGCAACCTTCCACGTTAAGAATTGCATTTCGCAAGAGTGCATGGGTTCAAAAGGTGGGCCCATGAGTCTTGTTAAGACGATGTTGAGGTTCCATGAAGGAACAGGTGGTGTTCTTGGTGGTATAATTCTTTTCAGGCCTTCTATAAACGCTTTAATGACAGGTATCCTAAATAGTGAAGTTGAATGGGTAATTTGCAGGTATGCAGATATTGCTGCGAGGTGTATCTTTATGGAAGAGAAGGCTAGATTTGATTTTTGTAAATGTAGCAAGTATCCCACTATATCCTTTGGAGATGCATGTAATGGTTTAACTTGATTATTATGGCAGTAGCAAACAAATCTTTTCCATTTGCTTGCATAGCAGTGTCTAGTGGATGGTCTTCTAGCTTGTTTTATGACTTCCATACATTCTTGGGTGAGGTTTAAATGTCCGAATTCTAGGATCTCAGGAGCCAGATTGCTAGATTCAGCGATGCTGGGTTTGGATGCCTGATCTGTTGTTTGTGTTGTGTTAACAGATCTGGTCTGTTGGGCAACCTGACATGGGGTACTACTGACAGGTCTAGTAGTGTTGTGTACCAAGGTTGTCTTGCCCATGTTGGTGCTATTAGTATGAGTTTGAGTTTGTTTTGACTCAATTTGTTTACTAGATATGGAAGGAGAGGGAGAGGGGGAAAAGCGTACGCAAATATCCCTGACCAGTTCATCCATAGAGCATTGCCTTGAGACTGCCTGTGTGGGTACCTGGATGCGAAGTTTTGGCATTTTGCGTTCTCCTTTGTTGCAAATAGGTCTATTTGAGGTGTCCCCCAAATCTTGAAGTAAGTGTTTAGAATTTGGGGGTGAATCTCCCATTCGTGGACCTGTTGGTGATCTCGAGAGAGATTGTCTGCTAGTTGATTTTGGATCCCTGGAATAAATTGTGCTATTAGGCGAATGTGGTTGTGAATTGCCCATTGCCATATCTTTTGTGCCAGGAGGCACAGCTGTGTCGAGTGTGTTCCCCCCTGTTTGTTTAGATAATACATTGTTGTCATGTTGTCTGTTTTGACAAGAATGTATTTGTGGGTTATGATGGGTTGAAATGCTTTCAACGCTAGGAATACTGCTAACAATTCGAGGTGATTTATATGCAGCTTTGTTTGATGTACGTCCCATTGTCCTTGGATGCTGTGTTGATTGAGGTGTGCTCCCCACCCTGTCATGGAAGCATCTGTTGTTATCACGTATTGTGGCACTGGGTCTTGGAAAGGCCGCCCCTTGTTTAAATTTATACTGTTCCACCATAGAAGCGAGATGTATGTTTGGCGGTCTATCAACACCAGATCTAGAAGGTGACCCTGTGCATGTGACCATTGTGATGCTAGGCACTGTTGTAAGGGCCTCATGTGCAGTCTTGCGTTTGGGACAATGGCTATGCATGAGGACATCATGCCTAGGAGTTTTAATACCATCTTTGCCTGTATTTTTTGTGTTGGATACATGGCTTGTATAACCTTGTGAAAATGTTGAACCCTTTGTGGACTTGGAGTGGCTATTCCCTTTGTTGTGTTGATTGTTGCTCCTAAGTATTGCTGTGTTTTGCACGGCAGAATGTGAGATTTTGTATAGTTGATGGAGAAACCGAGTTTGTAGAGGGTTTGTATGACATAATCTGTGTGGTGTGAACACTTTGTTAGGGAGTTGGTCTTGATTAGCCAATCGTCTAGGTACGGGAATATGTGTATTTGCTGCCTTCTGATGTGTGCAGCTACTACTGCCAGGCATTTTGTAAATACTCTTGGTGCGGTTGTTATACCGAACGGCAACACTTTGAATTGGTAATGTATTCCTTTGAATACGAACCTTAGGTATTTCCTGTGCGAGGGATGTATCGGTATGTGGAAATACGCGTCCTTTAGATCTAAGGTTGTCATGTAGTCTTGTTGCTTTAGCAGTGGTAACACGTCTTGTAGCGTGACCATGTGAAAGTGTTCTGATTTGATGTAGGTGTTTAGTGTTCTGAGATCTAGGATTGGTCTCAGTGTTTTGTCCTTTTTTGGTATTAGAAAGTACAGTGAGTAAACTCCCGTGTTTTTTTGTGTACATGGTACCAATTCTATTGCGTCCTTTTGCAGTAATGCTTGAACTTCTAGTTCTAGAAGGTCTAGATGTTGTTTTGACATATTCTGTGTTTTTGGTGGGACATTTGGAGGGAGTTGGAGAAATTCTATGCAATAACCATGTCGGATAATTGCTAAGACCCAAGTGTCTGTTGTTATCTCCTCCCAAGATTTGTAAAACTGACTTAGTCTTCCCCCCACTGGTGTTGTGTGAAGGGGTTGAGTGACTTGTGAGTCACTGTTTGGTTGGAGGGGTTTTTGTACTTTGAAATTTTCCCCGGTTTCTAGGGAATTGTCCTCCTCTATACTGGCCCCGAAAGCCTCCCCTTTGGTACTGTCCCTGGTAGGTAGACGGTGTAGATTGTGAGGTGCTGGCTTGTGTGGCTTGACCCCGAAACCTCCCTCTGAAGGTTGTTTTGCGGAAGGTGCCGAAAGTGCCTCTGCCCTGCGGGGAATAGAGTGCGCCCATGGCCTTGGCTGTGTCCGTGTCCTTTTTCAATTTCTCAATTGCCGTGTCCACTTCGGGTCCAAACAATTGTTGTTCATTGAACGGCATATTGAGCACCGCTTGCTGTATTTCCGGTTTAAAGCCAGATGTGCGCAACCATGCGTGCCTTCTTATGGTTACTGCGGTATTTATTGTTCTTGCCGCTGTGTCCGCTGCGTCCATAGAGGAGCGTATTTGGTTATTGGAGATGTTTTGTCCCTCCTCAACCACTTGTTTTGCCCGTTTTTGAAATTCTTTGGGTAGATGCTCGATGAGATGCTGCATCTCGTCCCAATGGGCTCTATCATATCGCGCTAGGAGCGCCTGAGAGTTCGCGATGCGCCACTGGTTTGCAGCTTGTACTGCGACCCTTTTCCCAGCTGCGTCGAACTTGCGGCTCTCTTTATCTGGAGGTGGTGCATCGCCTGATGTGTGCGAGTTGGCTCTCTTGCGAGCTGCCCCTACCACGACTGAATCTGGTGGCAGTTGTAAGGTGATAAAAGCAGGGTCCGTGGGCGGTGCTTTATATTTTTTCTCTACCCTTGGAGTAATCGCTCTACTTTTGACAGGTTCTTTGAGGATCTGCTTTGCGTGCCTTAGCATTCCTGGAAGCATAGGTAGGCTTTGGTAGGAGCTATGGGTGGAGGAGAGGGTGTTGAAAAGGAAGTCATCCTCAACAGGTTCTGCGTGTAACGACACGTTATGGAATTCTGCTGCCCTAGCTACCACCTGTGCATACGCTGTGCTGTCCCCAGGTGGTGAGGGCTTGGTAGGGTACGACTCAGGACTATTGTCTGATACTGGGGCATCGTATAGGTCCCAAGCGTCCTGGTCGTCTTGGCTCATGGTGGTATGAGCCGGTGAATGTGACGGAGTCTGTGCCGGTGATGTGTGAGTTACAGGTGGAGGAGAGGGTGGCGGAGTTACCTTCTTCACCATTTTTTGTGGTGTTTGTTCTTGTGTTTGGAACTCGAGTCTCCTTTTTCTCCTGATTGGGGGAAGAGTGCTGATCTTCCCTGTCCCACTTTGTATGAAGATCCGCTTTTGTGTGTGGTCTACATCAGTGGTCTGTAACTCTTCTTCAAATCTGTGTTTGCGCATTTGAGAGGACAGTGATTGTTCCTCTGTATATGAGCTGGCAGTTGGTTCGGTTGCTGGTCGTTTTGGCACCGAAACTGTGTCTCTGCTTGTTTTCAGCTCCGAGGTGAATTTTTTCTTTTTCGGCGTCGAGCTTTCTCGGCGTCGATCTTCCTCGGTGCCGCTGTCTCTGCGTCGAGCAGCTTCGGTTCCGCTGTCTCGGCGTCGATCTTTTTCGGCAGCACTTTCTCGGTCCCGAGATTGCTGCGTGCCTGTGTCTCGACCCGAGTCGGACGATCTCGGCACCAGTTCGGCCTTTTTCGGTGCCGATGGACGGTCACCTACTTTATGGGTTGAGCCATGGCCTGTTGGCAGTGGCGTACCCTGGGCCTTGTCTGTTTTCTTGTGTGGTGCTTGCTTCGACGTCTTACTCACGGTTTCTTCGACGTCGAATTCCTCCGAGTCCGATTCATGGATGGAGAAGGCTTCCTCTTCTTCTCCTTGTCCCTCGAACTCTCTGTGTCCTGTCGGCGTGGACGCCATCTGCAATCTTCTGGCTCGCCGGTCACGGAGCATTTTTCGGGACCGAAACGCACGACAGGCCTCACACGTTTCTTCCTTGTGCTCGGGCGACAGGCACAAGTTACAGACCAAATGTTGGTCTGTATATGGATATTTATTGTGCCATTTAGGACAGAATCGGAACGGGGTCCGTTCCATCAGTGTCGATGTTACACGCGGTCGGGCCGACCAGGCCCAGACGGGGGATCGAAATTACCCCGAAGGGCTACCGGAGCTCTTCACGATTCGGTGTCGATTCTATTCTTACCCGATCCCGAGCGAAACAATACCGACGTAGTTTTCCGAAGTTAAGACTATCTTTCCGTCCCGAAACCCGGAGCGAAAAGGAACACGTCCGAACCCGATGGCGGAAAAAAAACAATCTAACATGGAGTCGACGCCCATGCGCAATGGAACAAAGGAGGAGGAGTCCCTCGGTCTCGGGACTCGAAAAGACTTCTTCGAACAAAAACAACTTGTAACACTCCGACCCAACACCAGACGGCGGACTATGCACAACATGTGTATCTGCAGCTACACATGCCACCGAACCTGCATTTTCTCACTTGCACATATTTTCAAAGTCATAAATCTTCCAATAAACACAAGCGTCTAAATATTTTCTACATGAGCTATTAGTTTATAATCTAATATACATTTTATCTTCAACTTTAACCTCCAAGCATGTGATTCAATTGAAAAGGCGCCTATGTCGAACCATGAAATACAAGCAAATTGCACATTTAAAATGCGTGTCCCTGCAGCTTCTATGTTAGTTTTTCTCTCTTTACCGTTTATGAACTAAAACTTGTCAGGCAATGAATTTGTGACATAAGAGGCAGAGCTAATATTTACGCCCTATCACACTCAATGGGTCATCATACACACACTGCCACTTATCTTTGCACTTATACACTCATTCATCAATCCACTGGCTGATCCATCAATTCATCCTGACACAACCACAGAAAAACACACATAAAAGCAGAATAAATTAAAAGAATACAAGTAAAAGAAAACCTGCTGGCTTGAAACTCGATGGGCATATGTTTGCAATAATGAAAACGAACATAGCAGGGTGTGTCCATCTTGCAAAAATGTTTTAAATAGTCTATCGTTGTTTTAAAGTTCAAGTATGGCCGCCACATTTAGAACCAATTTGTTGGCCATTTTGGAAGGATAAAACAATAATGCACCATGGACAACAGTATTCCATAATGATCTCCTAGTTTAGAAGATGTGGCCTGGTGGAATGCAGCGTACAACAGATGAAATGAGCAGCAAACAAGCAACCTGTTAGCAGTGCCTGGAGATCTGCAGTATCGTCTTAAGAAATATTAAAATAAAAAGAGGAGACAAAAATATATGAAAGAACTATAAAAGGACAACATTTAAAACTAAAGGACGGGTTAACCAATCCCGATACTGAAACACATTCATATTCAGGTGGATGTACAGATATGAACAGCAAATGACATCTTTTCACAGGGAATAAGAGCCAACGACTGATGCAGACCGAGCCATTAACCTATGCAGTTCTGTCATGCTCCCACAAGGCAACCATCAGGCATACAGTGATAATATTATATAGTTTACAGACTACCAGTTGGCTCAGCAAGATACAATCTGTCATAAGAGGGTTGAACAAGGATTCTGACCGTACAAAATTTCTATAACACAGTTTGTCAGAGAGGGTAGCCAACAACAAATGCTTCCCTACTATGGTAATCCTACTGCCTTTACGATAACTTTGCATAATAAACAATCACACATAAAGCCCTTTTGACTGGTTTGTCAACATAACTAACTGAAGCCAGTTGTACTGAATGTAAGTTTTCCACAAGGCATCCATCCAGCATATAGTCATAAAAGTGCTGATGAGTACAAAATGACTGTTGCAAAGCAAAATACTATCTCTCCTAGGACTGTCTCATATGGATGATTGTAGTTCATATTTTCTTTCTCCACAGTTGATCCAGCAGATCACCAACACCGAAACCCTTGCCTATTACAGTAATATGTGAATATTCATGTAACAAACTACCTGCTTACAGGCTTTAATGCAGTGTAATAAAAATCCATCCTTAAAAGCCTATTGCCTTTACCACATGCTTTGCACAATAAGTAGATCAGGTATACTGGCTTTGCCATAATGTTTCATAATAAACAAATAAAGCCCTTACCATTTAACATTGGCTTTACATTTTACCTGACACTGACCTATTCAAGTGCTCTTGCACTGGCAATCATCATCGTTGGAAAGGCCCTTTTTGACATGGCCACCCCACTTTTTGCCTGGTATTTGATGCAATTTTGACCGAAAGTGCACTGCATTCAGGCTAACCAGGTCCCCAGTGCCAGATCTCTTTCCCTAAAACTGTGCAATTGTTCCCGAATTAGCAATACCTTTGTCACCCCTATAAGTTCCTAGTAAATGGTGCCTCTGGTACCTAGGGCAAGGGTACCAAAGAGGGACACCAAAGGCTGCAGCATGTATTGTGCCACCCTCAGGGACACCTCATCCAGCACACAAAGACTTCCATTGCAGGTTGCGTGTCTTGGTGCAGCTAAAAGTGAAAACACAACACAGCTCACTGTCTGTGTGCCATATCCCCTAACACTGCGTGCAATATATGTACGTCATCCCTACAGCAGGCCTTCCAGCCTTAAGGCAGGGTGCACTGTATGGCATGTGACAACATATCTAGGTGAGAGCCTTGCTCTTGGGCGGACATAAACAAAGCCTGAGCTAGGAGAAGTGCTTACACACCCCACCCAACAGGATGACCTGCATTCCAAAGCTGGAGGCTTCAAAGAAGCCCTCTGCCCTTGGTATGCAGATCTAGCTTCCCTCACAGGGGAGATGCCAACCCACTGCCCCAGTGCCCATCTGGCACCTAGACAGGCAGGAAATGTAATATTCAGAGAGGTGCGCCTACCCCTCAGGTCAGTTCCACCCCCAAAAGTGAGCTGCCTGATGTGAATGCAACTTTTAAAAATCTGCCATCTGTGAGAGGGCTATGCTCACCTCTCACAGGAAGTAGTCATTTGGGGGAATAGTGACTCCAGGATTAAGTAGACCATTGGCTACCACCATCCACTTCCCGAAATGCCCCTGTATTTTGTATTATGGGAAGCCCCGGGCACCAGGAAAGCAGATTCTTGTTGGCCTATGAAGAAGGACAACCAAAAGCTGAAAAAGCAAAGTCCAAGGTAGAAGCCCCTGACTTAGCCCCAGCCCTGCTGGCCTGTCTGCTGTTCCCACCGATTTGCACCAAAGTCAACTAGTCCTGCATGCTACTGTCTCTCCAAAGGCCTGGGAGGCTTGCCTGCCTTCAACAAAGACCCAGAAATTCCTGTGGAGCAGCAGAGCTGCTTTCCTGCATCTTGCAGACACCCCAAGACAAGTCCAAGGACTCCGGACCACAGAAAACCTGACACAGGAAAGCAGCATTGCACCTGTGCCGCCTACCCTGAGTTGAAATGGGCTAATGGTGCCAAAGTGTTCCCCCAGCCCTCCAGAGACAAAGCCCACCTTGGACTCACCAATGCCCCCTGCAGCTTCTGCCCGTAGGCCTCCTTAACTGCAAATGCTCCCAGTGGAGAAAACCCATAGCGTCAGATACCTCTGCACCCATCGCCTCTCGTCTGTGGAGAAGAGGACCGATAGTGTTCCTCAGTCCCTGAGCATCTCAAGACTTGAACCCACCTGTTAGTTCTTTCTGAGTTGACTCCCTGTCCAGCCCTGCAGTCTCTTGCCAACCGGATCGATCACCATTGACTAACATAGGGCACCCAACGCCATACAACACCTCTGCACCTGGCCACCCCAGTGCTGCCCTGTGTGACCTGTTGGTGTGGTCCTGACCTTTTCCCAGTACTCACCTTAAGTCCAGAAGATTGTTCCCTTAAGTCGCTATAATATACTTCAATGCAGTACTTGTTTTTCTCTCTATAGAATAACATTGCAACTTTTCAGAAAATGCACTGTCAACTTTTCAAAAGACCTTTCTTACAAAACTTGTCTGATCGTGTTGATTCTGGTGACAAAACATTTATAAAGATTCTTGTTATTTTTTAAAATTGGAGTGTCTAATTTATTTGCTGTGTGTGCATTTGCATATGTCTAACACTCCTCTCTGATAAGCCTAAGTCTGCTCAACCACACTACCCCTCAAAAGAGCACCTTGAGATTGATAGGGCAAGCCCCTGCCCACTAGTAAGGGAACCCCTGGACTCTTTGCACAATATATCTCATTTTGACATTTCATATAAAAAGCAAGCTTCCAACAAACATGCATACAGTTATAAAATTACAGATATATAGACAATACAGCTTGCAAAACATTATACAACCTCTCTTAACAGGGTCCTACAAGAAGCATCGTAGTGAAACACCCCAGGGTTTGTTAGAGTGGGTGACTAATGTCCAAAGCCCTTGCTTACCACTGTAATTTGTGAGATATCATGCAACAAAATACTTTTCTGTAGGGTCATTATAAAACAATACAAATTCCCACATAATACCTATCAACTTTAACATATGCTTTTCACAATGAATACATCAGGCCTAGTGTCTTTATCATAACATTTCATGATAAACCGATCAGGCCTGTAGACATCATCATTGACTTGCCCCCATAACCAACTCTGTCCTGCTGCATTGGATATAAACCTTGTCACAAGCCAAAAAGTGCAATACCTGCAGTCTTATTACTGAAAACACTCAAACTTGGTCCAATCAAACTCTGTACTCAGGGGAACCAAAATGCGAGTAAAGCCTTAGCCCATCTCTCATTAGGACTCTGAAAGCTTTCTTTTGTTGATCATATAAGGTCAAGTGACAGTGACACTGTCAATCCAGGCCTAGAAATCCATGTAGGTTAATGACTGCTCTGCTCCCATTTGAGCTGCTGCCAGAGAAAAACAATGTAAATTATCTAGCTATCTACAACACTTTCATAACATTACAGTATCATGTGGTTGCCCCTGAAATTTCAAGCTCAGGCAGCAGTGGAGGCCATGCACTTTTTGTGGAAGAACACAATGTCTGCCCAATGAAAATGTGTACTCCTGACTCCCAGAATATGGGCGGAGCAAAACCCCTCTCCTGGTGATTCTCATATAATTGTCTGGCAACAGACAGTTGCTCTATCTAGCCAGACCATAAAAATGGATAGGCTACGTTTATCCTACTTGTGAATGGATGATGCAGATAAAAAGTTATGCTACCGAAAGACAGAGTTAGTAGTGCAAGTAGACCATAAAAGAGGGCCAGTGCTAATTCCAGAAAGTCTGATTACACCCCAAAGTAAGCAGTTTGTCTATATTATTTTAAGTGAGCACTGAAATCCATTAATTAAAGAAACAATTAGCATTCTTTCTCCATGAAGCTGGGGGTGGTGTGTATGAATTTGCCTTTTTCACATGGTGTCCTCGAGATTTTAAATTTGTTTTTACTACATTTGCTCATATAACCTTGTACCATCTCCTTCCACCCCCAATAAGGTACAATCAGCATTTCACTCTTCCCAAATAGGCTTATACTACATAAATCTACATAAGTATCATCAATACATACATTGCTGTTCTTATTCCGTCTTAAGAGACATTGATGGCTTGATGCTTCAATCAGCACTGGTACTGCAGGATTTCCACCTTCTGCACCTTTTTAAATGAGAGACTCAGATTGCGTCTCAGCCATCACCCATGAGGTCTGATATAGGTTACATTGTAGGACATTTTAACACCAGGTCCTGGTGAAAGACACAACAGACTATGCACAGAATACAACTTTCCACAGCTCCACTTGCTTGCCTTCACTACAGATCTTAGTTTTAGTATAGAAGGCACACTCACAAAGCAAGTCATCAAAAACTCAGAACCAACTAAATCACAGGCAAGGCATTGTACTTAGATGTACATTAAAACCAAGTTTGCCCATATCCCTCGGTGAAGGCTTTAGAACCATGTCTAGATAAAACAGTTTAGTCGGCCCTCATGGACAGGTCTTGTAAACCTGGCAATGATGAATTGGTTGCATGCCAGAACTTGGGCTAAATAACAGTGAAGCTGAATTACTAGCATTTTGTCAGATATTTGGCACCTACCTAGAAGCAAATTAATCTTCTCTATACTAGTAATAAAGTTAAACAGCGTAATGGGATACTGAAGATCTGAGAATCAAATCCTATACATTTGTGCAAAAAACGACTGAAAAGTTTTGTGAATATATTTCAGGCAGTTCTCATGGTGAACTGTAATCTCATTGTAGGAAGTTGGCTCTGTATATACTATTTCAAAGTAAGAATTAGTGTGCACAGAGTCCAAGGGTTCCCCTTAGAGGTAAGATAGTGGCAAAAGTAGATAATTCTAATGCTCTATTTTGTGGTAGTGTGGTCGAGCAGTAGGCTTATCAGAGGGTAGTGTTAAGCATTTGTTGTACACACACAGGCAATAAATGATGAACACACACTCAAAGACTTACACCTGGCCAATAGGTTTTTATATTGAAAAATATATTTTCTTAGTTTATTTTAAGAACAACAGGTACAAGATTTACAGTTAATACTTTAAATGTAAGGTACTTCACTTAGATACTTTAGGAACTTTGAATGGAGACAATATCATGTAGAGTCTTTGTAAAAATGGCAATAAGCTATTTTCAAAGTGGGCACAGTGCAAAAATCAACAGTTCCTTGGGGAGGTAAGTAAAGGTTAGATTAGGAGGTAAGTAAAACACTTACAAGTCTCAGTCCTGGGGCATAGGCAGCCCACCGTTGGGGGTTCAAGGCAACCCCAAAGTTACCACACCAGCAGCTCAGGGCCGGTCAGGTGCAGAGGCCAAAGAGGTGCCCAAAACACATAGGCGCCTGTGGAAAACAGGGGTGCTCCGGTTCCAGTCTGCCAGCAGGTAAGTACCCGCGTCCTCGGGGGGCAGACCAGGGGGGTTTTGTAGAGCACTGGGGGGGACACAAGTAGGCACACAATACACACCCTCAGCGGCACAGGGGCGGCCGGGTGCAGTGTGCAAAGCAGGCGTCAGGTTTTGTATAGGTTTCAATGGAGGGACCCGGGGGTCACTCTAGCGGTGCAGGCAGGCACGGGGGCTTCTCGGGACAGTCACAAACTGGGCAAGGCAGAGGGTCGCCTGGGGGTCACTCCTGCGTCGAAGTTTGGTTCCTTCAGGTCCTGGGGGCTGCGGGTGCAGTGTTGGTTCCAGGCGTCGGGTCCCTAGTTACAGGCAGTCGCGGTCAGGGGGAGCTTCTGGATTCTCTCTGCAGGCGTTGCTGTGGAGGTTTGGGGGGGAGATCGTCTCTGGTTACTCGCGGGCTCGCAGTCGCTGGGGAGTCCTCCCTGAGGTGTTGGTTTTCTGCAGGTCGAGCCGGGGGCATCGGGTGCAGAGTGTAAAGCCTCATGCTTCCAGCAGGAAACGTGAAGTCCTTGGAAGTTGCTTCTTTGTTGCAAAGAAGTAGCTGGTTTTGAACAGGGCCGCAGTTCATGGGAGTGTCTTGGTCCTGTAGTCCAGGGCAGTCCTCTGAGGCTTCAGAGGTCGCTGGTCCCTGTCGGATGCGTCGCTGGAGCAGGTTTTCGAAGTTGGAGACAGGCCGGTAGGGCTGGGGCCAAATCAGTTGTCGTCTTCCTCCTTCTCTGCAGGCTTGTCGGTCAGCAGTCCTTCTTCTTTCTTCAGGTTGCCGGAATCTGATTTCCTGAGATCGGGGGAGCCCCTTAATACTGAATTTAGGGGTGTGTTTAGGTCTGAGAGGGCAGTAGCCACCCTCTTTGTGCCTCCTCCCTGTGGAGAGGGGGGCACATCTCTAATCCTATTGGGGGAAATCCTCCAATCTCAAGATGGAGGATTTCTCAAGGGTGGGGTCACCTCAGCTCAGGACCCCTTAGGGGCTGTCCTGACTGGTGGGTGACGACTCCTTGTTTTTCTTATTATCTCCTCCAGCCTTGCTGCCAAAAGTGGGGGCAGCGGCCTTAGGGGCGGGCATCTCCACTAACTGGGATGCCCTGGGGCGCTGTAACAAAAGGGGTGAGCCTTTGAGGCTTACCACCAGGTGTTACAGTTCCTGCAGGGGGAGGTGAGAAGCACCTCCACCCAGTACAGGCTTTGTTCCTGGCTACAGAGTGACAAAGGCACTCTCCCCATGTGCCCAGCAACATGTCTTGTGTGTGGCAGGCTGGCAGGAACTGGTCAGCCTACACTAGAAGTCGGGTAGGTATTCAGGGGGCATCTCTAAGATGCCCTCTGGGTGTATGTTACAATAAATTGCACACTGGCATCAGTGTGCATTTATTGTGCTGAGAAGTTTGATACCAAACTTCCCAGTTTTCAGTGTAGCCATTATGGAACTGTGGAGTTGGTTTTTGACAAACTCCCAGACCATATACTCTTATGGCTACCCTGCACTTACAATGTCTAAATGTTTGCTGAGACACTGTAGGGGCATAGCGCTCATGCACATATGCCCTCACCTGTGGTATAGTGCACCCTGCCTTAGGGCTGTAAGGCCTGCTAGAGGGGTGACTTACCTATGCCACAGGCAGTGTGAGGTTGGCATGGCACTCTGAGGAGAGTGCCATGTCGACTTAGCCATTTTCTCCCCACCAGCACACACAAGCTGTGAAGCAGTGTGCATGTGGTGAGTGAGGGGTCCCTAGGGTGGCATAAGACATGCTGCAGCCCTTAGAGACCTTCCCTGGCATCAGGGCCCTTGATACCAGGGGTACCAGTTACAAGGGACTTACCTGAGTGCCAGGGTTGTGCCAATTGTGGAGACAAAGGTACAGTTTAGGGAAAGAATACTGGTGCTGGGGCCTGGTTAGTAGGGTCCCAGCACACTTTCAAATCATAACTCAGCATCAGCAAAGGCAAAAAGTTAGGGGGTAACCATGCCAAGGAGGCATTTCCTCACACTCATGATATAAGCCTCTGAATTACTCAAGGATATGGCACTGAGGTTACGAGTAACGCAGTGACGTAAAAGGTATTGCACTTTGGTAAAATTACAAAATTGGATTTCTTCCTGGGGTCCTAACAAGGACAACTACAGGGCATTCCAGACATTTCAGCTGGGTGAAAATAAAAGCAACAAAGGTTTAAATCTTATATTTGATTAACCTTGGAGTGGGGGTTCCTGTTGTCGAACAGGTTCTTTTGTGCCTTCCATCTTGTTGCATACAACTTTAAATAATTTTACAGGGCAGTCCACAATGTGGTGCACTTTATTCTCCCAACTGCTTAGAAGTAAGTGGACATAAGAGTACCAGGTTTCTTTACAGCAAAACACAAGAGACTGGCTGGACACCCTAGTCGTCTCCTCATCAGGGTCCTCGGATCGACTTGGCATGTCTCAGATGAGTGCCTCATGTCAGTCCACTCACTGTCAATGAGGGAAGTGGAAAACTTTTGGAGGGCTCCCAGAGGACGGAAACAATAGTGGTGAAATCGGGGGGTACTCTTCAGGCTCTGGAGGAGATCCCCGATTCGGAAGGGGTCTCTCAAGAGAGTGAGACTGAGCATGATTCTGCCGGAGATGACTGTTCAGGCACTTAGACTATAGGATCAGTCAGATGGGTATTTGAGAGTGTATGATGCATGAACCCACGGTCCCCAGTGGAGTACATGGTTGTTTCTTTTCCTGAAGGGGCATTTATGAGACTGTAAGGGGGGGTTGCTGCAAGGCATTGTTGATATGGAATATTGTGTTATTATGTTCTTTCGATATGCCTTACATGTACGATTGCGTTGTTTAAGCATTTCAGATGATTATTGTTACTGCCAGCGGGTATGCCAGTAACTTAGAGTCTGGTGGCCAAAGTCAGGGAGCTTGAGTGCCTTGGCCTCGCACCCTCTTTGCAAATCTAACCTCTACCGTTGCATTGTAGGTGGGAGGGCTAAGAGTTTTTTCACCATTGTGTGGGTTTCTTTTTTCTATCTGCACTGTTGCTAATTTCCTAAACAGAAGGACTTGGGGTGTGGGGTGGCGTTTACTGACTTCAGAGTTGTTTCTTTAGGCAGGAGGTTGATTACACTGCCAAGGTGTGGGGATATTTAAGGGGGAGTTTTGGTTTTTACGTTTGGAGTGTAGAGGGTTCTAAGCTCTGCTCCTGTGTACAATGCTCCTGTCTGCTACTCACCGTTGCTTCAGGATGGGGTGGGGGTCTGTGGGTTGCACTGCCTCTCATGAGGTTTGTGTGCGGCTTTGGATGGATGGCTACTACAGTAACCAAGCTTCTTACTTGGAATGTTAGGGCTATTACCCAGTTTGAAAAACAGGTGCTTGCCTATCTGAAGCAGTATAAAGTTTCCATTGTGTTTCTTCAGGAAACTCATGTCTGGTGAGACTGTATCCCCATCCATTATATTATTTTGTTTAGGCGCCTCTCCAGACGGGAGCGGTCCAAGGTGTGCTGCATGGTTTACAGCTATGTGAATGGCATCCTTTGGAATGGACATTCTACTGTTATACCCCAGCAACAAATACATATAGTCATAATGATTATTGTCTTAATTCTACTGCAATGACCCCCTTTTGTCAAAGGAGTCTCCTATGTAGCCCGCTATCGGACCACTCCTTGTTACTCCTGAGTCTTGGGAGACACACAGTGTGTCCAAACATGCCCCTGTGGTGGCTACATTCAGCATTCAGAGACGTTACTTGACCCCCCCCCCTTTGCATCAGTGAGTCTTTGATGTACTATTTCACTGATAACTGTTCGCCGCGTGATGAAGCACTTGACTGGGAAGCTATGAAGGTCGTCATGTGTGAGGTTTGTATCAAAAAGGTTTATGGAGTGCGTTGTCAACTGGAAACTGATATCAGTACAAATAAAAAACGACTTAGGGGTTGCAGTTATGCTATCTTGTGAACCAGAGCAGTAGCCACTATGGCGTGCTGCAAAAGCAGAGATGATTGAGGTATGACGTAGGCTGGAGAAATACAATTACACTGCATACCGGCAGAGACTACATATGGAGGGCAGAGACTACATATGGAGGGTGGTAAAACAGGGGCACTGTTGGCTAGGTTGGTGCACCAGAAGATGCTTAGCTCCCCAATGATGCCCCTTTTTGATATCTCTGGTACCTTCGTCTTCACTTAGGAGGCAATTAATAATGTGTTCTGTTCTCTTATGCAACACATTTATGAGGAACGGTTGTGCCCTCCTACTCACAGGCTACAGGATTTTCTTTTATCGGGCCTGTCGCTTCCTAGCCTAGACCTGCGGGCAGAGAACGCCTGGAGAGCCTGCTTTCCAGGGAGGAACTCCTTACTGCGGTTCAATGTCTTAGAACACAAAAACCCCAGGCGGCAATTGTCTACCTTCCGAGGGCTATCAAAAATCTCCAGACTCCCTGGCAGATAAATTTTAGGAGGTGTACAATGAAGCTCTGCGGTTCTGGAGTTTGTCGACTGTATGGGTGAGGCTCACATAATAATGGAAACCTGGCAGGGATCCACGGGGAACGTCAGCATACCAACCCATATCTCTTCTAAATGTGGATGTTAAACTTCTTAGCTGTCTTGCTGGCTCTCATCAATGGGGACCAGTCTGGCTTCATCCCCAGCCGAAATACTCTTCACAATGTGCGCTGATTAACCCATATCTTCCATGCCCCACTCGTGCAAGAGAATGCTTATGCCCTGGCACTGTTTGGCATTGATTCCCTTAATTGGTCCTACCTCTGGCAGGTTCTAAGTAAAATGAGTCTTGGCCCTAACTTTATCCGTTGGGTGTGTCTTCTTTACTCCATCTCTACTGCTAGGGTTTGGTCGGGTGCTCCGATCTTGGAGTCATTCCAGCTGAGTAAGGGCACCAGGCGAGGGTGTCCTCTCTCACCCCTCCTGTTTGCCCTCACAACGGAGCCCCTGGTGGTAACACTTCGTAGAATGATGGGCCCATGGGGGGGGTTTCAGTGGTTGTGGACATGCATGTTGGTTCTATGTACATGCACAATACTTTGGTCTATCTGTAACAGCCAGTTGATTCAGCACAGATTCTCCTCAATACCATGACTGAGTTTGGGGAATTGTCTGACTTTCAGATTAATCTGGAGAAATCCAATCTTGGGAACATTGGTGGGGGTCCCGCCGGCAGCACCACAGAGGGTGGGCTTTCCCTGAACAACTGAGGAGGTTTATTACCTGTGGGTCCGCCTAACACATACAGCCCCATCCTATAGTGCTATAAATGTTGGGAGGTGGTAGAGGGTATTCTGGGTCTCAACACGGTTCCAGAGGCAACTACCTCTTTCCATGATGGGATGCATAGCCATTGTAAAAATGATAATTTGACTAAGATGTCTATCTACAGTTTAGAACGCCCTCTACACAATTCTGCAACATTACTTTTGCACACTGGACCATTTAACAGTTGATCTTCTTTTGCACAACAAACGACTGTGAGTTAAACTGCCCACCCTACAGATGACCTGGAGTCAGGGTGGTATGGAGGTGTCTCACTTAGAACTTTACTATTTTTTTTTATCTTAACTCCTTCGCTGCCAGGCCTTTTTCCTTCCTGTGCCGAGCCTTTTTTGGGCTATTTGGGGCAGTTCGCCATTAGGCCCTCATAATGTTTTGTCCACATAAGCGACCCACCCCAAATTAGCGTCTTTTTTTCCAACACCCTAGGGATTCTAGAGGTACCCAGACTTTGTGGGTTCCCCTGAAGGAGACCAAGAAATTAGCCAAAATACAGAGAACATTTAGTTTTTTTTTTAAATGGGAAAAAGGGCTGCAGAAGAAGGCTTGTGGCTTTTTCCCTGAAAATGGCATCAACAAAGGTTTTGTCATGCTAAAATCACCATCCACCTAGCTATCAGGAACAGGCAGACTTGAATCAGAAAACCCAATTTTTCAACACAATTTTTGCATTTTACTGGGACATACCCAATGTTAGAAATGGGGTTTTGGTTGGCAGTCAGGGTACTCTCTGTCCAAGCAAGAACCCTCACTCTAGCCAGGTTAAGTCACACACAATCCAAAATTAGCCTGTGCCCACCCTCTGGTAGCTTGGCACGAGCAGTCAGGCTTAACTTAGAAGGCAATGTGTAAAGTATTTGTGCAATAAATCATACAATACCACAATATAGCACCACAAAAATACACCACACAGTGTTTAGAAAAATATATAATATTTATCAGGATAATTGTAGGTCAAAACGAATAAAGTTGCAATGTGAAATTGAAGTGATATCACTGGAAAGTGATATAAAGTGTCTTAAGTCTTTAAAAAGCAAACAAAGGTGGTCATTACAACCCTGGCGGACGGTGTTAAAGGTGCGGTAATACCGCAAACAGGCCGGCGGACAAAAAAAGGGAATTATGACCGTGGCGGAAACCGCCAACAAAGACAGCCACTTTAACACTCCGACCGCCACGGCGGTACAGACAAGCAGCACGGCGGTCACCGCCAACAGACAGGCGGAAGACAATGTACGGCCCACAGTATCACAACCCGCCAATCTGCCACCTTTTCCGGGGCGGATTCACCGTGGATAAAAACACGGCGGAAACAGCTTTTGCAATGGGAAAACGCTCACCTTAACACATCCCACGAGGAAGGAGGACACCATGGAGCCGGAATTACAAATCCTACCTGCCCTTGTCTTCCTACTCATCTACGAAGACCAGTGCCGGCGGCGGCGAAGACAACGGTGAGTACTGCACCTACGACATAGGGGAGGGGGGAGGCAAAAGTCAGGGGGACACACAAGCAACACCCCCACCCCCACCCTCGCACATTACAACACACACACCAATGCATTTCCAAACATCACAGTAACAACCCACAACCCCCCCGGAAGAATGAAAAGACAAAACGAAATCAGTTCAAACATTGTAATGTATCAAAATACATGTTTCAAATATATACAGATATATATAAACTCATACAAAAGTATATACATTACGAGAAGTAGTGCAGATATGCACATCTCAATGTCCGTGCACCACTGAGTCAAAAATGCATGAGCGAGGCCCACACAAGATACCTGTCCACAAATGGAGAGAACACTGCTGGGGCATCAGAGAGAAATACAACAGGCACCTCAGGGGGAAGGGAAGGCGGGGCACCTCAGCCGGATCACAGCACCACGCCACATCCACGACGGGGCTCCATGCCCATTGATGTATCCTGGGGAGTGCAAAGCCACAGTCTCTCAAGTCTCTACAGTGGGTGGCTTGCCCACTGTACCATCCTGGGGAGTGCAAAGCCACAGTCTCTCAAGTCTCTACAGTGGGTGGGCTGCCCACTGCCATATCCTGGGGAGTGCAAAGCCACAGTCTCTCAAGTCTCACAAGTGGGTGGGTTGCCCACTGCCATATCCTGGGGACTGCAAAGCCACAGTCTCTCAAGTCTCACAAGTGGGTGGGTTGGCCACTGTACCATCCTGGGGAGTGCAAAGCCACAGTCTCTCAAGTGGATAACAGCCTCCACTGGTTCTAGAGGGGGACTGGTGCCCAGAGTGCTTCATCCTGTGAAGGACAGAGGTAGTGGATGGATCTCTCCACTGGTTCTGGAGGGGGAATGGTGCCTAGACTGGATTAGGCTCCCTGTGACAGTCCCTGTCCCGTCACTGTCCCAGCTGCACATGGGATAACGATGCTTGATGTGGCGGTCTTTTCCTTCTGCAGCTGTGCTCTGCCCTGTTCAGCAGTGCTTTCCCATGGCGGTCTCTGGCTTGTTCAGCGGTGCTTGCCCTGCTCAGCGGTGCTTTGCCATGGCGGTCTCTGGCCTGTTCAGCGGTGCTTGCCCTGTTCAGCGGTGCTTTGCCATGGCGGTCTCTGGCCTGTTCAGCGGTGCTTTGCCATGGCGGTCTCTGGGCTGTTCAGCGGTGCTTGCCCTGTTCAGCGGTGCTTTGCCATGGCGGTCTCTGGCCTGTTCAGCGGTGCTTGCCCTGTTCAGCGGTGCTTGCCCTGTTCAGCGGTGCTTTGCCATGGCGGTCTCTGGCCTGTTCAGCAGTGCTTGCCCTGTTAAGCGGTGCTTTCCCATGGCGGTCTCTGGCCTGTTCAGCGGTGCTTCCCCTGTTCAGCGGTGCTTTGCCATGGCGGTCTCTGGGCTGTTCAGCGGTGCTTTGCCATGGCGGTCTCTGGCCTGTTCAGCGGTGCATGCCCTGTTCAGCGGTGCTTTGCCATGGCGGTCTCTGACCTGTGCATTGGTGTGTGGCATGACGGTCCCTCATTGCCCAGCGCGGCTGTGGCAGCCAGGGCCCTCCTGGGCACTGACTCCGGCGGTGGTCTCCTGACCAGTGACGATACTTGTGCCCTCCTGGGCACTGACTCCGGCGGTGTTCTCCTGACCAGTGACGATACTTGTGCCCTCCTGGGCACGGACTCCGGCGGTGGTCTCCTGACCAGTGACGATACTTGTGCCCTCCTGGGCAATGACTCCGGCGGTGGCGGTGGTCTCCTGACCAGTGACAATACTTGTGCCCTCCTGGGCAATGACTCCGGCGGTGGTCTCCTGACCAGTGACGATACTTGTGCCCTCCTGGGCAATGACTCAGGCGGTGGTCTCCTGACCAGTGACGACGGTGCTGGCGGTGGCGTCCCCGCCGCCGGGAAGGATGCCGCCCTTCTCCGTCGTGCTGCTCACACCAGGCTGTGCAGACTTCTTCTGGCCCTTCCCCACCTTTGCAGGAGTCACAGCTGACTCTGCAATCCCCCTGGGCCCCCTGTGAGTAGTTTTGCCTCCAGGAGTCTTCACCCGGTCCCGTCTGCCACTTTCCAACTTCAGATGCTTTACAAGGAGTGGACTGGCAGTGCCGTGGCTCCGTGTCACACTGCCTGCCCTGGTGGCCGGTGCACTCCACACACCTGTAACACGCACCACTGGTACTGGAGTCTTTTTGGCTGAGGCGCTATGACGGGACTGATGAATTGGAGGGGTGGGGGTGAGGGCAAAGAGGTCAACGTTGCAGAGGGACAGTTTCTGACGAACACTGGGATGGGTAGCTGGAGGGGGTCTGGGAGTGGAGGAAGAGGAGGTGGTTGTAGGAGGTGTCACTTTAGGTGTTTTGGGTGCAGGTACTGGAGGCTGTTGTGAGGTGGATGGATGTTGGGTGTGTGGGTGCCCGCGTTTGTGTACTTTGGGAGGGGGCGTCACAGACACACTGGGAGAGGACACAGGGGACGTGTAAATGGGAGTGGGGTGGTGAGTGCAGGTGAGCGGGGTGTGGTGCTGGGTGTTCTGGTGCGACTCCTAGTGCCTGTAGATGTAGTGCATGCAGATGAGAGTGTAGACGATACTGGGAGGGAGGAGGGAGACGACGAGGAGGGGGACACAGTGGAGGCAGTGGATGTTGCTGTGTCTGCATGTGGGTGATGCTTCTGTGAGTGCCTGTAGGTTGTGTGGTGCCTATGTTTGCCTGAGCTACTTTTGGGTGTTGAGGTGTATGCATGCTTGTCTAATGGTGTGCTTGGGACAGGCTGGGGTACAGGGGATTGGGTCTGGGTGGAGGAAGTTAGAAGGGGGAGGCTAGAGACGGGGACAATGGCTGCCATCAGTGCTGAGGCCAGAGATTGCATGGTTCGATGATGGGCAGCCAGACCAGAATGAATGCCCTCCAGGAATGCATTAGTGTGTTGCAACTCCCTTTCTACACCCTGGATGGCATTCACAATGGTAGACTGCCCAACAGTGAGTGACCTGAGGAGGTCAATGGCCTCCTCACTGAGGGCAGCAGGGTGACTGGGGCAGGGGCTGAGGTGCCTGGGGCGAAGGTGATGCCCACCCTCCTGGGTGAGCGGGCACGGGGCGAACGCTGAGGGGCTGCTGGGAGGGCGGTGCTGGCGGCTGTACCTGTAGAAGTGGGGGGCACAGATGGTGCCGCCACCACAAGGGAGCTCCCATCGGCGGACGAGTCCGTGTCGCTGGTTGGTGATCCGGTGACCGACGTGTAGCTCCCCTCGCCCTCCATCCCACTGATGCATTCTGTGTCCGTGGTGTGGCCCTCCATGGCCATGTGGGATGCAGCTCCCTCGTGCCCCAGTGCCACTGTACCTCTGCCTGATGATGCTGATGCACAAAAGAACAGGGAGAGCAGAAACAGGGGGAGGGGACGACAGAAGAAAGACAGGTTGAGTGCATGGCTTACCGCTACCGTTGGCGGACAATACTGACACAGCAGCCCCCTGCACTACGCCGTGCTCTTGGCCTCTACAGATGCAATTGCTGGGATGTGGCCTACATGCCTATGGTGGACATCCGCTCACATGGATGCCACAGGGGAATCTATACCTGTACTTGGCCCACTACTGAGGTGGGGTGGAGTGCCACATGTCCTGCATTACGGAGGGGCCTAGCCTACGTATTTCTGCCTGGCCTAGGTACAACCACAGCCCTCCTCCCCCACCCAGACCCCTCAACTGCGCGCCAAGTCCCCAGAATGAGGTTGTACTCACCCCCTTGTGTCTGCTGTGATGCCCTCAAGCGCCCATCCAACTCCGGGTAGGTCACCGCCAGGATCCGGAACATCAGGGGGGCCATGGTGCGACGGGCACCCCTCCCACGTTGGGAGGCCATCCCCAGCTGAGCCTCTGCCGTTTTCTTGCTCCAGCGGCGAATGTCCTCCCATCTTTTCCGGCAGTGGGTGCCCCGTCTCTGGTGGACCCCCAGGGTCCGGACTTCTTTGGCGATGGCACGCCAAATGTCCTTCTTCTGGTGGGCGCTGACCTACATGACATGCACAAGGGAAGAAGAGAAGTCATTACCAACTGCACCGTCGATGTGAGTGGCCCCCATCCCTACCCTTGCCATGTGGCACATGCATTCACATGCATTCATGTTCCCTGAACTCTGCCCCCTTCCCTCTTACAACCCGCCCTCTCCACCCAGGCATAGCCCATACAACGCGCTCCCTGTGTTCTTACCTGTTGGTCTGGAGGACCGTAGAGTAGCGTGTACTGGGGGAGGACCCCGTCTACTAGCTTCTCCAACTCCTGAGCAGTGAAGGCAGGGGCCCTTTCCCCAGACGCAGCAGCCATTGTCTCGTCCAGACCGAGGTCACAGCAGCACTTGCAGTGTAGGTCCTCTCCTGTCGAAGATCAGGTATCGAGTGATTGAACAGATAGAAAATGGCGGTGACGTCCGCGGCGGTGCGTATCATCACCGCCGGCGCACTTCATCATTGGCTCCTGGGACCCATAGTGTCCAATGTTAACCAATGCAGCATTGCGCCGCGGTCTACGACCGCCTACCGCGGCGGGGTACAACGCCAGCACAGTGACCTCACATTTCCATTGTCCCAGTTTAGGGGTCAGGCAGCCACCATTTCAGGGGCCCACATGGCTTCATTTACTACTACGTCACACATAGCTAGGCCTACACTCAACACACATACAGGAAGGGTTTTGTGTTTGGTGTCGTGTTCTGTGTATCTGTGGGTACATACCTGGAAATTTGTTGACTCTGTGGTCGCTGTTGTCCTTCCTAGGCACCGTCAGCTGGGACAATTGAGAAGATGGCGGAATCCTCCAGTATACCGACCGCTGGTAGACCTGTTGAGAATGGAGGAGCGACATTTAATCGTCACCTACAGGTTTGACCGTGCCACTATTCAGGAACTATGTACCCAGTTGGAGCCAGACCTGATGTCGCCAATCCGCCATCCCACTGGAATCCCCCTGACATGCAGGTGCTGTCAGTGCTCATTTCCTTGCTAGTGGGTCTTTTCAGACAACAGTGGCCATGGCATCAGGGATGTCCCAGCCTATGTTTTCCAACGTGTTGTCCAGAGTGTTGGCTGCCCTGCTGAAACATGTAAGGAGATACATCGTTTTCCCTGAGGTGGAGGATTTGGCTACAGTTAAAGGTGATGTGATGGGTCTTTTCACTCCGACCCACACATTTCCCCGACTTGTGCTGACTCTGCCTTTGTTGCACTGGAGCTAGCCCAGGATCACAGCGCTGACATTGGCTGCCGATCACAAACGCGGGAGTTGACGGGATTTAAAAGACTGCTTCCTTCCCTTCAGGAGCGCGACACCGGGAATAGGAGCTGGGAGACACCGGAGATTGTAGAGAGAGAAGACGCCGAGAAAACCAAAGAAGACGCTGCCTCGTGGAGGAACAAAACGCTGCCGGGATCGGGACCGGCAGAAACCCTGGAAGACGACCGCTGACCCCGGGAAGCCGAACGGAAAAGCCGCCACGCTTCAGGAGAAGCGTGGCCTCTCCAGGTACAGGGTGAGGGACAAGGGAAACCGGGCGGGAGGCGGGAGGTGCGGAA
This sequence comes from Pleurodeles waltl, assembly GCF_031143425.1. Lineage (NCBI taxonomy): Eukaryota > Metazoa > Chordata > Amphibia > Caudata > Salamandridae > Pleurodeles > Pleurodeles waltl. The sequence goes on from NC_090442.1 coordinate 571,697,779, forward strand.
AGGAGGGAGGAAAGGGGTCACAAAAGGGAACAACACTGGGAAGAAAGGGGTGGGCACGAAACGGGCACACTGAGAAGAAAGGAAGACAGACGGGAGAGCGAGGAAGAGAAAAGACAGCAAGGAGAGATATACTGATTTATGTGAAGGCAGAGAACAGAGAAAATAAGAAAACGATAGAAAGAAGACAGACGGGAGAGCAAGGAAGAGAAAAGACAGCAAGGAGAGATATGGAAAATTTCACTTACCCAGTGTACATCTGTTCGTGGCATTAGTCGCTGCAGATTCACATGCTGTGCACATCCCGCCATCTGGTGTTGGGCTCGGAGTGTTACAAGTTGTTTTTCTTCGAAGAAGTCTTTTCGAGTCACGAGACCGAGGGACTCCTCCCATTTCGACTCCATTGCGCATGGGCGTCGACTCCATCTTAGATTGTTTTCCCCGCAGAGGGTGAGGTAGGAGTTGTGTATGCTAGTAATAGTGCCCATGCAATGGAGTGAATGCGTATGTACATAATAAAGTTTCAAGTAATCTATTTACAAATGTACAAATGTTTAAGATCTACTTCTAAACGGCTACAGGCTCCCGGGGAGGCGGGTGGGCGCATGTGAATCTGCAGCGACTAATGCCACGAACAGATGTACACTGGGTAAGTGACATTTTCCATTCGATGGCATGTGTAGCTGCAGATACACATGCTGTGCATAGACTAGTAAGCAGTTATCTCCCCAAAAGCGGTGGTTCAGCCTGTAGGAGTTGAAGTAGTTTGGAATAATGTTATTAGTACAGCTTGACCTACTGTTGCTTGTTGTGCAGTTAGCACATCTACACAGTAGTGCTTGGTAAATGTATGAGGCGTAGACCATGTCGCTGCCTTACATATTTCGTTCATTGGAATATTTCCTAGAAAGGCCATGGTAGCACCTTTCTTTCTGGTTGAGTGTGCCTTTGGTGTAATAGGCAGTTCTCTTTTAGCTTTAAGATAGCAGGTTTGAATGCACCTAACTATCCATCTAGCAATGCCTTGTTTTGAAATTGGATTTCCTGTATGAGGTTTTTGAAAGGCGATAAATAGTTGTTTTGTCTTTCGAATTAGTTTTGTTCTGTCAATGTAGTACATTAGTGCTCTTTTGATGTCTAATGTATGTAGTGCTCTTTCAGCTACAGAATCTGGCTGTGGGAAGAACACTGGTAATTCTACCGTTTGATTCAAGTGGAACGGTGAGATTACTTTTGGTAAAAATGTGGGATTTGTTCGTAGAACAACTTTATTTTTGTGTATTTGAATAAATGGTTCTTGAATGGTAAACGCTTGAATTTCACTCACTCTTCTTAGAGATGTGATGGCAATTAAAAATGCAACTTTCCACGTTAAGTATTGCATTTCACAAGAGTGCATGGGCTCAAAAGGTGGGCCCATGAGTCGTGTTAAGACAATGTTGCGGTTCCATGAAGGAACTGGTGGCGTTCTTGGTGGTCTAATTCTCTTTAGGCCTTCCATAAACGCTTTTATGACTGGTATCCTAAATAATGAAGTTGAGTGCGTAATTTGCAGGTAAGCTGAAATTGCAGCAAGATGTATTTTTATGGAAGAGAAAGCTAGTTTTGCTTTTTGCAAATGTAGTAAGTATCCTACTATATCTTTTGTAGATGCGTGTAAGGGTTGAATTTGATTATTATGGCAGTAATAGACAAATCTTTTCCACTTATTTGCATAGCAGTGTCTAGTGGTAGGCTTTATAGCTTGTTTTAGGACCTCCATACATTCTTGTGTGAGGTCGAAGTGTCCGAATTCTAGGATTTCAGGAACCAAATTGCTAGATTCAGCGATGCTGGATTTGGATGCCTGATCTGTTGTTTGTGTTGTGTTAACAGATCTGGTGTGTTTGGTAGTTTGACATGAGGTACTACTGACAGGTCTAGTAGTGTTGTGTACCAAGGTTGCCTTGCCCATGTTGGTGCTATTAGTATGAGTTTGAGTTTGTTTTGACTCAACTTGTTTACTAGATATGGAAGGAGTGGGAGAGGGGGAAAAGCGTAAGCAAATATCCCTGACCAGTTCATCCATAGCACATTGCCCTGAGACTGATGTTGTGGGTACCTGGATGCGAAGTTTTGGCATTTTGAGTTTTCTTTCGTTGCAAATAGATCTATTTGTGGTGTTCCCCAAATTTGGAAGTAAGTGTTCAGTATTTGTGGGTGAATCTCCCATTCGTGGATCTGTTGGTGATCCCGTGAGAGATTGTCTGCTAACTGATTCTGAATTCCTGGAATAAATTGTGCTATTAGGCGAATGTGGTTGTGAATAGCCCAATGCCATATTTTCTGTGTTAGGAGACACAACTGAGTTGAGTGTGTCCCTCCTTGTTTGTTTAGGTAGTACATTGTTGTCATGTTGTCTGTTTTGACAAGAATGTATTTGTGGGTTATCATGGGTTGAAATGCTTTCAGCGCTAGAAATACCGCTAACAGTTCTAGGTGATTTATGTGTAACTGTTTTTGCTGTACGTTCCATTGTCCTTGGATGCTGTGTTGATTGAGGTGTGCTCCCCACCCTGTCATGGAAGCATCTGTTGTTATCACGTATTGTGGCACTGGGTCTTGGAAAGGCCGCCCTTGGTTTAAATTTATACTGTTCCACCATTGAAGCGAGATGTATGTTTGGCGGTCTATCAACACCAGATCTAGAAGCTGACCCTGTGCTTGTGACCATTGTGATGCTAGGCACTGTTGTAAGAGCCGCATGTGTAACCTTGCATTTGGGACAATGGCTATGCATGGGGACATCATGCCTAGTAGTTTCAGTATTATTTTGACTTGTACTTTTTGTTTTGGATACAAGGTTTGTATTACATTGTGAAATGTTTGTACTCTTTGTGGACTTGGAGTAGCAATCCCTTTTTCTGTGTTGATTGTTTCTCCTAAGTATTGCTGTGTTTGGCACGGCTGCAGGTGTGACTTTGCGTAGTTGATTGAGAAACCTAGTTTGTGTAGGGTTTCTATGACATATTTTGAGTGTTGTGAACACCGTTTTAGCGTATTGGTTTTGATTAACCAATCGTCCAGGTATGGGAACACATGTATTTGCTGCCTTCTGATATGTGCAGCTACTACTGCCAGGCATTTTGTAAAAACTCTTGGCGCAGTTGTTATTCCAAATGGCAACACTTTGAATTGGTAATGTATCCCTTGGAATACAAACCTTAGGTACTTTCTGTGTGAAGGATGTATTGGTATATGGAAATATGCATCCTTTAGGTCTAGTATTGTCATGTAGTCTTGTTGCTTGAGCAGTGGGATTACGTCTTGTAGAGTAACCATGTGAAAATGGTCTGATTTGATGTAGGTATTTAATGTTCTGAGATCTAGTATCAGTCTCAGGCTCTTGTCCTTTTTGGGTATCAAGAAGTACAGCGAGTAAACTCCTGTGTTTAATTGATCTTTTGGTACTAATTCTATTGCTTCTTTCTGTAGCAATGCCTGAACTTCTAGTCCTAGAAGATCTATATGTTGTTTTGACATATTGTGTGTTTTCGGTGGGACGTTTGGAGGGATTTTGAGAAATTCTATGCAATAACCATGCTGGATAATTGCTAAGACCCAAGTGTCTGTTGTTATTTCCTCCCAATGTGTGTAAAACTTGGTTAGTCTCCCCCCCCACAGGTGTTATGTGTTGGGGATTTGTGACCTTGAAGTCACTGTTTGTTTTGAGGAGTTTTGGGACTTTGGAACTTTCCTCTGTTTCTTGGAAACTGTCCTCCTCTATATTGTCCCCGAAAACCTCCCCGCTGATACTGGCTCTGGTAAGTGGGCTTTGTTTGTGAGGTTGTGGCTTCTGTGGTTTGCCCTCGAAAACCCCCTCGAAATTGTGTTTTTCGAAATGTGCCTCTGCTCTGCGGGGAGTAGAGCGCGCCCATGGCTTTGGCCGTGTCAGTGTCTTTTTTAAGTTTTTCAATTGCAGTGTCCACCTCCGGCCCAAACAACTGCTGATGAATGGCATATTCAGCACAGCTTGCTGTATCTCTGGTTTAAATCCTGATGTACGCAGCCATGCATGCCTCCTTATCGTTACTGCTGTGTTGACAGTTCTAGCAGCGGTGTCTGCAGCATCCATTGCTGATCGAATTTGATTATTGGAGATATCTTGTCCCTCTTCGACCACTTGCTGCGCTCTTTTTTGAAACTCCTTTGGCAAGTGTTCAATAAGGTGTTGCATCTCGTCCCAATGGGCCCTATCATATCTGGCTAGCAAAGCTTGCGAATTAGCAATACGCCACTGGTTTGCTGCCTGTGCCGCCACCCTTTTGCCAGCCGCGTCGAATTTTCTACTCTCTTTATCTGGAGGTGGCGCGTCTCCTGAAGTATGAGAGTTGGCTCTTTTGCGCGCTGCTCCAACTACAACAGAGTCCGGTGATAGCTGTTGTGTGATGTACACTGGGTCTGTTGGTGGCGGTTTATATTTTTTATCTACTCTTGGAGTAATGGCTCTCCCTTTGACAGGCTCTTCAAACACTTGTTTGGAGTGTTTTAGCATTCCGGGCAACATTGGCAGACTTTGATATTGACTGTGCGTAGACGACAGTGTAAAAAGGAAGTCATCTTCAATGGGTTCTGAGTGAAGGTTGACATTGTGAAATGCTGCTGCCCTTGATACCACTTGAATGAAGCCTGTACTATCCTCAGGCGGCGAGGGTCTTGCTGGATAGCATTGAGGACTATTGTCGGACACTGGTGCGTCGTAAAGGTCCCATGCGTCAGGGTCATCTTGACTCATCCCCGTATGTGTTGGGGATTGCATCATTGGTGGAGTGGCTACCGGTGATAGTTGTGGAGAGTGATGTGGGGATGGTGGTGGTGTTATTTGTTTAGCCACTTTTGCTTGTGGCTGTTTGTCCTTGTCCTGGTCTTGGAAGGCAAGTTTTCGTTTCATTCTGATTGGGGGAAGAGTGCTGATCTTCCCTGTATCTTTCTGAATAAAGAGCCGCCTTTGCGTGTGATCTGGCTCTATTGTCTGTAATTCTTCTTCAAATCTGTGTGTCTTCATTTGAGAGGACAGTCCTTGTTCCTCTGAATAGGAACTAATTTTCGGTTCGGAGGCCGGATGTTTCGGCACCGAAACCTTTTCTGCTGCTTTTTTCGGCTCCGACAAAATCTTTTTGCTTTTCGGCGTAGCGCCCTCTCGGTGCCGACCAATTTCGGTGCCGCTGTCTCGGTGCCAAATCTTTTCGGAGCCACTCTCTCGGGTCCGAGATTGCTGCATGCCTGTATCTCGACCGGAGTCGGATGACTTCGACACCAGCTCGCCCTTTTTCGGTGCCGATGGACGGTCACCTACTTTTCGGGTTAAGCCATGGCCTGTTGGCGGTGGCGTCCCCTGGGCTTTGGCAGTCTTTTCGTGAGTTTTTTGTTTCGACGTCTTACTCACGGTTTTCGGTGTTTCTTCGGGATCGACCTCCTCCGAGTCCGAATCCTGGATGGAGAATGTTTCTTCCTCCTCCTCGAAACACCCTTGTCCTGTCGGCGCCGACGCCATTTGCAGTCTTCTTGCTCTTCGGTCCCTGAGTGTCTTCCTCGACCGAAACGCTCGACAGGCCTCACAAGTATCCTCCTTGTGTTCTGGTGACAAACACAAGTTACAGACCAGGTGTTGATCTGTATATGGATACTTGTTATGGCATTTTGGACAGAAGCGGAATGGGGTCCGTTCCATCAGCCTTGAAGAGACACGAGGCCGGGCCGACCAGGCCCCGACGGGAATCGAAAACCCCGACGGGCCACCGGAGCTCTTCTCAATTCGGTGTCGATCTGTTGTAACTAACCCGATACCGAACGCAAACAATACCGACGATTTTTCCGAGATTCTAACTAACTTTCCGACCCGAAACACGGAGCGAAAAGGAACACGTCCGAACCTGATGGCGGAAAAAAAACAATCTAAGATGGAGTCGACGCCCATGCGCAATGGAGTCGAAATGGGAGGAGTTCCTCGGTCTCGTGACTCGAAAAGACTTCTTCGAAGAAAAACAACTTGTAACACTCAGAGCCGAACACCAGATGGCGGGATGTGCACAGCATGTGTATCAGCAGCTACACATGCCATCGAACACTGAGTTATATGAAGACAGAAAACAGAGAAAGGGAAAAAGAAGAAAACGATAAGAAAGGAAGACAGGACAACAAGGACAGGAACAGAACAAGAGAACCAGTGAAGAATAAGGGAGAGAATGAAAAGAAAAGACCAGAGAAAGATACTTAGGGAAAGAGAGAGAGAGGCAAGGAAAACCAGTAAAACCTCTATCCCACACTTACCCGTACTATATTCTTTTTTCCCACACGCTTCCCGCGAGGTCCTGAGAGAGAGAGAGAGAGAGAGAAAGAGAGAAGAGAAAGAGGAAGAAGACGCGAGCTGTCCTCAAGAGGGAGAAGACGCAACGATCTATCAGCCATAAAAACCTTTCACATCAGACTGATTTCTATTCAACCAAATAAATCATACCTTTTAATATAAGGAAACCCGCGCAGTCTAGTCTTTATAACAACCATCCTCTTACAGGTGACTTCTATGCCCTTGGACATATCCCCAACATCATAGGTGCTATTGATGGGACCCATGTAGCTCTGGTCCCCCCCCCTCCACAGGAGTGAACAGGTGTACAGGAACCGGAAGAGTTATCATTCTATGAATGTACAGATGGTATGTTTGGCAGACCAGTACATCTCGCAGGTAAATGCTATGTTCCCTGGCTCAGTGCATGACGCCTACATCCTGCGGAATAGCAGCATCCCTTATATGATGGGTCAACTCCAGAGGCACTGTGTGTGGCTATTAGGGGACTCTGGTTACCCCAACCTGTCCTGGCTATTGACCCCAGTGAGGAATCCCAGGACCAGGGCAGAGGAACGCTACAATAAGGCCCATGGGTGGACTAGGAGGGTGATCGAACGCACCTTCGGCCTCCTGAAGGCCAGGTTCAGGTGCCTCCATATGACAGGTGGTTCCCTATTCTACTCACCCAAGAAGGTGTGCCACATCATCATCACCTGCTCGATGCTTCACAATCTTGCTTTGCGACGCCAGGTGCCTCTTCTGCAGGAGGATGGTCCAGATGACGGTGTTGTGTTAGCTGTGGAGCCTGTGGACCCTGTGGACAGTGATGAGGAGGAAGCTGAGGAAGAAGACATAGACAAAAGGGAGTCAGTCATACAGCAATATTTCCAGTGACACACAGGTGAGAACATTTTCATTTTTACCATTACATTCACTTTCACACGTCTTCCTCTATCCTGTCTGTCATTTCATACCAGTATTTGGTCACTGAGTTGTACCTTTCCATTACGGTTTCACAGGTGTGGTTACCAACGTGTGTCATCTGCTTGCATCCTTCAAGGACTTGTGATGTGTGACATAGGTATGTTGGCTTTACAATTGGAAACACATTATGACACTGTCATTGATAATACATATTTACAGAATCACAGACTGACTCCAGATTGTTTTGTGGTTCAAGGGTGTTTATTGAAGTGGTCTAAAATGGAGGTGGGTTGTAATATGGTGATGGGGGACGGTGGAGGAATGTCCATGGCAGAGTCCAGTCCATTGGTCACACAGGTGCACTGCCCATATGGGCATAGGAAGTGGAGCTGGGGCAGTTTAAGTATGGACAGAGTAACAAAGTGGGACAGTGGGAGTACAATCAGGGTGGTCTCATTTCCTGGCGGGGGTCTTGCCATCTTGCTCTGTCCTGTTCCTGGATCTCAGGGACCATTTGCGTGGTGGTTGTCCGTCTGCAGGGGGTGGGGTGCTGGTGTGGTGGTCCTGTGGCAGGGCACCCTGTCCACTAACGCCGGCGGAGGTGGTGGGCAGTTCATCGTCCAGGCTAGTGTCAGGGGCCCCTTGGAGTGCCACAGTGTCCCTCATGGTCTGCTGTATGTCCTCCAGCACCCCTACGATGGTGCCCAGGGCAGAGCTGATGGTCCTGAGCTCCTCCATGAACCCCAAATACTGCTCCTCCTGCAGGCGCTGGGTCTCCTGAAGCTTGTCCAGGACCGTCGCCATCGTCTCCTGGGAGTGGTGGTATGCTCCCATGATGGAGGAGAGGGCCCCTTGGAGAGTGGGTTCCCTTGGCCTGTCCGCCCCCTGTCGCACAGCAGCCCTCCCAGTTCCCCTGTGTTCCTGTGTTCCTGGGCCTCCGTCCCCTGGACCGTGTGCCCACTACCACTGCTCCCAGGTCCCTGATTTTCTTGGGGTGGTGGGTTCTCCTGGGTTCCCTGTAGTGGTGGACACACCGCTGATTGACATGTCCTGTGGACGGAGGTATGGGCCCGCTGGGTGGGTGCTGTGCTGGTGTTACCAGAGGGTGGAAGGTCAGTGTTGGGCTGTGCCTGTGCAAGGGGAACCAACTGTCCCGAGGCCCACGCTGGTCCAGGCTGGTCATCAGGATCCAGTAGGGCAGAGCTGCTATCGTCACTGTGGGCCTCTTCTGTGGGTGGAGTGGAGTTGTCTGGACCCTCCGGTGTGGTGACGTTCCTTCGTGGTCCTGCAGGGACATAAGAGCATGATTATTGAGCATGCTTTCGTGAGGGGTGACCATGCTTAGTTGTGTCATGCAGGGCTTGGTGTTGGGATGGGTGGTTTGTGTTATTAGTACATTAGTGAGGAGTTGGAGTGATAGGGGAGGGAGTGAGGGTGGGGGTGTGTGATAGCATGCAGGTAGGGTGGGGGATATGATAGTGTAGATTTGACTTACCAGAGTCCATTCCGCCACCGACTGCTCCGAGGCCCCCTGGATGCATGATGGTCAAGACTTGCTCCTCCCATGTTGTTAGTTGTGGGGGAGGAGGTGGGAGTCCGCCGCCAGTCCGATGAACCACAATGTTGTGCCTGGAGACCACTGAACGCACCTTCTCCCGTAGGTCGTTCCACCTCTTCCTGATGTCCTCCCGATTTCTTGGATGCTGTCCCACAGCGTTGACCCTGTCCACTATTCTGCGCCATAGCTCCATCTTCCTGCCTATGGATGTGTGCTACACCTGTGAGCCAAATAGCTGAGGCTCTACCCGTAGGATTTCCTCCACCATGACCCGGAGCTCCTCCTCGGAAAACCGGGGGTGTCTTTGGCGTGACATGGGGTGGTGTGGGTGATGTGTGGGGTGGTGTCAGTGTTGATGTGTGTGGTGATGTGTAGTGGTGTGTGGTGTATTGTGCGTGTAATGTTGTATGGGTGATGGTGTTGTGTGCCTCTGTGTGGTGAGGTTCTCAGTTGCTGTGCTCTCTGTCTCTCTGGCCTTCGGTCGTGACTTGTGGTCGTAGGGGTTTGTGGGTGATGTGGGTGTGTGTTTCATATTGTGTTGGGTGTGTGGGAGTGGTGTGTGTATGTGTATCAGGTGTGTGTATTTTGAATTGGCCAATGTGGCGGTGTTTTGGAGATGTGTGTGTATTTTGAGCGCGGCGGTGTATACGCCAATGGAATACCGCGTTTGAAAGACCGCCGCGTGGATTCGTGGGTCGTAATAGCATGGGCGTGTTTCTGTTGGCGTGGAGGTTTTGTTTTTGCCATTTTTACACTGACCTTTGGTTTGGCGGAGTTGTGTGGGTGTCTGTATTTCGGCGGAATCCGAGATGTGTGTCATAATAGCTGTGGCGGCACGGCAGTAAGCGGCTTTTACCGCCAATGTTGTAATGACCCCACAAGTCTCTTTCAAGCACAAAGTACCTGGTTTGGAGTGGAAAATCTCCGCAGAGGGAAGCAGAAGAAGAGATACGTGGAAAAATGGTGTGTGCGTCGATTTCTCCCCAGCACACACGGACTTGCGTTGTTATTTTTCATGCGGGGAAGTCGTGCGCTGTTTTCTGGCGTGCAGACAGTCTCTTTCTGTGGGTCGCGGGGATTACCAGATGTCCCGGGTCTGTGCGTGGATTCTCCTGCTTGTTTTCCAGCTGCGCGTCGTTCCGCGGGTTGTGCGTCGAAGTTTCGCTCTCACAGCAGGCGTGGTGTCGATTTCCCCTCTGGAAGTCGGCCGGCGTTGTCCTTGCGAGGCCGTGCGTCGAAGTTCCGGTCGCCCCGAAGGCGTTGCGTCGATCAGCGTTGGTGTGCGGGTTTTTCTTGCAGCGGAACAAGCTGTGCGTCGAAATGTTCGGCGCACGAAGTGTCCAAATGAAAAAGAGAAGTCTTTTTGGTCCTGAGACTTCAGGGAACAGGAGGCAAGCTCTATCCAAGCCCTTGGAGAGCACTTTTGCAGCCAGACAAGAGTTCAGCAAGGCAGCAGGCCAACAGCAAGGCAGCAGTCCTTTGTAGAAAGCAGTCAGGTGACTCCTTTGAGCAGCCAGGCAGTTATTCTTGGCAGGATGCAGCTTCTGGTTCAGGTTTCTTCTCCAGCAAGTGAGACTTCAAAGAGTGGCTAAGAAGTGCACCAGGTCCCCTTTCAGTTCAATCCTGTCTGCCAGGGTCCCTGTAGGGGGTGTGGCAGTCCTTTGTGTGAGAGCAGGCCCTCCACCCTCCCAGCCCAGGAAGACCCATTCAAAATGCAGATATATGCAAGTGAGGCTGAGTACCCTGTGTTTGGGGTGTGTCTGAGTGAATGCACAAGGAGCTGTCAACCAAGCCCAGCCAGACATGGATTGTAAGGCACAGAAAGATTTAAGTGCAAAGAAATGCTCACTTTCTAAAAGTGGCATTTCTAGAATAGTAATATTAAATCCAACTTCACCAGTCAGCAGGATTTGGTATTACCATTCTGGCCATACTAAATATGACCTTCCTACTCCTTTCAGATCAGCAGCTACCACTTCAATACTGTATGAGGGCAGCCCCAATGTTAGCCTATGAAGGGAGCAGGCCTCACAGTAGTGCAAAACGAATTTAGGAGTTTTACACTACCAGGACATGTAAACTACCTAGGTACATGTCCTGCCTTTCCCCCCACACAGCACCCTGCTCTAGGGGTTACCTAGGGCACACATTAGAGGTGACTTATATGTGGAGAAAGGGGAGGTTTAGGCTTGGCAAGTACTTTTAAATGTCAAGTCGAGGTGTCAGTGAAACTGCACACACAGGCCATGCAATGGCAGGCCTGAGACTAGGAAAAGGGGCTACTTAAGTGGGTGGCACAACCAGTGCTGCAGGCCCACTAGTAGCATTTAATCTACCGGCCCTATGCACATATAGTGCACATTACTAGGGACTTATAAGTAAATTAAATAGTCCAATCAGGTATGATCCAAGATTACCATGTTTAAAGGGAGAGAGCATATGCACTTTAGCACTGGTTAGCAGTGGTAAAGTGTGCAGAGTCTAAAAGCCAGCAAAAACAGTGTCCAAAAAGTGGAGGGAGGCAGGCAAAAAGTTTGGGGTGACCACCCTAAGGCTGTCAGGTCTAACACCCAATCTTTCCTATTTTTTGTGCTTTCAGCCTCCTTCCAGTTAGTGACAGAAATGGGTGTGAAACCAATGCTGCATCCCAGAAAGCTAAACATTTCTGAAAATAAGACAAAATTCTGAATTCAGCAAGGGTTAATTTGTGTAGATCCTACAAGTGTTTTCTACACAAAATAACAGCTGAAGTAAACAAATATTAAAACTGAGGTGAAAAAAACTGCAATTTTTCTCCACGTTTTACTCTGTAACTTTTTCCTGCGATGTCAGATTTTTGAAAGCAATATACCGTTACTTCTGCTGGACTCTTCTGGTTGCGGGGATGTATAGGGCTTGTAGGTTCATCAAGAACCCTAGGTAACCAGAGCCAATAAATGAGCTGCACCTTGCAATGGGTTTTCATTCTATACTAGGCATACAGCAATTCATTTGCTGAAATATAAAAAGGAGAAAACCCTTGTATTTCCAAAATGGGCACAAGATAAGGTGTTGAGAAGCAGTGGTTACTTGCACATCTCTGAATTCCGGGATGCCCATACTAGCATGTGAATTACAGGGCATTTCTCAAATAGATGTCTTTTTTACACACTGTCTTACATTTGGAAGGAACAAATGTAGAGAAAGACAAGGGGCAATAACACTTATTTTGCTATTCTGTGTTCCCCCAAGTCTCCTGATAAAAATAGTTCCTCACTTGCGTGGGTAGGCCTAATGCTCGGGACAGAAAACACAACATGGCACATCACATTTTTACATTGAAATCTGACATGTTTTTTGCAAAGTGCCTAGCTGTAGATTTTGGCCTCTAGCTCAGCCGGCACCTAGGGAAACTTACCAAACCTGCGCATTTTTGAAAACTAGACACCTAGGGGAATGACTTGTGGGGCTTTGACCAAGTTCTGTTACCCAGAATCCTTTGCAAACCTCAAAATGTGGCCCAAAAACACTTTTTCCTCATATTTCGGTGACAGAAAGTTCTGGAATCTGAGAGGAGCCACAAATTTCCTTCCACCCAGCGTTCCCCCAAGTCTCTTGATAAAAATGGTACCTCACTTGTGTGGGTAGGCCTAGAGCTCGCGAAAGTAAATACCCCAAAACACTATCTGGACACATCAAAATTATCAAATACAAAACTACCTGTTTTTGCAGAGGGGGGGGGGGAGGGGGAGCGAGGGGGGCACGGGTCCTGGGCTCAGCAGCCATCTAGCGAAACGTACCAAACCCAGACATTTCTGATAACTAGACACTCGAGGGAATCCAGGGAGGTGTGACTTGTGTGGATCTCCTAATGTTTTCTTACCCAGAATCCTCACCAAACCTCAAATTTAGCTTTAAAAAAAACGAATTTTTCCCACATTTCTGTAAGGAATCACCAAACCTGGACACATTTCCTACCACCCAACGTTCCCCTCAGTCTCACGGTAAAAATTATACCTCACTTGTGTAGGTGGGCCAAGTGCATGTGACAGGGAAGAGCCAAAAACATGTCGAAGTTGAGGTGGAACTACAGCGGTTCCAAAAGGACAGTTTGAAAAAAGAAATTTAGGCTGACAAGTGCAGCAGAATTTTTATCGTTATAGATGAGACAATGTTGGGTGGTAGGAATTTTGTGGATTCCTGCAGATTCCGGAAGGTTCCATCACAAAAATGTGCAAAATATGTGTGATTTCAAGCAAAGTTGGAGGTTTGCAGGGCATTGTGGGTAAGAAAATGGTGCAGGGTGCATGTGAAGCACACCACCCTGGAATCAACCAGATGTTTAGTTTTCAGATGTCCTAGGTCTTGTGGATTTTTCTACATGGCAGCGTCCCAAAGTCAAAAAAGTGCAGCCCTCACCATTCCCAGTGGGGCGATTTTGAGAGTTACCAAGCTCTCATGGCCCAAATGTGAAACCAAAACCCAAAATAATCAAATGTCCTCTTGCTTGCCGTGGGATAAGATGTTTTAGTGTGCGGAGGGAGAGCTGATAGACTGTTGCCCCCTTCAGTTCTGGTGGGGGCATAACCAGGACCATACTGGTTGACAGCCACCACCCCACTATTTTTTTATTTTTTATTCCATGGCATCTAGTAGACTTTCTGCCCCCCAATGTGTGGATTGGGGGTAATTGCCAATTCTGCCCACTGGTGGGCATAACAACTTTGTCCCCATTTATTTGGGGTGGGTGTATGGCCATACCCCCACCCTCTTAGTTTGAAAAAAAGATCTTCATTGGTTTCTATTGGGCTTTCTGCCCCCCTTGCAGGCAGATGGGCCTTCCAAAAATAGGCCGAACAGTAATGTGCCCCCATGGGGAGTGACCCTTGCCCAAGGGGCTGACCCCTCAAACAAAACACACACCCCAACATCCCTGGTGTCTAATGGTTTCTGCCCCCCTTGGGGGCAAATTGGCCTAACAAAAATAGGCCTAAATACAATTTCCCCCCAGGGGAGCAACCCTTGCCTAAGGGGTCACTCCCCATACATAAAAACATAAAGTAAATTAAAAAATATATATACATATCCTTAGAGTCTAGAGGTTTCTGCCTCGATGGGAGGGAAGAAAAGGCCTAAAAATATGTTGCCCCCCCCTCCCGGAAGCGGCCCTTGCCCAAGGGGCTGCTCCCCTTATGCGTTAGTATAAAAAAACAAAAATCCCTGGTGTCTAGTGGCTTCTGCCCCCACCCCCGGGATAATTTGGCCCCCCGGGGAGCGACCCTTGCCTAAGGGGCCGCTCCCAACATATAAAAAAATATATATATTTATATTTTTTTTTATCTCTGGTGTCTAGGGGTTTTCTGCCCCCCCCCCCCAATATAATTAGCCGATCTGCCTCCAGGGGGGGGGGGGGCAGAAACCACTAGACACCAGGGATTTTTTTTTTAATACTTACACATAAGGGGAGCGGCAAAATATTTTTAGGACATTTCTGCTCCCCCCCACGCTCACAAAGCCCTCCACGACACTGGACCGGCCTACCTCAACGAACGAATCAACTTCCACAAACAAACTCGACAGCTCTGCTCCGCCGACCTCGCCCTTGCTACAGTTCCCCGCATCCAATGCACCACCTCTGGCGGCAGATCCTTCTCCCACCTCGCCGCCAAAACCTGGAACTCCCTCCCCACCAACCTACGCAAGACCCAGGACCTCCTAACCTTCAGAAAGCACCTCAAAACATGGCTCTTCGAGCAGTAACCTTCCCCCCCTCACGCCTTGAGACCCAACCGGGTGAGTAGTGTGCTTAAGAAATTTGATTGATTGATTGATTGATGCACCTAGTAAAGTAGACGTGGTGGGTCAGGTGCATAGGAGAGGTGTTTAGAACTGTTCTATATGGCTGCCCACCTGCAACATGCCGTGCACTGGTTAGTTCCTGAGGGCAACTGGGAAAAACAGCTCTTACATGGCACATACCAAGGACAGCCACTGCCGGTCCTGCTCGATAAGGGCACCAGGATTCACTCTAGGATCCCCTATATTATTCGGCAAGTGGCACAAATCTGGGAATGGGTGGTCCAGCGGGTGATTTGATGCATCCCTTATGCGCCGGATGTGTCTGTGGGTAGTGCAGCTCTCTCTACAAATTGATAACTCTATGTCGGTCCGGAGGGGGAAGGATGGCGGCTGCAATACTATGGGGGACTTATATCCTGAGGGAGCGTTCATCACTCAAGAGGATGTTGTAGAATCTTTTTCCCTGGGTTTGGGACAATGCATCCAGTACATGAAAATCTCAACTACAGCCTACATAGTATGGCCGATATTTCCAATGGAGCCACCCCAGTCTAGCATCCTGAAGACCCTATTAACTACAGCTCAGGGTGGTAGGCTGATCTCTCACATCTATAGAGCACTACGTGAGAACTTACCACCACAGCCCCTAGTCCTAGTCAACCCTCTTGCAGCCAAGGAATGGTTGAAGGTCCACAAGGGGGTCCATACAGTTAGTTCTAATGTGTGCTTTAAACTTGTGCAATACAATTGTATACATCAAACATATCTCACTCCACGTACTTCACACGTAATCTATAATACTAGACTGGCCAATTGTCCAAGATGCGGGGCCCCATCAGGGCTTTTTTTACATATGGTTTGGTCATGTACCTCGCTGTCCACTTATTGGCGTGAAATCCTGCAGATGCTGAACAGGGCATCGGGCTGGGCTGTGCCACTTGAGGTTCGACAGATGTTGCTGGGGCTCTTTCCCTCCCAAGATGAAGCTAAGCCAAAGGTTTCTTCTTCAAGGTCTAGTGTTAGCGAAACGTCATATCGCTATGGGTTGCTTAGTCCGACATCTCCCACACTTGCAGATTGGTTGAGAGATATATCAGAGTGGGCGGTTGCAGAGGAGGTCTGCATAAAAAACATACTCAGGGATGAGAACTTGGAAGATGATCTAAGAACTTGAGGCCATAAGTATGAACACATTTTCCCACAGACATAGAATGGGTAAAACCATTTGATATATCTGGCCCTTGGTCCGCTATGATCTCCAGGAACCGCAGGAGTTGGCTGCCATTGGGAGCTCTGCCATAAACCATGCTGGCTAGCTCGAGGTCCTGATGGCTGGGAATTTGGAGACTCCTAGATTCTGGAGGGGTGCTTTTTGGCCAGACATACACTACCTAACAAGAATTCCTCTTTTTATTTTCATTTCACACTCTGTGAGCAGAGCAAGGATGGGGTGGATGGGGTCTACAGTGTTTGTTTATCGGACAATATATGGACAGTTGATCCGCCATTCTTCTACGAGGTGTGTTTTCTTTTAGGTATAATTTGTTATGTTATCATTGTGCATTTTTGTATATTCTTTTTTCTACTTCCAGGATACATGGTCGGTGCCTGAATAATAATTTCACCAATACGATTCTAGAGGAGCCCCCTGGGTGGACTATTTTTATGTGCCATGATATACTGTATTTATCTTTGCTTAGGGGGATTGTGGCATGGGACAGTTGATATTTCAGGGATGGTTTGACTCTTATGTGCTGCACTGTCCTGACTGTATTGTGCTATGTAAACTCAATAACATGTGTTTAACCCTTTGTGTGCGTAAGACAGCCAGGTGCTGCAGTGCTCATGTTCATTGGACGGCTCCCGGCACATGAAATCCCTCTAATTCACTTGCTTGTATAGGTATCCCCAAATTAAGAAACGTGCAAATAACCACTGCTTCTAAACTCCATATCTTGTGCCCATTTCGGAAATACATATGTTTCCTTGATACCTATTTTGCACTCTTCATATTTTTCCAAATTACTTACTGAATACACCGGCACACAATGAAAAGCCATTGCAAGGTGCGGCTCAGTTATTAGCTCTGGCAACATAGAGTTCTTGGTGAACCAACAAGCCCAATATATCCTTGCAACCAGAAGGGTCCAGCGGACGCAACGGTATATCGCTTTTGAAAATCTGCCATAGTTATAAGTTACAGATGAAAATGTAGACATAAATGGCTGTTTTTTCAACTAATTTAAATTATTTTATTTCAACTGTTACTTTCTATAGGAAAACATTGAAGGATCTAAACAAATTATCCCTTGCTGAATGCAGAATTATGTGCACTTTTCAGAAATATATAGCCTTCCGGAATCTACCATTGGTTTCACACCCATTTCTACCACTAGCTGAAGGAGGTTTAAACCATAAAAAATAGGAAAAATGGGCTATGTCCCAGTTAGTAAAATGCCAAAACTGTTTTGAAAATGTTGGTTTTCTAATTCAAGTCTGCCTGTTCCTGAAAGCTGGGAAGATGATGATTTCAGCACCACAAACCCTTTGTTGATGCCATTTGCAGAGAAAAACAAACAATGATTTCTTCTGCAACACTTTTTTCCCCACTTTTCCCCAAAAAATAAAAAATAAATTTAGCTGTATTTTAGCTCACTTCTCGGTCCATTACAAGGGAATCCACAAACCATGGACACCTTTAGAATCCCCAGGATGTTGGGAAAAAAAAGATGCAAATTTGTCGTGGATACCTTATGTGGACAAAACGTTATGGGGGCCAAAGCGCCAACTACCCCCAAATAGCCAAAAAAAGGCTTAGCACTGGGGGAGTTGTTGGGGAGGGGGAGGCGACACTAGTAGTGAAAGGGTTAAAAAACATACAGTATTTTGAAATTCCATTTTTAACAGAGATATACAGGGAGTGCAGAATTATTAGGCAAGTTGTATTTTTGAGGATTAATTTTATTATTGAACAACAACCATGTTCTCAATGAACCCAAAAAACTCATTAATATCAAAGCTGAATATTTTTGGAAGTAGTTTTTAGTTTGTTTTTAGTTTTAGCTAGGTTAGGGGGATATCTGTGTGTGCAGGTGACTATTACTGTGCATAATTATTAGGGAACTTAACAAAAAAAATATATATACCCATTTCAATTATTTATTATTACCAGTGAAACCAATATAACATCTCAACATTCACAAATATACATTTCTGACATTCAAAAACAAAACAAAAACAAATCAGTGACCAATATAGCCACCTTTCTTTGCAAGGACAATCAAAAGCCTGCCATCCATGGATTCTGTCAGTGTTTTGATCTGTTCACCATCAACATTGCGTGCAGCAGCAACCACAGCCTCCCAGACACTGTTCAGAGAGGTGTACTGTTTTCCCTCCTTGTAAATCTCACATTTGATGATGGACCACAGGTTCTCAATGGGGTTCAGATCAGGTGAACAAGGAGGCCATGTCATTAGATTTCCTTCTTTTATACCCTTTCTTGCCAGCCACGCTGTGGAGTACTTGGACGCGTGTGATGGAGCATTGTCCTGCATGAAAATCATGTTTTTCTTGAAGGATGCAGACTTCTTCTTGTACCACTGCTTGAAGAAGGTGTCTTCCAGGAACTGGCAGTAGGACTGGGAGTTGAGCTTGACTCCATCCTCAACCCGAAAAGGCCCCACAAGCTCATCTTTGATGATACCAGCCCAAACCAGTACTCCACCTCCACCTTGCTGGCATCTGAGTCGGACTGGAGCTCTCTGCCCTTTACCAATCCAGCCACGGGCCCATCCATCTGGCCCATCAAGACTCACTCTCATTTCATCAGTCCATAAAACCTTAGAAAAATCAGTCTTGAGATATTTATTGGCCCAGTCTTGACGTTTCAGCTTGTGTGTCTTGTTCAGTGGTGGTCGCCTTTCAGCCTTTCTTACCTTGGCCATGTCTCTGAGTATTGCACACCTTGTGCTTTTGGGCACTCCAGTGATGTTGCAGCTCTGAAATATGGCCAAACTGGTGGCAAGTGGCATCGTGGCAGCTGCACGCTTGACTTTTCTCAGTTCATGGGCAGTTATTTTGCGCCTTGGTTTTTCCACACGCTTCTTGCGACCCTGTTGACTATTTTGAATGAAACGCTTGATTGTTCGATGATCACGCTTCAGAAGCTTTGCAATTTTAAGAGTGCTGCATCCCTCTGCAAGATATCTCACTATTTTTGACTTTTCGGAGCCTGTCAAGTCCTTCTTTTGACCCATTTTGCCAAAGGAAAGGAAGTTGCCTAATAATTATGCACACCTGATATAGGGTGTTGATGTCATTAGACCACACCCCTTCTCATTACAGAGATGCACATCACCTAATATGCTTAATTGGTAGTAGGCTTTCGAGCCTATACAGCTTGGAGTAAGACAACATGCATAAAGAGGATGATGTGGTCAAAATACTCATTTGCCTAATAATTCTGCACTCCCTGTAAAGAAGAAAATGGATAGATACATAAGCTACCAATGGATAATAAATAAGCAAAATACATATTTTCTTGCTGTCACAATATGTAGAAAAATGTTTCAAAGTTATATCAGGTCAGAGGAAAACACATTCTGTACAGCTGATGACAACCATTTATTGGATGAAAGCAAATTAGTAATATTAAAGTTATATGCATGTGCTTAGCACATATTCTTTCACTGGTGTGGCCTTGCAGCATAAAATAGGATTCATATGTATAAAATACATGACTTTAGAGTGCGTGGAAATGATCACTTTACCTCTGCGCCCGCTCTATATTACCAATGCAGGAGCAGAGATAAATATGCCCTTGGGAGTAGCACGGACAGTACACCACAAAAAGGTGGTGCACTCTCAGTGCACCCCCTGAGGGCAGCCCTCTCGAAGGGTGAAAGGGGGCCCATTGGACTCCCCAGATTTCTCCCTGCAGGTGGATGCAGTCCATATTTCACTGATGGCTCTCTTTCACTGTAATAGGGCGCACTGTCCCTGCTTGTACCTGGGACACCTGCTTAAATGCGTGCCGTGGCGCAAATAAGGACCGTGTGTCCTATATGTAATACGGGCCTAGACCTTTTTCACTATCCTAAACAGTGAGAAATGCAAATTCCTTTCCTTAGAAGGCTCTCCATTCCAAAATACACACATTTCTAGCCGTATGGTTTGCTTTTATAGTTAGATTTGTCACTCTCTAAAACAGCACTACCAAGTTGACATATCTTAGACATGCTTCAGTTGCTACAAGGATCTCATTTTACTGTTGTCGATGTTATCAATATGGCCTGTAAATTTCATTTTATTTGGAAGTTTTTACGGCTTTAAATCAGCGGATTCTAATAATCATTACCGATGAGCGCTGGTGCATCAAGGAGCGCTGTCCAAAATAAAAGCTTTAACGTTAGAATGACTTACAAGGAGGAAACGTTTGCTGATCCGTGCTATATTTGTAGTTGGCAACCGATGTTAATTTTATGACAACTTAATGGTGTGCGGTATCCTTTAGACTTAAAAATGTGAGCTCGCTTTCCTTAATAAATACAATTTTAATCTGTACAATTTATGCACAACTTAAAACATCCTTCTATAAACAGTTACACACTACCTGTTTAACAGACAGTTAAAACTGCAGAACAAAAACTACAATAGGGAAAAGTGCTTGCACAGTACTGTGCAGATTCTTTTTTAGTGAACATGATGATCTGGTTACCATGGACGTTGACTGGATGCCAGTTTTAATATTATTTTTAACACCTGGGTAACTGTTTGGATCAAATCAATTCAAGTCAACAAGGATTGAATTTATCATAATCAACACTTGCTTTAGGATTTTGATAGTACTGAGTGTCTGTTTTTCTGGTGATCAATAGAATGCATTTACCCCTACTGGATTTGAATGTTTATTTGTATCATTGATGAAGGAGATAACATTGCAAACTTCAGGTAGTAGGTCGAAAGCTGTCAACTGTCGTCGCTCAATCTCCATGCATGAAGGCAAAGAGTTTTCAGGTTTGGTGCAGACCCCTGTCCTGTTGCTATGGTAGAAAATCCTCCTGAAAAGGTAGAATGATCGGAGGGCCGATGCTCATGCTCAGAAGCTTGGGGTACCAGACTCTCCGTGCCCAATCAGGAGCC
Source organism: Pleurodeles waltl (assembly GCF_031143425.1). Classification (NCBI taxonomy): domain Eukaryota; kingdom Metazoa; phylum Chordata; class Amphibia; order Caudata; family Salamandridae; genus Pleurodeles; species Pleurodeles waltl. Next base: position 571,718,508 of record NC_090442.1, read on the forward strand.
ACAATACTGACTTAGGCCTCGTTGTTCCTGATCTTCTTGAGAACTCGGGCCGGAGTGGTATTGCGGGAAATGCATATGGAAGGCCGGAAGGCCACTTGAGATGAAAGGTGTCTCTGAGAGAACTCCAGAGCACAACACGGCTGACATTGCACGTTATCCTCAAAGGCAATCAGATCTTACCAAGGTTCTCCTCACTCTTGAAGGAGACCGTGCCTCACCTCCGGATGGAGACACAATTCATGAGCTGGTAGGCATCGACGGCTGAGTTTGTTCGCTGTGGCATTTAGAGAGCCTGCCACGGACTGAACCACTAGGGATATGTCCTGGTGTTCCAGCCATGTCCAGAGGCACAAAGCCACTTGATAAAGGGTCCACAATGCAATATTACCTTGTTTGTTGTAATACCACATGGCGGTGGTATTGTCCATGAACACCTGTACCAGCCTTCCCCTGAATGAAGAAACAAAGGCTTTCAATGCCAACCGGGTCGCCAGAAGCTCCAACAAGTTGATAAAAGCCTGGATGCCACCGGAACCCAGAGACCTCTGATAGTCATAACTCCCAGAATGCCACTACAGCCCAAAAGTGATGCATCTGTCACTACAGTCAGCTCTGGTTGTGGAGAGGAATGAAGTCTGCCACTGACTCAATCATGGTTTGTCAGCCACCACTGCAAGTCTTTTGCAGTTCCCTTCAAGATATGGATCATATCTGAGAGATTTCCCTGAAGCTGCACCCACTGGAACCTTAGGTCCCACTGCAGAGCCTGCATATGCTAACTGGTATGTGTCACAAGCAGGAGGCAATGATGCCCATCAGCCTCAGAGTAAATCTCACTAAATCCAGGATAGAGGCAGAAACATTGTTATCACAGCCTGAATATCCTGGACTTGCTGCTCTGGAGGATAGGTCTGAAACTGCACTTTGTCCAGAATGGCTACAATGAAGGGCCCGATCTGAGAGGGAGTCAGATACGACTTCTGCATGTTGGCAGTGAACCACAGCAAATGTAGGAGGTCTGCCGTAGTCTGAAAGTGGGAGATGACTGCCTGGGGTAAGCCCACCTTCAACAGCCAATCATCAAAGCAGATGAAGACTGGAACCCCTTGCCTCTGCAGATGCGCTGCAACTACCGCCATCAATGTTCGTGAACACATGAGGGGCACCGGTGAGGCTAAAAGGGAGCACGACAAAATGAAAATGTGCTTGGCCAACAATGAACCACAGGTAGTGCCTGTTGGCAGCCAGGATGGGAAAGTGAACATATGTGCTCTTCAAGCCTAACACCACCATCCCAGTCTCCAGGGCAGACATGACCTGAGCTAAGGTGAGCATTTTGAACTCCTTTTTCAGGAAGACGTTGAGAAGGTACAAGTCTAGGATAGGACAAAGGCCTCTGTGTTTTTTGGGCACCAGAAATTAGCGGGAATGGTAACCACAACCTACTTCTGTTGCCAGCACCCTCTCAATGGTTCCTTTGGCTATAAGAGCCAATACTTCCTGTCCGAGCAAGGAGAGATGGTCCTCCGTCAGCCGGTCGTACAAGGGTAGCATGGGTGAAGGGGATTCAAAAAAGGATGGAGTAGACCTTCTGGACGATTTGCAAAACCCACTTATCTGATGTTACAGACTTCCAGACTTCCAGTGAGGCAGGTGATGGTGAATCCTGCCCTTCACTGGGTCCCATGATGGTATAAGGGCAAAGTAAAGAGGTATGGAGGCCAAGGCTGCCTGGGCGGTGGCGAACTGACCAGAGATCAGGCTGGTGGTCCCTCATGATCTGTAGGAACTGCATTCTTGGCCACAAAAGGGCTGGGAATCCGGTCTGCCGTGGGGCTGGGGGGGAAAGGACGTGGTTGGCAGCTCCTATGGTAACAACGGAAGGGGCAAAAGGAAGACTTGGGTTGGCGAGTGGCAATGGACAGGCCCAAAGACCTGGCTGTAGCTCTGACTTAAAGAGCTCCAGCTCTTAGTCTGCCTTTTCACCAAAGAGGTGAGAACCATCAAAGGGCATGTTGATGAGCTAAGCTTGGACAGTCCCTGAGAAGCCGATGGTTCGCAGCCAGGCATTGCATCTTAGTTCCACGGACTATAAAATTGTGGTGCCTAGCGAGTCAGTCAAGTTAAGCCCACATGTGATGATAAATCTTGCTGCATCTCACCTATCAGCAACTGCTTGAAAGAGTATGGGTTGGGCCATCTCTGAGCCCATGGGCAGCACTTGCACAACTGAATCCCACACAGTGTGTTGGTATTGGCTGCGGTGTTTACCAACTGCAGTGCTAGGCTGGTGAAAGGCAAAGTCCTCTTACGAAGCTATGCAGCTTTTTAGCTTCCAGTGAAGTGGTAGGGATCGCAGGAGATTGATCCTGGAAGTGGAGGCTTAGACAACCAAGTTCTCCAGGGTGAAAATGCTGGGTGAGGAAACTGGGGTACCAAGGCGAAGGGTGATTGGAGCAGGCAACTGTCCTGTGCACAGAAGCCCACGTAAAGGGTTCGGGCCAGCCCCAAGAGAGGACATCTGTGAGGGTTTCATTGAATGGGAGTAAATGTTCAGAAGGGCAATTCCAGAGTGAAGCACCTCTGTCAAGACATCTGTCCTGAATGCCACTGTGGGCAACTGAAGGTCCAAGACCTCAGCTGCCCTCCGCAGCACCATTGCAAATGAGGCAACCTCCTCGGTAGCCACAGTAGGTGTAGAGGCCAGGTCGGTGTCTGGTGAGTTGTGCAAACTGCCAGTTGTCCTCCTCCCTGTCATCACGGGGATGATGGTATTCATTTGTGCCCTCTGACCCATCCAAATCATCACCCTGTCTGAGCCTGTCAAAAGAAAAAGGCACTGGCTCTGACCCAGAGGGTACAGTGCCTGCAGGCGTTGCCCATTCGGGTCTGTGTCCGAATCTGATATGGCGATGGGGCCGACACCACCAGTGGGTGTCGACAGTGCCAGGAGCGATGACACTGGTGCAGGTGCTGAGGAAGATTGCGGTCTCACAGGTGGAGCTGCTCCGGATCCAAGGAGCCCAACTGTTGCAGTGGGCAAAACCGCCAATGAAGGATCAGTACGGACTCCTTCTGCATCCATGGGGCCCGAAGGTGCTCCAGATGGGTCAGACTGCCCCAACATGAGGTGCACTGCCTCATAAAACCCCCTGAGATAAGTGGGGGTTGCTCAGGCTTCGTGAAACTCTGGGAGGCATGGAGCGGACCCTAGCACAGGCTCCACCAGGGGTCGAGGCCTACAGTGCAAACACCCCAGAGTCTGGGCCAAAGACCTGGACAGGAGCCAAATAGTCAAAGAACGCTTTGATTTCTTTTTCTAGTGAGACTTAACTGACAACTTAGATCAAGACGATGATTGTCAGGAGTGGCTCAGCGAGTAGTCCAGGGACCTACTGCGCAAGAGTCCAGTGACTTCCGATAGCCACAACTCCCAGAATGTTGCTCCAGCCCAAAATTGATGCATCTGACACTACAGTCAGCTCTGGTTGTGGAGGAGAGAGGAGTCTGCCAATGACTCAATCACGGATGGCGAAACATTTGACGGACCATTCGATCAGCGCCTTGGGAATCATGACGTGGCAACTCACACAGATCTACGAGTTGTGGTCCTGTCCAAAGGACCAAAGGCAAGCCAAATGAGGGACACATACCACATGGGATAAAGCCTGCTGGCTTCTTAGGGGACATCTGTTTGAAACCAGGCTTCTGGTTGGCAGAGGTATGCACCCTGTTCAAGCAGGAACCACAAGCCTAGTCAGGGTAAGTCAAAAACACACCCTAAATTAACCTGTGCTCACCTCCTGGTAGCTTCAAACAGTAATTAGAGAAAACACTACACAAAAAGATACCACACCTGGCCAAAAACATTTAGCTTGCTTTATGTAAAAAAAAAACAAGACCAAAACGACAAACACCCAATAAGTAGAACTTGAGTTATTTATTTTTAAAGAAAAAAAACTGAAATGAAATGTTGTGCTCAAAAGACTATATCGCCAAACGCGCCTACCTGGTCATGCTAGACTGGGTAAAATCTGAAAAGTCAGGCCGACCACGATGGAGAGCTGGTCGAATACAGGGGACCACCTTTGGCCCGCCACAAAAGTAACTTGTTTGCGTTGAGGGAGGTGCAAGGAGCAGGGAAAGCAATGCGTTGTCATCGATCCTACCAATATAGGCCATGCATCTGCTCCGAGCCACACAAAGTTGTGATATCCACGGTCCCTGCAGCAGCAGCAATGCATCAGCGTTGATGGAGATGTGCAGATTCCCCAACCATGCACCAGCCGCAATGCGTTGACGTTTTACTGGAGCAGCACTTTAAACTAGGGCCCAGGACTGGATTGCCACCACTTGCAGGGCAAGTCTCAGAGTTGGTAGAGTGCTGTAGATGATGAGTTGGAAGTATTTTCACGTCCCTGAGACTTCAGAAAACAGCAGCAAACCAGGAAGCCCTTGAAGTCACTCTGATTCTGAGATCAAGTGATGTGGGTCCAGTCCTTCTCACCCAAGCAAGGAGGGCAGCAGGTCAGCACAAAAAGAAAGCAGTTCATCCAGAGCAGAAGTCCAGCAGAATGGCAGTCTTTGTAGCAGCACAGCAGTCCTTCTTCCTGCCAGAGTATCCACAGGTCCAGAAATGTACTGAGTTGGTATGGTCAGAAGTCCAGGCCTTATACCCCGTGGTGCCTCTGAAGTGCAGGAGACTTCAAAGAAGGGCTTTGAAGCACACAGAGGTCCTGTCTCCAGACTCACTATAGGGTAAAGTAGTCCTTTGGATGGGGGCAGGACACAGCCTATTGAGGGATAAGTGTGAGGTTGTGGCCAGCTCCTTCCTACCATTCTGCTTAGAGAGAAGGCACAAAGCTCAGCTCTCACCCACCTCAGAAAAGTAGTGGAGACAGGTTACAGGCAGACAGAGGGCTTAAAGCAGGAAAATGCCAACTTTCTAAAAGTGGTATTTTCAAAATAGCAACAATAAATCCGACATTACATTAAAGAGGATTTATCATTACAATTCCATAGGTACTAAACACGACAGCCCTATGCCCTCTCAGTCAGGAATTACAGCTTATTTAATGTAATAAGGAATCCCCAATGTTATACTAAATGAAAGGTAGGCCTCACAGTAGAAAAACTGAAGTTGGGAGTTTTTCACTGCCAGGACATGTAAAACTTAAAAATACATGTCTGTCTTTTTGATTACACTGCGCCCTACCCGATGGCCTACCGAGAGCCTACCTTAGGGATGACTTATATGTAATAAAAGGTGACTTTTAAGGTTTGGCCAGGGGTTTTAAATGCCAAGTCAACATGGCAGTGTAACATTGCATTCAGGCTGCAACAGCAGGCCTGGTATCTGTTTTAAAGTGCTACTTAAGTGGGTGGCACAAGCAGTGATGCAGGCCTCCTAGTAGCATTTAATTTACAGGCCCTGGACACATGTAGGGCACTTTACTAGGGACTTATAAGTAAATTGAATATGCCAAATAGGTATATACCATTCAGATCAAGTTTTAGGGTGAGAGCACAAGCACTTTAGCACTGTTTAGCAAAGTGCACAGAGTCCTAAGGCCAACAAAAACGAGTTCGGCAAAAAAGTGAAGGGGAAAAGGCAAAAGATTTGGGGGTTACCCTGCAGGGTCATTTCCAACAACATCCCTACACCAGGAGATGAAATCTCAAAAACTCTGCAACAAAAAGTTGAGAAAAAGTCAGTCAAAAAAGACGGGAGAGTAGCTCTCTCTGGATCTGCACTGACAGCTGCAGAAAGAAAACAACTGACAGTGTACTGGAGTGGGGCATAAATAGGCACCGCCCACAAAACTTCCAGCATGAACGATGCCAATGTGGGACCAAATGACACCAACTACCGGTGCGCAAGGGTACTGCTTGAAAATGTATGGATCCATTCTGACACCTGGGCAATATTCTAAGGTAAGTAATCTGCAGCTATCAGATACCTACACCTACATGTGTAGAGATCTCCAAAGTTGAAGCAGAGACCACAGCACAGAAAAAAATAGATGAGGAGGCGGCAGTGAATAATACTATGACATATATTAGTAGTATGCAGTTTGTGATTAGGCCCCGAAGTAAACTAGAATCCTGCACTAATCAGGTAGCCAATTTTGCTTGGAAAATAATGTGCGTTACTCAAATTAAACTACTGAATAGCTATATTGTTTGCCCAGAACAAAGAGGAATCCCTAGCTGCTTGGTGGAAAAGAATGTGTACAGGGCTGAATCAGATTGCCTGTAATCTTTCTGTCAGACTCCATTAAAGGGGTCATAGGGCAGTCAGGGGACTTACTGAGCCCCACTGGTGGTGGTGGTTGAGGTAGTTTGCCACTGTGTCCTGTAGTCTGTCTTACTATGGCTCTGCAGCCATAGCGGCAGCCACAACTGGGCTGACATAATTACTAAGGCAGCTGCAGCCCCGGCCAAGTCGTGGAAGTCTTGTAGGCTTCTGCAGTTCCTGCCAGGATCCTTCTCAAAATCCGGGAGACCCCATGCAGCACACTTAGCCCCTGGCTTTGCTCTAGGACAAATAGCTTTTTCTGGGTTTCTCTCTTTCAAATGACATGCTCAGCTTCTACTCTTAGACGGTCTCTTCTCCGACAGGGCCATGCTGACTCCTTTCCTCTCTCTGAAGGCAGAAAAACACTCTAGGTACTAGACAGACCATCAACCCCTTCTGCAGAAAGTGTAGCTGTCCCCACACCTTTAGGAGACTGGCTGTCAGGCAGACCCCAGCCCCAGTCACAGAGTAGTTCTTTGAGATTACACAGCAGAGCCTTCCCTTCAATGGTTATGAAGGGCTTTGAGCTGCAACAAAGTGGGATGGTTTGAATTCCACTTTTATACAAATGTTCTATAAAAGGGATGCTGATCCACTGTCTCAACCTGCAGAATCCATCTGGGGTGGTTCTCTTTGGAAATGTATTTCTCATGGAGATCTCTACATATAGCATTTGTGAAGAGTGACACTTCTCACAGCTGCTAGCACTGGAGTTTTCTCCAAACTTTAGAATCCATGCCATGGGCACAATGAAGTGTGATATTTCTACACCCACTTTGAAACAATAACTAGGGATAAGCAAAAGGGCATGTCTGACCTAGAAACCTTCTCACCAAGCATCAGAAACTGCAGTCTTACCCCTCATAATTATCTTCAACCAAATGGCAGTGCTCAAAAAGAGCTACTGAGTATTCCTTTGCTAACAAAAGTCTTTATGGGATGGGTAGCCCTTTCTCTATCCTTCTCACTTCAGTGTCTGGCTTGCCACCCTTCAGCCACAGAAATGCGGGTAATCAGTTCACTTCCACTGTCTAGAGAACCTGTACTCATTCTCCCTCTTGAACCATGCCAAAACAGGATCATACAAGATGGATCCCACTGGTTTCAGTTTTCAGACTCACACACAAAGTCCTGCTGCATGCACAACAGACAACCATATATACTCTACATATGCACTGAATGTCAGTGCATGGCTCTTGGCATTCAAACAACAACCGCTCTTTACACAAGAGGGGCCTGTAAGCAACACTCGCTGTGTCATAAATAAAAAGGTCTGGTCACAATATCAACCTCAAAACACACAGTGTTGCCACTACTGCTTTATGGGCAGTACCCAGGACAGGAATAGTAGCTCTCAATCAAATCTAAGGGCATACTTGGTGCACCTCTCCAGATCATAGGACAGGTGCAGGACATTACATGGTCAGGTACAGGCACAGGCCTCTGTGTTCACGCTTAGATTAGTGTGATGCTAGGGTCTACATAAAAATAAGGATAGGCACTCGTGGCAGGGAATTTCGCCAGATACCATGCAAAAGGATATTCCTGTTCCAACACTTTTCATGGGTCTTTAGGGGTGATCTTCTGTTCTCGATATGTAGGAGCCCAAAAAACTGTGAATCTTTGGGCCAAACTGAAAATTAATCTCAAAAGTAATTTGACCAGGTCAAGCTTCCTTATTAAGGCAGACCATGTCCACTTGCAATCTGGCATGCTTTAAGGTTCCTTTCTTAACATTTTTACCCTCCATTGTACTTTAATGGACCTTCACAGATTTCTATAATAGCAAAGACTCTTAACATTCGAGCATAACAGCTAATGTTATTTTTAACAATTTTCTCAATTATCCCCTTGCCCTCTTATTAGTGGATGTACAGAATACATTTCCTGATTTGAAAAGTCCCTTGGACTTGACCTTAAGTTGTTTATCATCCGAATTGCTGATGTTTTTTGGAAAGCGAGGACACCGTACACAACTGATAAATGTAGTCTTTATTCAGGAAACATGCAACAACGCCTAGTCAGTAAGTGACCCTCAACAACTGACTTCCACCTAGAATCCACACACCGGATTTCATAAGTGGAAACTCTCAGTTGCCAAGCATCCACATCACTGCACCAGGAGTATGGCATATAAAATGCAACACATCCCCTTTCCTTACCAATTTTTCTCATATTACTGAAATACATTTAGTAGTTATAACATTTCAACAGAAAAGCTAAAACAAATGCCCATTACATAAATTACTAACTTATTTCCCAACATAACTGTAATACAAAATAAGATATAACACTTCTACAGAAAAGCACAAACAGATTCCAATCACATACAAAGTCCACCAATTTTCTGGGTTTCACGCTCATCCTTATGCTGGGTTCCCTCATACCAGGTATGTCATCCTTGTAGCCCTCACTGGTAACCTCTGAACTAGAACGTTTAATTATATTTCCTGTCTTCAGCCACTTTAGACGTTCCGCTTCTCTACAAGCAGTTACCGTCCTTACATTCCACCATCTGCCATCAGACAGTCTCAACGTGTTCCCTTTTACTTCCACCACATCATTTGGTTCAGATAACTTAGAAAACCCATTTCTCACCATATTGTCTTAATACACCCTCACCAACATTCTTTCCTCATACTTCTTACATCTTTTACTAATGTTGTCATTATGTTGTTTTCTATAGCAATTTTGATATCTCTCAAATTTTTCCCTCAACTTTTTATAATCAATCTTGCCTTGACCTGACCTGACCTTGCCATCCATGTCCACACAGTTACTGTACAAGGTATTGTTCCTTTCAACAAACAAAATGGTGTTTCACCTGTTACAGAGTGTGGGTTGGTTCTATAGTTCTATAACATATACTTTACTTGATTTTTCCAATGCCGGTTACTTGACATAGCCAATTGAATACTGTCCCCTAACTCACGGTTGAAGTGTTCAATCATGCAGATTCCCCTCGAATGATATACAGGAGTCCTACAGTGTTTTATTCCCCATTTCTTCAAGATTTTGCAGAATTCTTTGGAATCAAATTCGGGACCATTGTCACATATTACTTCCGCTGGATATCTTTCTCTAGGAAAAATATCCCTACAAAAGGCAATCACGTTGTTAGTGTTCACTTAACTCATAAATGCCACCTCAAATGGACTACAAATTTTAATTGCAACTTTCTCTCAAGCCTGTTTTGGAAAAGCCACTGGACAAATTGTAGATTCTTGCAATAGATGGGACTTATCACTACAAGTGCAAGAAATACAGTCCCTTAAGAAGCTCTCTTTATAAATCCATACCAGGCCAACAAAAGTTCCTTCTGGCCTTCCTTTTCATCGCTGACATCCCACCATTTGTCTCGTGTAGCAATGTTAAGAACTTTTCTCTCAAACTCATCAGTACCTCCAGTCTTTCAATTCTCAGACTATGTTCCACAGTGGCCATTTCCTGCCACACATTCGCAATCTCTCCAATTCTCCCACCCTTTTCCATTTTTGAGCATGAGGCAACACCTTAATTAATTTCACCAATAAGGGATCTGACAATACTGCCTCCTTCCACTCATCCTTACTAATGCCCCAACATACACATGACACCTCAGTCACCATCCTTTTGTCTTCCTCACTCTCTTTATCATCCTGCAAGTGTAATATTGATAGGCAATTTGCATTTATGTTCTTTGTACCGGGTACATACTTTACAGTAAATACATATTCCTGAAGACTATCCAACCATTTACCTATCCATGGCTTGTTTTTTCAGCCCTTGTCATGGTAAACAAATCCACTAATGATCTATGATCCGTGCAAATTTCAAAATTCACACCCCACACAAACATTTGGAAGTATTGTACCTCCCCCCCCCCACCAGCATGCCAATGCTTCCTTTTCCACTGGGGATATGTGCTTTGTGCTTTTAACATGTCCAATGCAAATGCTACTGCTCTTTCTTTCCCTTCATACACCCGCAGAAGTGCTGAACCCAGTCCATAACTACTAGAATCTGCTAGAATAATAGTTTTGTCCTCAGAATCAAAAGGTTTTAATGTGTCTGCTTTCACAATGGACTCTTTAGCCAGACTAAATGCACTTTGACACTCTTTGGAACACTGAAAATGTACATTTTTTTCATCAAATTGAGCAATGCATGAACTTTATTCGCAACATGGTCGATACACTTGGCATAGTTTTCTGCAAGTCGCAGACATGATCTTAGTTGATGTTTAACCCGTGGGGAAGGTGCTTTCTCTATTGCCTCCCACTAAGCTAATTTTGGGTTTAATTCCTTTGTGATTCAAAGCATGCCCTTGATATTCAACTTCCTTTACAAAGAATGTACAATTTACAAGTCCAGTAGTGAGTCCCACCATTTCTAGTCTATGTAAAATGTCTTTCAACACTTTGCCAAGCATTTACTTGCTCTTTTCCAAATCAACACATCATCTTGAAATACTAACACGTTCAACATATCCTTCAAAACACTCTGCATTACCCTTTGGAATACAGCAGACACTGAGGCCAGACCAGATCACATATGAATAAACTGATATGCCCCCTTGGGTGCAATGAACAACATGAAGTGTCTGAATTCTTTTGTGCAATCATAACTGATGACAGGCACTGGATACATTTAATGTAGAGAACCAACTCTTCCCTTCACACTTGCAAGCATCTCATTTATTCAGTGAAGTAGGTGACGGTCAATCCAAATACACTCATTTAAATCTCTGAAATCACCACACATGCACATTTTTCCATTGTATTTCTTTGCAATTACTATCGGACTTAACCACTCCAAAGCTTCGATGGGTTGAATTACCCCTTCATCACAATCTATGCAATTCCTTCTTTAACATTTCTCTTAATGCAAGCGGAATGTTTCACACCTTATGCACTTTCGGCACAGTCCCTTCCTTGAGCACAATCTTATGTTCGAATTTCTTTAGACATCCTAATCTCTGAATTAATTAGGCAACATGGTGACCCATTCATTCGTTTCTTGAGGCTCAGATAACAACGTTGCTGGGAATGAATCAAATCATTCCTAAAACACCCTGCTCTTTCCATCCCAACAAAGAGCTTCATTTCTCAACCACATACATTTTTCCTTTTGCACTCCTGCCTTGAAACTCTAATTCCGCCATGAAATATCCCAGTATGGGCAGTTTAGGTCCACAATAACCCTCAGGTTACACATCTGTGGGATTCACCTTTCCTGCATTAGAACATTCCCAAATTAATTTTTCAATAAGGTTAAATGGGAAACATGAATCAGCCCAAACTTGCAATTCCTTCCCTTCCACTGTGATTACACATTTTGAGGGCGATAAACATTAGCCATCTCCTTGCACTGTTCCCCTGCTTGTTCACCCATTTTTTGTTCCATCCCACTCACTACTAAAACTTCAATAACATCCTCTTCACTCACATTCAACACTTCTTCCCAACCTAATGTTTCATGTTTATTATTAAATTTACAGATTTCTTAGATTTTGGATCATCCAACATTTCGCATACCCTTGAAAAGTGACCCAATTTAAAATATTTACTTCTGATTGATGGACAATTGCTAGCTTCAGTTGTGTGGCGTAAACTACCACACCTTAAACACATTTTCTTTTTTCCATTTCTTGTGTTTTTAAATTCCACTTATCACCATCATTGATTTTCCACACAAATTTGAAATGAATTTACTTCATTTGCAGTTTCAAAAAAATCATCCTGGATCCAGCTCTACCAAATTCCTTGAGATGTTGAAAAGTATTTCCTATGGACTTAGCCACATCAATGGTTTTGTACAATGTTGGATCTTTTAAAACTAACAGTTACTCTTGAATTTTCATAGTATTCATCCTGTTAATTAATTGGTCTCTTATTATTTTATCCCAGAGATCTTTAAACTGGTGCATAACTGTTAATTAACTTAAAACTGCCACGTACTGATTTATTGTTTCCCCTTGTTTTTGAGTACAAGTAAAAAAAATGGTGTCTCTCAAACACCATACTTACTTTCTTACCATAGGTTTCTTTTAAAGCTTTAAGAGCACTTTCATACTCCTCTTTTTTATTTGTGTCTGACCCTGCCTCTTCACCTCTCCCTTCCACCTCTGGTTTGGGAAGGATTTATAAAGCTTTCCTTCCTTCCACACCTAGACTGTGTTTAAAAATAGCTAATTTTCTTTTTGAAACAAACACATCCCCCATGGCCTCCAGATAGGTCTTAGATGTTTCCTTCCAGTCTTCCCATGCCATACTAGGTTGCCCTGGATCCTGTCAAAATGTGGGAGAGGAGCAGGTATAGATTGAAACAACATGACTGGCCTATACTTCCACTCACACTGCACAGGCGCGGGCATCAGTAGCGATATTTAAATTGATAATTACCAAAATGCATTTCCAATTGTGTTTACCATCCATCCCTAAATTATTTCTCCAATAATTTCCATCATCATGTGCCCATACATAGTAATTCCACAGCCGAATGCTTGCACACACACCAGAACTAACCACTGTGCATACACACCTGTACTAAATATAATTACTTCCCAGAAGTATGCTTAGTGATCATTCAGAAGTGCATGTACTTCAGGATAATCTCCTTTGAGACTATTTTTCTCAGTCAGCTGTGCACATCGACGTGATCTTCCTACTGAATGCAAGTTTCACATTACCATGTGCCAGAAATCTAAGGCCAATTCCTGAATTCTTACTTTGTTTTTGTGATGGCTGTGTGCATCAGCGTGTACACCCTCTTTCCCAGCCATGTGCATGTAGAGTCAAAGCTGTGCACATCAGCGCTTCCGTTAACTCCGTACAAGCAATACATGTAGAGCCAAAACTCTGCATCAGCGGCTACATGTGTGCATGTAAAATCAAGCTGTGAGCATTAACAGCTGTTAGTAAACTCATGCTTCTGGCAACTCCAAACAAGCAACGCTCGGAAGAGCTTGATCCCTTTACATGATCGTGTTGTTCAGGTTGCCTTGGACACCACTCATTCTCTCTGCTGTAGCTCTCACAAAAGGAGAAGAAATAAGTTGCTTACCTGTAACTGTAGTTCTCCAGTATTGGATACTTTCATAGAATCTCATGCTTGAATCCTTCCCCATCGTCAAGATGGTAGTCCCCGGTGTAATACAGAAACTATTCCCAATTGCATATTAAGTCTTAGATGCATTAGGCTTCTAACTTAGAAATATATCACAGTCATTTTGTAAGAAAGGACCAAACTCAAAAGACAACCAATCAGATCACATCACCCTCTAGAGCCCTCCTGTGAGGAGCTGTCTTCCCTCAGATTTTCCAAGCACAAGTGCCGCAATACAGATAGTACTAAGGGAATGAAGGTGAGCTCCCCGGGGGAGGTGGGTGGTTCGCATGTGATTCTATGAAAGTGTCCAATACTGGAGAACTACAGTTACAGGTAAGTAACTTATTTTTTACTCCAGTATTGGAACTGTCATAGATTCACATGCTTGAATCAAAATAGTAAGCAGTGAATAACACATTTTCGACATGTCCAACAGCAACATGGCATTCTATATGTGAAAGAGAATGACAATATTCACATAAACTTTTCTTACGGTCTGCAGCCTGGGAAGCAGAAAGGAATTACTTTTAAAGAAAATGTGAGATAGTACACAATAAGCGGATGGAGTGAAGGAAATTTTGCTCACCTTCATTGGAACAGATTTCTGAGGACTGCTTGCCCAACAGCTGCATCTTGAAGCGACTCTGTGTCCACAAAGTAGTGCTGCGTGAAAGTGTGAGCTGTCCTCCATGTTGCAGCACGACAGATGTCCTGAATCGACACACCTGCGAACAGTGCACAGGACGTAGATATTGCTCTGGTGGAATGTGCTCGCACACTCGTCTGCAATGATCTACCTCCCTTCTGATGACAGAAAACGATTGTCTTTAATCTATCGGGAAATAGTCTGCTTTGTCACAGGGTGCCCTTTCCTAGAGGCACTGAAGGCTATGAACAACTGATTAGTCTTCCAAAATTACTTTGTTCTGTCCAAATAAAATTTGATGCACCTTTTAAGATCGGGTGAATGCAGGGTCCTCTCTCCAGTAGTTTGAGGGTTCGGGAAAAATGACTTCAACACCACTGGCTCATTGATATAAAATTCGAAGGTACCTCAGGAATGAATTTGGAATTGGTGCGTAGAATCACTCTATCATTTTTGAATTGCAAAAAGGGTTCTTGGATAGTGAAAGCTAACCCTTCATGCCGAAGTAAGGGCAAGAAGGCGAGCCACCTTTCAAGTGAGGTACTTGATGTCTGCCCTGTCAATGGGTTCAAAGGGCTCCTTCATGAGCTGGCCAAGGACAGTTAAGTTGCCATGCTGGAGGTGGAGGTTTTTCTGGAGGAAAGGATCTAAGAGACCATTCAAGAATTGCTTTACTAATCTCTGAGAACAAAAGGATGGTTTGCCTGGTATCCTTCTATATCGGGAAATGGCTGCCAGATGGACTGTGATGGACGTATGGGCAAGCCCAGAACGTGCTAGCTGTAAGAAGTACGGTAATACTGGCTCCGGGGCGGTGGAGAGAGGGTGTATAATCTGGGATTCGCACCACAAACAAAACTGCTTCCACTTTAGGCGGGACAATTTATTGGTGCTAGCTGCCCATGCTTTAGCTAACACTTCCCTGAAATCAGCTGGTATATCTAAGCGGCCAAATTCGTTGAGTTCAGAAACTATGCGGATAAGCTCAGAGACTTGGGATTCGGGTACCTTACTTGTCCCTGGTTGATGGTAAGCAGCTCCGGGTTGGTCTGATCCTGATGGGTGGACAGGAAGATAGTAGAAGTAACTCCGTGTACCAAGGTAGACGTGGTCACGCTGGAGCTATTAGGATTATCTGGCAGGGTTCCGACTTTATTTTCCTGATCACCCTTGTGAGGAGAGGGATCGGAGGAAAGACGTATGCATGAATCCCTGACCATGCGATCGAAAATGCATCCCCCCACCATACCTGTTGGTGATGCCAACTTGCGTAATATTGGCATTTGGTGTTCTGGGAAGATGCAAACAGATCCAGATTCGGTTTTCCCCACTGCTCGAATATTCCATCTAATGTCCGCTGATGTAATTACCACTCTTGAAGAGATGTTGTCAACCTGCTAAAAGAATCCGCAATGGTATTTTGTAGGCCTGGGACATGCTCTGCTGTTATGTGCACTGAGTGCTGGATACACCATTTCCAAATGGTCTGCGCTTCTCGAGATAGCAGGTGGGAACGCGTTCCTCCTTGCTTGTTGAGATAGTGCATTGTGGTGGTATTGTCTATTCTGACAAGCACTGTTGATCCTCGAATCCTCGGATGTCAGGCTTGTAAAGCATAATACACTGCTCTCAGCTTGGGAAGGTTGATGTGAAAGAGATGGTGAGAAGGGGGCCATTTGCCACTCACCCGAAGGTCCTGCAGGCATGCACTCCATTTGGTCAGTGATGTGTCCGTCATTACGATCTTTGGAGGAATCGTTGGCAAGAAGTTGAGACCTCTTGAGATGTTTTAGGAGATTGTCCACCAATCAAGAGTAGCCATCATGAGTGTTGTGATGAGGACTGTGTCCTTGAAGGATCCTTGCGCCTGCGTCCACTGTTTGTCCAGCTTCTCTTGAATTGGACGCATGCGCAGCCGACAGTACAGAATGAGGCTTATGCACGACGACATCGTCCCTAGTAAGGACTTGTACTGACGAACTGAAAGACACTTTGTTCTTTGGAATCGCTTCGCTAGGGAGATGAACTTGTTTTGCCTGTCCAGCGTTGGATGGGCTTAGGCCTGTTGTGTGTCTAATATAGCCCCTAGGAAGTCTAACTGAGTCGAAGGTTGAAGGAATGATATTTCCCTGTTAGAGCAAGGCCCAAGTCCTTGAAAAGGCAGAGTCACCCTGACTGACTTGCGCTCTGACTGGACATCCAGTCGTCTAGATAGGGAAAAACCGGGTGCATCTTTCTTCTTAGGCAGGCTGCAACTGAAACCAAACATTTGGTGACGATTTGTGTTGCTGAACGTAGCCCAAAGAGGAGGACCTTGAACTGGATGTGTTTGCCGTTGACAACAAACCTCAGGTACTTCCTGTGTAGTGGATGAATGGAAATATGGAAGTACGCGTCATGAAGGTCATATAGTCTGCTCTGTTTAGAAGTTGGAGGACGTCTTGCAGGGTGACCATTCAATATGTTTGTTTTTTGAGGTACTTGTTCAGCTCTCGCAAGTCTAAGATTGGCCTCCATAAACGAGATTTTTTGTGAATCAGAAAGAAGCGGGAGTAGAAACCCTTCCCTCTCTGGGAATATGGAACAACATTTATGGGCCCTTTGCTCAGCATGGTTGCCACTTCTAAGCTGAGCAGACGAAGATGTCTTTGTCGAGTCCGGGATGGAGGCATTAACGGGGGAATGAACTCCAAAAGGTGTCCAAATTGAATTACATCCAGCACCCACTTGTCCTTGGTTATTTGCCGCCAGCGCTGGAAATGATGCTTTAAGATTCCATGGAAGACTTTGGGAGAAGAGTGGGGAGGAACCGGCTGGAGGTAATCATTGCCCAGGTGCAGTCACTTTCGAATGTCGCCCCGTCTTGCTCTTGTGATAGGGCCTGGTGTAAGCCGCGGGCGGCGGCTGCCTCTGCTGATATTGTGGCCTAGAAGCCTGGAATGTGGTAGAGTAGGATGGGTATCTATAGTGATGGTATCCTCCACGAAACGAAGGTGGACCTCTGCCCCTGCATCCTCGAAAAGGCACCTTTCTGTACTGCAGAGTATCCAATGATCTGGCTGTCTCCATGTCTGACTTTATAGTCTGAAGTGCATCATCACCGTGCTTCCCACAGAGCGACTCTCCGTCATAGGGAAGATCCAAAATTTTCGTCTGAACTTCGGGGCGAAAGTTAGTGGCTTTGAGCCAACCCTGATGCCTCAAGACAGCTGACCCAGCAAGCAGCCTAAAGCCCACGGCGGCGATATCAAGCGCGCAATCAATGATTTCCGCTGAAATTTATTGTTCTTCCATGAGCACCTTTTTTGCTTCCATCTTGGAACTCTCTGAGAGTTCTTTTAAGCATTGAGACATGGCTCACCAGAACTGCCGGTCGTATCTACCAAGGAGAGCAAGAGAATCGGCAGCCCTTACCACAATAGAAGACATTGAGGAAAAACGCTTGCCAATGTTATCTAGGCGTCTCCCCTCTTTATCTGGCGGTGTGGTCATCGGTGTGGAAGGACTTCTGGAACGACGTTGGGCAGCTTGTGAAATCACAGAGTCTGGTTTCAGGTGGCCTATGAGGCAAGCAGGAGCATCATCTGTGGACTTATATTTTTTGTCCAACTTCAGCAGCACTGCAGGGACCGTTGCAAGATTCTGCATTATCTTCAAGCCCTGGCTCCAAACATGATCAATTATCGGGTTAGCCCCGACCGTCTTTCTGTGAGGCTCCTTAAACTCGTAGAGGAAACAATCTCGCTGAGTAGCAGGCATTGGGAGATCAAACCGTGTGGCTTCTCGTTCTAGCAGGTTATGATTGCCACCGACATCCTCAGGAGGAGACTCTACAACAGGTGTCACGGGAGATGTAGGTGCTGGTATAATATAATCATCCCATTCATCATTCACTGTCTGAATTTCTCCTTTCTCAGCATCCTCATCAGAAGAGGCTTGCCCCTTGCACAGGTGTAGATTGTGGAGAATGTTGGGGCCTAGGTGGAGTTATATGTTGTGTTTGTTGAAACTGCTGAGGAGTTGGTGGTACAGCAGGAAGTGTTGGCTGATGTGCCGATGAAGGCTTTGGAGGAAAATGTTCCCTAATATCCACCAACATTGCTTTTAAATCCATAACCAACCCAGGGGGGGAGACCTACCAGCCCCGGTTGTTGCTGCTCATAATAGTGCTGGTCACAGTTGGAGCCATCATCATCTGAATACTCCTTGTATTTGACTCGTAACTGGGAAGGACTGCTGGCCACTCCATTAAAGCCATTTTCTTCCCAGTCATCTTCACCCAACAGATGCGAAGGTAGAAGGCTCAAGACTTTACTAGGAGATGTTATTGAGGGAGTCAAATGGTACTTTTTGACTTTCCTTTGTGCAGCCTGACCAGTCGACGAAAACCGAGGTAAGGAACATGGTCTCTGTATTTTTGCTGTAATCTTCGTCGACGATGAGAGATGAGATGCCGCCGACGGTGGCGGTGTCGACAAAATGATCGCGGATGGTGGCATCGTCAATGAGAGCGCCAACGGATCAAGCGTCATCGACGGTGGAAGTGTCGACGGTCGAAGTGCCGTCGACAGTAGGAGCGTCGCCGACGAGGCCATCATCGGTAAGGTCATCGAAGATAGTGGAAGCACCGACAGGTGTTCTGTCGATGGAAGCGTCGATGGAAGCAGCGTTGACGAGGTGAGTTGCATCGACGAAGACTGCTGCGACAGCGAAGAGATAGGGCGTGCCGTTGACGAGGATGAGCAGCCACTGACAGACAGTGTGACGATGGTAGATGTTGTCGTTAAGGCATGAGCCGTCGATGGTGTTACCTTCGATGATAATCGAAGACTGTTTTTTTTAAGGTATGCTTTATCTTGAATGGTGGCGTTGAAGGCTCAGAGACAGCTTTCTTTTTAGATCTAAAGCTTTTGATTTCCCCTTCTTTAAAGGGCTACATATTTTTGAGGATATGTCAGATGATTTCTTGGAAGCCTTTTTGGGTGGTTCCCCTGAGGTAACTTTAGCCTGTCTGTTCACAGGTGTTTTTACGACAGACACAGAAGAGGAGGCACTGTCCTCATCAGACACTGGATTGTCTCTGGATTTTAATTTCTTTAGAAAAAGTAAAAGGCAACCTTCTCTGTCTTTCAGTGTTTTAGTAGAAAAAGTACTACATACCTTGCAGTCTCTAGTTTTATGACTAGAGTAGAGACAATATATGCAATCCTTATGCTGGTCATCCCCAAGGAGTCTTTTCTTCATGCAGGTAGCACAGGCTCTAAAAAGCCATTTTCTAGGTGCCTGACATGTTGAAGCACCCACTTTGTAGGAACTTCTGAGAAAAGAATCCAAATCTCATCAGAAAGGATATCTGGGAGAAAAACTGAGCAGAGCTCAAAGGAGACTCCTTAGCACGACGTGCGGTGGAAAATCTGAGGGAAGTCAACTTCTCACAGGAGGGTTCTAGAGGGTGGTGTGATCTGATTGGTTGTCTTTTGAGTTTGGTCTTTTTTCACAAAACAACTTTGATATGTTTCTAAGTTAGAGGCCTAATGCATCTAAGGCTTAATATGCAATTGGGCATAGCTTCTGTATTACAACAGGGACTTCCAGCTCGACGACGGGGAAGGATTCAAGCATGTGAATCTATGAAAGTTCCAATACTGGAGTAACGTCGCCGTAGGTCCACAGCATATTTGACATCACCACAGCTATGGATGCTCGATGCACAAACTCTGCTCACACGTCACTACTAATGTCTACATCCTTTGCAACATTCTTCCACCCTTCCAGAGCTGACCACCAGAGCACATTGAGTGCATCAATAGAACTTCGAATAGACACAATATGCCTCAACGCCAATGTAGGAAGTTGGCTCTGTATATACTATCTCAAAGTGAGAGATAGCATGCACAGAGTTCAAGGGTTCCCCTTAGAGGTTGATAGTAACAAAATTAAATAATACTAATGCTCTATTTTGTGGCAGTGTGGTTGAGCAGTGGACTTATCAGAGGGTAGTGTTACACATTTGTGTACACACACAGGCAATAAATGAGGAACACACACTCAAAGACTTAACTCCAGGCCAATAGTTTTAATATAGAAAAATATATTTTCTTAATTATTTTAGAACCACGAGATTCAAGAGTTGATGTAAGTACATAAAATGCAAAGTACTTCACACAGGTAAGTAGGGAACTTTGATTTAAAACAGTAGTACACACAGTTTAGGTTAAAATGGCAATAAGCTATTTTAAAAGTGGACACTGTGCAAAAATCAACAGTTCCTGTGGGAGGTAAGTTTGGTTAAGTTTCTCAGGTAAGTAAAGCACTTACACAGTCAGTCTCCTGGGCATAGGAAGCCCACCGTTGGGGGTTCAAGGCAACCCCAAAGTCACCGCACCAGCAACACAGGGCCGGTCAGGTGCAGAGGTCAAAGGAGGGCCCAAAACACATTGGTGCCTGTGGAGAACAGGGGTGCTCCAGTTCCAGTCTGCTGGCAGGTAAGTACCTGCATCCTCGGGGAGCAGACCAGGTGGGTTTTGTAGAGCACGGGGAGGGGCACAAACAGGCACACAAAACAAACTCTCAGCGGCACAGGGGCAGCCGGGTGCAGTGTGCAGGAAGCAATGGAGGGACCTGGGGGTCCTCAGAGGTCGCTGGTACCTGTCGGATGTGTCGCTGTGCAGGTTCTCCGAGTCAAGAGACAGGCCGGTAGGGCTGGGGCCAAGTCAGTTGGTGTCTCCATCGTCTTTCAGGTCAGTAGTTCTTCTTCTTTCTTCAGGTTGCAGAATCTGATTTCCTGGGTTCCGGGTCGCCCCTAAATACTAAATTTAGGGGTGTGTTTAGGTCTGGGGGGCAGTAGTTGATTGCTACTGTCTTGGAGGGTGGCTACACCTTCTTTGTGTCTCCTCCCTGAGGGGAGGGGGGCACATCCCTATTCCTATTGGGGGAATCCTCCTATCTCAAGATGGAGGATTTCTAAAGGCACGAGTCACCTCAGCTCAGGGCACCTTAGGGGCTGTCCTGAATCGTGGGTGGATCCTCCTTGTTTTCGTCATTAACTCCTCCAGCCTTGGCGCCAAAAGTGGGGGCAGTGGCCAGAGGGGCGGGCATCTCCACTAGCTGGGTTGCCCTGGGGTGCTGTAACAAAAGGCATGAGCCTTTGAGACACACCGCCAGGTGTTACAGTTCCTGCAGGGGGAGGTGAGAAGCGCCTCCACCCAGTACAGGCTTTGTTCCTGGTCACAGAGTGACAAAGGCACTCACCCATGTGGCCAGAAACTCAACTTGTTGTGGCAGGCTGGTAGAAACTGGTCAGCCTAGCACTAGCAGTTGGACTGGTATTCAAGGGGCATCTCTAAAATGCCCTCTGGGTGCATTTTACAATAAATCCCAAACTGGCATCAGTGTGCATTTATTGTGCTGAGAAGTTTGATACCAAACTTCCCAGATTTCAGTGTAGCCATTGTGGAACTGTGGAGTTCGTATCTGACAAACTCCCAGATCATATACTCTTTATGGCTACCCTACACTTACAATGTCTAAGGTTTTGCTTAGACACCGTAGGGGCATAGTGCTCCTGCACTTATGCCCTCACCTGTGGTATAGTGCACCCTGCCTTAGGGCTGTAAGGCCTGCTAGGGGGTGCCACAGGCAGTGAGAGGTGGACATGGCACTCTGAGGGGAGTGCCATGTCGACTTAGTCATTTTCTCCCCACCAGCACACATAAGCTGTGAGGCAGTGTGCATATGCTGAGTGAGGGGTGCCCAGGGTGACATAAGACATGCTGCAGCCCTTAGAGACCTTCCCTGGCAACAGGGCCCTTGGTACAAGGAGTACCATTTACAATTAACTTCTCTGTGCGGGGGTGTGCCAATTGTGGGAACAAAGGTACAGTTTAGGGAAAGAACACTGGTGTTGGGGCCTGGTTAGCAGGGTCCCAGCACACTTTCAATCATAACTGGCATCAACAAAAGGCAAAAAGTCAGGGGGTAACCATGCCAAGGAAAGCATTTCCTTACACGTAAGCTCTTCAAACCTAAAGTTCACTAAGACTCTTTAAGTGGCCTGGAGAACAGAGTTTAAGCTTACATGCAATGTGATGTCACATATGTCTCACCTCCATGATTCCCCGTGTACCAATCTTCTTGTTTTAAAAAACCTCAGAGTTCACATGCAGATCAGAGTCAACATCTTGCAGTTGACCAGGGGTCAAAGTGCCATTAGAGTAAAGGGATTGCTCAAAACTGACCTCTACATTTCTCCAATCGCAATGTTGCAATATCCCATGGCAAAGTTGCTGTATATAGTCCTAATGTCCTCATCAACAGCATCCCATCCTCAACGCCATGTTTGGAAAGCGAGGACACCCTACACTTTATAAAAGTAAGTCTTTCTTCAGGATACATGCAATGACCCCTAGTCAGTAAGCGACTATCAGCAACTGACTTCAAACTAGTCTCCTAGAATCCACACACCGGATTTCGGAAGTGGAAACTCTCATTTGCCAAGCAACCACATCACTGCACCAGGAGTATGTCATATGAAATATAACAACATGTACTTTTATGTTTAAATACCCCAGCAACCCTGTATGAAAGGTATTTTAGCCCAGGCTCTGTTTTCCAAAGGGGAAGCTATGAGGCCCTTCAGGAGCTTGCATCTGTGGGTAAATAACAAGAACTGGATGCAGTGAGGGAATAGCTAAATGTAGCGTGATAAAGCTTTAAACCAGTGTTTAACCTTTTCGCTTCTGTGGACCCTCAGTTAATCATTACTTGAACATGGGGATGCCTACTGTGTCATCAATGAAAGGTTGGGACAACACCAAAACATTTTAGATGATTTGAGCCATAAAACAAAACACAAAAATACAGAAATAGCTTTCATTAAACAAATACACAAATGAAGAAGTATTTTTTTAAATGTACAAACATATTTTTTTTTTTTTAAATCAAAAATTTAATTTTAATGGGAAGGCTGGAGATTTTCTAAATTCAATTTAGGCCACTCATCATTCATAATATATCCTGTTTGATGCATTTACACTACTCCAACAAATCGATCTGAGGAAACAAACTTAATTTTTAGTCACCAATTTCACATTCCTTCACACTTAGAGAACGTTTTAAAAAATTTTATTTTACACTGTGCTTCTTTTTTTATATATATACTCTTCATTATTCTGTGAATATTTTTTAATTTTCTATACAGTCACCCTGAGATGGTTCCGCGGACCCCCAGTTGGCCCGGGAGTACAGGTTAAGAACCACTGCTCAAGACCATCCCTTCCATGCCCTTTTTATTTCTTTCCCTAGTTTCTGAGACTTTTTTGGCATAGGTATATAAAGTAGATAAATGACGAAGACTTGTCTCAATAAGGCCATAACTGAATGATTTTGGAAGTACCCCTAAAACTGTTAAAACTGCTCTGAACACCATGTCAGAAAATATTAAGAGTACATACGCCCAAGCACCGTATGTTAGCTGCATATGCTAATGTCCTTCTGGAAGCCCTTATGTTCCATGCCCGTGAACCTGTTTCTACAGAGTGCAGCACTCCAGCTAGGCTTTTTTTTTTTTTTTTTACATCTGGCATGCATACATGAGCTTAAAATACTTCCTCGGGAAACAATGAATTTCGAGTCCCTGCTTTAAGTGGTCTACTGACTGATACGGAAGCTAGGTCACCATAAGTATGCTATCATGAAGAGGTTTGCCTGTAAAGACTGCAACAGATCTAGAAGGTCTGCCACGTCCGGCCTCTGCTGCGTTTATCTGAATACCCTTATGAAAATGTAGAACAGATGTTCAACTCTCACTTGATATTATGCCATTAGACATTGAAGGTATATTTCTTATGCAGTTATTGCCTTTAAAAGAACACACTCGGATCTCTCATTTTCAACGAAATGCACCGAAGTGTCCTTTGCATAAAAAGCGTGCATTTACAAATGTGAGAAAGCTTGAGTATTCAAAAGGCGACCTACGAATTGTCGCAAACATCTATCAGGTCAGCATTTAAGAAGCTGTAAAACACA
This sequence comes from Pleurodeles waltl, assembly GCF_031143425.1. Taxonomy (NCBI): domain Eukaryota; kingdom Metazoa; phylum Chordata; class Amphibia; order Caudata; family Salamandridae; genus Pleurodeles; species Pleurodeles waltl. The sequence goes on from NC_090442.1 coordinate 571,742,567, forward strand.
CAGTTAGGGAATTTCTGTTTAGAGAAGGAAACCAGAATATGAGTCCTTCGTTTTCTTTTGAGTATTCGATGGGATGTGGTGTGGTGTTGAAAGAACACTCGTTGCACTTGATTCGTTTATACATACGCAAATCGCTACCCTGTGGGTTAGGGCTTGACAGAAAATCAAGGCCGCACTATGATTCAGTGACAGGTGACTTAGAAAAACCATCCAAGTCTCTACAGGAACCACCGCAGCCAGGAGAAGCACACCCATTTGCGATAGTGTGAGACTAGAGATAGCTGGAGAATATATATGCATTCCATCAATGCAACTAACCCTATGACAGTGAATCACCTTCGAAATCAGCACCAGGACGCAGCCTCAAACACAAAGCAGTGCACTGTAGAGGAATACGCATCCTTCTGAAAGAAAATAACGCTGCTTGACCTTGTGAAAGCAGTATTTGGGGGTTTCTTTGATATGATAATGCTGTTTTTGTCTACACTTTCAGCTGAAATGCTTTACATCTGAGGTTTGGTTCAACTGGCTGCACCATAGCCCCCCTCACTTTTCTTGTTCCTCCCAACGAGGATCAATTAAAATCTGTGCAACATGGATGAAACTCATCCCTGGCATAGCACAATATGTGTCCGTCTTCTCCAAGTTAAGCCCCTTCCAAATCAAGAACATTTTACATAGGCGAATTAATAAAATATGCAAAAATTAAACTGTTCACTCCAGCCACTCCTCATTCAAAGCCCCCTGGATAAGCCTTTTCAAGTAAAAGTTGTGTTTGCATTTTAAAAGCACTTTGTTCACCTATAGCTTCCCCCTGCATGGAGCTACTAGGTCGTGTTGCTGTCTTGGTAAAAAAAAAAAAAAAAACTCACAACTCTCGTCAACAGGCAGTATGCTGCATGGCTCTTTATCGACCATTTTCACAACGGCCTGCCAGGTCATGCATGGGCCCAAATGCTACACGTCTGTTAAGCATGGTATTCCTATGCTTTATTTTTTTTTAATGAAATAAGTTAAATAGTATGGAGAGTGGCAGAGTGCTATATATGAATACAACACCATCAATTAAAAAGTTAGGAAGGTGCTGTATTCTATCTCCTGCATGGCATGTGCACATGCCATTGTTATGTGTCGCTCTACGTTCCATGGGAATGATGATCATGGAGTGGAGGAAGCAAAGGCAGTAGAACTTGTACTGTGCTGCTTGCAGGACGTGTTGCCGTGCTGCTGAATTAAACTTGTTTTTCTACTTACATGGATTGCATTCATTATGGATCTGGGATCTTACAGAAGTCTTAAGAACGAAGACTGGGGAATCAAACGTACGGTCAGGTACTAGGTCAAGTGCATACAGAAAGACGTTTAGTACAATAGTTAAATCAAGAACTTTACTATATTAATGAACTTCGAGTAGTACTAAGCAGGCTAAACATCAGCAGCAAGGGCAATAGTGTGGATGAATTGCAAGCATTATGTGATACAATATGTTAAGTGGGTCAGTGACGAAAGTACAAGCCGCAATGAATGCTTATATGTGTGCACTGTCTCTGGACAGTGTCAATGGTCAAGAATAAACCACACAAGCTGCACCCAGACTAAGCAGCTGCCTCTAAAACAGACACTTAAGTTGACTCAGAGGAAGGGGCAGAGTTCCTGAAACTCTGAGTGAATAGATAGTAGCCACAGAAAGAAGATGCTATATCCGAACTCCCACTGAAAGGCATTATGTAGAATGTATTTTAGGGAAGAAAAAGAAAAACACTTTGGAAATCTTAACTCTCACAATTATCACCGATCCTGATAAAGAAATATTTGAAAGGCATGTGCATACCAACACAGATGTTAACTTTACACCTACATGTGAGTGAAACCAAATTTCAAATTACGGCATCAACTTTCTGAAGAATCATTCTAGATAATTGATTATCATGGAACTACAAACTGAAGTAAGATTAGGGCCAATGCAACTCTCTTCACAGCTTTTCCAGCTTGAAGCTATCATACAGTATTTTAATCCTAAACTCCAAAGCATTCTAATGACAATCATCTTTGTCAGGCGACCAGAAACTGTGGCACAGTACTTGTCTGAAACGGATTTATTGGAAAGACTGGGGCTTTTATATGTACAGCACAACACACAGAGTGTATATCACTACAATTCAAATGTATACTTGAATTCACTGATCAACTGACATTTACATTTTAAATATTGAATATATAAATATAAATTATATATAAAGAAATTGTCTCTGGGATTTTCAAACCCTTAAGAACACTCCGGCATACTATTTTTGAGTATTTATTTATTAAGGTTATTTTTATAGTCAGGACCTGTATACATTGTAAATGCGTAACAAGTAATAGTGAAAGCACAAGCACAGTAACAGTAACAGTGCATACTATATAAAACAAGCAGAATGCCAGGTCTGCATTTCTAGGTACATTCTAAAAAGGTGATCTTTTAAAAATCTATTTCGACTTTGTAAGGTCTTTGACAAGGCGAGTTGCCAAGTGTAAAATGGTTTCCAAAGTGATTCAGGGAAGCATGCAACTAAAGCCATTGCCCTGCAGAGATGTAGAGTGTTCAAATTCTAACAATAAACAACTGTGTTTCCTGAATTTTTAACTCCCCTATGAAAATGAGTTTAAGACAAATGGCGTAAAAAGTATGTGCCCTGATGTGTTGTGAGATAAGCATTTTGTGTTTGCATCGTCAAATACGCCAAATTATGTTATGACACATTCTTTTATGCTCCTATGAACTTAAAATGCAAGAGGGTTCCAGTCAAACATTAGATATCAACAATGACTGTAATATTTAGTCTTCCAATAGGTGCTCCTCAAATAAAAAAAGTGCAGATGGCGCAGTGCTCATAGATGTAGCGATGTGAACAATAAAATATGCTACACATACACAATACAATTCTGATATCCAGTTCAATACAAACACTGATTGCGAATTTGAGCCTCTATATGCTGGATAATGCCTACTCCAGTGCTTGATGTTTCAACCCACACTCTAACTTCAGTGGGTCTCTTCAGGACAAAGAATGCCTTCTGGCACAACACCTAAAGAAGTGAATTGTTCAAAAGCTCTATTAACTGCATGGGCCTTTCACTCACGTTTGGGAATAACACAGATATCATCGAAACAACACAGGCAACTCATCAAAGAGGGACACTACATCAAACGCCAAGGGTAAGGTAAGGTAAGACCAAAAAGAGATCAGGTGCAAAACTGACATTGGTCTGAACATGGCGATTCTAACAGAAAATAAATAAACATTCCTCAGAAGGACACCAGTCAACTATAAGTTACCCAAGATACACAAGAATGGTCAAGAATCATCAGGGAGACCCATCATTTCAGGTTGTGGGTGGGTTTTAATATGTAATTATTTGACCAATGTTTAAAGCAGTATGACCTAATTTTTTTTTTTCAAAGACCGTATGAACTGTATACACTGTTTTGAAAATACCAGCTTTGACAGGGAGAAACAGATACTGGTTGCCCTGAAATCAGAGTTGCTGCACAAGAATACTCCAGAACACATGGCTATTGATACAATATGGAAAATCCTGGAAGCTACCCCCATAGAACGCATCCCATTGGGTTCTTTATGTAATTCACTGAGACTGCCATATGAAATAACTATTTTATGTTTAAGAGTGACTATTATCTACAAAAGAAGGTAGCATCTATGGTAGCATGTTTTCCTCCAGACAAAGCAAATCTAGTTGTGGTAAAGTTTGAAAATGATGCAATCCTGTCAGCCTTGAATCCATGCAAATCAAGCATCTCACTATTGAGAAGATTTATTGATGATATCTTCATTGTATGGGATTTATGCAGCAGAAATGTTAGTACTGCCCCTGATGTCATCTTGATCATCTTTATGTCACAACCTATGCATTTTGATAATCAAAGTACTAATAGTTTTGTTGCAAAGTAATGCTGCAATTCATAGATAGTGTACATTCACTGTAGGCCATTAGTTGAAAGTGATGTGGTATAGCCTTTATACTTCATGTTTAACAAATCAGTTCATTTCTATGTTACAGTTCATGGGGTTCATTCAGTCTGCACTAAAATGATAATGATTTTCATGAAAGAAATGTTTCAAATGTTACATATAGAAGTCATAGTTTGTAGTTCTGTGCCATAGTTACAAGAATGGATTAACAGTGTCATTTAGTTTTGAATCTACTGTAATACTAATGCTGGCAAAGTTTCAAAATGTGAAGTTACATGCACATTCAATTACATAAATTATTGTGCTGGCTTAATTCATTTTGCTTAGCCTAAGTGAGGCCTGCAAGGCCCTGTTCCTTGATTGTCCAGAAAATGTTTAGTCATTCTTGCTAACGTGAACTTTTCTTTCAGACTTCGTTTCCATGAGATGCAGCTTGGTAATAGATGCCCTATTCTTTTACACATAGTAAGCTTGAGAAATTAACAATGAAACCAGTACATTCAGGAACTGTGGCATGAAGTGTGTACACATTTGTTTCAACCCGTATGGATGAGCCAAGATGGAAGTCTTTTCTCATGATGGCCCTGGGAATCTACACTGATGTAGTTTATGTCATTCTATTCTATTGGACAACTGCAACTTTTGCATCATGTGGAGTAATGGATGGATGAATCATTTTGCCCCATTAATTTTAATACATCATTCCCCAGCTGGACAGAGAGCAAATCTTGCCTTCTTTTTAGGAGCTGAACTCCTTAGACTCTGAGAGGTATTGTCCTGTCTACCGTATGCCCCTTTTGAAATGCCTGGCTGAGGCTCAGAGATTTTTCTCTCGACCCGAGAAGCCTCTTGACTTAGCTTCATAAATGCAACGCTTTCCTTTTTTACTTCCTTTTTGCCTACATTAGTAACTAACCTGTCTCCCCAGATTTCCTTTTTCCAAATTCTTTTAGTCATTTTTGCCCACATATTTAACCCAGCACAGCACATGTTATTATGGAATTGCTAATTTGTAGGTTTAACCTTCGTTTAGGTTACTAAAATTGTAAAACTGAATTTGCTAAATTATCAACCGAATTAGACAGCGTTTGTTGTCTCCTTTTCAAATTTTTCTGTTGTTGCCATGCATTGCGCTAATTGAATGTCTAGTCTTTTTTTATGTTAGTTTGTTTGAACTTCTTTAGGATGTTTGGACAGCCTATTATGATTTTGTATCTTTACATTCTTGTCTTGAGAATTGTCTATGTTACTCTGAATCTTAATCTGTAATAAACACCCTTGGACTTTATTTCAGCTTGGAGTATTCTTTGTGTCCCTAAATGAGTCATACTGTTATCTAAATTGATTGTTGTCAAGTTGTGATGCTCTTGTTTCCACACTCATATCCTGGGTGAGAAGATCTATCGATCTCGTCCAAAGCATAATCCTGAGGAGGAATGTACAACAGAAATCCGGTAGCAGAGTACGGTTTCTCCCACAAGGGGGGAGACAAGATATAACTTGGCATATTGTTAGGGAGGTAGGATTATTGTCATTCAACCTGCCCATTCCAAATTCTCTCAGCCCAAATTCTGTCACATGTTTCGTTCCGAACAGTAATGGAGTTCTAGAAACATCCGCGACAAAGAGGGATGTGCGAGCATTAATAGGGTTTGTGCTTGCATTGCTTTTGGATTGAGATTGCAGTAAAGTGTGATATTTAAAAGTGTTTTGTGGAGTCTTTGCACTTGTGTGATTGTGGCGCTTAATTCTATGTCGCAGTTCTTCTGGTTGAGGGGTCTTTCGGGCCTAATGTCCTGAGATATCGCACAAGTGTAGAAGACACTTGAATAACTTACTGTCTACAATGGGGGGTTTGTTGTGGGAAGTCATCGACAGTACCAATAGTTTCCTTGAGAGAATGTGGGTTTGGTTGGTATTAAGAGAATCCTGAGTGCACATGGAGGATCTGTATCAACCAGAGTGAGGTTTGGTTGTCAAGTCTCATTGGCTGTGTAATTGTGAAAATCATAATCAGGAAGCGTACCTCCAAACTGCTCTGCAGTGTTTGGTTAACCTATCCTCTTGTGAGCAGACATGTTGCTGTTGTATTTTTTTCACTTGCAATATTTTGCATTAGGTTTGCGTGACTGGTGACTGTGTGAGAGAAATTGTAAAGGAGGGTGAGTTGCTGTGAGAAGTAATATTGACGTCATTTTGTGTTGCGCTAGAATAGGTAGGTTGGTGTGAAGCCGCGCTGGTATTGGTGGACAGTGTCGCACTGCTATTGGTTGAGAAAATCTAAGAAGAGCATTGTGCGATTGGAAATTACTTCCTGATTCGTACGAAAAAGTTTATTGTGATTTACTGAATTTCATTGAAAATGAAGTTCTTTGAAGCATTAGAAAGTGCATTGAGAGGAGATAAATTTATTCCAGTGAGAAAGGGCATAGAAACCCTACATGAAGGTACTCCAGTTCATTATGTTATGTACGAAAAGAACAAGTTACTTACCTTCGGTAACAAATTATCTAGTAGAGACTCTATCTAGCTGCAGATTCCTTACCTTAGAATTCCCAGGGGTCAGCTTCGAATCCAGAATTTTTCTGCTGAGCAGTACCCTGCGCGCGCCGTCGGGTGGCGTCATTCGGATCCGAGTGCATCGTCTGGCTCCTCGTGACGTCGTCAGCGTCGTTGGAGCTGTCTATGACATCACAGTTGTCTATATAGACGCCACCTCGGCACACGCACGGCAGTTCTTTTCCCACAACTTTCCCCGCCAGAAGCGCACTGTCATGGAAGAACTAACAGTATGCAGTTTAGCTTTTTCACTTGACTGTTTGAAGAAAAAATATTACATGCCTTTAAGAAAAGCAAAAATGCCAAAAACATATATACATAAATATATATATAAATATATCCGCAGGGCGGGGAGGCTTGGGTGGGTGTAAGCAATCTGCAGCTAGATAGAGTATCTACCAGATAATTAGTTACCGAAGGTAAGTAACTTGTTCATCTGGTAGAGACTTCTAGCTGTAGATTCCTTACCTTAGAATAGATACCCAAGCTATAATCCCTGGCGGTGGGTCTGAAGGATATATTTTATACTAGGAAGTCCTGCAGGACTGAGCAGGCAAAATGCCCCTCCCTTCTCTACTGCCCTATCCAGGCAGTAGTGTCTTGCAAGCGTGTGCACGGAAGCTCACGTTGCCGTTTGGCAGATGTCATGCACCGGCACACCACACGCTAACGCAGTGGTAGCAGCTTTCCCTCTAGTAGAGTGGGCCCTCAAGCCCTCTGGAGACTGCTTCTTGGCCAAAGCGTAACAGATCTTTATACAGAGAACGACCCAGCGCGAAATGGACCGTTTCTGTACTGCCCGACCCTTCTTTGCACCAACGTACCTCACAAAGAGTTGATCGTCCACCTGGAACTCTTTTGTGCAGTCAAGGTAGCTCTTTTTGGGTCCAGCCGATGGAGACGCTCCTCCTCCTTAGAGGGATGCAGTGGTGCAAAGAAGGTGGGCAGGGAGATATTCTGACCCAGATGGAAAGGGGTCACCACCTCGGGGAGGAAAGAGGCACGAGTTCTTAATACTACCTTGTCAGGATATATCATGAGATACAGTGGTTTGGAAGATAAAGCCTGCAGCTCACTCACTCTCCTGGCAGATGTAATTGCCACCAAAAAGGCTGTTTTAATAGTGAGCAGCCAGAGAGAACAGTTATGTAAGGGCTCAAAAGGAGCATACATTAGAAAAGTGAGTACTAGATTAAGGTCCCACTGGGGCATCACAAAAGGCACAGGTGGAAACATATGTACAAGCCCTTTTAGGAATCTCTGTACAATGGGAGACTTAAACAAGGATGGTTGATTGGGCAATCGTAGAAAAGCCAATAAGGCAGCAAGATAGCCCTTAAGGGTCCCTAAAGAGGAATCCTGTTGGGCAAGAGGTAAAATGAACAAAAGGATATTAGAAAGAGAAGAAGAAAGAGGATCAATAGACCTCTCTGTACAATTTGAAACAAAACGTTTCCATCAGCAGGCGTACATCGACTTAGTAGAGGCACATCTGGCTGCCACAATGACATCACAGACTTCGGAAGGGATGTCATAAACCATTAACGGTCGCCGCTCAATCTCCACGCATGAAGCCACAAAGTTGACAGTTTTGGGTGAAGACCCTTCCCCTGATGCTGCAACAGAAGATCCTCCCAAAGAGGTAACCTGATTGGAGGACTGATGCTCATTTTGAGAAGCTCTGGATACCAGACTCTCCGTGCCCAATCCGGAGCCACTAGGATTACTTGGGCCCAGTCATTCTTGATTTTCTTGAGAACTCTGGGCAGAAGTGGTATGGGCGGAAAGGCGTACAGGAGGCCTGAACTCTACTCGCAACAAAAAGCGTCATCTAGCGATAGCCCGCTTGGAAACACCAACGCGCAAAACTGCTAACATTGCGCGTTCTCTGTGGAGGTGAACAGATCTAACCAAGGCTCTCCCCACTGCTGAAAGAGTCCTTGCGCCACCTCCGGATGGAGATACCATTCGTGATCCACTAAACATTTTCGGCTGAGTTCGTCCGCCCTGGCGTTCAGAGAACCTGCTAGGTTTTGAACCACCAGGGTTATGCCCTGCTGTTCCAGCCAAGTCCAGAGATGCAGAGCCTCTTGACAAAGGGTCCATGACCCCACCCCGCTTGTTGCAGTACCACATTGCGATGGTGTTGTCCGTGAACACCTGCACAACCTTCCCTTTCACAATAGGAAGAAATGATTTTAATGCTAGCCGGATTGCCCTAAGCTCCAACAAGTTGATATGGAGCACTGATTCCGCTGGAGACCAGTGACCTCTGATCTTCACCTCTCCCAGATGGCCGCCCCATCCCAGAAGTGACGCATCTGTCACTACAGTGAGATCTGGCTGGGGAAGAGGGAGGAGTCTGCCTTTGACCCAATTGCAGTTCACTAACCACCACTGCAGAACCTTTGCAGTTCCCTCTGAGATATGAACCACGTTGGTAAGATTCCCCTGATGCTGTGCCCACTGGAACTTCAGGTTCCACTGCAGAGCCCTCATAGGCCATCTGGCATTCTTGACCAATAGGATGCAGGAAGCCCTGAGTCCCAGCAGCCTCAGAGTCTGTTTCACCGAAATCCAGGATAGAGGCCGAAGCAACAGTATCATAACTTGAATATCCTGGACTCGCTGATCGGGAGGATAGGCCAGATACTGCACTGTGTCCAGAACAGCTCCGATAAAAGTGAGCTTCTAAGAGGAAGTCAGGTGTGACTTTGGTGCATTGATAGTGAACCCCAGCGAGTGCAGGACGCTTGCCGTCGTCTGGAGATGGGTGACGAGAGCCTAGGGCATGGGAGCCTTCAACAGCCAATCGTCGAGGTAGGGGAAGACTGAAATCCCTGACCTGCGCAACTGCGCTGCCACCACCATCACCTTCGTGAACACCCGAGGGGCACTGATGAGACCGAAAGTGAGTACGGTAAACTGAAAGTGCTCGTGGCCCACCTTGAACTGCATATAACGCCTGTGGGCTGGCAGGATGGGGATATGAAAATACGCGTCCTGCAAGTCCAACGCTACCATCCAGTCTCCTTGATCTAGGGCAGATAAGACCTGAGCAAGAGTGAGCATCTTGAATTCCTCCTTCTTGAGGAAGAGCTTGATGTCCCTTAAATCCAGGACAGGGCGAAGGTCCTTGTTCTTTTTGGGAATCAGAAAGTAGCGGGAATGACAACCACTGCCTACTTCTGGCATCGGGACCCTTTCTATGGCTCCCTTGGCCAAGAGAGCCGTAACTTCCTCGCGGAGCAAAATTAAATGATCCTTCATCAGCTGTTCTTTTATCGGGGGATAAAGGAAGGGAAAGATTGGAAGGGGAGGGAATAGCCCTTCCATATGATCTGCAGAACCCGTTTGTCCGCTGTGATGGAAAGCCAGTGAGGGAGATAAAACTGAATCCTCCCTCCAACTGGACGGATGTGGTCCTGCCGAACCACATTAGGAGGGCTTGGGCGCAGTGGAAGGGGGCTGTGTGGTGGCAAACCTCTGGCCAGACCCTCTGGGTCTGATGGTACCAAGACCACGTCCTCTTCCGGGATGGTGAAAAGCCTGAGGACGGTGGTTAAACTGTGGCTGGCATGGTACCACGCCCTTTCCGAAGCCTTGAAAGGGGCGAAAGACCGACTGCTGTTGTGCTGGCGCTGAAAGGCCCAAGGATCTGGCCATAGCTCGAGAATCCTTGAACCTCTCAAAAGCGGAGTCTGCCTTCTCACCAGAAAGGCGAGAGCCATCAAGAGGCATGTCCATCAAACTTGACTTGACATCCCCTGAAAAGCCAGTTGAACGTAGCCAGGCGTGGCGACATAAGACCACTGAGGATGAAATTGCTCTGCCCAGCAAGTCGGTCGTGTCCAAGCCACACCTGATCGTAAACTTGGCTGCATCTGTCCCATCCTTAACAGCCTGGGTGATAGAGACCTGGGGCAGCATCTGTGCCACCGTATCCCAATAGGTATGGGAAAAACAGCCCACTAGGCAAGAGGTGTTTACGGAACTCATTGCCAAGCTAGTGGAAGAAAACATTTTCTTTCCAAGCTGGTCCAGCCACTTGGATTCCCTATCCGGGGCCCAGAAGGACGTCTGTTAGGGCCTCACTGAAGTGCAACATCGGCTCTGATGTTGTCACCCCCAGTTGAAGCAACTCTGTCAGGAGAGTCGTCCTGACTGGCACCATAGGCAAGTCTAGGTCCAGGACTTCAGCTGCCCTACGCACCACCATAGCATAAAAAGCTCCTTCCTCTGTAGCCACATCAGGAAGAGAGAGCATACCAGTATCTGGAGATGTGTCCAGTCCACTGGCCTCCCCTAGATCATATTCCAAAGGGTCTTCAGACCCCTCCAATTCCTCTACTGTACATGGCAGGTCTGAATAATGCTCAGACAATGATCTGGGCTGAATCAGCGCCATCGAAGTCGGAGTCGGCGTCGTACGACATTGCTCTGGCTCCGGATCATCCAGAATGAGGATGGGGCTACCACAGGTGGGTGCCGGTGGTGAGGAAGTGTCGACGTCAGATCCGGCGCCGGAGGAGGTCGACTGTGAGGGACCGGCACCGGTCCAGATCCGGTATCGGATTATGGGGTCCCCAACGGCGCCGAGGCCGAAGCCACTGACGTCGAACCCGAAGGGGCCCCTGCTGACCCCGTGGTGCCCGAAGACCCACCCGAGGGTGCAGCCTGCTCAAAAACGAGACGCATGGCCTCGTACAATTCTTTTATTTGAGCAGGGATCGCTCTGGTCCCCGGAAAAGGGGGAAGACACAGAGTCGACTCAAGAGACGGCTCCATGGAACCGTGCTCAGAACGTCAACGTTCCCTAGACGCCTCATCGGCCTACGGGCATGATGAAGTCAAAGGCCGCCTGGACTTCTTCTTCTTCTTGTACCTCTTACCTGAATGATCAGACAACCTTGAATGTGAGGAAGAGGAATTGGGGCTCCGGGAGCGGTGCCGGGACCTCCTCCTACTGCGGGACCATGACCGCCTCAGAGTCTCGCAGACTGGTGTCTGGCCGCAATAAGCTTGAGAGATCTCTCCCTCAAGGCCTTCGGAGCCATGGCGCAGCAGTCGGAGCATGAGGTGGAGTCGTGATCTTTCACGAGGCACCAAAGGCAAACTCGGTGCGGGTCCGTCACCGACATGGTGCGATGACCTGCACCACATGGATTGAACCCAGTCTTTCTCGAAGACATGACTTCAAACAGTCAAAAAGGTGAAAAAACCTCGAAGAAAGGGTAGCTCTAATCTGGATCTGTGCTTAACCAGCGCGGAAGGAAAAGAGCCGATGTACGCGTGCTGAGGTGGCATCTATATAGACAACCGTGATGTCATAGACGGCTCCAACGACACTGACGATGCCACGCGGAGCCAGACGACGCACGCGGATCCAAACTACACCACCTGACGGCGTGCGCAGGGTACTGCTCAGCAGAAAAATTGCAGATTCGAAGCTGAGGCCAGGGAATTCTAAGGTAAGGAATCTGCAGCTAGAAGTCTCTATCAGATAGTTCTTTATGCATGTTTGTGGCTTGAAAGGTGGTGTAAAATAACAGAGAAAGAAGGTGCATTAGCATTAACCTGTTATCAAACTTTTAAGATGAGAATTTTCCAGAACCTGAGGCGTGTACTGTATGAGATTAAACCATCTACGTGACCTTCACAATTTGAAGCACTTGATATTGAGGAACACATAGCTAGACAGAAACTGAAAGACAAGTATGAGAATACATTTGCTGAGGCAAGATGGGATGATCAGCAGAAAGCTTGGAGGGCACAGAATACTGAGAGAACTAGAGTGTATCCAGCCATCACTAGTAAAGGAAAAAAGCATTAACCAGAGTAAGAGAAACACAGAAAAGACAGATACTGAAAAGAAAAAGACTGAGGCTTATGAGAGTGATTAAGACGATGAGTTTATAAACCAGATACTGCAAAATCATCTGTCTCTGTATCATTCTGTAGAGGTAAAGAACAATAGGTGAAGCTGCACAATATGTAAATTCTAATGTGCCTCCTGCTCCAGTTGCACAAACCCTGAATCAGACAGTGCCAGGTACAACTGTAAATGTAGTGAGAAACTCCTAGTGTGAATCAACCAGTTCAAGGCCTTGGCATAATTCAGCCTGTACAGATTCCAAATGTGGATCAGATTGTATCAAATTCAAATGTGAGTCAGTATGTACAGACACCTTATGTGAATTAGCCTGCACAGAGTTTTAATTTGAGACAATCTGTGAAAATGTTCAGTCCAAATCAGCCCATACCAAATGTTTCTCTGATTCAAAAAGGACAAAGCTTTAGTACTACTTTGTCAGGGCAAAGTGTAGGAATGACAAACCCCCAGAATCAGACAAATTATATTGATCGAGACAGGAGCAGCTCGCTGTGCTTAACAGGGGCGGGCCGGCAAGCGGGAGGGGTATGGTATGGGGGAGTCATATTAATAAAAAAAGAAATCTTACCTGTATCGCCGCTGTCACCAACACACCGCTCCTCTGCTGCAGACAGAGGCTCCCAGCCTGCTCTGTGGCCAATCCTGACACTGCTCAGAGCAGCGTTAGTATTGGCTGGGAGCCTGTGCCTGCTCTCTCCAACCCAGCCACACAGTGTCGGGTTGGAGAGAGCCTACTGCACATGTGTTCGGCCGGCCCGAGACGGCTGACCAAACATACATGTGCAATGAGGGGGGCTGCTTGTCACAGCCCGTGGCCCCACCGCTTTTACTAAAAACATAGTTTATTATCTTTTTTTGTAAAAGGTTTGCAGCTACTGTGGCTGGCATAGGGTGATGCTCCTCCACCCTAGTGGAGGAGCCGCGCCTGGGTCTAGATGCATTAACAGTCTCTGTAACCAAAAGTCCAGTTGTTCCTTTGCACCCTCACAGTATGTCTGTAAATAATATGCATTCATTAAACGTCTTGACTTTTCCTGATACTTTAGTTACATCCAATGGGATGACACCAAATAGTGTGCAGATATCAGTAAATTCAATTGATTCAGAGATGGACTGAATTCTTTCTCTCCCGAGACCGTTAACCCCTACATGGATTTCAGATCCAACTTCAATGACAAGTTCGACAGGATTGATTTACTCCTGATGCAAGCTTTCAACAGAGATCTTCACTATATTTTGTGCCCAGATCAGAGCAGACGCTAAATGTTAGCTGCAGTACCCCACAATGAAGAATACCTTTTAACACTCCAGAAGATATATCTATTGTAAATACCCCAAATCAATTAATTGTAGGTCCGTCAAGAACAGAAGTGGTGCAGAATAATTCACTACGTTTGCAAGGCTTTAATGCACAGCAATTAAATGATAGCTGAATAATTTGAGTCTTACTGGTGCAACAGGTGTAACAAGTTGCAATGCAAGATCAGAAGATATCCTAGAGAGATCGCTGAATGTGTCTGGACTTGAAAGTGGAACTAAATGAAATTATATTGGGAATGCTGGACACTGCCCAATTAGACTCTTACACAAAGGACGAACTGCGGTTCGTGTGCAAAGATATCACCAAATGTGCAGGACACGCTTACGAGAGGTTAGCTGAAGAGGCTGAGAAATATGATGTTTATTTAAAGAAATTCAAGCCCTTAAAGAGAAGGCACAGATTGGAATTTAGTGACAAGGATCTAGTGAATATGAGACCCCCTAGCATGAAACTGCAAATTAAAGAATTCATCACATACATCCAGAATTGGGGTGCATTAGATAAGTGGGAAAGTAGATGGAGAAAAGGAAAGAGAGCAGGAGAAAGCAACAAATAAAATGTGCCTCCAGCAGGAGCAAATCAGACTGAGGCTAATGTGAAGATACTTCCCATGAGAGAAATTCCATGTGGAGGGTATGTTCATGTACCTTGGAGAAGGAGTGATATTTTGTCTTTTACAAATGATTACCCAAAATTAGAGAAAAGCCAGTGGAATGGTACAAGGAGACAGAAAGGCTTGTGAACTTTCAAAATACCTGTGGGAAGATTTGAAAACATTGTATGACATTGTGGTTCCAAGTGACTTGTGCAAGGTCTTTGTCAATTGTCCTGGAAGTGAACCACCAAGAAAGCCAGTAACATGTGCGCTGCTGGAAGAGGTGACAAAAAGGTATTAGAAGGTAATTGTTTTTTTGAAAGACAAGGTGCCTCTAAAAGCATTGATTGGCTGAGGACTGACAGAATGACTCAGGATTTTAAGGAGCCAATTCATTGCTATTATGAGATTGTTGCAGGCTTTCAAACACTACAGTGGCACTGAAACCACAGGAGCTAAAGATATGGTTAATTTTGATTTCAGATTCGTGCAAGGCTTGAAACTAGAGATAAGTGACATAATTCAGTAGCATCTGATTTGTTTGCAGAACAAGCCGATTGACAAAATCCTGCAGTCTGCAAAGTACTGCATTGATAAGTTGGAATTGAAGCAGAGAATTTTGTTTTTTAAAAGGGGATGGTGATGCAATTAAAAGCTGCACAGAAAGCTAGTCAAAGTCTGCAGATGGTGGTGAATACTGATGGTACACAAGGAATGGAACAGCAGGGAATCAATGTTTTTCAGCCCAGTGGTAGCTGACATGGTGTTCAGCTTGAACAAAGTGGAGTTCTTGATGTCCAGGCTTTGAAGAGAACTAATCCGCGTCACCCATGTGGAAATTTGGAACATTGGAAGCGAGAGTGTCCTCTTAATGTGAATAATAATCAGATGCAAAATGGAAGTATCATGCTGGTACAAGGTAACAAGGTACAAATTCAGAGTGTTCAAAGCCCCCGTATGCAAAATGTAAATGTGCCTAAAGGACAGCAGCTGCAGATACCACAAGCTCTGATGGCTCAGCAGTAGACAAATATGTCCTTAAAGAATTTAAATTAGGTTGCAGATGTGGATGTGAATCAGTTGGCATCACAGTTTCCTTTAATGGATCTGAGTGGTGAGGATCTTTCAGGTATTCTTCAATTGGACTGTTACAGATGATGAGCATTGCATGCCAGGTGCTTCCTTAGAAGTAGATCAGCGTGGTCCATATGTAGATGCCGATGTAATTGGTCACCATGCCTCTTTCCTGGTTGATCCTGGGGATGCATGCTCCACTGTCAAGACAGCAGAAGTACTGAATTAACCTCTTTGAGAAAGGAAAATTCAGGTTGTAGGAATGGTAAATAAACAATTGTCCAAACTAGCAACAGAATCTGTCCCTGTAAAAATGGGTTAATTAGAAGATAAGCATCAATTTGTGGTGTGCAGTTCAAGTCCTGTGAGCTTGCTTGGACGTGACCTAGTGTGTGAGCTGAATTGTTCCATAAGATGCACACCTTGTGGAATTGAAATCCAGATGTAAGATGAGGATATATCATTTAGAGTTGTCAGTCAGTACCTGAGTGTCACATTGTACCCAAAGCTGACATGTAAGGACTTGCCTGAGGATCTGACAGATACTCTGACACCTGAGGTTTGGGACTTTTCAGGAAAAGATATGACTCATTAAAAGAGTTGAACCAGTAAAGATAACAGTGAAGCCAAATGCAGTGTACCCAAAAATGTCCCCGTATAATATGCCTCCCAAGACAATTGCAGGAATCACTCCCTTGATAAACTGTCTAATCGAACAGGTTATTCTGAAAGAGATAATAGGAAGCACGTGTAAATCTCCAATTATGGGACCTCGGAGGCTCAACTGAAAATACTGCATAGTCCAGGACCTTAGAAAGGTAAACAAGATAGTCATTCCATGCTGTCCCGTAGTACCGAATCCGGCAGTAATTTTATTCCAAATTCCATGTGAAGCAGTTTGGTTCACCATGACTGATCTGTTCCAATGCATTTCTTCCATACCATTGAATGAGGAGAGCCAGTTTCTCTTTGTGTTTCGGTTTGGCAGTCGTGTTTTGGCATGGTGCTGAGTTCTACAAGTGTATACCAGGATTCCATCATTTTTCAACCAGATCTTGAAAAATAATCTGGAATCACTCAAAATGCCCTAACATTCGGTCTTGGTCCAGTACATTGACAACCTACTTATGGCATCAAACACTCAGGAAGCCTGTAGAAGAGACACAACTGCCCTTCTGAATCGTTTAGGAAAAATGGACATAAAGGCCCTCATTACAACACTGGCGGTATATTCCGCCTACCGCCGCGGCGACAGCCGCCAAAAGACCGTTGGTGCAGCTACCAGCCGTCCGCTGTATTATGAACACAGCCAGATGTCCGCCAGAAGGATAGCGGAAATCCGCCTGCGGCCATGGCAGCGGATGGCAGCAAGGTGGCGAGGCTGCCAGCAGCAGCGCCACGCTAGTAGACCGCCTCAGACCATATCATGACCCATGATATGGCCTGGCGGTGTTCTGCTGGCAGATGCTGCTGCTGGCAGCAGCGCCCGGTGCCGTCTCCTGCCAGAGGACCCCCTGAAATTAGGTAAGTTGGGTGCTCTGACAGAGGAAGGGGGTGTTTTGTGTGTGTGTGTGGGTGTGTGTGTGTGGGTGTGTGTGTGTGTGTGTCTGTGCGTGCATGTATGCGGGTGTGTGTGTGTGTATGGATGTGTGAGTGCGTGTATGTTGTGTTGTGTGCATGCGTGTGTGCATGTATGTATGTCAGTGTGTGTGGATGTGTGTGTGAATGGATGTATGCATGCGTGGATGAATGTGGGTATGAGTGTGTGTATGCATGTGTTCGATGGTGCGTGAAGGTGCGTGTATGTCGGAAGGTGGGGTGGAGGGTGTAGTGAAAATAGGTAGGTTTGACGTCTGACTTTGTGTTTCACCACTGTGCATATTAGTTGTTCAATGTTCGCCAGTTGCAGATTACATTTTTCAACCAGATCTTGAAAAAGAATCTGGAATCACTCAAAATGCCCTAGCATTCGGTCTTGGTCCAGTACATTGACAATCTACTTATGGCATCAAACACTCAGGTAGCCTGTAGAAGAGACACAACTGCCCTTCTGAACAGTTTAGGAAAAATGGACATAAAGGCCCTCATTACAACACTGACGGTATATACCGCCTACCGCCGTGGCGACGGCCGCCAAAAGACCGTTGCCGCAGCTACCAGCCGTCCGCTGTATTATGACCACAGCCGGATGTCCACCAGAAGGATGGCAGAAATCCGCCTTCGGCCATGGCAGCGGATGGCTGCAAGGTGGCGTTGCTGCCAGCAGCAGCGCCACGCCAGTAGACCGCCTCAGACCATATCATGACCCATGATATGGCCTGGCGGTGTTCTGCTGGCAGAGGCTGATGCTGGCAGCAGCGCCCTGTCCCGTCTCCTGCCAGAGGACCCCCTGAAATCAGGTAAGTTGGGTGCTCTGACCGGGGAAGGGGGTGTTGTGTGTGTGTGTGGGTGTGTTTGTATATCTGTGCGTGCATGTATGCGGGTGTGTGTGTAAGGATGTGTGAGTGCGTGTATGTTGTGTTGTGTGCATGCGTGTGTGCATGTATGTATGTCAGTGTGTGTGGATGTGTGTGTGAATGGATGTATGCATGTGTGGATGAATGTGGGTATGAATGTGTGTATGCAAGTGTTAGGTGGGGCATGTCTGTCGTGGGGGGGGGGTCTGGAGAGGGAGGTGGGGTGGGGGGGTGTAGAGAAAATAGGTAGGTTTGACCTCTGACTTTGTGTTTCACCACTGTGCATATTAGTTGTTCAATGTTCACCAGTTGCAGATTACATTTTGTATTCAGTTTAGCTGCCTACTGGCTTTATCATGGCGTTAGACATTGTAGTTGAGACATTGCAGATGAGCTGTTTTTTTCCACATGGTAAACTAAGCTTGTGTTTTTCGTATTTTCTCTTACCGAACACGATAGCATGATAAGAAAGCACATATTTTTTTGTTTTTCTTCAGGGCAGGGAACAGGTTGGCCTTGGAAGGGGAGCCTTGAGAAGTTGGCCAATTTTCAACTTTTTTCTTCCAACTCTGAACTACAGTAGCCAGCATGTTTTGAATTCTTTCATATGAGAGGGGAGGGCCTTTCAGAAGGCTTTTTCCATGATTGTTTAAGCTATAAAAAGGTGGCCCTGGTCAGTAGCAAGGGGAATTTCTGAGACCTCGGTCAGGATTGGGCGTCAAATGCCGGACACAGACACTTGTCCCATGAGGGTGGATATCTCTTTCTCACAGTTGAAAAGGGGTCACCAACTTGCTGGCATGACAAAGAAGAAGAGCTTGACAGGCCCTACGGTTATGAATTTTGACTTTATCCTTTGTTTTGCAATTATGCTATAATATAATTACATATATTTGCTGTGTACATTGCAGTTGAGAATCACTTTGATATATTTTCCTTTCATTGCGGTGACTATTTTTAAACATGTGCCTCCGACCTACTAATCTCCTTCATTTTTTAGGAACCTTGTGGTAGAATAATAACAAATGTCTTCTTTAAACTAAGAAGTGCATTCCAGAGATTTTTGTCAGCTCGGTCATTAGTGAAAGCAAAACAGGGTGATACCTGAGAAGGGGCGGGGAAGACCCCTATCAGTGATAGAGAAGGAATTTCCTGTGCCTACCACCATGGTTTTCGTGGCTTCACCATGGTTTTCGTGGTGGTAAGGAAGCCACGAAAACCATGGCAGTAGGCAGGTTCATAATCCCACGGGTGGGCTAGTGACGGCCGCCTTGCTGAGACTGAAGTCTCCAGCCTGGCAGTCATTACCACCGTGGCGGACGGTGTGGTACATTGGCGGTTTGGGTCATATTATGGAGAAAAGTACCGCCACCCTGTTAGCAGTACTTTCCTCCATTTTACCGCCGTCCGCCAGGGTTGTAATGAGGGCCAAAGTTTCCCTGACAACATTACAGTATTGGCAGAAACAAGTTCTGTACCTAGGTCACCACACTGAAAAAGGGGTGACGAAAGTGCTGCAACAAAGAATCTAAGCAATTTTGAAAATGAATCCGCCTACCACTCAGAAAAAAAGTCTGAATGTTCTTGGGAATGGTTGACTTCTGTTGTCAGTGGATTCCAAACTCATCCCTTTCGGCCAAGCTTTTACAGAGGCTGACACACAAAGATGTGTCTGATTTGGTACCACTAAATGACAACTGCAAACGTGCCTTCGCAGAGCTGAGAGAAAGTCTCTGCCATGCTCCTGCTCTGGGAATGTCTGATTTTAATAAATGTTTTTCTTTGTACTGCAGTGAGAGGAAAGGGAGGGATGTGCTCTTTCAGTTTTGACTCAGTTACATGGAAATGCAAACAAAAATTATGCTTATTTTCTGTCACAGTCCTGTGGCTTTGTCTGGTTGTCTTAAAGCTATTGCAGCCATGAGCTTCAGCACAGAACAGTGCAAAGGCATTGTAATGGGCCATCCGCTGAATGTTTCTGTTCTCCACTCGGTGGAGATACTGTTAACCCAAACGAAAACTTAGCATTTTACCAGCTTACCTTATGAACAGGTCATCCTCGCTGCACCTAATGTCAATCTAATGAGATGTACTGTGATGAATCCTGCAAATCTGTTACCTAGCCCCTGTTAAAAATGTCAATGACTGTCCTGGTGAGGTGGAGCATGACTGTCTCAGTGTTACTGAACTATGCACCAATTTTCACTGGCAGTCACTATGGCTTTGATGTTGTTCATGCCTTAGGTCAGTTGTGGTCCCGGAGAGGCTTTATGTCCTTTTCTGGATAACCATAAAGAATTGGGACAAAGTTTAGAACTTGTTCAATGCATTACAATTGGCTCCTACAATTGAAGTTGCACTTTGCAAATCTACTGATTATGTAACACTGGGAAATACATATGCGGAGGAAGTGGAAAGATACTGCACCCTAAGCTGCACTTCCCTTAATGGAGAACAGTGTAATAAATCAAGTGACAAGACAAGTCAAAGTTTCCTGTTAACTGTTGTTGACACATGGGAGGAAGTTAAGAGATTGGAGGATGAAGTAACAGAAGGAAATGAGCAGAGTTGGATTAGAGCAGGATATGTCAAAAAAGATGAAGATGATGTCTGGTTTTCAGGTGATGGGAGAGCTCTGTTACTAAACAGTCTGTTACCACCCATGGCTAGACAGTATCACTGACAGGCTTATATAGGTCTTGATGCAATTATTAGAACTTTTAAGCAGACATGGTTTAACCTCAGATTCATACTGATAGCAAAAGCCGTGTGTCACCGATGTGTCATATGCCAACCGATGAATGTAGGGAAACATACAGTAGTCACACAGGCAGATGAGGAGGACCATTCAACTGAATGCAGTTGGTCTTTACTGAGCTACCCATATGCAATGGACTGAGATACATCTTGGTCACTGTGTGTGTTTTCTCTTGTTGGGTTGAACGTTACCCAACCAAGAGAAATGATATCACTGTAGCAAAGCTGTTACTTAGAGAGTTGATTCCACTGTTTGGATTCCCGACTTCTCTAGAATCAGACCGAGGAAGGACCTGAAATTATTACATGTGGCACTGCAAGTTGAGCAAAGACTACATTGCAGTACAGACCTGAGGCTTCTGGATTGGTGGAGCGAGTAAACAGCCTTCTGAAGTCTAAATAGGCAAAAGTATGTGCATCCACTACTTTGAAATGACCAGAAGCATTGCCTCTTATTTTAAATGAGTACGCAAAGTACTCCCTACAGAAAGACTGGTTTTTCGCCTGTTTAAATCATGGAGAGAGCCATGCGATTGTCAACCGTGCCTGCAAATGCGCTTGTGAACAGTACAGATAGTTTGGTACTGGATTACTGCAAAGTCCTAGCTGATGTGGTTTGTTCTGTGACTCATCAGGTTGGAGAAGCTACTGCACAAATGCAACTGGAGCTTTGTCATGACCTGTGACTTTGAAATAGCCAGAAGCATTGCATCTCATTTTGAATGAGTATGCAAAGTACTCAGACCGAAAGAATGGTTTGTCGTCTCTTGAAATCATGGAGAGAGCCATGAGATTTTCAACTGTGCCTGCAAATGCGCTTGTGAACATTACAGATGATATGGTACTGGATTACTGCAAAGTCCTAGCTGATGTGGTTCATTCTGTGACTCATCAGGTTGGAGAAGCTACTGCACAAACGCAACTGGAGCTTTGTCATGACCTGTGTCCAGGCGACAGAGTCATGGTGGAAAAGCATCTGAGGAAATCCTGATTGCAACCACATTGGGAGGGGTCTCACCAGGTAGTGTTAGTCACTAAGACAGCTGTGATGTCTGCTGGCCTCCCTAACTGGGTACACCCTACCACCACTCGCAAAGTTCCAGGTCCTCTAGATATTACAGCACTTGTCTCTGAAGAACAAGGTACTTACCTTCGCTAACACATTATCTGGTAGACACATATTAATTCCTTACCCTAGAATTTCCCCTAGACATTAGTCTTGATCTGAAGATTTTTTCTCGACCAGTACCACTGTGCGCCGTAAGGTAACACTGGTTGGCTCCGCATCTATTGTTGGTATCTTGTGCACCGGAATGATGTTGCAAGACCTATATGGGTGCCACACCGGCATGCTGACATCATTTTTTTTTCACAACTTGCCACGCCAGAAGCACAGAGCCATGAAGAACGCTGACTACTAGTGCGGCAGAACTAGGGCCCTGAAAGGGAAGTCCCTTGTCCCTAGAAATTAGTTCGCAGAGCGGGGAAGATGGGTGGGTCGGTAAGGAATCTACAACTAGAATATGTCTCTACCAAATAATGCGTTACTGAAGGTAAGTAACTTATTAATCTGATAGAGACTTCTAGTTGCAGATTCCTTACTTTAGAATGGATAGCCAAGCAATACGGTCCACGGAGGTGGGTCTGAGAACCACGATCATACTACTAAGTCCTGCAGGACCGAACGGGCAAAATAACCATCACTTCGGACCTGACTGTCCAGGCAGTAGTGTTTGGTGAACGTGTGAAAAGACGCCCAGGTTGCTGCCTGACAGATGCCCAGGACTGGAACTCTGCATGCTAATGCCACTTACTCTGGTAGAGTGAGCAGGCAAACCCTCTAAGGGTTGCTTCTTAGCCAATGCATAGCACATTCTAATGCAGAGAATGACCCATTTGTAGATGGTCCTTGTCTGCACTGCCCGACATTTCTTTGCAACCACATAACCCACATAACTCACAAAGAGTTGATCGTCCACCCAAAGCTCTTTGGTACGATCAATGTAGAAAGCCCATGCTCTTTTTGGGTACAGGGGCGGAATCTCTCCTCATCCTCTGAAGGATGTGGGGTAGGTGTAAAAAGTAGGCAAGGTGACAGAATGGCCTACATGAAAGGGTGTGACCACTTTTGGTAAAAAGGAAGCCCTGCTATGAAGCACCACATTGTCAGGATAGATGGAAAGGAAAGGTGGCATCGATGAATGGGCCTACAGCTCACTCACCTTGCGGGCAGAAGTGATGGCCACAAGGAAAGCTGTCTCTCCATCTATCTATTTCCCTATCTCCCCCTGCGCCCGTCCGCGCCTGGCCCGCGCCCAGCGCCACGACCCCTGGTCCCCAGCTCTCCCGTACCCCGCTGACCCGCTACGACCCCACCACCCTCCACGCCCTCAACCCCGGGCGCAACAACACCTGCTTCCAAGCCCACCCCAAACGCACCCATGGACCCTTTGCCTGTAACTCCTGCAAACGCATCTTCCACCACACAACTACCACGACCACCAGCCCACGTGCCATCAACCACCTCAAATGCATCCTGGTCAACGCTCGCTCTGTCCACAAACACGCCGTTGAACTCTGGGACCTCCTGGACTCCACAGCTCCGGACGTCGCCTTCATCACGGAAACCTGGATGAACGCCTCATCAGCTCCAGACATCGCCACTGCCATCCCCGAAGGCTACAAGATCTCCAGAAAAGACCGCACCAACCAAGTAGGAGGAGGTATCGCCATCGTCTTCAAAGACTCCATCAGCGTCACCACCTCCACCGAAGACACCCCTCTCGCCGCTGAACATCTGCATTTTCAGATTCGCACCGACCCCAGGACCACCCTCAGAGGATCCCTCGTCTACCGTCCCCCCGGACCGCGCGCCCCTTTCAGCGACGCCATCGCCGACTTCATCTCCCCGCACGCCCTCACCTCGCCGGATTACATCCTCCTAGGCGACCTCAACTTCCATCTGGAACAGAACAACGACCCCAACACCACCGCCCTGCTCGACAACCTCGCCAACCTCGGCCTCAAGCAACTGGTGAACACCACCACCCACATCGCCGGACACACGCTTGACCCTATCTTCTCCGCCAGCAAACACATCTTTTTCAGCCACAACTCCGCTCTACACTGGACCGACCACAGCTGTGTCCACTTCACATTCCGACGCGAGACCCGCCACCTCCGCACTCAACCCATCCCTTGTCGACAGTGGAACAAGATCGCCGAAGAGCAACTCTTCTCCGCACTCGCCGCCAACCAACCCACCCTCACCACCGACCCCAACGACGCAGCCCTCAGCCTCACGAACTGGATCTCCAACTGCGCAAACAACCTTGCTCCCCTCAAACGCACGCATCGACAGGCCAACACCAAAAAACCTCTCTGGTTCTCTGACACCCTCAAAGAATCAAAGAAAACTTCTCGCGCCCTTGAGAAGGCCTGGCGCAAGGACCACACCGCTGACAACATGACCGCCCTCAAGAACGCTACCCGCGAACATCACCACCTGATCCGCGCTGCCAAAAGGAACTTTTTCACCGACAGACTGGACAAAAACAGCCACAACAGCAGAGAACTTTTTAGCATCGTCAAGGAGTTCTCCAACCCCAACGCCAACGGCGTCACGCCCTCACAGGATTTGTGCGAGTCCCTCGCCACCTTCTTCCATCGGAAGATCAGCGACCTCCACGACAGCTTCGGACACCAGACCCAACCAAGCATCACCGAACCCGCACCCCCGGCCATCACCCTCAACGACTGGACCCACATCAACACTGAAGAAACCAAAGCCATCATGAACTCTATCCACTCCGGCGCCCCTTCGGACCCCTGCCCTCACTTCATCTTTAATAAAGCCGACGACATCATCGCCCCGCACCTCCAGGCCGTCATCAACTCTTCTTTTTCTTCTGCTACCTTCCCCGAATGCTGGAAACACGCCGAAGTCAACGCCCTACTAAAGAAACCTACGGCTGACCCGAGCGACCTGAAAAACTTCCGCTCCATCTCTCTCCTGCCCTTCCCAGCCAAGGTAATAGAGAAGACCGTCAACAAACAGCTGACCACCTTCCTGGAAAACAACAACCTGCTCGACCCTTCACAAACCGGATTCCGAACCAACCACAGCACGGAAACCGCCCTCATCTCAGTCACAGACGACATCAGAACCCTGATGGACAACGGTGAAACAGTCGCCCTCATCCTCCTCGACCTCTCGGCTGCCTTCCACACCGTCTGTCACCGCACCCTAATCACCCGCCTCCGCTCCACTGGGATCCAAGGCCAGGCTCTGAACTGGATCGCCTCCTTCCTCTCAAACCGTTCCCAAAGAGTTTACCTCCCATCGTTTCGCTCAGACCCCACCGAGATCATCTGCGACGTACCTCAAGGCTCATCGCTCAGCCCGACACTCTTCAATGTCTACATGAGCCCCCTCGCCGACATCGTACGCAAGCACGACATCGTCATCACCTCCTATGCCGACGACACCCAACTTATACTCTCCCTCACCAAGGACCCCGCCAGCGCCAAGACCAACCTACCAGAGGGTACGAAGGACGTCGCAGACTGGATGAGGCTCAGCCGCCTAAAGCTGAACTCTGACAAAACGGAAGTCCTCATCCTCGGCAACACCCCATCCGCTTGGGACGACTCCTGGTGGCCCACGGCCCTCGACACTGCACCGACCCCTCGCAGACCACGCCCGCAACCTCGGCTTCATCTTGGACCCTCTTCTCACCATGACCAAGCAAATCAACGCCGTGTCCTCCGCCTGCTTCCTCACCCTCTGCATGCTCCGCAAGATCTTCAGCTGGATTCCCGCAGACACTAGAAAAACCGTGACCCACGCCCTCGTCACGAGCCGCCTGGACTACGGCAACACCCTCTACGCTGGGACCACCGCCAAACTCCAAAAACGCCTGCAACGCATTCAAAACGCCTCGGCCCGCCTCATCCTCGACGTACACCGCAACAGCCACATCTCCGCACACCTGAGACACCTGCATTGGCTCCCAGTCAGCAAAAGGATCACCTTTCGACTTCTCACCCACGCACACAAAGCCCTTCACAACAAGGGACCGGAATACCTCAACCGACGCCTCAGCTTCTACGTCCCCACCCGCCTCCTTCGTTCCTATGGCCTCGCGCTCGCTGCCGTCCCTCGCATCCGCCACTCCACGGCGGGTGGGAGGTCTTTCTCCTTTCTGGCAGCCAAGACCTGGAACTCCCTCCCCACCAGCCTCAGGACCACCCAGGACCACTCCGCATTCCGGAGACTCCTAAAAACCTGGCTTTTCGAGCAGCAGTAACCTCCCCCCCCTTTCCCCTAGCGCCTTGAGACCCGCAAGGGTGAGTAGCGCGCTTTATAAATGTTAATGATTGATTGTTTAAAGTCAGAAGCCTGAGTGGACAGTTATGACTGGCTCGAAAGGAGCACAAATTAGAAAAGTAAGAATCAGGTTCAAATCCCAGTGGGACATTATGAACAGTGAAAGAGGAAACATAGGGGTAAGATCCTTCAGGAATCTACTAACAATAGGAGATTCAAACATGGTTTGTCAGGTAATCCAAGGAAAACAGAGATAGCAGACAAATAATGCTTTAGGGTGCCCAAAGCAGAGTATACTGTTTTGGTGGAGGGACGCCTGGCTGCCAAGATAAAGTTACAGACTTCGGGCGGAGGGTCAAAAGCTGTCAAGTGCCGCCTCTCAATCTCCACGCAAGAAAGCGGAGACTGGACAGGTTCGGATGGAGAACCGTCCCCTGCTGCAACAGAACATCCTCCCGAAGGGGCAGTCTGATCAGAGGATCAATGGCCATGCTCAATAGCTCGAGATACCAGATTCTTTGTGCCCAGTCCAGAGCCACAAGAATTACTTGGGCCCAGTCATTCTTGATCTTCTTCACAAGTCTGGGCAGAAGTGGTATTGGCGGAAAGGTGGTCTGAGTTCCAATTGAGACAAAAAGTGTTGCAGAGTGAGTGGTGCCCTTGGAAACTCCAATGTGAGGAACAGCTGAAACTGCATGTTTTCACCGGAGGCGAACAGACTAAACCAAGGCTCTCCCCACTGCTGAAAGGGACCTTGTGCCACCTCCAGATGGAGATGCCATTTGTGGTCGACCAGGCATTGGCGGCTGAGTTAGTCCACCCTGGCGTTCTGCCTGCCAGATGTGGAACCACCAGGGAAATGCCTTGATATTCCAGCATGTCCAGAGGCACAGAGCCCCCTGACAAATGATCCACAACCCCACCCAGCCCTCCTTGTTCAATATCACATGGCGGTGGTGTTGCCTGTGAACACCTGCACCACTTTCCCTTCAAGAGAGGGAAGGAATGCTTTCAAAGCTAGCCTGATCGCCCTGAGCTCCAAAAGATTGATATGGAGCCCAAACTTCACCCGAGGCCAGAAGCCTCTGATCCCTGCCTCTCCCAGGTGGCCGCCCCATCCCAGGAGGGACGCATCTGTCACTACTTTCAGATCTAGTTGAGTAAGGGAGAAGGATCTGCTTCTGACCCAATCATGGTTTAAGAGCCACCACTGCAGATCTTGCGCAGTTCCCTCCGAGATCTGGACCATGTCGGAGAGATTCCCCTGATGGTGGGCCCACTGGAACTTCAGATCCCACTGCAGAGCCCACATATGCCACTTGGCATGTGTCACCATCAGGATGCAGAAGGCAACGAGGCAAAGCAGCCTCAGAGTCATTCTGACCAAAATCTAGCACAGAGGCTGAAACATCAGTATCATAGCCTGAATATCTGGCTGACCGCTCGGGAGGACAGGCCTGAAACTGCACTGTGTCCAAAATAGCTCTGATGAAAGGGAGCATCTGAGAGGGAATCAGGTGTTACTTCGGCACGAGGTCCGCCATGGTCTGGAGGTGGGAGACAAAACCCAGGGGCGAGCCTGCCTTCAACAGGCAGTCGTCGAGGTAGGGGAAGACTAAAACCCCTAACCTGCATAGATGAGCTGCAATCACCGCCATCACTTCTGTGAACACCCGAGCGGCGCTGGTAACGCCAAAGGGGAGCAAAATAAACTGAAACTGCTCATGGCCTACTGTGAACCGCAAGTAATGTCTGTGGGCAGGCAGGACTGGAATATGGAAAAATGTGTCCAGCAAATCCAACGCTACAATCCAGTCTCCTGGGTTCAGGACAGATAGGACCTGAGCCAGAGTGAGCACTTTGAACTTCTCCTTCCTGAGGAAGAGATTGAGGGCACCAGGCAGTAGCAGGAATAACAGCCACAGTCTACTTCTGGCACAGGGACCCTCCTTATGGCTCCCTTGGCCAAGAGAGCCGTAACCTCCTCGCATAGAAGTGCCAGTTGATCCTCTGCCATCATAGGATGGTGGCATGGATGGAGGGGTAGTCTCAAAGGGGAGGGAGTAGCCCCTTCGAACTATTTGCGAAATCCACCTGTCTGACGTGATGGATTGCCAGCAGGGCAGGTGATGGCGAATCCTGCCTCTGGCTGGTCCGTGATGGGGAAGCATCAGACTAGGAAGGCTTAGAGGCTGCAGCGGGAGAGGTGGTGGACTGGGCAGACCACTGGCCCCCGATCCACAAGGACATTGGATCCCACATCCCCGGCCACACAGCATGTGCAGCACAGTGGCTGGAGAGAAAGGGACGTGGTTGGGCCCCCTTCCATAGCCACAAAAGGGGCGAAAAGCAGACTGCAGGGGGTGAGGGGCAGTTACAAGGCACAAGGATCTAGCTGTAGCCCGGGACTCCTTAAAGCGATTGAGTGCCGCCTCTGCTTTGTCTCCAAAGAGGCTGGTGCCATAAAAAACCATGTCCATAAGCATGTATGGGGCATCCCCCGAAAAGCCAGACATTCCCAACCAAGCGAGGCCACTGTAGATGCATCCTATCTACTTAGTGAGTCCACCAACAGCTTGGGAGAGAATACCTGAGGCCTCCTCTGGGACCTGTGTCAGCACCTGCGCAATTGTGTCCCATAAAGTACGAGTGAAATGGCCCAAAAGGCATGCAGTGCTCAAGGACCGCAATGCCAGACTGGAGGAAGAAAACAAGGCAGCTTGAGGCCCAGGACCTCAGCAGCTCTTTTCACCACACTGGAGTAGGACGCTCCCGCCTCCGTAGCAGCGATAGGGGGAGAAAGCGTGCTAGTCAGGGAAAGTTTTCAGACCACTGACTTCACCAAGGTCTGTACGCCAATCCATGGGGTCTTCAAGCTGGTATTCCAAATTGTCCATCGACCCCTTTTAGTCCTCACTGTACCCCAACGCATAACAATAGGGGTCAGGATCCAACCTGGGGAGCAAGGTCCCTGCCAAAGTCTGAATCAGCATCACACAACACCGGTCCGGCTCCGTGTCAAAGTCAGCAATGAGGATGGAGTTGACACCAACCGTGGGCACAGGTGCATCAGTAGCGCCAATATCAGAACTGTCAACAGGGGAAGGTTGAGATGGCACAACCAATGCCAGTTCAGATCCAGGAATGGATCCCTGGGTCCCCTCAGGAGCCGAGGCCGAAGTCGCCGGTGCGGAACCCGAGGGGCCCCTGCTGACCCCACCAGGCCCAAAAGCACTCCAGCGGGGATGGCTTTCCCAAATATAAGGCGCATGGCCTCACAGAACTCAGAGTTGGGCAGGGATGGCTCCGGCTCCTGGAAACTCGGGGAGGCACAGAGCTGACCCAGAAGCAGGCCCTGAAAACGGAGGCCTAGAGAGCAGATGCTCCTTTTCCTGCGTTGCGTCAGCCAACCAACTGGGTGAAGTCAAAGAACACTTGCTCTTCTTTGACTTCTTCTTATGGTTTCCTTATCATCCCGAGGACATTGAGTGGGACAACGAAGAGTGGGGGCTCTGTGACCGTTCTCGGGACCTCTCGACCAAGACTGGGAGCGACACGGAGCTGAGTGCCGGGCCGCAAGTAGTTTTCGGGACTGCTCCTTCAACGCTTTCTGATTCATGGCCTGGTTTACGACTTTGGGTTGTGGTCAATCTTCAACCACCACAAACACACAAGGCACGGATCCGTCAGGACATTATCTGATGACAGGAATTGCAGGGCTTGAACCCGGTCTTCTGTGACGACATCTTGATGCCCTAAGAGTGCCAAAAAATAAAGCTTTGACAAAAAAGTCAAAAAGGCAAGTCAAAAAGTGACTGCAGGGGTAGCCCTTCTTCAGATCTGTGCAAGGCTGACTCAGAAAGAAAAGAACTGACGTCAGTGTGCCAGGGTGGCCCCTATATAGGATCTGCAACATCATTCTGGTGCACATGACGCCAACAACGGACGCAAAGCCGATGAACGCCATCTAACGGCATGCAGGGGTATTGCTCGAGAAAAATCTAAGGCAAGAAATCTGCAACAAGAAGTCTCTATCAGATGGATCGGTTACAGTGAGTGAGAGGGAGCAGGTTAGTCAAGCTGTTGGGGCTGGACAAGTGGCTGATACAGCACAATTGCAGTCTGAAGGGCTCTGAGAGAGTCAACAGTTGTGGTTGGTATAGAAGGGTCAAGGCAGAGTCATTTGTCTCTGCAAAGCTCAAATGCAGACAAAGGACCAGCTGCTGTAGCAAGAAAAATTGTACCCGGAGATAATTGGCCAAGTGAACAAACTGTGACAGCTGTACAAGTGTCTCCAACGTTTGCTGAAGAAACTGAAGATTTAAGTCAAAGTGACAGTGATGCTGAGGGTTTAGTAACTCGGAGATCAAAAAGAAGGAGAACCTAGTCGAAAATACTCACCACCTGAATGGACATACTTTGCAGCAAATGAATGGGAGAAGGAATTTGCAAACTTTTGCTTTAATAATTCAAATACAGTTCAACATTCTTGAGTTTGTAATTGCAGTGGAGCTGAACTCTGAAATCTCATTACTGCTTGATGAACAAAGACATTGGCCTTATTACAACCCTGGCTGTAAATGCCGTCTACTGCTGTTCCGACGGCCACCAAGATACCGTGACCGCAGCGGTAATCCACCACGGGTATTATGACCCATACATAGAAATCCTCCACAATACAGACACCCACACCAAAGGTCAGTGATAAACTAGCGATAGCAACACCACACCATTACGCCAACAGGAATACGTCCACATTATCACGACCCACGAATAAACGCAGCGGTTTTTCAACCGCGGTAAACCATTGGCGGTACATACAGCCGCACTCAAAATGCACACACATTTACAAAACCACAACACATTGGACAATTTAAAATACACACACCTGACACACATTCACACACCACACCCTCACACTCATACCACTATAAAACACCCACACACATTACCCACAACTCCTTACAACGAAACAAAATAGACCAAGCACAGAGAGACAAGCAATGAGCACCCACTCAATCAGAGGCACAATACATCATTACCCATACACCATCCACACACATCACAGTATACAACCCAACACATCACTCCAGACATCACCTCACACATATCACTCACACCACATCCATGGCACCCCAAAGACACACCAGGTTTTCAGAGGAGGAGCTAAGGGTCATGGTGGAGGAATTCATCCGAGTAGAGCCACAGCTATTCGGATCACAGGTGCAGCAGACGTCCACTGCAAGGAAGCTGGAGCTATGGCGGAGAATCGTGGATAGGGTCAATGCCGTGGGACAGCACCCAAGAACCAGGAATTACATGAGGAAGAGGTGGAACGACCTACAGGGGAAGGTATGTTCCGTGGTTTCAAGACACCAGATTGCTGTACAGAGGACTCGCGGTGGACCCCCGCCTCCTCCCCCACAACTAACAACATGGGAGGAGCAAGTCTTGGCGATCATGCATCCTGAGGGCCTCGCAGGAGTAGCAGGAGTACTGGACTCTAGTAAGTCAAATCTTAACTAATATATCCCCCACCCTACCTGCATGCCATCACAAAGTCATACCCCTACCCTCACCCCCATCACTCCAACACCTCACATATACCCCACCATCACAACCCACCCATCCCAATACCAAGCCCTGCATGCAACAACAATGCATGGACCCCCATCACAGACCTGCATGGAATGGACACCCATCATCCCAGCATGCCCAATAGAGAGACTCACTCAGCCCACAAAATTACCATTCACACAAGGCCAAGCCGACAGGAAAAGCACAATCATACCGGGAAACACACCCATTGCACAAGATGGCACACGCAAATACATTAACAATGCATCCCAACAGGACCCCTTACCCAACGTCACCGGAGAGGAGGTGCCAGCTACATCCAGCCCCTCCCCAGAAGAGGCCCACAGTGATGACAGCAGCTCTGCACGCCTGGATCACGATGTCCAACCTGGCCCATCAGGGACCTCTGGACAGTCAGGTACCCTGCCACAGTCCCAACCCACCACAGAGCCTCCCCCTCAGGAAACACCAGCACAGCACCCACCCAGCGGGCCCATGCCACTGTCCCCAGGACACATCAATCAGCAGTGTGTCCACCACTACAGGGACTCCAGGCAACCCCACCAACACAGGACGATCAGGGACCTGGGGTCAGTGGCAGTGGACACACGGTTCGGGGACAGAGGCACAGGACAACAGGGAAGCTGGGGGGACTGCTGTGTGACAGGGGAGGACAGGCCCAGGGAACCGACCCGCCACGAGGCACTCTCAAACATCCTGGGAGCATACCACCATTCCCAGGAGACCATGGGCCAGGTACTGGCCAAGTTACAGGCGACCCAGCGGCTGCAGGAGGGACAGTACCAGGGGATCAGGGAGGACCTAACTAAAATATACACCATCCTGGTCACCACTGCAGAGGTGCTGGCTGACATGGGCGTGACCATGAGGGAGGCAGTGGCACAACAAATGGCCCCTGACACTAGCCAAAGTGAGGAACAACCTTCCACCTCTGCCGGCGCTAGTGGACAGGAGGCCCCGCCACAGGACCAACAGGCTACCAGCACCCCAGCCCCTGCAGAAGGAGAACCACCCCGCAAACGGTCCCTGTGATCCAGGCAGAAGACAGATAACTTTGCCAAGACCCCGCCAGGAAATAAGACTCTCCTGATTGTCACCCTTCTGTCCCACTATGTCACCCTGTCCACCTTGAACTGCCATTGCTCCCTTTCCAGTTCCCCATTGGACAATGCACCTGTGATACCAAGAGACTGGACTCTACCTGGACATTTCTCCACCATCACCCCAGCCCCTTGCACTTACCCCCATACTATTTTGCACAGAAAAAAACACCCTTGAAACAGAAACCATACTGGAGTCAGTGTAATGATTATAAAGATGTATTTTTACAACATTATCAAAGCATTGCAACATCTATGTTCAGTGAGATATACCACAGGATGACCTTTGGTGGGCAGAAGTACATTTAGCAGTAGCCAGAATGGGGTACACAGATCTGAAAATGGTGATTCCAAAGGGAACAGTCAGTGTCTATAGACAGAGGGTAGAGGATGCCATGTACATTGTCCAAATGTTTACTCTAATGTACATTTGGCTTACAGTCTCTTACCTGTGTGTCACTGGAAGTACTGCTGTATAATGTTTGTTCGGTTGTCCACATCTTCTCCAACTGCCTCCTCTTCGTCACTGTCCACAGGCTCCACCGCTGCCACAAGACCATCTCCAGGCTCATCCTCCTGCAGAAAACACACCTGGCATCTCAAGGCCAGGTTGTGCAACATACAGCATGCCACAATGATCTGGGACACCGGTCAACACGTTGGAGAACATTGGCTGAGACATTCCTGATGCCATGGCCACTGTTGTTTGAAATTAACCACTTGCCAGGAAACAAAGCACTGACAGAACCTGCACTGGAGGGGGGATTCTTGTGGGCTGGTGGATAGCTGACATCAGGTCTTGCTCCAACTGGGCACACAGCTTTTGAATTGTGGCACGATCAAGTCTGTATGTGATAATAATGTGTCTGTCCTCCATTGTCGACAGGTCCACCAGGGTACACCGGAGGATGCCGCCATCTCATCATTTGCCTCAGCGGTTGTAGCCTATGGAGGAGAACGGTGAGCAGGTGGTCATATTTCCACATTGAATGCACAACTGTTGCTGAAGTTAGGTCACAGAAGCAGTATGTGAAGTCGGAAGTCAGTTGATGGGCCAATGTCTGCTGTGAAGCAGTTAGATGCCATGTGCCCCCCTGAAGTGGCGCCTGCCTGACCTGTGAGGAAGGACAAGTGGAAATGAGGTAAGTGTGCTGGCATTGTGCGCCGTCACGGTAGGAGAGGACATACACTGCAAGTGCTGCTGTGCCTGAGTCTGGAAGCAACAATGGCTAGAGTGTCTGGGGAAAGGGCCCCTGCCTTCACTGCAGAGGAGTTGGAGAAACTGGTGGATGGGGTCCTACCTCAGTACACGTCACTCTACGGTCCTCCAGACAAACAGGTGAGTACAAAGAGCATGAGGTGTGGGCAATGCATGTTTTGAGTGGTGTGGATGTAAGCCACATGTTGGGGGGTGCTGAGGCATCCTGGCCTCAGTGCTGCATGAGAGGTGGTCAGTGTATGTGCGTCAGGGCATGGGTGGGAACTGGGGAGCAATGAGTATGCTGGTCCGGACGGGTAAGTAATTTCCTTTCCTCCTGTCTTTTACCTCTAGGTCAGCGCCCACCAGAAAAAGGGTATTTGGCGTGCCATTGCCAAGGAGGTGAGGACCCTAGGGGTCTATCACAGGCGGAGCACCCACTGTCGCAAGAGATGGGAGGACCTGCGCCACTGGACCAAGAAAACGGCGGAGGCCCAGCTGGGGCTGGCCTCCCAACGTGGAAGGGGTGCCGATCGCACCCTGACCACCCTGATGTTCCGCATCCTGGTGGTGGCCTATCCGGAGTTGGGTGGGTGCTTGAGGGCATCACAGCAGCCACAAGGGGGTGAGTACAGATTTTGATTCCTGACTTTGCGTGCTTTAGGAGGTAGCTGGGTTGGGTATGTGGGCTGTGGGTGACCCTAGGCCAGGGCGATCATGGCAGGGTAGGTCCCTTGTGTGCAGGCTCTGAAACACTCCAAACCCAATGGTGTAAGTGGGCATATACTACTGGGCAGGGTCCTGTGAGTGTCAGGTGTGCAGATGCTAGTTTTAGCCATTGTACCCCCTTGGGCTTGTGACTACCTTAGTGACTGGTTGGGCATGACCTAGTGCATAGGGCTGATCCCTGTGTGTTATGTACGCCAACTGTAGTGGTGTTGCTGGCATTGACCAAGTGTATCCTCTCCCACCCCCTTTTTGTTTTGTCACCCTGTCCGTCCTTGTGTGCATTAGCATCATCTGGCGGAGGAGCAGAGGCACCGGCGACGGAGGGAGCTGCATCCCACATGGCCCATGAGGGCGAATCCACTGAGAGTGAAGGAACCAGTGGGACGCAGGGCGAGAGGAGCACCATGACAGGGACAGGAGGGAAGATCAGTGACAGAGACTCCTCCTCCGATGGAAGCTCCTTGGCGGTGGCAGACACCTCTGTGCCCACCCCAACAACAGGTACATCCGCCACCCTCCCTACCAGCACTGCCCTCCCAGCAGCCCCTCACCGTGTTTCCCGTGTCCGCTCACCCAGGCAGGTGGGCAACTCCTTCGCCCCAGGCACCTCAGGCCCTGCCCCAGCCAGCCCTGCTGCCCTCAGTGAGGAGGCTATTGACCTCCTGAGATCCCTCACTGTTGGGCAGTCAACCATTTTGAATGGTTGAGAGGATTTGCAACAAACAAATGCATACCTGGAGGGCATTCACTCTGGCGTGGCAGCCCAACAGAGAGCATTTCAGGCTCTGGCCTCAGCACTGATGGCAGCCATTGTCCCTGTGTCTAGCCTCCCCACTCCAACTTCCTCTACCCAGTCCCAATCCCCTCAACCCCAGCCTATCCCAAGCACACCTTCAGACCAGCATTCACCCAAATCAACACACAAAAGTGGCTCAGGCAAACATAAGCACCACACCTCATCTCACAAGCACTCACGCAAGCACCATGCCCATGCAGACACAACAACATCCACTGCCTCCACCATGTCCCCCTCCTCCTCTTCGTCCACCCCCCTCCCAGTCTCGTCTCCACTCACACCTGCATGCACTACATCCTCATCCACTACATCCATCACCAGCACGCCCATCACTACACACCCTTCACGAGCAGTCACCACCCCCACAACCACGCACACGTCCTGTGTCCTCTCCCAGTATGTCTTTGACCCCTCCTCCCAAAGTACACAAACACAAGCATCCACCCACCCAACAGCCATCCACCTCACAACAGCATTCAGCGCATGCACCTTCACCCAAACTCAGCAGAAAGACACCTCCTACAACCACTCCCACTTCCTCAACTCTCAAACCCTCTCCATCTTCCCATCCCAGTGTGTCTAAAAAACTTTACCTTGCTAACTTTGACCTCTTCCCTACAATGCTCCCCCCCCCTCCCCCGGCCTTCCCCTCGGCCTAGGGTGTCAAGATCCCAGGCCAGCACCTCAGCCACCAAGTAGGCGTCCGCGGTGGTACCCATTCCGCCACCTGCAAAGATGAAGAGGGTGCCAGCAAGCAGCATGGCCAAAAAGCAAGACCCAACCAGCAAGGACTCCTCCAAAACTGCATCTGCCAGAGTCAAGGTCCCAGCAGCAGCAAAGTGGGGAAGGGCAAGAAAACCCAGGGCAAGGCACTGCAGGCCTCGGACACTCCAGGTGAGGGACTGGTGACCACCATAAATACTGAGAGGCCAGCAACCTGTACCACGGAAGGCACCGCCACCTGCAACGCCATATGCCCCGCCCCCTGCACCACCACTAGCACTGCCACTGCCACAACAACAGTCAGCAGCAGCATCCCCAGTGGGCAGCCGTCCGAGGGTGCAGGAGACGGCCTTGGCAGGGTGAAGCAGACTGGGCACAAAGCCCCCTCCAGAACCAGTGGAGATATGCATCCACTATCACTTTCCTTGGCAGGATGAAGCACACTGGACACAAGGCCCCCTCCAGAACCAGTGGAGATATGCATCCACTATCACTTTCCTTGGCAGGGTGAAGCACACTGGGCACAAAGCCCCCTCCAGAACCATTGGAGATATGCATCCACTATCACTTTCCTTGGCAGGGTGAACCAGACTGGGCACAAAGCCCCATCCAGAACTAGTGGAGATATGCATCCACTATCACTTTCCTTGGCAGGGTGAAGCAGACTGGGCACAAGACCCCCTCCAGAACCAGTGGAGATAAGCATCCACTATCACTTTCCTTGGCAGGATGAAGCACATTGGGCACAAAGCCCTCTCCAGAACCAGTAAAGATATGCATCCACTATCACTTTCCTTAGCAGGGTGAAGCAGACTGGGCACAAAGCCCCCTCCAGAACAAGTGGAGATATGCATCCACTCACCCTATTCTTGGCAGGATGAAGGACACTGGGCACAAAGCCCCTTCCAGAACCAGTGGAACAAGTCACCCAATTGAGAGACTGTGGCCTTGCACACCCCAGGACCAAGCAGTGGGCAAACCATCCACTTGAGACTTGAGAGACTGTGGCTTTGCACTCCCGAGGACCAAGCAGTGGGCACAGCACCCACTTGAGAGACTTCAGAGACTGTGGCCTAGCACTCCCCAGGACCAAGCAGTGGGCATGTTGCCCCCTCGAGGAGCAGTGGCATAGTACCATCTTCCAGTTGAGGTTCCTCCCTCCCCTTCCTCCTGAGGTGCCTGTGTGTTTTTGACCTGATGCCCCTGCAGTGTTCTCTCCATTTCGAGGAAGGAATCAAGTGTGGGCTTTGCCCCTGTTTTTTGCGGCCCACTGGTCCACGGACATTTGCAAAGGACACCTCTGTACATATTGTAAATATTTGTATATACTGTAGTTTGCAATCGTTAACTTTATCTGCATTTTCTAAATATCTCTGATTTAACTCAATTCCTTTTGTTCTTGCGTTCTTCCAGGGGGTTACGGGGTATAAATGTAATGTTGCTGCATGTGTTTGTGTGTATGGTGTTGTGGGTGAGGGTGGGGGTGAGGGTGTTGCGTGTTTCGTGTGTGTGTCACTCTCTTTTTCCTCCCCCCCTCACTTGTGTGCTAGGTGTAGTACTCACGTGGTCGTCGCCGCCGCCTTCTTTGATGTTCCTGGTGTATTAGCAGATACACCAGCATCGGCAGGACCTGTAGTTCGCGCTCCATGGCATCCTGGTTCTTCGTTGAGTGTCGAAAGGTGAGTGGTTTCCCTTCCAGAGACTGTTTCCGCCGTACTTTTTATGTCGTTGGTACCGCCCCGGAAAAGCTGGCGGATTGGTGCCTTGTAATACTGTGAGTGGTATATTGTCTTCCGCCTGTCTGTTGGCAGTGACCACTGCGGTGTTTGTTGCTACCGCAGTGGCGGTCAGAATGTTAAAGTGGCGGTCTGTGTTGGCGGTTTCCGCCGTGGTCGTGATCCCATTTTCTTTTACCGCCGGCCTGTTGGCGGTATTACCGCCGCTTTAACACTGACCGCCACGGCTGTAATGAGGGCCATTTTATTCTGGAAGTAATTATAAGTGATTCCGAGGTTTGCTTTTATTAGAGACATTTTGACTTTTATTATAGGCTTTTTGAACACTCACTAGTATAAAACACTTGAACTTTCTAGAAGATCAAGGAACTTTTTGAAAATAATTTGTATTTATTGAAAAATAGACTATTTTTGATATTCGCTGTGCTCACAAATAAAGAAGGGTTGAAACAGTTGATATTTTGCTGCTGCATTTGTATTTTTGCATTTTTTATTTTGGGTCTGAAATGAGAAAACTATGGAGCCAAATTGAAACAAAACGAGTAAGCTTAGGTACATATGTGTAGGATTATTAATTGTGACAGTTCTGATTATATTGTTGCTTGTTGGATTGACTTTACCAACACCTATTAGTTCAGAGAAGGCTACATTCAACAAGTGCCCCGAGCTTTGCAAGCCCCATAGCAAATCAAAAGTCTTTGCTTAATGAGAAAGAATTACAAGCGGATGGATCCAGAGGCGATTTTCTACAAATGTCTATTACAAATTATTAAAAGGGTATGTAGAAACCATGGAAGGTAGAGATTGTTATGTGTGAACCCAGTTACCTTCTATAAACATGGACAGAGTGGGAGGGTTCTTTGAACCAACACTAGCCTTTGGTAAAGTCTATGCCAATAGAAACAATATGACCTGTATTCTTATTCCGGTAGAAAAGGAGTTTATTCAACAAGTTGAGGACAGACGAAGAGCAATGAAAGCTAAAGTAGAAAAGGGAATATTGCTACCTAGTTGGAAAAAGAAAGAAGCTCATTCATTAGTTTGAAACCAAGGACTCTTAGCATTAGATTGGCAACATGTATGGGAATTATGTGTATATAGACCTAAATCAAAGACTGTCACAATTTCTGTAGCAACTAGTGAATGAAGACAAGTGTTTTTGCCTAAAATTGAGTGGACATTTATATTGAATAGACAAGACCCCGCCATACCAGATGTTCATTTCATTTGTGGGAAAAAAGGCTTATTAGAAGGTGCCTAAATGCTTGTAAGGTACATGTTATTTAGGAGTAGTCTTTCCAAAGATGCATCATGTGGAGCATTTAAATGATCCTGTATGGGATGAGAAATCAAACACCAGAGTTAAAACTGGTACAAGTGCTTCTAAAGTAGTAGGTGATATTTGTGGTGCCACAATTCCATCAGTGGGTGTAATCTTGAATGATCACAAGATAAGGAAGTTGTTAACTATAGTAGATACATTTCTACAGACACAGCAGGTGCCTTCTTGCTAGCAGACACAGGAATGGTTGCCCTAAGATCAATGACTTAGTAAAATTGTCTTGTGTTAGATATTTTTCTTGCAAAAGAGGGTAGAGTTTGCAAAATGATACAGGTCCAGCAGTGCTACACCTATATTCCTGATAATTGTAATGAGCTGAGGAAATATATTTAGAACATGAGAGAATTAAAAAAGATCCTGAAGGAGTTACAAGAGACAGGGGCCTGTGAAGTGATAAGTAGTGGTCTTTCAGCAGTTGGAAAATGGATTGTAATCTTAGGAAAAGCACTTATTGGAATAATCCTGAAACGTGTATTGATAATATCCCTGTGTGCATTAGTTGGAGTTGGTCTTTATAAGTTGGTCAAGAAGCTGAAAGAAAATAGAGCAAGGAGCAGGAGAAAAGGAATTTGAAATAGAGATTAGACGATGCATATATTACAGTGACATCAAGCAGTTAGAGGAGTCTACTAGATCTTACCTGCAATGACCTCAGAAATGTTGAGCTGTCTCATTGAAAATGAGAGATTTAAGTTTATATGATGGCTTGATTCGCCATCAGAGGGGGGGACTGATTAGCAGAAATTTTAGTACTGCCCCTGACGTCACATTGATCATCTATACATCACAACCTGTGCATTTTGTTAATCAAAGTACTAATAGTTTTGTTGTGAAGTGATGCACTGTAAGCCATAATTAGTGTGCAATCACTGCAAGCCAATAGTTGAAAGTGATGTGGTATAGCCTTTAAACTTCATGTTTAACAAATGAATTTGTTTCTATATTACAATTCATGATGTTATTTAACAGTCTGCACTAAAACAATAACGATTTTCATGAAAGAAATGTTATAAATGTCAAAGTTTGTAGTTCTGTGCCATAGTTACATGAATGGGTTAACAGTGTCATTTCGGTTTGAATCTACTGTAATACAAACACTGGCAAACTTTCATAATTTGAATGTTATATGCGTATTAAATCACATTAATGAATGTGCTTTTTTAATTCATTCTGCTTAGCCTAAGTGAGGCCTGCATGGCCTTCTTTCGTTGATTGTGCAGAAAATGTTTAGTAATTCTTGCTAACGTGACCTTTCTTTCAGACATCGTTTCCATGAGATGCTAGCTTGGTAATAGCTGCCCTATTGTTTTACACATAGTATGCTTGGGAAACTAATCTTGAACCCAGTACGTTTGACAACTGTGGAATAAAGTATGTATACAATTGTTTCTACCTGCACGGATGAGCCAAGATGGAAGCCTTTTTTCATGATGGACCTGGGAATCTACACTGATGTTGCAGTCTGTTTAATGACTGCCCTCTATTGCACAATTGCATAATTTGTGTCATGTGGAGTGATGAATGGATGAATCATTTTGCCCTATGAATTTTAATATATCATTCCCCAGCTGGACAGAGAACAGATCTTGCCTTCTTTTTAGAAGCTGAGCCCCTTGGACTCTTAGAAGTACTGTCCCCTCTACCTTATGACCCCTTTTGAATTGCCTGGCTGGGGCTTAAAGATTTTTCCCTCGAACCAAGAAAAATCTTGAAATGCTGACATCTTCCGTTTTAACTTACCTTTTGCCAACCTTAGTTAGCAAAGTGTTTCCCCAGATTTGCTTTTTCCAAATTCTTTATGTCCTTTTTGTGCTTTTTGCCCACGTTTAACCCAGAACATGTTAACCTGGAATTGTTAATTTGTAGGGTTATCCTTTGTTTAGGTTACTAAAATGTTACATTGAGTTTGCTAACTAATTAACCAAATAAGACAATGTTTGTTTACTCCTTTTTAAATTTTCCTATTGCTGCTATGCGTTTTGTTAACTTAATGTTTAGTCTTTTTGATGTTAGTTCATTTGAACTTCTTTGGCAGGTTTGGACAGCCTATTATGATGTTGTATCTTTACAGTCTTTGTTTTGTGAATTGTATGTTACTCTGAGCCTTAATCTGTAATAAACACCCTTGGACTCTATTTCAGCTTGGAGTATTCTTTGTGTGGCTAAATGAGTCATACTGCTATGTAAATTGATTGTTGTGAAGTTCTTATGCTCTTGTCTCCACACCCTTATGCTAGGTGAAAAGAACTACTGCCTTGTCTAAAGTATAATCCTGAGGAGGAATATGCTACAGCAGGATGGTGATAGCCAAAGCCTCTCAAAATTTGGGGAATGGCTTAACACACAAGACAGTTATTTGAGATGTACCCATACCTACACCATAGAACAGATAAGCTATTTGGACATTCTGGTTAAACATAATGAGGGTGTGATACATACAACACTAAATAGAAAACCTGCAGACAAAAATTATTTTTTAGCTTATGATATCTTTCATCCTAGGTCACCATTTGCAGGGGTTAGGACTCACTTCAGCAGAGGCCATCAGGCTTCAAGGTCTCAGTAGCTTGTTATGTTCCTATGTGTCAATCTGGCACATGGAAAATGTGTCCGTACTCAGAGGAGTTGCACTCAGAAAACTGAATATTTCAAGCGTTGAGAAGTGTATGTTGCTGTTCAAGAGAGACCCTATTTACCCTTAGGGACAGGACCAATAACAATAATGAACTCATGATTACTGGTTACCACCCATAGCCCAGCAAGCAATAAAATTAGTACTATCATCAAGAGATAATGGCAGATTTTGGATGACGAAGACAATACCAAAACTCTGTTTGTATATAACAGAATTAAAAGCATAAGAGACTATGTAGTGACGTCTTATAGAGAAGCCCAGAGATTTGGAGCATATGATGGAAGCATGGGACTCACCACCTACTGCAGGCCAATTTAGATACAGGAAATGTCAAGCCTACAAGTTTACATCCGATACCAAAAACATTGAGACAGTGGAGGTCAGACTACAACTTATAGTTCATTTGAATTGTAATACAAAAATGCTGTATAATTAATGGTTAGACAATGGGGTCCTCTGCATGGTAAAGATATATATCCCTTACCCGACTGCCCAACTGTTCAGCGGTCTGGATACCTAATGCAGATTTTTTGCCATAGGCAAACAAGGATCATGCGGGTGTGCCATGACATAGCCCTGTCTCATGGATTGCAGTCTTGCTATGAGCACTACCCTCATATGGTGGAAGACCAAAGGATTTGAGCCGCAGCTGAAGAAGAGACTGAGGCTACGAATCGTGGGTTGGACCAGAGATGCGAGGAAACTGCCCCTGATGCCGTGGATGACGTGCATCCTTGCTGGCTCCAGCTGGGAGCTGAAGAAAGGATTTCCCACCCCATAGAACAAAGTCAACGTAACAATTCTTTGTGAGCATGGAGCTGCTCTGATATCAGAGGGACCTCTGTCAGAGCTGCTCTGGAGACAGACCCAGCAACCCCCCAGGTGCAGCACGGTGGGCCACTACAAGCCTGACCTTTCCGAACTGAGCAGGACTCACAGGTGAGTCTTTGAAGGTGCTCACTGCATTCTTGACCTCTTCTGTGCTGCAACAGTGGGTAAGAAGAGAACTGGGCTAGTTGGGCCCCGGGGGAACTCGCTGCTAATGCAGCATTATAGACACTTTTGACTACGTTTCTAAAGCATCAAAAGAGAGAACTCTTGCATATGGCTTAATAGTTTGCATTCAATGATGAGACCAACAGTGAATGGGGAATAACCCTGAACAAGTTACACGAAGGAGGGTGGAGCAAGGATTCACCTGACAATAACTATAGCCCAGACTTTAAGGTGGACTGTGTTATTGTATCTGAATTTTGCATTTCTTTGCCTGTATAAAATTAGTAATAAAATACTACTACTTCTTATAAATGCAAGTATTTGGCTGACACTGATTTATTGTTCGCACAGTTGGTGCTTTGAGTTATGAGTTGTGTTCACTGAACTGCATCTACACTCCCTCCCTATCCTTCCCACCTCACCCCCCACACCTGAGGAAACTTTGACTGCTTGTCCACAGCTACCACTGACAGCCAAGTGCAGAAGGGGTACTAGGCCAAGTTGAGGGGGATCAATGGTAGTTTGAGCCTCGGGACAACAGGAGTGAAAGACCTCAACCACCACAGCTCGGCCCAGTATCCCCTGATTGCCTCCATGACACTCTGAAAGGGGTTATGATAATTAGCTGTCCTCTCACAATTATCAGTCCATGTGACATATGTAGGACAAGCGTTAATTAAAGGATTTGCCAACATTGGAGCAGGATACAGTGCCACACGGAAGGAACACCCCTGGTGAAACACTACACAGAGGCACAACACACGGAGGAATGCTGCAGTAGTATGTGTTGTAAGTGGTGAATCCTGACTTAAGAGGCCGGAACTTGAATGAACTACTAGGACTGCGTGAATGTAGATGGATGGATCACCTCATGACCATAGAAAACAGACCAAATGATGCATGTGACCTACGAGCTGTAGTTATTTCCCTCAAACCAAACACAGTGCCCAACTTAGGCTTTTATGGCTATTGAAGGGGTACAATAATATGCTGAAGGACACATTTATACTGGCAAGATAGTGTAATGCATAATACATCTTGTACGAGATAAAATGTTTTTGCCTTAAGGACACACTGGTCTGAATTATGAATGTTTAATGTTTTCTTAGTTCAGATTCTGTACAACACGAACTACCACCCCTCCGTCCCCCACCCTCCCCTCTACCAACTTTGTAATTACCTCCTTCCTACCCCTTTCACATTGTTTCCTCCTTGAGGTTGAATAGCATTCACTGAAAACAACCCTCACACTATGTCCTGTGACTTGGTGGTATTCAGCACAATATGCCTATCCCGAGGTTGTTATAACAGGATTTTACTGAATAACACCATTACACTGTTTTCTGTGACTCAGTAGCGTATAGCTGTCAATGGAGAGGACATTTAAAAAGTTATAAAACTGGGTGAATGCCCTACATCTCTCTAGCTAAATCACGGGGTACAAGACTTGCATGTGCTGGGGCTGCATAAATGCTTACACGTATGGGATACACTTTTGGTGCAGTGTGGTACCCCCATATAGGCACCGTACATGTATTGAAATGAAATAGTAGGCATCTTGGAAACTGTCTATATATAGAATAGAGAAGAGTGGGAAGGTTCCATTTTACGCACTCTGAGCCATATGTGTTTGTTTAGTACATGGGGATCTTTGGTGACCACAATACAAGACATTATGGCAAACCTCAAGGTGAGACTGTTATTCCCAGACATGAACAACGAGCCCATGAAGTTAATATAGCTTTTCTACAATTCTCTCCTATAGGTGTTGTGCCCAATGGCATTCTTTGTTCAGAAGAGATCCACTGAAATCAGAATGTGGGTCAAGACATCCACACTTGAGTAGAGATTATCCAGCATATATAGAATCAAATTCAGAATCAGTATTTGCACCGAACTGGGCATCAGAAATGTGGTTATCCGTATTGTACATGTGTATCATATTTTGTTGCTTACATCACTGCACCTATGCTCACTGTACCGTCTGCACATTTTGTTTTATCTAAGAAGCACCTACTGGAAGAATAAATATAATCATTGTTGATACCTAAGGTTTAAATGGACCCTTGTATTTTACCTTCATGGAAGTTAATAAGA
Source organism: Pleurodeles waltl (assembly GCF_031143425.1). Lineage (NCBI taxonomy): Eukaryota > Metazoa > Chordata > Amphibia > Caudata > Salamandridae > Pleurodeles > Pleurodeles waltl. The sequence continues at coordinate 571,787,475 of NC_090442.1, forward strand.
CACACGGAACAAATCATCTTAACTTTACAGTATACCCCGGTTTGGGTACAATGGGGTTGGTCCTGTGTGTATCTTTCTACATTCCCATATACCTCATAGGCCTCGCCTCTCACACACATACTACAGTAAGTGTTTAATTACATCATACATCTGGGAATACAGCTAGGCACATAGGGCCATATGTACGAACACTTTTTCCCATAGACACAGAATGGGTAAAAACCTTTGCTACATTAGTCCCATAATGTTTATACATTATAAGAGAGAGAGCATGAATGTTGTGCAGCATGCTACATTAGTGTGATAGTAAAAAAGAGTGTTTGCTGAAAGAAAAATAACAGCCAAATGTGAAACCAACATTATTTGCATAATTTTACTATTTTAGATGGCTGCCTTCTTACAATGAATAAAGCCAGTGGAAAGAGTGCAATGCTTTCTGGACTTAGCTTAACCAAGTGAAAACGTGACAAGTGATCTGCACTAACAATACTGGTTCAATAATTTTAGGTGTAATGTCATAGCATTTGAACTGAAGTGCATTATGGCAGCCTGATTCTCTCCGGCACCAAAGATGTGAAATGTCTGAAATGCTGCCTAAAGCCTTTTCATATGTGCAAGTCCCATGTAAAGCAGCATTGTCTAAGGCATGAAGTGTAGACACAGGGCAGGGGTGAAAATACACAGAGCAAGTGGCGCGACAGTGCATGTGACTGAGCCATCGCAGAAGAGAAACGGACAGCACTGGCTTACTCATCTCTCCACGCTCCTGTGCAGGTGGCCTTAACCTTACATTAGGATCTGGAAGACCACAGGAGGTTGGCCACAGCTGCAGAGCTCCCCAATTCTACTGTGGGCCTTCTTCGTTCACCTCAGGATTCAACATAGAGGCTCCCTCTGCACAAATACAGAGAATAAGGTCCCTGCCATAAGTCAGTGTCTGAGCAGGTGCACCCCAATCCTAAAGTCATCATGCATCTTGACAAAGGCCGTCCTGTAATTGGGGAACTGAGTGTGCATTACCCCAGGGGTACACAATGAGTGTGTCGCATGAGGGAACTTTTGGGACATGCCACTGTGTGTGTTAAATAGTACCAGTGCAGAGGTAAATCTATGTAATGACTAATTGTCATGGCAGTGCAAAATATGATTTTCATGGCAGTGCAAAATATGATTTTTATGCCTGTTGCGCTCCTGGAGCAGTCTGCATCGTTGGGGCCAGATGTCTCTAAAAACCTGTATCCCCTGGGTCTGAGCATGTACTCTGGAGGAATTTTGTGCAGATGGTGTGAGGTGTGCCAGTCTGGCAATTCCTCCACCCGTGGTTCTTGATGATGCGGGCACCTAAGGAAAGTTCAGGGAAGGAAGCGGAAGAGGTGAGTGGGAAGGGAGAGAGGTGTGCAGGAAAAAGGGGGTACAAATGAGGACAGGGCTTCGGGGGTGGTAAGGAGCAGCAACAGGCCAATGGACTGCCAAACGAGAGGGGACGGATTAGGAGTGGCAGGCAACAAAGGCTGGAAAAGAGAAGAAGGCAATAGAGAAGAAGTGTCAAAAAGGAGAGGGAGAAACTTGCACATTTTGAGCAACTGATATCTCGCAGTTAGCAGAAAAGGGGGTCAATCAGCGGCTCTTGGCATAAACGAGTGCCAGTCACAAGCAAGAATGCAGAAGTTTAGATTAGGTAGGCAAAGGTGTATTGTACAGGAAGAAGTGGAGGGGAAACTAGGGGAGGACATGTCAGGTGCAGTAGTATTAAGGGAGGGGACAGAAAGACAGGGATGAGGAAACGTCACCGGATAGTTATGCAAGGGAAGGAGGCAGTGGAAATGGGGAATCTTTCATAAGAGGAGACTGGAGGAGGGGCCAGGTCAATAGAGGGATAAATGGGCACAGAAGCAAAGGACACAGGTGGCAGAATGAGGTGAAGGCAGAGAGTGGGGATTCAGCAGCTAAAGGAAAATGAGTAACAGAATGAGCCTGGGGGAAAGAAGCAGGAAGGGAACAATGTTGAGTCTGTACAGGAACAGGGCAGCGGAAAGAGAGTGGGGTGGGGAGCAGGACAGAAGACAGCCGGGTGGACAGTGGGGAGGAAAAAGTGAAAGGAATGCTGAGAAAGGAAGGAAGTACCTTGAAGGGGCAAGTGTAGGAAGATTTTGATGAAAATGTTGTGGGTTTTGGTGAGGAAGGAAAGAAAGAAGAGGAAGAGGGGATAAGAACAGACAGAGGACTGTGGATGGAGAGAGTAGTGGACACAGGTATAGCCAGTCAGATAGGAACAGGGAGGAGCATTATGAGGATGTTGAGCCGATGCTCAGACTTCAACCTGGTTTCCCCCAGTTCCGAAGTCGGCAGCTCAGGCCGTTACGCCACATCCTCTCCCCTGTGCTGACTTCAATGGAGTGTCACTACGGAGGTGAGAGAAAGTTTACAGTGATGCACTGGTTCCATTAAGAGATACAGCAGGCAGTTTTGGCTTTGGAGCCTCACTGAGCAAGAAATGGTGTGTGAAGTAGTGGCTTGATGCAGGTGTCATAGTTGGACTCTGGCTCCATAGCGAGACTGCTGGTTTAGGCATGACAGCACTTTTGCTTGTAGGCGACTGAGTCACTCCTACAACAAGTTGCAACTGTCGGGCCAACCTTCCCAGCTCACAAGCAGCACTCCACTGAAACTCAGACAGTTAAGGTGATTTCTGGCAGACTTTTGCATGGACTCTAGATGCGACTTCTCAGGGGAGTCATGGTGGAACGGAAGTTACCCTTTTCTCTTGTTAGCAATAAGTCTCAGTCACACACAGGCAATGAAGGAGATGTAGGAGAGTCTTTTCCTTCTTTATTGAAAAGACTGCAATCTAAAGTAAGATGCATGAATTGCAATGATTAGGATAATGAGCAATAATAAAAGCAAAATTGAGAAGATGAGTTGTGACTATGAAACCCCGCACCATATTGCAATTAACATAAGATATCAAATTCCTAACAAAGAGAGCCTTATCTCTACCCTAGGTGTGATAAACCCTAATCTGCCAGTACCATGTCCATGAGAATGGCTCTCAGCCCTTGCTACTTTGGAATAAGGTATCTAGGTCCAACTCGGAGGTGACACAATGGTTGAGTTCTGCAGCAAAGTGACATGCAGCATAGATGGCACCTGTAAGGAATCCCTCTAATGACCTTGTCCGAATGGGGTGTATTTATACAGCTCATGTAGGATCCCTGACGCAGGTATGTTCCTAAACAACTGATAGCAGATGCAGACTTTGTGGGCAATTACATAAACAATCCCCAACAAGTGTGCATCATGTTCCTGTCAAATGTAAGTGAGAAAGGAACATGATAACAATACCTATGTACATCACTGATAATGGCATCTTCTCAGAATGGCACTGATAAGCAAAACATTTTCTTATAAAATGTAGGCAGCTGCAAAGTGCTAAAAGAAATAATGAAATAAATGGAATAAAACAGAGCATGCTAAGTGTATCAAAGGTTTCTAGGTAAAAAAAGCAACAAGCCTGCAAGCTGATGGCTAAGCTAGCTCCTGTGCCCAGGGGGAACTAAAATGGATTCACCACCCAGGGACGGAAAAGTAACTGTTTTTAAGAACTGTATTAATTAGTTTTATAACACATGCAACCCACATTACAGTAATCCACAGCTGGGATAGTGGAAACAGAAAGAAAATCAAATACCGTAAGACTGGAGGAAGGATCAGTCTGTGATACAGCGTGCTGTGCTTACACCACAGTTTCAACAGAGATTGTAATACGTGTCAACAATGGTATAAAAAATAGACAGTGCAATAACAGGTATTACTGTAGACATCCACACAACCCCCCAGACCACCCCCATATCTAAAAGAAAGAGTGGAAGGTAGGACGCAACAGGCCGGTATAAACATTATAATTTAGTAAGAGTCTTGGGAATCTTGCTGCAACAGGTAGTCCTTGAGTGGCCGCCAGATGTCTTCTGGTCTAGACATAGGAAGCAGCACTGTAGCATATATTTCGCTATTGGTGTCACAGTGGGTCAAGCTTTTAAGACAGGTCAGGACAGTTGGGGGTTGCCTGCTACCCCAGTGCAAGGCGATCTCAAGCTTCGCTAATAGTAACGTCATTGCTGTATACCTACGGACCCCCTGTGGCACATCCTGCACATACCCCTAATAGGGGAATTAGGAGATCAGGTTCCAGAGTAGTTCTATCATGCAGGAGAGATGGGAACAGACCGCTCCAGAAGCCTCACACATAGGTGCAAGTCCAAGTCAGATGCGTGAAGTCAGCCACTCTATGTGGCACTTAGGGCAATGAGAGGATCTGGTGCGATCAAGTCTAGCCAAGGCGCTGGGTGTAGCGTATGCACGCTGTAAAAAAGTTAAAATGTATGACCTTGTGTCTGTGGTTTGGAGGTATGAGCTTCATTTGCTGGCAACAGTAATACCAGATTTAGTCCGTCAGTTGAGAGGGAAAAGTAACTGACAGAGAACATTAGGTTTCTGGAGTTATCTTTTCTGAAGTTATTTCCTATTTCAGTGTCAATAATAGTATGGGCCCAATAGATGAGAGAGACAGCTGGTCAATGGTGCAGGTCTTGAATGTACATTCCATTAACTATAGCAACATAATGCATCTGCTAAGAGAAGCAATGCTGCACTGCTTAAGGCTAAACATTTCTTTTATGATCCACAAATGTAATTGCAAATGCTTTGTTTCAGGGCAAGTTCTATGTATTCTGTTATAGGGTGCCAGATGCAGAAGAGAGGGCACTATGCCATCATGGTCTGAAATTTCTGGCACCACAACTGAATCCACTAGTTATGCATTCCCTGTCAACTCAGATGCCGGGTTGGCATGCCGTGAGTAAGGAAGACTATAAAGTGTAGTTCAGAATGGCAAGAGGTTCTCCACATTAGTGGCTTAATTAGTGGCTCACTAAAGATACTGGAGTACGATTTATCATGTGGGACAAAAACCAAAGTAAGGCCATGTCATGGGTGGGTTGAAGTTGGCAGTTGTGTGCTTTGTGACCAAAGTGGGGACCAAGAGTGAGTAGCTAACTGGGTTCCTGATCAGGAAGATAATAGGCTGCACCAAGTAGAGAACTGCCACCCCAGATAAAAGGCAGGGGACTTCACTGACCAAAATAGAAACTTTAGTGTGCGTATTGCCTATGTTAGGTGCGTCCTCACATGAGACATACTGGTTCCAATGTTGTTGGGACGGCAATATCTATTGCATGGTGTACAACTGTGTTCCCCTGCCATGAGTGCCAGACTGTGAGTATCTGGTATCCTGGTTTTGATTCTGGCCCAACTTCACGCTAATTAAGTGTGTGCACAATGGGTTTATGCCTGTCCCTTGTTGAGTGAGGTTTATGATCACAAGGGGTGCCCCAAAAGTGCTCTTATACTACTGACAGTGGACTACTGTGAGAAATTGGAAGCCCTACTCAGGAAACAACCATAATCCTTGTCATTTTAAACCAGGAAAGACACCAAATTAACCAGTGCTCAATCCTCTGTTTGTCTGGCACAAAAGCAGTCAGGCTTAACTTAGAGGCAATGAGTAAAGTATTTATGCAGCGCGCAAACAGGAATGGAGTGAAAACACATCACAAGAAAAATCCCAAACCAATTTAGAAAAATAGAGAAAGTTTAATAAATAAAATGACACCAAAACAAATGAAATCAGTAGAACCAGAGTGAAAGTTTTTAGTGACATCTAACACCTAAATGAGCAAACGGCCAACCGTGGGTATCTGGTTGCGCAAGACCAGATCATAGTGAAAAGTAAAAGTTAGCCGCAATGGAATGCGGTTGGATACAAGGTGTGGATTAAGCCCAGTCTGTGCTTACCTTTGGACATAGAAAACTTTCTGAAGAAAAACTTCTGTGCAGGAAGAGTTTAGTGGGAAAAAGCAGCAGGATGTGTCCAAGGGTGAGTTGTCAATGCCAGGGAGGAGCAGGACGAAAGTTCAGTGAAGCTGCTGATGATTGCAGGAAAAAGCTCAGAGTGGGACAAACTGGATTTTCAGGCCAGAGAGGTCATCATGACCGGTGAAGATTTTTACCCTTGGAATTAGACAGCTTTTGCATCGTCGAAAATCTCCAGCAGGGCAGAGCTGCAGGCTGGAGCCGAAGAGGGCGCCACAAGGCCAAATACCTTTGATGGAGATCCCACTGAACAGGTTTTGCTACTGTGGATAAGAACGTAGCAGGAATTACCACAAAGTCAGACCGACCGGTGATGCACCTTGGGCAGATTGGGTGGTGGGTAGGTCCAGGTCTCCTGTCCGAACTGCAGGAAGGTTTATGTAGAAACCTTTTCCTAGTCCCAGCTTTTGAATAAGTACCATCAACACCACTACCAAGGGTGTGGACATGGGGGGCACCACTTGGAGGGGTGGTGTCAGGGGTTTAGGAATCACTTCAGCAGAGGCCAGCAGGGTCCAAGGCCTCAGTAGCTTGTTATTTAGCCCTTGGAGTCATTTCTAGTGGTCCTAGTTTCAAAGACATGGTCCAGCTCTCCTTCAAGCAGCAAGGCAGTCCTTCAAGCAGCAGGGCAGTCCTCTCATAGCAGTAGAGCAGTACTTCTGAAGTGTTCTACAGGTGATGGAATGCCCTGGAGAGTTGTTCATCAGTCAGACTATCCACTGGCCTTCCGTCCATCATTTGTGTTTGCTTGCTTTTCTCACCCTAAGTGAGCTGGGTATGCCCAGACGTGGGCCTCGGGCTCACTATGCCACTGGATTCAAGCTAGCCTGGCTGATGAAGGGTGATACCCTGAAACCGGTCACAGGATGCTTGTTTACGGTCCAGGGAGGGCCTGGCCTGGCAGTTTCGGGCTGGGCTGTTCCCATGGGGAACAGGGTCAAAACTGATTTGGATATGGCTTGGTCCAAACTGGGGTGGGATGGTGAGCAAAAGAATTGATGGATTAAACCCAGATCTGTGACTGGGGGTGAATGTTTGATCGGTTCCACATTCCGTCCATCATTTGGGTTTGCTTGCTCCTGGCAGATGGGGTTACTCCGTCACAAATGTGTCAGATATCCCATCCATCATATTACAATTACATTATACCCTACGGACATCGTAATACGGCAGACAGAATATCTGTCATGTTTGTGACAGAGCAACCTGTCCGCCAAACTCTAAATCAGGCCCTTAGTCTGTAAATTAAATAGAATACAGATGTGGCAGCGGCCAGTTTAAACGGTAACACTTTACAGAGTTGTGTCTGCTTATTTTGCAGGAAGGGTTGGGATAAATGTAGGGAGCGCAGCCTGAGACCTGTCTCCCATAATGTATATATACCCTAAAAACAATGGGATAGGTCATAGTCCACAGAAAACCAGAGGACAGTTGAGCAGGGCACACGCTGATGGTCTGCAAGCCTCTCTTCAAGTTATGTCAACTAGTTGCAATACATGCAAGACTCAACAAATGCTTAATCCTTAAGAGCAAGAACTGTATGAGCAGCTGTAAACTGGATATTGTGCTTGGGACTGGGCCTCTCAATATGTTCCCAGTGTGCCTGTTCAAAATGTGTGGTGATGCAGCTCCGTGAAACTGCTTGCCATGGTTCTTCTTGGAATTATAGACTTTCAGGTTTGAGGAAGCAATTCTCTGCCATGGTCAAACAATATACAGTGTAAAAAGGCCACAGGCCTAAAACAACATAGTATGGTTAGTAGCACATCCACGTCATTTGAAAGAACCGAAACTTCAGCCAATGGGGTGGAAGCTTAAGCTCTCCTACTCCCCCACAAGGCCTCTATACCTCAGATTTCAAGGCATAAGAGTGAGAATAAAATATGATAAGCCTCTGATCGAGAAGGAGGGAGGGTCACATGTGAATATATATAAGATACCAATGTTGGGGAACTGGAGTTACTGATATGTAACTCAGTTTTTCTCCAACACTCTGCCTTTCAGTGGCATAGGATCATAGTGGGAAATCTCTCTGTGATGTTGAAAAGTGTCAAGGGGTGCACATTCAGAGGAATGGTTGGGTGTGCTGATAACTGCAGTAGCTTGCTGTATCAATACTGGCATGGCCACACCAGAGCAATGAGGATCAGAGTGCAATGGTCAAGTTTCACCTTCCTCAACACCCCAGAAATCAAGGGAAAAGGAGAAAACACACAGGCAAATAGCTTTGAACTACTGATCCAAAGAGCATTGCCCAGCATCCCTGGATGCCAAATGTGCTTGTGAATCATAGGCTTTTCCTCGTGTTCGGAGAGGCAAACCGATTGATTGTGGGGTGACCACATTGATTGAAAATGTGATCCACCTACTTCTAGTTCCCACTTGTGACAATCTGACATTTGCTGACTGAGTGCATCTGCCTGATTGTTCTAGTAGCATGGCTGATGTTCCACAGTGAAGTACATCTTGTGAGAAACGCCCAGTTCCACAGCAGCTGAACCCCCTCTGAAAGGGGTTTGGACTGTGTCCCTCCTTACTTGCCTATGTAAAACATAGATGTTGTGTTGTCTGTTCTAACTAGGAATGGATGACCAGCTAATCTGGGTAGAAAGGCTTTATGGCACAGAGTTCCAACACACTGATGTGGTCATCTGCTCTGCATCCGACTACAGGCCTCTGGTTGAAAGTTCCTGCAGGTGAGCTTCACAGTGACTGATTGTTTTGCAGCAATAGTCTTTGCAACTGCCTGCAACCTCACACCGTTTCTACTGATGGAAAAGCTTTTCCCAACTGTGTGTCTGGGGTTCTAATGAGGATTTCTCTCTGTACAAAGTCAGACCCAATCTCCGGAAGAGGCTGATTCAGGCTTTCTTAGAAGCCTTTGCTCCTACCTTTAATGGTGCTTTGACAAGCCAGTCCTAAAGTTATAGAAACACTTTGTGACTTTCTTGTCTGGAAAAGGAAGCAACTGGAGCGAGGTATTCTGAAAATATTTAAGATGTTGCTTTGAGCCCAAAAGGGAGCATCTTGAACTGGTAGTGCTTCCTCACTACTGAGAATCAAATGTACTTTTTTCTGTGTTTTCAATGAAAGGGGATGAGGAAGTGTGCGTATAGAGTGTCCAGGGAGTTCATAAAATTTCCTTCCTGCATCATCAGGAGGACTTCTTGTAAAGGTAAAGTAATCATCCAAAATGACAGTTTCTTCAGAAACTTGCTCAACTGTCTCAGATCCAGTATTGTCTCCATTGACGTCTTCTTTTTTATTAGGAAGAACTTGGAAACAATCCTTGGTTTCTTTGTGATTTGGGAACAATTTCTATAGTCCCTTTGAAGAGAAGCATAAGTATTACCATTTAACACTCATTCAAATGAAGATGATCTTTCTTTTTTATTGGACAAACTGGGGTACTCTGGAGGAACTACAATGGATGACCTCATTGTACAATTTACTTTAACCATTTGTCTGATGTTATGATCTTCCATTCCATCACAAGCAAAAAGGAAAATTCTTCCCCACAACTTCCAAGAACAAGATGGAAAAGGGGGCACAAGCTATTTTCTGACTGTCATTGTTGCATGCTTGTGAGGAACCTCTCTTCCTCCCTGAGGATTCCCCATGAGCCTGTTTTTGAATCTGATTGAAGGGATATCCTTGTTTGTATTCAGAGTGTCTTTGAGGATAAGATGAATGTCCCTGACCTCCATATTGATTGAATCCTCCTCTGAAATTTTGTGATCTTCTTGAGCCTAGAAAGCTAGACGTTCCTAATCTGCGATAATGCTAAAGTCCTAGTGCCTTTGCGGTGTCAGTGTCAATTTTAAGACACTGCAAACCCTCATGTACATGTGTGCCAAAACGAGTGAATCCATCAAAAGGCATATCCGGAATCTTAGACTGGACATCAGTTTGGAAGGCTGTGTACTTTATTCAGCCATGTCTTCTTAATACAGTACCTCCTGCCAGTTGGCGAAAACCTGTGTTTGACACATCCATTGCTGCACCAATAATGAAGAAAGAAGTAAGCTCCCTTTCCTTCAGGACAGCTCTCGTCACTTCCCTCTTATTTTCAGGAATGAGATCTAGTATTGAAGCAATGCCATGGCACATCTGGATATCACAACAACCTAGATTTGTAAGGGCATGGGCTGTCTTAATTGAGGTTGCTGCCATAGACAAAATTCTTCGGTCCAGATTATCAATGTGTTTGCTAACCTTGTCTGGTGGACCAGAAGATGGCGTCATTGGGGTCTTGGCTCTCTAAGCTGCTGAAGAAATGACTAAATACGGTTTAATATGACCAGTGAGGCAAGCTGGAGCTGAATCCTGAGCCTTATACTTTTTCTCCTGATGATGTAACACAGTTAAAACTGTCACCAGAGTCTTCATTAATTGTAAACCTTCTGATCAGAAAATATCAAGAGAGAGTAGGAACTTAACAGACTTCCTAAGTTGCTCTTTAAAGTCTTAAAGAAAACATGATTGGTTTAGAGACGTCATTGGTGGGTTGTATCTCTTGACAGCTCTTTCTATTAATGAATGAAATTTAGAAATATCATCTGTGGAATCCTGGGGATTTGGCCCATCATCATTTGCCCTTAGGAGAATTAATTCCCGTCCAGTATCATCTTGTACTCCACCGTCTACTGGAAGCTCACCCTCCTCCTTATCCAATTAACATCATACAGAATCATTGGAGCTAATATCATCCATGTCACCTCTGTGAACAGATCTAGCAGATGGTTCTCTTGGCAGTGATGGCTGAAGTAGAGGTACCAGTTGTCAAGGAGGCAAAACTGGTAAAAAAGCAGATGGAGGAGGTTGCAGAATGGGTGTAGCAGTTAACACCATTTTAAGATTATTTGTCTGGTTGCTGCAGTAATAACGTATTGAAAGTATCTAGTATCAGTTTATTAAAATGGCCATCAACACTTCAAGCGCATCTTAGTTGTGTTGGGATGTAGGCTGTCAGCAAGTCTCTTCTTAGTCTGACCACAATATTTGAGCTGGAGGTAAACTTGACACCTTTAATGAAGAAAAAACATCTCCTCTTATGTTTACCTTTGATAGTTTGGCCGTTGCCATCGTCATCGCCGGTGGTGATTTTGTCATCAACAGTATAAATGTCATCAACGGAAAAGTGGTTGTCATGTTCACGGTTTGGTGTTAATGTTTCCTTAGAAGATTCGTCTTTTGAAGGTTTCTTCTTCTTTACTACAAGTTGATCCCTTCTATAGTGCTCAAAGGTATGCTTATCTTGCGTATTACCAGACGAGGTGGCTGCAAAAGCTGTACCAAATAAATCATGCTCAGAAAGCTGTACAAGTCTCCTCTTGTGAGCTGCCTTCATAGAAGTGCTTGGAGGGGAAGTTATCAAGGAATCCTCCCCAGAAGAGGGAGCATCTCCTTAAGAAGAATGAAAATCCTCCTTATATATAACATCCTTTCTGTGTCCTTAATTGTTTTAGAAATTTTACAAATATCACATTCTGATGCCTTATGAATCAGATAAAGGCAACAAATACACTAAGAATGCAGGTCACCAGTGTAAATCTTTTTTCCACAAAATGAACATGATTTAAACAGAGACTTTTTTTCTCTGTCAACCATGGTGACAGTTGGTTTCTGGACCAGAAAATATAGTAATCTTTCCTAAAAGCAACTCACAGTACTTCAGTGCTGAAGATCAGGCTAGTTCAAATCCAGAGGAGATCAAATTAATAACAATTTCAAGCTCACTAAAGAGTCAGAGCAGAGCTCTGCCAGGGAGACTCCCTGACACATGATGTGCAGTAGAAATTTCAGCTATGGTGGCCTCTATGGGGAATGGGAGAGCATAAGCTTCCACCTCATTGGCGGACATTTGGGTTCTTTCAAATGAGGTGGATTTGTCACTACAGATACTGTGTTGTTTTAGGCCTATAGCCTTTTTACACTGTATATTGTATGCTGTATATTTTACAATATATACTGCTATGTTAATGTACCTGGCTTCCCAGCTTGACGACAGGTAATGATTGAAGTATGTGAATATATAAAAATCCAATGTTGAAGAATGTTTGTTTTACTCCTGGTTCTTTGACACATAAACTGTCATGCACTCTAAATAAGGGGCATACTAAAAGGTTTTGCTTTCAAATGGGCTAATCAGGAATCTCAATGCAGAAATTAAATGAAGCAATGTAGATCTCCCATGATGAGTGGTGGAAGCTGCAGAGTTGAGGAAGAAATACTTTCTCTTTACAGAGACATTCATTTTTTAACCAACTAGCTATAAGTGCATGAATAGGTTAATTTAGTAAACCTAAAGGAAATGGTAAAATGGTATCTGGAAGATGAAGCAATGACAGACTGCATTGATTGGCCTGTTGGGAATGTCAATCATTGAGATTCACACAACATAAAAGGGCTATAACTGATAAGGTATAGAAAGATGGTGGGTTTAGCAAATGTGGCCGCCAAAATACACACCATGCTAATATCATGAGTATAATTACATATGAACGTGTAGTTCAAAGTGCAAAACAAATCCCTCCTTTAAGGCTAAAGCATTTAGATAGATTTTTTTGTTTTACATCAATGTTCCTTTCCCATCAATAATGTCTTTAGACAATTAAGCTGAACAGCGACCCTGCTCTTAATGATGCAGGACTTTGGGAGACTACTGGCATATATATATATATTTCTGCATCATCATCTCCCAAAGTGAATTGAACACCAGGTAAATAGTCTTTAATACATGCTAGGAGAGAAAAGTGGCCTGCATGGTGTGCCCCTGCCCTTAGTGCTTCAGCTGCAATGATGTCTAGATCCCCGGTGCTGATTTTTTTGTCATGGGTGTACAGGGATCATGCATGTGAGCCATGACACAGTCCTCTCTCACTAAGGTCCCCAAAGCGCTACAGTAGTGAAAGGCTACTGCCGTTGTTAGGAGTTGGGTTGCACAAGTGCAGTGGAAGCAGCGTACTGTGTAGCGATTGGTAAAAGTGAACAGGCCTATTTACCTGTGACACTGGAGTAAGGCCTACCAACTCATTCATGAAACGTTCCACTACTGTGTAATTAACTCAACCTTGGCCTACATCAAGTTAGCATGTAGTGCTGTGCAGTGTGCGTGTTGTATGCATTTGCTGGGTGTATGTGTGTATGTGTGCATGTGAATTGCACAATACATGGAAGATTCTGAGTTCCATTTTGGGAAACCCAGGGCTGACTGGAGGTAGAGACATCTTTCCAGACAGGTCTGGTGACTGCTACATTCCTGAGAGCCAGGCTCTTCTGCACACTTGATTTATAGAGAGATCACTGGGCACATCTCAGGAAGGAGATGGGGCTGATAAGAGAATCATAAAGAGTAGGGCCAAGGCCCTGAGGTGACCTAGTAATACGCATATCATTATGCCTGGCATCCAGTTGTGAACCTCTAGTCATTCCTAAGGCCTGTATTGTGGGGCAATCAGATTTGGAGTCACTCCTGCTATGACAGACTGACTTCTGGAGGAAGGACAGGGAAGAAAAGAGGGCACTTCAAACAAAAGCAGACTCCCAAAACAAACTTCAAAGACTCAGACCCTAAATCACATTCAATGTCTGGAAATTGACTATAAAAAGGGGAGTTCAAGGACCTAAAACTGTCAACTGTCAAGCTGCCAGACAGGCTGTGCAAAGGGGAGTAAGCTTTGCAAGACCTCTGCCTGTGACCAGGTATGGAGGCTAAGGCCTGCCAGTCTCCCTGCTGGGGGAGGGGACATTACCCAGGGACACCCAGTGTGGTGACCCTATATGCAAGAGGGGGGCCACATAAGGAAGACAAGGACTGCATCCTGGTGGATGCCATCTTTGTGATGAGGGGCTGCCATGGTGACCCGTGCGGGCCCAAGCCCTGACTAAGGATAGGAACCAGATGCTGCTGAAATCCTCCATTCCTTCTGTGGAGAAGTCCAAAGGAAACTTACAGTTGCACTGGAGGAGCACTGAGGACACCCTGCTGCAGCCCCTGCAGTGATGTGTGTGCAATACTCACCCAAGGTAGCTGCTGCAGCCAGCATGCTTACGAGAGAGACGCTCTCTGAGACTCCAATTGGCAATCTCTGCTGGTGCGGGTAAGACTGGCTGAAAGACCAGAACGCCCCAGACTAGCTTATCACCCAGATAGCGCTTCAGCGTTGGAAGATATTTGACTTCTTGAACAAAGTCAGAGTGGGGCCCTTGAGTCTCTGACTGCTAGAGGGGACTAACCGGAATGTCACCTAAAGTGAATATGGAATAACCACTACTAGTGAGAGGGAAGTGGGACTCAGAGAACTGTCAATAAAACACTAGAACACTGACCTCAGGTGTCGGTGGTTATGCTGTATTTCACTTTTTATGTTGTAAATAAACATTCCTTTTGTCATAAAAGCAAGTATTTGACTGGACAATCATTTATTGCTGCTACTGAACATATCTTGAGTTGTTTGCCTTTGCTCACCCTCTTGTGTCTAACCCCTACCACCCTCCAAGAAACCCTGGACTGCTCAATTCATGCGACCATTGACAGTCAAGTGCTGAAGGGTACTTGGCCCAATTGCTCAGGATCCATAGTAGGTCAGGCCCTGGGGCATCAGGAGTAAATGGTGGCATCAACCCCTATGGTTGAGCACAGTAGCTCCTGCTTGCTGTGTGGTCCTCTGAAGGGGGTTTCAACAATACCAATATGGATTCGATCACAGAATAATTTGAAAAACATATTACTTACCAAGTAATTAATTATGTAAAACCGGTCATATTCTCTATTCTTTGAATTAATTTTACGATGCTGCTTCTTTCTCATGTGATCTTTTAATGTTGTTTTATCACGGAATAGTCTTTCACAATACAAGCACTGCAAGCTGAAAATGATACATAAGGGAAAATTAATCAATCTTCAGCACTGCCACCATAAATAGATAAACTACATCATTACAAAAAGGTTTTGTATTCTTTTAAAAGGACAACCATTACAATGGTAGTATTTTTGCAGGACTATATAAAAATCTCACTTAAGTCTGTGAAGTTAGTCCTCCAGCTGACATGCCACCTGTACTATGATTTTATAGGGGAAGATCATGAAGGTACACATATGGAACACTTGTGCTAAACAAGCAGAAAGTGCTCCGCGGTCATGTTACCGGCACCAGTCACATCATATGTTAGATTTTTGACTACAAATTAATTAAAGAACATTTAGACCCCAAAACAATGTGGGCGTTTTTTTTTTTATCCATTTAGAAATATCATAACTTAAAGTGCTTAGACTGGGTCATGACATTCTTCGCTGATTTGTGCTTCTCTGCAAGATTCCCACCTGCAGAATAGAATGTTGTGCAATAACTAACCAGACTATTAAGCAGCATCCATATACAAAAGAATGTTTACTGAAGAACCACTACCCTGTAGTTATGTACTTTCAGGGATCTGATCTATTTGTAGGGATACCTTTACAGTATACAACATGGGGAAAGCCAGTAGCCTGTGGTTACTATGAAACAACATACCAACTCAAGCAGACACCAAGTACTTGCATGTGCCATAAGGGAGTGAAGTGGTCAAACACAGATTTGTAACCACCACACAACCACTCAAGATGTTAGAGTAACAACAACAATATCTTACAGCTAAGTGGCACTTAACACGCACGCCTGGAGCAGGCAGATAAACTTGGAAAAGAGTATGCAGGTGACAGCCCTTTCAGGCGCCAACCACAGATGAAGTATTGGGATGAAAAACCCTGCATTAGACCTCAGCAGATATATTTTTACCCAAAGGGAAAGCAGAGAACTCCATCTAAGCTCATTCTATTAACCAATAGGAAGGAGTGGGTGGGTCAGGGACCTATTCAGGCTGGTATAAAACCCATTCCCTACTCATCCAGGACACTCTGACTCCAACCCAAGCAATAGGGGAAACCAGTTTTTCATTTTGCCAGAGAGGACTGCGCCTCATCTGAATAGGGGAGTTGCTATGAAAGTGTCAAATCTCTTCCAGGTAGAAGGTATAAGCCATCTTGGATGAAGGGTACTGGGAACTTTTCAAGTAATCTAAAGACAAAGGTGGTCATTCTGACCTCGGCGGTAAAAGGCGCCTACCGCCGGTCAGAAATCCTCCATAATCCCGCCGCGGTCGCGGTAACCCGCCACGGTCATTCTGACCTGCAGCAGCCAAACCTCCGAAAATCCGACAGCCACAACCGACCGCCAGACCAGCGGGTGGCGGAAAGGTGGAGGTGACCAAACCTCCACCGCCACGCCAACAGAAATACGCCCATGCCATTACGACCCACGAATCCACGCGGCGGTCATTCAAACGCGGTATTCCATTGGCTGGACACACCGCCGCGGTCAGAATACACACAAACGAACAAAACTCAGCCACATTGGACGATTTGAATCCCACACACCTGATACACATACACACACCACTCCCACACACACAATACAATATAAAACACCCACCCACATCACCCACAAACCCCTACGCAAAAAAATTCTGAAAGAAGGCCAGAGCGAGACACCAGCATCCACAAACTAACAGCCACAGCCACTCAACACCATCACCCACACACTATCCACACACAAAACAACACACACCACCACACTCAACACACTTAACTACACATACTCCACCCCACACATCATACACACCACCCCATGGCACCCCAAAGACAACCCCGCTTCACAGACGAAGAACTCAGGGTCATGGTGGAGGAAATCGTTTGGGTAGAGCCCCAGCTGTTCGGCACACAGATACAATACACCAGCATTGCCCGGAGGACGGAGCTATGGCAGAGGATTGTCGACAGGGTCAACGCAGTGGGACAGCACCCCAGAAATCGGGAAGACATCAGGAAGCGATGGAACGACCTACGGGGGAAGGTGCGTTCCATGGTATCCAGGCACAACATCGCCGTGCAGAAGACTGGCGGAGGACCCCCACCTCAACCCCCACAATTCACATCATGGGAGGAGGAAGTCTTGAACATCCTGCATCCTGACGGCCTCGCAGGAGTCGGCGGAGGAATGGATACTGGTAAGTTGAAGCTTCACCACTGCTTCCCCCCCACCTGCATGCCAAATCATACCCCAACCCTCACCCCATCCTCGAACCCCACCCTCACCCCCACCCCCATCCTCACCCCCACCCTCACCCCCACCACCATCCTCACCCCCACCCCCAGCACACCTATTCCCCGCCAATGTCTCACCATCACAACCCACACATCCCAAAACCTAGGCCTGCATGCGTCCACTAAGCATGGACACCCATCACCAAAGCATGCCCAATGCATATACACATCCCCCCCACAAGCCACCCTCACCAAAGCCCCCACACACGAATGCCAGCACTTGGGGACACGAGAACCCATAGATACACCCATATGCCACACATTGAAACTATAACCATACCTCTATACCCCTGCAGGACCCGACCGTCAACACACCGCGGCGGAGGGGCCAGAATTCTCCACACCCCCCACCCAAGAGGCCGTCAGCGATGACAGCAGCTCTGTCGACCTGGACACCGATGACCAGCCCGGACCATCGGGGACCTCTGGACAGTCGGTTCCCCTCACACAGGCCCAGGCCACTACAGCCCCAAACCCCTCTGGGAACACCAGCACAGCTCCCACCCAGCGGGCCCATGCCTCTGTCTCCAGGGCGCGTCAATCTGCGGTGTGTCTACCACTACAGGGCACCCAGGATAACCCACCACCCCAACAACAACAGGGACCTGGGGGCAGTGGTAGTGGGCACACCGGCCAGGGGGCAGAGGCCCAGGGAAACAGGGCAACTCGGAGGGCAGCTGTGCGACAGGGGGGGGGACGGGCCCAGGGAACCCACTCTCCACGAGGTCCTCACCACCATCATGGGAGCATACAACCGCTCCCAGGAGACGATGGCGACGGTACTGGCCCGGTTCCAGGAGATCCAGGTACTGCAGGAGGAACACTATCGGGGGTACAGGGAGGACATCAGAGCCATCAACACCACCCTGGTTACCATGGTAGGGCTGCTGCAGGACCTCGTCAACACCAGGGCGGACACTCAACAACACCCAAGGGCCCCTGCCACTAGCCTGGACCAAGAACAGCCAACCACCTCCGCCGGCGCTAGTGGACAGGAGGCCCCCGCACAGCAGCAGCCCACCAGACCCCCACCTCCTGCAGGAGAAGAACCACCCCGCAAGAGGGCCCTGAGATCTCGCAAGAAGACAGAGTAGGATGTCAAGACCCCCGCCAGCAATGGATACCACCTGATGTCATCCCACTGTCCCACATTGTCACCCTGTCCATCCTTGAACTGCCCATGCTCCATCTCTCCACAGGCCTCTGGACAATGCACCTGTGTGACTGTTACTCTGGACTCTGCCATGGACATTCCTTCACCATAGCCCCCACCCACTTGAAACCACCCATCCCATTTTGAGCACTTAAATAAACACCAATTTTGCACAAAACTATCTGGAGTCTGGCTGTGATTTCAATATATTGTAATTGACATGACAGTGCAAATATGTCCTTGTACATGGTGAAGTCAACAAACAGCTGCCACAAAGCTGTAGTCCATGGGGAAACGAAGCACAGGACTCGTAGTGGGGACCCCAGATCTGAAATAGGGAGGGAAAAGCCAAAATTCAGTCATCATACACTGGGGCAAATAGACAGGCAGCAGAGATGCAGGAGAGTAGTTAACAGTTACTAAATTATCTTTGAAATGTTACCTGTGTCCTATTGGAAGTACTGTTCAATGTTTCTGTCCCTGTTGTCTGTTTCAGCCCCGTCGTCTTCCTCCTCGTCACTCTCCTCAGGTTCCACCGCTGCCACAACACCACCGTCTCGACCATCCTCCTGCAGGAAAGGCACCTGGCGGCGCAAAGCCAGGTTGTGAAGCATGCAGCAGGCCACGATGATGTGACACACCTTCTTAGGTGAGTACATTAGGGATCCACCTGTCATATGCAGGCACCGAAACCTGGCCTTTAGGAGGCCAAAGGTGCGTTCGATCACCCTCCTAGTACGCCCATGGGCCTCATTGTACCGTTCCTCTGCCCTGGTCCGGGGATTCCTTACTGGGGTCAGTAGCCACGACAGGTTGGGGTACCCAGAGTCCCCCACTAGCCATACACGGTGTCTCTGTAGCTGTTCCATCACGTAAGGGATGCTGCTATTCCTGAGGATGTAGGCGTCATGCACTGACCCTGGGAATTTGGCATTTACATGCGAGATGTACTGGTCAGCCAAACACACCACCTGGATGTTCATTGAATGGTAATTTTTTCTGTTCCTGTACACCTGCTCCCTGTCTCTTGGGGGAACCAAAGCCACATGGGTCCCATCAATGGCACCAATTACGTTGGGAATATGTCCAAGGGCGTAGAAATCACCCTTCACTGTAGCCAATTCGCCCACCTCAGGGAAAATGATGTAGCTCCTCACGGATTTCATCAGGGCAGACAACACTCTGGATAACACCTTTGAAAACATGGGCTGAGACATCCCAGAAGCAATTCCCACTGTTGTCTGAAATGACCCACTTGCCAAGAAATGGAGTACTGACATGACCTGCACCAGAGGGGGAATCCCTGTGGGTTGGCGGATGGGGGACATCAGGTCGGGCTCCAGCTGGGCACACAGTTCATGGATAGTGGCACGGTTAAGACGGTAGGTCAGGATAATGTGGCGTTCTTCCATTGTCGACAGGTCCACCAGCGGTCGGTACACGGGAGGATTCATCCGTCTCCTCGCCCAACCCAGCGGACGGTGCCTAGGAAGGACAACATGGAGCACACAGTCAAGCAACCCACAGGTACGTTCCCACAGCTTGCACAGTAAACGATTCTCTATGCAGTGAATGGCGTGTGTGAGTGGCTATGCAAGGCCTAGGCCTGTGTGACGCAGTTGAAATTGAGCCATGTGGGCCCTGGAAATGGCGGCTGCCTGACCTGTGAAGTGTGACAATGGGATGTGAGGTCAATGCGCTGGCGTGGCACACCGCGGCGGGCGGCGGGCGAAGACCGTGGCGCGAAGCCGCATTGGTTAACATTGAAGCCTATGGGTTTCAGGAGCCAATGGCGAAGGGCGCCGGCGGTGGCGGGACGCACCGCCGCGGTACGCACCGCCGCGGACGTGACCGCCATTTTCTATCTACTTATCCACTTGCGACTTGAACTTTCACAGGAGAGGACCTATACTGCAAGTGTTGCTGTGACCTCGGTCTGGAAGGGACAATGGCTGCTGCGCCTGGGGAAAGGGCCCCTGCCTTCACTGGAGAGGAGTTGGAGAAACTTGTGGATGGGGTCCTCCCCCAGTATGCGCTACTCTACGGTCCTCCAGACCAACAAGTGAGTTTAATTCAATCTGGATTTGGGGCCACTGGCTGGCTTGGGGGCCTGGCGGGGGGCCTGGCGGGGATGGGGGGCATGTTGGGCCTGGCGGGGGGCATGGCGGGGGGCCTGGCGGGGATGGGGGGCATGTTGGGCCTGGCGGGGGGCCTGGCGGGGATGGGGGGCATGTTGGGCATGGCGGGGGGCCTGGCGGGGATGGGGGGCATGTTGGGCCTGGCGGGGGGCCTGGCGGGGATGGGGGGCATGTTGGGCATGGCGGGGGGCCTGGCGGGGATGGGGGGCATGTTGGGCCTGGCGGGGGGCCTGGCGGGGATGGGGGCATGTTGGGCATGGCGGGGGGCCTGGCGGGGATGGGGGGCATGTTGGGCATGGCGGGGGGCCTGGCGGGGGGCCTGGCGGGGATGGGGGGCATGTTGGGCCTGGCGGGGGGCCTGGCGGTGATGGGGTGCGTTGGGCCACTGGCAAGGAAAATGCTGACAAACTTGAACGTGGTATTTCTCCCTCCCTGTACGTGTCACATAGGTCCGCGCCCATGAGAAGATCGGGATTTGGCGTGCCATCGCCAAGGAAGTCCGGACCCTGGGGGTCCACCATCGACGGGGCACCCACTGCCGCAAGAGGTGGGAGGACATCCGCCGCGGGACCAAGAAGACCGCCGAGTCTCTGCTGGGGATGGCCTCCCAACGTAGGCGGGGTGCCTGCCGTCAACTGAGCCCCCTGATGTTCCGGATCCTGGCGGTGGTCTACCCTGATTTGGATGGGCGCGTGAGGGCAGCACAGCAGACACAAGGGGGTGAGTACAAGCATTATCTACTCTGTTGTCGCGCAGTGGAGGTGTCTGGGTGGGGGAGGAGGGCTGTGGGCCCCCCTAGGCCAGGGCGATATCTGTAGGCTGGGCACCCCCGTAAGCCCCTGTGTCCCCAGCCACCACCCTCAGTAGTTTGTCAGTACAGCCATCCCTGGGCCGTGTCATCCATGGGTGCAGTTGTCAACTCTAGGCGTGTAGGGCATGTTCCACGGAATGCGTAGCGGACCCCAAGTGCGCAACTTAGTGCAGGGGGCATCTGTGTCTGTCATGTCCGCTAACTGTACCGGAGATCCATGTACTCAATATCCCTTTATTTCTCTCTCCCCCCCCCTTTTTGTTTGTCTTTCTGTGCTTGTGTGCATCAGCATCATCAGGCGGAGGAGAAGTGGCATCGGGGCAGGAGGGAGCTGCATCTCACATGGCCCAGGAGGGCCATGCCACAGAGTCAGACTGGACCAGTGAGACGGAGGGCGAGGGGAGCTCCACGACGGGGACGACTGGAGCCTGCAGCGACACGGACACGTCCTCGGAAGGGGGCTCCCTTGCGGGGGTGGCACCATCCGTGCCCCCCGCCATTACAGGTACAGCCGCCACCCAGCGCACCATCTCCGCCCTCCCAGCAGCCCCTCAGCGTTCGCCCCGTGCCCGCTCTGCCAGGAAGCCGGGCATCTCCTTCGCCCCAGGCACCTCAGGCCCTGCCCCTGTTACCCCCGCTGCCCTCAGTGAGGAGGTCATTGACCTCCTCCGAACGCTCATTGTTGGGCAGACTACCCTTTTGAATGCCATACAGGGGGTGGAGAGGGAGGTTCATCGCAGCAATGCGTACCTGGAGGGCATTCATTCGGGTCAGGCTGCCCATCAGCGATCGTTCCAGGCTCTGGCCTCAGCACTGACGGCAGCCATTGTCCCTGTCTCCTGCCTCCCTCTACTAACTCCCTCCTCCCAGTCTCCTGTTCCTCTGCCTGTCCCACCCACACCATCAGACCAGCCTGCACACACCTCAACACCCAAGAGAAGCTCATCCAAACATAAGCACCACAGATCACGCAGACATTCACACACGCAACATTCCGATGCAGACATGCCAACAGTCACTACCACCTCTGTGACCCCCACCTCCTCGTCTCCCTCCTCCCTCCCTGTGACGTCTACACTCACACCTCCATTCACCTCACCATCAGCCAGTGTTTCCATCACCAGCACACCCTCCACTCCAGTCCGCACACGTGCAGTCACCACCCCCACTGCCATTTACACGTCCCCTGTGTCCTCTCCCACTGTGTCTGTCACCCCCTCTTCCACACCACACAAACGCAGCCACCCACCCACCCAACAGCCATCCACCTCACGACAGCCTATCCCTCCTGCACCTGCACCCAAAGACAGCAAACGTGACTCACCTACAACCACATCCTCTCCCTCCACTCCCATTCCCACTGTACCTCCCACTCTCCATTGTCCCAAGAAACTCTTCCTCGCCACTACTAACTTCTTTCCTGACCCTGAGCCCCCCCCTCCTTCTCGTCGGGGTAAAAGAGCACCTCAGCCACCACCAGCCCTGCAGCCCCCTTGACAAGGGTGCAGGGGTATTGGAGCCCGCCAGCCCGCATGTCTGGATCTTCGCCCAGCAGCAAGGGGACAGCCAGCCCACCCCCTGGGAAGAGGAGCAGAAGGCGGAAGGGGCGCCGCAGGAGCCCGCCTTCTACATCCCCCCCGGACACCACCCAGAGACAGTCACCAGCCACAGCTCCAAAGGGAGGAAAGGGCCACAGGCCCACGACTAAGGAGGGCAAGGGCAGCAAGTCGGAGAGGTCAGGCAGCAGGCCTGCTGCCCAGGAGGAGCCCACAACCCCCATAGCCGCTGCCCCGGGAGGAACCGGCACAGCTGCCCCGGGAGAGCCCACCACCCCCATAGCCGCTGCCCAGGGAGGACCCAGCCCAGCTGGCCAGGAGGGCCCCACCACCCACAGCCCAGGTGGGCATTGAAGGAGCACCATCCCCGCTGCCCAGGAGGGCACCACCAGGCAATGAGCAGTTGGCCATAGACCGGCCGCCGTCTCCAGAACCGCTGAACTGGGCCCCGCCATCTCCAGAACCGCTGAACTGGGCCCCGCCGTCTGACGCACCGCTCCGCTGGGCCCCGCCGTCTCAAGAACCGCTGAACTGGGCCCTTCAAGGCAAGGAGCGCTGAACTGGGCCCCGCCGTCTCAAGAACCGCTGAACTGGGCCCTTCAAGGCAAGGAGCGCTGAACTGGGCCCCGCCGTCTCCAGAACCGCTGAACTGGGCCCTGCCGTCTCACGCACCGCTCCGCTGGGCCCCGCCGTCTCAAGAACCGCTGAACTGGGCCCCGCCGTCTCACGCACCGCTCCGCTGGGCCCCGCCGTCTCAAGAACCGCTGAACTGGGCCCTTCAAGGCAAGGGGCGCTGAACTGGGCCCCGCCGTCTCAAGAACCGCTGAACTGGGCCCCGCCGTCTCACGCACCGCTCCGCTGGGCCCCGCCGTCTCAAGAACCGCTGAACTGGGCCCTTCAAGGCAAGGGGCGCTGAACTGGGCCCCGCCGTCTCCAGAACCGCTGAACTGGGCCCCGCCGTCTCACGCACCGCTCCGCTGGGCCCCGCCGTCTCAAGAACCGCTGAACTGGGCCCTTCAAGGCAAGGGGCGCTGAACTGGGCCCCGCCGTCTCAAGAACCGCTGAACTGGGCCCTTCAAGGCAAGGGGCGCTGAACTGGGCCCCGCCGTCTCCAGAACCGCTGAACTGGGCCCGCCGTCTCAAGAACCGCTGAACTGGGCCCTTCAAGGCAAGGAGCGCTGAACTGGGCCCCGCCGTCTCCAGAACCGCTGAACTGGGCCCCGCCGTCTCAAGAACCGCTGAACTGGGCCCTTCAAGGCAAGGAGCGCTGAACTGGGCCCCGCCGTCTCAAGAACCGCTGAACTGGGCCCTTCAAGGCAAGAACCGCTGGCCCTTTGGCAGACGTGGCAGGGCAGGATCTATCTCGGGCAGGGCTGCAGGATGTCCTCTGGCCAACTTGCCTCCTCCAGTGGCAGTGGGGTCTGTTATGGACTGTATGGACCGTGGCTTTGCACTCCCCAGGATGGCCCAGTGGGCAGGCCACCCACTGTATGGACTGTTTGGACCGTGGCTTTGCTCTCCCCAGGATGGCCCAGTGGGCAGGCCACCCACTGTATGGACTGTATGGACTGTGGCTTTGCACTCCCCAGGATGGCCCAGTGGGCAGGCCACCCACTGTATGGACTGTATGGACTGTGGCTTTGCTCTCCCCAGGATGGCCCAGTGGGCAGGCCACCCACTGTATGGACTGTTTGGACTGTGGCTTTGCTCTCCCCAGGATGGCCCAGTGGGCAGGCCACCCACTGTATGGACTGTATGGACAGTGGCTTTGCACTCCCCAGGATGGCCCAGTGGGCAGGCCACCCACTGTATGGACTGTATGGACTGTGGCTTTGCACTCCCCAGAATGGCCCAGTGGGCAGGCCACCCACTGTATGGACTGTTTGGACTGTGGCTTTGCTCTCCCCAGGATGGCCCAGTGGGCAGGCCACCCACTGTATGGACTGTATGGACTGTGGCTTTGCTCTCCCCAGGATGGCCCAGTGGGCAGGCCACCCACTGTATGGACTGTTTGGACTGTGGCTTTGCTCTCCCCAGGATGGCCCAGTGGGCAGGCCACCCACTGTATGGACTGTATGGACTGTGGCTTAGCACTCCCCAGGATGGCCCAGTGGTCATGGAGTCCCCTCGTGGATCTGGCGTCGTGTACTCAAGTGGCTGAGGTGCCCCCCCTTCCCTTCCCCCTGAGGTGCCTGTCCTATTTTCTTTCTGATGCCCCTGCAGTGTTCTCTCCGTGGAGTTCTTGTCGTGGGACTGGGCCTTGCCCCTTTGCACAGGACCCCTGTGATCCACGGACAGTGGTTGGACTACATTTAGTAGCTGTGTATATTTTGTACATAGTTTATTTATTTATTGGGATTACTGGTGTACATATTTCAATATATCTGCCCGTTTATGATCTCTTCTTTTGGTCTTTGCATTATTTCGGAGGGGGGTGGTTTGTGGGTTGTGACAGTGATCTGTGGGAATGCATTGATGTGTGTGTTGTAGTGGGTGTGGGTGGGTGGGTGTGTGCCGGTAATCTTTTCCCTCCCCTGTGTCGTAGGTGCAGTACTCACCGATGTCTTCCGCGCCGCCGGGCGTGCTCCTGGTATATGAGCAAGTATAGGAGTGCGGGGATGACCTGCAAATCTGGTTCCATACTGCCGGAATCTCGCGTGGAGTGCGTAGAGGTGAGCGTTTTCCCGTTCGTAGTCTGTTTCCGCCGTGTTCTTATCGGCGGTGCTCCCACCCCGGAAAAGGTGGCAGATTGGTGGGTCGTGATAGGGTGGGCGGTACTTTGTCTGCCGTCTGGCTGTTGGCGGGGACCGCCGCGCTGTTTGTTTGTACCGCCGTGGCGGGCGGAGTGTTAATACGGCGGGCTGTGTTGGCGGTTCCCGCCAGGGTCAGAATTGCATATTTTAGACCGCCGGCCTGTTGGCGGCTTGGCCGCCGCTTTATCACCGACCGCCAGGGTCAGAATGAGGGCCAAAGTGTTGTGAAATAGGGGTCTCCAACCTTTTCTGAAGAGCTACTTTTGTTCCATGAAAATCATTCCAAGCTACAAGTTTTGGTGTTTTAGGAGTGACAGCTTGAGAAAAGATCATCTTAGTAACCAACTTCTGCAAGATTACCAGCAGTGATCACGTCAATGCATCACGAGGGTTGCACGCAATAATGTAAAAAAAAAAAAAATACATGAAATTGTGAATTTGGAATGCCTTTACTTGGGTGATACATAACAGCCAATGGCAATGCCCCATGGCATCAAGGTAAATAAAATTAGTAATAAGTCTCCCCCATCACCACAAAATGTATCACTCAAATATCAGCTTTATTTATATTTTGGAAATTCAACTGTTTTTCTCCAAACATCAGCCTCTGTGTTCTGAAAATACACAAATTTGTGTCTTAAGTACACACTTTTCAATTTTGGTACACATATAGTATTTCAACCAAGCTAAAGCTTCTAATTTAGTAGGCTGGGGTTCATACAGGAGACCTACATACAAGTAACTGCCAATTTACCAGTAGCTCACGAGCTACTAGGTGGAGAAGCCTGATTTAAATGGAGTTGGGAATAGGGTAGAAGAGCAGTTAGGATTGATGCAGGAAATCCTAATCAGTAGTAATCAGTGGCTACTGTCAACTCACCCCCACCTGGTCACCCCACCTGGTCAGAACATTCTTGGAACTGGACAGAAAATGCTTGGAAAGAAGAAGACTTTGCTTGAAAGGGGAAGAAAAACCCAAGGACCTCTAATGCCTCCTGGCACCCAGAGGTGGGAACTGCTCCTGTTATCTGCTACAAGGACATAAAAAGCATGAAAAAGGACTCCTGATTCCAACAAAGTTCCACAGGATATAATGGAATTCTAATACAGCGGACAGTATATTTGTCATGTTTGTGACAGAGTAACCCCCTTCGCCAAACTCTAAATCAGGTCCTTGCTCCTTTTAACACCTTTGGAGTACATGGACAAGGTGATGAGGCTTGCCCCAAGAAGGTTAGCAACTCTGAAACACTGGTTCAGCATGACGTGGCAAAGGTATTTGGCCTCTTGGATCCCTACCTGTCTACAGCTTCCAGCCTTGCAGCTACAGCGGACTGACAGACTTTGAAAAGATTCAGCATTGCACCTAGCCCTCTTGGAAGACTAAGATCCAGGGTAAAAACTTTGACCACAGTGACCAGCTTTATATATCTGATCTCTACTCCAGGCGGTGGGAATGAAATCACTGCTAGACCCTGGTCAACCACAAACTGAAAATTGACACTGGCGCTATACCTTTTGTAGGAGCATTATAACTGAAAACTAAAACGAAATATCATATTTCTAGTTGCTGTTTTACAATTTTAAACATTTTGGTGTCTTTTAGTATATTACATTTTTCCTTTTTTCCCAAGATTGGATTGGAGACTTTTATCAGTTTCTTGACTTTAAAATTGTTAGCACTGTCTGAATTTAACATGTATTTCACCAGGGAACTGTCTGCTACTTGTACGATAGTTAATCAAGGGATGAGACCTGTGTTGAGACGTAACCAGGTTACGTTTATTAAGTTGTTAACCCCTTAGCTGCCAGGCCTTTTCCCCCTCAGGTGCCAGCCCTTTTTTTTTAGCTATTTGGAGCAGTTCGCACTTGGGCCCTCATAACTTTTTGTCCACATAACCTACCCACGCCAAATTTGTGTCTTTTTTTTTTTGCACCATCCTAGGGATTCTAGAGGTACCCAGACTTTGTGGGTTCCCCTGGAGGAGACCAAGAAATTGGCCAAAATACAGCGAAGATTTCATTTTTTTGGAAAAAAACAAATGGGAAAAAAAGGGCTGCAGAAGAAGGCTTGTGGTGTTTTCCCTGAAAATTGCATCAACAAAGGGTTTGCAGTGCTAAAATCACCATCTTCCCAGCTTTCAGGAACAGGCAGACGTGAATCAGAAAACCAAATTTTTCAACACAATTTTGGTATTTTACTAGGACATCACCCATTTGTACTATTTTTTTGTGCTTTGAGCCTCCTTCCAGTTAGTGACAGAAATGGTTGTGAAACCAATGCTGGATCCCGGAAAGCTAAACATTTCTGAAAAGTAGACAACATTCTGAATTCAGCAAGGGGACATTTGTGTAGATCCTACAAGGTTTCCCTACAGAAAATAACAGCTGAAAAACAAATATATTTAAATGGAGGTGAAAAAAACGGCTGATTTTCTCCATGTTTTACTCTGTAACTTTTTCCAGCAATGTCAGATTTTTGAAAGCAATATACTGTTACGTCTGCTGGACTCTTCTGGTTGCGGGGATATATAGGGTTTGTAGGTTCATCAAGAACACTAGGTACCCAGAGCCAAAAAATAAGCTGCACCTTGCTATGGGTTTTCATTGTATACCAGGTATACAGCAATTCATTTGCTGAAATATAAAGAGTGAAAAATAGGTAGCAAGGAAACCTTTGTATTTCCAAAATGGGCACAAGATAAGGTGTTGAGAAGCAGTAGTTCTTGGCACATCTCTGAATTCTGGTGTCCCCATACTAGCATGTGAATTACAGGGCATTTCTCAAATAGACATCTTTTTTACACATTGTCTTACATTTGGAAGGAAAAAATGCAGAGAAAGACAAGGGGCAATAAAAGTTGTTCTGCTATTCTGTGTCCCCAAGTCTCCCGATGTCGGGCGAATTCAGTGTGACCCGAATAGGTTTCAAGTGTTGGGGGAGCTGCATGCGAATTAGTTGGATGCCTCAGGCTCCTCAGGAGGAGAGGGAGCGGTAGTTCAATGCACTAAGGGCATGCACAAAGACGGAGTACAGGCATCTGACTTAAATGACGAACAAGGATCTAGAGGGATCAATCAACAGCCTGGTACGTCCCTAGGGGCACCACCTGAGATTTCCTCCCCGGGGTATAGAGGGGCACCAGTTGGGGTCGGCAGAGGAACCCTTGGAGCAATCTATTGCAGGAATGTTGCCAGCACTCTCTTTGGAGGTTAGGGCTGGTTTCGAGACTTCAAATGCCAATCAGAAGGAAAAAATCAAAAAATGCCAATCAGAAGGAGGTCTGTGCGAGACTCTTGGCGGAAAAATAGACGAATTGGCAGGTAGGACAGCTGCCTTGGAAGAAGAAGTTGGAGATTTAAGGTCTGCGTTGGAAAAAAAACAAGGTGGAATTGCAGAGTTTAAGAGCAGGAGAAGAAAATGCCCTATTGAAACTGGAATCTTTAGAAAATAACCAGAGAAGGAACAATTTGAGAGTCTTAAAAGTAACAGAAGGTATGGAGGGGGGGACCTGAAAGGGTTCATAGTCCGTTTGATTAAACAAGAAGTACAGGTAGAAGATACTGAAGATGTTATCGCGAAAGATATTCAAAGGGTGCACAGGGACCCCCGTCGGAGATGGCCCAATAAGGATAAGCCCAGGAGAATCCTGGTTTGCTTTCAGACGTATGCAATTAAGGAGCGTATTTTGTCTGCCGCATTAAGAAAGGGAATGCTGACTGTGGAAGGTACGAAGTTCGAAATTAGGTCAGACCTATCAAGTGTGACCTTAAATAAGCAGTGGGAACTGGGGAGAAGAATTGAGGTCTTAAAGGGGCTTGGTGCTACTGCTCAATTAAAATTCCCAGCCACTTTGAAGGTAATGGCGAATAATAAAATGTATAACTTTAGAGACAGTAAAGAAGTTGATGAGCTGATAAAGAGCTTGGAAAAAATAGACTAAGGTGGGGGATGACAGTTTTCCTTTTCCTTTTTTAGTTTTTTTTATTCACATTAAGTATACGGGTCTGGGGGCCTTCCCAAGGCGTTTTCGCCTTGACTAGGAATCAAGGGGGTTCTCAGGGGGTGTAGGGGGAGGGGATATAGGTGGGGGGGGGAAGGAGGGGGTAATCACAGGGTGGGGAGCATGGGGGAAAAAATCAAAAAATATGTCCTCATTCAGTAGTTTTTCTTCTTTGTGGGGTTTGGAAGATGGGAGATAATGAGCTGAGACTTTTGTCCTGGAATGTCAATGGTCTCCGGGTTGTAAAGAGGCAAAAAAGATTGCTGCAATACTTTAGGGACGTACAAGTTAATGTGTTGGCTTTGCAGGAAACTCACTTGTCTAATGAGGAATGTATTAAACTGTTCAGATCATGTAGTTGGGTCCAGCAGATTTCGAGTACTACTCAGGCCGGTGGAAGCAAAGGGGTGGCTATTGTAATCAAAAAACATCCAAGGATTTCCTTTCAGGGTGGACCAGTTGATAAGGCGGGTAGGTGGGTAATCGGAAAATTGGTAGCGTTTGATTCAACATTCACTTTGGTGGCTTATTATGGGCCTAATAAAGATGACCCTGCACCTCTGGAAGTGCTATTTCGGCAGTTGATTCATTTTCCAGACCCAGTAATATGGATGGGCGACTTTAATGTCGTGATGAATTACCAATTTGATAGATCCTCTGGAAGCAGATCGACATTTAATCATAAGATGCGCTCTCTGTTATTAACTATGATGTCGCAGTTGGGCCTACATGATGTATGGAGAGAAAGGATGGGGTTAAAACGGGGATATGCATACAATAACAAAAAATATAGGCACCAATCAAGAATTGATTACGTTTTGGTAGATGGGAGGATAAGAGATTGGGTAAGGGAAATAGCTCATGTTGGTGTTCACCTATCGGATCACTCTGCAGTTAGTTTGAGTATTCAGTTAAAAGGCAGGGTCGCCCAGGACAGGTGGACGTTAGATAGAACTCTGTTACTAGATAAGGACATAGTAGCAGGATTAAGAGTAGATGAGGAGGAGTTTTTTGAGTTTAATGTGGGGTCATCGTCACTTGATATGGTATGGGATGCTTTTAAAGCTATCCTAAGAGGTAGATTGATAAGGGCGGCCCGGATTAAAAGGAAAGAGTATAAGGATGAAATCAGTCGGTTGGAAGGGGGTATTCAACAAGTGGAGCAGGAACTGGTAGATTTTACTCCCGAAGAAGAGGAAAAAATTAGGAAACTTGCAGAATTACACCAAAAGTCAAGGTATGAAATACTAGCAGTGCTGGACAGAAGGATTAAGGAGAGGGTTGAGGCAAATAGATCTGCCCACTATGAGTATGGAGATAATTGTGGGAAATTGTTGGCCTGGAAAATAAGGACAAATCTAGGTCGGAACAAGGTAGTCGGGATCTTGGATAAGGAGTCAGGTTTGGTCTCTAATAGCGACGACGAGATTCTGGAGATTTTCCGAAACCATTTTAAGGAACTGTATACAGAAGATCTAGAAGGACCTATTGAGAAAGTTAAGGAATGGATGAGGGACCTTGATTTAGTGGCCCTGGAGGAGCAGGATAATAAAGTCTTGAATGATTCTATTGGACAAGCAGAAGTGGAGCATTGTATACAGGCAGGGAAGTCGGCGAAAGCACCCGGGCCAGATGGGTTGCCTTTTGAGGTTTATAAAGTTTTAGGAAGTAGCATAGCTAAATTTCTAACCGAGTTGTGTAATAACATCTTGATGGAGGGGGGTGTATGTCCCGCTACCTGGAAGGAGGCCACTATCACTCTGATTTTAAAACCTGGGAAGGACCCAAAAATGTGTGACTCGTACAGGCCAATCTCCTTATTAAATTGCGATTATAAAATATTTACAAAAGTCCTGGCAAGGAGATTGGGGGGAGTCTTAGGTAAATTGATACATGAAGATCAGAAAGGCTTTATTAAGGGGAGATATATGCAAGAGCTGACCCAGTCCCTGATAGGCTCCATAGACCTGGCTGAAGTATATAAGGAGCCTTTGGCCCTAGTTATGATTGACGCTACAAAAGCGTTTGATAGAGTGAACTGGGTCTACTTGGAGGTCCTCTGCGAGGTTTTTAATTTGGGAGAGAAATTTACTAGGGCATTGCGGATAATATATCAGAACGCGGAGGCAAAAATCCTGGTCAACGGGGTTCTAACACGTCCCTTTAAAATTGGGAGAGGGACGAGACAGGGTTGCCCATTATCTCCATTGTTATTTAATATATATATTGAACACTTAGCTTGCAAGATTAGAATTGAACAGAGGATAATCCCGTTTCAGGGTGGGAGTTGGAGCAAAAAAATTGCCTTGTATGCGGATGATTTGTTGGTTTATACAGCGGATTTGCAACAAACCCTACCGGTTTTGGAAGATTTGACAAGGGAATTTGGGGAAATTGCCTGATATTCGGTTAATAAAGAAAAGACTGAAATTATGACTTGGAATATGCGAGAGGAGAGTGTGCTAATTAAAAAGCAAATGAAATATTTGGGTGTTGTGATTACACAGGACATAGATAAGTTAGCAGAGGTTAATTTTTTAAGAGTTATGGCAGATGTCACTAAATCAATGAAGAGCTGGGGCACTCTACCTCTTACGATTTACGGGAGGGTTAACTTAGTAAAGATGACGTTACTACCAAAAGTCTTATTTCTTTTTAATGCGATCACGCTGAAATATAAGAAAGAATGGTTGGGTAAATTACAAGGTTGAATTTGTTCTTTTATTTGGGATTCCAAAGGAGTGCGAATTGCATGGTAGAAACTGAGACGGAGAAAAGAGAAGGGCGGATTAGCTCTGCCGGACCTTCAGTATTATGCTTGGGCAGTCTTCATTAAGAATATGAGAGGGGCACTGAATGGGTCGAAGATTTCAGATTTATGGCAAATTCTGAAAGTCATGATGGAAGCTGATTATGATAAACAGTCAGTCAGGGTTCCTGTATAAATTTGGAGATCCAAAATATTTTAAGAAGGTGAGGTTTAAAGTACTGCAAGACTCTGCTAATATCTGGTATGATTTAAGGAGGGCTACTAAGCTACCGTTCTATAGTAAATACGCGCCTCTCTGGGATGCTCCGGGCTCACCAGAATGGACAAGAGATACTTTGGCGAAACCTCTGAAGGAGGCAGGGCTGGTGAAATGGGGACAGATTTGCACTGATGGGGTGTTACTACCTTAAGAGGACCTCAATATAATGGTAGATGGACTCCTTTCTAAATTTAAATATCTGCAAATAAGGAGCTGGTTGAAGTGCGTCAAGGAAAAGGTAGGCGGCTCCAATGATTTGGAAGAACTACTATCTCGGTGGGGAAGAGAGAAGTAGCAAAATGGTATTGGACATTATTGGAAACTGTAGATGGAGAATTCCACTTGCCTGAGAAGATCTGGGGAGGATGCTTGCCTGGAGTACAGATAAGAGATATATGGCAAGTATCTATTACTCTTTTTTATGCTACAGTTAAATCTGCCTGTTTAAGACGAAATCATTTGTTCTCCATCCACAGAGCCTTCTGGTCCCCCCAGAAACTGTCTAAAGTGACGGAAGGCACCCCGGTTACCTGTAAAAAGTGCGGCAAGGATCGGGCAAGCGACATTCACATATTTTGGGAATGTCCCCAGCTCAGTCTGTTCTGGAAAGAGGTTGGTGAGGTAGTGAAATTTTTTTTATCCCGAGAGTATCAGGTAAGCCCCTCTTTAGTTATATTTGGCTGTCAAGTGGGCTCCAGGAAGGATACAAAAAATGATGCTAAATTGCTCTTCTATATGATGCTGCTAGCAAGGTGGGAGATATGTAAGAAATGGATAAGTCCTTTTCCCCCGACGGTGATGGAATGGAAGGATTCGCTAATATATAATCTAATTTTGGATACAAGAGATAAAGAATTAGATAAGAAGCACAAATTCTGGGACCCATTGAGAAATTGGCTAGAATCGTAACAATTAGGTATTGTCCTGTGATTACGTTAAAACAGGTGCCCGGCGGTTCTGAAGGTGGGCTGGTGAGGCTCTGCCAATCAGAGTTATGGGTTGTCCTGGACAAGAGTCTCTAGGGGGAGATTAGTGGTTATTTCAATTGATCTCCTTTCATCAAGAGGCTGGACAAGTGAATGAGGACAAAAAGAAAAAAAAAAGATAAGGTGTTGAGGAGCAGGGGTTATTTGCAGATCTCTCAATTGTGGGGTGGCCATACTAGCATGTGAATTACAGGGCATTTCTCAAATAGACATCTTTTTTACACAGTCTTACATTTGGAAGGATGAAATGTAGAGAAAGACAAGGGGCAGTAACACTTGTTTTGCTATTCTGTGTTGCCACAAGTCTTCCAATAAAAATGGTACCTCACTTGTGTGGGTAGGCCCAATGCCCGTGACAGGAAATGCAACATGGACACATCACACTTTTACATTGAAAACTGATGTGTTTTTTGGAAAGTGCCTAGCTGTGGATTTTGAACTCTAGCTAAGCTGGCACCTAGGAAAACCTACCAAACCTGTGCATTTTTTAAAGCTAGACACCTAGGGGAATCCAAGATGGGGTGACTTGTGGGGCTCTCACCACGTTCTGTTACCTAGAATCCTTTGCAACCCTCAAAATGTGGCCAAAAAAACACTTTTTCCTCACATTTCGGTGGCAGAATGTTCTAGAATCTGAGAGAAGCCACAAATTTCCTTCCACCCAGCATTTCCCCCAAGTCTCCTGATAAAAATGGTACCTCACTTGTGTGGGTAGGCATAGTGCCCACGACAGGAAATGCCCCAAAACACAACGTGGACACATCACATTTTCCCAAAGAAAACAGAGCTGTTTTTTGCAAACTGCCTAGCTGTGGATTTTGGCCTCTTGCTCAGCCGGCACCTAGGGAAACCTACCAAACCTGTGCATTTTTTAAAACTGGACACCTAGGCGAATCCAAGATGAGGTGACTTGTGGGGCTCTCACAAGGTTCAGTTACTCCTTTGCAAACCTCGAACTTTGGCCAAAAGAACGCCTTTTCCTCACAATTTGGTGACAGAAAGTTCTGGAATCTGAAAGGAGCCACAAATTTACTTCCACCCAGAGTTCTCCCAAGTCTCCTAATAAAAATGGTACCTCACTTATGTGGTTAGGCCTAGTGCCCGCTAAAGGAAATGCCAAAAAACACTATCTGGACACATCAAAATGATCAAATACAAAACTACCTGTTTTTGCAGGGGTGGGGGCACCTGCGTTTTTGGTCCTGGGCTCGGCAGCCATACAGGGAAACCTACCAAACCCAAACATTTCTAAAAACTGGATACACGAGGAAGTCCAGGGAGGTGTTTTCTTACCCAGAATCCTCAGCAAAGCTCAAATTTAGAAAAAAAACAAAAAAAAAATTCCCACATTTCTGTATGGGATCACCACACCGGGACAAATTTCCTAACACCCACTGTTTCAATCAGTCTTCCGGTAAAAATGAAACCTCACTTGTGTAGGTGGGCCAAGTGCCTGTGACAGGGAAGAGCCAAAAACATGTTGAAATTGAGGGGGAATCAAAGCGGATCCAAAAGGGCAGTTTGAAAAAAAATATTTTTAGGCTGACAAGTGGGGCAGAATTTTTATTCGTATTCCTGTTTGTATAGATGCGACAATGCTGGGTGGTAGGAATTTTGTGGTTTCCTGTAGATTTCGGAAGGTTCTATCACAAAAATTTGGGAAAAATGTGTGATTTCCAGCAAAATTGGAGGTTTGCACGGCATTGTTGGTAAGAAAATGGTGCGGGTGCATGTGAAGCACACCACCCTGTTACGTTTTCTGAGTTGTCTATCTAGGTCTTGTGATTTTTCTACATGGCAGCGTCCCAAAGTCCAAAAAGTGCAGCCCTCACCATTCTAAGTGGGACGATTCTTAGAGTTAGCCAAGCTCTCATGGCCCAAACATAAAACCTAAACTCAAAATAATCAAACTTCCTCTTGCTTGCCGTGGGATAAAATGTTTTAGTGTGCAGGGGAGAGCTGAAAGACTGTTACCCCCTTCAGTTGGGGTGGGAGCATAACCATACCCATACTGGTTGGTAGCCACCAGCCCACTATATATATATATTTTTTTTTAATTCCCTGGCATCTAGTATGCTTTCTGACCCCCCAGGGAGTAGATCGGCAGTAATTGCTCCATCTGCAAACTGGTGGGCAGAACAACTTTGTCCCCATTTATATGGGTTCGGGTATGGCCATACCCCCACCATCTTTTTTTGAAAAAAATTCTTCCCTGGTGTCTGGTGGGGTTTCTGCCCCCCTGAGGGGGCAGATGAGCCTTACAAAAATAGGACAATCTGGCCTAAAATAAATCCCGTCCTCCCCGGGGAGCGACCCTTGCCTAAGGGGTCGATCCCCTAGCTTGCAATTGGCACAAAAAAAAAATCCCTGGTGCCTAGTGATTTCTGCCTCCCTTGCCTAAGGGGTCGCTCCTCTTATCAATGTAAACAAATAAAAATAAATCTCTGGTGTCTAGTGGCTTCTGCTCCACCGGGGGCAGATCGGCCTAATCAATATAGGCTTAATAATTAAATGCCCCCCAGGGGAGCGACCCTTGCCAAAGGGGTTGCTCCCCTTCATAGGAAAATAAAAAAATAACAAACGCCCTGGTGTCTAGTGGGCATTCCGGCTGCCCGATCGCATCGCGATCAGGCAAGCAGAAATGCTCAGAATGACATCGAAAGAAAGGAAAAGCCTTTCCTTACTTTCGATGTCTCTGCCTGCCCCCTCCTCCTGAGCGAAAGCAAAATGCTTAGCACTTCTCTTCTGCATCTCTGGCACTGGAGGAGAGGGATTGTCTTTGGAAGAGGGGAAGACCATATTGGCTCATGACAGCTGCTAGAGCAAATTGAGCCTGAGGGCAAGGAGAGCATCAGAGTCTTATGAGGATGGTGACAGCGGCAATGAGATAGTCAGGAGGTGTTATTCACATTGTAGTCTTCCTGATGGTATTATGGCTAGCTATGTGGTTGAAGATGATTTGACAAGTCTTTTGCTGCACATGAAAATACCTTGAAAATGCATAGGGCAGATTAAAGGATTGGAGAGCTGAACAGGCTTACATAGCCATCTAGGGAAAGGATGTTTCCTGAACTTAGAAGAGTCAAACAATCTCAGTATCCACAAATACTGACAGCCCTCATTAGCAAGATTGCATTCACTCCTGAAAACTAGCGCACAAAATTTAGCAACACTCCAATGGATTTTCAGCAGTCCTGGAGAGATATGTGGATACACCACTGAAGTCAAAGGAAGGCTGGGTGAATGGCAGCTATGTAAATGTCTCTTATAAACTGAATGATTTGTTTATGTGAGAACATATTTTAGTCACCATTGTATAGAGTTGCTTCAGCGCCTGGCAGAGTTTAAACTCACTGATTCCAGAGAGTTTGAGAAGCAGGATGACCTCTCGCTCAGCACCAGTGTCCAATAAGGTACCCAGAGGTGACCACAGAAAGGTGGGACAGGCCCCAGCAGAAGGCTAAAAATGAAACTCCCATAGGACCCTAACCTTACAACAAGGGAAAGTGTCTGACCTCACTTCAGAAAAGCAGAAAGGTGGGAACAGAAGGTGGGTGGAGGTAAAGGGAGGAAAAGCCCTTTCAGAAGGGCGAGCTCTTTGACTTTTCTCAGTTGGATCACAAGAAAGGAGACTCCTTCTGGCCCAGGAAAACACTCATTAGTAGGCATTAGGCAGGGATGGATAGTGCAGAGGCTCCACAGAAATTTGCATCAGGGCAACGTGAGGATGAATGGACTTGTCTCTGTACAATAATTTTGCATAGTTTATGCTGATAGAGGATCATCAATCTAAGGATGTGTTAGGAGTTGTACTGTTATAATTGTCTAATGGAATTATTTTTGTCTATTTAACTTTATGACGTATGCACTGAATTAGATATCTTCTATTGAGATATTCATTGTATAAGTGACCGTGTAATTTGTTCCCCTTGGTTGGTTTGTTTTTATATGGTGGGTGAGTTGTATGATAGTGAGTGCTGTTAGGCATGCAGTGGGAGTATGAGTGTTTGTATGTTGAGTGTATTTTTAAGCAGATCTGCCTGTGGCCAAACCATATATAAGCAATATTTATTTGTTTCGTGTGGACTATATGGATTACTGTAATATTTAACTGTATATACAGGAGAAACAAGTTTTTTGTGTATTTAGTTTATTATGTTGATTTAATCAGAAGACTATATTTGTAGTCTTATGTGTACCTCTTTTGAATTTTTCATGCTCCAATGAATGTACATTTATAAAATATATTGTGGATTTTTTCCTCTCACTGCTATTCATAGGCAGTTGCTTACAGTTTTCCTTTGATGGGTGGCACATTGCTATCCCAGAGTGCCCCATTCTTGCGCCCTTCCAAAACGGCACAACCTTTATTTGGTCTTAAGGAGCAGGGTAGCCCATCTTTGGGGTGTGGCTACTAGTAGGCTAGAAGCCCACAAGAAAACCGGTTCTAACACTGGTTTCCCCCATTTGGCCCTGCGTCCTAAATGTCTGCAGGAACAAAAACCATCTTGCTCAGGAGTGTTCTTACCAGCGGCCCTTTAAAGGCGTCTTCACCTTTGAAGCCTGCCTTTTGGGATAACACCCTTAGCCGCCTTCCTCCGGGAGGAGGTCACACCTTGCTCCATGGCTAATGCCTTTGCTCCCGGACCTGGGAGTCGTTAACACAGCTCTTCAGGCTGTCAGAAACAAGTGAATGGCCTTTGTAAGACCACTGTACTAGCTGGAGGGCAGGGTAGTAACATTCTAAAAGTAAAATTAATAGGGACATTAAAACTGATCTGGCCATCATATCGGGTTTGATTTTTACATCATTTTGATACCTTACTTTACCTGGTTAGGTGGTCCCATTCAGGAGTTAAGGCACATTTAATTGTAAACTGTTTAACACTATGTTAGCCAACAGGATGCCTAACCCCCAGCAAAGTGACAATTTGGATGTGCACTTTCAGTCAGCAGCGGTAGGCTGAAGTGCCTTTCAAGTTTTGTGCACGCAGGATGGCACAACCAGTGCTGAAGTTCTGTGTGGACACTCTGGCCTACATGCCCTGGGAACCATATGCTAGGGACTTACAGGTAAGGAGATAGCCAATTAAACATTCTTTTGTTTAGGGTTAAACACTGGCACTGCGGTCTGGTTAGCAGGCCTAAGTGCACTCTCAAGGTCGAAAAATCAGCAGCATCAGTCCCAAAAAGTGGGGGTGAACATGGATAAAGATGCACTTTCTTAATGTAGTGTTATCTTTATAGTTATAAGTAATTATAAAAAGAAGTTGATTTTCAGAATGCAACAATCAATTGCTCCACCACCTCCTTTCCCCCCTTAAACTTCAAGTCCCGAATTAGACTGGGGGAAATGGAAGGAATGTACTCTACGGCATTGTTTAGGTCCAGATGGTCAGAAAAGTTTAAAAAATCCCCCAAAAAGTTGTTTTAATAGAAGAAGAAGATGGTGAAGCTGAAGGCATCAACAAATATGCATCTACCACAAATTCTTTGAATTTACGGTTCAAGGTTTGTTAGAATGTCATAATGGAAAGGCTTAAGTTCCATAAACTGGTGAAATAAGTGGAAGAACATGTTTTGTAGGAGCCCTTAGGATTTTGGCTGTATCTAGTGAATATAAAAACATTGGGGATGAGATGATTAGGGATCAGCTCGGAGAAAAAACAAATAATAAAAAGGTTCGAGAGGCATTTCTGTCATCACCGACTTTGACTTTAAAGAAAGCAAAAGAAATTGCAACCAGATTTGAAAGTACAACCTCTTACAAGAAGAAGATGACACTATTGGATTCAAAGCTGCAATCACAAAGTGAACATGTTGTCAGAGGAAAAAATAAGAAGAGTAAAAAGAAAGAGGTGGAAGAAAGGTTGGTGTTGGAGGACTACTCACTTAGGAAATGCTCATGTTTGTGCAGCTATAGATTGTTCCCCTGCCAAATGTATGAAAAAAGGGAATTTTTGCAAGAGTATGTAGGTCAACACGTACATCACAATCTAACAAAATACAAAGGGTAGAATCTGACAAAGTGAGTGAAAGTGATGAAGGTGAAGCTCTGTCCATTGAAGATGCAGCTGTTGGTGAACACTGTCAAAACGATGAAAGTCAAGAAGTGTGTGACGTAACTCTAAACATTTGCAAAAGACCATTGTGTATCTTATCGATAAATGGTGTGGAAGCTAAAATGATAGAGGATTCTGGATCCCCTTTTCCCTCGTTGAGTGAAAAGAAGCAGAAGGAAGCTCTCAACACCACAACAGTGCGCGCTCTACGGGCAGCATAATGCAAAATGACAAACCTTATGCAATGTAATAATTCATGCATTATGTGTTGATATTGTATATTAACCTTTTGCATTGCAGGTATTTATCTTGAAATGTCATTAATGCTGTTTGTAATGTATTGTTCATTTCCAAGGCTTTGCTGAAAGAATACAGGGTGTGGTTAGGGTGGGGTCCCTATTTTGAGCCTTTCTAGATGCCTTTCCTGCAGCCTGTGTGGGTGTGGCATGTAGGCAGGGCTTGGGTCTATTTAAGGGACCCAGCCCAGCTCCACGTGCTCACTATTCAGAGGTCCCGGTGCAGAGCAGCAGCATTTCCCTGAACTCCTTTTCCCGGAGGCCCACTTAGGCATTTACCTGGCCCTGTCCTCATTATTTTGCTGATCTTCAAGCAGGGTGGTAAGGCGGAGGTTGGGGTAGGCCCCCGACTCCGTTTCTAGAAGCATTTGAGTTTTGGCCTTGTGATTTACAGTGTGCGCGATTCATTCTTGGCAATTAATCCTTGCAGTTCGGACCGGCAGAGTGCGCGATCATTTCGAGGCATTTAAATCTTGATGGTTGAATCGGCAACGGTGTGCGCGATTCATTCTTGGCAATTAACCCTTGCAGTTCGTATCGGCAGAGGACGCGATCACTTCGAGGCATTTGAATCTTGATGGTTGAATCGGCAATAGTGTGCACGATTCATTCTTGGCAATCAACCCTTGGAGTTCAGATCGGCAGAGCGCGCAATCATTTCAGGTATTTGAGTCTTGATGTGCAGTCTGGCAATAAGGTGCGCAATAATTTTTGGGCAATTGAATCTTCAAACCCAGACCAAACAGAGTGTGATATTTCTAGACAAAACAAGTTTAGTCAGTTTACCTCTTCTACAGTATCATTCATGAATCCTATAGCAGTTTCTTCTTTGGGAACGAATGTACTCATTGATTCTTGTTATGGTGTAATTGCTATTCTAAGGACTAACTTGAGAGAATTCAACGTTCAGAGTATATTATTATAAAAAGATGTTATTTTGAAAATACTCACATGAAAGTCTGCGTAATCCTTCTTTTATTTCCAGGTATCCAGAGTTAAAAAGGTCACGTTATTGAAAAGTTCTTCATCTCTCATGTTATTAGAGTATAGATAATTAAAACAAAGTTCATGAAGATTAATGTGAATAATCTTGCTACTGTGTTCTTAACTCTTGCTTCCACAGGTCTCCTTCCCCGCTGTTCCCAACCTAAAACCCCATCCCCCACTTGGCCATTCTTTAACTCTATGCTATGATAGCTAGTAGAGTTTGGAGCTGCCAAGAGGTGGACGTATTGGGAATAGGTGCAAACCCTGAGGATCCGGTCTCATTGACAGAAGCTTTGGAAGTATGAAGCATTTAATTGAAGTAGTCAAATATTCAGCCTGTGGGTTATGATGGTAAACCCATTGATGTAGTGGGAAATTTGAAGACAAGTTTGATTTTAAAAACAACAAAGGCATTGTCTATGTGGCTAAAGATGATTTGTGTTTGTTAGGATGGCATGATAAAAAGAATTTAGGAATAATACAACAATTCCACACAATTAATTTTGAAGAAGGAGTATGCTCAATTCTGATCCATAAGTAACAACAAATGGGAAGAGTTTCTAAAAAACAAAAAACAAGGTGAAGGCGATAGAGGAGAAGAAATTGCTAGTGCAAAATAAATATGTACACAAATGTAAGAGAAGAGTAAAATTGGCAGTAGGTGATTATGTGCGAATTAAGGGCCTGATTTAGAACTTGGCGGGGGGTACTCTGTCACAAATGTGACAGATATCCCGTCTGTCGTATTGTGATCCCCATATGATATAAACATCATGTTTGTGACTGAGTATTTCCCTCTGCCAAGTTCTCAGTCGGGCCCTGAGATTTCAAAGATGGTACCTAAGGGAGACTCTATATTTTCAGCACCTAAG
Source organism: Pleurodeles waltl (assembly GCF_031143425.1). NCBI lineage: Eukaryota > Metazoa > Chordata > Amphibia > Caudata > Salamandridae > Pleurodeles > Pleurodeles waltl. The sequence continues at coordinate 571,829,193 of NC_090442.1, forward strand.
AGAGTGGGTGATGTGAAGGTAAGTGTGGTTAAGTTAGAAGATGCAAATGGTGGAATAAAGACAAGGTTTCAACTGACCTTAGGCAGGCTAAGAAGAATGTCTCCACAAGGGAGGACGCATTGAATGATGGTACAATGAATGATGGAGGAAGGAATGAGAAAATAAATTATAAAGAAGTTAAAAGATCAAAGAGAATGAAAAAGAATACCAAACAAACTCTATGTCTATGTTTTTAAATGATCTATTTAGGATCAAACTGTAATGGTTATTTTTAAGAGCAGCATATATTTGTTTTTACACAGAATGTAATCCTATGAACTTATCGATTCATGTGTAATTTCAATGACTCAATTGATAGAAACTTTAGAATGTGTTTCTACTGATATTTATATATGTTTTTCTCTCTTTACTTTAGAAATTTTGTATTAGTTATATAGCTGTTAATATGCTGAACAACTGCGTTTTTGTTTTGCGTTAAAAGGAGAGGGATGTGCTGGGTCTTGAACAGAAAGATGTGTTCCCATGGTTATAGAATGTAGTAATGAAGGTAGGATCTTGAACTTAGAGACTGTCAGTTACTGCAAGTTGGTGGTGGCTTCGGTCCTGCTGTACGTACAACTTATCTTAATAACATTTTACTTGCATTAAGACTTTATAGAGACCAGGCAGAACCATGCATGGCACACACAGAGTGCGCCACCTCGGAAGCAAGCTATGTGTCCACACTGGAGGCCCTGGACTGCTAGGCAAGTTTTCAGACCCTGAAAGGAAGGAATTTTCTCAGGTTGTTGCCTATGAGATGGAGGCAGTGCAAGTGGAAGGAGGGGCTCTGCAGGCTGCCACGTTGAAGGAACAAGGAGATCTGAGATGGTCAGAGAAGTTCCTTATCCAGTGACTTAGGGACAGGCAGGAGAGTTCGCCTGCTGCAAAGAATGTCAGGAGTTGCCTGCACTGTCATTTCAGAAAACATTTGAGTGGACTCAATAGGGAAAGGCGGGAAGGGAGTCCTAAACCCTGTGTCTAACTTTGGTGAAGATTTGGCACTGAGATGTGTAGATTCCTCAAGGCTGAGTGTGATTAAAGGGTCTGGCCTCAGGATCTCATAGGTGACTCCTTGTAATCCCACACGCTGCAAGTGAGGCTTAACCAAGGGACTGATTCTGAGCATTCGCCTATGAGTGAATGGCCAGTGGCCTTAAGCAGTGAAATGATGGTGGTCAGTTGTCTTTGTTTGTTGGTTGCCCTGTGGACAGAGATCTGACACAGGAAGCAGAATGGGACACATAACCAGGTTGGCCATGATGCTTCTTTTCAGAGAGGAATTTAGAAGTATTCCATTAGTGGTGTGCGGGAAATCTGCCTTTTTGTATTGGTCACCTCATTTTTTCACCTCTTATGGACACCATTTTTGCTAGTATTCGGACTCTGTGCCATCCAGTGCCTCAGTGTGTGCGTTCTGCCTCTAACATGTTGTTAAAATTGCTTTTACCTATTTAACTTTCTTGTATGGCCATGATAGATGCTGTAGAAAATACAATGGTGTGGAAGCTAAATGTTATATATATGCCCTGCAATTTGTATGTACCTCACCTGCATATATGAAAAAAATATATGTCTGCTTCAAGCAATACTGTGCTCTGGGCAGGGCTGCAGTTTAAAAGCACTACAATCACAATTGACAGGGAAAAGTATCTTTGCCATGTAGAAAAACCTATTTTTATGTATTAATTAAGTCAACATAAAAGTGTGCCGTATTTTCCCTAAGTGCTGGGTGATCAATAAATGGTATCTTAAAAGCTGGTACTGGCACGACCACAAGTCGTGAATAAAGAGCCACAAGCGTTTTTACTGTGTAGCTAAGGCTGGATTTTCTTTGAACAGTCTTAAGTGTAAATAAAATATTTTATATCTTTGATTGAGAAAATGCTAGCAAAAGTATTCAAAATTATTTGCCACTTAGATTCAAAGATGTACTTTTTGAGGTCTGAGAGAAAACTGGTTCAGAACTACACATTCCTGGCTGGGAGTTATCAAGCTTGCTCTAGTAGTCTTTTGTTGGCCTCTGGGTTCAGGAAGGCAGGGATGTTGTCAACAACTGGCCACTTATCAGGGATAAGAGATCTTATCAGATGGCAGATTAAAGGACAGCTTTCACACTTCGATCTTTGATTTTAGGTTGCCAAATGGAGCTGGTAGGATTGATCTTATTCATTCCCGGTGCCAACCTAACCTTTCTGGTTCCAATCCTAGAAGAGAAAGCTAGTTTTGACTATAGCGGAGAGGAGGACAACATTTGTAAGGATGGCAGTGGCTAGGCGAGGGCCAGAGCTCCTCCAGTTATAAGAAGAGGTTATTCATCTTGGATTTAAGGCTTTTGTGAATTTCTACAGTAAACCAAAGAGGAAGTGTTGTAAATGAAGATGGGCATAAAGTGAAAGGTTCCCATTTGGGTGTAGGAAATTCGCCACTCACTGGTTAATGCACAGGATAAGACTGGCACCTAGACATCAGATCCTCAGAACATTCCTAGACTAGGAAGACAACATCTGGAAAACAAGAAGACTTAGGGGGTCATTATGACCCCGGAGGATGGAGATAATGTAGCGGCAGTACCGCCAACAGGCTGGCGGTACTTACTGCCACATTATGACATTGGCGGGTTGGCTGAAGCCAACCGGCCAATGTACCACTCCGACAGCCATGGCGGTAGCAGCTGCCGGGCTGGATATAAGAATCTCCAGCCCAGGAGCAGCTATTGTGCCACCAGCGGTATCATGACCCTGCCTACCGCCATGGTTTCCGTGGCATTCGTAACACCATGAAAACGATGGCCATAGGCCCCATCAGTGACAGGTAATTCCTTCCCTGTCACTGATAGGAGACCCCCTCCCAACACTCCCCAAACACCCCTTATTCCCCACTTCATTCACGCTCCCCCTCCCTTCCAACCTCCCCCATACACACACACACGCAGACACACACTCATTCACACAGACATACACGCATACATACACACATGCATTCATTTGTTCACGCACACATCCGCACACACATCCAAACTTACACGCATTCATATTTCCATTCATACATGCACTCACACACATTCATACACACACACGAACAACAAACACACACTCGCAATCATGCACACTCATTCATACATGCACACACTCCCACACACACACAACACCCCCCCATCCCCATTCCCTGTCGCAAACCCGATTTACCTGTATCAAGGGGGTCTTCCGGAAGAGGAAGGGACGGGGTGCTGCTACCACCAGCAGCACCCACCAGCAGAACACCGCCAGGCCGTATTACCATCCGCCAGTATGGCCACAGCCGGATTTCTGCCCTTCTTGTGGCGGAAATCCGGCTGTGGTAATAATTGGGAGAACGGATGGTAGCCGGGGCAATGGTCTTTTGTCGGCCGTCACCACGCCAGTAGGCAGTTTTTACCACCAAATACATTATGAGGGCCTTCGTGACGGATTTAGAGTTTGGAAAGGGGTTACTCTGTCACAAACATGACGGATGTCCTGTCCGCCATATTACAAGTTCCAAAGGCTATAATGGAATTGTAATATGGCGGACATTCGTGACGGAGTAACCCCCTCTGTCAAACTCTAAATCATGCCCTTAATCCTGAAGCTGGAATGAACAAGCCCTACAGAACCCTGACAGCAAGTTGCTGAGGCTTGCCCAATAAGGGTGCACTTTCAGGAGGCTATTAAAACAGACTTGTCACATTCTGAGCTTTTTGCTGCACTGAAAACTAGTTCAACTGGATCTCGCGGGTTACGGTTAAGGTACCCAGTCTCATGAACACCTTCCCATCTACAGCTTCCAGCCCTGCCCTTCTGGTGGATTCTGAGACTCAAAAGTGAGAAATTCCAATGGTAAAACCTTGAACCGATGTGAGGCTGCAATCCATCCCAGGAGTGAAGCAATCTTGTGACTATAAAATCCAGCTCTGGTCTGATCTGAGCTTCTGGTGCCAAAACCAATGGCTTCAACAGCAGCTACTTGACAACATATTCATCTTCAAGGGAGCCTTGCTGGCTTAAGCCTTTTTCCTTGCCCCCTGAACGACTTTGACCCCAAAAAATCTTACTAAATGCAAAGGTAAACACTTTGACCAGTGTGGACTCTTTGCGTGTCCGACTTCCAGTCTATCACAGTAGCCCGAAATTGCATCTAGATCTCAATGAACCACAAAAAGAAATGATATTGGTGCTTTACTTTTGTACTGCAGTCTAGTTAATACTTATAGAGAGCTCCCCCGCCTGAAGGCTCTATGGTGCTAAGGGTGTGACCATCAGGGCGTTCCGATAAAGCAACTCTTTAGAAGGGATAAAGCAGGATATTCAACACTTTCTGAATCTTCAGCAAATTAGGTTCTTTATACAAAGCTGGTGACGTTGGTTTCAACATGGGGTGCCATCACTGAAAAGGCTCAGCTACCCAGCCAGACTCTTCATCTGCAAGACCTGAAGAAAACAATGATGGTGAGACTTAAACAAAGGCAAAAGTTGGTAATAGGTGATACGTGAGGCGAGAGAGGTTTGGGGCCTAGCATACAGACTTATGTACCAAGCATAGGGACTTAAGAATCACCTTCTATTAACAGAAAGCCAGATGAGTGGGGATAAGGAAGGAGTCAACTTATTTCTCCTGGCCAGACTCAGCACCATTTTGGCAGCTGTGTTTGTTTCGACCCAGTTTCAGTGAATAAACACAGCAACCTGGAAGGCCTAGATATAGGGAATTACAGCAGTCCAGCCATGAAAAGATGATGGTTTTCATGAATTGAACTTTATGAGGGAGGGCAAAGAAATCTTCTAAAAACTCAGATGATGAAAGCATGAGCTGACAAACGATTTGACTTGGGGAAATAGAGAAAGTGGGGTATCAAATCTAACCCATAACTTCTTACCACACTCCACTGGCATACAGCCTTCATCAAGCTCTTGTGACCAGAATGAAAGTTGCCAAAAACGGGATAAGACCAAAGGAAGAGAGATATTGCTTTTGTTTCTATTGAATTTCAGTTGATTCAAGCTCATTCAATCTGCCACCTCAGACCAACACAGACTCAGACTGGCTGCACTGGTACTTAGGTCACTGGTGATTTTCAGAATCAGTTGGGTGTCATCTTAGCACTTAACAAAGATAAGGCCAAGATACTGAAGTAAGGTGGCCAATGGAAATATGTCCAGATTTAAAAGTAATGGGGACAGAATTAAATCCTGAGGGACAATGGCAGTGAGCCTCAGCTTAGAATACATTAACAGAGCAAGCACATCTTTCTGGGTGCAATCTGTCCGAAATCACAAAACTGTTCCAATATACTGTCAAAAATTCCAACCCTTCCAGTGGATCCGTGACAATTTGGTTAACAATTTTAAGTACTGCCAACAAGCCCAGCAATAAGTGAACAGTTGGTTGAGTCATATCAGAAGAAACTCTAAGGTCACGTAATAAAGCAAACACCAAAGATTCAGGATTGCATCAGGGCAGAAACCCAATTTGCATTTGGTGTAAGATTTTGAAAGTTTCAATTAATGTTTGGGATTGGTTATAAATGGCATTTTCCTACAATTTGGAGAGAAAGGGAAGTTGAGAATTCAGACACGTAATTCACAAAACTGGAAAGTTTAAGGTTTTTATCTTCAACAAAGGCACAACTGATGCCCCTGTTGTCACAGACATGTTTATGATGTCTCCAATGACTGCCCCCTTGACCACCAGATGTTTCTTGTGGATTCAAACCAATAAGATATCCTCAGGTGACCCAGAGGGTCAACAGCTATGTACTAAACTAGATAAACTCCTCCTGAGCCAGAGGCTGAACATAGAGCATTGGAGGCAAGATAAGCAGAGACACTGACTAGGTAAACTCCTCCTGAGCTTGAGGTTTAAAGTAGAGCATTAGTGACAGGATTAGCAGACACACTATTTTAGACTATGTATTTCACCTTAAATTTAAAAAAAATGTATATCTCCGAGCCCCCAGACTGATTCTTTTTATCATTTATCCTTTGGCTTTTAAACCATTTTGCTAAAATTATTAATTGTCATTCGAAACTTTTTGTGCCATTTTTTCACTTAAACATTTCCGGTACTGCTTCAAAGTAAGATGCATTTCTCTGGAAAATTGTTTGCTGCTTTTATCACAGCCTCAGGGGTTGAGCAGAGTTTGACTGAGACTTCTGTTGAGACCCACTTAAGCTGTGTTTATGAAGTTGGTAGGGTGCCAACCCATTTCCAAAATTAATAATCACTTTCTGACGAGTGATGTTGGAGGTTTCCCACCAATCAAGTGGAAATAGAAAAAAGGTCAATTTTAGTAACAGGCCTTAGGACAAAGGATATATCATTGAAACATGCAGAATTCTGTCAATACTTGTTTGCTTTAATAAATTGATCTGCTTGAGTGGGAAAAAACTGAATGAGAGTTTAGGAATCATAACATGATTAGAAGCAGCACAATCACAAACCATGGCTATACTTGATTTAAAACCTCTGAAAATACTATGAAAATAATTTTTTTATGAAATATATCACTCTGAGGAGGGGCAGGCTTTCTTTACCTTTCTTGTCCTTACAGCTGCATTCGATAAAGTCAATAGGTGATTATTATGGGAGTCTCTGGAGGACTGTGAGTCGACACCACAACGCCGTGGGCATTATAACACATTGACAATGCGTTGCAATACCACAGACAGTTTAACCTCAAAATTGCAATGGTATGGACTGATATAAAGGGGAGGCCTAAAAACTCCCCTTTCATATTTATATACTCCAGGGGTCTGTAGTGAGAGCTACTTCTGATGAGTGAAAATCATCACGAGCTACTGAAGGCTAAGCAACTCACAAATTGTTACCAGACGCCCCCACCTCCAGCTTAACTGACCTCAAGCATAATGTCCATACAGAAAGATACTACGACTAGGGTCTCTATGACAGGGCTGCCATGTGTATCAGTGAGAGAGTGGTCTTTAGGGATGTTTAAACATATATGCGTATAAATGGGCTATAAGTATTTGTGTCAATGAGAGACTGTATCCCGTATGTACTTGTGGCACAGGACATACTTCTCACCATATGTGACACAGTTACGTGTATAACACAATTATACAACCATTTTGTTAATGGGAGAAACTTAAAGTGCAGAAAAATGTTCTGCAAAAATGTTCAGAATACGCAACATTTTTCTGCACTTTAAATTTCTGCTCTATAAATATAGCACTGTCTTGAGAACATTAAACTGAAAAGTTTACTTTGTTTTAATGAATTTCATAAAACCCATTATTTAGGTGTGCTCCCATTTAAAAGTGTCACATTTACAAACACCAGGCATCTTGCTCCCAGTGGCCTTAAGACATGGTGCATATTTGTAAAAGAAAAATATATTTGTTTAAATGGGGAGAATTTTAAGTGAAGAAACATGCTTCATAAGACATTAAGATGTCATTGGTTTAACTGAAAGTGGAGAAAGGCATTAAGACTTAGGGCCCGATTTTAAGTTTGGCGGATAGAAAACTCTGTCCGTCAAACTTCAGACAGGGTGGCCACCACCAATGTGTCAACCTCCCCGTCGGAGTTAATAGGAGTTTCCAGCTAGGTCAATGGGTGGAATCCTAAGTTTCTGCCCCCTAGCTTAGTGGAAACAGGCTACAGCATTGTCACAGGCTCGTAATCGAGCCAGAGGCAATGCTGTAGCCTGCAGGGTGAACCAGTGCCATCGCAATGTTCACTGTCTGCTTACATTGCGATGGTGCTGGCCATGGGGGCCCCTGCACTGTCCATGCCAAGTGCATGGGCAGTGCAGGGGCCCCCCTGTTATCCACCAGCATTTTCATGGCGGTTGTACAGCAGTGAAAACGCTGGCGGAGAAGGGTGTCGTAATCCCCAGGGAAGCGCTGCTCTGATGGATTAAGACAGCCACCACCACCAGGATTTCCGATCCTGGAGAGCTGGCGGCCCGCCGCCAGGGTTGTAATGTGGCGCTCAGAGCACTGGCGGTGGTCCGACTGCTATCCAAGAGTCTGGCGGTCTAGTGACTGCCAGACTTGTAATGACCCCCTTAATGTCTCATAGAAAAAGTTGTCTTCAATGTAAATTTCTTCCATTTAAAAAAAATAAAAATTTTCAGTTATAAATATGTGTACTGGCCACTGGAAGCAAAACACCTGCTGCCTGTAAATGCAACACTTTGAAATGGGAGAAAATTGAAATAAAGAGTTAATCATTAAGGCAACTTAATTTTAACTTTCTCCTATTTAAAAGCATCCAGAAACGTCATTTGAGTTAAACATTTCAGTACTTTAGTTCTTCATCTCGTGCCCCTGCCTGGCTCATAAATGTGACTGAGCACTGCTCATTATCTGGCTCTGCTATCTGCAGCCTGATGATAATAATGTAAAGTAAACACAACCTTTCCTTAATTTTAACCCCTAGGGAGCCCGGTACGAGCTGGTCTCGTCCTCGCACGCGGTTCCTGTGTGCCGGGGACGAGACCAGCACGTTCTGCACCCAGCCCAAGGGGGGAAGCGATAGCACTCCCCCCTGTGTGCCTCCCTCCCATACACCCCAGTCGGGGATGGAAGGGGAATCGCTTCTCCTTCCACCCCGACCCCCCTGCCGGCAATCTGATGATGTCAGCGCACTCACAGCACGCCAATTTCATCAAATGCTGCTGAGGACGTGCTGGAAGCCATTTGCTTCCAGCGCGAGTTGAGAGAGGACGCTTCTGAGGTGAGTCCTTCTCCTGGGGTGCAGGGGTGGAAAACAGACACAGGGGGAAAGGAAACATTTTTTCCTTTCCCCCTGTGCCTGTTTTCAATGGATTCCTGCTCCACAATCGCGGGCGAGGCCCACGATCCTGGAGCAGGAATCCACCACTAGGCACCAGGGATGTTCTCTTCAGTTTATTTTGGGGAGCGATTCCTTGGGTACGGGTAGCTCTCCCAGGGGCATACTTATATCTGTGTTTCGGCCCCGGCTGGGGGCAAATCAGCTGTTTTTTCAGCCGATCTGCCCCCAGGGGGGGTCGAAACCCACTAGACTCCAGGTATTCTGTTTTCAATAATGTTTTTGAGCAGCGACCCATTAGGCAAGGGTTGCTGCCCTAGGGGCAATATTTTTTTATAAGGTTGTTACAAATCTGGCAGTCACTAGACCGCCAGACTCGCGGATAGTGGTCGGACCGCCACCAATGCTCCGAGCGCCACATTACAACCCTGGAGGCGGGCCGCCAGCTTCGCCGGGACTGGAAATCCTGCCGGCTGTCCAAATCCGTCAGGGCAGCATTGATCTGGGGATTTTTTAATATGTTTTTGATATGTTTCGGCCCCCCTGGCTAGAACAGACATATTTTTGGCCGATCTCACCCCCTAGGGGGGGGGGGGGGGGGGGGGGGGGAGGTAGAAACCCAGTAGGCCCCCAGGGATTGTGCTGTGTGTGTGTGTATTTTATGTCTTGTGGGCACCCCTGTGGTGGAACAGGCAAGAGTTCCAAGAATAGCAGTGGTGGAGGATGTGGCTAGATTGAAAGATTGCCACATTCCTTATCACATTCCTCCCACTCCCAAAAAAGGCTTACCCACTAAGAAATGTAGAGTCTGTGCCCGAAGAGGTACTCAGAGGAAGAGCCAGATGTACTGCCCTGATTGCCCTTCAAAGCCTGGGCTGTGTGTGGCCGGCTGTTTCAGGAGTTACCACACCAAAAAAAAGTTCTGGGAAATACAGTGAGCGTAAACTGACTGTTTTATATTGTAATATGTTCAGTTTCACGTTTGGCATTTCTGTCATGTTTTCAGTTAGAGCTTTTGTGTTTGCAGTTTTGTATTTATATATGATTAGTTAGGGGTTTCTTTGTTTAAAAACAAAAAAAAGTGATGGCGGTGTGCATGGAGTGGTGCTTGGCTGGTGGTGTGTGTGTGGAATGGCGCTTAGTTGGGTGTGTGTGTTGGGTGGGGCTTGGCAGGCGGTGTGTGTGGGGTGGCGTTTGGCTGGCGGTGTGTGTGGGGTAGCGCTTGGCTGATCTTGTGCATGTCATGTATGAAAGGTGTGTGAATGGACTGTGAAGCAGTTAGTGCCTTGATGCGGCTTTATACCTCAGGAGTTGTGAGTCATTGATTCTGTTTTTTGGCCTTTCAGTTATTAATTAACAGTGCATTTCATTTTTGTGAAATCTCTTGTTAATAAAATTTGATCTACTGAACCAACCCTCATGCCAAATACAACCAGTATGTGTGGTAAAAATGACAAAACCTGCTCCGCTGTAATCAGGTGTCGCAGCACACCCGTGACACGCTAGGTGTCTCAGGTGGGATGCCGAATATGAAGCATGCCACCAACTTGGTTGGTGGATGAGGGGTCTTTTTAACATAACCTAAGTGCGGTTCTTTTCACAATTTCAGTGTTTGGAACATCACAGAAGTACGTAGACACATCAAAATGATCTATTACAAAACTACCTGGGTTTGGGGGGGGGGAGGGGGCACCTATGTTTTTGGTCCTGGGTGCGGCCTCCATCTAGAGAAAGCTACCAAACCCAGACATTTTTTAAAACTACACACCCCAAGGACTCTAGGGAGGTGTGGTTTGCGTGGATCCCCCAACATTTGCTTACCCAGAGTCCATATATTTTCCTCACTTTTCTTTGTAGGATCACCACTCCGGCACAAATTCCTTACCTCCCAGCATTCCCCTCAGTCTCCCAAGTAAAATATTACCTCCTTGTGTGGGTTCCCAAAGCAGAGTCAGCCTAAAGATGTATAAAAGAAAAATATGTGTTTATCAACTCGATGTGCCATTGCTTCAATCTTTACAGGTTTTTGGCCTTTTTCTCTTGCAGGCACCTGGACCCCCCACAGAAGTGGGGTATCTTTTTTATCGGGAGACTTGGGGGAACACTGGTTGGAAGGAAATTTGTGGCTCCTCTCACATTTGAGAACTTTCTGTCACCGAAATGTGAGGAAAAGTGTTTTTTTTAGCAATATTTTGGGGTTTGCAAAGGATTCTGGGTAACAGAACCTGGTGAGAGCCCCACAAGTCACCCCATCATGGCTTTCCCTAGGTGTCTAGTTTAAAAAAAAGCACAGATTTGGTAGTGTTCCCTAGGTGCCGGCTGAGCTAGAGGACAAAGTCCACAGCTAGGCACTTTGCAAAAAACAGCTCTGTTTTCTTTGGGAAAATGTGATGTGTTCACGTTGTGTTTTGGGGCATTTCCTGACACGGGCACCTGACCTACCCATACAAGTGAGGTACCATTTTTATCAGGAGACTTGGGGGAACGCTGGGTGAAAATAAATTTGTGGCTCCTCTCACATTCCAGAACTTTCTGTCACCGAAATGTGAGGAAAATGTGTTTTTTTGGCCACATTTTGATGTTTGCAAAGGAGTGTGGGTAACAGAACCTGGTGAGAGCCCCACAAGTTACCCTATCTTGGATTCCCCTAGGTGTCTACTTTTAAAAAATTTACAGGTTTGGTAGGTTTCCTTAGTTGCCGGCTGAGCTAGAGGCCAAAATCCACAGCTAGGCACTTTGCAAAAAACAGCTCTGTTTTCTTTGGGAAAATGTGTTGTGTCCACGTTGTGTTTTGGGGCACTTCCTGTCATAGGCACTAGGCCTGCCCACACAAGTGAGGTACCATTTTTATCGGGAGACTTGGCGGAACGCTGGGTGGAAGGACATTTGTGGCTCCTCTCAGATGCCAGAACTTTCTGTCACCGAAATGTGAGGAAAAAGTATTTTTTGTGCCAAATGTTGATGTTTTCAAAGGATTCTGGGTAACAGAACCTGGTGAGAGCCCCACAAGTCACCTCATCTTGGATTCCCCTAGGTGTCTACTTTTCAAAAATGCACAGGTTTGGTAGGTTTCCCTAGGTGCTGAGCTAGAGGCAAAAATCCATAGCTAGGCACTTTCCAAAAAACACGTCAGATTTCAGTGTAAAAATGTGATGTGTCCACGTTGCGTTTCCTGTCACAGGCATTAGGCCTATCCAGGCAAGTAAGGTACCATCGGGAGACTTGGGGGACACAGAATAGCAGAACAACTTTTATTGCCCCTTGTCTTTCTCTGCATTTTTTCCTTCCAAATGTAAGACAATGTGTAAAAAAGATGTCTATTTGAGAAATGCCCTGTAATTCACATGCTAGTATGGGGACACCAGAATTCAGAGATGTGCAAAGAACTACTGCTTCTCAACATCTTATCTTGTGCCAATTTTGGAAATATAAAGGCTTCCTTGATACCTATTTTTCAGTCTTTATATTTCACCAAATGATTTGCTGTATACCCGGTATACAATGAAAACCCACAGCAAGGTGCAGCTCATTTATTGGCTCTGGGTACCTAGGGTTCTTGATGAACCTACAAGCCCTACATATATTGCAACCAGAAGAGTCCAGCAGACGTAACAGTATTTGCTTTCAAAAATCTGACATCGCAGGAAAAAATTACAGAGTAAAACCAGGAGAAAAATTGCTGTTTTTTTTCACCATTTCAATATTGTTTTATTTCCGCTGTTAAGTTCTGTAGGAAACCCTTGTAGGATCTACACAAATTACCCCTTGCTGAATTCAGAATTTGTTCTACTTTTCAGAAATGTTTAGCTTTCTGGGATCCAGCATTGGTTTCACACCCATTTCTGTCACTAACTGGAAGGAGGCTGAAAGCACAAAAAATAGTAAAAATGGGGTATGTCCCAGTAAAATGCCAAAATTGTGTTAAAAAAAAAACAAAAACTGGGGCTTGGTTGGCTAATGTTGATAAAGGGGCTGCGTTATTAAATACAAACTGGGCCAATATTTTCAGTGCAAAACGTTAAGACGGAGTTGGGGTCACTCTAAGCATCTTCAAAGTTATTACTCTCATGACAGAAGCAGGTGATGTCAATGCAGCCTAATTGTGGTGCCATGATAATCTCTGACCCTATCCCAGAATGATTGTATGAAAGATTTGCAGCCTGCCTTCCAAAATGAATTACTATGGATCTATTGAGGACGAAATTATGGGTCAAGTCTATCTCATGTTGCAGTAATTACAAAGGTTACTACATGGGACAGAACATGGACCAATAAAGTTGAAGACATTAATCAAATTAACTTAAAAGATATTTTGAGATATGCTCACGCTACGGGTCTCCGGTTTGTGCCACACATCATTCAAAAACAGACTGCTTTAAGTTTTATTTGAATTTGGTAAGATATTACCCCCTGCTCAAAATCAAAGTTATATATATATTTTTTTTTAAAGATACTGTAATGGCTTAACCTTTAACAGCTTTTCGGCCCAAACTATATGTGCTATAAACTAATTACTGGCCTTGAAAACGACATAATATAAGGAGTCCTGATATAGGATTTCTTTTAGGCAAACGCCGTCTGCGACATTTCACTGTAACTGGCTGGTAAACACTTTCATCACGTCCGGTACGAGATGCATTTTCACTTCAATGCCCCCTTTTACCTGAAGAAATGTGGTTAAATACGACACTGATTAAAGTTTTGTTAATAGAAAGGATGTCTCTTACATAATCTATAAGAATATAAGGGGAAGAAGATGCTATGGCGTATACGATACGTTCTAAACCGCTTAAGGATCTAAGGTGGAAACAAGGATGATCACAAGCGGAGTACTCATTTAGAATTATTTCGTAATATTTTTATGAACTTGTTCTGAGACTACGAATATTTTCAATCATCGACAGGTGGTAAAGGATATTTTTGAATTCTGAATACATGTTAATTGGACTGCTATAATGTTTAATATGTAAGGGCAGATCTGCATTTTTATACGCTCGTGATATTTGACGGAAAAGTCAACTTCTGTGCGTCAACAGGAAGTATGTTTAAGTCTACTTAGCCCATTAGATGTTGTCCCAAGAAATGTTAAATACATATACAAATCATCAGGTGTCAAAAATATCCCGAAAATATGCAGCAGCTACTTTGGCTTAAATGACAGGACATTTGGTGACTAACAGCAAGGGTCACGCAGAATGAGCTAGTGATGGATCCGGAATGTCCGTTATTAAAGGTTGTAGACTTATAATTCTGTACAATATAAATGCTTTTGTATAGAACAGCAATATACATTTTGACTTCCATTATTAAAAATCTTAGATGTGTAGCTACAATTTTTTTTTTTTTTAGCATAAATGTACATGAATCAATAACGTGAATGGAACAGAGAAAGTTCAGCATGGAATAAGTTAACTCCAGTCCCACAGATCTAGCTGAAAGCATACAATGCGAGAAAGTTGAAGCAAATTCAATTACACTTTTGAGTATTATTTTTGACTCTGTAGCGGGTCTTCCCCCTGCGCTTGCCTAAATGTACTATGTATTTTAGCCATATTTCTACTGTACATTTCCTGATGGACTTCCATTTCTTAAAAACGACCCTCTTTGTATGTGTAACTGCTCCCAGCACCCGCATCGTTCGAAGAATTTACTTATACGCTCTCATAAAACTACATAACGAAAATCATCTCCATTCTTTCATTTACATATCCTCAGATAGTACAGACTTTAGAGAACAATAAGAACATATGAAGTGCCCTCCCCCTGCTTTGAATTCCAGCAAATACCAGAGGGTCCTAACTCGTATATTGTTTCTGTTCCCAGTATATTTTAAATATGTTTTGGGAATACTCCTGCCATTAGGGGAGGGCCTTCAGGCCCAACAATCCTGTGTAGCACTTCCGGGGCGGGGAGCAAGGACAGCCCTCCTCATGCACCAGCTCTATGAAGAGCTACAATACTCCAGCAGCAAGAGATGCGTCTGGGCAAAGCTCGAACCAGGAACAGGCCTATCAACACTTGAAAGAGGCTGGGCTGGGCCACCCCTCTTGGCTTTGCTTTTCTCATTTTGTAAACCTAAATCACAGGTACTGTGACAGATGTTACTATAAAAATATCCCTTGACCTCTTTGATAGGTGACTCTTTGACTGCTACCAAGCATGGTATTAGCCATTAACTTGAAAACTTGTGACCGCTTGTCTAGGCCCTCTATTTGACTGGCTGAAGAGAACTGTGTGTTAAATAAAATAGCTAGCCTGACTGAGGAAGCAGAATAATACTAAATCCTGTCACTTCCAAACAAAATACTAGTAAAGATAAAAAAGGTAGCATTCTCAAAATCTTTTCAAGGAAACAGCAACATCTCCCCACTCCCCCACTACATCCCCTCCTGATGCAGCAAAGCCTGTCACTTCCTCGAAACTCTTCCACACACCCTTGACATCTGATACATTTAGCAACCTTCTATTCTGTGCAGGCCTCGAAAAATCATGAAAATGTTACTAGACCTGCAGGTCGCATAGCTTGAATAATCTACTTGATCTAACTTTAATGTACTTGACTCGGAAATGGGTCTCAAATTGTGTGATTATAGGCAAATATTGTATTTTACAATCACCTTTTTCTTCATTCTCACGAGTGCACCTTCAAATATGTGAGTTCAGCATTTCTGCTGTAAAAATATCCTCTTTTGTTTGATTAAATACACTAAACGTTTGCTCCGTGTATAATAAATCTAGCCCACATATGATCCATGCATGACTTGCCTCTTAGTTTACTAATAGCTTTGCCATCAGGGCAGGCGTGTTTCTCAGTTTATGTTTAAACACTCACTTTCAATAACTAAATGACTAAAGCATGATGTGGTAGCTCACTGTCATTTACAGACAGTCCTTTTCTTAAACGAAATAGACAGAAATCTTGAAAGATCAAGTTGCATATCTTCACCTATTGATAATTACTGTACAACTCCAGTTACTACCTTGGAAGCCCAGGTGAAGAATCACAAAACTGAGCCCTCCTTACCCTCAGCTCAATCTTGCATTCTTGTAGACCCTGCAATTCAAACATATCCTGATCCCCATCCTACACAGAGAAGTTCTATCCATGGTCATTTATCTACTGGTAGCCTTTATGAACATTCTAAGAGGTTTGGTAGGCTCCTGGACCATAACAGGATTTGGACATAGATGGTGAGGGGAGAGTTCGGCAGTCCAGAAAGTTACAATTTTGTTTATGGATTGACTTCAACAGAGGAAGACCAATACATCCTAAACAGACAGAAATGTTAATGCAACAAATAAAATAACCCCAAAGGAGTTTGCCCTTGCAGCCTAGCCTCGCACAGGAGTGACTGCAGTGAGGCCTCCCTCAAAAGGCAGCCTTTGACTTTTGTTCTGAAACTGTCACATCCCAATACTGAAAAGAATGTTCCTTAATTAATAAGTTAAGATACTCGCTTAGAACTGCAAATTCATAGTTAGAGAAGTTATCTACAGGGCTGACCGACTAACAATTCTCAAAACTAATATGAGGTTTTCAGAATGGTATTCTACAATAACAATATAGTGAAAGGATTCATTCAAATCAATGCTGTACCATATTCAACGAACCAACACTGATAGCCATTAGGTACAAATTACCAGACTATAAGCACCACTTTCATTCTATACTGTATGTTGAACTATCTGTTATCTGTTTGGCTGCTTGGCTGCTTATAGCAAAGCTTGTAATGGATGTCAGCTTTGCATGATTCTTTTAAACACCTCTTATGACTTTTTATTCTTTTATTGTTTTAAAACTGAATAACTTGCATATTATTTATGATATATGTATCTTTTAAAGTATATTATGGAAGAATCTTTGTATGTTGTATTGCATTTTTAAGAAAATAATTTCTGAAATAAACTATTTTGACATCTAAATAAGGTGTTTGTTGTATCAAACAGATCTTGAAATATTTAGCAGAATTAATGATTTAAAAAAAATCTCTTTAATTCATTTTACATACATTTTCACAGCAATTCCACATATCGTTCTTTAAGATCTAAGCACCCATACAACCAATTGCTGCCTAAATCCTTCACCCTCTCCTACCCAAGCTTTAACATATCAAAACCAAAACAGAATAACCACATGAACTCAATTACCCCATGCATATCAATAAGAAACATAATCAGCTACTTCCCGGGCAATACACATTGTCTCATCTCAAGCACCACCACTGGGGTCCCCGGTTGAGCCCTGATGGTGGCTTTCCTCACCGAGTCTGGTAAGAGCTCTATCTGCAGCGCTATTTTATACATGGCATGCAGGCAGGTCGCTAGCCGGATGTGATTAGTGGCATAGAATTCTGAGGGTAGTCCATCCATTCCTGGTGTCTTTCTCCCTAGTGAGTTGGCTTATGACCACCTTCACCACTTGTATCTCTAGATCCACATTCAAGACTGACATTTGGTCCTCCCTGAAACATGGAACTTGTGCCTGAGCCAGGAATTTAGTGATACAGTTGAGTGGTGGGGTCCGGGGATGTGAATATAGAGCAGTGTAATAGCCTACAAAGGCACTATTAACCACAGTTTGTGTCACAACTACCCAACCCACGGGTGACCACACAGCTCTAATGGGCTTCCACATGCCATCCGCAATCATCTGCCATGCCAACAGGTGCCTCTGCCTATGCTCCATCTCCAGGACCTCCGGTACTAAAGTATTTTGGGCTCCATAGAAGGTCTTTATGCATTGGCCATGTGTGACCACTTTAAAGGCATTTCACGCTGTATTTGTGTGCGAGACGGTGACCTCGTTTTCTCTAAAATAGTCCTCTATTGCTGTTCTCATCATGTCGTTAAAGGAGGGGGGGTCCAGAAGAGCCTCCAAGTCGGTATCACTATCCATGTCTGCCCTATCTCCAGAGTCACCAGTAAGGGACTGTGATCAGAATCAATACGGCATAAGTATTCAGTACTGTGTAAGCGACCGATTAGTGGCACCAAATTCAGTGTTCAGTCTATCTGTGTGCGCAGCCAATGCAACCCAGGGTAGTTCCTTCAAGGTCTGCTAAATCCTAACTCTCTGTCCACTTTTGAAATCCCCTAATTCACGGTACTGTGGGACCAGATGTAGGGGAGGTATAGAGAGGACAAAGTAACAATCCAAAACCATGTTATAGTCGATGACAGGTCAGAAAAAGGGCATGGTACAATTTCAAAGAGTCTAGAAACTGTAGTTGTCTGGTGTTTTGCACATAGATACTAGCAATCAACCCCAGAATCGGATCCAACTCCCCCTTCAGAAATGTGTATCTCCCCTCTGGGTCTATGTGCAGTCGGTGGAGGGTGAAGGGGCTGGCACAACCCAAACCAATTTGCCCCTTGCAAATACAAAGGAAATTGTGCCATACAACTGACCCCTCCAGTGTTTTCCTACTTCTTCCAGCTCCGCAGGTACCATGTGTGTCTCTTGTAGTCAGGCAATGGGAACCCTCCTGCGCAGAAAGACATATACTCTCTGATGTTATGCAGAGGTACCTAGTTCCCTGGCATTCTAGGTGATGAAATTATATCTCTGGGTAATGCCTACAGCACAACATGGGAGGGGCCCAAGCTGGGGGGCAACGCCAGAGGGGAGGAATGCTGGTGTCTGCCTCCAGGGGCATCGACTGTGAGGTAGGCATGGTGAAGCATAGTATGTGTGGTGCACACCCCAGTAAAGTATCACATTTAAGTATCAGAATAGGGTTGATCCCCAAAGCCCCAGTCAAAGCAAAAAAAACGTGCTTCAAAGCTATCAACAAAAACCCCAAACAACAAAAACAATAACACAACAGAAGTCCAAATGTACTTGCTCATTGCTGCATGTTCTGCTGGGCGTTTGGGGCAGAGGAACCTGTTTTCAAATAGAGTTACTGCAGAGGCCTCACCAAAACAAAAATGAATCCTGCAGCCCTGAGCAACAGATTCTCACAGCCTCCACCAAAGTCACCTTGTGAAATGCCCTGCCGGTCCAGTATGGGGTCAGATCAGTTTGTCTGCCGACCTGCGGGTGGCTCTTCGGACCCCTTGGCAAGGACTTTGATTACTCTGACACCACTATCTCTGTCTCAGCTTTGTGTTCTCTGCGCCCCTGGACCCTGGTCCGGCTGGGGCCCTGTCCTCATGTGAGTGGCCGACAAACAGAGTCACATTCCCCTCCGCTGTGTTCTCCTTCAAGGGGGCACTCATTGATAGTGTCAATTTCTGTCAATCTGGGTGTCTCCCCCCCGCCTGGCATTAGGTCTGTTGGACCGATGTCAGGACACATGGTGACTTTCTCCCTCGAGCCAGGGCCAAACTTCCTCAGGAAAGGAGAAAAAGAATATTTTGTATGATGTGTGACACGTAACTTTGCTGGATAAAGGAGGCTGACGGGCAGCCCAAGGGATTTGAGTCCCTGTTTCACCTCCATGTTGTTTTGTTGTTTCTTCTGTACCACTGTGGTTTAATCAGGGAATATCTGAATATTGTGACCCTCAAAGTCCCAAGGGCCATGAGCAAATGCTCTTTGAAGAATATCATTCCGATCTCGATAGGTCAACAACCTTGCAACCATAGATCGATGTGGGACCCCAGGAGATGGAGGCCTGGCCAACACGCAGTGTCTCCTCTCCACCATGAAGAACTTGAACTGTGTGTTTGTCAGCACTGTGGTAAGCAGCCTGTTTTCCAAAAACAGTTCTGCAGAAGGGCTCTCAACAAGTTCCGGAAAGCCCACCACTCTAATGTTGTTTCGGCAGGAGCAGCCCTCCACATCTTCTGCTCTACCGTATTAAATCGGTAGCTCCTGGCACAGTTCTTTCATCTGGAGCTGTAGCATGGACACTGTTAGTCGCAGTGAGGAAAGAGAGGATACTGTTTCCTCCACCCTATCGGACAGTTTCAGATGGTCCGCTCTAAGCAGGCTAACGACTATGACAATCATGTAAATTTTCTGCTCTAGGGCAGTCCAGGTGTCACATTAGGCCTGTAAAATCATTTTGGTGCTACCACAGGGAATCACCTTCTTTAGTGTGCAATGCAGTAGTGGTGCAGAGGTCATGTTCTTAGCCACAGTGTGGCCCTCCTATAGGCCCTCACAAGTGCCCCCTCTGGGGGAGAGGGGGTTCTGTTTTTGTTTTTGCCCATATCGGAGATTACAAGTGGCAGGCAACTTTGCCAGCACCACTATAGCTATGGGGCACAGGCAGTGTCCAGCTGGTGTCAAGCCAACCCCAGTCAAAGCACCCTCTTCCACTAGGCAGCGACCGGTGCAGCAACAAAGTCCTTACTGCTGGGTCACCCTGTCTCCAGTCCCAGTTTGAAATCTATCCAGATGAGGGGAAAAGGAGCCAACAACACTTCCCATCAAACTCCAGCCCCACAGCTGTGAGTCTACAGAGAAGAGAGATGTTGCCCAGCCACACATCACCTCCAGCAGCCATAGAATCACCTGGCACCCGAGCAATCTTCTGATCATGGTGCAGCTCTCAGGTCCCTGGAGGATAGGGCCAACCTCCACTCAGCGTTCTCACTGTAGGCAACCCCAAGGTATTAGAGGCCTACAACGCCCACTGGGGTAGGTAGCGGTCGTGAGCCGCTACAAACCATCCGTCCAACGCCAGGCATCACAATTGCGCATTCGCTCAGTAAACCTCTGTAGCCATGATCCAAGCCAGCAGTGTACGCAGTGTGACGACGGTCGTGCAGGGATGTCAGCACAGCAATTCCGGCCGGCTGGGCCTCTTATCAGCGTAGGATCCTCATCCTAGTGGCCGTGAACCTTCCTCTGTCGTCTGCTAGGACCCCTCTGTTCTGGAGTCAATGAACCTCATGGCCTCTGAGTGCTCTACGGGAACTGACAGCTCCCTAAGCAGGGTGGATGGCAGCCGGGGGTTGTGATGTCAGCAGGATTAATGCAGTGGTGCAGGAGCTTCACTGTATTAATGCAGTGGTGCAGGAGCTACCCCTTCAAGCGACCGCCATCTTGCCTGCTCAGGCCACGCCCCCAGCAGAATTGTTATTGGTTGTGACATTTAAAGAATCATTCAAGTTAATGCTGTAGCCTAGTTCTTCTACTCCTATATCCTTAGGAATATGATATCATATTCTGGCCATTTTATTATCTTTTTCATAAGCCCAGTTGTTTCTTTTAAAAGTATGATTTACTTGAGCGATGGAACAACTTTCAGTTGTGCACCGCTTAAAAAATTTACCGTTGGAACAAACTCAAAAAAAGTCTCCTACCTGTTTAATTAAGCAGAAATAGATCTATATATTTATCAAACTTCTTAATTCATTGAGGTGAAAGGTAAGAGAATTTTACTGTTAACCCTCAAGTCACAACTTCATTTTACTAGCTAATTTAACGTTTGGATTACGTTAAGAGAGGTGCTTCTTCATAAAGATATGGATACACTTTTTGTTGTCACTTTTACCCATTCTTTTCAAGCTTGCAGAACAGCCTACTTGGATGATGTTTTAGCATATACTGTGAACCAGAAAGTAAATTCCAAGGCTACATGGAATACGATATGTCGGATAAAATATATTAAATTTCTCTATGATGACAACACCTCAATGAGGAACATGTGATATTTGTGTTTGTGCATAATACTGAAAATGAGGGAGTAGACAGCATTTCTTTGAAGAACATTTACATGTTAGCCATATCAGAGTGCACGAATATTTGCTCTGTAGGTAAATACAAGACGCATTTGCAAATAAAAATGCTAATTTATCTTTCAAATCAAAAACAGAAAGTGGACCTAAGGTCGGAGGGCAAGAAAAAAGCCCTGGTTTGCAACCCTTTTCAAGCGTAAGCCTGACTTACACCTGTAAAATATAACAGTTACCTTAAGTAGACATGTGTAGTTTATACGCTTCACAAAGTGGGAAACGTGTAAAGGTTTATACATTTAATGGATATAGTGGCTGAATATGTTATGTGGAGAGTGTATGCACTCATGGTATATTGTGCACGCCTAGTAAGGCAGTACCAGTGGGCAGTCACTGATATCCAACACAAAAATTGGATGCCAACACTTATTTTCACATTTAACATGCTACAGTAACCGCTAGGAAAATACTTCCTATTTTTTCACGTTTCATTGGTGCAGGCAAGTATAGAGAGGGATAAAAACACTGAAACATATGTCAATCAATATGAAAAGATGAAATGTGACTAATTTCCTTTTGCATGTGTAACATATAACCAGTACATAGATTAAACACACACACATACGAAAACAGAATTAAGTCAGCCTTCTTCCTGAATTCTATGCTCTTACGCCGATAATTTATAGCATGTTCAAAAGACACCATTGGAAAATATTTTTAAATTAGCTCAACTTCGGTAATCACAATCTTGCATAACCAGTGGGTGTCTAGTAAATTATGTATGTTTTTATAACCAGGCTTAAGGCATTTTGGTTACTTCAATAAAATAAGGAGACAATGATTTGTTGTTGTTTCTTTTTTAGTACAAACGCTAAACCTGTTTAGTCTTCATAAGAAGTTATACTTTTTCTTCCATTTAGGCTGCGCCATGTAGTCACACTTGTTAAACAGAAGGCACTAAAAAGCCCAAATTGTTCCACCTTATTGCACCACACAAATAGGACTAGCCGTTAAAAGGTGATAAAATTGATACCATACCTGTCCAGTTTTTTCTGTAAGACATCCAAAAATTCATTGCAATACACAATGTTATCGGGCAACCCAACATTAAAAGCATGGTCTTTGTTCATGTGGTTATAAAGATGCATTCTGCGGGGAAAAAAACATAAAATCACTAGGGGAAAAAATGAAGACGTGCTTCAGTGACATGCCAGCTTTAATTTTGGCACCTTCAAACACTATTAACAATAAGAAATCAAACACTGGCAAAGTCAACAGGTCTGGCACTGGCAGATAACCTTTTGGCTGCTCCAGTGCCTATTTTGTTTGTAACTGGTTTTGTATGAAGGCACACACTGTATAAAAACAATCTATGTATGTTGTATAAAAGGCTAATATATATATATATATATATACAGACACACATTTTTGTAACAACGCACACTGCATCAGTGATGTAGGGCACACAACAGGACTACTTATTTTGCAGTTGTGCACATGGTACAAAAGCAGAATGCCATCACTCTTAGTCAAGTAAACCAATGGCTGAAGTGGGCTGGCCTTGCAGCCCCTCAGAACCCCCTTTTCTGAAGGAAAACAACGTGCAGAATATCCAGGCTGCCACTTATGACAAACCTGAGGGACGCCTACCATGCAACCCGCTGCTTAGCTCTGCCTTTGTGCTCCAGGGTTAGACTGCACATTAGTCAAACAGAACATTCGCCAAGTGTTCTACTCAATTATCCAAGTGCACCATAGCTATAATTGTAGAGTTTCTGCACTCCCTTGGAGTCTTTCCATTGATCACATTGTAGTCTCCAACTGCTGGACTTCCATTGATAGTGTCTGCAGACCTTTCTCTATTTCACGCAGTAACACACCTAGAGATTCTAGTCTTTCCTCAAGTGAAAGTCATTTCTTTCTCTATGTTACTCGTGGTGTGCTGCAAGTCCTTTAAGCCCGTTGCTTTCAAGGCTTTGCTATGTAAACACTCTCTAGTCTCCTGTAAATCCTCCCTAGCCCCTGCTTTTTCCCCCAAATTGCTGGAGTTGAGGATCTGGCTAAAAGTACTTCTTTTCACCCTTGCCCATAACGTTCTGCCTCTTCTCTTTCAGCAGCTTTGCAAACGTCTTAAAACTTGGTCAATGACAGGTGGCCAATTCCAATACAGTCTTATTATTCGGGTAGAGAAATGCCAGCTTCACTGCAATGGCCTTTTCAGTATTCGGTGCAAGCACTCATTAAACAGGTGCGGCGAATCCCCACCTATGCTTGTTTCACCATTGGTCCTCCTGCCTGGCTCACCACCTAGAATAGGGATCTCCAAACTTTTGTGTAGTAAGAACTACTTATGTTCATTTGAAATCATTGGGAGCTACAAGTATTAGTTTAGTAATAATGACCACATCAGACAATATACATATAGGGGCCACAATATGCAGGATTACCAAAAGTATTGTAATAAAGGCTTTGTCTGCTTGGAATGCCTCTACATAAATAATACCTTGCAAGTCAAAACCCAATGCCCTTGCCACACAAGTAATAATATTAGTAATTAGTCTTCCAACATGATTTATCACACAAAATCAGCTTTAAATATATTTAGAAAATACAGCCATTTTTCTCCCACGATCAGCTTATGAGTTCTGAAAATACGCACATTCATCTTGAATAGACAACCCTGGCATACATATATTAATTCAATCAAGCAAAAGTTAACAATTGAGTAGGTTGGAATGCACACAGGAGAGCTACTTATAGGCAGTTGGAGAGCTACTAATAGATAGGCAGTTGGTGTGCTACTAGTAACTCATGAGCTACTTGTTGGAGAAGCTTGGCCTAGAACATGAGCTTGGGTGAAAGAATGTCCTGCTCTGTAAAGGGCTGGGAGCAACAAAGCCATAGCAGTTTAATGCATGGTCCCCTTATCAGGTGACTGTTGCCAAAAAACAAAGCACTACTTCGTGAAAAATACCACATCAAGTCCTGGAATTTAGAGCTGCACTAGAGAACTCAAATCTTGCAACCATTCTTTGCTCAGCAGGACCCCCCACATATGCCTTCCACATAGTATCAAACTAAAAATCAGTGGTGTAAATGTGGAGAGATAGCCCAACAGTGTTCTATCGCAGTTTAGCACATTTTAGAAGAGATCATAACTGGTACCAATACATGCAAAAGAGGTTTTGATTAAAAAAAAGGTAGTTGTTGACCCCTTCCAAACCAAGACTGCTGACACAAACTGTTGGTGGTATTTCTTATCACAAATTATACCACTTATACCACGTGTCTCTGGTGCTGGGGTGATGGTTTAAAATGTAAAATGCACGGGTTTATTATCTGAAACACACACAATAGGAGCGTATTTTTGAAAAACATCAAGATAAAGTTGTGCTTTGGTGCAGCTTGATAATGACCAGAAAGTAGAAAAGCCTTTTCAGGTTTCACCATGCTTTCAGTCTAGAGCTGCAGAGCTGCACTGCCTAATTCATCTGAATCGATCGCAAATAGGAGGCCAAAAAAGAGAAAACAAACTGATTACAGATAAATACTGCGTATTTCACTTGCTGCAGTGTTTTTTACTCTAGGAAGGTAGATAAACTCTATTTAGTTTATCACCGTCGAACAAATATAAACATCTAAGTAATCCTGGGACTCCTGAATTGCATAAGTGTTCCCCTTTCCTTTGCTCAATGACCCAACTAAAGTCAGATTCCTACAGGTATCTGTCTGAAAGCTGCTGCCGTGAGTTGAATTTAATATTTTGATCGTAGACACTTACATTCAGCACTTGAAGATTTGTACCATCTCACCTAAGCATTCCATATCAGTAGCTTTAAAAGAAAAAAGAGGCAGTGTGTGCGTAAATGCAATTGTAATAAAGAATTACTATACTTTCTGTAATACGGCATGTTCCTTAATGCAAATACACTATTCCCTCGAAATCCTTTAAAACTGCAAAGACCCTATTCCATAAAATATCTACTTTATGTACAGCAACCCCATTTATTTAGCCCTGCACAGCTACTTCAGGTACAAAGTGTCCAGGCAATCGTATGGCAACCATAAGAAATAGACGGGTAGCAGAATCCCACACCCAAGGGCAATTAGTAGGATTCTCAGTCCTGAGTCAAGCACACCTCCACCCAGGTACACTGAAAGCTCCAAACCTTCAGTCTCTAAGCAGAATCAATCAACTCTCAATGCAACGGGGTGCCCACAAGTGCAAGCCTTCTTATTCACCTCATTGGCAATTCTGTCCCACCACACCTCCAGTGCCCTAAAACAACTGAATATTTGTAATGCAATTTTAAATGGCAAGCCTTCTGTGACATAATGACCATGAGTGAGTGAGTGAAAATACTGGTAAGCAAATGGACAACTGGTCGGGCAAGGAGAATATAAAGAGATTCTTAATAGAGCAGATCAGCTTTCAATTCTTTATGAAAAGTTGCATCACAGGCACAATGCAGAGGGAACATGACACCCCTACAAAAGTTGAAAGCAAGTACAGAAAAAGTCCTAACCCCAAATGTATCTCAAATAAAAAAACAGAAAAACGGAAAATACTCCAATGTGCTAACAGGGACGTCACCAAATTCCGTTCCAATGGCTAGATCTGTCTTTACTCAAGGGTGGGGGGAGGGGGTGTGGAAAGCTGGAACACACAGAAGCTGTTCTTGAATACCTGTCGCCAACTGAAACAACATTTGTATGATTTCATTTATATACAGTAATGGCAGTCACGGCTCGTGGGTGTAACAGGGACGGGGCGGCGCGC
This sequence comes from Pleurodeles waltl, assembly GCF_031143425.1. Taxonomy (NCBI): domain Eukaryota; kingdom Metazoa; phylum Chordata; class Amphibia; order Caudata; family Salamandridae; genus Pleurodeles; species Pleurodeles waltl. Next base: position 571,855,417 of record NC_090442.1, read on the forward strand.
GCGCGAGGGAGGGTACGTGGGTAGGGGGGTTTAATAAAATATACATTAAAAAATAACACTTACCTCCTCTGTCGCCCGTGGCACTCCTCTCCCTCGTTGTCACCGCAGGCACAGGCTCCCAACCTGCCCTCCGCCAATCCTGACGCTGCTAAGAGCAGCGTCAGGATTGGCTGGGAGTGCCCAGGTGCTCCCAGGCAGACTGGGAGCCTATGCAGGCTCTCACCAGCCCAGCAACAAAGTTGCTGGGCTGGAGACAGCCTATTGCACATGTGTGTTTGGCTGGCCAAACACACATGCGCTCTGAGGGGAGTGCTCATGACCCCAATGCCCCGCCCCTTTTGCAAGGAAAGGATATTAAACATGCTTTATTATCCTTTCCTTGGGAAAGGAATTGCAGCGGTTGCTGCTGGCGGGGGGGACGCTTCATCGCCCTAGTGGAGGAGCCGCCACTGAGTACTGGCAACACAGAGCCTATGTATTGAGGGAATTATGCAAGACAGTGCATAACTCTTTTTTTAACGAAGACGTTTTTATCAACTGGAGATTTTTGGGTCTTAACTCATTACATTAAAGGAACGTCTAGTTATCAGTACAAACATTCTCTCTGTTCTTGGCCAGAAACAACAAGTTATTCATCCGTAAACTGTTAGTCTCTTTGTGTACTTTCCATGAATGAATATTATTACTTATAGCTCTCAGGAGAAGATAAACAGAGACATGGAAGCATACCGTTCAAGTGGAGAGCAATTACTTCCAATATTGGTTGTCTATCTCTCTATTTATTTATCATAATACTGGCCAGTGACAGTTAGGGATAATTTTAAAGATTGATAATGAACATGCAATGCGTACACGTTTCATTCATTTCTAAAGGTTTAATTGCAATGTTGGTACTACAGGAAACAATACCTTCATAAATTAGGATCAAAATATAAAGTAACTTAAGTTATGAATATCAGAGATGATCATATTACAATAAAATAAAAAAACTGTACTGGACAGGCACGTATGTGCAGATGCTGCATTTAAAAATGGTTGAGTAGTAATTAATACAAATTGCATGACCAGTCAATGCACAATCATTAACTAGCGAGAAAGCAGAGTAATTTGATTGAATACAAATAGAATTGTCTTTAGAGCAGTTTCACGTAGATGAGAAAACATCTTTCTCCTTGGGAAGTCCCATTAACTCTCCACAGAAATCAGAGCCAGAACCAGCCACTGGCCAAATGAAAGCATAAACATCCTCTCATCCTTTTTACCTTCTATATGTCTACAAATATATTATATTATATGGCAGTCGTAGGGTGGTCATCCCGCAACTTTTTGCCTGCCTCCCTCCACTTTTCTGACAATTTGTTTGCTGGTTTTAGGACTCTGCGCACTCTACAACTCCTAACCAGTGCGAAAGTGCATATGCTCACTCCCTTAAACAAGGTAACACTGGTTTATCCCCGATAGGCATATGTAATTTACTTATAAGTCCCTAGTAAAGTGCATTACATGTGCCCAGGGCCTGTAAATTAAATGCTACTAATGGGTCTGCAGCACTGCTTTTGCCACCCACATAAGTAGCCCCTTAACCATGTCTCAGGCCTACCATGGCAAGGCCTGTGTGTGCGGTTTCACTGCCACTTCGACTTGGTATTTAAAAGTACTTGCCAAGCCTTAAACTCCCCTTTTTCACCATATAAGTCACCCCTAAGGTAGGACCTAGATAACCCATAGGGCAGCGTGGTAAGTTGGTAAAAGGCAGGACATGTACCTATGTGTTTTATATGAGCTGGTAGTGAAAAACTCCTAAATTCATTTTCCACTACTGTGGGGTCTGCTCCTTTCATAGACTAGCATTAGGACTGCCCTCATATACTTTTTGAGTGGTAGATTCTGATCTGAAAGGGGTCACCAGGTCATATTTAGTATGTCCAGAATGGTAAAAGAAAATCCTGCTTATTGGTGAGGCTGGATTTTATATTACTATTTTAGAAGTGCCACTTTTAGAAAGTGAGCATTTCTCTGCACTTAAAACCATCTGTGCCTTACAGCCTGTCTCCAATTAACACCTGATCTGTGCTGGTTGACAGCTCCCTTGTGCATTTCACCCAGATAACCACAAACACAGGACACTCAGTCACATCTGCATTCATCTGCATACTGAATGGGTCTTCCTGGACTGGAAGGGTGAAGGGCCTAACACATTTCAAAGGTCAGAGGCCTGCCCTCACACAATAGGACTGATAACCTCCCTGGGGACCCTGGCAGACAGGACGTGGCTGAAAGGGGAACTTGTGCACTTCAAAACCACTCTTTGGAGTCTCCCCCATTTCAAAGGCATTTTTGGGTATATAAACTGGGTCTCTGACCCCACCAACTCAGACACTTTTGGACCTACACCCGCAACCTGCCTGGCTGCCCACAGGACTCATCTGGGCTGCTTTGCTGAGAAGGACTGCTGCCCTGCTGTCCTCCGACTTTGCTGAGAAGGACTCTGCCTTCCTCAAAAGTGCTCTCCACGGGCTTGGCTTGGGCTTGCCTCCTGTTTTCTTAAGTCTCAGGGGCAAAAAAGACTTCACTTTTTTAAGAAATTCCATGTGCATCGAAAATTGACTCAACGCCTGCAGAAATCGATGCAAAACATGCATTGCGACCAAGAAATCACCGCAAAGTTGACCAGTACGACGCAGCCCTGACTTCTCGACTGGAAATTCGATGCAGCGTCTGCCTTGCAACGGAAAATTCGACGCATCACATACCGGATTGACGCAGCACCTGTCCCTTCTTCTAGAGCATCAAGGATTTTCAAAGCATCGCCCCTGGCCGTCAAAATACCCCCGCATCGCAGTGAGGAACCAACACTGCGTGCTGAAAAACGACGCAAAGCCCTTGCAGCGTGGAAAGAAACGATGCTTCGCATGTGCTGCGTCAGAAAACGATACACAACACCTTATTTTTCCACGCATTTCCTCCTCTGCGGTCTCCGTGTGGCCATATTTTTTACGCATACCAGGTACTGGGTGTAACAAAGAGACAATTGTTTATTTCTAAAGATTGAGACTCTTTCTAACCTTTTAAAAGTGATATTTCAACTTGTGCTTATTTGACCTTTGTCATTTTTACCTTATTCTATTCAGATAAATATTGTCTATTTTTCTAAACCTGTGTGGTGTATTTTTGTGGTGTTTTCAATGTATTACTGTATGATTTATTGCACAAATACTTTACACATTGACTTCTAAGGTAAGCCTGACTGCTCAGTGCCAAGCTACCAGAGGGTGGGCACATGATCATTTGGATTGTGTTGTGACTTACCCTGACCACGACTGTTGTCCATACTTGGACAAGGGTGTATACCTCTGTCAACTAAAGACCCCGTTTCTAACATATATCTCTTTAGCAACCTTGTTTCAGGGTAGTTTTGCTGCCCTGATTATCAACAACTGTACTTCAGAACTACCAACATTACAAGGCAGATGTTTTCTGCCCTTTGTAACCTTTGCCTCCAAACTGGGACCCTGAAAAGAAAACACATATACATTAAGTGCAGAGTGGCATCATGGGAAGAGTCACATTTTCTTCGGGTAATTATGAAGGAACTAGAGAGACCTTCACAGCATCCAGTCCTTGACCCTTCTTAAAGTTATGTTTTAACTCATGCCTTTGTTTCTTCTGGCAGTCCATTTCTGTGTTCTATCCATGGTAGCCCTGGGCAATAGACTACTCCATAATGGACGTCCGGGGCCAAAAACTATTTTGACCTGGCCTGCTATTCTGGCTCCTAATTCTAACTAGTGCTGCAGCTTGACATTGTGGCACAGGCCATGCTGTGCGAATTTTAGAGTCACTCTCTGTGTCCTTACAGCTGGGGAAGCCTCTGTTAGCATCCAGTGTCCACCACCCCACTTACTTTCAATCACTTTTGCAGGTGCTGAGGTTGTTCCTAGAGCTCTGAACTGCCTCATAACTACCTCCCGGGATCAGGAGCCTTAGAAGAAAACTAGAGAGACCTTCACAACATCCAGTCCTTGATACTAACTAAAGTGAAGTTTGACCTCTTATTTTTTTATCTATGGTACTGTAGTCATTAGGCAACCACAAAATGGACTGTCAGGGCCAGGAACTATGTGTTCACCTGGCCTACTCCTCTAACTCCAGATTCTAGCTATGTGTGGGGATTACCAATGAAATTCAGTCTGGGCTACACAAGGAAACTAAATAATGGGGTGAGAAAGCTAGGGAAAACAAAAGCGCTCGAGTTTCAAAAGGACCACAAATCTCAAGAAAAGAGGATGCCTGCACGAGGGTAATCACCCAACCCTCAAATTGGTTCCTAAGGAACCATAAAACCAATCATGAAAAGTGCGGTACCTCTTATGACAATCTGTAAACACTTTTAGTTTCTGTAAACAATAGATACGTTTATAACTCTTTATAGATCAAATACTCAATTCCTTATAATTCATCTATCCAATCCCATCATTAATTGATGTGCAAAGTAACATACATCATTATATTTTTACATGAGTCAGGCCAAATTGTAACAATCAATTTATTGTAATTTGTCCATATTGTGTATGTGATCAAGCCATGATTCAAATCAGCCAACACGTGTTTCGTCTCGGGACAATGTTTCCTTATATCCCCAACGACTTCTTCAGGGCTGAAAAGATTTTTTGAATATATATTGATACATGAAACCAAAATGCTCCAACTTGAGATTAAAAAAAAAAAAAAAAAAAAAAAAAGAAAATCATCATAGAAGGTCCCAAATAAAAAGATATTTACATGATCTAGTATAATCAAGAAGGACCACCTTAAATTCCAACAGGATAGATGAAACAAGTGAAAAGAAGACAAAAAGTTTATCTCCACGGGGCATTCCCAACCCCAAAACACCTATGAAGTACCCCTGAAAAGGGGGGGATTTTTGCTGACGTCATGCATTAATATTTCACCGTGATATAAAATACCCAATACACTCCTCTGTGTAAAAAGTAAACATCCCTTAGTGTCTAAATTTCACCTCTGTGTAGCATGCCATTCACTAAATGAATCCACTCGAATGGCCCAATTAACCAATACTTAATGGTGCCTTGATTTAAACACAAAAGACAGATTTAGTTTCACCTGTCTTAAAAATACATGAGGTTACTCACCACTCGTCTTTATCAATATGATTCTATTACAAAAACGAGAAAAAACAATTCCCAGTGAAATAACCACCTCTTATAATCCAATCCTTGGTAAAATGATAGAACAAAGAATATATACTGTTACCTTACCTGGTACCAACATCTCTCAGTTCACCCCAAATCTTTACAAATCTCTTCAGTTGGTAGTGAAAAAAAATGAAATAATTCCAGGTCACTAGTTTTCCCAATGAAGGACCACACCATACTATCTCTCCCCTTCAATCACTTTCTCTGAACCCGCAATCATGTTTACAAAGTTGAAAATGCCTCATGCAACTACAAATATTATGCAACCAATTGATAATTTAGGAAATCAGAGCTACCTGGCTATGGAGATGCCAAAAGATATTTGAAATGTGTTGGGGTGTACAAACGTAAATGAGGTATCCTCCATGTGTGCCTAGCTATCTTGTTCTACGTCAAAATATGAGTCAATATAAACCTGCACATATATCGACTCCAGAGCGAACATGTCATCAAGGCAAGCATGTACAGAGAAGTACAGATCTACTCCCAACTGCACACTTTACCTAGATAACATATTTACAGTCAGTGTAATAGAGTCCGTATATGTGCAGGCTGACATTAAAAACTGACTCTTCTGCTACAACACCCACTATTTGTACTCACACAATAAATGGCTACTACCTTTTGGAAGATCACATTGTGGGAAAATTACTGCAGCAGTATTTTGATCAGGGGTACCTTTGCGGAGATTCAACAAACATTTAGAAGAGAATATTCACAAAAATAAATATTTTGGATTACTTAAGTGCACATCTCTTGCCTGATGTTTTGAAAGAAACCAGAGTCTTATTTTAAGAGGGAGTACTTTGTTGTATATTGCTTTATGGATTTATTTTGAGTGGTAATGGAAATAAGTAGGCTCAGATTGTTTTTAAATATGAACTGGTGATGCTTAGTTGTATGTGCACGTGCGAAATTGGGTTTTTAACCTAAAAAGACAATAAAGAAAAAACTGAAATACAGTTAGCTCTTTGTCGAACACCACAGCAGACCGGCTTATTGCTCCAAATTGCTGGTCAGTTTTGCCTAACACAATTAATATCAAATCTAGGGGACTTATTTGGATTTGGCAGTCCGGTTACTCTGTCAACAATGTGGTGGATGCACTGTCCATTGTATTACAAGAACATTGTAGTCAATGTCACTCTATATATGGTGGACGGACGTCTGTCTCTTTTAGGAGAGTATCCCATCTTCCAAGGCTGCGGGTGTCTACTTACTGTTGTGTTTCTACAATACCCAGCAAATTAAGACACAAATATTCTCTTATCAACTAGAACAGTTAAAACACCACACCATGACAACACCTTCTCCGGCTACTGAACATTCCTCAAACAACATATTGTGTCCGAGGGAACCTGCGAGACTGATTATGAATGTTTTACACTCCTTAAAAGCAGTGATTAAGATTGTATTACTGTTGGTACTGGCCATGATGACTATTCACCACTAAGAATCACTTCATGGAATGTAACAGGTCTCCCCTAAAAGTTAAATGACTTAGATTGCCACTCATTTTGTGATCATGTCTAGGTGCCAAATCTCGAGTTCCAACATGATCATAAAGATACTAGCGTTAACAAGTGTGCAGAGGTCTGAAAGGCTGACCCTTTTGTTTGATTTAAGCTGGACTTTAATTACACAAATCACAGAAAGATTTCCATTGCTAATGAGAACAACTTATATTTGAAATTATTTAAGTTTGGTAATGTTCAAGATATACAGAAGAAGAAATCATTCCAACTGAAAATCTAATATGAAGGTTTAATTACCTATTTCAAGATGCAAGTCTAAAAGAGAATGGTCTTGACAACTACCAATAAAGAGTGATCTAAATGTTCAATACGAGCCCTCTATCAGAAATTGATAACTACATGGACCATGCCATAATCTAGTACACTTGGTCTACCACATCATAAAACACATTTAAAGCGCAACTTATAGCAAAGAATGAAAGAACTTTTCGGGGCGCTACTGCAAAGCACATCAACAGTGTACATGAATGCAGTAATCACTTTAATTACCTTCTCATGGACTTGATGCAATGGCATTTGACATGGTGAGGGAGAAGCGTACTAAAAGCTTTAAAGGTTCACCAACATCTTTACTAATAATCATGAAATGCATTTGTTCTTGATGTATTATCACCAATGTGGATGTCAGTCCAACCTCTTTTACAGAAATTCACATTTCTGAAGACAAGTGGCACAACCACTTTAGCACACTTCAAAGTACTAGAGGGAGTCTGCCCTTTCAAGACCTGCTCCTGAACAGATAATCACCTGCTCTCCTGATGATCCACCCATCATCACTACATTACAATGTATAATTAAGAAGCAATTCAAGCAATTATTTTCAAGTCTGCAGTTCCAGATAAAGTCCCAGCAGACTCATTCACACTACTATTGATATATGTGTACCTTTCAGTCTTAAGTTGTCTTACACTAGAGGACTTGCTATTCTACTTGGTGTAAGGGCAAGTCTGTGTTCTTGTAACAGCAGTGTCCTGTTTACTGTTTATCATCTTTTTACCGTTCCCTTAGCTCACCCGCAGATGCCCTAAAACACGGATGAGAGTTTGTGGCACTTATTTGCAGATCATGCATCAATTATTTAAAAACTCAAAAGGCCTACAAATAGGCAAACTTAAGCCAGGAATGAGAAACTAGAAAGAAAAGCAAGACAAAGTACATGGCCTTAAACCCCGAGTGTCTTTCAGACACAATGTAATGTTAGATCAAGTGGTACTAGAGTAGCGTTCATGAGCATGACAAACTTCTGGAACTACTAAGTGGCTGATGGCAGGTGTCATCAACAAACGAAAACAAGTGCAATACCTCTGTCAGAGTGGGTGTGGTAAAACAAATATGAATTTTGCAGTTTGGTGGGATATTTATTTCCTTCGCTCCCAAGGTCTATAATGTCAAAAGCTTAGAATATAGCGGTTTAAAGGACAGAATATGGGGTCAGGAGACCATTTTTAAACAAGTAGCCTGGAAAATGTTTATTTTAAAATGGGTTCCATCTTGTCCCCCCCGCCCCAGATTTCTACATACATGGATCTTGGGTAGGATGTTGTGCAATACTACACTGGGCTTAAACTGTAGTTTTTACAGACTCATGACACAAACACGGTAGTACTAGATGAATAATAAGATCGCAGAATGAAACATGTTTTTTTTTAAGCTTACTCTGTCAAATATAGGCACTTCTGCTCTCATGTCACAGCATAATTTGATTCCTGGATGACTCCCATATGATATTAAGAAGAATTACAACAGTGGTATAGTTGTCAACAATTATGCAACTATTTGAATATGAATTTGATGAATAGAGTCGTAGACATCAAAGAAAATTAAGAGAATGTAGCTCATATTAATTGCCATGGACACAAGAAGGCAGTCTTGTTGATCATCCAAATCTGCCACAGGATCCTCCAAGTCACATCTATGACCTCAAAATGGGTATGGTTTTTGCCTCTGATAACCTTCTGCTGTTATTGTCTGGACACTGGGGAGACAGAGGGACTCTTTACTTTATGCTTCGCATCTAGAACAGCTAGTCCTCTTATTCAGAGTAGCTGAAACTAAGCCCTAAAAGGCATCTCTGCTGTTTGGTAAAAGGGCAATATCAACAGTCAATAAATGCTGTTTCACTGTTTTTTTTGTACGATCATGCAGAGTAAGCAGCATATAAAGAAGTGAGGCAGGTAAGATAAGAGGGATGTTGCAAAATAATTTATATAAATGCTTATGATTGGAATTGTATGTGAATTTATACTGAAATAATACACATCTGTTAGAAATGGGGTCTCTAGTTGGCAGAGGTAACCTTTGTCCAAATAGGGACCACAATTCTAGTCAGGGTAAATCAGACACACTCCAAATGATCCTGGATTCACCCTCTGATAGCTTGGCACTGAGCAGTCAGGCTTAACTTGGAAGGCAATGTTTAAAGTATCTGTGCAATAAATCATAGAGTAACACAGTAAAAACACCACAAAAATACACCACACAATTTTGCAAGATTAAAAAGTCTTTCCACTCTGCAGGCTTTGCGTTGGTTCTCGGTGTGCAGTCTTGGGTCCTCAGTGCAATGCAGGATTCTTTTTGACACCCAGGGACGATGCGGGGAAATCCTGGGCGTGCGGGGCGAAGTCACAGGCATTGCGTCGCACAGCAGGTGATGTGTCGATTCTTCACTCGGAAAGTTGGGCTGCATCGTTCCGGTTCGACTGTGCAGCGAACTTTCTGTCAAGGCAGGCGCTGTGTTGATTCTTCACTTGGGAAGTCAGGCTGCATTGTTCCGGGTCGGCTGTACGGCGATTTCTCTATCGCAAAATGGCTGTGCGGCATTTCCGGCAGGCAATGCGCCGATTTTCAGCACACAATGAATTTCCTCAAGAGGTAAAGTCTTTTTGGCCCTGAGACTTCAAGAAACAGGAGGCAAGCTCAAGCCAATCCCTTGGATGTCACTTCTCTGCAGCAGTCCTTCACAGCAAAGAAGTCCAGACGAGTCCATTGGGCAGCCAGGCAGTTCCTCTTGACAGGTTGCAGGTTCAGGTCCAGAAGTGTCTGAGGTGGTGGGGTCAGAGATCCAGTTTATATACCCAAAGATGCCTCTGAAGTGGGGGAGACTTCAAAGAGTGGTCTTGAAGTGCACAAGGACCCTTTTAGTACCATCCTGTCTGCCAGGGTCCCAGTAGGGGGGTTGGCAGTCAATTGTGTGAGGGCAGGCCACTGTCCTTTGAAATATAAGTGTCAGGCCCTCCGACCTCCCAGCCCAGGAAGACCCATTCAGTATGCAGAAGAGTGCAGGTGTGACTGAGTATCCTGTGTTTGTGTTTGTCTGGGTGAAATGCACAAGGGAGCTGTCAACCAGAACAGACGAACACGGATTGGAGACAGGCTGTACGGCACAGATGGATTTGAAGTGCAGAGAAATGCTCACTTTCTAAAAGTGGCATTGCTAGAGTAGTAAAATTAAATCCAACCTCACAAATAAGCAGGATTTTCTATTACCATTCTGGACATACTAAATATGACCTGGTTACCCCTTTCAGATCACAATCTACCACTCAAACAGTATAGGAGAGTAGTCCTAATGCTCGCATATGAAAGAAGCAGACCTCACAATAGTGGAAAACGATTTTAGGAGTTGTACACTACCAGAACATATAAAACACACATGTACATGTCCTGCCTTTTGCCTGCATAGCACCCTGCCCCATGACATAGCACCCTGCCCTATGGGTTACCTAGGGCCTACCTTAGGGGTGACATATTTAGAAAAAGGGGAGTTTAAGGCTTGGCAAATACTTCTAAACGCCAAGTCGAGGTGGCAGTGCAACTGCATCCACAGGTCTTGCAATGGAAGGTCCAAGACATGGTTAAGGGCCTACTTATGTGGGTGGCACAATCAGTGCTGCAGGCCCACTAGTAGCATTTGATTTACAGGCCCTAGGGACACTTAGTGCACTGTACTGGAGATTTCCAAGTAAATCAAATATATTCCAATTGAGAATGAACCAATGTTACCATGTTTAAGGGAGAGAGCATATGCACTTTAGCACAGGTTAGCAGTGGTAAAGTGCACAAAGCAGCAAAAACAGTGTCAGAAAAATGGAGAGAGGCAGATTAAAGTTGGGAGATGACCACCCCAAGGCTGTCAGGTCTAACATGTGTCTCCCCCCCAGCTGAAAGTGGGGAGAGCATACATAACCCCTTGGGAGTTCTCATTGCTAAGGCGGAAGTATCTGGAGAGATCCTCAGCATTGGCGTGGTCAGTCCCCGGGCGATGCTCCACCATAAAATCCACCCCCTGTAGGGAAATGGACCACCTCAAGAGTTTGGGATTTTCACCCCTCATCTGCATGAGCCATCTGAGAGGCATGTGGTCTGTCTGAACCCAGAAATGAGTCCCAAATAGGTATGGTCTCAGCTTCTTCAGTGGCCAGACCACAGCAAATGCTTCTCTTTCAATAGTATTCCACCTCTGTTCCTGTGGTAATAGTCTTCTGCTAATAAAGACTACTGGTTGGTCTAGACCCTTCTCATTTAGCTGTGCTAGAACCGCCCCAATGCCATGTTCTGAAGCGTCTGTCTGCACAATAAACTCCTAGGAGTAGTCAGGGGCCCTGAGGTTGCTTCTTGGAAGTGAGTTCTGTTAAGGGGGCCTTCATTGGTGCCATAACCCTTAATGAATCTGCAGTAATACCCAGTGAGGCCCAATATGGCTCTTACCTCTGTCTGGGTTCTAGGCGGTTGCCAGGCTGTGATCGTCTCAATCTTGGCCTGGAGTGGTTGCACCTTGCCACCACCTGTCCCTTGTCCCAAGTACACCACGGAACTCTGCCCAATCTGGCACTTACTGGCCTTGATTGTCAGGCCTACCTGTTGCAGGGCCTGGTGCGCCTCTTGGAGGTGGAGCAGGTGTTCCTCCCAGCTGGAACTGTAGACGGCAATGTTTTCTAGGTAGGCTGCGCAGAACGCATCTTTACCAGCCAGGACCCTGTTAATTAACCGTTGGAAGGAAGCGGGGGCATTCTTCAGTCCAAAGGGCATCACCCGGAACTGGTAATGTCCCACAGGAGTTGAAAAAGCTGATCTCTCTTTAGTCCCCTCAGTCAAGGCGATTTGCCAGTACCCTGATGTGAGATCAAAAGTACTGAGGAATTTGGCAGCGCCTAGCCTTTCTACGAGCTCATCAGCTCGGGGGATGGGGTGAGCATCATTCAGTGTGACTGAGTTGAGACCCCGGTAGTCCATGCAGAACCTAAGATCTGGCTTGGCACTGGGTGCAGCAGCTTTGGGTACCACCACAGGGCTGGCCCAGGGAATACTGGACTTCTCAATCACCCCCAGAGCCAGCATCTTGGCAACTTCCTCCTTGATGCTGGCTTTCACCCTGTCTGACAACCCATACATTTTGTTCTTTTCAGGGGGGACTGTCTCCTGTGTCAATATCGTGGACACACAGGTGTGTGAGTCCAGGGGTGAGGAAAAACAGAGCGGAGTACTGCTCCAGTAACTGGTAGCAGTCCCCTTGCTGGTCCAGGGTCAGGGAGTCAGAGAGATTAACACCCTCCACTGACCCATCGCCTTCCTTGGTAGAGAGGAGGTTGGGGAGAGGTTCACTCTCCTCCTCCACACCCCTATCTGTCACCAGAAGCATGCTGACCTCTGTCCTCTCAAAATGAGGCTTCAGTCGATTGACATGGAGCACCCTTAGGGGGATCCTAGGGGATTGGAGGACCACTCCTTGACTTCAAATGGGCCAGACCAGTGGTCCTAGAGAGCCCTAGGCTCCACTAGCTCCATTACCCTCACTATGTCTCCAGGTTGAAACTCCACCAGGGATGTCTTCTGGTCATACCAGCGTTTCATTACCTCTTGATTGGCCTCAAGGTTACATATGGCAGTCTTTCAGAAATGGTGCATCTGGTCGCGGAGGGCCAGCATGTCGCTGACCACATCCTGAGGGGGTGCCTTGGGAGCTTTCTCCCACCCCTCATTGAGAATGCTTAAGGTCCCCTGACAGGGTATCCATAGAGAAGCACAAAGGAGTTGAACCCTACCCCCTTCTGGGGTAACTCTCTGCAAGCAAAGAGAAGGCATGGTAAAAGGACATCCCACTTATGCCTCAGGGCCTCAGGAAGGCCTGTGATCATGCCTTTCAGGGTCTTGTTGAATCTCTCCACAAGACTATTGGTTTGGGGCTAATAAAGTGTGATGAACTTGTAGGTTACCCACACGCATCCCACATAGACTTCATGTATGCAGACATGAAGTTAGTGCCTCTGTCAGACACAATCTCCTTTGGGAATTCCACACGGGTAAACATCCCCCATCAGAGTTCTGGTCACCACCGGTGCAGTCACCGTCTCTGGGTAGCAGGTGGTATGGTCGTCCAAAACCAGGATAAACCTGTTGCCTAGGCCAGTTCTGGGGCCCCATGGACCAACACTGTCGATGCCCACCCTTTCAAAGGGGTGCCAACGACAGGAAGTGGGATTAGGAGGGCTCTTAGCCTTTTTCCCTGTCTTCCCATTGGCCTGGCAGGTAGGACAGGACCTACAGAAAGCATTTTAGTTTGTCCTCAGTGGGGCCAACAGAAGTCGGTGACAAGCCTGACAAAGGTGTTGTCCTGCCCCAAATGTCCTGCCAGGGGAATGTTGTGAGCCAGACCCAGTAGGAAGGCCCGGTAACACTGGGGGACCACCAAGACATGTGCAGCCCCAGCCTCTGGAACCTCAGGCTCACTGAAGAGGAGATCATTCTCCCAATAGATCAGGTGATCACCAGAGGCTTCAGCTGCTGCTTGGGCTCAGGCCTGTTGCCTCAAGCCCACAAGAGTGGGACATTCTTTCTGCGCCTTGCAGGATTCCTCCCTGGGGCGCCCACCCTCAGATTGCCAGCCAGCAAGCTCAGGTAGGTCACCCAGGGTGGCAATGTCTTCCCCCGCTGGCTCAGGCTCCTCCTCCTCGAGAACCCCGTCAACCACTGTGGGAACCTCTGGGACCGGTATCCCATGACGATTGCCCCTCTCCTTGGAAGCTGTCTGGGCCATTCTTCCAGGCTCCAGACACCCTTGACTTCCCTTCCGGGCAGCCATGGACCGTGTGGTCATGCAGACCCACTCAGGCTTTCCCAACATTTCCAAGTGAGACCTTAGCTCTACCTCCTTCCAGGCAGTGTGCTCTAGTCCGTTGCCTAACAGACAATCTACAGGCGTGGCAGGACTCACCGCTACTTTCAGAGTACCAGAGACCTCCCCCCACCCACTCAAAGGGAACTAGAGCTCCGGTAGGTGGATCTCATGATTGTCGGTGACCATGACTTGGTGGATTGTATTAGGGTGGACCTGCTCTGCTGACACCAGCTGACCCCTGACAGTGGTCATGCAGGCTCCTGTGTCACGCAGAGCCTCCACCTGTTGCCCACTGATGTGACATACTGCCTATACTTTGAAGTGTAGGTAGGCATGTGTGCTTTTAACATCATCTCCACGCATCCCCCAGGGACACTAGGGTTACCTCTATCTGTTCCCCAAAACAAAAGGGTATTAACTCCTCCCCGAGCGCTACACTAGCCAACCCAGGTGTCTGCCCTCCAGTGGGGGGCTGTGCACACTTGGGACACTTGGAGTTGCCCTTAGAGTGACAATACTTAGTGCACTCTATGCATTGGGGTACAAACCTCCTTATCTTATGGTCAACTAACCCTTTCCTTTTGGAATCTGACTGGGACTGGTTACCACTACTCCCTTGGGAATTATTTTGGGGGCCTTTTGAGAACACCTTATTCTTAGGTTTTTCTCCCCCCTCTTTCTTCTGTTGAGGACCCAGATAACTTTTTGGAAACTCTAGTGCAAGCCCAGAGGTCTGCCTCCTCAGCAAGCTTCCTGGGATCAGTCAGCTTACTGTCTACCAAGTGCTGGTGCAACTCTGTAAAACAAATACCGAGCATATGCTCTCTCTCAGAATCAAATTATACAAATCAGTGTAATCAAATCCAAAGTGAACCCAGGTTTGTGTGGAGAGTTTGGTGCTGTCTCTGAATTTCTGGTGATACTTTTCAGGGGTCAGACCAAACATGGCAATTAAAATGGCCTTCAGGAGCAGGTATGTGTTACGATCCTCTGGTGCTAATGTGGAAAGTGTGTCCCTCCCAATAACTGGTACATCTTTCCACAAACCCCGCCCCACATTGCTCTTCAGAAGACCCAATGGCCCTTAGTGCAACTTCATAGGTATCAAACCATTTATCAATGTCATCACCCACACATAACTTGGCACCACATCTCTGGGCATACAAACCTTTTTGTCTCCAGCAGGTCCTGCATGGATGCTGCCACCATCACTGCTGGACTCAGACTGCCTAGCCTTGATGCCCAGCTCCTTAAGCCTTACTTCATGATCCAACAGAAGTTTCCTCTCAGCCAAAGCCCTTTCAGCCTCAGCTTGTTTGGCTTCTCTTTCTGCGCTCCTCTCCTCTGGCTGAGCTTTCATGTTTAACCTTGCCAACTGCAGTGGAAATTCTCTCTCCTCCCTCCTTTACTCTGCGTTCAGCCCTTGATTTGAGACACTGCTCCCTGCTTTCTCAGGGGGCACAAATCCAGGGATGTCATCCCCCACTGCTGTCGACAAATTCTCAGGGGAACACTCCTCCACCTCATCATTCCCCTGTGAATGGGATACTGCCCAGGACCTCAGCGTCTTTTGGTACTCCTCCTTTTTTAGAGGCACCCCAGGTAGGTACTCCCATCCCCTGGCAGAACCCTTTCAGCTGGCTGGCAGTGTATGTCTCCAGCTTGGCTAGGTCACACTCTCCTGCACCTCCGTGAGACCCAGCCAGAGACATGATGATTTATTACTAGATTAAAATGTACAGCACGAAAAATTACAGCAAAGAAGAGAAAAAATGTAACTGACCTTTAACTGTGGATAGGTAGTGTACATGTAGCTATTGTATGCTAACTGCACAAACACAAGTCCTATCTCACCGTTGGTCACCAATGTTAGAAATGAGGCAAAAATAAGGTGTTTGTCGGATTTTCCAGCACAGCACAGACGATGCGTCGTTTCTTTCCATGCTGCAAGGGCTTTGCGTCGTTCTCAGCGCGCAGTCTTGAGTCCTCACTACGATGTGAGATTCTTTTTGACGCCCTGGGACGATGCGGGGAAATCCTGGGCATGTAGGACGAAGCCACAGACGTTGCGTCGATCCAGTATGGCAATGCCTAGAAGTTTCTGTCACACAGCAGGCGCTGTGTCCAGGGCTGGCTTTTGGGCAGTGCGAGCGGTGCGACCGCACCGTGCTCTGACCTCAGGGGGCCGCTGTGTTCAGCAATAACTTCCGAAACTTGCGATTTAAAAGCACCTGCTGAAAAGCTCCTTGTGCGTTTAACCTCCAAGAAACAATTAAAATGTCAAGATGCCTCTTGCGATTGATGTTCCTGCTAGAGAGATAAGAGTTTTGCCTAGTGGCACCATTGACTCAACATAAAGTAGCATGGAGGGTTAATATGCCTGCTGCAAAAAACAGAACTAAGGGGCATATTTAAGAAACGTGGTGCTGCACACAGTGCAATGCCACTTTTCTTGCACCCTTTAGCACCCCCCTAATGCCACCATGTGTGCATCATATTTAAAATACGGTGCACCATGGCAGTAGTTAGAGGACTAGCGGCAGAATCTTTTCGCTAGTCCGGCACTTTGCAGGATTAGCGTAAAAAATGTTATTATTAGTGTAAAAAAATTATACTAATGTGGCGTTAGAATGTCACTAGGAGCTCTTAGATATGCCCCTATGGCAGTGCTTAATTTGTGCTTGTTTCCTGTGCGGAGCAACGTGCACTTATTTTTGAGGTCCGGCACTTATTTTTTTGCCTCAAGCATTTACTGAGAGAAAAAGACACATATGGGAAAGACGGAGGATGGGAAAAACAAAAAAGCCTCACAATGGGGTGCTTAATTGCAGCAGCTGCGTGTTTAAGAGGAGGGCTTTGGGCACTGGCAACTTTTTATTTACAAATTACACACTTCCCTTTGGGGCATATTTGAAAAAAGTGGCGCTGCACCACTTTTCTTGCACCCCTCAGCACCCCCCCCTAACGCCACCATGTGTGCGTCATTTACAATACGGCACATCATGGTGGTAGTTAGGGGACTGGTGTCCGAATTTCTTATGCTAGTTTGCTGCTTTCCAGGATTAGCTTCAAAAATGTTGATGCTAATCCTGCATGCATTGTGCCGATTTGTAAATATGGCGCAGTGTTTTTGGCCTTCTAACGCCATGTTAGCTTTAAAAAAAATACGCTAATGTGGAGTTAGATGGCGCTAGGGGCTCTTAAATATGCCCCTATATTTTAAGTGGCTATCTGAGCGGATTAGTAAAGCCAGCCTTTACAAGTGCTTTAAAACACATGAATGTATGCGAAAAGGGAGCGATGGAGAGATGAGGGCACATTTGGCGGGTGAGAGTGAGTGAAACAGAGGAGGAGGTCAAGGGGTGGGGGGGCGCCACAATAAACTGTCGCACAGGGAGCCAGCAGTCCTAAAGCCGGCCTTGGCTGGGTCAATTCTTCACTCGGGAAGTCGGGCTGTGTTGTTCCGGTTCAGCTGTGCGTCTATCCGGTAGGGATGTGCAGCGAAGCTTTTGACGCAAGGTGGGCGCTACATCAATTCTTCACTCTGGAAGTTGGCCTGCGTCACTCCGGGTCGGCTGTGCGGCGATTTCTCGATCACAAAATGGATGTGTGGCGATTCTGGCAGGCTATGCGTTGATTCTCTGTACACAAGGAATTTTCTCAAGAGGTGAAGTCGTTTTGGCCCTAAGACTTCAAGAAACAGGAGGCAAGCTCAATCCAAGCCCTTGGAGAGCACTTCTCAGCAAAGTCAGAAGGCAGCAGGGCAGCAGTCATTCACAGCAAAGCAGTCCAGTTGAGTCCTTTGGGCAGCCAGGCAGTTCCTCTTGACAGGTTGCAGGTTCAGGTCCAAAAGTGTCTGAGGTGGAGGGGTCAGAGACCCAGTTTATATACCCAAAGATGCCTTTGAAGTGGGGGAGTCTTCAAAGAGTGGTTTTGAAGTGCACATGGTCCCCTTTCAGTACCATCCTGCCTTCCAGGGTCTCAGTAGGGGGTTTGACAGTCCACTGTGTGAGGGCAGGCCACTGACCTATAAAATGTAAGTGTCAGGCCCTCCACCCTCCCAGCACAGGAAGACCCATTCAGTATGCAGATGAGTGAAGGTGTGACTGAGTATCCTGGGTTTGTGGTTGTCTGGGTGAAATGCACAAGGGAGCTGTCAACCAGCCCTGCCAGAGGTGGATTGGAGACAGGCTGTAAGACACAGAAGGATTTTAAGTGCAGAGAAATGCCCACTTTCTAAAAGTGACATTTCGAGACTATTAATATTAGATCCAACCTCACCAATGAGCAGGATTTTCTATTCTCATTTTGGCCATGGTATGACCTAGTTACCCCTTTCTGATCAGAATCTACCACTCAAACAGTATATGAGGGTAGCCCTAATGCTAGCCTTTGAAAGGAGCAGGCTTCACAGTAGTGGAAAATGAATTTAGGAGTTTTACACTACCAGGATATATGAAACATACATGTACATGTCCTGCCTTTTGCCTACATAGCACCCTGCCCTATGGGTTACCTAGGGCCTACCTTAGGGGTGACTTATATGTAGAAAAGGGGGGGTTTAAGGCTTGGAAAATACTTCTAAATGCCAAGTCGAGTCACTAGTGAAACTGCACCCACAGGCCTTTCAAAGGCAGGCCTGAGACATGGTTAAGGGGCTACTTATGTGAGTGGCACAATCAGTGCTGCATCCCCACTAGTAGCATTTGCTTTACAGGCCCTGGGCACACGTGGTGCACTGTACTGGGGATTTACAAGTAAATCACATATATGCCAACTGGGAATGAACCAATGTTACCATATTTAAGGGAGAGAGAATATGCACTTTAGCACTGGTTAGAAGTGGTAAAGTGTGCAGAGTCCTAGAACCAGCAAAAACAGTGTCAGACAAATGGAGAGAGGCAGGCAGAACGTTGGGGGATGACCACCCTAAGGCTGTCAGGTATAACAACATCCAACTACTTGTTAGCAATATTGTCTATCACAAGTAATAAAAGAAAGGCAGTTTATTTTAATGAGACCAAATTTTCAATAATTCAACTTGATAAAATATTAATCTGTAGAAAGGAAGGGAATCTCCAAGGTCATATGAATTCATATAACTCAGTGAGCTTGACTAAATTATAGAACTGGTACTATGCACGTAATAATTTTCCTGTGACCTTTTACCAGTGACAAATCTTCTGATTTGGAAAACCAAGAGGTTTACCACTGGTAAACAATTTTTCATAATGTACTAAAGCCACTGAGCAATAAGTCACTAAATCGGATTCAAATGATTACTAATTTGCAATTTGGAAGGGTCATGTTTAGGGCATCCATTCAAAATTGTGAATCCATAAGCTATGTATAAATGAGTTTGGACTGGAATTCTATGTCAGGACCGGAGGCTCGGATTATTCATTACTTTCGTCTTTCATTTTAGCAGCAGTCAATATAAACATCAATAAATAAAAGACAACAAATTCCATGAGTACATAAAACAGGACGACAGTTTATCAACAGTCGACTAGACATATAAAACAGTCCTCAATGAAACACGCTTCCTCTTTCATCGCTGCTCAGCAGCTAGATAATAGCCTTTTCTTAAGGATTGCTTTATGTATGTTTTTATTGACGTTTAATGATGTCTAATGAGGGCTTTGAATTAGTTGCCGAATGCTCTTGATAGCTTATGTTATTTTCAGGGACAGTGTAGTGCCATATTGTCCCTTTTTGGAGCGGAGGTGCTTCAACACTGGACTGTGGGCCTCTCATCAATATGCACCCATAACTGGCTGCAGTTCAGAAGAGGCCAACAAAGCAGAGGTCTCCTGAAGAGCAGGAGCTTGACCTGTAATCGTCGAACTTAAACCCACCCAATTTGCAGGACCAGCATGCGCTGAGCATCTCCCCTAAAGAGGCGGAACTACAGGGGGATGAGCATGGCTACTCTTGGAGAACGCACTTGTCTCTCCAGCACCACTGGTCAAGAGCTACAGCAACATGGTGTTTGGGACACAGCCAAAGGAGATAAGACGCGACCTCCACATTTTAGAAAGCAACTGATTTTCTAGTCCTATCTCAGGTCACTCAAACGTTGGTGGCACAAGGGTGGTTCTTTGTGGAGCGCACAATGAGCATACCTCCAGTATCACTGCCTACCCACCGTCAGATAGTTCCACAGTATAAAGCAGGCCATAACCAGCCTCCTTTTAGCCCACTGTATCCAAGGGCGATTGGAGGATTAGAATGCGAGTTGTCAATGTCCAATCAGCCCACTGTAGACAAGGGGGATTGGAGATTAGGACAGTGACACTGTTCTAAGTCTATACAGGGCCTCATAGTTCAGCAAAGAGTCAGTGGCAGTATAAATAGATTCAAACGAGCAACATTTCAAGTACTCGCAAGGAGGACATGGTTGAGGAAGTGAACAAGGAACAATTCTTCTTATCTATAGAAGGTGACCTTGCAAATGATATTGATGCATCTTTCCAGAAAGCAGTTCCTTCAGCCTTAGAGGCCCTGGGCTGGCAGATTTTGTCAATGGCTGCTAAAAGTTGCAGGGACACCTTTACGAGGGAGGATATGGGCCACTCTCAATGTACTGAACCCCAGGGAGCGTGTAAGAAAAACAGGTAAGGTCAAGGCCAAAAGCACACCAACCTTCCCTCCAACAGACATTTTTAGGCAGGCTTTTTAAAACTGTGTGTTAATCTTTTGAAGATCCTGGAGATGAAAAATAAAGTTGGGATTACCACCAGAGAGGGTGCACCTCCATCTCAATTTGGAGATTTGTTTGGTCATGGTGGGGGGGGGTGTTAAGTCAGGAGATCTGGACCAGGATGAGAACTCAGGAGAAGAACCTAGCAGACAATGGCAAGTGGAGGACAGCACAAAATGTCCCAGGCTAAAAGGGCATCCCTGGGAGGTTACCACAGGTGGTAAAGAGCCTTTGAGCATGTTTGACCAGGACAATATTCACCATCTGTGGCCCTCTGAATGGTGATGAGAAACAAAGGTAGCTCAGTATGTGAGCAGTAGGATTAGAAACTCTCTACACAAAGGTGGAGGATACATTAAGGCAGAATGCCAGAGAGTCTTTACAGGGGAATGTAGCCTTAACCCCTGAGATCGACAGCAAGATGGCAACTTTTAATAAACAAATCACGAAGGACCCCAAAAAAGGGACTGAATGCTTCTGGAGAGTATGCTTCTGGAAAGAATACTTCTGAAGAGCATGCCAGGTAAACTTGCTGGACACTGCGGGACCCTTGACTAAATTAGTAGATATCAGCAAAGATGCCAGACAAACTGACTTTCTCATCTCACCAGACATCCTGTCTTGTGCAACATGCAGTATGTTTCCTCGGAAAAACAATCTGCACCTTCTCCATTAAGAGACGTTGATCTCTCTTGATAAAGATCAACAGCAAGTTGGGTGAATTTCTAACCACAGAGGCGCCCTCTGTGTTTCAGAAGGGGATCTCTTTGAGGGAACCTTTTATTAAAGTATTTAGAAAATTTGTGATTACCTTTTCATTACTGGATAACGCCCCACAGTCTATGAAAATTATTTTTGGCCAAAAGATTTTTGTTGGGCCGGCAGAGGAAGGGAGTACTCACCCGGCTCGTCTTACAGTCTAGCCTCCCTAAGAAATCAAGGTGGCAAGAAAGCCTTTTTCAGAGGATTCTTCCACACGCAAGGCAACACAAGAGGCTGGGAAGTTAGAGGCTCCTTCTGAGGTGGTCCTAATGCACCAGGCAGCCCTTAAGGTAAGGACTGTCCAGTTTTTCCAACCAAGAGTTGGAGGGAGGCTAGGAGCCTGATTTAGATGTTGGCAGTAGCACTGGCAAGGCGCATCAGGCGCAGACCAGAAAATACCATCCCGTCGACAGTCTTCCATCCGCCGTATTTAGATGTTACAGTTCTGCTGGTGGTCTGAATGGCGGAGGTTCGCTGACAGTGGGGGGAGTCTATGGACTTCGCACAATGGCAGGGGCTATGGAAGAGAGTCAAAAGGCGCACACACTGTCCTTTAGCCATAGGTGAACCCTCCGCACTACACAACACATTCACAGAATGACCTATTGCTAATCTGACACAACACAACCCATACATGCCGAAAACACACTTTGCCATACATCCATGATACAACATACACACATCATTGACGCTGCACCCACACACAACACAACCAAAACAAACAACATAACTACACACACAGCTACACAAACACACTCACACCTGCCTCCCCGCCTTATCGAGCCAATCTCATTACATACACACACACACACACACACACACTGACTCACACACACAACTCGCAGCACAACATGACAGGCACAGGTCCTCTGGCAATGTGCACATATGGACACAGTTGACAGGTGTGAATGTACTATCATTGTAGTGCCAGTATTCATTTGCCAATAAATACTGGCACCATAATGACAGTTGTGTCTGTGTGATGTGCTGTGTACCAGTGTGTCCTCACCCGTGTCTGACCCAATTGTGTCCCTGGCATATGCATGTCCCAGTGATTAGAAAAATCACTATAACATGTATATGTCTCCAGTGGTGTACACCTCCCGTGCAGTGCACACCCAATGTACACTGGCAGTGCGGCGTCCCTACCTTGTAGACCCTCGTTAAAGGGGGGTGAGCGGGTGGTGTCCTGTTATCCCCATGGATCAGTGGCAGCAGCGATGGCAGGAGTTATCCAGTCAAAGACGGAGGGGAGGAAGATGAAAAAGGTGAGTTTTCACCCTGTTCTTCCCCCCACCCCCCAAATCAGCCAACTAACAAGTGGAGGTCAGACCACCACTTTTTCCTTGGCAGTGAGGCACATTTAAATCTGCACGGTGGGAACGCTGACTGCGATCCCACCAGCATCCCCTTTTCCCTTTCCCTCCATTGACATGGGCGGTGGTTCTTGGAGGAAATGGGGGACTGAATGTGGTTTTTCATCCATGGAACTGCAAACTGCGAAATACGGCGGGTGGACCATCGTGGCGGAGGGTGGGTATACAGTTGAAAATTCGACGGTGGGACAGTTACTGCCAACATCTAAATCAGGCCCTAAGTCTATTTCTGTATTAATGGAGGAAGATCACAGGGGCTTGTGTCCTTGTGAACCAGAGACCTAGAACCCTTAAGGTCTCTGAAACAAAAGCAACACATAGGTCAAGAATTGCATTACCTATTGGCCAAAGGTACAGTAGTGCCTACTTCCTTATACCCAAAAGTTTTTTTAAGCAACCTCTTTCTAGTAGAAAGGAAAGATTGGAGTCATTGTTCTGTGATTAATTTAAAAGAGTTTAACGAATGGCTGGTATATCACCCTTCGAAGATCCCATCCATCTCCTCAGAGACATTCTCTGACCAAACAACTGGATAGTTAGGGTTGATCTAAAGGATGTCTACCTCCCAATTTTTGCACCTCACAGAAGACTTCTCCAATTCAAATGAAGACAACTGGTCTAAGATTGCCAAACCTTACCATCCAACCTCTTGTTCACACTGTGGTGCTTCACCAAAGTACAGAGGCAGGTAGCAAAACTTCTGAGATCCAGAGGTATTTGATGTCTCTTTGGGTGATATCCTGCTGATGAATCAGGATCTTACTTGTTTGAAAAACAATGTCCCTTTAACAGGGACTAGAATTTGAGATCCACTTGCTAAAGTCCAAGGTGACACTGTCTCAGAGAACTAATTTTCGGGGATACATAATAGACCAAGTGGAGCCAAGACTGAAACCCCCTCAAAAGATGAAGGAGGAAATTATCAGGAGAGACCCGAAGGGAACTTTAAGGCAACATTTCCCATTGAGTATCATAGAACTTCTCCTGCCTTCAATACAGGTGATATTTCCAGGCTCCCAACACTACTGGATTTTTCAGAGAATTATCGCTGCACATCAAAGAAAGGGCTTGACTTTAACTCACCCCAGTTTAAGGCGAGAAAGATTACCAGAGACAGTGGGATTTCCCAGGAATTTCAGAACATTCTTCATTAGGAAAGCCTGGCTCAAGTCCATAGGCAAACTTTACAGGTTGACATGGCATAGATGGTCCCATTGGTGTCTCGGACGGAATCTGAATCCTGCAGTGGCTGATGTAGTATATACACTAAATTTCCTGTCAGAATTAGAAAGCAGTGGGATGGCATATCACAACGTTCATGCATTTTGGTCTGCAACTTTTGGCAGGACATGTACTTTCGAAAGGGTTACCAGTGGGTGAACATCCACTGATCTGTAGGTTACTCAGAGGGGTTCAACTGTCAGTCACTCCAGAAACAAGAACACCTGCTTGTGGGATGTGAACTTGATCCTACGTCTACCATAATCCTGACAGGATAACCAATTTCTGTCTGAGAGAGAGATTTCAGATAAGTTAGCAATGTTACTAGGTATTATTTCTAGTAGACGAGTTTCTGATGTCAGAGCATAGGTTATTTCAAATATGATGTTTACTCCAGAAGGGGTTCAATTCACAGTGTCAATAAGAAAAAAGTCCAACACCAAGATCCTAGAATATTTGGCTTTCCTGGATAATCCTAAACTCTCTGTGGTAAATGGCTGAGAGCCTACTAAACCACGACGGGGAAGTAAGAACTCGGGTACAAACAGTTTCTGATAACTGCGAGATGAGTTAGCTGGGTACTGAATAAAGCTGCCATACATGCATCTAGTTTTGGGGGTGACTCCGTAAAAAGGGCTATGCCATCTAAGGCCTTCTCATTAGGGATTTGATTGGATGACATTCAGAATATGGCTGACTGGCCCTCAGAATCAACATTTAAAAGTTTTATTTTAAGGAAGTAAATGGGTAGCATCATTGTTAATCAATAAGCTTTAAACTTGCATAATTTGAGCCTCCAGCTTTTACACAGAATGTAAAAAGTCCTAGCTATTGTGAAGGAAAATTCAATAATTATTATATTAAGGAAACAGAGTCGAGGAGTACGTGTGTATAGAGGAACTGTTGGTTTCTGCATTGTTTGCTTGCGAATTTTGCTTTTTGTCAAGGAAGGAATTAATTCTTACCATCTTGTTTCTTTTTGTCATGAACACACCAGAAATATGATTATTAATAGATTGATGAAAAGAATAAGAGGTCAACTGTAAAGCACAAAGAGGAAGCATGTTTTCTTGAGGTTTGTTTTATGTGGACAGCTGGATCCTAATTGGTGGACTGTCATTCTGTATTAAGGGTTCATGGAATTTGTGGTCCTTATTGATTGTATTGTTCATTATTTTCTGGACGGATGACTAAAATCAAAGAAGAAAGTAAAGCATAATCATCGCCTCTCTGTCCTTTACAGAACTGAAGCTCCCCTTCATGAAAGGTAAGACATTTTACATTTTGGTCACAAATCATTGACCAGTTACTGACTCACAATCTGAAATAGTAATTTACTGTGGAAGGGGTTCCCTTTAGACGCTTTCAATATTGGGAATTATGGTAGCAGCTTCAGGCGGGAATAGGCAGTGGTCGCAGGGACCACTACCCGCTCTCACTGAAGTTTTTCAAAATGGATTTTTGTTTTTCTTTTATTTTTTGTTAATAAGGAAGCAGTCCTGTTTCCTTTAAGGAAATCAGCCCACTATGAAACAAATGGTTTTACATTTTGAAATTCTATCACAGGAATGGTGGCCTGCGGTCCCTTGCAGGACACCATCCTTGTGATTGTAGCCAATCACAGAAGGGGGTCGCACGCTACAACTTGCCTAATAAATAATAAACTTGGGTTGTTCTACGACCCTCTGCGATTCCCCTTCTTTTCAACTGACTTTTTGGGTCCTTATGTCAGCTCGCCAAAGCAGATTTGATTTGCAAAAAGTTGGGGCGCACTGTGTGACCACTTTTTGCAAATCTGATATTAGTGTGCCTTGCCCTATGAGTTTATCACATACATTTGCATTTGACTGGTATTGTTTTCTATGAAAGTATTCTATTTTTTCGGACAAGGGCTACAATAGGTTTATTTTATTATCTGAAATAAGACATGTCTGATGATAAAGACAAACCTATTTCCAGAGAATTCCTCGTGGCAAAACAAACACACTCGTCGGAATGTTGTATCTAATCTTTCCAGTTGTTGCTGCTCCAAAATTTCTTTCTGTAAACAAAAATACACATATTTACAATTTCAAACTCTCTGAACTGTAGCAAAAGATACTAGTCCTATGGACACGATCTAAAATGATTGATGATACACAACCTATCGGGTAAAAAAAAATACAGGTTAACAAAAATATCAGGCAACAAGTAGTTAAGATGTTATAGAGGATTAAACATTGATTGATCGGGAAATCAAGAATTCAGTGTAAAGGGATAGTTATGAAAATCCATTCTTCCTGCTTGATTTGAAAAATGTACCACAACAAAACCACAATTAAACATTGCAGCACATTTTTTAAGGCGATGGATTCATTATCAACCTATAACAGTGTGCTGTGACTCTCAGGATTCTCACAATGGGCCCATTTTGTAACTTCTTCTCATGTTTAGCCTTTAAGTAAACAATATGCAATTTGTATTACATTTTAAATCAGTCCAAATTATTTGAGCTCATCCAGCCTTTACGTGTTACCTGTTACTGTGCAGCATGCATGTTGTATCTGTTGTTTCCAGTGACTAGAGGATGAAAAGAGTGAATACTAGTCAAGAATTCATTACTAATTGATGGTAAGTCAAGACAAACTGGTTGTAAACAACATTTACCACCGTATTATAAAACCAGGTTTCTGGAGGTGGTAATGTAAAACTGAATTGTGCTGTGGCTGTGATGTACTGTGGTTGATGTGTTAGGCTCTGAATATCTCGTGCTGTGGCTGTTATAATTTAAGTTATGTTTTCTAGTGTACACTATTTGGTTATGTTCTGTTTTCTTTAGATATGTCAACATATGCTGCAAAATTGTCAGCTAAAAACTGCACGCCTTTAATGTTCCCATGACAAGCAACCATTTACCAATGTCTAAGACTGTAAAACTGTGCTTCTTAAGCTATTCAACTGTTGGAGACAACAATAAGCTAAAAACTGTGGCATAGACATTCTTTTAAATTAGCACTTATATTGATTAGTTGATATGATAACGCTCTTGAAACTAAAGGGGGGGCGGGAAGGTTAAAAAAAAAAAAAAAAAGGAAAACAGCAATCATAAATGCAGGTTGTGGGGAACTAATATAGATACAATTATGCACTTGTCTCCTTACCTTACTTTTTATTTTTTTTAAAATCTAGGCGTTTGAGCCACAAACGTTTGTTCGCGATCTGCACTCATGTAAGGAGAAGAATTTCAAATGCTGAATCTGACTTTGTGGAAAATGAGTTATAGAATTTTACTTTGTTGGAATGGAAACGTTCCTATTATAAAATGTGCCATTTGGAGAGCTGGAGGCCAGAGGTTGAGCAGTCACATATCCTGCTTTATCCCTTGATAACAAAGGACTCCACTGGTGTTTGCCCGAGTTCTGTTTGACTCTGGACTAAAGTAGACCAAACATTAGATGCTACATCTATGCCTCTCGTAATTATTATTAATAGCCCAATATCAAATCATCTTGAATGTCGCCATTAGAGGCATGATGTGGGAGGTGCCAGATGATATATGAAAAAAGCATGATAATAAGGACTATTATAAACATTGACTGCTTTTTATCTAGGCACACAAGTGGTAAGTTATCCGCGGTAATTTTCTAGGACTATCAACCACTGCAATTAAGGGCCTGCTTTAATTTTTTCAACGTACCATTCATCTCAGCTTTCTCCCAGACACATATTCTTTACGGTTCCATTAAACTCAAGCTTGGCTTTTCCAAAATGTCAACCTTCCCAATGTAGCCGTAAACCATTTTCTTCATATCATACATAGACTTTTGTCTCTTATGTTTCTTTCACAAGATATGAGAAAAAATGATTTCATTGTTGTTGGTGCCCCAAGTTCTCATTTCAGTTGCCCACTTTTTTGATCAAATCTTTGGGAAGTGTTACGTATGCTGGTCATTTGTGCAAGGGACACTCTGTGCCCTCTGATGTGCAGGGGGTATCGTTTCACATTTTAATTTGGGGCTCAAAGCCCATTTATGTATTTTTTTATTTTGAAAAAGAAGCACCCTATATACTAAAATGCTGTTCTCCATAAAACACAAAAGACAGTATCTTAAATAGCCACCTATTTTAAGCCAAAAACAGTAAACATCAAAAAATCTCAGAAAAAAAATGTAATAGCTGCTGAACAGGAACTTTTTTAGGTTTTTAGTAAAAGTGAGCCTATAGAATTATAGATGTGAAGCTGTCAATAATGGGGTAAATTCCACTGATGGACTCCAAAGGACAAACTCTCTTCTCCTACTTAGCTGATCCTGTTGATCTACTGTGCAGGGGAAGAGGTGCATGGGGAAGCTATTCCCAAGTAGCCTCACCTCTTTCAGAACCCTCCCTATAATCGTGTATTTAAAAAATAACACTTTAAACAAGCTACAGCAAAGCCAATATTTCTGATCTTTTGGACCTATTGGCTGAAGAGTAAAAAAAAATGATTTGACGCAGCAGGCACCTTGCATGTGCACACACCTACAAAATGAAGCAGCCACATTTTTTTGAATCAATGGTAAGCAATGGGTGGGCTATAAGACCACTGTGAGCTAACAGTACATCTCATACCAGACAGAGCATGTCCTGTCTTGTAGGCAAGACCTAAAAATAACATATACCTGGTGTCCTGCCACTTTCCACACTACCCTAGTTGGTAACCTCTTGTCAAATTGGGGCAATGAATCGCAGAGGGTATTGCATAAAGAATGCCTTTGTTGTAGAATAGGAAGGAGGAAGGAATGATACCATCAGCACAAGTGAAAGAGGGCTTAGAAAATTGTCCTCAATGTGTGTTCCAACATAGGAATAGTCAGGGTGGTGGAAGGGTTGGAAAAAGGGCCAATAGCATGCATTAATTTACAGCTTCTGATAACCGAGCCATTATCCAAACTTATTCGGCACCACAGGTGCAACAAGCGGCCATTACAAACTACCTCTACAGCTTTGTACCGGATGCCTACCCTGTTCGACCCACTTGCTGCTGTTGTGGCAGTCAGACAGCTCCACATCGGTTACACGGACAGTGCGCCGTCCCTGTAGGAGGCCACCAGGATAGCAGCTGCAGCTGACCCCATACTGGGCTGGTGGTGAGACAGGAGGCGGCGCACTACGAAGGACTAGACCACAGTGCAGAGCGCACTCCTTGCCCCCAAGAGAGAGGCTGAAGGTGAGCAGGGCAAGACCGGCTGGGGCCAGCCAGGGTGAGACCGCTGCAGTTCACCAATCAGCCCGGCAGCGCAGGAGCTGCACACCGGACCAGACCCCTGCAGAGGCTGGGGCGACTTGACATCTTGCCTTGGATTAATACAGATGGAGAGAGGAGAGCTGACCTCCAGACACTGCCTTCTGGTCCAGGTGCAAAGGCGCACAGATCCCTGGCCCCAATCCTCCAACCTGGGAAATGCCTTGACACTGCAAACCCCACACTGTGGGAGCCCTCATAGCAGTCTACAATCCACATCAACATCTTTGGCACCATTGCATTTGGCACCAAGAATGCAACACGGAAGTGCATCTATCTGCCTGTAGCATAGACCAATTGATAATTTCCCAGCGCAGTGCAGTTAATGGTGAAAAGAGATGAGACCCAGCACTTGTACACACAGTTTAAACTGAACACCACTGACTGAACCTGTGGGGTCTTCTGGGCCCCCCATTCCTAGGGGTGTCAGTGTTCCTGGGCAGCTGACGCGCTGAACCATACCATAGGCAAAGACAAAGTCATGCCGCGAGCAGACCATCATTGACAAATTCGACAAGCCTACCGTCCCAGCAGAACCTCACAGAGACTTGGAGGGGAAGAGGCGTACAATGGGGGAAGCCATTTACACAATCCTGCAGGCTATAAATGACACCCGCGTCACAGTGGAAACCAGAATCGGTGAAGTCAGTGTGAACCTTACCCTTCTGCACCAAGATTTCCGCAATGCGACCAAAAAAAAGAATGAGCAAGAGGGCAGTCTCTCTGAAGCAGAGGATACCATGCACACTCTCCGGAGTCAAGTTGAGAAACTCCTACAGACTACCAGTGAATTAGCAGACCAAATGAAAGACATGAAAGGTCACTCCTGCAGAAACTTCCAAATTGTGTGGATACCTGAGAACAAAGAGGGACCTCAGCCTTCTATTCATACTGACATGCCTCCTATCTTGGGTCCCTGCAGAAGACCTTTCCTAGTGCTTTGTGGTGGAATGAGCCCACCACTCACTGGCTACTATTTAGAAATGGGGTTTCTGGTCGTCAGTTTATTCACCCTCTACAAGCAAGAATCACCAATCTAGTCAGGGTAAGCTAGAAACACACTTAGAGATAACCTGTGATCACCCCTGGTAGCTCAGAACAAAGCAGTCAGGTTTATCTAAACAGGAAATGTGTAACGTGTTTGTGCAACACACCCACACAGTACCACAATCAAAACACCACAAAAGTACTCCACACCGGATTAGAAAAATAGATCATGTCTGTATGAGTAAAGCAAGACCATAATGACTAAAATACAATCCGTATAAGTCGAGATATGAATTTTTAAAGAATAAACCAAAAATAGTGCTTAGAAATCAATAGCACTAAAAGGTTACTTGAGGTCGCGCTAGACCAGGGTAAACTGAAAGTTTAGGCTGACTGCAATGGAGGAGCAGGCCGGCTGCAGAACCCAGCAGG
Organism: Pleurodeles waltl; assembly: GCF_031143425.1. Taxonomy (NCBI): domain Eukaryota; kingdom Metazoa; phylum Chordata; class Amphibia; order Caudata; family Salamandridae; genus Pleurodeles; species Pleurodeles waltl. The sequence goes on from NC_090442.1 coordinate 571,886,026, forward strand.
GTCCGCTGAAAAAATACCTTGGATGAAAGAAGCTTCGACATTGAGGGTTCAATGCATGGAGCAGACGAGAAGATTCCTCTCTGTCGATCGAGGAGATGTAGGAGATGCATCGGTTCAAGATGCACAGTGTTGAGGCTGCGTCGAAGATCAGGCAGTGTTAGGCGTAGAGGCGATGCATTGCTGTCGAACCCCTGGGTTGGACTGATAAAATGGCGCAAAGCCACTCAGAGTAAAAAATACATCGGAATCCGGGATGATGCGTCACTCAGTCGGCAATGCAGTGTCCCATTGATACATGGGTTTTCTTGAGTAGTAGCACCAGGGCCCGGCACTGGATTGGCACCACTTGGCAGAGCATGGCTCACAGAAGACAGAGTGCAGGTGCCGGTTGCAGGCAGTCTTTGATGTCCCTGAGTCTGCAGAAGAGGAGAGGGCAAGCCAACGAGTCACTCTGGGTTAAGGTGAGAGGGTCCACAGTCCTTTCTCAGTAGGGCAGAGATCAGCAGGCAGCAGAGTAACTCATCAAAGCAGAGAGCAGTCTTTCTTGGGAAGCAATCCAGCAGAGTGGCACTCCTTGTAGCACAGCAGTCCTTACTCCTGGCAGAGTTCTTCAAAGGTCCACTAGTGTACTGATTTGGTGGGGTCAGAGACTCAGTTCTTATATCCAAATATGCCTTTGAAGTGGGGGTGACTCCAAAGAAGAGTCTTTCAAGTGCACAGAGATCCTTTCTTCCTCAGCCCCGGCTCCAGACTATCAGAAGAAAGTTATCTGGCCTTTGTATGGGGGCAGGCACTCCCTATTGAGGTTTAAGTGTCAGCTCCCTTCCACCCTTCCTGCCCAGGAAGAGCCATCAAAATGCAGATGAGTGCTCAGGCACTCCTAACCTTCCCATGTTTGTGGCTGTCTGAGAGGGAATGCAGCTGTTACCCACCCCAGACATGTATTGGAGACAGACTGCAGGCACACAGAGTTGTAAAAACAGAGAAACACCCACTTTCTTAAAGGGGTATTTCTAAAACAGTAATGTTAAATTCAACTTTACCAGCTGAGAGGATTTATCATTACCATTCCAATGATATGAAACGTAATGCAGCTACTCCTTTCTGATCAGGAAGTACAGTTTGAAAGTATATTAAGGAATTCCCAATGCTGGCCTATAAGAGGAGTAGGTCTCAGTAGAGAAAAACAACATTGGGAGTTTTTCACCACCAGGACACGTGAATCTTACATACATGCCCTTCCTTTTACTTACATAGCACTCTGCTCTATAGGCTACCTAGGGCCTACCTTAAAGGTGCCTTATAAGTAATAAAACAGGAGTTTTAGGCTTGGTAAGGGGTTTTAAATCCTAAGTCGAAGTGGTAATGAAAATATATGCGCAGGCTCTGCAGTGGCAGGTCTGAGACACATTTAATTGGCTACTTATGTGGGTGGCATAATTGGTGCAACAGGTCCACTAGTAGCATTTCATTTATTGGCCCTGAGTATATAGTATACCACTTTACAAGGGAATTACAAGTAAATTAAATATGCCAATTGAGGATACACCAATGTTACCATGTTTAGGGGAGAAGCACATGCACCTTTGTACTGATCAGCAGTGGTACAATGCTCAGAGTCCTAAGGCCAACAAAAATATACAAGAAAAATGTGAGGCAAACAGGCAAAACATTTGGGGAAAGACCACCCTAAGGTTAACAGGTCTAACATGTGAAGCCCCTGGCTGAGACTGTTCATAGTTCACTTCCACTACAGGGACTGTGATGCCATCCTGCAGATGCCCAGAAAGCTAAGGTTTGACTCCAACTCCATTATAACCTTTCCTGACTATACCCGCAAGTTCTAGCAACAACACAGATCCTTCTCCAAAGTCGGGCAAAAAAGCATTGCATCTTACTTACATGTTGCGCTTCCCAGGCCAACTCAAGTCCCTACATGACAGTAAGGCATACTTTTTCGATTCACCTGAGAAGGCATGGGACTGGCTGGAGGTGCAGAAGACTATTGGGCGTCTTCTTCCACCTGGTGACAATTGTAATCAAGTCAGCCTGCCACAATGGGTTTGCCACACAGGCAGGGGTGGCTACCACCAACCAAAACACAGAACACTACCACTACACCCGGGAAAACACAGAAAAGGGCACCGATCCACATGATTCTGAGGACCCAGATCAGATTACGGAGACTGTAAATCCTAACTGAGAATGCCCTGCCTAGATATACACTGAATCAATGTCGTCCTGAGATCATCTCCTGCCACTGCAGGTGAGGGAGACTGGTACACATGCCAGCATATGCAGAAATGTTGTACAACTTCTTTAACTAAACACTGAGGTGGTCATTACAACCCTGGCGGACGGTGTTAAAAATTTGGAATTACGACCGTGGCGGAAACCGCCAACAAAGTCAGCCACTTTAACACTCCGACCGCCACGGCGGTACAAACAAACAGCGCGGCGGACACCACCAACAGACAGGCGGAGGACAATGTACCGCCCACACTATTATGACAGGCCAATCCGCCACCTTTTTCGGGGCGGATTCAACACGGATAAAAACACGGCAGAAACAGGCATTTCGAAGGAAAAACGCTCACCTCTACACACTCCACGAGGAAGGAGGACACAATGGAGCCGGAACTTCATATTCTCCCTGCGCTAGTCTTCCTGTTTCTGTACCAGGAGCACCAACGTCGGCGGCGAAGACCACGGTGAGTACTGCACCTACGACATAGGGGGGGGGGGGGAAACAGGGACACTCACACGCAACCCCCCAACCCCCAACCCCACCCTCACCCACTACAACACACACACCAATGCATATCTATACATTAGAGTAACACCCCCCAACCCCCCCGGAAGAATGCAAAGACAAAAGGAAATGAGTGTAACCATTGTAATATATCAAAAATCAGTAAGCAAAAAAAAAAATATATATATATATATATATATACACACACACACTATTAACAAAATATACACCACGATTAGTAGTCCAGGTATTGCACCATTCATAGTCCGTGGACCACTGAGCCCAAAATGCATGGGCGAGGCCCACACAAGATACCCGAACATGACAGAGAGAACACTGCTGGGGCATCAGATAGAAATACAATAGGCACCTCAGGGGGAAGGGAAGGGGGGTCACCTCAGCCGGATGAGTGCACGACGCCAGATCCACGAGGGGGCTCCATGCCCATTGATGTATCCTGGGGAGTGCAAAGCCACAGTCTCACAAGTCTCTACAGTGGGTGGATTGCCAACTGCTGCATCCTGGGGAGTGCAAAGCCACAGTCTCTCAAGTCTCTACAGTGGGTGGATTGCCCACTGTTCCATCCTGGGGAGTGCAAAGCCACAGTCTCTCAAGTGGATGCATGTCTTCACTGGTTATGGAGGGGGACTGGTGCCCAGAGTGCTTCATCCTGTGCAGGACAGACGGAATGGATGCATGTCTCCACAGGTTCTGGAGGGGGACTGGTGCCCAGAGTGCTTCATCCTGTGCAGGACAGACGGAGTGGATGAATGTCTCCACTGGTTCTGGAGGGGGACTGGGGCCCAGAGTGCTTCATCCTGTGCAGGACAGACGGAGTGGATGCATGTCTTCACTGGTTCTGTAGGGGGACTGGTGCCCAGAGTGCATCACTCACCCCGTGACGGTCTCAGTTGCGTCACTGCCCCTGCCGCTCATGGGCTAGCAGTGCCTGAGTTGGCGGTCCTTGCCCTGTTCAGCGGTGCTGGAGTTGGCGGTCCTTGCCCTGTTCAGCGGTGCTTGAGGTGGCGGTCCTTGCCTGTTCAGCGGTGCTTGAATTGGCGGTTCTTGCCCTGTTCAGCGGTGCTTGCCTTGGCGGTCTTTGCCCTGTTCAGCAGTGCTTGCCCAGTTCAGCGGTGCTTGAGTTGGCGGTCCTTGCCCTGTTCAGCGGTGCTTGACTTGTCGGTCCATCATTGCCCAGCTGGGCTGTGGCTGGCGGTCCTTCATTGGTCAGATAGGCTGTGGCTGGCGGGGCCCTCCTGGGCTGCTGGGCTGTGGCTGGCGGGGCCCTCCTGGGCAGCTGGGCTGTGGCTGGCGGGGCCCTAATGGGCAGCTGGGGCTGTGGCTGGCGGGGCCCTAATGGGCAGCTGGGCTGTGGCTGGCGGGGTCCTCCTCGACAGCGACGATGGGGCTGACGGTGGCCTCCTGGGCAGCGACGATGGAACTGGCAGTGGCCTCCTGGGCAGCGACGATGGGGCTGGCGGTGGCCTCCTGGCCAGCGGGGATGATGGCGGTCTTCTCCGCCGTGCTGCTCCTCCCAGACTTTGCAGGTTTCTTCTGCCCCTTCCCCACCTTGGGAGGAGTCACAGCTGAGTTCACACTCCCCCCGGGACCCCTGTGAGCGGCTTGGCTGGCTGGAGTCTTCCCCCTCTCCCGCCGGGCACTGGCCAACTTCTGGTGCTTCACGGGGGGACTGGCTGTGCTGTGGCTCCGTGACACACTGGCTGTCCCGGTGGCCGGTGCACTCCACATACCTGTGACAACAGGCACCACTGGTCCTGGAGATTTTGTGGCTGAGGTGCTAGTACGGGACCTATGAGTTGGACGGGTGGGGGAGGTGGTGGGAAATAGGTTAAGGGTGGACTGGAAAAGTTGTTTGGAGACACTGGGACGGGTAGCTGGAGGGGGTTTGGGAGTGGAGGAAGAGGTGGTGGTTGTAGGAGGTGTAAGTTTTGTGGCTTTGGGTGCAGGTGCATGCGCTGGAGGCTGTTGTGAGGTGGAAGTATGTTGGGTGGGTGTGTGCCTGCCTTTGTGTATCTTCAGAGGGGGCGTCACAGACACACAGGGAGAGGACACAGGGGACGTGTGAATGGTAGTGGGGTGGTCAGTGCACGTGAGCGGGGTGTGGTGGTGCTTGTGCTGGTGCGGGTGCATGCAGGTGTGAGTGTAGACGAGACTGGGAGGGAGGAGGGAGACGAGGAGGAGGGGGACACAGTGGAGGCAGTGGATGTTGTTGTGTCTGTATGTGTGTGATGCTTGCATGAGTGCCCGTGGGATGTGTGGTGCTTATGTTTGCCTGAGCTTCCCTTGTGTGGTGAGGTGTGTGCAGGCTGGTCAGATGGTGTGCTTGGGATAGGCAGAGGTACAGGGGATTGGGTCTGGGTGGAGGAAGTTGGAGGGGGGAGGCTAGGGACAGGGACAATGGCTGCCATCAGTGCTGAGGCCAGAGTTTGAAAGGTTCGATGAAGGGCAGCCTGACCAGAATGAATGCCCTCCAGGAATGCATTGGTTTGTTGCAACTCCCTTTCTACACCCTGGATGGCATTCAAAATGGTAGACTGCCCAACAGTGAGTGACCTGAGGAGGTCAATGGCCTCCTCACTGAGGGCAGCAGAGGTGACAGGGGCAGGGGCTGAGGTGCCCGGGGCGAAGGTGATGCCCACCCTCCTGGGTGAGCGGGCACAGGGCGAAGGCTGAGGGGCTGCTGGGAGGGCAGTGCTGGTAGGGGGGGTGGCGGCTGTACCTGTAGAAGTGGGGGGCACAGATGTTGCTGCCACCACAAGGGAGCTCCCATCGGAGGATGAGTCCGTGTCGCTGGTTTCAGCTCCTGTCACCGCCGTGGTGCTCCCCTCGCCCTCCGTGCCACTGGTGTATTCAGAGTCCGTAGTGTGGGCCTCCATGGCCATGTGGGATGTAGCTCCCTTGTGCTCCGGTGCCACTGCTCCTCCGCCTGATGATGCTAATGCACAAACGAACAGGGAGACCGCAAAAAAAAGTGGGGGGAAACAGAAGGAAGACAGGTTGAGTGTCTGGCTTACCGCTACCGTTGGCAGACAAGACAGACACAGCAGCCCCCTGCACTACGTCGCGCTGTTGAGCTCTACAGTGCAATTCCTGGGAAATGGCCTACAAGGCTATGGACGACATCTGCACACATAGATGACACAGGTGCATGAATAGCTGTACTTGGCACTCTACAGAGGTGAGGTGGGGGGCCACAGGGCCATGCCTTACGAAGGGGTCTAGCCTACAGAACTCTCCCTGGTCTAGGGAAACCCACAGCCCTCCTCCCCAACCCAGACCCCTCCACTGCACGCAAAGTCAGCTGAATGATAGTGTACTCACCCCCTTGTGTCTGCTGTGATGCCCTCAAGCGCCCCTCCAACTCAGGGTAGGCCACTGCCAGGATCCGAAACATCAGGGGGGTCATGGTTCGACGGGCACCCCTCCCATGTTGGGAGGCCATCCCCAGCTGAGCCTCCGCCGTCTTCTTGCTCCAGCGGCAAATGTCCTCCCATCTCTTCCGGCAGTGGGTGCTCCGTCTGTGGTGGACCCACAGGGTCTGGACATCCTTGGCGATGGCACGCCAAATATCCTTCTTCTGGTGGGCGCTGACCTACATGAAATGTACAGGGGAAGAAGAGAAGTCATTACCAACTGCACCGTCAAAGTGAGTGGCCCCCATCCCTACCCTTGCATGTGGCACATGCACCCACCGTCTTTCATGCACTCAGAACTCTGCCCCCTTCCTTTTTACAACCAGCCCTCTCCACACAGGCATAGCCCATACAACATGCTCCCTGTGTACTTACCTGTTGGTCTGGAGGACCATAGAGTAGCGTGTACTGGGGGAGGACCCCGTCGACGAGCTTCTCCAACTCCTCCGATGTGAAGGCAGGGGCCCTTTCCCCAGACGCACGAGCCATTGTCTCTTCCAGACCGAGGTCACAGTAGCACTTGCAGTGTAGGTCCTCTCCTGTCGAAGATCAGGTATCGAGTGATTCAACAGCTAGAAAATGGCGGTCACGTCCGCGGCGGTGCGTACCATCACCGCCGGCGTACATCGTCATTGGCTCCTGGGACCCATAGGGTCCAATGTTAACCAATGCAGCATTGCGCCGCGGACTTCGACAGCCTACCGCGACGGAGTACAACGCCAGCGCAGTTACCTCACATCCCATTGTCCCGCTTTAGAGGTCAGGCAGCCCCCATTTCAGGGGCCCAAATGGCCTAATTACCAACTGCGTCACACATACTTAGGCCTACTCTGAACACACATACAGGCCAGATTTTGTGTATGAATCGTGTTCTGTGTAGACTGTGGGTACATACCTCTGAGTTGTTTGACTCTGCTCGCTGTTGTCCTTCATAGGCACCGTCCGCTGGGACATGTGAGGAGATGGCGGAATCCTCCGGTGTACCGACCGCTGGTGGACCTGTCGACAATGGAGTAAAGAAATTTGATTATCACCTACAGGTTTGACCGTGCCACAATCCAGGAACTGTGTACCCAGTTGGAGCCAGACATGATGTCAGCAATCCGCCATCCCACAGGAATCCCCCCTCAAGTGCAGGTGCTATCAGTGCTCCATTTCCTTGCAAGTGGGTCTTTTCAAACAACTGTGGCCATGGCATCAGGGATGTCCCAGCCTATGTTTTCCAACGTATTGTCCAGAGTGTTGTCTGCCCTTCTGAAACACATGCGGAGCTACATCGTTTTCCCTCAGGTGGAGGACTTGCCTACAGTGAAAGGCGACTTCTATGCCCTTGGACATATCCCCAACATCATAGGTGCCATTGATGGGACCCATGTGGCTTTGGTCCCCCCCCACAGGAGTGAACAGGTGTACAGGAACCGGAAGAGTTATCATTCCATGAATGTACAGATGTATGTTTGGCCGACCAGTACATCTCCCATGTGAATGCCATGTTCCCTGGCTCAGTGCATGACGCCTACATCATGCGGAATAGCAGCATCCCTTATGTGATGGGTCAACTCCAGAGGCACAGTGTGTGGCTATTAGGTGACTCTGGTTACCCCAACCTGTCATGGCTACTGACCCCAGTGAGGAATCCCAGGACCAGGGCAGAGCAACGCTACAATGAGGCCCATCGGCGGACTGGGAGGGTGATCGAACGCACCTTCGGCCTCCAGAAGGCCAGGTTTAGGTGCCTCCATATGACAGGTGGATCCCTATTCTACTCACCAAAGAAGGTGTGCCAGATCATCGTGGCCTGCTGTATGCTTCATAACTTGGCTTTGCGACGACAGGTGCCTTTTCTGCAGGAGGATGGTCCAGATGGCGGTGTTGTGGCAGCTGTGGAGCCTGTGGACAGTGATGAGGAGGAAGCAGAGGAAGAAGGCATGGACAACAGGGACTCAGTGATCCAGCAATATTTCCAGTGAAACACAGGTGAGAATACATTCCCGCCTACTACAAAGTACTTTTACACTTCTACCTCTATCCTGTCTGTCGATTTCACCCAGTGTATGGTGTAGGAGGCTGGCCTGGCTTGTAGTGGGTATCAGAGGTGCTTACACCTTGTGCCAGGTCCAGTTATCCCTTATTAGTGTAGAAGAGGTGTTTCTAGCAGCTTAGGCTGATAGAAGTTAGCTATAGCAGAGCAGCTTAGGCAGAATTAGGAGACATGCAAAGCTCCTACTATAGCACTGGTGTCATATGCACAATATCATAAGAAAACACAATACACAGATATACTAAAAATAAAGGTACTTTATTTTTATGACAATATGCCAAAGGTATCTCAGTGAGTACCCTCAGTATGAGGATGCCAAATATACACAAGATATATGTACACAATACCAAAAATATGCAGTAATAGCAAAAGGAAGTAATGCAAGCAGTGTAGAGGTACAATAGATTACAATAGGAGCTCATAGGTATAGGGGCAACACAAACCATATACTCCAAAAGTGGAATGCGAACCACGAATGGACCCCAAACCTATGTGAGCTTGTAGAGGGTCACTGGGACTGTAAGAAAACAGTGAGGGTTAGAAAAATAGCCCACCCCAAGACCCTGTAAGGTAGGTGTAAAGTGCACCTACAACCCCCAGAGAGCACAGAAGTCGTGATAGGGGGATTCTGCAAGGAAAACCAATACCAGCAATGCAACAACAGTGGATTTCCGGACCCGAGTACCTGTAAGACAAGGGGACCAAGTCCAAGAGTCGCAACAGTGTTGAGAGTGGGCAGGAGCCCAGGAAAGGCCAACTGAGGGTGCAAGGAAGCTGCCACCGGATGGAAGAAGCTTGGTGTTTTGCAAGAACGAAGAGGACTAGGAACTTCCCCTTTTGAGGATGGATGTCCCACGTCGTGAAGAAGCTTGCAGAGGTGTTCCCACGCAGAAAGACAGCAATCAAGCCTTGCTAGCTGCAAGGGTCGCGGTTAGTGTTTTTGGATGCTGCTGTGGCCCAGGAGGGACCAGGATGTCGCCACTTGGATGAGGAGACAGAGGGGGCGCCCAGCAAGTCAGGGAGCCCTCACAGAAGCAGGCAACACCCGCAGAAGTACCGGAACAGGCACTTAGAAGAGGAGTGAACCGGAGTCCACGCAAAGTTACAAAAGGGAGTCCCACGACGCCGGAGGACAACTCAGAAGGTTGTGCACTACAGGTTAGAGTGTCGGGACCCAGGCTTGGCTGTGCACGAAGGAAATCCTGGAAGAGTGCACAGGAGCCGGAGCAGCTGCAAATCACGCGGTACCCAGCAATGCAGTCTAGCTTGGGGAGGCAAGGACTTACCTCCACCAAACTTGGACTGAAGAGTCACTGGACAGTGGGAGTCACTTGGACAGAGTTGCTGAGTTCCAGGGACCACGCTCGACGTGCTGAAAGGGGACCCAGAGGACCGGTGATGCAGTCTTTTGTTGCCTGCGGTTGCAGGGGGAAGATTCCGTCGACCCACGGGAGATTTCTTCAGAGCTCCTGGTGCAGAAAGGAGGCAGGCTACCCCCAGAGCATGCACCACCTGGAAACAGTTGAGAAAGCCGGCAGGATGAAGCGATACAAGGTTGCAGTAGTCGACTTTGCTACTTTGTTGCGGTTTTGCAGGCATCCTGAGCAGTCAGCAGTCGATCCTTTGGCAGAAGGTGAAGAGGGAGATGCAGAGGAACTCTGGTGAGCTCTTGCATTCGGTATCTGAAGAATTCCCCAAAGCAGAGACCCTAAATAGCCAGAAAAGGAGGTTTGGCTACCTAGGAAGGAGGATAGGCTAGTAAGAAAGGTAAGAGCCTATCAGAAGGAGTCTCTGACGTCACCTGCTGGCACTGGCCACTCAGAGCAGTCCAGTGTGCCAGCAACACCTCTGTTTCCAAGATGGCAGAGATCTGGGGCACACTGGAGGAGCTCTGGGCACCTTCCCTGGGAGGTGCAGGTCAGGGGAGTGGTCACTCCCCTTTCCTTTGTCCAGTTTCATGCCAGAGCAGGGCTGGGGGATCCCTGAACCGGTGTAGACTGGCTTATGCAGAGATGGGCACCATCTGTGCCCATCAAAGCATTTCCAGAGACTGGGGGAGGCTACTCCTCCCCAGCCATCACACCTATTTCCAAAGGGAGAGGGTGTCACACCCTCTCTCAGAGGACATCCTTTGTTCTGCCTTCCTGGGCCAGGGCTGCCTGGACCCCAGGAGGGCAGAAACCTGTCTGAGGGGTTGGCAGCAGCAGCTGCAGTGGAGACCCCGGAAAGGCAGTTTGGCAGTACCCGGGTTCTGTGCTAGAGACCCGGGGGATCATGGAATTGTCTCCCCAATGCCAGAATGGCATTGGGGTGACAATTCCATGATCTTAGACATGTTACATGGCCATGTTCGGAGTTACCATTGTGACGCTATACATAGGTAGTGACCTATGTATAGTGCACGCGTGTAATGGTGTCCCCGCACTCACAAAGTCCGGGGAATTTGCCCTGAACAATGTGGGGGCACCTTGGCTAGTGCCAGGGTGCCCACACACTAAGTAAATTTGCACCCAACATTCACCAGGTGAAGGTTAGACATATAGGTGACTTATAAGTTACTTAAGTGCAGTGGTAAATGGCTATGAACTAACGTGGACGTTATTTCACTCAGGCTGCACTGGCAGGCCTGTGTAAGAATTGTCAGATCTCCCTATGGGTGGCAAAATAAATGCTGCAGCCCAAAGGGATCTCCTGGAACCCCAATACCCTGGGTACCTCAGTACCATATACTAGGGAATTATATATGTATGCCAATGTGAATTGGTGAAATTGGTCACTAGCCTGTTAGTGACAATTTGGAAAGCAGAGAGAGCATAACCACTGACGTTCTGGTCAGCAGAGCCTCAGTGAGACAGTTAGGCATCAGACAGGGAACACATACATATAGGCCACAAACTTATGAGCACTGGGGTCCTGGCTAGCAGGGTCCCAGTGACACATAACAAACATACTGACAAAATAGGGTTTTCACTATGAGCACTGGGCCCTGGCTAGCAGGATCCCAGTGAGACAGTGAAAACACCCTGACATATACTCACAAACAGGCCAAAAGTGGGGGTAACAAGGCTAGAAAGAGGCTACTTTCTCACATATGGTCACTGAGTTGTCACTTTCCCTTACGGTTTCACAGGTGTGGGTCCCACTGTGTGTCATCTGCTTAGATTCCTCATGGACTAGAGCTGTGTGACATAGGTATGTTGACATTACTATTTCCAGAAAATTGTGTCAATGTAATTGCAAATACACTACTTCGAAATCAAAGACATACTCCAGATCTTTTGGTGCTTTAGGTGTGTTTATTTACATACAAAATATTGGAGGGGGAAGTCAAATGGTGAGGGGTGATGGCGGAGGAGTGTCCATGGCAGAGTCCAGTCTATTAGTCTCACAGGTGCATTGCCCATATGGGCATAGGAGGTGGAGCTGGGGCAGTTTCAATATGGACAGGGTGACCAAGTGGGACAGTGGCTTGACAATCAGGGTGGTCTCATTTCTTGGCGGGGGTCTTGGCATCGTGTTCTGTCTTGTTCCTGGATCCCAGGGACCATTTGCGGGGTGGTTCTCTGTCTGCAGGGGGTGGGGTGCTGGTGTGGTGGTCCTGTGGCGGTGCCTCCTGTCCACTAGAGCCGGCAGAGGTGGTGGGCAGTTCATCGTCCATGCTAGTGTCAGGGGCCCCTTGGAGTGCCACAGTGTCCCTCCTGGTGTTGAGTATTTCCTTCAGCACCCCTACGATGGTGCCCAGGGCGGAGCTGATGGTTCTGTGTTCCTCCCTGAACCCCAAATACTGTTCCTCCAGCATGCGCTGGGTCTCCTGAAACTTGGCCAGGACCGTTGCCATCGTCTCCTGGGAGTGGTGGTATGCTCCCATGATGGAGGAGAGGGCCTCGTGGAGAGTGGGTTCCCTTGGCCTGTCCGCCACCTGTCGCACAGCAGCCCTCCCAGTTCCCCTGTGTTCCTGGGCCTCCGTCCCCTGGACCGTGTGCCCACTACCACTGCCCCCAGGTCGCTGTTGTTGTTGGGGTGGTGGGTTATCCTGGGTTCCCTGTAGTGGTGGACACACAGCTGATTGACGTGTTCTGGTGATGGAGGTATGCGCCCGCTGGGTGGGTGCTGTGCTGGTGTTACCAGAGGGGGGAAGGTCTGTGCCTGTGTGAGGGGAACCGACAGTCCCGAGGCCCACGATGGTCCGGGCTGGTCATCTAGATCCAGTTGGACAGAGCTGCTGTCATCACTGTGGGCCTCTTCTGTGGGTGGAGTGGAGATGTCTGGACCCTCCTGTCTGGTGACGTTGGGTAGTGGTCCTGCAGGGGTGGAAAGGCATGATTATTGCATCTGTGTGTGCCATGGTGTGCAATGGGTGGGTGACCGTGTACCCCAGTGCTGGCATTCCTGTGTGGGGGCTTGTGTGATGATGGTTTAGGGGGGTGTATGGGTATGTGCAGTGGGCATGCTTTAGTGATGGGTGTCCATGCATTGTTGTTGCATGCAGGGCTTGGTGTTGGGATGTGTGGTTTGTGATATTGGTACATTTGTGAGGAGTTGGAGTGATAGGGGTGGGGGCATGTGATAGCATGCAGTTAGGGTGGGGGATGTAATAGTTAAGATTTGACTTACCAGAGTCCATTCCTCCACTGACTCCTGCAAGGCCCTCAGGATGCAGAATCGCCAAGACCTGCTCCTCCCATGTTATTAGTTGTGGGTGAGGAGGTGGGGGTCCGCCGCCAGTCCGCTGAACCGCCTGGTGGTGTCTTGAGACCACGGAACGCACCGTCCCCCGTAGGTCGTTCCACCTCTTCCTGATGTCGTCCCGATTTCTTGGGTGTTGTCCCACTGCGCTGACCCAGTCGACTATTCTTCGCCATAGCTCCATCTTCCTTGCAATTGAGGTGTGCTGCACCTGGGATGCAAATAGCTGTGGCTCTACCCGGATGATTTCCTCCACCATGACCCTGAGCTCCTCCTCCGAAAACCTGGGGTGTCTTTGCCGTGCCATGGGTTGGTGTAGGTGATGTGTGGGGTGGTGTGTGTGGTGATAAGTGTGGTGATATGTAGTGGTGTGTGGTGTTTTGTGCGTGGAAGTTGTGTGGATGATGGTGTTGTGTGCCTGTGGCTGCTAGTTTGTGGATTGTGGTGTCTCTCTCTGGCCTTCTCTCTGTAAATATGGTCGTGAGGGTTTGTGGGTGATGTGGGTGTGTGTTTTATATTGCAATGGGTTTGTGGGAGTGGTGTGTGTATGTGTATCAGGTGTGTGTATTTCGAATTGTCCAATGTGGCGGTGTTTTGTATGTGTGTGTGTATTTTGAGCGCGGCGGTGTGTACCGCCAATGGAATACTGCGGTTGAAAGACCGCCGCGTGGATTCGTGTGTCGTGATAGTGTGGGCGTATTTCTGTTGGCGTGACGGTGGAGGTTTTGTTTTCTGCAGTTTATCACTGACCTGTGGTGTGGGTGTCTGAATTTTGTCGGATTCCGAGATGTGGGTCATAATAGCTGTGGCGGAATTCCGCTGCGGTGTGAAGGCGGTCTTCTGCACGGCGGGAAGCGGCTTTTACCGTCAATGTTGTAATGACCCCCTGAGTCTAGTACTATGCCGTCTCCACACCACAAGTTAACCCAACGACTGAACTAAAGTTGAACTTGTTCAGCTTGCTGTTCTAGTTATAATAGTTAATGAACAACAGATGCTTCTTGGGTGGAATTGTAGGGAGGGGGAAGTTAGGGGTTTGTGGAATTCAGGTTGAATTGGGATGTTATTCCCATAGTTTATTGCAGACTTCACAATATGACAGGCTCACACTCAGTAATGATTCATGGCCAAAACAGTAGACATAACTTATCACAGTACAATCAAAATACTTTCTTGGAATGTGAATAGCTTTAACAACAGGATGAAGAGGGGTTGTGTCATGAAGATCGTTAGAAGGCATTCCCTAAATATCCTTCTTCTCCATGAGACTCATCTGAAAGGGACCAAGTGCACATTCTTAGGTAGATACTGTTATGACAGGGTATACAATGCTGGATTCACATCCAGCACTTGAGTGGTTGCCATGCTTTCATAAATACTTTTCCTTTATAGAGCAGAAATCCAAAGAGATCCACTGGGCAGAAACATAGCGGTGACAGGTTCTCCACATGGTTAACATTGATCCTTAATATGTGCGCACTCTTTTCCCTCCCTACTCAACACCACTCTGCCTACCCTTACAAATCACATGTCTGACCTACCGCCTGGGAAACTGGTAAGAGGGGGAGATTTCAATACTGTTATGAACAACCAGAGGGATGTTTGGCACATAGGACCTACTAAAAATTACAGTCCAACAAGACTCCCAGAATGGATGCCAACACTAGGCCTGGTTGATGTCGCATAAGGGAAGATTGGGGGGATGGATATTCTAGTAGATCCACATCTCAACTTGCTATCCCATCTCAATTACTTCCTCCTATCACAAGATCTTTCATAAAATGTCTCCAAAATCTCTAAACTCTCCAGAGGAGTCTCAAACCATTTACCCCTCAATTTTAGTTACAAAGCAGAGGTGCTGAGGCTGGAGTGAGAGGTTGCCCAATCAGGTACCACCTGTCTACATTGACAGCTGGAGATTACGATGGCTTAAGTGAGCGATGAAGCTTTAGACATAGCCCGGCAGGTATGTTTGGCTTCCTAAAGTTGTCTATATGAATTTGTCAAGTCAGGTGAACTGCTCCATAGGTTGGCAACTATCGCCAAACTGCCTAAAGAGATCCTGGTAATCAATGCGCTTAGAGACTTACAGGGCATGCGGAAACATTTGCAGCTTCCTATCAAGCGTTATATGCACAGCATATACCACCTTAGGCTGAATTCAATAACCCCATCGTTGCGGATATCCTGCTTGTTGGAGGCGGCATGTTCTGGTTGGCTGAGGAGAGGCCCTAGCGAGGCAGAACCTACCACTCCCATCAGAGATGTGTGATTACACTTACTGTATAACCTGCGCTCACCCTTGGGTAGCTTAGCATAGAGAAGTCAGGCTTACCACCTGTGTAAAGAATGTGTAAAGAATTGGCACAGCACGGCCACACAATAAGTACACTGTGCCTTACAAAAGAGACTTCACATGAGGTGTATGTAAATAAAGTTCATATTCAACACACACATGCATTAACACCACATGAATATCATGTAAATCTGGGCATTAGTCACATTCCGAAATATCACTAATAGTACAATGCCCAACAGTGTTAATACAAAATCAGCAGTATGTACATGTGAGAAAAATAACTCTTTCCCTCCCCACACCCACATGCGCTTCTACCACATGCGGTACTACCACGTTGGCAGTACAAGACCCACCCCAACGATCATCCGAATTCAATGTAAAACAGTTGCAGGTTGCATCCCGGTTCCCAACGACAGCAAAAATGTATACATACAGAGACTATATAGCACTTTTGACCCATGCCGCACAAGTGAACGTCAATGTCAACCACAATAGTAAACAACGTGCACAGCAATGTTGCCACACAGTGAAATCAAGCCCCGACACTCACTCCCACACACTCAGTCCACACCGCTACATGGTGCCACGGATGTCAGCCACTCTCACCTGCATTCACTAGCACACAATCGCTTCTAGCAACCTAATATGGTGCTCTGACAACCGTTAGGCGAGATGTAAATGAGCTTGCAGACCCCTTTTGGACCTAAACCCTTCTCCAACCAATTCCCACTTCCCCCTTCTGGAGGATACAAACCGCTTGCTGCCGATGATTACACTTAGCCAAGCTCCTAGGGCAAAGGTATGGGGGAAGAAGGAGAGAATGGCTGATCAGGTAACAGTCGGCAAATGGAGTTTTGGTCCCCACTTGGGAAGCTCAATCAGGAGTCTTCCCACTGGCCTTCCAGGCATGGGCCATGGTCTGCAACACACAAAAGGGAGGGTAGCAGTGGGACATGCTATTCACAGTGGCGCCGAGCCAAGCCACTCCACTCTACTTCACAGGTAGTTACCAACTCAGCACCTCCCAGGCAGGTGGCACGGCGTCTGGGGCATGATGACTTGGCTGTCCCAGGCATCCCGGTTGCACACGAAGAGTTTACCGAATTCTTTGCCCTCCTGGTATGGGCACAAAGTCTGGTCAACGATGACCTGAGTCGCATCAGATAATTACAAACACAGACTCAAAGTGCTCAATGCAGGGCCTCCCTCACATGAGGCTTAACGTCTGGTGTGCAATGACTTGAGTTGCACCAGACAATTCCGCTTATACTCGACAAGTTATCAATGCAGTGCTTCCCAGAAATGAGGCACAGTGTCTGGTGCACGATGACTTGAGCCACAATAGACAATCTCCACTGCTCACGAAACGTTACCACTGCCGTGCCTCCCAGGAATCAGGCACAATGTCTGGTTCACGATGACTTGAGTCGCACCAGACAATCCTGCTGCACATAACAATTTACCAATGGAGCGCCTTCCCTGGAATGAGACACTATGCCTGGGGCGCAATGGCTTGAGCTGCACTAGGCACTTCTGAACACACAATAAGTACCCGTTCTGCATCTCCCTAGAATGAGGCACAACATCTGGTGCGCAATGACTTGAGCCACACCCGACAAATCCAGTTCACACAGAGGTGCCGGTTCAGCGGTACTGCACGAGGTAGAGTGCGAGACTGCTCCGGGAACGCACCTACCTTCAAGGGCTGCAACCAGTGAGATGGACACTGCACAAGAGAAATGCGGCATCAGTGGGCCACACGGGATCTGGCAACCAGTAATCTGTTCACTACCAACCAAATGCTTATGTGTGACCTGGCCCCATGACGAAGGGCCACACTCCTGGAATGGGGGATGTACTTGGCAGGTCCAGCACCAGACAAAGTTGGTCTCCAGGTCCAATACTTAGTTCAACACTCACACCACTGCTACTGAGTGGAATCCAGTAGATGACGTAGATGCGTATGGGGGGACCGCTCTCTACATGACACAGTAGGCGGCGATAGGCCCCTCGCAAGAGGTCTTTGATGTTCCTGAGACCTCCACACAGAACAGGGGGCAAGCCCTTGGAGAGCACACTTCAGAGTGTCACTGTTGGAAGGTGGGTCATTAGTTGTGTGGCCTGCACAAGTAACGAGTCCGCACACGACCGCCACTGGGAACCAAACACCCCATTGTAGCGCTTGACTCTCATAGGGTAGCGTTGCAGAGCAGTCCAAGGCTTACTCAAGGGAGGTGGTGTGGGCTAGTAATCCCCATTCACAAGCACGCAAGCATGACTCTCAATAAATAAATGTCCGGTCTGTGCTTTTTCTTTTGATAAAGTAAAAGTACATTTATTATTCACACACACTACTCAATACTATGCAACAATCTACAAATATATACAAAGTGATAGAATCACTCTAGGCAAACAGTATGTAATCTCTCAGGTCTCCTCAAGGGAGAATATAATCCAACAATCCACAATCCACATGGCAAAACAATCCCAGTCCCCCCCTTACGACATTTGAACATTTTGACAGTATTGAACAGTACAGTGCAATGATGACACCTACATTTGTGATTAAATACTTTCATCTTGCCAAGAGATGACTGTCAGTATCATTATTCAAATTAGCATAATGAGAGAACATAAGAGACCAAATTCTAGCATTATAACCATCAGGATTACTTTTAGATTACATTTGGATTACTCCTAATTAACCATAAAATAACAGTAGAATACATGGGGCCATAGCAACCTACACCTATGGTCGGCACACTTGCACAAATAGGAACAAAAGTTCACTGAAGCTTGTGCTTCAAATATCCATCCAACCCTTGAGAGGTTATCTCTCATGTGTCCCACCCTACCTAGGGTGGGGACACCAACAGATGTTGGGGGGAGGCTGCGCTGCTCCTGCAGCTCCCCCTGTCTCCTAGTTCTCCGTTGGTGGTGGCCCCCATTTCCCAGGGACCACCACAGGCGTTTTAGGGGCTGAAACAGCAGCCCCCTGCCCCGCAAAGCATGCTAGGGCGGCTGCATAAGTGATGAGCGGCTCTCCCGCTGTGCCCGTTTGCTCCTGGTTTTCTTCCTGGGGGTGCCGGTCCCACCCCGACAACCCCGCACCACAACAAGGATCCCTCGTGGGAGGGCGGCCCAGGGAGCCCACCCCTGGCCGCCCCCTGCCGGCTCCCCGCACGACCAGCACCTCCGGGTGCTGCCACGGGAGCCGGCCAGCTGCATTGAAGTCTGCCCGCTCTAGCGGGCAGACACAGGGATGCTTGCGGCCGGACGGGCCGCGCGGGGGAGTGCAGCGGCACTCTTCCTGCCCGGCCCCGGGATGGGGTCTGGGGCCCCTCTTCTCTTCAGTGGGGAGCGCGAAGGCGCTCCCCCAGGCCCTCTTCTGCTCGGGGCCCCGGGATGGGGTCCGGGGCCCCTCTGGCCACCTTCACGGGGAGCGTGATGGCGCTCCCCGACTTCCGCTTCGGCTGGGGGTGCGTGACGGCGCGCCCCCGCTCCTGCCTCTTCACAGGGCCCCGTGATGAGGTCTGGGGCCCCATTTCACCATCTTCACGGGGAGCGCGACGGCGCCACCCCATTCCTCGTTCCTTCACGGGGAGCACGACGGCGCTCCCCGGCTTGTCTTCGCTGCCGGGGGCCCCGGGATGGGGTCCGGGGTCCCCTTTCAACAGCGGCCGGGGGTGTGCGACGGCACCCCCCCCCATTTTAAAACACCAAAAATGAACCAGGCTTCACGGGGCCCCGGGATGAGGTCCGGGGCCCCTTCCTCTTCAGAGAGGGGGAGTGGGCGACGGCACTGGGGGCACAGTCTCAAGCAGTTGCGGAGCTCCACGCGCTGCGTAGCTGCTTTCCCAAAGGTCGCCATCCTTTGCCCTGTGATATCTTGGGCCCCCAAGGGCCGATTTTCATCATTCTTGTCTCATTCCGCTCCTGGTGACAAGCCCTTGCCACCAGGAGCACTCTCCTTAGGCCTCCTGGCCTGGAAGGGTCCCAGATCATCAGGGAGCCCGTCCCACTGACTCCTGCGCCAATCTTTCCTCTGGGTTCCCTCTTTTCCTTCTGGGCAGCGCGCTCTCCTTGCGCTAGCCCAGTCCTTCCCCCAACTAGTCCTCTGGAGGGGTAAGGGGGCCAGCTTGCCTGGCCCTGGCATTCGCCTCGCTGGCCTGGAATCCTTCAGGGGCAGAGTCCCTGCCCCAAGGGCAGTCAGGAGGTTCTTCCTTCCAGTTGTCCATGACGCCCGTCTGCAGTCCCAGTGTCCAGCAGTGAAGCACAGCCAAGAGAGAGAGCTCTCCCCTGTGCAAGACCTTTTAAGTGGGGGCGGAAGTGTCCAGCAGGTCTGCACCTCTGGCCTATCCAGATGTGCCACATCACTTCCTTGCCCCCGTCCCCTCCTTCTTGCACAGTCTTCTGTGATTGTCAAGATGGCATCCTCCAGGAGTTAGTTGCCACATGTGCTCTGAAAGTCTCAGCCCCTCCTCCCTAACATTCCTCGCAGGGCTTCTCCAGCCTGCTCCTGGCACGGAATGACAGCTGGCTGACTGATGCAAGGCCCTGCTCCAGCAACTGGACAGAGCAGTAATTGGCCCTAATCCTGAGCTGAGGCAGAAAAAGATGACATCCCTGGATGACCCATAAGTTGTACAACTATGCTCTTGTAACCTACTGCATCATTCTTTTCTTACAGGTTATAGTGTACTTTGGTGTGACTCTGGTCTCGGTGGACCCCAGAGAACTGGAGTTACACCCTAGACCCTTCTTTCCCATTGACATTTAATGGAGTATCCCCCCAATGCAAATATCTCAAGCACCCTGACATTGGCATTGAACTAGGTGTCCCTACAGTGAAAAGACAGTAAGCAGACTGACTCTCCCTCACATGTATACACCCCTCTCATGAGACCTACTCCAGGTCACCACCCACTCTGCATAGTTCCTCCTGCACCAGAACTACCTAAGCGCAGTTCTTGGTCTGCGCACACTAGGAATCCTCCCACAGCCCTCACATGGGTGCACATCCACGCGCACACATGATCACATGTAACCTGCCCGGGGCCTCCTGCCCTGGCTGCGCCACAGCAGCCTTTCCTTAGCACGGCGACACCAGTGGTAAACATGCGCAGTCCATTTTACCATGTGTTTATTGTGCGGGAGTCACCTCATAGGAGGCTTCCTCACAGTAAACAGTCAAAAACCAGGTGGTCAAAAATCGAAAAATCAGGGCAGACCTGATGGTCAGAACCGTCCTCTAACAGTCACAATGCAGCAAGCAGCATGCCCAGGCCAGCCACAATGCAAGAAGGGTGTGCGATCCCTCCTCAGAACAGTAAATACTCCTGTGCACAATGGATTACTCTGGCAGTGTGCACCACGCAGTATGGGGACCCCGTCCGGCGCTCCTGCAAGTGTATCTCTAAATTGCTGAAGTGTGGTCCCCCTAGTTATAACGAAATGGGCCTTTGAAGTTGGGGGTGGGTCAAAGGGGTACCCTTTAAACCACAGCTGTCTCCCCTAAATCTCAGTCCTGTCTGCCATGGGGCCCCAGAACATAGATCCTTATCTTTAGTAGGGCCATGATCTGGCTTCAAAAGGCCAAGTGTCAAAAACCTCTCTCTCCATTCTATCCAGCCAGGCTCTGAGATGCCAGAGCTCTGTCGTTTTGGTTGTCCAAGCTTTCTAGATCTCGCTGGGGAATGCACAGATGTGTTTTCCTCCAGCTCCCAGTGAAATTAAGCTTGAATTGAAAAGGCACACAAAAGGGATTTTAGAACATGTAAATACCCACTTTCTAGAATTGGCATTTCCAAGGAATGACGGACAAAGCTACCTTTAGCATTGGAAAGGGTTTGTCATAGGGAACTTAATGATAGTAAACATGATGAGGCTGCTCCACTGTAATCCACTATTGCAGCTAGGATTATTTATAAGCTTTCCCCAGTATTAACCTATGGGCAGAGCAGTCTCATTGGCAGTAAAAACACACATGGGCATTCTTCACTCCATGGGTACAAGTGCCCTGGCACACACACAAGCCTGCAGGGGCAGGCTGGACACAAGCTTTGAGAACACCTCAAGGGTGCAAGTGCAGTCATACAGGCCTGCTGTGTCATGCTCAGAACATATATACAAATCCTAATGTGCAAGTGTGCACATACTGGCAAGTTGTGACAGGCTTCGTATACATATGAAAACACTAGTGTTCAAGTGTGCACATACAGACAAGCCTTGTGAGGCTCAGTATGTACATGAAACCACCAGTGTGCAAGTGTGCACATAAAGGCAAGCCATGCCATGCTCAGTATATACATGAAAACACCAGTGTGCAAGTGTGAACATACTGGCAGGCGTCCTTTCCTAAATTATGTAGGGAGGGAACGCACGCATTTTCCCACTGTACCTACAGTGGCAAAGTGCCCAGGGCCCTAAGGACCCTCTAACAGGATCAACCAACCCTCAAGAAAGAGCCAATCTCCTCAACAGAGAAGCCCATGTGTGGGTTCTCCCCTACCATGGCATGGGACACTCTTGTATACCTGCCCTGCTTTCTGCCTACCACCTGCTCCACCCTCTGGGGGTGCTCCAGGGGTAGCAGAAGGCCTACTCAGGGCTGGTCCCAATGGGGAAGATGCCACCCTGAGCATAGGTGCACCTGTGCCTGCACAGGTATGCACTACTAGGCCTATTACATGTTGGTCAGGCTGCTTGTCATACATTTCAGCATACCCTCAAATACGCTTGCATCCAGCTTCCCAATCAACATCCTCATGTTTCGTGACTAAAACACCCAACAAGAAATCTGAAGATCTGTCAGCGCTACGTTCCCTTGATCATCATCCTCTTTAACATCTTCCAGGGGATCCTTGCCACTTAATTGCCCCTGACAAAGCTACTTAAACTTCCTTGATTTGTTTTTAAGCTTTTATTATTGAATGTTATCGGTATGTCAAACAGAAAGTTAAATTTTGGAACGATAATCATTTTCGGTAAATGAACACATCAATATGTAGACAATGGAAGATGGCACCATTTTTTTTTGTTATTAATCTATTACTTTCTTTGGTGACCTTCTTTAAATTGACCTTCGCCATTTTGAATTCCCAAATATCTCAAACCCTCTTTGCTTTCTCCCCCTTCCCAAGTGCAGTTCCATGTGATCGGTCCACATTAACTTGATTTCCCTGAAAATGCTCCAAAAACCCTGACTTACTCCTGAATTTCTAGGATTGCATCATTAACACCTAATGTTTAGATAATGAGGTCATCCACATATAGGGCAACCTTTTGCATAACCCCTTCCAAGAGAAAGGCACTTGCTTTTCATTCAGGCAAAGACTCTGCGCCAGCAGCTTGATGTACAAGTTAAACAAGAGCGGCATTAAGGGCCTAAGGGGCATCTACTTGCTCCGTCAATTTGCCACTTATCAAAATGCATGCCTTAGGGGAACTATAAATCGGCTGAATCCCTCTACAAAAGGTCGTTCCCAGCCACACATGTGCTATAACCTCTGCCAAGTACTTCCAATTCATCTCATCACATGCCTTGGCGGCATCCAATGTTACCGCCACTCGGAGGACCGAAAGGTCATAGCCATATCTACAGTCCTCACTAACGTGCAAGTCATGTATATATCTCCCCGGCACGAACCCTTTCTGACACTCATGAATCAACCCACTTGCTACCTTAGTCAATCTCTTCCAATAATTGGGGCAAAAATTTGATAATCACAATTTAAAAGCAAGATTAGTCTGTAGGATTCACACCTGTCTGGGGGTGGGGGGTTGCTTATTGGCTTTTAAAATCAAACTAATGTTTGCTTCACACGAAGTGGCTGGTATTTGGACCTTCCCTCCCATAATACCATTAAATAGACCTTTCCAGGTTAAAATAATTATATATCTATCAAAATGATGTACAACTCTACTGGTATCCCATCCGTCCTCGGAGATTTCCCTTTCTTAATGGAGTTCAATATTATATACATTTCCTGTGTTATTTCCTGCACTAGACTCATCTGCTATTCCTAGCATAACAACACTCAGTCGTCCGTTTAGCAATTGCCTCAAACATGTAGGGTCCAGGTTATTTCTTTCTTGATGAGTTTCTGAAACAAAATCATAAAATGTTTTACCAATATCCCTTGTTGTTCTCCAGGCTGTATCTATTACCCTTTATTTCTCTTATTTGGTTCCTAGTTCAATCAGCCTTCGTTTTCCACGCTCACAGTTTCCCATGCTTTTCACAGTACTGAAAATGGCTGATTTTACTGGCTTCCCACTTCATTACATAGTGCCCCTCAATATACACTTTCAAGACCTACTGGGAATTCTTCAATGCAGCTTCTACCTCTCATCTTCTCCTGACCTCCAAATTGCCTTCCTCTAAAACACTCTGCAATGCTACAGTCTTCTGCTCCATACTAGTAATCTCAATCCTCCTCTTCCTGTTCAGAAAACAAGTCACACTTATAACCTGACCTCTCAGGAAGGCCCTGAAAACATCCCACACTACATGGATATTTGCTGTGCCTATATTCACATCAAAGAAAGTCACAGGTCTGCAATTCAGCCTTCGAATCACATCTTCCAAATAAAGCACCCTCCTGTCCATAGTACATCTCCTTCCTTGTCTCTGTCTTGATAACTTAAATTTCAGATTGTTAGACCTCGCATTCCTGGCGTGGTTTCCGCTGACTTTTTTCCCTTCTTTGCCTGATTTGCTGACTTTTTTTTGCTGGCTTTAGGAGTCTGGGCAGTTTAAAACTGCTAACCAGCACCAAAGTGCAAGTGCTCTGTACTTAAAACATGGTAAAGTTGGCTTATCCACAATTGGCCTATTTAATTTAGTGATAAGTTCCTAATAAAGTGCACTACATGTCCAGGGCCTGTAAATTAAATGCTACTAGTGGGACTACAACACTGATTGTGCCACTCACTTTAATAGCCATTTAAACATGTCTCAGGTCTGCCATTGTAGAGCCTGTGTGTGCAGTTTTAAACTGCCATTTCAACCTGACAAGTGTACCACTTTCCAGGCTCAAGCCTTCCTTTTGATTACATGTAAGTCACTGCTAAGGTAGGCCCTAGTTAGCCCCAAGGGCAGGGTGCAGTGTATTTAAAAAGTTGGTCATGTACTTTCAAGTTTTTCATATCCAGGTAGTGAGAAACTCTTAAATATGTTTTTCACTACTGCAAGGCCTCTCTCTCCCATACTGTAACATTTGGATTACCCTATCACATCGTATAAGTGTCATTTCCAATTGGGAAGAGATTGGACTCCAAAGTTTGGTGTCTTTGGAATCACAATTTAAAATCACAACTTATGGTGAGATCGGATTTTAAATTGTAGTTCTGAAAATGCCACCTTTAGAAATTTTACATTTTCTTACTTTAACCATCTGGTGCCTTCTGTCTGTCTCTGAAAACATGTATGGGTGGGTGACAGCTGGCCTCCTGGGCATTCCCTATACACAGCCACACACAAAAGAAGCTTAGGTGTGACTGACGGACCATCCACAGCCTGATGGGCCATCCTGGACAGGATGGGAGGGAGGAGTTGACACACCTGAATGGGCTGTGTCCTGATCTCACACAAAAAGGCTGCATAACACCCTGTAGCGAGTCTGGAGCCAGGGCAGGGACTGTGCATTCCAAAGACCTCTCTTTGAAGTCTTTCTCACTTCAAAGGCACCACAAAGGGTATAAGAACTGGACCTCAGACACCACCAAGTCAATACACTTCTGGACCTATGGATACTCTGCCAGGAAGAAGGACTGTCACTCTGCTAGACTCCTGCTCTGCTGACCTCCTGCCTCATGCCCTCCTTGCCAGGTAGTGAGAAGGACTGGACCTGAATCTCTTTAACCCAGAAGCTGTGTGACCCCTAGGACTTGTTGGCTTTACTCCTGTTCTTTTGAAGTGTCTGGGGCACAAAAGACTTACCACATACCTGCTACGGCTCATGACCCCCAAGAGGTGCCACTCCATTTGTGGCGCCTTAGAAGTGGTTTCTGGCTCCTGAAATCAAGCTTTTGGGCTCTTTGCAGCCGCAAATGGGCCCACTTGCACCAGAGCCATGCCACTTTGCATGAAGAATCAGCGCAAGCCGCTACGTTTGTCTCTATGCATAGCAAGAGCATTGCCGCTTACAACTGCGAGGCTCCAGTCAGCCCATTCGCAACATCCAGCCAACTCTTCGTGTCCACGGACCACAGCCAGCAGCCCTCTCCCTGCTTCCAGGGAACTTCTTCCTCGCAAACGGGACTCTTGGCTCAACTTCTGAGAAGGTAAACTTGAGCCGGACTTGTCTGGGACTGGATCCAACCCGCAAACCATCAAGGTTGGCCTGAACTTTTGGATTTAACACAGTCTAGCGCAACTACATATCCTCGGTTGACGCTTTTTGCTGTTAGCACTATATTGCATTTTAATCTGTTATTGGAGTTTTGTTGTTTTGGTCTTGTTTTACTCATAAAAGTAAACTCTATTTTTCTAACTAGGAGTGGTGTCTTTTTGTATGGTGTTTTCACTGCTTTATGGTTTAAGTGTTGCACAAATACTTTACACATTGCCTCTTAAATTAAGACTACCTGCTCTGTGCCAAGCTACCAGAGGGTGAACACAGGTTACTTTATTGTGCGTATCTGACTTACCCTGACTAGGGCTGTGGTTCCTGCTTGGACAGGGTGCATACCTCATCCAAACAGAAACCCAACTTCTAACACAGATAAACTACTGCATGATCCGAAAGGAGAACAGGACAGTGCTCTAGACATTGTACATTTCCTACTTCCCTTATATCCAATAAAAAGTAAACCCTCTTGCGTGGCCTGACTTCATTCTCCAAATAGCACACAACTCCAGCTCTTGCATCAGAGAGGACAAAAACGACTGTGATTTTGGAGACTGTACTTATGAACATTTTGTTGACCTTTCTAATCTATTATCAACAAGAATATTAAAATCTTCCCCAAGGCTACAGTAGAACTATAGTCCAACAAATCAAGAGCTCTTAACATGACTGGACCGTCCTCATTTGGGCCATAGAAACCAGCAAACACTATCTATAGGAAACTGGCTATGTATATACAATATAAAAATGAGATATAGTGTGCACAGAGTCCAGGGGTCCCCAGAGCCTTAACAGAGGCTAAAGTAGATAATAATAATGCTCTCTTTTGTGGTAGTGTGATCAAGCAGTTAGGCTTATCAGAGGGTAGTACAAAGCATGTGGTGTACAGACACAGGCAATAAAGGAAGTACACACTCAATGACTAACTCCAGGCCAATGATTTTTATATAACAAAAATATATTTTGTTACTTTATTGCTAGAACCACAAGATTCTGATTGCAGGTAGGTACATTTGCAAGTAAGTAGCAAGCATATGTATCAACATCACATTGTTTCAATTTGGCAAGTTAAACGGTTTTCAAATGGCAATAATCTGATTTAAAAGTTGACACTTCAATTTTCAAACATAGTTCTAGGGGGAAAGAAAACTTAATACAGTTTTGAGGTAAGTACAAGACATACAGGTTTAGTCTCTGGGGGTTAGGATGTCCACAGGCTTTGGTTCAAGTTAACCACAAACACCCACCACCAGCAACACGGAACCGGCCAGGTGCTGAGGTCAAATTTGCTTCAAGATTTAACTTGGGCAGCTATGAAAACTGGGGGCACTCGGAATTGGACCTGCCAGCAGATAAGTACCCTTGTCTTTGGAGGGCAGACCTAGGGGGTTTAACACACCGTCAGCAGCACAGGGGGGGGCTGGGTGCAGACTGCAAACTCAGCGTTGGGTTCCCAATGATTCTGAATAGGTGGACCCCGTGGGTCACAAGTGGGCTGCAGGCTGGGTCCAGGAGGTCGGTTTAGGGAAACCACAGGCTGGACGGAGAGGAGGGACACCTGCTGCACATTGCTGCACCGGAGGTCGGGTTCCCCAAGGCCAGGAGGTTGCGGGTGCAGAGTACTTTTTGGTGTCTGGTATCTTCATCTGGATCCTTCACAGGCGGGGTGGGGCCTCTCTGGATTTAGGTTGCAGGCGTTTCTGCATTGGTCAGGAGGGGTCAACCCAGAGTGGACACTAAGTCAGAATCACCTGGGGACCTGCTCTAGATCAGAGGGCCACCTGGACACAGGCCATGGGTGTCGGGTGCAGAGTGGACAGGGCTCGCAGATCTGGGGCAGTAATGGAGTCCTTTGATAGAGTTTCTTTGTGGACAGGGCCGCTGCCCTCGGGAGATCTTGGTCCTCTGGCGGGCAGACAGTCCTCTTGGGGTTTTGAAGAGGTTACTGGTCCAGCAGGACATGTCGCCTTTTTTTGTAGCAGGGGCTTCAGAAGCCTTAGATAGGTCGACAGGGCTTGGGCCAAGTCAGTTGGTGTCTGCAGTCTTCTCTGCTGGGGATCAGCTTAGCAGTCCTTCTTCTTTCTTTTTGTGTCTTCTTGAGGTTGCCAGGAATCTGGTGAGCTTGAGTCAGGATAGCCCTTAAATCCGGGATTTAGGGGCACTGGAGGGGTCAGGGGACAGTAGCAAATGGCTACTGACCCAGAGGGTGACTGCACCCTTCCAGTGTCCACTCCCATTGGGGAGGGGGACACACAACTAACCCTATTGGTCCCTGTCCTCCAAACCAAGATGGAGGATTCTGCAGGGAGGGGTTCAATTCAGCTCTTCACCAGCTACTTTTCTGCCTCCACAACTCATCCCAGACTTGCAAAGGACTACTTTGCGGCCCACATGATTGTGAATTGAAGACCCTCATTTTCTTGTCCTTCCCTCATACTCCCTACTAAGTGACCCCTACACCCACCCCTTCACCTCCCCCTGTGCTCCCTCACCCTGGGGAGCCCTCCCCTCTACTTTCTGTAACATTATCTAAATGTCATAAATGCACCCTTTATCCTGTTGGGCCAAACAAACTAAATGCGCCACTTTACATTCCATCATCATATTACATTTTGCCAGTTTTAATTTGCTGAATAAACTGACCTACCTCCTCTAGATCCATAAATTATGCATTTTGTCCTCATGCATTACTTTCAGCAGTGCAGGTAATCTCAAATTAAGTCTTGCCCCCAGCTCTCTCAGTTCCTCCATTTGTTTGCCCAGCTCCAATTGCCTGTCTTGTGTCTCTCTAGATAGATCAGAACGTATACTGAAACTTAGATCATCCCACTGTAGTGCTTTGGACTTGAACCCAGCTCCCAGAATCTGCTCCTTAACGCTATGAGTCATGAAGTTCACTAGAATCTTTCTAGGTCTTCTTTTCCCTTGACTCAACTTAATCCTAATCTTTATCTGGGTCCCCATATAACACTCTGCTTTTTAGAAGAGTCACCACAAAAGCCTTTAAATCTTCCCATTGTACACCTTCTTTTACATTGAGGATTCGCATATTATTCTTCCTCTCATTATTCTCAAAACTCTCCATCTTCTCTAGAACCTCCTTTGTTTCACCCTCACAATCTCTGTTATATTCACCTCAGTTACCTTGCTGAGCTCCCTGACAACTTGATCTAGTGCCTCAGTTCGCTCAGTCAGGCTATTCTACTTATTTCCAAGTGCCTTACAAGTCTCCTGTATCACCTTTTGATTTGCTACTGAAATCTCAAACCCCTTCTCCATCTCTAGGGAGATATTTAGCAAGATTCCTTCAGATCCCGGCATCATCACTATCTGTGGCCCCTACCTTCTTCTGCAAATCATACACTGCACCACTTGTCGCTCCTGCATCCCTGTCCTGGTCCTTCAGCTTCTCTGTTTCCTCCCCCTCATCCTGTCGCAGAACTCCCTATCTATTCAATGTGCCTATACCGCCATTGCTGACCTGTACACCCTCCTTGCTGATGGACTGGGGGCCACCGCTGCTCTGCTTTGCACTGCCATCTCCTCCACCACTCTAAGCGGACTCTATGACCCTAGCAGCATTAAGATCTTCCGACCTATCTAATTGTTTTCCCGCCACATCTAAGCTACCAGTGCTCTCTCTTCTGCACACTGCCGCCAATAGCAAACGTAGGGAAGATACTACTCTATTTAACCAATCATGTGAATGCGTAAATACTACATTCGTAGTTTTGTCAGTGTATCCAATCGGCAATCAGCCAAATGTCATAAGAGAAATTTCAAATACTCTGATACACAGAGCACCTCATGCTGTCGTGCATGGAGTTGGACCGAATCTCCCTTGAGGAACACAGAACCTTTTCGCAATGAAGTGCTATACTGACTGTCAAGGATCGTTGCAGGACGAAGGGCTGACGAAAAGACAGAAAACGAAGCAACTTGCTTGTCATCACTGCTCACATTCAAAAACTTTAAAAATGTCTAACTTCCTGTAAAATTAGGTATCTTTGCAAGGTTCATACATAGTAGTGGCATTTCTATACTTACCTGATTTAAGAGACAACTTCTCAGAAGCGTAGCTTGAGGCAGAGCCATAGCTTCTAAGTCACTGTTTTTCCGCCCGAATCCTGGCATAATGAATTGGTCAGAACGTCTTCAAAGTGAATTTGTGTCTTCAGAAAATGCTCAAAGTAACCATGCACAACTGAAGCTCAGTCGGGGAAGCACAATAAACGCTCCCCGATCAGGTGCTGCTTCTCTTGGTCGAATACAGGTCAGGCAGGTATTCCTCGGCAGTCCAGTGCTGGGACAGGAGACCTGCATGCCCTCGAAATTCCGCTTTCCCGGACTTGAGGCTTTGATCGATGTGTATAGCAAGAGATATCTATTTGCAGGAGCGTAACAAGGGGCCCCGCGGTGCGGGGGTTGGGGGAGGGCCCGAGCTCCAGGGGGCGCTTCTCAGCACAGTACTCTGTGCACGGGCGGGAGGCCCCTGGCTCGTTCAGGGGGGCCCTACAGTACTCTGCAGGCCCCCTCTACGTTTCGTTACGCCACTGTTTACTTGCACAGATATGCCAAACGTTTTCTTGGTGAGACGTTGCAGTAACTAACTTATTACTTGTTCATGGTCACTTCCCCTCACCTTGCCGAGCACCAGAACCAACAAAAGGCCCGTGCATATCGCCAGAGCTAAATCCTAGCTCCAAATAATACAAACTATTCCTCAGCATTAGCAGTAACACCTTCCTTATATTGAAAACACGCCTCTTTTCACACGCACATTACATGCCCTTATCTGTGCGACACTGTTCTTTCGACATTAGCTACTACTTTTGCAATTGTTTTCTGTTGTGTGATATGTACATTACAGCATACTGACTTGTTAATATACTTAAAACGTGCCACGTAGTGTAATCGCTTATTTTCATAAGTAATGCTTTGTGCACCGTGTCGTGATCGTGATCGTGTAGTGATTGTGTCGTGAGAAAGGAAGCAAGACAGGGCAAGGTTTCATAGTGTATCAGACATGCCACTAAAATGACTGGTCGTGGAAAACCTGCACTTAAATCTAAAAAGAAAATCAGAAATAATTAACTAAACTTTAGCTCAGCGACATAATTGTGTGAATGTGCCCTCTCGGGTACCTATAAACTCTTTAACCCCACGACCTAACACTAAAGCAAGCCCGAAGGAGAAAATCCCAAAAGGATAACGAGAATTAAACGGTTCACAAAGACGAGTTGCTAAATATATTTGTATATATATTTGGACTAAACAAAAGAAAGTAACAAACAATTTAGTAAAATGAGACGTGACATTGAAAAAGCAAGAGATACAGATGTCCCTGCATATTCTTTAGAGTGACGCTCCCTGTTGAAAACACACATTCAAATATATAATTTAAAAATAGACTCGACAGATGCCCAGCAAAAGACATAAATTATTACTTATCTATATATAGATTATAGTTTAATTAGCAGTTACAGTTTACTGCTGGCGGTTACGAGAAATAGCTGTCTGTTGCTACAGGCAACTAAGTGTGACGGCTGCTAACCGATGAGTACAGGTGATAACATGAAAGATGCGGTTTTAACACACTGGAATGTTTGCGGGCCAGCATCCGGGTGATTTTGTTTTTCTTTTCTTTTTGTATTTTTAACACGCGGTCCCCGAAGAAAGTAACTGTCTTAAAAAATGGCTGACAGACTAGTCAAATCTGTCATTTACAGAACTTAGAAACGACAGATGTTCAGTATGAAGCGCTATACAAAGGCTGATTATCAAATATGTTTTCCTCCTGCTCAAGTTGCAAGATCTGAGTTTTTGGAAACCGACCTCTACATTTACATGGAAAATACCAATTCAGTGTGATAAAAGGATGAGCTACAACGACGTGCAAAGGAATATCAAGTAATGATGTAAATAGGTGCTATCAATATGGTGGTATTACCCTAGTGCTGCATGCTTTAAAGACAACTGTTTTCCCAAATTGATGTTCCAAACATTGGATCAAGTAGATGTTTTATAGAGGGCCAACTGGAAATGTAATCAGGGACACAATATCATTTCTGTAATAAAACACATATGACAGTGAACTGGCTGCAGCCGCAGTTTTAGAAGCCATATAAATTAAGTCCAGTACTATGCGAGTAAAGGGAGGTTAAAGCGCACACAGCCCCTATATCCCAGAAACTTGTGTAATATCATGAGACTCTTGAACCGCAGAAAGGATGCAGTTACGGGTGTACCTAGAGTTGAACAAACCTCTGCAATGAGGTGTCATTACCACAACAGGATTATACCTTCAGGCTCAACTTAAGTGATAATTCTTCCAACCAATCCAACAGGAACTGGCTAACCTTCCATTTCTTGTGGTCTCTGGTGACAGGTAATATTGCTTAAGGTAGGGGAGAGCAAAGACTTGTGTGAGGACTCCCTCAGGATGAGAAAGGAAATTAACAGAAACGTGGTCTGCCAGAGGTATCCTGGAGATGCTAATAAATACATTCACAATAAATGTCTAACTTGGATTCCAGACTTGGGGCCTGGGTTAGAGGCAAAGGTACTATTCCACAAAGTTGGATGAGTACCCTATCTGTCAGACCGTCGATTTGCCCGTTCTATCATGAGTCGGGCAGACTGTCAACTTTCTGATGATGGTGGTTCGGCAGCCCACATCGATGGCCTGAAGGAGTAGGGCTTACCAATGTAAGAACTTTAGACTGCCTGCCCTATTTAGAGAGGATGGTCTGAGGTTCTTTTTTTCTGTTCACCACCATCAGGGAAAACGTATTACACTATAACAGAAAGGAATTAATAAGTACCCACACACCTTGGGAGAAAACCTCCAGAGTGTCATAGTCATTAGTTATTAGATTTCCAAAAACAAACTCCTGCTCTGGGAGCCTGTTGAGTTCTAACAATGGAGAGTCTTGGTCTATTATGAGATCATCATTAACTCCTCCAAATGTCGCAATTACAGTGTTTACTGTTAATCAAGGCATTTTATCAATAGCCCAAACTAAATCCATCCTAAGATGCCAACTCTATCCATCAAGCCACCATGCAGAGGTGTACCCACTTGCTTTGTTCTGCTATGCAAATCTTTAGAGTGCACTATCTCCAAGGCAGGTATCCTGGTGCTGAGCAGGTGTGAGTTTAGCCAAAACTAAGACCTAGTGGAAATGCTCAAAAAGTTAGGTTTTCGGCTTCTTACAGAATTCAAAGAGCGAGGAGAAGGCTCTTATGTATAGTGGCAGGTGACTGCATGCATAAGGAGCTATATAGGTGAAGGGTCTACAGATGGATCT
This sequence comes from Pleurodeles waltl, assembly GCF_031143425.1. Classification (NCBI taxonomy): domain Eukaryota; kingdom Metazoa; phylum Chordata; class Amphibia; order Caudata; family Salamandridae; genus Pleurodeles; species Pleurodeles waltl. The sequence goes on from NC_090442.1 coordinate 571,918,900, forward strand.
GGTTTTATGTAAAAAAAAGTAGGATTCCAGATGCACAGAAGTGTCTGGAAGGTTTGTGGGCCAGTGTTATGTAGTGCCATGAAAGAGTGGACAAGGAGTTTGAATTGTGCTAATTTGTGTACAGTGGGAGGGGGCAGTGGAGGTCTTTCAGGTGTGGTGTGATGTGAGTGTAGCATGAGAGATTGATAGTGACTCTGCCCTGCAAGTTCCGAATGGTCTGCAGCCTTCTGGTGAGTTTTTTCTTGATCCCAGCATAGTAATGATCCCGTAGTCCAGCATGCTTGTGACTAGGGAATGCAGAAAGGTTTTCCCGGTACTGACTGGAAGGCATTTGAAAATCATCCTCAACATTTTCATGTTATAGCAGCATGAGGCAGTGACAGCGTTGATTTGGGCAGTCATGTCAATTTTTTTTGTCAATTACCATCTCAAGGTTCTCGTCATGGGTGGTGGGGTTGGGTATTGGTCCAACATTTGCTAGCCTCTTCTCAAAGATCTCAGATAGTTGGTCTTCATTCAGTTGGCAATTTCAGTCATGCAGGCATTGAACTTTGATCCAAGTACTGGGTGTCTTGTCCCTGAGGGAGAGAATGAGTTGCATCTTGTCAGCACAGGAGAAGATGTTGATGTTGTGAGAGAGGATGATGTTGGCAAGAGGGTTCATGTATCTGTTGAAGAGAATTGGGCTCAGGGAAGATTCTTGAGGAACTCTGTGGATGAGGTCACAGGTGTCAGAGGTATATGGTGCCAGGTTGACTTACTGGGTTCTTCCAGTCAGGAAGGAGCAGATCCATCGGAGTGGGTGTCCTTGAATTCTGATGTTGAGTAGGTGTTGAATATGAATGGGGTGGGAGACCGCCTCAAAAGCTTTGGAGACGTCCTGCTGGATGAGAACCGCTGTGTCTCCTCCATCCAAAGTCATGCAGATGTCATCTGTGGCGGTGATGAGGGAACCTTCCATACTGTGGTTGGGTCTAAAACCCGGCTGAGTCGTGTCGAAGAGTTGGTGGTCATTAAAGAAGTCAGTAAGGTGTCTGATAGACCTGATAGCCTTAGGGTTGTCATCCCCCAACTTTTTGCCTGCCTCCCTCCATTTTTCGGACCCTATTTTTGCTAGTTTTAGGACTCTGCGCACTTTACCACTGCTGACCAGTGCTAAAGTGCACATGTTCTCTCCCCTAAATATGGTAACATTGGTTCCTACCCAATTGGCATATTTAATTTACTTGTAAGTCCCTAGTAAAGTGCACTAGAGGTGCCCAGGGCCTGTAAATTAAATGCTAGTAGTGGGCTTGCAGCACTGATTGTGCTGCCTAAATAAGTAGCCCTTTAACCATACCTCAGACCTGACATTGCAAGGCCTCTGTGTGCAGTTTCAATGCCACCTCGACTTGGCATTTAAAACTACATACCAAGCCTTAAACTCCCCTTTCTCTATATGTAAGTTACTCTTAAGGTAGGCCCAAAGTAACCCATAGGGCAGGGTGATATGTTAGCAAAAGGCAGGACATGTACTTATGTGTTTTACATGTTCTGATAGTGAAAAACTCACAAATTCGTTTTCTACTACTGTGAGGCCTGCTCCTCTCATAGACCAGCATTAGAACTGCCCTCATATACTTTTAAATTGTAGATTCTGATCTGGAAGGAGTAGCCCTGTCATGTTTAGTACAGCCTAAATGGTAAAATAAAATCCTGCTTACTGCTGAAGTTGGATTTAATATTACTATTTTAGAAATGCCACTTTTAGAAAGTAGGCATTTCTCTGCACTTACTGCCATCTGTGCCTTACAGCTTGTTTCCAATCCACGCCTGTTCAGTACTGACTGACAGCTCCCCTTGTGCACTTGACCCAGACTGCCATAAACACAGGACAAGGAGTCACATCTGCATTCACTTGCATACTGAATGGGTCTCCCTGGGCAGGAAGGGTGGAGGGTCTCTCTCTTACACTTCAAAGGCCAGAGGCCTCTCTTCACACAAAGGACTGATAACCCCCCCACACACACACACACACACACACACAGAGGGATCCTGGTAGACAGGACTGGGCTGAAAGGACAACTTGTGCATTTCAAAACCACTTTATGAAGTTTCCCCCACTTCAAAGGCACTTTTGGGAATATATACTGGGTCTCTGACCGCACCAAATCAGGCACTCCTGGATCTACAGCTGTAGTCTCTCAGAGGGACTGCCTGGCTGCCCACAGGACTCATCTGGACTGTTTTGCTGAGAAGGACTGCTGCCCTGCTTGTAGCCCTGCTGCCTGCTGGTCTCTGACTGTGCTGGAGAGACTCTGTCTTTCCCACAGGTGCTCTCCGAGGGCTTGGATTGAGCTTGCCTCCTGTTCTGAAGTCTCAAGACCACAAAGACTTCACCCCAGAGAAGAAAATTCCCATGCGTCGGAAAATATATGCAACGCCTGCAAAAATCGACGCAGCACCTGCCTCCCGGTGATAAAATCACTGCATCGCCTACCAGATCGACACAGTGCCTGCTTCTTCTACCAGCGCATCAAGGATTTTGAACACATCGTCCCTGGGTGTCAAAATATACCTGCATCACAGTGAGGAACCAAGGCTGCGCTCCTGGAAATCTCCATCATCTTGCAGCATGGAAAGAAACAACGCGTAGTCTGTTCTATGCCAGAAAATCCAACACAGCGCCTTATTTTTCAACGCATCTCCTCCTCTGTATCCCCTGTATGTCATTATTTTTGATGCATCCCAGGTGCTGTTTTGTTACAAGGCTACAAGTACTGATTCTTAAGGATTGAGACTCTTTTAAACCTTTAAAAAGTGATATCTTGACTTGTGCATATTGGCTTTTTGTAATTTTTATCTTATTTTATTCAGATAAATATTATCTCTTTTCCTAGACTGGTGTAGAGTACGTTTTGTGGTGTTTTCACTGTGTTACTATATGAGTTATTGCACAAATACTTTACACATTGCCTTCAAAGTTAAGCTTACTTGCGGTATGCCAAGCTACCAGCGGGTGAGCACAGAATAATTTGGATTGTGTTGTGACTTACCCTGACTAGGACGGTGGTCCCTACTTGGACAAGGGTGTAGACCCCTGCCAACTAGAGACCCAATTTCTAGCAGTGTCTGTTGATGCTTTTCTCCAAGCCGGTAATGGTAGCAGGGAGATCGGTCTGTAGTTGCCAAGGTTTGAAGAGTCAGAGGAAGGATTCTTCACTAATGAGAGGGCAGTCATGTGTTTCCAAAGCATCTGGGATAGTTGCAGAAGATGTGGATGTGTTTAGAATGGATGTGAGCATGACACTGATGGGTTGCAGTCCTCTGGAATAGGCGTGGTGGGGCATAGGTCCAACAGAGCCCCTGTGTGGATAGACTTCGTGGTGGAAGCAGTTTCTACTGGAGTGATGATTGGCCATGACATTAGCATTGGTTCCTTGGGTAAGATCTGGAGGCATTTGTCTTGGTCTGCCGGGTCCGGCTGAGGGTTTAAGTTGCTGCAAATGACAGAGATTCTGTTGCTTAAGGATTGAGAGATTGTTGCAACCGCCTGCAAAGGGGTGATGGAGTTCGAGGTGGTTGCTGGTGAGGTTAAGTCCTTCACAATGGTAAATATGTCTTTGTTTCTGTCGGTGCTGGTATCAATATGGTCAACCAGAAAGGCACATTTGGTGGTCTGGATCATTTGGTGGTAGCATCTCAGGACAGACTTGAACATGCTCCTGTCTGGACTGTCCTGGCTCATTGTCTATTTTCACAATAGTTGTTTGCAGGGGCATTTCATCAGTCAAAGTTCCTTGCTGTGTTCGGGCCGGTGAATGCTGACAGCAATGTTCCAGTCCTTGTTAGCCATGCTGTTCCAGTTTCAGTGGGCCGGTCTGGCAGTGGTAGATGTGTGTTGGACCAAGACAGGGATGCTGAACTTGACAAGGTAAGGTCTGTCCAGGAAACTAGTGATGGCTCGTCGACTCGGATGTTGTTGAAGTTGGTAAAAATAGGATCCAGAAGGTGCTTGGTGATGTGGAAAGGTCTTTTTATTCGTTGGGTGAGGTCTAGGCTTCCTAGGTCTTCAATGAGTGCCTTTGAGTTGGGGTTGGAATCGTCTTTCAGGTGGAGGTTCAGGTCTCCGAGTAGGATTTAATTGACAGAGTCAAGGGAGAGTGGTGCAAAGAAGTCCATGATGATGTCAGTGAATTTAGTGTGGGGTACCAGTGGTCTGTAGATAACGGAGCCACTTAGGCTGAAGCTTGCTGTAATGTGGAGCTTGAACAACAGGTGTTCCATGTTGGTAGATGACTTGTCCACGGAAGTGGTGTAGCTGATGGCATTCTTGCTGATTATGGCGATTTCATGTCCGGGCTTGAAAGTTGGTCTTCTCTGGTGATTGTGCAGCCAGATGGATGGCTCTGGCAATATCAGGTGCCGACGCAATGTTCAGCCAGGTTTCTGTGCGGAAAAGTAGGTCAGAGGCATTGTCATGCAGCAGATTGCACATTTCTGTGGGGCGTTTGGTGGGTGAGCGGATGTTGAGAAGCAAGCATGCAAGTGCAAACGTTTGTGGAGGTGGTTGCAGGATTGTCTGAATGTGAGAGAATGAGATGTTGGGCACTGCTGGTGCAGGTGCAGTGAAAGTAGGGTATGGGCAGGTGCATGAAGATTTGCAGAAAGGGAAGGGGAATGCTCAAGTGGTGCATCAAGGTGTGGATGGTCACATCGGCTGAGGAGGAGAGAGGACTAGGGCTCCTGGAGTTACATGTGGGCCAGGCACAGACATAATTGCCTTTGGCATGCCCACTGTGCATCTGGAAGGGGTAAAGAGTAGGAAGAACGAGTTACTTACCTTCGGTAACGACTTTTCTGGTGGATACATTAGCTACCTGTGGATTCCTCACCTAATGAATACTCCCATGGCGCCAGCATTCGACAGAAATCTTCTTACTAGTCTCTGCACGTCGACGAGGACGTCACTCTAGCCCACGCGACGCCGTCTGACGTCATACAGGCAATAAGAGGTCCTCGACGACGTGCCGACGTCAGTACCAATCATTTTTTACGTGCATGAGAACAACCAGGCAATGCAATGAAAGAGCAAGGCAACATCCCATTACATTGTAAAAATACACAACATTGCATGAATAACTGTAAATCTTTTATATATATATATATATAACTCTCTCTTTTTAAAATATATATACACATCAAGTATATACACAAAGATATATACATATATACATATATATAAATATAATATATACAACATCTATTGCACCCTCAAAGACCAAGAGGAGCGTACTCAAGGATTACTTGGTAAGACCAGAAAGGCAACGGGGAGGCGGGTGGGACCGTGAGGAATCCACAGGTAGCTAATGTATCCACCAGAAAAGTCGTTACCGAAGGTAAGTAACTCGTTCTTCTGATGGATACAACTACCTGTGGATTCCTCACCTAATGAATAGAGTCCCAAAGCAGTACCACGCCCGGCGGTGGGTGCCTAAATGGTCAAACCAAGAAATCCTGCAGCACTGACCGTGCAAAATGGCCGTCCCTTCTAACCTCAGAATCCAAACAGTAATGTTTTGCAAAAGTGTGAAGGGACGACCAAGTTGCGGCCTTGCAGATGTCGACCACAGGAACACCTCTGGCCAAGGCCGAAGTGGCCGACTTAGCTCTGGTGGAATGAGCTCTAATGCCCTCAGGAGGATCCTTCTTTGCCAAAGAGTAACAGATTTTAATGCAAAGAACAACCCACCTGGATAGTGTTCTCTTGTGGACTGCCTTTCCTCTCCTCTTGCCCACGTATCCAATAAACAGCTGATCCTCCAGTCTGAAATCCTTTGTTCTATCAATAAAGAAGCTCAACGCCCTCTTTGGGTCCAGACGGTGCAGTCTTTCTTCCTCTTTGGAAGGATGAGGCGGAGGATAGAACGTGGACAAAGTAATTGCCTGAGCCAAATGGAAAGGTGAAACAACCTTCGGGAGGAAAGCAGCCTTGGTCCTCAACACCACCTTATCCCCATAAAAAGTTGTATAAGGGGGCTTTACTGATAAGGCCTGCAACTCACTCACTCTCCTTGCTGATGTTATAGCTATCAGGAAGACTGTTTTTAAAACCAAATACCTTAAGGGGCAAGAATGCATAGGTTCAAAAGGGGACCCCATAAGGAAAGTCAGAACCAAGGACAAATCCCATTGCGGCATAACGAATGGCTTTGGAGGATATTTATTTAGAAGACCTTTCAAGAATCTGATAACAATAGGGGATTTAAATAAAGATGGTTGGTCTGGAAGACATATGAAGGCTGACAAGGCCGATAAATAACCCTTAATGGTAGCCACTGCACAACCTTTCTGCGCTAGAGACAGAGCAAAAGACAAAACGTCCGATAGATGAGCATGCAAAGGATCAATCTGCCTCTCTCCACACCACGCAACAAATTTAGACCATCTATTAGCGTAGATAGATTTAGTGGAGTGTCGCCTGGCCGCTAATATAACATCCACTACCTCAGGCGGGAGAGAGAAGGAACTCAGGTTGCCCCGTTCAAACTCCAGGCATGTAGGTGCAGACTCTGGAGGTTGGGGTGTAAAACCTGCCCCTGCGACTGCGAGAGGAGGTCTGCCCTGAAAGGGAGACGGAGCGGAGGGCACATTGAGAGTTGGAGAAGGTCAGAGTACCATACCCTCCTTGGCCAATCCGGAGCTATTAGGATGACTAGAGCCCGGTCCTGGCGAATCTTCCTCAATACTCGAGGAATCAAGGGTATGGGAGGAAACGCGTAAAGCAACTGGCCGCACCAGATTATTTGAAACGCGTCCCCCAACGCTCCCTGCATCGGATACTGGAGGCTGCAGAATAACGGACAATGCGCGTTCTCTCGAGTGGCAAACAGATCTACCCGAGGAAACCCCCACCTCTGGAAGATTAAACGGACTTGATCTGGATGGAGACGCCACTCGTGGTCTGCCGAGAATTGGCGACTGAGACTGTCCGCACGCACGTTCAAGACTCCGGCCAGATGGTTTGCTATCAAGCAAATCTGATGGTCCTTTGCCCAGGACCATAGTCGAAGAGCTTCTCTGCAGAGAAGGTACGACCCCACTCCTCCCTGCTTGTTTATGTACCACATCGTGGTAGTATTGTCCGTCAGGACCTGTACCGACTGACCACGAAGGGAAGGGAGGAAGGCCTTGAGAGCCAGACGTACAGCCCGTAACTCTAACAGATTGATGTGAAACATCTGTTCCTCTGGAGACCAAAGGCCTTTGATCTCCAGATCCCCCAGATGAGCTCCCCACCCTAGAGTGGAAGCATCTGTTATGACTGTGGCCACTGGTGGCGACTGCTGGAACGGCTTTCCTTGTGAAAGATTGTTGCTTGCAATCCACCACTTCAAATCCACAGCAGCATCTCTGGAGATCTTGACAGTACTCTCTAGATCCCCTTTGTGTTGAGACCACTGCCTTCGGAGGCACCACTGAAGAGCCCTCATGTGCCAGCGAGCATGCGTGACCAACAGAATGCAGGAGGCAAACAGACCAAGCAGACGAAGGACCTTGAGGACTGGAACTACCGCTCCATTTCGAAACATTGGAACCAGATCCTGAATATCTTGAATCCGCTGAGGCGAAGGAAAGGCTCGGTTCAATGTTGTATCCAGTACTGCCCCTATGAACAGGAGGCGCTGAGAGGGCTCTAGGTGAGATTTGGGCTCGTTCACCGAAAAACCCAGGTCGAACAACAACTGGGTTGTTGACTGCAGATGATGCGACACAAGCTCCGGGGACTTGGCTTTGATCAACCAGTCGTCCAAGTAAGGGAATACTGCTATCCCCTTCCTTCTGAGTTCTGCCGCAACCACCGACATCACCTTCGTGAAGACTCGAGGTGCTGAAGTGAGACCAAACGGAAGGACCGCAAACTGATAGTGCTGCGATCCCACCACAAACCGGAGATACTTCCTGTGTGACTTGAGTATCGGGATATGAAAGTAAGCATCTTGCAAGTCGACAGACACCATCCAGTCTTCCTTGTTCAACGCCAAAAGCACCTGTGCTAGGGTCAGCATCTTGAACTTTTCCTGCTTGAGGAACCAATTCAAGACCCTCAGGTCCAGGATTGGTCTCAAACGACCATCCTTCTTGGGAATCAGGAAATACCTTGAGTAACATCCTCGACCCCTTTCCTGCTCTGGGACCAACTCCACCGCGCCCTTTGAAAGGAGGGCTTGTACCTCCTGTTCTAGCAACAGGAGGTGTTCTTCTGAACAATAAGAAGGGCGGGGCGGGATGAGGGGCGGGAACTCCCGAAAGGGAAGGGTGTAGCCTTTTCCCACCATTCTGAGAACCCAAGTGTCTGTTGTAACAGTCTTCCATTTGGTGAGAAAATGCTGTAATCTTCCCCCTACAGGAGAGGAGTGAGTGGGAAATGGTGGAAGCCTAAGGCTGCTTCCCCTGCTGCACCCCGCCAGAGGATGAGGAAGAGGCAGAGTGCTGCTGAGAGGCTCCTCTGGTGCGGACCCTACCTCTCCCTCTAAAAGATCTATAGGGATGGGAAGAGGCAGGTTGCTGATATCTTCCCCGAAAGGAAGAGGAGGAAGAGCCACGCCCAAATCCACGAAACCTCCTGAAAAATCTGGAAGAGGCCGTGGAAGAAGGAGCTTGGAGCCCTAACGACTTAGCCGTGGCCCTGCTCTCCTTAAAACGTTCCAAGGCCGAATCAGCCTTGGCTCCAAACAGTTTGTCCCCATCAAACGGGAGATCCAACAATGTGGACTGTACATCCGCAGAAAAGCCCGAGTTACGGAGCCAGGCCTGCCTCCTTGCCACCACAGTTGTGCCCATTGCTCTGGCTACCGAGTCGGTCGTACCCAGTCCAGTCTGGATAATCTGGGTCGCAGCAGCCTGGGCATTTGAAACAACATCCAAAAGACCTTGGGGAAGCTCTGTAAATGATGAGGAAATGTCATCCATCAGAGCATGAATATACCTCCCCAGGATACAGGTTGCGTTGGTGGCCTTCAACGCCAGACTGCAGGACGAAAAAATCTTCTTGGACTGCGCCTCTAGTTTCTTTGAATCTCTGTCCCCAGGCACCGTCGGGAAAGAACCAGGCGCTGACTTGGATGAACAGGAGGCCTGCACCACCAAGCTCTCCGGCGTAGGGTGCCTAGACAGAAAACCAGGGTCAGTCGGAGCCGCCCGATACCTCCTGGCCACGGCTCTGTGAACTGCTGGGGAAGATGCCGGCCTCTTCCACACCTCTAACACCGGATCCAGCAGAGCGTCATTAAATGGCAAAAGAGGCTCCGCCGCAGCTGAGGCCGGATGTAGCACCTCTGGTAGAAGGTTTTGTTTAGCCTCCACCACCGGCAAAGGCAGGTCCAAAAAACTAGCTGCCTTCCGTACCACTGCGTGAAAGGAAGCAGCCTCCTCAGTATATTCTCCCAGGGACGAAAGATCCCACTCAGGGGAAGTGTCCAGCCCACTGGCCGACTCCAGACCACGCAGCCCATCACCCGAGTCCTCTAGCTCTCCTTCCTCCAGGGCTCGTTGGTACTCCTGCTCCTCTAATACACGGGGAGCACGTCTCCTCGAATGAAGCCGTTGTTCAATACGCGGAGTCGACAATGCCTCCGCCGAAGTCGAAGATCGGCGCCGAAGTCGAAGATCGGCGCCGATCTTCAGAAGCCACCGACGCCGCGTCCGGCGCCACAGGTAACTTCGGCGCCGACGAAAGAGCAGTCGAAGCAGATGGACCCACCGGAGTCACAGGCCGAAATCCCGACGTCGACGGGATGGAAATCCCCGGGGCCAATCCCTCTGAAGCCACCGGAGCGGCCACCGGCGCCGACACCGGCGCCGAGCCCACGTTCCCAAAAGGGAGAAAGGGCATAAAGAGTGCCGGCCGAAGAGGCGCAGGATCACCCAATGAAAAGGCCAAAGGCCCAGCCGGAGCACCCCCTGGAGCCATCTGTTGGAAGATGGCATACATCGCATTCAAGAATGCGGAACTATCGGCTCCAGGGGTGGGAAAAGCCGGATACTGGGGTGCCTGTCTCGGAGGCGACCTCGACGCCGGCCTCGACGTCTGCAACGCCGGAGAAAACACCTGAGGCTCCAATACCTCAATCACCGATGCCTGTCCAGGTGAAGTCGGAGACGCCGGAGAGGGCAACGGCGTCGAAGGATGCGGCGTAACCGTGGGACTGATCTCCCATGTCCTTAGGCGCCGATCCGAAGACCTGGAACGAGTCTCCTTTGAATGACGCCGAGATTCTCTACGGCGCCGGGAGTCTCGATGACGCCGATGTCTTGGTGAAGAAGACTTCTTGTGATGCTTCTCCTTCGATTTCGCCATAAACAGCTTCGCCTCACGTTCCTTGAGGGCCTTTGGATTCATGTGCTGGCATGAATCACAAGTCGAGACGTCGTGGTCGGAGCTCAAACACCAAAGGCAATCGGAATGAGGATCCGTCACTGACATCTTGCCTCCACACTCACGACAAGGCTTGAATCCAGACTTTCTCTGCGACATTATTACCACAGCGAAAGACTACGCAGCAAAAATACACTGTAACCACAAAAGTAACAGTTGCTCCCTCGAAGATAACCGTTTCGAATGCACGGAAAAAAGGGAACTGACGTCGGCACGTCGTCGAGGACCTCTTATTGCCTGTATGACGTCAGACGGCGTCGCGTGGGCTAGAGTGACGTCCTCGTCGACGTGCAGAGACTAGTAAGAAGATTTCCGTCGAATGCTGGCGCCATGGGAGTATTCATTAGGTGAGGAATCCACAGGTAGTTGTATCCATCAGAAATCTAGTTATGTCACTTCCTGTGCAGAAGGATGACAGTAAACTTAGTGGTGTCACCTTCTGTGCAGATGGATACTGGAAAATCCTGTAGTGTCACTTCCTGTGCAGATTGGATGATGGAAAGGCGTACTATTGCTTGGCTTCTTCTTTTAAAGACAAATTTTGGAAAGACATCAGTAATATCACTTCCTGTGCAAATGGACGATGGGAAATCCAGTTATGTCACTTCCTGTGCAGACTGACAATGCAAATAAGTTTCCTTGCTTGGTTTCTTCTAAAAACAGTTTGGCGGGAAACCAGCAATGTCACTTACTGTGCAGATGGATGATGGTAAATTCAATGATGTCACTTCCTGTTCAGATGGATGATGGTAAATCTAGTGGTTTCGCTTCCTATGCAGGTGGATGATGAAAATGAGTCCTCTTGCTTGGTTTCTTCTTTTAAAGACAGTTTTGGCAGGAAACTAGTGATGTCACTTCTGGTGCAGATGGATAATGGGAAATCCAGTGATGGCACTTCCTGTGTAGATAGATGAGGGGAAAACTAGTGGTGTTACTTCCTGTTTAGATGGATGATAGATATGAGTCCTCTTGCTTGGCTTCTTTCTTTGTCTTCCTTCTTCTTTTGTCTTCACTGTCAGAGAATTGCAAGATTATCCTAAAGAAAATTAAATTTCCAGATTTGTGCATGTCGATGAGTGAGTTCAGACAATAAAGATACCATGCAAGTGTAAACTAACGATTCTAGACATTAGCACTTTGTTGCCCTAGAATTAGATCTACATAAACTGAACTTCACTGCAATGTTACAATTGTGCAAGGCCTATGTGTGCTGTGTAAACATATATGCTTAAAGGAGCTTGAGTCATTAATTTCAGGTACAGTTATACAGTTACCTCTTACTTTGTAGGGTGTGCTGAAACTGCTGTTAATCATTCATTAAACATTCTGCATTTAAAGATAGTTCTAAACAATAATTTACCACTGTAGATAACTTGAAATAACTGACTGAATATTTAACAACGTTGACATTTATTAAGTATGATTTCATTTTACAAAAATTCTATTAGAATACTAGAAATTGTGAACTTTTTGTGTTTTAGATGTTAGAGTGCATTTTAAAAGAGTTTTAAACTTTGAAAACTTTAAATGAAGTATGATGTGCATGAACTGCACCTGAAGTTTGCAGAGCTGCTGATGTTTGTTTTTGACTACATGTTCTTATTTTTGTCGCCTAATGTTTGGGAAATTTATGTTTTTTGCCTTTTGTCATTTTTATAAACGGTACTCTGACAGGTTCATTGTTCTTGGGAGACTGTAGTAAAAGAAATGGGAGCCAGTTAATATTTTTTTTTAACTTATTGCCCTCTTTAAACTTGTTGGATATCTTTTGGTAATGCAAGTAGCTTAGACATAGATGATGTATCTTTCCTGAATACTCTCCTTTTGAAGTTATATACACTTTCATTCCAGAGAGACATATTTTCTTTTTCTATTCCATTCACAAGGCAAGGTATATTATGAAATTTGTTAATACAGTAATTATCAATATTTATATATAACAACGTTTTTACAGTATTTACTTTGTTTTAAGAATTTTAATTTTTTGGTTTCTAAAGTCTGTTGGTTTTTGCATTTTCTAAAATGTATTTTCTTTATTCTGGTGGTTTAAAAATGTTTACTGAATTAATCATGTCACTCTTTGGTTGACGTATTTGTTTGGCTGTGTATTCAAAATTAAATTTTAATTGTTCCACAATTTAGCTTCAAATTCTATTTATCTTGTACGTTTTCTGGAATCCACTCATACTCCCATCTCCTTGAAACTTTTCTCCCAGTTCAACCTTACTTGGAGTACTGCTGTCTGTATAGATCTCCAAATAAATGTAATAAAAAAAATAAAAAAAAAAACATAAAATGCTGTGCTAGCAGGATGCCTTTTCAGATGTGTCCTTATTTGAAACGCAATTTAATAAAAAATAAAAAAACGTTCACTTGCATAGTGTCTAAACGGGGGTAGCATGCCGTATATAAAGTATAATTGGAAATGTTTCACCTTAAATTTTATGTCAGGACTAGCTGTGAAGATCAGGCTGTCTTTCTTGACTTTTTATTCACAAGCAGCTATTAAAAAAGTATATAAGCGTTTGCAGAGTGGCCCCCAGCACCCAAAGTTGCCTCTTATGTGGTGGTCCGTCTATGAAAACCGCCAAACAAAAAAGTCTGCAGTCGCCTTCGGGTGAAATATCCTCACTTCTTCTTAGAGGGCAAGGTTGCTCTCATCTCCAACAGTGATGCCAGGATGGCCACCTTTTTGGCCAAATTTGTGCGAGACCCTAAAAAGGGGATAGACCATTCACTGTGTTTGTGTCAGGACAAGCTGTTAGATATAATAGGACCTCTATCCAAGATCCTTGATATGGCGAAGATGCCAAGGTGTCCGGCACCTTGATTTCTCCACAGGCAATGTCAGGATGGGATCAACAGGCTATCATTTTCCTAGGAAAAGCTAATTGTGCGATTTCCACCACAATAACAGTTTAATAAAAAAGGATCCAAAACTGAGAGAGTTAGTGACATCTGAGGGAGGTCCTATTGCCCAAGGGGGTCTCTTCAGAGACCCCTTTAGCAGTTAACTGGGAAAGTTTGTGAGTACATTTAATTACCTAGACAAGGCTTAATCCTCTTGTCATGGATCCATTTTAGTTTGCCTGGGTATAGGAGTTTAGCTTAACTTGCTTGCAGGCCTGTGCCCTTTTATCTAGATAGCAAGCTCTGTTGTATTGTTCATTTTTATTCATTTTAGCATTGCTTGCATTTTTGAAGAAAGGTTTTTATTTCATAATCATTTACCAATCCGTGAAAGCGCCATTAACAGTAATGTACGTACTGGATTAACATCATGTTCTTTGCTTTACGTTGGACAGGAATAGAATGTGAAGCATTTGTTATTATATTGCAGATACAAGTTTGCACACACAATCTAACATTTAGGTACATACCCACGTCAGGGTGTCTGCACGAACAATAACATGTGTCTTATAAAAACAACTTGAGCGACCAAGGCCATTTAGAGGGGGTTCCACCCAGGATAGTCTATCTTTGCAGCAAACCTCAGCCTTTGTGTCTCTATGAAGCCTGATTTGGAGAATGGAGGCCTACCTTGTTCCAAGGTAACGGGGGATGGGGTGCTTCTCATGGACACAACATAGGCAGATTAGGTTTATCATGTCTTGCTCTCTTTAGGATAGAAAATATGTTTTAGGGAGAAATTTGCATGTTCATGTTTATTGCAATGTGTTGGGGTGGTTCATATTAACATCGCTTATATTCACAATCCTGATTTTGTTACTTTTTATTATCCTAATCACTGCAGCTCATGCATTTTATTGCAGATTCCAGTTTTTCAATAAATGTATTGAAAACTATTCTGCATGTTCTTTTCTTGCCTCTGTTTGTGTGCAACAGACTTATTGCTAACAAGAGAAAAGGGGAAGACTTGTTCCACCACGATTTTTCCTGAGCGGTTTCCAGAGTCCCTGCACTAGGCTGCCAGAAACCACCTTTACTATTTGGGTTTTGGTGAGGTGTTGCTACAGAGTCGGAAGGATTGGGCCGACAGCTTCCAACTGGTGTAGGAGTGACTCAATCTCCTACAAGCAAAGGTGCTGCCACCCCTAATCCAACAGTCTCATAGAGATACAAAAGTCCTCACAACACTCTATTAAAATACATTTTACACCATGTGTTTTTGCTGGAGCTGGTCGTAGAAGCGGGTGCTCAACGGGCCATGTCCTCCAACAAGCCTCCAGGGGATTGGGGATATGAAGAGGGCAGTGACAAGGCTCATCCTGTTTTGACAATTTCTACCCCACTAGAAGCAACCCCCCAACAGCGAGGTTCGAAAGGGAACTCGAGAGGCAATGGCTCCTTCAACTTCTCCCAAGGTGAGTGTGCAACCCCACTCAGTGATTAAGCTCGAGGGCAGATTATCAGAATTCCTTCATAGCCGGGAGGCTCTCACATCAGACGCCTGAGTTCTCCAAATAGTGAGGGGTTTCCAAACAGAAATCTACGGTTTTCCATTCCAACCTCAGAAACCAAGACCCTAATATTTCCCCCAACTCAAGCAGACCTTGTGGATTCACATTTTGCTCAAGTCTTTGAGAAAGGGGAGGTCGTCCAAACACAACCGCACCCCTATGGATTTCTCAGCAACCTTTTCCTGGTGGAAAATAAGGACGGGATCAACGCTCTATTATCAACCTGAAGTAACTCAATGAGTGGCTAGTCTTCTGCAACTTCAAGATGGAAGACATCCATCTTCTCAGAGACTTGTTGCAAGCAAATGACTGGATGGTGCGCCTGGACTTGAAGGACGCCTACCTCACGGTTCCCATCTTCTCTCCCCACAGGCGTTTCCTACAATTCCAATGACGGTCATAGATCTTCAAGTTCACCTCCCTTCCTTTCAGTCTGTCATCCGCTCCCTAGTGTTTCACCAAGGTACCGAAACCTGTGGTGGAACATATTAGAGATCCAGAGTTATCAAACTCATTGTCTATCTTGAAGATGTCCTCCTTATGGATCAATGTCCAAAGAGACTGTTGACTCACCTCCAAATGATCATTAACCTTCTGCAGTGACTCTTATTTGTTGTCAACGGGACAAAGTCCTCCCTGGTACCATCCCAGACTTTGCAATTCCTGAGGTTTAAGATGAATGTAATCTAAGCTACGCTGAGTCCTTCATCCTGGAAATTCGGTAAAATCAGACACGCAGAAGAACTCTGGTCAGACCCAGCACCTCTCTAAGATATCTCGCTTGCATTGTGTGTCTTCTATCATAGTCCATATAAGCCAGCTTTCCAGGAACCCTGTACTAGGGTACCTTACCACGCCTCAAGATTTTCCCTCTGCCACTGGGCCTCACCTACTTTCAGTCAATTCCCCTCTTAGAGGAGGCTAAAGAGGAACTGCAATGGTGGATCTCCCATTTGGAATCCCCGAACAGTCAAACAAGTTTTGGCTCCAATCCAATTTGTTGATAGAATCAGATGCCAGCGGCTCGGGTTGGGGAGCATGCTGTGAGGAGTTTTCCGTAGGAGGAAACCGGTCTTCCGCAGAGCAATCCCTTCAATTGCCTTGAATTGATGGCAGGCTCCTCTGCCGTGAAATGTTTGGACCAAGGACAAAGCCCAATGCTGCATCCTGCTCAAACTGGACAATGTAGCGGAAGGCCGCTACATCAACCATCTTGGGGGACCAAGACTGAAGTCTCTCTCTGACTTAGCACAGAGTTTTTGGTCCTACTGCTTTGCCAACCAGATGTCTGCGACAGCAGACCATCTGCCATGGAAATTCAACTAGATAACTGACTAGCACTCACAGCATTGGCAAGACGTCAGCCTGTGGGAACTGCACTCACGTGGGTTCCAAGAGATAGAATCCAAGTGGGGTCCTTTCATGATGGATCTGTTTCTCTCTTGGGTGGTTCATCAACTGGATTGGTGCTGCAGCTGGAGACCAGATCCCAATGCAGTGGTGGCAGGTGCGTTTCTCCTTGGCTGGAGGGAGGAGAAAGGGTATGCGTTTCTGCTGTTCGCCATGATCATGAGGGTATCCACCCAAGTTCGGAGGCAACAGACAGGCCTGGTAGCTGTCACTCTAGTCGGGATATCTCAAGTCTGGTTTCAGGTTCTGATGGAACTTTCTTGGGATTTTCCAAACTGTCTACCCCAGCTTCCAGATCTCCTCCTGGATCCGTGGGGGAACCTTCATCACTTGGTCCTGGAAGGCTGTCTCCATCTCATAGCATGGAGGAATACTGGAAATGCTGGAAAGTCCCAGGGATTTTCAAAGGAAGCTGCTTTTCGGCTCACCAAAGCCTTGTCAGATAGCACCAATGGGTTGGGGTCATCAACGACAACTGGATCCTGTGGGGGCAGACACTGTCCACATCTTGAATTTCTTTGCCTCTCAGGCCTCAGAAGGTTTGGCGCATAAGTCAATTCACACTTCTAGATCTGCCATTTCGGAAGGCCACTTTCCAGTGGACTGTCATCTCATAGGAGAAGACTCTCTGGTATACAAACTCTTTAGAGGCATTAGATCATCCCTTCTGCCTGAACTTAGATACACTACTCTTTAGGACATCAGTAAGGTTTTGCGCTTACTCAAATCCTGGCCTTCAAATAAATATCTGTCAAGGAAGCAGATGTCAGCAAAATTAGCTACCCTGTTGTGCCTCATATCTTGTCGAAGAGTCTCAGATGTGAGAGCCTTGGACATAACAGGGAGAGTATCTACTCCGCATGGAGTGACCTTTCATGTTTTTTGGAGCATGAAATGCATTTCAAAAACTGTCTCAGATCCTATGTTTCCAGATGTTCCAAAGTTGTGTGTTGTAAGAGCAATAAAAGCCTATGAATCTATGACAGAGGAACTCCATCTTCAAGGCGAAAGACAGCTACTCATTGATCCCACTAAATAAAGCAGTTTCCTCTCCTGCTATTGCCAGGTGGGTCAGATGGGCCATACAAGAAGCTGGCTTAGACACTTCTTCTGGCTTAGACAGAGCTTATTCTGTAACAGGGGCTATGGCCTCTAAAGTCTTTTCTTTACAAACTTGTTTAGAGGATATTCTAAATGTGGTGAACTGGTCCTCCGATTCTACATTTGAGAACTTTTATTTTAAACCAGTCCAAAACATGGCATTGCTTATAATGGAGAAGCATTAAACTAGCCTAATCCTTGCCTTCAGTCCTGACATAGAATAAAAAAGTATCTAGCTATTGTAACAGAAAGTGTCAATTCTATTAAGGACATGGAGGAGAAGATTAGCCCATCCCTTACGAGTAACTCTTTTCTACTCGCCCAATAAGGAGGAATTATGCAATGTTACATTCTTTGAAGGACATTTTATGCATTACATGTACATATTTAAATGATTTAATGGCTGATGATTCCTTCTTTCTCATAATGGTTGAAACTGTCTTCTCTTGACTATGAACTGTGATTTATTAAATGATAACGCACCTCTTTTAGGGGATGAAAATGTATGCTGCTGTTGTGTGTCTCAGAGATGGACTCCACTAAACACGACTAAGTCTCCACCGCATCAGATGTGGTTGCAGGAAGAAAGAGGGAGAAGGAGCGTCAGTAGAGAGTCTTAAAGGGCATGCTGAACATGGATTGGATGAACTGTTGTTTCTTTTGATGTTCTTTCCCAAAGTCTCATGGGAAATTAAGTTTGATGGTATGTTCTGCTCACATACTGTTTTAATGACTGCTGGTGAATAAAAAGTGAAGAAAGAACAGCCCAATCCTCGTCTATGTGTCCTTAATATAGGAGGCTGGCTCACCTACAGGTGAGGAACCCTGTACTGAGTCCAGGCAACCCTTAGTGATAGTGTAAGAGGTTCCAGCTAACCAAAGCTCTCAAAGGGTAGCTGTGGAGAGAAGTTAAAACTTATCCACAAGGTTGTAAAGCAGTTGCAAATACCACACAGGTCAGTAAGTGATGTACACACAGGAAAGAACCACACCATTGTTAGAAAAATAATGTATTATTTATTATACCACAAACACTAAACTAACTATGGTATATCTCCAAACCGTAGCAACGAACATACACAAATATACTCAGATGCAGGTAAGGAAAAGCATAAAATAACATGGGCCCATAAGGTGGGAGTGGGGGTGCAAAACATATACTTAAAAAAAATGGAATGCAAAAATCAACCCAAACTACCACCCAAGGACCCTTAGAACTGGGGAAGCACTAAAACACCAAAGGTAAGTAACTAGGATTACCCAAGCATCCGTATGCAGAGTTGTAACCCTGGGTAAGTGTCCACAGGATAATGTGGGGAAGTCCCGGTTGGAGTTTTAGAGTTTTAGGATCCTTCTCAGAGGACCCCAATGAAACTTGTTGATACAAGTGAAGTTCAAGAGTGCCTCCACCCGTGGATACCCAGAGAAGCGGAGTACCTACACCAGGGAGCCCAGGTGTACAGGAGTGAAGTTGTGTTGGAGCCTCCCGTTGAAGTCAGTGGGGACCTTGGTTGTCCAGCTTCTGTCATGACCCATGGAGCAGGTTGCTGGACCCCAGGCATGGATCCCAAAAGAAGAGGACCTAAGGAAAGAGGGGACAGAGTCCACACCACCCAGGGGTTTCCAGATGGTGTAGGGGGTAATGCCCACCCTTCCTGGAGTTGCTTTCCTTTTGGACAGTGGTCGAAGAAGTGCAGCTGTGGAGACCAGGTGATGCACGAAGATCCCAGGAGTTGTCCACGAGCTGTCCCACGCTGGTCACCAGGTTACAGAGGGGTCAGTGGTCAGCAGATCCACCAACAAGCCTTGGCAAATGCAAGAAAGCATTGTATGACATGTGGCAGAATTTTGGGGACCAGCAAGGTCAAGGAGACTCTACCTTTGCAGGTAAGTCAGGGCCAGCCCTCAGCAAGCAGCAAAGCTAAGAGAAATCATTGGAGCCCCAAGCAGGACCCTCTGACAGCAGGCACAGGGAGTACGAGGGAGGCCTCAGCCGCACCGCAAAGAGGGATGCACAAGTCAGAGGAGTTGCAGAGAGGACGTCGTCCTTGGAGCTGTGAAGTGCTGGAGGCTGTGACTGCTTGGAGCTAGGAGGCCTTGCAGAATCCGTGGGACAGAAGGATCCATGAACAAGTCGCCGGAGTTGAGGTGCCTGCGGATGCAGGGGAGTGACTCCTTCACTTCAAGGGAGATTCCTTCTTAACTTTCCTAAGTGCAGGCAGAGTCCTTGTGACTCTGGAGGATGCACAGCCATGGAGGTTGCAGAGTCCTTGCAATGCACAGGGACAAATTTGCAGTAGGAGCCCTCCTACTAGGTGGCGTCTTGTCTTGGATCCCAGCGAAGTACAGCAGTGATTCCAGTGTCGAGGTAGCAGAAGTGTCTTGCAAAGGAGTCTTCAGACAGTTTGCAGAGATGAATTCACAGACATATATACACACAAATCTAGTCTCCCACCCTCAGAGGAGCCCTTAAGTAACCCAGGGTTGGACCATCCCCCCAACACTACCTATTGGGGGGGTTAAGGACGTCACCCAGCTGGACTACCCAGTCAGATGCTCCCAGGGGCCTCTGCTCATTTCATTTCCAAGATGGCATGATCAACTGCCCACCTGGCAGAGTTCTGGGCACCTCCCTAGGGGTGGAGCTGGACAGGGGGTGGTCACTCCCCTATCCTCAGTGTTGTTTAGTGCCAGAGTGAGAACTGGGGGCTCCTGCACTGCAGTAAACCAGCTTATGTAAGAAGGACACCAAATGTGCCCTTCAAAGCAGGCTGGTGGCACTTAGAGGCATCCCTACCCCAGCCCAGAGACACCTGGTAACACCTCTCCTCTACAGGAAATCCTACGTTCTGCCTTTCCCTGTCCAAATTAGACTCAGCAGCAGGAGGGCAGATCAGTGTCTGTGGTCAGCAGCAGCACGGGCTGGCATGCAGACCCTGCAAGGATGTGCCGGAAGACATGGGGGATCCACTAGGAAACCCCCCGAGGAGATGGTATCATGCAACTAGCACTGGAATTGGTGTAGTTGTATGCTTCAAACATGCTTCATACCAAAAATGCTTAGGTTCGTTGACGACATTATGTAGTTGGACATCTAGTGTTGATTAGTGCCCACTACATACCTTAAGATGGCTTCCCTGTACTTACAAAACCCAGAAAATTGAGTCTAGGGTTTGTAGGTGCACCTCTGCTCATGCACCCTGCCCCTGGGCTGAAGGGCCTACCTTAGGGGTGACTTACAGGGTCGAAGTGTAGTGACCATCCTGTAGTCAGTCTGCATGGGCCCCAATTGGTGGCACAATACCTGCTGCAGCCCATGGGGGACCCCTGGTGTACCAATGCCCTAGGTACAATATACTAGGGACTTCCATGGGTGCACCAGTATGCCAATTACGAGGTGTAAAAGTTACTTACCAACTAAATTTAGGGAAGAGAACTCTGTTTCTGGTTAGCAGGATCCCCGTGTACTACAGTCTACACATACTGATACCAGGCAAAAAGTGGGGGTAACTATGTCAGAAAATAGCTACTTTCCTACACTTGACAGAATTGAAACTTTCCGTTAAGATAACTTGGAAATTTTCATTGCACTCTCTTATCGTGCACAGTAGTTGGAAAGGCTCTGTAGCATCAAAAAGTGCTATCTGGATGCCACATCTTCAACAGCTCTAAATGCTCTTGATTTAGTAAAATACGTTTCCCCTCTTTTATAGAGTCAGAAAATATTTGCTAATATTACTAAATTTTCAGGTGACGGATGCACAGTGGGGTTTGTCTATTTATTTCATTTAAAAGACCCAGTTATCGCTCCCTAAGGTTTAATAAATCTTATTTACACCAGTTACATGAGATTCCCCAGTTTAACAGTCTTTTATTTATGATCCACACAAGTATTTTGACTTCTTATTCATCAATGTTTTTCTATCATAACATGGTAAAAAGGTTAAAATATATTTTGAAAAATATGCATGTGTTAATGGACAATGCAGTAAATGACGTTAAAATCGCTCATTCAAATTACATATATTTAGAAATAATAGATTGCAATATGTTTTCTTTTTTACGTAGACTCATGTTTTGGACCAGGAAATAAAACGATGAAAGCTAGTGTTATAGTGGTGCTCCCTTTGCTATCAGTGATACAACTTGCTGCCAAACATAGGACATATCACATTTATTGCTCCATGGAAGAGTGTCATCATCAGCTTTCCCTCAATGGTGGAAAACATTGCAATTCTGTCGCTGATTTTTTTTTTCTTTCTTTCAGTATCTCGTTTATTATAGTTGAAAGTCTTCGCTTTGAACCCTCTACAAGCTCCCCAGGACGATCCCGCTCATAACCCTATGCTACTAAACAGCAGATTCACAGTTTCAGATCATCACTAAATACATATTAATGATTGCAGTGTGACCAGAGCTTGTAAGAGGGTGATCTTCAGGGCTATAATATTGGGAAAGAAAACAAATCGCAATAAAAATTTAGAGCTTATTCCCAACTTCTAATCTTTCACACCATTTGAGAATCGCCACCTTTCTATGACTTCCAATGGTCTTTTTGAAAATATGTCTGGAAATACCAGAGCACGGCAAAATTGGTGATTTATTAACCTAACACAATGGCAATAGTAGAAATCTGATGACGAGGTACAATCAGCGGGAGTCAAAACCAACTGGGGTCAGGCTATAGTAGTTAAACAAAAACACTAGATGGCAGAGGTGTGCAAACGTGAATGTATTACAAAAGTATCCTACAAATGCTTTCAAATGAAGGTATATTAAATCTAGCATGGAGTTAGTGCGCATTCAATAAATGTACTAAGACAATCTTCTTTTTTAGCCCTATAAATTATACTGATACTGCTGAAATCTATATTATGTTGAGGTTTTACATAACATTCTACATTTTTCCTCTGTCATTCTAAGCTCCTAATGCTTTTTAAACATTAAGGCTGTCAAACGAAATATAAACGAAGATAGTGGATTTTAAATCTGCTCATTAGGCAATGTGGAGCTAAGTTTTGATGCCGAGGGTACCCCTACATCAATGGTGTATAATATCCAGGATTGGTAAGTTTTAGCTGGGGCCATGGTCTAACCTGAAAAAGTTGTGCACGGCCTCCAGAATACATTGGAATACATGTATTCATTTGTGAGCTCAAGGCTCGTGTGGCGTTCATTATGGGTTGCCATTAAGCCAAAGGAACAGAGGTCTACAAGGTGATCTTGAGATGGTTAGTATTGTTTCGGGAATTGGCTCCTGGTCCTGATATCCACGTTTTGGGTTGTTGTCTGAAGTGACTACCTAAACAAATATTGCCCAACTCATGGTAGTGGACAAAATGTAAATGAGTCAAGACTAAAGTGTGGTTCTCTTTCGAAAGGCAATTTTGTCAGTAGATTTAATATCAACAACCGAATCTTTTTTGCAAGCCTCTTTGTGTCCCTCAAACGTATTCATGTTGACTTTGAAGAGATGATACAACTGCGGTCAATGTGGCTTATGGTTTCTCGTTGCCAAAGCAAAGCTGAAAACTGTAAATCAAGTCAATTTCATCAGAAAGAGAAAACAATCCAAATTATGTGTGCATCCTTCCTGTATAGAGTGACCGATGTCCATAAACCATTTGCTTGTGTTCGTGACCAAAGTTAAACACGTTGAAGGAGAAAAACTACCTTCTCCAAACAGCAAAGAAAAGTAATTCTCAATGATAACACAGGTACCTGCTATGTTACCATTTTTGAAAGAGGTTCTGGATTCACCTACAACATGGCAGAATAATGTAACTAATAGAATACATCACAAGCTCCACCCTACCGAAATACAAGTTTACTAAGGTAAGGTCTTAGTCATCTATTTTCCGTGATACTGTTTGTTCTTTATAAAAACAGTATAAGAAGTACTAACCAATCTCTTTTGTTGAAGCTGTTCTCTCAGTATTCTGTCTTCTGGTAAAACATCACATAGCAAGTAGTAATTTTCTTGTTCTTCTGAAGAAGAAATAGCAAATGTAAACATAAATCTAAGAGATACATTTATAACCTACTTTGTCTAAGATTCTTCATAAAAAGCTGACTGACAGCTTGAAAGCACTTGAGTAAGTGGTGGTAAACAGCAATTTCAAGAAACCTCTTTTCCGCATACTTAGTTTAAGGATGGTATATTGATGGTTCAAGTCCAAAGGGGGAAGGAGATCAATTGCCACCTGCCTGTGCCACCACTTATAATCTGCTGGTAGACAGAACCCTCACATCACCAGCAACAGCACTCGTGATGCAGAAAAAGCCTCCGGAGAAGAGTAGCTAATTCTATCCCTCGTGTAAGCCCTGCCTCTATTAAGAAAGGGCTGTGGGAAGCATGTGCGACAGTTGGGTTCATAAAAAACACTTGCAGCACAATTACTTTAACTGTTGGACAGAGAGAGATTATTTTAGAGGGTATACGGGAGAGCACAGAGAAAAACCGTGATTACCTAATGAAGCCTCTGAGTTGGTTCTTATCACGGTGCAGAAGTCAATTATGGGCTGCTCGGTGAACCTTTTCTTCCAATACATAGCATACCTTCATAGAAAAAGGGAATATATTATTACACGGCAGCATGAACAACGAAAAGAAGAAAACTGCAGAAACGTTATCATGTGTTTTTCTGTAATTTGTAGCGTTCACTGTAGTCATTTCCGAAGCATATCATTCCTGCATCTGTGTCTTTTGAGGGGTCAATACAAATAATGTGTGGGTGTATTCAGGCTGTGCACACCATCAATTAAAATACAACATTATTTGTGGACTTCCCATAAACAGGTAACGTTCATCAAAAACAAATCATCAAATGAGGGGTTTTCTATGAACATAAAGCACACAGAACATCTGAGCCATCACAAATGGTAATAATGTTAGAGTTGTATTGTCACTTACCATGTCAATACCATGCCCACAGCTGGTAGAAGCCCAGTCTGTAACCCTACACCTCTTGCACCAAGCACCGACCAGTAAACCTCTGGATCATGCACAACCCATAGGCCACACCATTCTGGACCGTGTCTCACCCAATAAGATTTTGAGGACGTCCACTCTATACCAGGAATGCACCTTTACGCTAAAATCTGCACCCTGGCTTCCAGCATAACCTCTGTGAAGTCTGCGCAGTAAACAACAACATCGTTTAGACTAACAGGTGATAAAATCCACTGCTTGTCTGGGAATGATATCCACATTAACAGCTCTAGAAAGATCACCAATTATCATAAGAACATGGAGTGGGCACCCGATGGGCGATCGCACATTTCCCCATGCTAGTGAGTTTTATCATTCCTTCTCAGTAGAGGAAAGGCTCTCTGGCACTTCATGATCAGACGAGCTGAGTAAGAAGGTAAAGGTTACTTGATAAGAGTTCACCGCTTTCCCCCACTGACAACACGGGATAAAAGTGCCAACCAGGACCCCTTCAAAACAGCAGACTTTATTCACATACTTTTTCAAGACTGCAATTATTACAGGCAATCTCGAAATAAGCTACACTGTTTTGCAAAATAATATTGTGTACACATTCTGCTTGCTATGAGCAGTGTGAGTAGACAAAGTATTTGTTCCAAAACGGGTACTAGTGGACATGTTATCAAGGCGGACCTACACGATTATAAATAAGTTTTTGTGTTCCATAATTTGCGGCAATAGGTTTACCACTAGGGTCGGTTGTGCACGTGCAGAAACACTGTACCAGTCCAATTAGTACTCTACTCCATGAGGAGGAAAACGCATAAAGAGCCGGAAGCATGCTCATTGCACCCACAAGTGGTTCATCAACTGGTCTCTATAGAAAAAAAAGAAAGTGAAATGTAAAACTAAATAGAGGAAAGGTACCTTCTAAAATTAAGTATGTATTTGTAGGAAGAGATGCTGGAAGGGGGCAGTAAATTCTAGTGTTGGTTGTCGGTATATTTAGTTGAAAGAGACGGGAAAGAGGGGACTGTAACTCCTTTTCTGTATGCTAATAAGCACAAGAAAAAAAATGAGGGGAATTCGACTGCGGGTAGGTGGGGTACGAAAATAATGACGAGGGTGTCGTAGGTCCCACTAACTTGTGTCAAGTGCAGTCATCAGTGCATTTGTCAGCACATTAAGTACAGTCTCAGTCAAGCGGTCCAGGCCGACCTGTATAGGCTGCCCTTTAACACTAAGCACACATCTTACACTAAAAGCTAAGAGAGAGAAAGAAAATAAGGGAAGGAGGAGGACAGAGCGGAACCCCATATTTTAATAGTTTTCAATTACACGAGGATAATTTTGGCAGAAACCCTACACAACATTTTTATAACGATGTGGATCAATTTGGTGAGAACTTACACATTTACACACTTTGGGACAAAGACATTGGTCAAAGAAAAGCGGGTGTCTGTGACCTAATGCACTCAAATTTGTTTTTGCACATATATTTGCAAATTCTATATAAACACAATATCCTAGAAGAAAATGTGACATATATTTAGACTGTAAATGACTTTTGCAGCCCGAAACAGTCCAGAGGATCAAACACTTGTTTTCTAAATGAAAGGAGGGGTTCTCACCCAGAAAATATGCTAGATAAGGAAACGAAGCAAAAAATATACGTCACTATGCTCTGTAGGACCAACCTGATATTAGCTCACTTATTACCTTGTTCGTTTTGGTGACGCTAACACGCTGTGAAATTAGTACTTTGATCACTCTGCCGACTCAAACTTCAGTACTTGGTGGCACAATATTCTGACAGACTGGATGATATGAAGAGATGTATGGATATTTAGAGCTACTGCTGCCTTTGTTTTCCTTTTTGGTTCACATATGTTCACAGCGCCTCATGACACATCACAAGTCTTCAATGCCAAAATCACTGGGTGGTTCTTTGACACATGCGATCAGAGCTGTTGCTTTAGTAAAGAACTATATTCTGACTTCACTATGAAGACCTCGAAGCTGTCAGCAATCTACCTCTAACACAACTTCATTGCTCCCACTGGCGTGAACTGCACTCCAAAAGGTATGCAACCTATTTGAAGTCACACACAGCTCTTCTTGGAGACCATGCACTGCTTGTTTTAGACCAATTAAGTTTGAAAGTACAGAAGTTTGATAGAAAGCATTAAAAGCAGCACCATCACTAAGAAGAGAAATATATGTGATTTTATGTCAAGACAGGAAACTAGCATTGTGCATAAGCCTTTTATTCACCACTTCTATGCAGCTCCTTTAAAGACTTATAGAACCAAATGATGTAACAATAACATAGAACTATAATAGTCCATATAATCCCACAGCAACAGTCCTCTTCCTCTTTTGTTTGCTGCCACACTGGACACTGATGTAAGAGCATGCATTCCATCCCAAAAAGATCTGTGGAAGTTCCGTCGGTCATTTTCATGATCACAGGAAGCTCACTAACAAGTCGTTCCCAATCTAGGAAAGCACTGGGCTTAAAGGATTCCATACTGAATTCTACAAACAGATCACTAGTATAGTATGAAGCTGTTGTTAAATATGTTTATTGGACTTAGAGAAGACAGCATAATGTTTATGGATCTGAGGATAGCCTCATCAGCTTTTCATTTCTAAAAAAAAAGTTGAGGAAAGGAATTAACACATTTCTATCACCTTATCTTGTTAGGAAAGGCTTAAACAAAAATGCTAGCAAAACAGGAGGTCAATAGACTCCTCCTACTTATGGTCCAAAACTGGTCAACTCTGGTAAATCTGGGCTTATGCCACAACGGTGTACCAGGCTTAAATTGAAGTTGCATAGGTTAAATAACATCTGAACATATTTCAAAGAGGATGGTAGAACCCAGAACCTTATTAGCGTTGGATGCTGAGAAGGCTTTTTAATCTGACAAGTGGCATTTTCTATTCTAGATACTGGACTGGATGGGATTTGGTACAGTTTTATTGCATGGACAAAACTGCTACACACAAACCCAGTGTCTAGGATATGAGTCAATGGCACACTATTGAGAACATTCAGTATTGATAGGGGGTCACAAACTACAAAGACAAGCATTGGCGAAACCAATCAGTCTCTCACCTTTTAAAAGCAAGGAAGGCTAACTGGCTTTGCTGAACAGCACTGGCAAAAAAAAAGAAAAAAAAAGCACGAGGATCTATATGAGGGCTGCCTCACCATGCATTTGCCCTGTTACAGGCATGAGGTTGCAAACGTTCTACTTCACAGGTGCTGAACGATGAGGACTGTCTGCAGGCATCTGAAACAATGGCATGTGATGATACTCTATTTCAGTGGAGAGTGCTCTAGGCCAGAGACTCACAAACTGTGGGTCACTGATTTTTGTTGAGTCGTTAAAGTTAAAGCAAAAAATAAAGATAACTTTAAGTTCTGTATTTATTTTGTCACATTTGCTGTGCTTCAGTGACACAGGTCAAATGTCACGTTGTTTCTTCTGACAACATTTTCTGCTTTTTTAACATGGGGACTGGTGTTTACAAACTCCTTTCCCTTTGCAGCCAGAAAAAGAAAAGTAAAGCTAATTATGTAACAATCTTGCTAGGATACAGAGTGTGTGAAATGAAAGGTTGAAGGATGTGTCATGTGTGACACACAACAAATTGTGAATACGTGTAAATGAACTGTACGCATTCAGCAGTTCGGAAAGGAAAAATTAAGCACTTTTTTCCTAATTCTGAAGTGTGATTGAAACAAAGGTTCTAAACGGATCAAAGCAAATCAAGATTCTTTTACTGGGTGATACTCACATGATAAATATTCACTGAAACCTGATTTCTGTAGCATCCTCCTCCGCCTGGGAGTATGTAAAGAACTCGCCACACATGGAGCTCCTTGTTAGATGTCTTTATTCCTCCACACACAATCACACACTAAATCTCTGAATACATCACAACCATTTAACAGCCCCACCTTGACACCTCCGAGAAGTTTATGCAATCTGTCTCCTAGGTACCTTCGGCGCCATGAGGGTCCTGGCGCACCTAATCTCACAACACTACATCTCCCACCTTGTAAAATAAAAGTACAAACAATAGTTATGTGACATATCTCCGATGAGTCGTCGAGGTGCTCACACAAGTCGGCCAGGTCAAGTGGTGTGAGGTGGTTGAGATACACTTTGATCAGGCACCCATTTTATGGGCTCCGATGCTTGATCTGGACCGTCAGGTGGATTCGACCTCCTCGAAAACAGCAGGAGCAGACGAATGTCGAGGTAGGTTCTTGATATGTGACAAGTCCTGTGTGATGGATTTTCCGGAACGATGTGCTGCCACAATGTGTCCTTTACACGCCACCACCCCCAAAGGTTCAACATTAAACAGTGTCTGTTTTCCGATTTTGTTTTTGCCTTACCAGGACTCAGTCACGCTCGAAGTCTGCTTCCTGAGCTCGGCAACACCAGTCAGCATATATCTTCACCTTGCACTTTCAAGAAGTCCCCAGCATGGATGCCAATTCACCTAAATGGCAGTGGTATCAGCAGTGGCATCACACACCCTTTGACCTCCATTTTCACTCACACACATACTTACACATACACACACACACTTACAGCCTTGCTCTCTCTCACACAAATACACTCTCACTCGCAGGCACGCACACAACATACATTTAACACCATTTTTTACTTACCTCAGCTGCCATGGAAGGGCATACTCCAGCTAATTGTAGTCCATTTTTAGTACACTAATAGTGAATAAGCTGTTATTTTTCACTATTAGTGTGATACAAAATTGACAGACAACAAAGAGAGTGGAGCCCAAGTGAAGGATGAGCTGCCACTGTGACTCTGCGACTGAATTTGCCACCTCTAAGGCCAGGGATTGCAAAGGCAGTGCAAGGGACAGCAAACAGCAAGATAGCGACCCCTAAATGACGCCCATGGTATCCAGGGCCCAAACGTTATCGACATCCATTGATCGATCCACTGGGGCAGTTTGGTTTGGATAGCTCTCCCAAACAGTAAGGTAGCAGGACTCTCACCATCTGTGGAGTGAGGAGTTGAGCGATAAACATGGAGGGCTTGACACAGAGCTTGTTTCAGTTCAGTTCCCTCCATCGATGCTCACTAAATTACTTTCTTGAGTGTGCCCATGAATCGTACAACAATGCAGTTGGCTGAAGGCCACAGAGGCATGCTCTTTTGATACTGGACATTCAGTTTGACTAGAAATCTCTTGAACACTCGACTGCTGAACATTGGCCCACTGTCAGACTTCAGAACGGTGGGTATACCCCACCCCGCGAAGATGTCGCCCAGCCACTCAATGACCTTGTCATGGGTGGCTGATTACATTTTCTCCACTAGCGGAAAACGTGAGTATTCATCAATGACTAGCATGAGATGATGTCAGTTCCCTAAGGGCCCAAAGAAATCAATGGCTACTTTTTTCCAAGTCAGTGTTGGAAGGTCAGACGTTGTCAACAGGTGTTGAGTGTCTGTAGGGGAAGGACGGTTGCAAAGGTGGCACTCCTTTAATTCCCTTTCAATTCACTCATCGAGGTGTGGGAACCACACTTGGCCTCTTAGGGCCCTTTTTGGTGGCTACAATGCCACAATGTCCTTCATGGGCCAGTTCAATGACCTGCTGTAACAGGCTCTCAGGTAAGATGATTCTCAAGCCTCTCAGCACAATGCCTTCCTTACTTGCTGACAGTTCATTCTGTACATTCTTGAACATTTGAAATTCAATGTCATCTTCAAGAGGTAGAATTCTATTCTTTCAAGACTGAGTTGAAATTACGTCTTTAAGAACTAACACATCTTGTTGGCATTAGATGTAGTAATAATCTGTTCAATGGATAAGGCTGCCGGGGTGCGGGACCTCACTATGAAAATATTGTACTTTTCAGTTGTTATGGATGTCGAACTGTGTTTGGGTAGAGGTACTTGTGAAAAGTAATCAGCAGGGTTCTGATCTTTACCTGGCTTGTGCACAATCAGATAGTCGCACTCTTGCAGTCACAACTCCCACTTTTCAATGCAAGGGGGCATCTTGGCTTTCAGGTTCCCAAGGATAGTGAGTAGCGCTTGGTAGCCCGTATGATGGTGTGAGAAAGTCACCCTTTTTGCCCGGCTCACCCCCATTTTTCGACTGCCACTGGTGGCTACTGACTCTGACTGTACCCTGGACTCTGCTAACCAGGCCCAAGGCCAATCCTCTATTTAAAAGGTTTATGGTAAAAGGCATAGTTATAATTGACTCTGACAACCTACCTGTAAGTCCCTGGTATATGGGCATGTAGGTTTAGGGACCCCAGTGGGTAAAGGCACTTATGGGTGCACTGCTGTGGGTCTGCTGCCTTTTCAACCCCTTGGGCCTCAAGGACGTAATGGTTATGTCCGGTGGCACGATGCTGAGGCGCCACAGACGTAACCATTATGTCCTTGTACTGGCCCTCGGGGGAAGCGCTAGCGCCCCCGAGGGCCGCACCCCCACCCCCCATGACAGGGCTGCAAAGGGGAATCGCTTCCCCTTCCACCCCCCCCAGTGATGTCTGATGACTGGAGGAGAGGCCAACCCTGAGCTTCCAGCACGGATCGGAAGAGAAATGCAAAAGCATTTCTCTTCCGATCATGTGATGGGGGCCTGAGAGGTATCAAAGGGAAGGAAAGGAATTTGATGTCTCTCCGAGCATTTCAGCAGCCGGCTGCTGAAATGCCCACTAGACACCAGGGATCATTTTTGATTGTGAAACTGGCATAGGGGAGCGACCCCTTGGGCAAGGGTCGCGTCCCAGGGGGGTAATTGGTTTCAAGGTCTTTTCTGCCCCCCTGGGGGCAGGTCGACCTATTGTTATTAGGCCGATCTGCCCCGGAGGGGGAGGAGGGCTGCAGAAACCTATAGACGCCATGGATCTTTTTTTTATTTTATTTTAGATGTGGGGGCGACCCCTTAGGTAAGGGTAGCTCCCCTGGGGGGCAAATTATATTTAGGCCATTTCTGCATTTCTGCCCCCCTTGAGGGCAGATCGGCCTATTTTTATTAGGCCCATCTGCCCCCAAGGGAGGCAGAAACCACTAGACACCAGGGAGTTTTTTTCAGGTCAATTTCACATAAGGAAAGAGGCTGGGTGGCCAATGTGGTCTTCAAAGAGGGCTAGACAGTTGGGACAGAAACCAGACCTCTCCCATTTCCTGCATCCCCAGCCAGATGGGAGCCCCTGTAATTAGGTTAGAAGAGGGGCGGCTGGAAGGGGATTATAGAGAAAAAGATAGCCACACCTATAGGTGGGCTTAGCCATACCAGAACCTCAAGAAGAGATTTTCTCCATCTTGAAGCTTTGAGAAACAGTGCATTTTGGGACAGAAATGTGCCACACTTCGCAGGAAGTAGTCATCACAGAGGGTGGCACCCTGTGACAAATTAGTCAGTGGTGACCCTGCGTGCCACCCCAGAAACCTGACTAAAAATAAGAGAGTTGCCCAGTAACTCAGATTCCTGCTAGAAGAAATCATTAGAAGGACTGCCTTATTGAACCCCTGGTCTGCACCAAGAAGGACTGCTCTCTGAAGAACTGCACCTGCTGCACACTCTGGACTTCACCACAAAAGGACCTTGCCTTGCTACTGAAGATCCAGTAGTGGACTCCCTGTAAGCAACAGGTACAAATGAGCTACCAAGAGTCCCCTGCATCAACTCCTGCAAGAAGAGCCCAGCTGACCAGCGTCCAGTGGACCTTTAAGGATCTGAAAAGGTGCACTAGAAGAATTGTGGGCCAGATGTATGAACAATCCACTTTGCGATTCTCTAATAGCGATTTTTAAGAAATCGCTATTTCGGATTTGCAAAATCGTATGTATCATATTTGCGATTCGGTAATAGCGATTTCTTAAAAACAGTAAATAATATTACCGAATCACAAACAGCGATTCTGAGCCCATTCGCACCTATGGGCCTGTAGGCCCATATTTGCGATTTTTTTGCATTTCCCAAATTGCGAATTCCTAACTGGAATTCGCAACTTAGGAAATGCAAAACCCCAGGGTGCTGGGGGCCTAAGGCCCCCTCTGCTGCACCCCATAAAAATCTTTTAGGACATGTAAGGCGCACACATGCCAAAGGGGCATGTGTGCGTTACATGTCAATTTAAAAAATGCATTTTTAATGCATTTTTAAAATTTGCACATGGTTGCCACCAAGTTATACTTGCCGGTAATTGTGGTTCTTTAATGCCCAATTCGCATTAAGGAAAAGCTTGATACATGTGCTTAAGAAATCGCAAATAAGGATTTCTTATTTGCGATTTCTTATTTAGGGAATCGCAATTTGTGATTCTCTAAACGGGTTCGCAATTTTAAGGAATCGTTATTTTAGCGATTCCTTAAAATTGCATAGCGAATGTCTTTCATACATACTAAGAGGCATTTTTGCATTCGCAAACGGCCATTCACACTGTTTGTGAATGCAAAAACGCTCGATACATCTGGCCCTGTAGTCCCACCTCTCCAACGACCAACTCAGAGCTTCTGGAACTTTGGCTGGTGTTGTGGACCCTTCAAGACCACAAAAAGACATTCTGGAAAAAGGTCCAGACGTTTGGAGACATTTGGAGCATTTTTGGAAGAAAAAAAGCTCCATAAGGTGATCGCCCCGTCGTCGAAACCGCAGCCCAGCCTGAATCTTAGGTTTGTCCTGCTGAAGCTCTTTGCTGTTGACGATGAGAACCAAGACCTACAGGATTTCACTGAGGCCCTTCTCTAAAGAAAGCTGCTATTGTCGAACCGCAAACTGGCCAGCCGAGGAGCCCAGCTTGACGTGAATGTAAATAAAACCAGAAAAGAGGCTATGTCCGAGGTTAAATTTAGACCGGGTCCTACCACTCAGTGTATCTGACTTGGACTCCAACTCGTTCGGCCTCAAACTTCGACCCAGTCCACCACGACCAGATAGCCATGGTTGTCACTTTTCAGCACTAGAAGCAAAAAAAAATTATTTAGTCTTTAAAAATCATATCTCCGGTTCCCTACATTGGATTTTTCTTGCTCTGTTATCATTTTAAAGATAAACATATTTCTTCTTCTTAGAAATTGTTGTCGGATTTTTATTGTGTTTTACTTATTTACTGTTCTGCTGATATTAAATGCTTTACACACCTGTCTCCTAAGTTAAGCCTGACTGCTCGTGAACCAAGCTACTACGGGATAGGCAAGGGTTAATTGACCTTATGTGTGATTGTGTCCTTATTACTAGCTGTAGGTACCTACCTGCACCTACAAATAAACCACTCTCTAACAGATGTTGAAACATTTTCCACATATTTGAAAATGTTTGCAGGCCCAGACAAAAGCCAGACTCTCCTTCTGCAGTCGAGGACAGGCATGCTCTGTGTCAGACAGGCTACAGCTGGCATAGGCTACAATGTGCGTCTGAGCATTCAGATGACCATTCTGTCAAGCAAGGATTGCCCCCAGTCCCACAGGACTAGCATCTACGGTAAACTCTGTATGCAGCTTGGGGTCAAAATAGGCCATCTCAGTTGCATTCTCAATCACAAGTTTTATTTTTTTGAAGCACTGATCACATTCAATAGCCCACTGAAAAGGAACAGCTTGTTTCATGAACTCTTTCAATGGGGCACTCACTCTTGCACAAATGTACCTTCAGCAATAACTAGCCATGACTAAGAAGGATCGCAGCATGGTGAGGCTAGTAGCTGACAGAACTTGCACTTTATCTAGGTCAAGAGTCATTTCCCCATCAGAGAATATGTCCTCAAAGTATTTGAGTTTGTTCTTGTGAAGCTCACACTTTGCAGCGTTCACAGTGAGACCTGCATCAGGAAGCAGTTGGCACACTTGTGTAAGAGCTTTGTCATGCTCTTCCGGTGTTGCTCCAAATACCAGTATATTATTACTGTAGTTGAAATCATATGCAACAGGTTTAATTATTCAACGTATGTCATCTTGAAAGATTTCTGCAGGTGGTGACAGTCCAACTATCAATCTTTTATATCTGAGCAAACCAACATGAGTCGAAAAAGTAATGACGTATCTGCAGTTCTCTTCCAGCTCGAGTTGGTATCCCTTGTTCATATCAAAATGAGAAAATACTTTTGCACCATTCAATTGCATGATCATGTCCTCTATGTGTGGACCAGGATGTCTTTCTCTCTTGATTGCTTTATTGGCCTTCGGATATCAAAACAGATGCGCACAGCACCTGTAATGTCCTTTTTGGGCACCACCAGTATGGGCAAAACCCATAGCGTAGGACGGGTGGAATGCTCGATGGCATCATGCTTCAATAGCATTTTCATTCTTTCTCAACAGCTTCTTGCAAATGGAAGGCATTTCTGCAGTGCCGCTGAGAAACAGGGTGAATGTCCCCAGTAATGTGAAACCGCCCTTTCATTGTTTTAAGTCTTCATAATCAATGGAATAATGAAGTAAACTGAGTTACAATTTTGGACCGAGTGTGTGTAAGTTGTAATTGAAGGATACCGGTCTTATGTCAGCAGCCTTGGCAATGGCAAAGGTGAGTAGGCATGCACTGGATGAAGTTCCTGGATGTACGTGAATTGGCGCGTGCAGATACACTGCTTTGTATTTCATGGTCACTGTGAATGACCCTTGGCTTCGCAACGGTTTAGAAGCAGCCCAGGTATATACCTTTGTGTTTGTCGGGTGAAGTCAGGGCACAGGAGACAAATTATTGAACTTCTCAACTGGCATGATGTTAATCAATGCACCACTGTCTAAGATGAAGGTTTGGGGACAACCCTTAACTTTGATTGTAATTTTGGGGCAGTGTTCAAATGAACTTGGCGGCTCTGTTTTACTATTTATCTTTGGCATTTGTTCCTCCTTGCATGCAACCAACCCAACATGGGCCTGGTGTCCTTTGGTTGATATCATCATAGTTAGAAATGGGGTCTCTAGTTGGTAGTCGATTTGCGCCCTGTCCAAGTAGGGACCCTCACTCTAGTCAGGATAAGGGAGATACCCGCTCAGATAACCCCTGCTCACCCCCTAGGTAGCTTGGCACGAGCAGTCAGGCTCACCTCAGATGCAATGTGTAAAGCATTTGCACATAACACACAGTAAAACAGTGAAAACACTGCAAAAGGAAGTACCACACCAGTTTTAGAAAAATAGCCAATATTTATCTATATAAAACAAGACCAAATACGATAAAAATCCAACATACCGTAATAGAAATATGAATTCTGCAAGATTTACTCAAAAACACAGTTCATTGAAGTCAATAGCTCCACCTGGAGCGAACCAACAGTTCAGGCTGGCCGTGGCATCGCTGGCCAGCTACAGTGTCAGGAAGACCCACAAACAGTACCTTGGATTTGTGGGGCGTCGTGATCCTCACAGTGAGCTCCAGAGAGCGGCGTCGCTGACGTTGCGGTGTCGGTTCCAGAGTTGGTGCAGGAGTCATCGGGCCCTTGAAGTCACACGCCTTGCGGATCGAACTCAGGGCTGATGAAGTCAGGTGTGCCGGCGCTGATGGTGTCAGGTCTGCGGTTTGAAGCTGGGCGGTGCAATGTCCACAGGTCACGGTGCAGGCAGCAGTGTCGTCGCTGCGGAAGCGCTGTCATCGGTAGGCCCAAGCCAGCGGTGCAGGACGGGACGGGGCTTTGTGACCGTCACGAGCTGTGTCCACAGGCCACGGTACAGGCAGGGATGCGTGGTGACAACACTGGAATCGATGGTGCTGGTGTCGGTGGACCAGGGCTGCATTGCGGGATGGAACGGTGCTTTGTGCTCCTCACGAGCGGTATCCATAGGTCACGGTGCAGGCAGCAGCACCAGTGTCAGCAGGAGCGGCGTCATCGGGGAGGCTCAGGCTGCAATGTGAGCAGGCGATGCTGGAGTGCGGGCCCACAGGTCACGGTGCGAGCAGCGGCTCGGTGAAGTCATCTGATGTCAGCGTCGGTGAGACCAGGGTCACAGTGCGAAGCGGAGCAATGCGATTCCGTGCGGCGTTGGCAGGTCACAGTGCAGGCCAGAGGCTTTGTTGGCGGCGGGGCAGTGGTTTTTCTTCTTGTACAGCGCAGAACACACAGTTCCCAGTGCTTCTGGTGCACGCTTTTCTCTTCCTGGTGTGGATAGTCTAACTAACGGCAGATTTCTTAACTCGTGAATCTCCCCAGGCAGCAGAAGAAACTAAGGGTCAGATGTAGCAACTTCCGAATTTGCGATTCGGAAATTGCGAGTCGGTGCGACTCGCAATTTCTGAATCGCAAATTCGGATGTAGTACAGTGTCTCATACCCCATAGCGAGTCCCTGCACTCACAGGGATGGTGGCCTGCTGAAGACAGCAGACCTCCATGTCTGTGACTGCTTTTTGAAATAAAGCGTTTTTTTTTTTTTTGTATTGCAGCCCGTTTTCCTTAAAGGTAAACGAGTTGCAATACAAAAAAAATAACAAAACCATTTGGTTTCGTTTTTCCAGAGTAGGCAGTGGTCCATTGGACCACTGCCTGCTCTGAAAAAACATTTTTGGCAACATTCACAAAGGGGAAGGTGTCCCGTGGGGACCCCTTCCCTTTTGCGAATGGGTTACCACCAGTGTGACACTGGTGGTAACTGCGAATTGCTTTGCGACCGCGGTCACAAAGCAATTTAGCATTGCGATGCGAGTCGCAAATAGGAAGGGGACACGAGTCGCATTCACATTTTGCGAGTCGGTACTGACTCACAAAATGTGAATGAGCATCGCGATGAGCATTTTGCATGGCGCAAACTGCGATTTTCGCAGTTTGCACCATGCAAAATGCTTCCTACATCTGGCCCTTAATCTTCGGACGGATACTCCTAATTGCAGATTCCACTACTTGTGAATCAATATCAAAGGAATGCTGTCTCAAAGGGGGGCGGTATGGGGAGAGGACACCAGAAAGTTCTGCAGGACAAAGCAGGCATAATTACCTGGTCTGTGGACTTTAAATAAATCAGTAGTGTCTGGTGAAGGTATGAACAGATGCCAACATGGTTACCAAGCTAACCCCCTCCCCAATTTTATTTTTTTAAATAATGCTAAAACAGTAGTTGTTGTGGTGGAATGAGCTCAAAGGCTCTCGGAAAATCCTTTTTGTCCAAAGCAACACAGTTTGTTGTAGAAGACAATTCATCTGAACAAAGTATGATTTGGATTGCATTTCCTTTCTTTGTACTTGTATAACCAAAAATCAGCTGATCACTTGCCCAAAACTTCTTAGTCCCACCAATGTAAAAACAAAGAGCAAGCTGTGGCTCCAACGATGCAGCCTCTCCTCCTTTTTAGATTGATGCGGCAGAGAAAAAGAAATTGTAACCACTGTCTGATGTGGAAAGGCAACAGAACTTTCAGGAGAAAGGATTAATTTGTCCTAATCTGAGATTGTCAGAAAAAATGGTTTTGAGAAACTGGGTTGTTGGTTGAGGGGGGTAAACCTTACTTAAGCAAAAGCTGAAATATTTGTCAGGGTGAACCACAAAAAGTCACTAAATTAGCCAGTGCTTAACGCCTCGGTAGACTGGCATAAAAGAAGTCAGGCTTAACCTAGAGGCAATGTGTATAATGTTTATGCAGCACTTAAACAGTAACAAAGTGAAAACACAACACAAGAACACAAGAAAAATCCTACACCAATATAGAAAAATAGATTAAAATGTATTACATTGTTTGACACTTAAACAACAAAAAACCAATTAGTAGAGCCACAGACTTACAATTTTAAAGATTTGAGTAAGTATAGCACCTAAAAGCGTGAAATGCCACACGGTCATCTGGTCGAGCTAAACCAGGTGAAAGTCACAAATTCAGGGTGACCACGATGGAGAGCAGGCCCAATGCAAGGACCTGGTTAGTCCCGCTGAAAAGGTTACCTTCAAAAGTTGAGCGCAAAGAGTTCAGGCCGCTAGGATTAGGTAGAGCGTCGCAGTTGGTCATCACTGGAGGTTCATGTTGGCTGTCACTTTTAGCTGTCAATGCTGTAGAGCAAAATGCATACTTCGTGTTGTTGGTCGTTGCTGGTGGTCGCTGTAGCGCTAAGAGTCAAGTTCACCGGACCTTCAATTGGCGGTCACGTGGATGTAGCCAGTAACAGGCCCGTTTGCAGTCACAAGAGCACAAAACTTCAGGATTTCTCCTTCTCTTCTGGAAGGAGCTCAACTAATGTTACATCAAGGGCCCACGACCTGAGGGGCACCTCTTGGGGATCAGAAACTCACTCCAGTAGAGGCCAGACAAGCTCAGGTAGGTCCAGCTGTAGGTCCAGTACGAAAGGTCAGATGGGTAGTTGCAGAGGCCTCTGGAGCTTGTTGTGTCCATGTAGCTCAGGAGGTCAGTCAGCTGACTCGGAGTCACTTCAGCCTGGGATGACGGGTGTAGGTCCACCCTCCTTCCCAAAAAGGGCAGGCCTCAAGCAGCAGGGTAGCCCTCAGGCAGCAGGGCAGTCATTCTTCTGAAGTATCCACAGGTCCAGGAGTATACTGAAGAGTGGGTCTGATGGTCCTACGTTTGTAACTGGTGCTAGCTTTGAAACAAGAGAATCTTCAAGAGTTTTCCTTCACAGAGGTGTTCAGAATTTCTTGTCTCCCTGCACTGGCCCCAGTCGTAATAGCCCGATCCCTGTACGCTGATGTCTGTTCCTCTTTTTCCATGCCTAAAGATGCAGATCCCGCACTCTGATACTGAATCATGTTTAAACCAAATACTCAAATTCCATAAACAAACTGTGACTTTGTATAGTGATGTATACTCCAAAGAAGACAGGTGTCAAGCCATACCTCGCTTGTCAAAAGCAGTTATTGGTCACTGACCAACACAGCATCTGCTTATGGAGGCTCAGGACCAGCCATAAATCATGCAACAACAGACTAGTGTGAAGTTCTGTGTGTGTGAGCGGAGGCAGTGTCTTTAAAGTACAAGTGTAACAGGAGACAGCTTTGCCCACTTAATCAAGTCAGGATGCAAAATCCTGCCAAAAGCCAGGCCCTCAATTGTATGGATGTGTGGGAGGAATACACAAAGGCAAATTGCCAACTACACCTCCTCATGTGACCCAGAAGCAGGCTGCAGGCACCAAATGGTTAGGACAAGAAAATGTCAACTTTTTAAAAGTGGCATTTTCTGAATTGTGACTTGAAATTCGACTTTCATTAATAAGGATTTTAAATTACAATTCTTTAAACACCAAACTTGATATTTCTAACTACTCCCTAACAAAAGTTACCACTTATTAAATGTAATAAGGTAACCCAATCTTATCTTATGTAAGAGGCAAGCCTCACAGTAGTGAACAACAAATTTGCAAGAGTTTCACTACCAGGACATGTAAAACGTAAATGTGAATGTCCAGCCTTTTAGTTACTGTGCACATACTCTATGGGATATCTAGGGACTACCTTAGGGCTGACTTAGATGTAAAGGAGTTTTAAGCTTGGCAAAGGGATTATCTAGCCAGGTCAAATTGGCACTACAGACTGGAAATGACAGGACGAAAACATGTTTAAGAGTCAACTTACGTGACTAGCACAAAAAGTATGGCAGTCACACCTGCAGAATTTAATAGCTCTGGGTATATGTCATACCATTTTATTAGAGACTTAAGTAAGTAAATGACACCAATCAGGTTTAAGTTAACTTTACCATGCTTTATGAAGAGAGGATAAGCACTTTAGCACTGGTTAGCAGTGGTAAAGTGGACAGAGTTGAAAGGTCAACAAAAACAAATTCAGCAAGAGAGGAGAAGGAAAAATGTTTGTGTGAAACTGTAGAAAGGGCCAGGTTTAACAAGAGTAATATATGTAGGCCGAACTTACCAGATCTGTGGCTCGCCAACAAGATGAGCAGAAGTGATGGCAATGAGAAACAAGGTCTTCACAGTTTAGATTTTCAGAATACAACTGCAAAATGACTCAAAAGCAGTACACATCAAAAACATTAGAAACAAATTGATACCCCCACATGGCACAATTAAAGGGAGGAAGGGGAAAATATGAGAAGTCCCTTATATAAACCTCAGCACAAGTGATTTGTATAATGAAGGATGATTGGGCAAAGGAACATAGGCCAAAACGCCAAAAGGTAACCCTTAACAGTGCCCACAATAATGCCTTACAGGGACCAAAATAATACAACAAAGGTATATCAGACAATCTAGCCTGTACAGGGTCAATATGAGTCTCTTCACTCAAGATGACGACCTTTGCCAAGCGATCTGAATAAATTAATTTGGTGAAAGGGAGAAGAGCAGTTCCCTTGGAACCTCCTCTACCCTTGCCAACATGAAAATCTGGGTGGTTGCTTTAAATGCTGAGACGGTTGTCAATGGCAATATGCACGGTCCTTTGAGTATCCTCTGAACTTCCTGTATTTATGATGGAACAAACACAGAGACGGTTGTCAATGGCAATACACATGGTCCTTTGAGTATCCTCTGAACTTCCTGTATTTATGATAAAAATAGTAAACAAAGGAGGATAACCCCAGAAAGCGACTGTAGTTCTGCTGCCTTTAAATTCCTCCAATGCTGCATCGGCCTGCTCACCACAGAGCGCAGATCCATTAAAAGGCATGTGGGAAGCCTGGATGTGGCCTGAAAATTCAGTAGAATTAATCCAAGTAAGTCATTTATGAATGACAGGGGTGCCAACAGTGGGGGAAAAAGAATCTGTAGTCCAGTCCAGAACATAAAATGTATTTCGCAGTATCCTGACTAACATTTATTGTCTGAACAAAAAGGCACAGCACATGTCCTCTGGCAATTCTGCCAGTAACTTTAGTGCTGTAGCCCACATGGTGTACTTGTAACAATCCAGGAGCCAAACTCAATTCAGGAAGCGAAATACCAAATAGACAGGGAAAAGGAGATTCTTGCACTTTGCATCAATTCTTTTTGATTCTGTCTACAGTGGAGAAGGATAATAATTCAAGTTTAGTTTGCTTGTGGACATCTGCACCACAAGTATTATCTGGTATTGGCCCTTGACATTAAGGCAGAGCTGAAAAGCTTTTGACTATGCAGCCAGGACTCAATCAGTGCATTGTTCAAAGGCACCATAGGTTCAGAGGTCGACATTCTAGGTTGCAAAACTTCTGTGAAGAGGTTAGCCTGAGTCTTTTGTGTGAAGAGAGTAATTCCATGACGTCTGCAGCCCTGTGAACCACTACAAGATATGTCACTTTACACTGTAGGAGGCCCAAAAGGCAAAACCAGGAAGGGTTGCATAGAGGATACCAAGCCACTGTCAGTTTGCAAATCCAGATATAGATTAGCATCTCTATGATGAAACAGAAGCAAATTATATGCCCCCTGATCACTATCCTCTTCATGCGGCCAGAGTCCTTGAAGAGCAACCCAAAAATGTCCTCTGCCTTTTTGAACTACTGTTGTCAAAGGAGGTGATCTGGAAGATATCCCTTTTCATCCTGCACATTAGGCTGCCAAATATCGAGGTGCACGATTAATAAGTCATAAGCTGAAGATGGTTTATGATCCAAGACCGAAGCAGGTGACAGATCTGAAGCTGAGGCCACTGGAATCATGGGAGGTGCTGATGGAAGGCCAGAAGAGACAGCCTGCAGCACAGGCGTCGAGGAAGGATCCCTTGACCTTAGCAAGGTGGGTTAACTCTTTCTCGGGTCAGTAGGCACAGGGAAAGGGCCCATAAGCAGAAGTCCGACTGGACACCCCAACAGGTCCTTAGGGGTGGAAGTCACACCAGAGGGAGCCACAACCTGATGCAGAGTATATGATTACCGGGACAACTTGGGGCACATCGACTCCAAGTTTGGCACTGGATCAAAGAGTGACAAAAGACGAATTTGGGTTGTGCAACCACTAACGGCACAACCTTTCCCTGGACTGTGAGTGCTTGGATGCATTTCTTGAGTTTCTTGCTAGACTCAATCCTGGACTTGTTGACTTTGCTGTGAACCTGCCCCATGAGGATGATATTGACTGGGACTGGCCTTGCTACTTGCGTTTCTCAACTCATAGCATGGCTTCTCTGCCCTAACGGCCTACAGATGTTATCACAGAAACATTATTGCACGCCTGATAGCTAGTCCTGAGGCACCATAAGCAGATGTTGTGTTGGTCGGTGACCAATAACTGCTTGTGGGAGGCGAGGTACAGCTTGAAACCTGTCTTCTTTGGAGTCTGCGTTTTAACACAATGTCAAAGTTTGTTTAGGAATTAGAGAATTTGAGGATAACTTGAAATCAGTTCCAGAGCTCAGGATCCGCATCTTTTTTTAATTTATTTTTTTAATTGTTTTATTAAAGGATATAGAGTGATACAAAATATATAGAAATATACCTTTAAAGCATTTCTTTACAACAAGTGATTTCACAGTAGATAGACTTATGCAATCTAACAAATATTCTGAACAATAAGTTGAAGGGTTGTGAATAAACATTTAAGGGAAGGATTATAAGAGAAAATGAAAAACAAAGATAGAGGTTAATCATGGGGTGGGAGAGGGATAAAAAATATCATACCAACTAAGAGGGGGGGGGAGGAGGTTGGAGGAAGAACAGATAAATGAATAAAGGGACTGGGGGTCTTGGGCCAGAATGTCAAGGCTGATGCGTGAGTAGTTAGATTATCCCCTGTCTGATGTGAGTTGTTGTGTTGAATTGGACAGTACGGTATATGTGCCTAGATGGTTATGATATGAGGTAAAGGTTCCAATACGTGGGGAAGGATAGCGCCAGGAGAGGGGTGATCAAGGGGGGTGTCCGCAGGGGCATGTAGATTGGAATGGATTTATTTGGAGAATCGGTCCTTCTTATACGAGTTAGATAATCAGACACTGGTCGGATAAAGGGAAAAGGAGGAGTATATGGTTACTCTGCCCGAGGTCTAGGACGTTTGTCAAGGCGGGAGACCTAGGGGGTGGAAGAAAAAGGAGAGAGAGTAAGGTGGGGGGAATAAAAAAGGAGGCAGGGAGAGTAGGGAAGGGGGGGGAAGAGTGGAGAGTTCTGAGAGGACGATTGACGCTCGCCGACCATCCACCAGCTGCCTCATGATCTTGTCAGGAAGGGACTCCAGACTTCCGCGAATAGCGCCACTTGGTCCTGCAGATTTAAAATTACTCGCTCGTGGGTGGCAGTTTGGAACATGGCTGTCATCCATTCTGTTGGTGTAGGGGCAATACTGGACCTCCAGTGCCGGAGTATGCATATTTTGGCTGTGGCAATTGCCGTATGAAGTAACCGTTTATGGGCTCACGATAGGGAAGGGTACGGGCGCATATCATGCAAAGGATCCGCATCTTAAGGCATGGAAAAAGAGAAACTGACATCAGCACACAGGGATGTAGCCTTTAAGCGGGCCTGTGTTTCATGTTCCAGGCAGAAAAGAGTTGTAAGGGATGGCAATTGTGCCACTTGTCAATGAACAGCAAGAATTCAAGAGTTTACGGATCCAGTCTGGCACATAAGGACAGTCAAAGTAAAAAAACTGCAGTTAGAATAGTTTTGATTTTATAACCATATTTCTGCCATCCATAATTTTTTTAATACCCTTGGAAAAGAACAATGTCTTTACCGTTGTAACTAGTTGCTAACCGTTCTATACTCTACTTTAAAGTTCAAACTGGACAGGTAAGCAGGACTGCTTGGTGTAAAACTATCTGTAAGACTGATAACATAAATCATGCTACCTGCTGCTGCAGTTTATAAGTTGGGTAGTCTAGAAATGATCCACTGATGTATCAACATGGAAGTAAATAAAAATTATCAGATGAAAGAGCCTTTGACTTTACAGTAATGTCCTACTTATAAATTTAGCAATCATGTCGTACCTGCTACTAGTACTGGGTTGGACGGATGCCCTGCTTGTTTGCCTGTGTGTCCCATTTAGAAGAACTGTATCTTTATTTATCTCTCACACTTATTCTTTTTCCTGTCACCGCTGAAACCCCACACGTATTCTTCTTAACAATGCCAAATCAAGAAAGCATATGCACACTGTATGAAGTATATTGGTTTCGAAGGAGTATACAGCTGCACATTTCTCTTTCCACTTCTGCTGACCCTGCAAAGTGAAAAGGCCAAAGACAGTGCTTAATCTGCAAAATAGTAAGTGGTGGTGCCCATTAAGTCCGCGAACGGCAATATCATTTTTTTGTGGATGACGAATGAGGCTGCGCAGTCTTAAATCATCTCCTGCCTCTTTCATCTACCACCAGGCACTCAAAGCCC
The DNA here is from genome assembly GCF_031143425.1 of Pleurodeles waltl. Classification (NCBI taxonomy): domain Eukaryota; kingdom Metazoa; phylum Chordata; class Amphibia; order Caudata; family Salamandridae; genus Pleurodeles; species Pleurodeles waltl. Next base: position 571,963,392 of record NC_090442.1, read on the forward strand.
CTTTATCTCACTCTTTCACATTTTTCTCATCCATGCTTTCTTTCTTTGTCACTTTTTACAACTTTCTCCTCCTCCTTTTTTCCCCCTTTTGTATTTTTTTTCCTCTAACTCTGGGATAAAGTCGGAAGAGGTAAAAAATAGGCCTGGTCCCCAAAAATAAGTGCTGGTGGGCACCACCTGCAACCACCAGCTCAAATTAAGCGTGGTCCATGGAGTGAAGAACAGGTCTCAAGAGACAGGTACTCTCACAAAAGGACTGGAAATTCAGAAAAAAGGACAAACCTGGGGTAGAAGAGAGATAATGTAACTTGCCCAAAGGGATAAGTACAGAACTGACAGGATATATGTCAAGACAGCAGGGATAGAGCAGTAGTCTGGTAATATACCAAGGAGCTTGCATGAAAGACCTGATAAATGACTCTTTTGATAGCAGTGAGCATTAGAAAATGGGTAATGTGAGAAGGGTGTTGGGTCCCATGAGAAACCGGAAGATCTTTAACTGAGGTGCAGAGAAAACCGGATTAGCTGTATAAGGAAGCTGGTAAGAGAAGATGCCAACTGCATAAGAGAGTGGGTGCTGCAAAGTTAGAGTATCAGAAATAACAGTAATAACTATGAGAGAGATGGACGGTTTCTTGGGAAAATGTCCACAGCAAAAGATATAGAAGAACAAAAGGTGCTTTTTGGTTGGGGGTATGGGTAATGCACAGAGGGATATGGACTACACTACTGGATAGATGTTAAGTGTGTAATTATCAAGGTACGTGACTATTGGAGGAAAGGGCCTGCAAAAGAAAAATAGCAGTTTTCTTACACTCATACAGATAAATATGATCAGATTAACAGCTATGCGAAACTGATATGTCTCGATAGGCCCAGTATGCAGCGTTTTGAGACTAGATTAATGGTAATTTCATGTAAAATGCAAAATGTTTTGTGGTAACATTCATATCATTTACAGTATGATTTAATGAATTAGAGAAGCAGGCAGCCACGAATTTCGGGAAAGATCGAGGGCAGCATATTCAAAGTAGTATTTTAACTGGACAAATTTAACAATCAGATGTGTAAATTATGTTGGAAACGTTTGACAGAACCTTTGGAGGTCCTATTTATGACATTGATCAAAATAGTGATGAGCACTGTGCAGCCAATAATGAACACTTTCAATGGTGAGATTATGGACTATAAGGAGCTTGTGGTATGCTTATCACAAATCGGTCTGTGGGGGAGCTGTGCTCGGACCTTCTTTTGGTCAGTTAACCTTTGCAACATTGGAAATTTAGCACCTTGCCCTGCATTTAAAAACCGAAAACAGTGTTTGGGAATACTAATATTTTGTTATGATGAATTATGCACAAGGAAAATAAGAATAAAGTCGTCATTGGTTCTATTTGCCCCCAATGAGTTGTACTTGCAATACAAAACAATGTATTTCCCACGCACCTTGCTTGTTGAACACTAGCATATTTTACACATTTTAAGGAAACAACATGATTTTGTAGATTCACCTCTACTCTACTAGACATCAGACTTAAATTGAGAAAAAGTAGTTAGAAACCTCCAAGGATAGGGTAAAGAAACCCTGTACCAGTATTGTCTGTTAACTGGCTTTCATCCCATCTCCTTCTATTTCAACAGGATTTCAGAGAGAAATGCCAACCTATCAATCACGGCTCGCTTTTTGCTCAAGGGGCAGGGTGGGTGTGGCACGGGGAGGTGGGCGGCTTCAGGGTGGAAGGGGGTAAAATTTAATTTAAAAAAACAAAAAAATAAAAACGTACCTGATCCGCCGCACCTCTCCTTTTTCTCCCGTGGTTGCAGGCAGGCACAGGCTCTCAGGCTGCCCTGCGGCCATTCCTGGTGCTGCTCAGAGCAGCTTCAGGATTGGCTGGGAGCGCCCAGCCAGGGAGCGCCCAGCCAGGGCGCTCCCAGGCAGACTGGGAGCCTGTGCATGCTCTCTCCAGCCTGGCAACTGTGTTGCTAGGTTGGAGAGAGCCTACTGCGCATGTGTGTTTGGCTAGCCCGAGACGGTTCTAATTTTGATAATATAGCTGTATGTTTAGGACAGCAGCACCACCAAGCGTGGGAGACCAAGTAAAACCCATTTCGCTCGGTAGCTGTCAGCCTGGCTAGCTCACAGTGCCTCACCCTGACCACCAAACCCTTAGGCAACCTCAACATGACACGCTGACTCCTCAGGAAAATTGTGGAAACAGATCATGCCCCTTTTGCTAAGTTACTCAAGCATGCCAAGGTGAAACACAAGATGCGAAATGGACTTCAATGCATTTATTGAAGCAATCGCATTCTGGTATAAAAAGCATGTGCTGTAAAAATTAGGCAGATGAATCAGAGCACAGTAACCAGCTTAACAGCCAAAGTAAAGAGATGAACAACCCCACCATGCTGTGTGTTTCTAGAGGGTTGCAAAGCTTCTACCAAAACCCTATGTCTAGATCTGAGAGCATAGTGGTTGTAATCCTCTGCCTCGCCCCAACCCCATACCTGATCGAATAACAGGGGTCAGGCAATCCTTTCAGGAAGCAGAGAAATCAGAGCCTGCATCAGCAAAGCTGTCTGGCGTGAGGTAAGCGTCCCAGGATAGTCATGACTGGAACGCCCTCTACCGTCATTGGCCCAAGTGTAGTTTATATAATGACCCATACATTGTTTGGACACCATTTCTGATGTAATGCTGTGTCTCAGAGATAGAAGCTGGCTCCGGGGCTGGCAACACAAGTTAGCACATCATGTACCGTGCCTACCAGCCTTGGACAAGGAGTACAGATTACATGTGGTACAAGGCTGATTAAATGTGCTCCGTGAACTTTGCCTTTCAAGAAGAAGCAGATGATAAAATATGTAAAGGCAAATCCTAAAAGCAGGCTTGCTAAAATATGAATAAACATGCTGTGTAATGTAAAATAAGGCACAAGCTGTGAAACTGAGCTAAGACAGGGGTGCCCAACCCGAGCTTTAAAAGGGCCTTATGACACTCTGCCCTTGCTAGTCTAGGGGAACAAATTCTAAAATCCCTAAAGGAATAAAGGATAAAACCAGATTAAAATACTATAAAACCTACAAGTCATAAAATGTCTATGTCGACATGCAGAACAACCCAAAGAAAAAACGGGCAGTTAAAAGACATTGTTCTTTTAGTAAAAACATGTGGTAAAAAATGGGTCTGAATTAAAATGGACCAGAATCCTGCATGAGGTTGTTAAACAAATCAGTGGAGAAGAGGGACCCCACTTCTGCAATCACCAGAGCTTCATCCAAAAGATCAAAGGAGCCCACATGATCCGTAGCCTCAGCAGCGACTGAGGGGACAGTTTCCGTGCTGTGCCAGATGACAGGGCACAAGGAGCCAAAGCAACTTGGTCCAAGAAGGATGACTCATAGGACACATCATGGAGCAACAGCAATCTCTCAGGACAACACCGGGAATGAATCCTCAACAGGGACACCATCAGATTCATCTTTACAAAGTACCTGTTGCTGAACAACACACATCCATTGCATTCTCGAAAGGGTACATAGGCAACGGAAAAAAGGCTGCACAAAGTAGAACACTGGACTAAACAAAAGTGACCAGTCTTTATTAAGTTCCTCCAGTACTCCACAGTACTGCATCATACATTCACAACACAGCTGGGGTGATGGGAGCTCCATCACTCTTCTTGCTTGATATTGGGCAGCTATTGCGAATCAAAAACAGCAACAGCTGAATACCACATAAATGAATTTCAATACCATTGGCATTCCAAAAGCACTCACAAAAATTGAGAGTATGGCTGATGGCAATACCCCAAAAATGGTCTGGAACGTGCTTACAAATCCAGAACGTACAATCCCTGCGGTGTTGGATGCATTAAAGATATGGCTTACCAATTCACCAAAGTGTCTTGGTCAGTTAGTATTCAAAAGAACTGTACACCTTGCCACTTATAGGTCATAAGTTTCATGGCTAGATGTCAGCGCCACACATTTTTTAAACAATAGTGCCTTTAGTCTGCTCAGCATGTCAAGAAAACATTGCAAGTAGAAATGCAAGGCCACAAATTTGCCTCATGTGTGGATGGAAAAAGTACACTTCCACAGCTGGCCACTATTTGAGAAACAGAAATCACATATGCAACACTTGCTTTCATCCCAAAAACAGCCTTGATCACTCAGCATCAAGTAACTCCCATTTGAAAGTAACTGAAATACTGGGTAAATTAAAGAAACAGGAATATCCCCCAAGTAGCAGGCTAGAATAGCCATCAACACATTGCAGGCGCCATGCAATGCCACCTGTTTACAAATCACTGAATGGCTTATAGAAGTCTCACACTCGTTTCCACTAAGACAAACTCTCTCATGGATGTTCAAATCTGCCAATATGAAAATGTTTTAAACATGAAGTGAATTGGAACGTAGTTATTGGCAGTGATAACACCCCATGTATTACTCACACTGATAATGGTGTTTCTGCCATCATAAAAGGCAACTTCTCCAATTTCTACTATGTTAAGCATGGTGTAACGAGCATTCTTCTTTGCTTTATCTGTTGTTTTTTAGAAAGACTGTAAGCAGCAAATAACTCTATCGAGTTCATGTGCTTCCAAAGCACACAATTTCCCTTCAGAACCTGTAATGTCCAACTCAACTGCAAAATGTACCTAAGCTGACTTTGTCCATGTTGTAATAACGACATATCATTCTGAATGATGTCAACTGAAGATGACACTATGTTTTTGAGTGTGCAAATTCTAGTGGACAGTGTGTTCATATCATTATCAACAACAGTTAATGCTTTCTCCAAATTTTCCTTATCTATTTGCCTTAAATGAGCAGCAGCTTTTATTTGTGAAAGCTTCTATATTTTGTTGTATATTGCAAACAAAACCTCTTAGAACTTGGTTTTTTAGGATGTAGCAAGGAATTTTGCAAGTCAATGTCCTTGGAGAGGAGCGAGAGTGTTGCAACTATACCTGACCAAACTTGCCCACGCTATGAGTGGTGACTATACATGTGTGTTGTGTGGTGACGTAACAAGGGTCTAGTCTGCTAGCTTTAAAACCCTGTGAAGAGTTAATAAAACATGCAATACAACCATTTGTGCCCACTGGGCACAGTAACCACCCACCAGCCCCTGAAAGTTACTTACCTTCAGTAACGCATTATCTGGTAGAGACTCTATCTAGCTGCAAATTCTTTACCTTTGATGTTCCCAGGCCTCAGACTGGATCTGAAAACTTTTGTTAGAGAAATACCCCTGCACGCACGTCAGGTGTCTCCATTCAACTCCGCGTGGTGTCGTTCCCGCCGGTAGTGACGTCGCGGTCACCTATAGAGGCGCCACCCAAGTGCACAGGGAACAGTTACTTTAATCATGACTTTCCACGCTAGAGGCGCAGAGCCATGAAAAGAACCGGCACACATGTGTGTCCCTGAAAAAGGGATAACCTTAATACTAGTAAATAAGTCCACAGATCAGGGAGTCACGGGTCGGTGTAAGGAATCTGCAGCTAGATAGAGTCTCTACCAGATAATGTGTTACTGAAGGTAACTTGTTCATCTGATAAAGACTTCTAGTTGCAGATTCCTTACCTTTGAATAGATACCCAAGTTGTATCCTCCTGGCAGTGGCTGCAGACAAATTTTCTAAACTAGAAAGTCCTGAAGGACCGAACGTGTGAAATCCCCTTCTCTGTGGACCTGACTGTCCAGGAAGAACTGTTTGGCAAACATGTGCAGGGACGCCCACATTGTTGCCTGGCAGATGTCCAGGACTGGGACTCCATGTGCTAACGCTGTGATCGCAGCTTTACCCTGGTGGAATGGGCTCTCAAGCACTCTGGTAGGCTGCTTCTTAGCCAGGGCATAACAGATCTTAATACACAGAACAATCCAGCACGAAATGGTCTGTGCTGCCCAACACTTCTTTGCTCCCACATACCCCACAAAGAGTTGTCATCCACCCAGAACTCTTTTGTGCAGTCAAGGTAGATGGGGTCACCATCTTAGGGAGGAAAGAGGCACAGGTGAGTAGCACTACCTTTTCTGGAAATATTGTGAGATATGTCAACTCAGATTATAAGGACTGTATTTCACTCACCTTCCAAGCAGATGTTATTGCCACTAAGAAGGCAGTCTTGATAGTAAGCAACCGGAGGGGACAACTGTATAGTGGCTTAAAGGGAGCACACATAAAGTAAGTGAGAACTTTGATAACTGGTGTGGATTACAATCTGCTACAAAATGAGACCTTAGAAACCACGTCCACTCATCCCACCACTAAAGCACACTCTAGACGAATCCTTCAAAATCCTTCAAGACATACAGGAGGTGCACTCTTTACAGGACCCCTGGCGATTATTTCCAGTGTCGGCACTCCTGTACACATTTTGCTCTGCCCCGCCTGATTTGTGGTCACAAATATATTTTTGGGTCCTGTCGCCATCATTGCTGTCTTGGCTAGACAGCACTGTTCATTTTCCGCGTACTCTGTCTGATTATTACCCTGTCCGTCTAACACTCTGCATACCATGCAAGGAACACTTTGAACGGCCTTGGCGTTTTCTCACCCTGGCCCTCCACGATGACGTCTTTGGAGTGAATCTTCGCACAGCCATTGTTGAATACTTTACCATAAATACTGTAACAGCCTCTTCTTGGGAGGTACATTTAAGGTTTACATTAGGGAGCTCATCATATCTACACCCTCGGGCGTTCTGCGCTCCATTCGCCGTGACGTTTGCCAGGTGGAGGAGGTGCGGGTCACCCTGGATCGGGAGATTGCTGCTGTCTGAGGGGGTCTATTTACGCGTCAGATTCCGGCTGCTGGATGAGTTCCGTGAGCTTGCAGACTGGTATATTAAATTCTGGGTAGATATGCTAGAACACAACGCTATGGCGAAGGTGAACAGCCCGGTCGTACACTGGCCTGCGTCCTTCGGCCCCCCAGGTCACATTCCAGAGATACAGCTCCCCGATGGCAATATAGCATCGGGCATCTGCTGTACAGGCCCATGTTCTTGACTACTACACCTGTCTCTACACTACCCAGATCCCCTCTTGCTCTCCTGACCTGCTGACATATCTCGAAGAGGTGGCCATGGTGTGGCTGACCTAGGCGCAGCAGCAGTTCTTAGGTGCACCCTTCACCGAAGAGGAGATCATTGCTGCTATAGATACCCTGGACGGCTCCAAGGCACCAGGATTGGATGGATGGTATTTGCTTACAAGACATACAAAACACTCTTGGCCCCTCATCTCCTCGAGAAGTACCAGGAGGCCATGGAAGTAGGAATGTTGCCGCCCACTCTCTGTGAATAGATGATTTCACTCCTGCTGAAGCCGGGCAAGCATCCAACACTGTGTGGCTCTTACCGGCCATTATCTCTCATCAATTTTGCTAACAAAATATTGGCGAAACTCCTAGCCACCCACCTATCCTTACTACTTGAAGAAATCATTTTATCATCTCAATCAGGATTTGTGCTGCATAGATCAACGTCTATTAACTTACAAACTGTTTTTGCCTCCTTGCACAGTGTATTGCCTACCATCCATGCTGCGATCCCCGTGCTTCATGCAGAAAAGTCCTTCGACTCCCTGGCGTGGCCCTTCCTTGAGGCTGTACTCTGTAAAACAGGCATGCCCCGTGGCTTCACATCCTTAATTATGTTATTATATTCTTCTCCAACCGCTCACCTCTGGATTAATGGAACTTTAACACCCCCACTCCTCATTTCCATAGGGGCAAGAAACTTGCTCTCTATACTTGCGATGGACCCACTTATCTGACATCTACAAGACAAACATCTCCATGGTGGGCTGCAGTGCAATACAGGCCCCTTGTTGATCTCTCCTAATGCGGACAATATCCTCCTTTTCCTTTGCTACCCTGCAGTCAACCTTGACCCAGTGCTCGGGCCCTTAGGATCAATTGGGGTAAATCTGAACGCTTCCGCCTCATGGCGGCCACACTCCCTATTATGTGTGAATAACCACCCTCTTGGTGCGACGGACAGGTCAAATACCTCGGAGTTTATATTCACAGAGACCACAAACAGGTAATCCATCTTAACTATGGTCCAGCACTCAATAAGCTAAACGGCCAGACTGACTGCTGGATCCCTCCCCCTGTCCACGGCAGGACGCATTGCCCTGATCAAATTAGTAGTGCTCCTGTGTTTCTTATATCTATCTGTAAACATTCCCATTCCCCTCTCAAATTCACTTTTTGCGACTTTGCGGACATCCTTGACATGACTGGTCTGAGCGGCCCACTCGTCTGAAGGGACATCATGGTGCTCCCATATGAGCGTGGGGGCTTTGGTGTTCCACACTTCCAACTAAATCATTTAATAGCCTAATGCCCTACGCTTATTATTGGTACCATCTCTATTTGCGCATTCCCTACACAATCCAGGAAAGAGAACTAGAGTATCCCACTCATCAAAAAACTTTGCTCCCAGCCGGCATGCCTCTGGATCCCATTGTCATTCAACCCTTAGCTACTACTTGCTGGGTGTGGTGCAGGCTGGTGCACCTTTGGGGGAAAACCATGCTCTATTCCCCTGCACTCCCTTTAACAGATAATGTGTGGCAACCTCTCACACTTGAAAAACTGGTACACTCTACCCTTGACACACACTGTTTGGTCAATATGGGAGACTTCTTCCCAGACAGTCGTGTTTTTTTTTTGCAAACGGGGGATGCTCGGTTTCACAGTTCGTCCTTAGTCGCCTACAGAGTAAGCTGAACAAGCGGATTGCCACCTACCCGCTTGCACTGGACGACTTCACCCCCTCACCCTACTGATCACTGCTGGCTTGAGCCCCAACCTGGTTTCTAAACTGTAGCGTGCCTGTCTCGCTTTGCTCCCTGTCCGTGACCTTAGGGGTGCAGGGGCTTGAGAGATGGATCTTGGGTTGTCGCTGCCAGACAGGGTTTGGCATGCCTGTTGTTCCATGACCTGCACTATGTCCATGAACCAAAGACATAAATTGCTCCAGTCCAAATTTCTTCTCAGAATTAACATGACACACACTGCATTGGCCAAATTTGATCCCACACGACCCTCCACTTATCCAGAATGCGCTATGGAGATGGCAGATGTTGTCCACATGACAAGGACCTGTCCCTACATATCACCACCTTATCCTTACTCTTATCCTTACTCCTGGATACACATGTCTCACCGGATCCATAGCCGGCCCTGTTGGGGTATACAGAACCCATACCTAGGCCCATTCGGTGCTACAAAGCCATGGCGCTGCTGTTGGCCAAGTGCGAGATAGCACTATACTATACTATACTGGGGCTCCAGGACCCCTCCTCGAAGCCCGCTTGGCTCAGAAGTCTTATATATTGCGAAATGACCAGCACGGTCTGTGCCTCTTTTCAACCACCCATTTCCCGCACTAGAGATATCTGGCAGCCCATGCGTAAGTACCTCCTATCACTCCATGATGCGGAGTCCCCGGAGGACTTGGCCCTGGCTGCCCTCTCGCTCCCCAATGCCTCAACACCTTTACATGAACTTGCTCTATTTATGTGCATCCCTTACTGAGTTTGCCACTCACGTGCTGTAAAGTTGCTTCTCAATCTATGGTCATTTTCACTTATGGATTGGCGCACATCCTTCATTGTTGTATTGTGAATTTGCCATTCTAGACACAGTGATGTTGTGCATTGTTTTTATATGCTGGAAACTCAATGAAAATAACTTTTAAAAAAAAGGTAAGTGAGAACTAGGTTAAGATCCCACTGAGGCATGATAAAGGACATAAGGGGAAAGATATGTACAAGCCCTATAAGAAACCTATTTACAATAGGGGACTAGAATAGAGAGGGTTTGTCAGGCAGCCGCAAAAAGGCAGACAGAGCAGAGAGATAGCCCTTCAGAGTGCCCAGAGCGGAGCCCTACTGGACAGTAGAAAGAATAAAAAGAAGAATATCAGGTTGAGAAGAAGAAAGAGGATCTATAGACTTCTTTTTGTGGAGGAACGCTTGGCTGCCTAGATAACGTTACAGACTTCGGGAGGAAGGTAGAAAGCTGTTAACTGTCATTGTTCAATATCCACGCATAAAGGTTCAGAGTTGACAGGTTCAGGTGGAGAACCCTTCCCTGATGCTATGACAGATGATCCTCCCGAAGGGGCAGCCTGATCAGAGGATCAATGCTCATTTTCAGAAGATCGGGGTACCGGACTCTCCTTGCCCAGTTCGGAGTCACAAGGATTACTTCGGCCCGGTAGCTCTTGATCTTCTTGAGAACTCTGGGCATAAGTGGTATGGTCGAAAAGGCGTACAGGAGGCCTGAGCTCCACTCACAACAAAAAGCATCACTGAGCGATTGCCGGCTTTGAAACTCCAAAGCGCAATACTACTGACACTGCACGTCCTCTTCAAAGGCAAATAGATCTAACCATGGCTCTCCCCACTGATGAAAGATAACTTGCACCACCTCCAAATTGAGACACCACTTGTGATCTGCTAGGCATCGACAGATCAGTTTGTCTGCCCTGGCATTCAGAGAACTTGCCAAGTGTTGAATCACTATTGTTATGCCCTGCTGTTCTAGCCATTTTCAGAGACAAATGTTGACAAATGGTCCACAACACCACCCCGCCCTGCTAGTTGCTGTACCACATGGCAGTTGACAGAGGAAAGAAATGCCTTCAATGCTAGTCAGATCGCCCAGAGTTCCAAGATGTTGATGTGGAGTCTGGATTCCCCAGGGACCAGAGTCATCTGATCTCCACCTCTCCCAGATGGCCTCCGTATACCAGAAGTGACACATCATTCACTACTGTGAGGTCTGGTTGGGGAAGGGAGAGGAGTCTGCCTCTGACCCAATCGCAGTTCGTAATCCACCATTGCAGGTCTTTTGCAGTTCCAACTGAGATCTGGACCATGTCGGAGAGATTTCCCTGAAGCTGCATCCACTGGAACTTCAGGTCCCACTGTAGAGCCTGCACATGCCATCTGTCATGTTAACCAGCAGGATGCAGGAGGCCATGAGGCCCAGCAGCCTCAAAGACAGTCTCACCATAACCCAGGATAGAGGTCGAAACATCAGTTTCATTGCCTGAATATCCTGGACTCGCTGCTTGGGAGCTAAAGCCTGAAACGGCACTGTGTCCAAAACAGCTCCTGTTAATTAAGAGCGTCTGAGAGGGAGTCAGGTGTGACTTTGGAACATTATAGTGAACCGCAGCGAATGTTCGAGGTCGGCCATAGTCTGGAGATGGAAGTCAACAGCCTGTGACAAGCCCACCTTCAACAGCCAGTCGTCAAGGTAGGGGAAAACTGAAACCCCTCACCTGCACAGATGAGCTGCAACCACCGCCATCACCTTGGTGAACACCTGAGGGACACTGGTAAGGCCAAATGGCAGCACTGTGAACTGAAAGTGTTTCTGGCCTACGTTGAAAGACAGGTAACTCCTTTGAGCAGCCAGGATGGGAATATGAAAATACGCATCCTTTAAGTCCACCGCTACCAACCAATCTTCTATGCCTAGGGCAGACAAGACCTGAGCCAATGTGGGGATCTTGAACTTCTCCTTCTTGAGGAAGAGATTTACAGTCTGCAGGTCTAGAATAGGGTGAAGATCCTTGTTCTTTTGGGGTATCAGAAAGTAGCAGGGAATAACAACCACTGCCTACTTCTGAGCCAAACTAGGAGGATTTTGAGGCTGCAGCTGCCAGGGGCTGGATGGCAAAGGACTTCTGGCCAGCAGACACTCTTGGCCTGAAGAAACCTGTGCACACATCCTCACATTGTCTGGGTTGGTTGAATAGGACGGTGGCTGGCATAGGTAAGTCACTGTACCACGCCCCTTCCGTAGCAACGAAAGTGACAAAAGACGGGGGATGAAGGGTTGCCGAAAGGCTCAAGGACTCGACCATAGCCCGAGGTTCCTTAAAGCACTCCAACGCTGAGTCTGTCTTCTCGCCAAAGAAGTGAAAGGCATATCCATCAGGTTTGCCTGGACATCTCCCAAGAAACCAGCTGCCCTCAGCCAGACGTGGCACCTTAAGGCCACTGTCAAAGCAACTGCTCTGCCCAGCGAGTCAGTCATACTTAAGCCACACTAAATGGTGAACTTTGCTGTGTCCCTCCCATCTTTCACTGCTTGGGAGAGTATGGCCCGAGCCTCCTCTGCGACCTGAGGCAGCACTTGCGCAACCGTATCTCAAATGGTTTGCAAGAAGCAGCCCAATAATCATGAGGTGCTGACTGAACTCAGTGCCAGGCTGGTGGAAGAAAACATCTTCTTTCCTAGATGGTCCAGGCTCTTGGATTCCCTGTCCGGGGGAGCTGAAGGAAATGCGCCCTGGGAAGTGGAGGCTTGGGCTAGCAAGATCTTAGGGGCAGGATGTTGACTGAGGAAGTTAGGGTTGCCCAGCGCAGGGCGATGGCAGCGGGCGATCATCCTCTTTACAGGAGCCCCTGTGCTGGGCTTGGACCAAGTTCCCAGTGGGACATCTGTAAGTACTTCGTTAAAGGGCAGGAAGGGCCCGAAAGTAGAAGCCCCAGGCAGAAGCACTTCCATCAAGATGTTTGTGTTGACAGCCACTGAGGGCGGCTTGAGGACTTCCGCTGCCCTACGCACCAACACTACATAGGAAGCTCCCTCCTCTGTTGCCACGGGGGGAGAGAGCAAGCCAGTATCTGGAGAGGATACCAGACCACTAGCTCCCTACACCAGTCCACACTAAGCTCCAACTGGTGTTCCAAAGGGTCTAGTGACCTTCTCCCACTCTTCTCACATGCCTGGCTGTGTAAAATAAGGTTCAGACAATGATCTGGCACTTGTGGGCACCGTCGGCATAAGCGTTGTGCGAAGCCATTCCAGCTCCAGATCGTTGGGAATTAGAACAGGGCTGATGCCGCTGTTGGTCGTCTGTGGCACCGGGAGCATCAACATCAGGATTGGTGCTGGAGAATGTCATCTGGGTACGATCTGCGCCAGTCCGGAACTGGAATCAGATTCATCAGACCACATCTGAGCTGAGACCATCTGTGCCGGGAACACCAATGTTCCCTGCTCATCTCATTTGCCGACGGACGAGGTTTTTCTATTTGTGCCTCCACCCGAGTGTCCCAAGAGCCTCAAATGGGACAAAGAGGACTTGGGGCTCCTAAAGTGGTCCCACAACCTCCTTCTCGACTGCGACTGAGACCTCTGAGGAGTCACGCATACCGGTGTCGCCAACTGCCAGGATGCAAGTAGCTTTGTTGATTGCAACCTCAAAAGCCTTCGGAGCCAGGACCTGGTAGTCAAGGCACAATTGGAGTCGTGGTCGAGCTCATGGCACCAGAGGAAAACGTCACTGGGGTCCATAACCGACATGACGTGGTGACTGGCGCCACATGGTTTGAACCCAGCTGTCTCCAAAGACATCCTCAACATAGTTGAAGAAAAGCTCAACAAAACGTCAAAAAAGGCCTAACAAAAAGAAACAGAGGGGTAGCTGTCTCCGGATCTGCACTAACTTGCATGGAAAGAAAATAATTGACACTGCGTGCCTGGGGGGCACCTTTACAAGTGACTGTGACATCACTTCCGGTACCAATTACGCCACATGGAGCTAAATGGAGCCACCCAATGGCTTGCGCAGGAATATTGCTCAAGCAAAAGTTTCTGGATCCATTTTGACATCTGGGAAAATCAAAGATAAGTAATCTGCAGCGAGAAGTTTCTATCAGAGTGTACCATTCTTAACTATACCATTGAGCTGATCTTCTGTAAAAAAAAAAAATTACAAAAATGTTGCCAATTATCACATTTTTCTATTGAGAGAATGCTGGGCATATTCATTTCTTTCATCCATGACTTGCACTTGCCAATCTTTTGTTCCCTCACACTGTTTTCAAATGAATTCTCTTTCTCCAATATTCATAACCTTGTATCGCTAACTGGGTAACAAGTAAATTAGAATAAATCAATTTGAAGTTGGTAAGCAGAGTTTTCCTAGCTTTAACTGGTGGTAACTTGAAATAAAAGGACACTGGGTTAGTAGCATCATGCCCAGATAAATATGTGAATTTGTCTGCAGATGTTTTGGAACTCTCCACCGGCAGAACTGGACAATGTTCCCATTGTGTCTAATTAAAAACTATACGTTGGGTGGTAGCTCTGTGTAGGTAATGCTGATAGTAACAGATGGTAACAGAACATTTTGCTATAATTTGCAGAATTCATGTACATATCTTCACTTTAAAATACTGGATAATATTCAAGCTCCAAAAGCATAGGATCAGTGCTCTGTAAGATGGGCCAAACTCCTTCTTCACAGGAATCTTCTTGTGAACCAGATCCCCAACTTTTGGAATCCAGGCTATGGAAGTAGCGAAATCCCTCATTCCCAAAGTGCTGGCGTGCATTGTTGAATGCTCATCTCGGGACTGTCGTAATTCCTGTATAACAGTGACAGGTTTGTTTATGTCAAATGGTGTGTTTGCCACCACTGCTCCAGAACCATCAAAATCTGGGGCGAACACAGAGAGGCCAAACAGTTCTTCATATAGGGTATGGCCTAAGTTCTTCGAGGCAGATTTAATGCTCTCTAGACTCCATATGGGTGATAGATCCAACTAAAACCTGAACCTAATACTCTAGCTGTTAAGAATTGCTTTAAGTTATAGTTCTTTCTTTCCACTGTTGAATTTCCCTCAGGATGATATGGAGAAGAATAATGCATGGCTACCCACAATGTTCCTATGGCATCCCTGTAAGCCCTAGAGGCGAAAGCAGGGCTCTAGTCCAAATGGAAAGCAGCAGCTGCATATGTCCCGATAAAGACTTACAAATCTTTAATAAAAGTGTGAGCCTCAGTCGCAACCAAAGGAATCTGGAGCAAGAATCTACAGCTAGTAGAATGTATTTGTATGCATGGCTGAATTTAAGGGACCACAATGGTCCCAGTACACACACTGTATAGGCTTGCTTGACACTATGAGGGGTGACTGCAGTGGGCACTTGATTTGCTGACAGACGTCTCAACTTAGGAAATACTATTTTGTCTGTTTGTAAAGACCATGCCACCAGTAATGCTTTTGCAACAATTAAATGGTAGCTGCCACAACAGCATGGGCAGAAGCAACAGCCTTATGAGCTGCTTTAATTAATTCAAGCCTATGATCTTGGTTGAGGATCACACAATAACCAACCACTGGTATTGTTAAATAAGTAATGTTCTGGGCACTCAAGTGGTAGGAATATTTTGTTGGTTATGATTTTGGTAGCGGCTTGCCATCAATCTAAGCGTTCATGGCAGCCAAGATTTCATTATCCACCCTCGTATGGGAACGAGTTATTGCAGCAACAATTGCCGTAACAACTGCAGATATGGCCCTTTCATCAGCCAATGAATTCCCTATATTTATTCCAACATGTTGTTGTCCCAGTGTATGTATTACATGAGCCTGTGGCAATTTGTCTTTAACCTCTGCCACTTTCCCCGAGAGCATTTTATGCTTGATGGTGTTTCCTTTAAAATCCCTGAAGCCATTAAGGCGCCAATAGTATACATTTTAATTGAAAGACTGGACGCAATAATACAAAACTCAAACAATAAGTGTGGGGAATTCAGGATTCGTATATTTCTTGTCAGAATCAATGCTTTGAGCTCATCAAGTTGAGCTGCGCACTCCCCTAGGGACAATGTGTAGGTTTGTCGAGAGTGGAACTCACCATCCCTCATTCCTTCATAAACTGCTTTGCATGCTGCAGAGGATTTGTGTTTGGTACCTAGAGCAGGTTGTGCTGAACCATCAGTGTAAATTATATATTTGTAGTGGGTTCTAGAGGCATGACATTAGTGGGGATAGGGTACTCAAGTTCATATTGGAGACATTCTTGGATGTGTAGTTTTGGATCAAAAATATAATCAACATCAGTGGCAGTCAAGAAGGTGGCCCATTGTATCCATCGTGGATTGTAGTGCTTTTACGTTTGGAACACTGGCTGTGGTCGACAGCCTCAGGGGCTGGAACTGGGGTAACAACAATGATGCGCTTACCCTGGGCTAATGATCTCTCCTTAATTACATCTGAACTGCAGTCAGTATTTTCTCAGTGGATCCGAACGCATTTCTTAGTTTGAATATAAATGTGATTTGTATGCAATTGGCATTGTGTCACCTTCATTGAAAAAAACATATGTGAATCCAATGGCACACAGAATTTTCCAGATGACCAAATTTGTTTTGTTTTTACCTGCATGTACGTGTTTTGCTTCAAGCATGTCAGTTTGTAAAACTCTGAGTATTTGTGTGTGTTGTGGTGTCCATTGTTTACTTGAAAAAAGCTGGGCATATGAGATCATAAAGTAGTTTTATGTATTGTGCTTAATCTTGCATGTTTGTTCTGCCAAAGTTAAAGAATCCTAGCAAGGATTGCAATTTCTTTTATGGTATTAGGTGGTTGCAATTTAGCACACTTCTCCAGGAACTGTGGTGCCAGACTCTTCCTCTGATTCAAAAGCTTGTACCCCAGAAACAAGACAGTGAGAAAGGCAATTTTAGTTTTCTTGAAATTAAATATGTAACCTTGTTCGGCAAATCCCAATACAATGCTATCTACCCTGGAAAAATGTGTGTCGAGGTTGTCATCGGTCAGATAAACGTCATCTACATAAGACAACGCCTCAGGGTCAATATTGTGTAATACTGATGTTACACAGGCTGAGAACAATCCATGACTGTATTTCTACCTTTGGGACAGTACAAAATCGGAGATGTGAGCCGAGTGGTGAAAAATAAGTTAAATTCCTGCTTTCAGGCACTATGGTGCCTGGCTGGAATTTTACCCAAAATAGAATAGTTTCCGGGTTTATTCTGGGCGTAGCCTATAACTGGATGGCTGGAGCAGCCCTCGCTGGGGCTGTATTTAATATTCACATTACAAATGTATCTATATAAACTTTCTAAATTATTATACAATTGGATGTAAATCTGCTACTTGTAGGTTTTGAACATTTGGATATGGTGCATGTAGCCAACAATGGCCATGTTGGTCCTTCATTTGCGATGCAGAATGGCTGGGACAAGGGTGGAGAGGTGATGTGGCCCTCCAGGATATACCAGAGGTGTATTGCATCTAGAACCTTCCGCCCCAACTTAACAGGACTAGCGCAAGGGGGAGAGCTCTCTCTTGGTTGTGTTTTTTCTGCTGGATACTGGGACTGAAGGCAGCAGCCCTGGGAAAGTAGAAGGAAGAGCGCCCTGATGCCCATCTGGGCTAAGGACTCTAACTACACTTGACCCCAGGACCAAAGGGGCTGGTCCGTTTACATCCCCTGATGACTAGTTGGGAGAAAGACTGGACATCTGAGCCAAGGAGGAGAGAAGCTCAAAAGGAGAAAAAACAGAAAGGCTGGCGCACGGAGCCAGTGGACCCAGCTTCCTGCAAAGTATGCTGCTTTGGAGGCCATGAGGCCTGATGAAAGAGCTCCAGGTGGCTAGGGCTTCCCACCAGTAGCACAATGAGCCCAATAGTGTGAAAAAAACGCCTAATGGGGCCCAAGAAATCAGTGGGAAAAGGATCTGACCTTTAACTCCCCCAACATGATCAGATGCCATCTGACAACCTCCCAGCTCCCAGGCCAAGAAGGAACCCATTTTGTAATCTTGGGAGCGGGCATGAGTGGGGCCCCCTTCCCAGAGCTAAGAGGGCTTGGGGATCCCAACCACCAGGCTGGAATTAATCAATGGGTGAACCTGGAACCCCAACATCGGGCCCCCACCACCAAGAAGACAAAGGAAAGGGTAAAACCCGGGATCCTAGCTCCAGGCCCCGATGCCTCCCCAGTTAAAAGGAAGGTTCCACACACTCCCTACCCCCACCCAAGCTGTAGGGGGCCTACCTCACTCCCCATTCCCTTGTCTGGTGGAGTGGACGGTCACCACAAGAAGAAGCACCCTGCAGCAGGCAGGAAAAGAGAAATGCCAGCTCCAACTGCAGCACAGAGAGGTGCTGCTCACGTGGGAAGCCGGTAAGGGCAGCAAGGGGTGCTCCCTGGGCTGCCCCCAATGCAAGAGGCATGTAGGGTTGCTAAGGTGGGACTGGATACCACCAGAGGGGAGAAACAAAAAAAAGCAGCACAAGGGGCCATGCAGCGCAATATAAACAAGCAGCTGGAACCGCTCGTCAATATTCAAATTCCCAGAAAAGCACCCCATAAAGCTCTGGGGGTCCTGCAATTATCAAGCCATTTCTGATGCTTGTGGTGGCCCCAGGACAGTGGGGTCACCATAAAAAAAAGGGGGTCTGGGAGCTGCAGGAGCGCCACAGTTTGCCCCCAGGGGGCTAATAGGGGTTTCCCCAAAAAGTACTGACCTTACCTTTGTAGGGCCTCCAAAAGAAGAAGCAAGCCAGGACTCCCTTTAGTACTGAAACACTCCTAAGGCTGGAAAAAGAGCTCTAAAGCTGGGAGTGCAGCACTCTCTAGGGGCTTATTCTATGGCTGCAGTTATTGTGGCCTAAAGTTGTCTGACGAAAAGTATAAGTTGTAAAGTACTCTCTAGGAGCTAATACTATGGTTGTATTTAATTGGATAAGAAAGTGATGCCCTTTGGGATTGTATTTATGACTGTATTCTGTCTGACTGAAAGTTTTAAAAAAACACAGATTTTATGTTAATTTTAAAATGCTTTGTTAACATATTAATACTGACAGTGCTTACTGATCAGAGTGCATATGCTTTATTAACATTAGTAAAGGCATTTACATATGATTATTATTGATGACTGCATTTAAATACAAGAGGATGATGTCTTAATGTGGCTTGTTGCTCTTGAATTTTTGACCAAGCCAAGAGACCTACCTTATATGCTTTCATTACCCTTATGACCCTTTGGGGATCAAAGGTGATTAAACAATGTCATCTATAGTATGTTCCATCTGCCTAATATACATATTTGTAAATGAATGCATAGTATTTAGTAGTGTGTGTAATAAATATACTTTTCCTTTTACTAAAGAAAAGGTACTGACTAGATCATTTATTGAGTGTTGTTATGGCTTACCAGTGAATGGTGATTACAAGTCCACACCACCTCCCTTGAGTAGGCACTGGACTACTCTGCTCAGCTACCCTGACACTTTCAAGCACTACAACAGGTGTTTCATTCCCAGTGGAGGTCGAATGTGGACCCATTACTTTTGAAAGCCACACAACTAATAGCCTGTTTCCTCACTGTAAGGGTTCCTATATCTCAAATTAATAACAGGTTTTCTGACAGTGATATCTGTGGTTGTGTCTCTGTGAGAGGTGAGCCAGAGGTGTGCAAGGTTCAGAAAGGTGCTCCATCTATGGTATGGCTCAATGTTAGCTGTGCATAAGCATGAAGTGTTGCAAGAAAATGCAAGAAGAAAGTTGGTAGCGCAAGTGGATATCTAGCCCCACCAACTCCTTTTTTTCTTTAAATTTAATCTCTCTTCATGGCATGCACATTTTATATTCTATAACTCATCTACGAGGCTTTGGTTTAGGCTGCTTTAGTTACGGGCTTCTTCAGCTCAGGAACCTTCAACAATGTTTTTGGTTTGAGACATTGTCAGTAACATCTTGAATTAACCTCCAGGAGGATTTCAGTTTCCCATTCTTTCGATGGGATGTTTGATCATATCCTATGTCCACCACTAGAATGCCTGAGAGACTATTTAACTTCTAAAAAAGTACACACATGCTTCATACCTGTTAAGGTTCATTACATCCCCCCTTCCGTTTAATTAGAAACAAATGGCCCTGGGGTTTCCAAGCCCCTTTAGATTTGGAGATTTGCATCTCTTTGGGGAAGAAGAGACCCTGGCACAAGGCTTGTTTCTTGTCTGTCTGTCCCTCCCTCAAGATCAGAGCACAGGAGACTCCATGCCTTCCACTTCAGCTGAAAAAACTGAATTGCCCTAATTATGTTTTGTCCTTTACCTGTAAGGCTAAAATTACAGACAAATGCTGTATGTTAACCCGGCATCACAAACAATGGACAGTAGGGTTAAATTACAGACAGTTTGTGAAAATTACAGACGGATGGTCACCCTAGGTATATATGTTTGCTTGGCCAAAGATTCAAGATCAACAATGTATGTAAATGCAATCATCAATAATAATCATGTGTAACTGCACTTATTAATGTTAATAAAGCATATTCACTTTGATCTGTTTTTCACTGTCAATATTACTACAACAATAATTTAAAATGAACGTATCAGGCGTATGTGCTTCTTTTTTTACTTCACTTTCTGATCACATAAAATTCAACCATAGATTCAGACCCCAGAGAGCACTGTACAACATGTACCTTCTTAAACATCTTCAGGCTACAAGAAATGCAGCCATAGAGCAGGCTCCGAGAGGGTGCTACACTCCCAGCTGGGAGTGCTTTAAAACATTAAGTAAATATTCCAGCGGGTCCTGGTTTTCTCCGCAGACATAGGGTCAGTAACATTTAAAACTTCATGGAGAGACGTGCTGTACTCCTGTAGCCTCCCTAAATTTTCTTCTTAACATTGGTGGTGCCCCTGCCGTCCTGGAGCAACCACAAGAGGAAAACAATATGCATATTAGGAAGCTCCACAAGACATGATGGGGCTCTCCAACCTGAAGCAGTGAATAATCTTTGAGCGGCTCTCCTGTTGTGGAATGCCGCAAAGCCCTTTCCGCTTGTTTTTCATTTTATCATTCTTTCCTGGACATGTCCAGTCCTCCCCGAGTACCACCCCATGCCTCCTTCCTTTAAAGCAGCACAAGGAGGCCACCCCTGACTGCCCTGCTGTTTTCCACACAGTCCAGGGTTCTATTCATGGGTGGTGGACACCCACTCCCCCCACACATGAGCATGGAGAGCGGGGCACGCCCATCATTACTAGGTGGTGTGGCAATGCTACCGCAGCATTCCTGGTCTTTGGGGGTCAGGGATGAGGTCTCAGTCCCCTTTTTGGCATTTATGCCCAGGGATGGGGTCCTGGGGTGATGGAGAGTCTAGGGAAGGAGCCCAGTGCATGCCACCTCCCTGAATAAATAAAATAATTCATCCTGTGCCTACCCGTGGGCCCCAGTAGACTCCCCCATGATTGGAAAGGGATCAAAGGTAGTTAATCTTCATACCACCATAACTCGGGCCCCTTTGGGCTGATCTGGGCGATCTTGGGCTTTGCCAGGAGGAGCAGTTTGAGCTCTAGCCAGCAGGTTGAGCAGAACTTCCACTTCCTAAGCAGGGTAATCTACAGGCTGCTGGTTCTCCTGGCTCCCTGCTCCAGCCTTCATCCTTGTCCCTAGGTGCAGAAGTCCAGGGCTTTCTCCCAACTGGTCCTCAGAAGGTCTAAGGGAGCCAGCCACAATGGTCCTTGTGGGGGGGGTGGGGGCTTCCTTCCACCTGTTATCCTTGGCAGCTCCGGGGACCAGCAGTGAAGCACACAAAACCACCAACTAAGAAAGAGTCTCACCCTTGTGCAAATGTTTTTAAGGAGGAGGAAGGTTCTAGCAGCCGGGCATTCCTGGCCAATCCTAGGGTGCCACATTATCTTTCCAGCCCTGTCCCAACCCTCCTGCACAGCATGCTGGGACAGTTCAAGATAGTGTCATCTAGGAGTCACTAGTCACATCTCTTTTCTGGGCCTCACCTCCGCCCTCACTGACATAACTGCCACGGACTTTCGCACCAAATGTTCAAATGGGACCACCCTTCTGTGTTAGCTCCAGAGGTCTGGGCTCCCTCCTTTGTTTACTGTGCTTGGGGAGGCTGATCCCTGGTACAGTGGGACAGCTGACTGTTTGATGCAGATCCTTCATCCCCACCCCTTTCATCCTCAGGAGCTGAGTGGAGTACTGAGAATTGCCCCCTTTGTATGGGGAAGCCTTTGTTCCTGCTGCTGAAGAGAAATGTAATTAACTGGGCAGAGCAGTGTCACACAGGGCCTGGGCTCTGATAATCAGCTACTCAAGTTTCCCCCCATGCGTATAAATAATGTGTCACTATAGACAAAACAGTAAATCACACCAACTTCCCCTATGAGTGATCACTATCACTATAAGGCCTACCCCAGGTCAACATCTAATCCTGCAGAGTACCCTCTGCGCCAGGCTACTTGTGCACAGTTCCCAGGCTGCACACAACAGTAATCTCACACACCCAATGCACATGTGTTCACATGTAACGAGTCAAATGCCCCACACCCTTGTTGCCTCGCAGTAGTCTTATCTTCAACGGTGGACACTGACAGTAAACATGTGCAGTCCATTTACCTTGTGATTACCATGGGTGAGACAGGGAGTACTGAATGGGTGGAAGAAAATAAGTTACTTACCTGTAACTGTAGTTCTCCAGTATTGGAATCTTTCATAGATTCACATGCTTGAATCATTCCCCGTCGTCGAGATGGGAGTCCCGGTATAAATTTTCATAAGTAATGTTAAAACATATTGAAGAGTTTGATAGTCTATCAGAGTCATTTTGTGAAAAAGGACCAAACTTGATCCTCCACCAATCAGGCGACAGCACCCTTCAGAACCTCCTGAGAGAAGCTCTAGCACCTCAGATTTTCCACGCACAAGTACGTATATTACAATGAGTATATGTATTACTAGAAAGAAAGAGGTGAAGTGAGCTTCTCCGGGGAGGTGGGTGGGTCGCATGTGAATCTATGAAAGATTCCAATACTGGAGAACTACAGTTACAGGTAAGTAACTTATTTTCTTACTCCAGTATTGGAACTTTCATAGATTCACATGCTTGAATCAGAGTAGAAAGCAATAAGTATGCACATTGTAAAATGACAACCCCTTTTAAGAAACAGGTTATCTTAGACCACAAAATCTTATCATCCTGTATAAAGTGATGAAGTATATGAGTGTACTGACATATGTTTCTACATAAACATCTATATATAGATATACATATATACACATCTATCTATACACACGTATATATACATAAATAACAGTATGTCATTATCTCTAATATAAATAGGGTATTCCTGTGAAGATACATGCTGAAATTTAAATAACAAACCAGTATTAAAACATAAGACAGTAATGAAAGCTGATCAATATCTGATAACCCGCTGACTATGGGATTATGATAGTGATCAATTATCTTTAGATAATTTTTTTTTTTTTTGATGTGCATACGTTTTCTAGGATGGAGGGATGTAGGAGGAATGGCTCACCTTCACCTGAAGAGATTCCTGAGAACAGCTTGGCCCACTGCTACCTCTCCGTGCGAGAGGGACTCCAAGCAATAGTGCTTAGTAAAGGTATGACAGCTCTTCCATGTTGCTGCCCTACAAATGTCTTGTAGTGGCACTCCGGCAAACAGTGCCGCTGACGATGAGACTTTTCTCGTCGAGTGAGCATGCACAGACGACTGCAAAGGTTTGCCCGCTGCCTGATGGCAGAAGCGAATAGCAGAGGCGATCCATCTTGAAATACTCTGCTTGGAAAGCGGGTACCCCTTCCTAGGGGCACTGTACGCTACAAATAGCTGATTAGAACGTCGAAAAGCTTTTGTCCTGTCCAAATAAAATTGAACGCATCTTTTCACGTCTAGAGAGTTTAATGCTCTCTCCGCTGGAGTAGACGGATGAGGGAAAAAAGACTTGAAGACCAAAGGTTCGTTAATGTGAAAGTCTGACGGAACCTTTGGAATAAAATGCGGGTTAGTGCGCATTAGTAGTCTATCTTGTTTAAACTGTAGGAATGGCTCTTGGATGGAGAGCGCTTGTACCTCACTGACCCGCCTAGCTGATGTAAGGGCTATCAATAAGGCAACCTTCCACGATAAATGTTTGAGGGAAGTACGGTGGATCGGTTCAAAAGGATGCTTCATCAGTTGTGCCAAAACAATGTTCAGGTTCCACGAAGGAGGTGGAGGTCTGAAAGGAGGGTAAACCCTGAACAGCCCCTTTAGAAATCTCTTAATCAGCCGAGAAGAGAAGAGCGAAGGTGTATCCTCTGAACGTCTGTATGCAGCTATGGCTGCTATATGAACTTTAATAGACGAGTGTGCTAGGCCAGATCGCGCTAACTCTAAGAGATACGGCAAAATCTCTTCTGGTAGTGAAAGAAAAGGGTCAATTTGACGTTGATGACACCAGGCACAGAGGGGGTCATTCTGACCCTGGTGGTAATTACCGCCATGGTGGAGGTTGGCGGTAGCACCGCCAACAGGCTGGCGGTGCTCCGCCGGGCATTCTGACCGCGGCGGTACAGCCGCGGCCAGAAGCGGAAAGCCGGCGGTGTACCGCCGACTTTCTGCTGCCCAAGCTGCGCCGCCATGGGGATTCTGACAGCCCATACCGCCATCCTGTTCCTGGCGGTTCGCTCGCCATGAACAGGATGGCGGTATGGGGTGTCGTGGGGCCCCTGGGGGCCCCTGCAGTGCCCATGCCAATGGCATGGGCACTGCAGGGGCCCCCGTAAGAGGGCCCCACAAAGAATTTCAGTGTCTGCTTTGCAGACACTGAAATTCGCGACGGGTGCAACTGCACCCGTCGCACCTTCCCACTCCGCCGGCTCCATTCTGAGCCGGCTTCCTCGTGGGAAGGGTGTTTCCCGCTGGGCTGGCGGGCGGACTTTCGGCGGTCGCCCGCCAGCCCAGTGGGAAAGCCAGAATGACCGCCGCGGTCTTTTGACCGCGGAGCGGTCTTTCGGCGGGAACCGCTTGGCGGGCGGCGACCGCCGTCCGCCGCGGTCAGAATCACCCCCAGAATCTCCTCCATTTAAACTGATACGCCTTGTTAGTGCTATCCGCTCTGGCGTGTGACAAAATATCTCTGCAGTCCTGCGGAATATTTAAATGCGCAAATTCTCTGTGGTGAGGAGCCATGCCGCTAACCGCAGCGAGTGTGGATCGGGGTGTCGGACTTGGCCGTTGTTCATTGTTAGTAAATGAGGTAACGGCTCCAGCGGAATATGGGGTTTGACTGAGAGAATGAGGAGCTCCGTGAACCAATGTTGGCGCGGCCAATACGGGGCTATCAGTATGAGAGTGCACGGTTCTGTTTTCATCTTCGTGAGGACCCTTGGGATCAACGGAATGGGAGGAAAGGCGTAAGCAAAGATGTCTGACCAGACTATCGAAAACGCATTCCCCCAAGATCCCTTTTGGTGATGCCAACTTGCGAAGAACTGGCATTTGGCGTTGTCCTTCTTTGCAAACAGATCCACTGTTGGTGTTCCCCACTGGGAAAAAATCTGGGTGAGTACCGTCTGGTCTAATTCCCACTCGTGGCATTCCGATTTCTGTCTGCTGAGTGCATCTGCTGCTTTGTTGTTTATTCCCGGCAAGTGCACCGCCGATAGTGTGACGCCTTGCTGCGAGGCCCAGTTCCAGATCGCTTGGGCTTCCCTGGAGAGGGTGAGAGATCTTGTACCTCCTTGTTTGTTGAGATAGTGCATCGTAGTGGTGTTGTCCGTTCTTATCACCACTCGCGATCCATGGATTCTTGGGAGAAACGCTTGTAGAGCAAGGTGCACTGCCCTGAGTTCTAGCCAATTGATATGTCTTGATGCCAGATGAGTTGACCATCTGCCACTTATTTTCAGGTCCTGTAATACTGCGCCCCAGCCCTCCAGTGAGGCATCTGTTGTTATGGTCCACGGGGCTGGCTGTTGAAGAAACGAGAGACCGATTGAGAGATGATGGTCTTGAGACCACCACTTGAGAGTTTTGATCATTGTCGGAGTAATTTGTATCTGGTTTTCGAAAGTTCCTGATACTTGAAGCCATTGACGGTTGAGCTGCTCCTGCAAGGGGCGCATCTTTAGCCGACACAGAGGGATCAGAGGTATGCATGAAGACATCATGCCCAATAGTGATTTGAAGAGACGGACTGTAACCTTTCGTCTTCTTTGTATGACACTCCCTAGGGTTAGTAACCTTTGTTGTCTCTCTAACGTGGGACATGCGATGCCGGATTCCGTGTTCAGTTTTGCTCCCAGAAAAGTAATACTGCGGCCTGGTAGAGGGTTGGACTTCTCCCAGTTGATCGTGAATCTGAGATTGGTCAGCAAGGAAACGCACTTTCTTGTTGACTTGTGTGCTCCTGTGTAAGTCTTTGCCTTTATTAACCAGTCGTCTAAGTATGGAAAGACCTGGTGCTTTCTTCTCCTGAGAAAGGCTGCCACTGGTGCTAGGCATTTGGTAAATATTCTTGGGGCTGATTTGAGCCCGAAAGGAAGGACGCGATATTGATAATGGCTCCCGGCTACGGTAAATCTCAGATACTTTCTGTGGGCAGGGTGGATTGGTATGTGGAAGTATGCGTCCTTGAGGTCTAGCGATGACATAAAATCTCTTTGATTGAGACGCAGAAGGACGTCTTGCAGGCTGATCATTCGAAACGATTGCTTCTTTAGGTATACATTTAGTTGCCTTAAATCGAGGATCGGTCTCCAATCCTTCCACTTTTTTCGAATTATGAAGAACCTGGAATAAAATCCTGTTCCTCTTTGATCCCGCGGCACCTTCTCTATAGCTCCCTTGAGAAGGAGCTTGTAGACCTCTTCCTTGAGTTGTTATGGGTATCTTGAAGGAGTCCTGCGGGGAGGGTTGGGGGGAGGTTTCTGGACAAATTCTAAAGTATGGCCCTGTTCCACTAATTGTAAGACCCACTTGTCTGACGTAATGGTTTGCCATTGACTGAGAAATGAGGAAATTCTTCCGTCCAGGGTGACAGGAGGAAGACTGGGCGTACCCGGTGCCTCGAAGACATCAGGTTCTACGCGCTGCATCCTTAGCAGGGCGGGTTGAGCGTCCACGGCCTGCCGGTCTATTATAGGCTGGTTGAGCCGGTTGTCTCTGAGAATAGTATGGCGGAAATTGTTGCGAAGATGACGGGTAGGAAGAGTATCTCTGTTGCTGATACCCTCCTCTGTAAGAGGGCTGGCCGCGCCCCCTAGGGCGAAAGGACAATTTCCGATATTGCAGGGTCCCTAGTGACCTTGCAGTGTCCGTGTCCGTTTTAATTGATTGTAGGGCTTCGTCCACATGTTTCCCAAATAACGCTTGGCCATCAAAGGGTAAGTCTAGGATCTTATTCTGGACTTCTGGACGAAATGAGGTGGCTTTGAGCCAGCCCTGTCTTCTTAATACAGCAGCGCCTGCAAGCTGTCTGAAAGCAGTGGTCGCTATGTCCATTGCGCAGTCTATAAGCTCTGCAGACGCGTGTTGACCCTCTTGCACAGTCTTATTTGCCTCTGATTTTACGTCTTCCGGCAGTTGACTAATGAAAGGTGCAATATCTGCCCAAAGCTGTCTGTCGTATTGAGACAAAATAGCCAAGGAGTTGGCAGCTCTAAGCATTAAGCTGGCCATAGAAGAAAATAAATCTCTTTCCTATGTTGTCTAGCCTTCTACCCTCCTTATCTGGGGGCGCAGAAATTGGAGCAGAAGGATTCTTTGATCTTCTTTGAGCCGCTTGAGCTACTACGGAATCTGGAGGAGGATGGCCTGTTAAGCATGTTGGGGCATCATCGGGAGCTTTGTATTTCTTATCCAGACGTGGTAAAACTGCTGTGACTGTTGCTGGATTAGTCATGACCTTAAGGCCTTCTTCCCACAAATAGTTCACCATCGGGATGGAACGCACAGACTTCTGGAAGGGCTCTTTAAAATCATAGAGGAAACAATCTGTTTGCTTCGTCGGTAGTGGTAATGCAAAGCGCTTGGCTGCCCTCTCTAAGAGATTGTGAAAACCTCCAATGTCTTCAGGTGGGGATTCCACCTTCGAATGAGAAGGAGAAGGTGGAGCAGGAATAATATACTCGTCCCACTCTGAGTGAGCATCTATGAGCTCTCCTTCTTCTTGATCTCCATCAGAAATGTCAGTGTCCTGGGGAATTGTCATGTCTGGGGTAGCCACATCTGTGAGATGCAAAGTCGTCGGTCTTTGATGTGGAGTAGAAGGACCAGAAATGGGCGATGGATTAGGCTGTTCTCCTTGTGGAGGAAACCTTCTGTTATAATCCACCAACATGGCTCTAAGGCCAGTAAGCAGGTCGGAAGGGATATACGTTCCCTGTTGATACTGCTGATGCTCCAAGGAAGCCTGGGGATCATAAGCTTCCTCATATTCTTCCTCTTCCTGATATTTTACATTCAATTCAGATGGGCTGTGGGCCGTACCAAAAGGTCCATCTTCGTCTGAATCATCATCTCCCTCCAAAAGATGTACTGGTACCAGGGAGGATACCTTACTAGGTGAAGTGTGGGTTGGATTTAATGTTTCTGTTCTTTTTTGATATTTTTCCCTCGTCGACGATCTCGTCGACGACGTGTAAACTGACTTTGTCGTAGACGGTGCCGTCGATGCTGGACGCACTGTTATTTTAATAGCCGCAAGCTTCGCCGACGAGTCTACCGTCGACGGTAAAGCTGATACCGACGTCAGCGCCGTCGACGATGACGAGGTGTAGACGGTCGTCGACGCTGATGTCGTCGTTGTAGTTCTCGTCGACGGTGGTGTACTCATCGACGATGTCGCCGACGGAGCCGTGGACGACGGAACACCTAAAGTAGTTGGAGTCGTCGGCAATGCGCCCACCGACGGTGCCGTCGACGGGGAATCCATCGACGAGGCCTTTTTTCCAGTCACAGAAGATGGCTTTTTGAAAGGCACAGATGGAGGAACAGATGAGGATTTCCTGTGCCTCTCAGAACTGGAAGAACGTTTTTTCCCCTCTTTACTTGAGAGTCTAGTTGGGGAAGAAGATGGGCTGCGACCCTTATAAGACCCTGAAGCAGTCTTTTTGAGGGCTTTCCTTGAGGTTTGTGAGGGAGATCTAGAGCGTGATCTTGCTCTTTTAGTTGATCTCTTGGATGTTGATGATTCCTCACTCTCAGAATCAGATACTGGATCCTTCCTATGCTTCAGTTTCTGCAGCCATATTAGTAATCTGCCTTCTCTATCCTTTAAGGTTTTAGAAGAAAAAGTACGGCAAATCTTACAGTCTTTGGCTGAATGATCTGGATAAAGGCAGTAAATGCAGTCTTGATGAGGATCTTCAGAGTGAAGTCTTTTCTTCCCACAAGTCTTGCAGTCTCTAAAGAGACTTTTCTTTTCCTTGTCAGACATAGTTGAAAAATAGCTGACAAATCAAAATTATTGAGTTTCTCTGAGAGAAAAAGAGCTGAATAAAGGTGTGAAAACAGAGCAGAGCTCTGAGGAGACTCCCTAGCATGACGTGCGGTAGAAAATCTGAGGTGCTAGAGCTTCACTCAGGAGGTTCTGAAGGGTGCTGTCGCCTGATTGGTGGAGGATCAAGTTTGGTCCTTTTTCACAAAATGACTCTGATAGACTATCAAATTGAAGAGGCCTAGGGCCTTTTTCTCTTCAATATGTTTTAACATTACTTATGAAAATTTATACCGGGACTCCCATCTCGACGACGGGGAATGATTCAAGCATGTGAATCTATGAAAGTTCCAATACTGGAGTAACCCAATTGCAACACTTGGTCAGCCTGTTGGTGAGGACCTTAGCCAGAATGTGGGCCTCTAAATTAATTAGGAAATATAACAATAGGAGGAAGACTGCAGTGGTGGTCATACTGGCTTAAGGATGACTAAAATCATTGCGCCCCATAGATCACAGGGTAAAGTTCCCATCTTGTAACCTCCTTGTGAAAGTGAAGACTAGAGGGGCTCCAGAGCGAAGCACACTTTAAAGAATTCAAGAGGGGAAGCCGTTGGGACTGGCGGTCTTTCCTCTCTTTGGATGCGCTCATGCAGTTGCAGACTATCCAAACTGGAGAGACTCAAGATCAATAAATCTGTGACAATATCATTTTGGGCTTACGCTAGTGGGGGGTGGGAGGAAGGCCCAATACAGAGGTCAGTAATAGTTGACAAAAGTCCTGGATATCTGGAGAGCATCTGAGTCTGTCCATCCCTAGACTGTATCTAGGGCACTATTCGTAGTTCTATGTCTCTGTTAACCAGTATAAGAGCTACCCGGCTTCATCACCTAACTTGTAAACTGTATTTTGCATAGTAGTGCATCCCTGCTCTGCCATAGCGGTAGCAAGTAGCTTTTGTTTTAGTACGTCCAGAGTAAGTTCAGCTGACGTTGCACCAGTGGCTCAGTGGTGTGTGTGCAGTCATTCCATTTCAACAATGGCTCCTTCCAGTTTATTCATTTCACTAGATTCCTTTCCCCGAGCCTCCTTTTGGTAAGTCATGTCTTCAATCCTGATTAACAGTTTTGAGGGCCTCCCAAGATGTGACTCTGAATACGACAGATCCTGTATTGAGCTTAAAGTAGTCCATGATGTGATTGCACAAATGTTCCAAGAACTGATTGTCTCAGGGGTGCCATGAGCTCAGTCTGAATAATCCACCTCGCAGTCGCCCCTGCCAGCATACAGTCACCTGTACTGGAGTGTGGTCTGTGAAAGCATGGGGTGAAATACAAGCACCTGCACCGATGTAGGGTGCAGAAAGGAATTCAAAATCAATTCTAGACAAGGACTGGTGTGGGATGGAACAATACATAGTTTCGCTCTCAGTGGGGTTAAGGTACCGTCAGACAGAGCTTATGCCTAGCGAGTGTGTCCACTTGTGCAGGATATATAATTTGCATTGTGCCACTGGGCTTCTTCTGTCTCTTTCAGGGTTCATAACAGAGTAACAGAGTGAAAGTCCCCCTCCCACTCCCCCGAGTCTTTCCTACAGGGGTCTGAAGCAGTACCTATGTAAGTGCTGTCAACGTGGGGTCCACTAGTGTAGGTGGGGTGTAGACTTGCAAACACCGAGTGAGACTCTACCATTTTGCATTTTACAAACACATATCTCCCCTTGTCATCCGTGTGCATCTGTGTGAGTGACCTGCAGTGGCAGGTGTTTGTGTATGAGAATTGCCATGCCCCGGAGTGTCTTGTGTAACCTGAGTGAATGACCCAGGTGTAGTCGCTGCACATCAAAAAGGATAATCATGTGCCTAATAAGTGGGTTTCCAGTAAGAGGCCTATCTGTGGGGCACATCGCTTGAGGTGCTGATAAGCTACTCCTCTCTTAATTTTATTGTTAGGGCTATTAACGTTCCAGTAGAGGAGTGAAAAAGTATCCTTTAAAGTCTTTATGTGATAGGCTGTGCTTATGAGTGTATGGGTCTGTCATGCGCCTCTGTGCATGTATAGATGTTGCTGAAGCAAAAGTAGAAAAGTGTTAAAGATAAACCCCCACTCTTATTATCCAGCCAATCCTGCACATCACGACATTAAGTATCTGTTGCCCTTTCCTAACCCCAAAGCCATGCAACAGGGAAGATAGTCTGAAGAGGAAGAAGGCTGAGAAACCCAAGATGAACAAACCAATCAATAGCCTACCCAGCATCTGACAATAAACAAAGTACTGTGTCCCCAATCTCTACACCCCTTTATTCCCAGGTAACCACATGCATGCCATAACAGATGGCCACATCACCCAAAATGAGAAGTACATGTAGGGGGGAGGGGGATGGTGTTTTGAAAGAAGACGGTTCACCAATAATGGAACCTCCAATGCTATTGTCTCTGCTGATTTTATTTGGCAGTTTGTCTCTGGAAGGGTCCATACTCTTGGTGCCAGACTGTAGGCCTTAACATCTCCTGCTCCTGGACAGCCTGGTGTTCTCCCCACGTTCCGGAGACTCTGCAGCCTGCAGGTGTGTCAAATTTAGCCCCCAGGCATTCAGAAGTAGTCAGTACCCCACATCCTGCTGGTTTTCAAAGAAATGTGTTTTATCCTCATTAATTACTTTCAGCTTTAACAGAAATAGGAGCATGTAGGTCAGTTGCATGGCTTTCCCTTCTTCCCCTTGATGGCAAGGAAAGATCATCGCTGCTGTTGAACCTGAGCCGTATAGTCCATATAGATGTTACTCTTTGGCACAACAAGAGATAAGTTTGGTAGTGGGGGAGGGGGAACGTTCGGTAGCAGGGCCCGTACGCCCCATTCATGCAGTCCAGCCCGTTCATGGTCAGACACTCGTCTCTGCCACCACCTCTGGCTATTGTTTCAGACCAGTAGAAAACACGCACTGAGGATTATTATATCGGATTACTGTGTGTTCGTCTGAGCTCCCTTAAGAACTTTCCACCATTTTGCACATCCGCCTCTGCACCACCCGCAAACTCACACTTGTATTTAGAGTGAGGCATTAAATCTAGGGTGCCTTTTATTCCTGGTTTTCTGTACAGACAAGGGATTGTTTGATTTATAAGCATGCTGTGAACTTTTGGAAGCAGGGAAACTCAGATTCCGGCATCTACTCGAACTTGATACAAAGCCCTAAGCAAACAGCAAGAGGAAACTATTTGTAGGCCTCCTCTGTATTAAGCAAAGTGGCATGGGACACACAGCCAGGCCAAGGAACACTACACTGTCCATAAAAATACAGAAACATTAGACAGGGGCACCAGACACTAGTCTCCCCGACATAAGGGAATGCAAGTAGGAACCACATTCTCTGGTGCAGCACAGCACACTTCACAGTGGCTCTAAAGTTAAACAGGTACCACCCTCGTAGCAGGTGCACATCCTCATGAACTGCTCATCAGTCAATGGAGATCTGCTCATGGTAGATCATAAAACCCAGGGCCTGTTCTGGCCAAAACCAAATTAGTGCTCTTCAATATAATAATGTAAAAATGTTGTTTAACACAAAAGTTACCTAGATGAGGGCTCTACAGAAATCTGCAGGAACGTCTTCAGCTTAACTTGTTCAAAGCAAAACAAACAGCATTGCACATGTATCTATAAATGGGAACATGTTTGAAGACAAAGATATACAGTATTGCTTCCATCAATACATTTTATTAGTCGTCCAAGTGCAAAACTTACCATCTGAAATCTGCAATTAGCTTGACATCAGCTATAACAAGCTTGTGCTCTATAATCATGTGCTTTAGAAGCTTTTCGTGCTCTGCTGAGGGGACACATTCTTCACAGAATATACAGGGCACATATGAAGAATCTTCAGATGCAGCTATGCCACCTGGGCTTTCTGGCAAACAAAGAGCCTCCAGGATATGGTCTCTTCTGCCTGCAGGGAGGAAACAAGAAACATCATGAAGCATTTCTTATTTTTGCCAGTGCACAGAACGTCTAGGTCAGGCTTTTCCAACGTTTAGCTTGTGAGCTACTAGTAGCTCTCCAGCTACCTGTAAGTTAGTCTCCTGTGTGCAGTTCAGCCTAGTAAATGAGACGTTTTTGCTTGACTGAATTAATATAGTGTGTATTTGAGATAGAAATTCGTGTATTTTCCAAAATATATTTAAAGCTGATAACTGAGTGATAAATCATGAGGAGTTAGGGAGCCCTGTTACTAACATTATTATCTTGGTGCCTGGACATTGCAGCAGAGGATGTTATGTATTACCCACATAAAGATATTCCAAACTGACAAAGCCTGCTTTTTTTTAACATTACTGCTGGCAAACATGCCACATGCATGGAGGTGATTTTTACTGGTAAACGTGCCACTAACATGGTCTTGTTTGCCGAGCCACAAACGTGGTCTTGTCTGACATGCCAACTATTACAACACTGATAACATTAGTAGCGCGAGATGATTTAGAATGAACATTAGTAGCTCTTATTACAGAAAAAGTTGGAGACCACTGGTATAGGTTTATCTTGAACACTGTATGGAAAAGCATTCAGCCTCCAATTGTTCAGTCTTTGTTGTTTTGACCTTGAAAATCTTCAATCCAGGATGACTGCGGACTAATCAATTGAAACCTGGCCCACTTCTTGTAATTTTTGTCTACACCACGAAATGAGGTATTCAATCGATTTTGTAATATACAGCAAATTTATTGTGAGGACTTCCAAGTACAAAGTATCTGTCCGTAGCTCCTGTGTGTATCTTGATCATGTGGTGAATCCTCCGAGTCATCTGGAAGTGCTTTCGATCAGATCATAAAATAATGAAGCAATGTTGAGATGTCTTGTGGGTGATTTGGGAAGGGGGATACTGATGCATTTCAACAGTACAGCATAAAAACAACTGATAAACAAACAAGCATGTCTTCCTCAACTTTGTGATGGGAACATTTCCTCTTGGTTATCACGTGTGTATGAAAGTTTTCCATTCTTAAGCAACTGGTTCACCAAAACAGTCAGTTCTAAATGGTATGCTTTAAAGTTTAATGCTGCAACACTTCAACCAGCAGAAAGCCTTCTCACGTGATTTATAGTCGGCTACATATGTTCGGCTTCTTTGTAGTTTTATCACTGCATCTTTTTTCCAGAGGAAGGCAATCGTGTAGTTACCGCCTGTGATTTCAGAAGCTGACCAAAAATTGAAATCCGTTTTGTTCCTTCAGATTATTCAAAAGATAACATTTTTTTTGTACAGTAACCCGTGTTTCAATGGAAGTCATCAACATGAGTAGTGGTTCTGAAACCCCTATCCTTACTGTAACAACTTCACAGGAGAGAAAACATAACCATTTTACACTGCGGTTGCATCATGGAAGTAATCGCTTTCTAAGCTTTCACCCACCTAGCTGCGTCTCCTAAGACCAGAGGGTAGGGGTGTTGCGCAAGTGCAAATTAGACACCGTCTTCTGGATCACACACCTTCAAGCAGTGGTGGAATGGCAAGGTATGCAGACGTACTCATGGTGCCATGCTTTTACTAATCTGTACCAGGCTATGGACTTATATACCGTGATTATGTTCCGGTGGGGAATACAGAAAAAAAATAGTAGCGAAAATTAGTCGCAGGGATAGTGGTAGCATCCCGCTTAAAATACATTAATAATTCATTAAATAAATAAAGCATAGGCACGGGACAGAGCTCCCAGAAAAGAATAATAAAAAGGGCAAAACAAAGAAGCAGGCAAGGCACAACATTGATGCAGACCGCAGAAGCATATCACAGCTTCATTTCTAAGCTGAAGCCTGTCCTCTTTCAGTCCTCCCACAAAGTCACTCTTCCAAGTTAAAAATGAAAAAACGTCTGGGGAAGGGCGGAACCACCAAAACAAGGTATTGCGAATGAGGGGAAGGCAAACCCAATTTTAACGAGAATGGTGTTTGACAGCAGGTTTGTCTCAAGAAGATCATCATGTCATTAGATGACTGCCCACTGAGAAAAGTTATAGAGTCAAATGACAGATGACCAACCACCATCTTCCTGGGCAGGGGTGCTGTGCTGTCACCAGCTACCTCGTCTTTTGTTCCTTATGGCTCTGTCCAGACCTGTGAGAGAACATCTCAGATGTGTTTGGCACAAGTTCCGATACACACTGAGGGAGTAAGAAGGCATAGTGTTCAGCCTGTTTCTCATAGCTGGGAATGATGAGCTACAAAGGGAGATTATGCACTGCACCACAACGTCAGTGATTCCCCTTTTAATCAAAAAAGATATATAGCTGTAAAGGTAAAAAGGGAAGGGAGATCAGCAGGTGGTGAAAAAGGGGGGCAGGTCTCCAATTAAATGTTTCAGGACTACATGGGGGTCTGAGAGAGGGGTAGGAATGGCCATGTTCTG
Source organism: Pleurodeles waltl (assembly GCF_031143425.1). Classification (NCBI taxonomy): domain Eukaryota; kingdom Metazoa; phylum Chordata; class Amphibia; order Caudata; family Salamandridae; genus Pleurodeles; species Pleurodeles waltl. The sequence goes on from NC_090442.1 coordinate 571,998,882, forward strand.
CATGGCTTAGCCATGACTCCTCTCAATCTACACATCTGATCTATGTAATTAGCTTATGAGCGGGGCAGGTACTTATAGGGCACACACAACAAAGCTCTAAATGGGTGTGTAGCAATAATGGTTGGCTTTCTATATCGGGGTTCAGTTCATATCATAGATAACTCAAACTTCACTCTCATTGCCTACAATGCCACATGCAACTCTCAGTGGAAACCAATTCCGTTACAGACACCTATCCACCAATAACTCAATATAATAATGATAATAACAACGTGATTTTATAAGGGTTTTAGACCATATGATAATAGATGGGCATTACTAGGGATGTTTATTTCCAGTACAGGGTTCTGAGTAAAATTTGCCATGTTCTCAATGTTGTTATTTGGAATCCCTTGGTGTAATACAACTATGTTTTTCATTCTGACCAATGTACCGTTATACATAGGTTACTAATAGTTTGGAAAAACGCTCGAGAATGCTAATGGCCAAACAACAGACAAAAAAGAAGCATTTCAGAGCAAAATTAAATGCATTCATAAATATGATGTAGCTATAGTTTGTATAACGATGAAGTAGGCAACAAAGAACTGTATTTGCCTTTCGACATTAAACATTTCCAAGTACAGTTCTAGATTTACATAAAAATTTACAACAGTCAAACCACAAAGGACATCTAAAATTAATACATAGTAACATCCCACGGAATAGTGGAGTTATGGTGCCGCAGAGATTAGAACTGTCTCATAATCAGGCCAGGTTAATAAAGTCATAGAGCTTAATCTGTGGAGCTCTCCTAAGAGAGACTTTGTTGATGTCGGTGGCATAACTGGCCATTTAATACCCAGAGCCAAAATCAAAGGAGTCTCTATGCTCTTACAACATCCCATGGCATAACAGGCCTGAATGAGAGGGTACCGTCACTAGTAAGAGGTGTTTTCTCAGTGAGGTAAACATTTTGCTAAAATGGCTGTTGACTGCTGAATACAACTTTAAAGGCCCAAAAACGTGCTCTGAGATGCTTGAGCACTTGTACATTTTACTTAGTTGAATGACATTTTCACACAGCCACATTACTGCTTGGTCTGGATTGACAGTGCAGCTGTCTGCAAGAAGTGCTGTTGCCACTTCTTTGAAATAAACACCCAGTGGACTTACACTCCCTCCAGAAAAGAATAATTTTTCACCTCATACTACTGGCTGTTTGGTGTATTAACCCACCTCCTATGGAGTGCTTGCGCTGCAATGCACGAGGAACTGTTTCACATCTGATGAACACACTCATCACACATTCAGTTCTTTATCTCATACATGCAGTATATAAAGGAAGCATATTTTTTGTCTATTGCAGTAGGCTTTTTAAATGTTTCTGTCAGGACACAAATGTTCTTCAGTGTGACAGGTATGCCCAGACATGAGTCCTGTTCTCTCTGCACTACTGGAACCAAGCTGCACCCTACTGAGTAGGCCCATGGAAGATGAAGCTGGGCTGCTATTGATTGCATTTCCATTCAGCTAGGACCTGGCCTGGCAGTTGGGATGGATTGTTCCTACTGGATAAGAACCAAGGAGGACTTGCATTTGGCTTGGTCCTGTATGAAGTGGCATGGTGGGCAAAAAAACACGATGACTGGGTTTTGGCCCACTGTAATTACCAGTGCCTGAAATTAGTTGAAGCGTTACACCTATCACTTTTCTGTATCTTTCATGTGTGAGCCACCTTCACTTCCACCAGCACTACAGCCACCCAATCCACCAACATTGCCTGTAACCATTATCACACCAACACCATTACTACCACCGTTGCCACCACCAATATCATTTGTGCAAGCATTTGTTTGCCTGTTTTGCAGTACTGCTTACATCATCATTGCCTTGCGAGAAGCTAGAGCCTCGTGTCTCTAGAAGACATTTCTAATCAGCAAACTAACCCCAAACCATTCGGGTTTCTCCTACTGAAAGTATTCAAAATTGCGGGTTGGCAGGTCCAGATTCCAACTCAGATAACACAATGTATTGTTCTTTTCACCTTCTAGTCTCCTAGCATATTTAATTATTGTTATTACTATCTTTGAATGTTGATGAGCACATACATTTTATTCATTAAAAGGAAAAACACCCTATAAAAATGTGACTGATATGTAACTGCATAATGGTGTGATAATGAAAGAGAAGTCAAAATAATAACAGTCAATAGGAAGCGAAAGGCATTATATAATTTTAGGGGAGTTTCAATAGGTGAATAGCTCTGCCTTAATTCCGATAACTATATTTAAGTGAAAACCAGTACAGTCTACGACTGTGCAGGTGGGGCTCAAGTAAAGTGTCCACATTTAATGTTCCTTATTCCATTTAATATTCTTAATGTAGTTACCCTCATAGCAAAAGCGACACTGAGCTAATTTGCTCGGTCAACACCATAAGGGTCAGTTAGCACAGTCTTGTTTAAGAATGACATTTGGCAGTGTAAGAAATGGCAGAGCTGTGTTTTCTATCTATATATATATATATATACATATATATATATATATCTATATATATATCTATATAGCTCAACATTTGGTGGTATCAGTATAGGAGCTAATGTATTATTGCTACCATTCTACAGGGCAATAATAATTTCCAACTCTTCCCGAACACGAGCGAAAGTGCCTGGAGCAAGTTGCTCACCATGGTGGATAGGGAAAAATAAAATCAGCCAAATACCAATGCTGGTAAGCAACACCAACGAGTCATGGTTCAAAGGAACCCTGATTTATGTGGTGTTCTGCTATATTTATAGCACAATCATTATATCTGCATGGTCCCTTACCCCATCTGAAATCAAGGTGCCTTGCTGCAGGGCTCTGGACTTCCCTTCTACCGGAGTTACAGTTTTCTTGCGCCAGTTATGTTCATTCAGAGCGGGGAAGACCCGATTGTTCAATGTGTTTATTATAGGGTAATGTTTTACCATGCCCATTGCTGCGAGGCATATGACTGCATGTAATTCGCACCAAGGGATTACATGGTTGTCTCCTGCATGCAGGGGCGGCTCCTCCGCTACGGCCGAGGGGCGTTCCCACACCCCCCCCACAAGCAACAGCAGCTGCAAACCTTTAAAAATAAAACGATAATAAAGTGTTTATTATCGTTTTATTTTTAAAGGGTGGGGCAATGGGGGTGACGAGCACTGAGAGGAGTGCACGGGCCGGCCAAACACACATGCGCACAGGGCTCTCTCCAACCCGGCACTGTGATGGCAGGTTGGAGAGTGTAAGCCCAGGCTCCCAGTCTGCGTTGGAGTGCCCAGCCAGGGGACTCCAGCTGATCACAACGCTGCTCTGGGAAGCATCATGATTGGCCTGAGGGCAGGTTGGGAGCCTGTACCAGCAGCCCGGAAGAGAGCAGAAGTGCGGCGGTCAGTATTTTTTTTAATATACATATATTTTATTTTTGTTCCCCCTGCCCCTACCATTTTGCACAGTCACCAGCCATGACTGGCCGCACGTCCGGATAGTTAGTGAGGCTGGAAAGCATCAGCTGCCAGTGACAGCACTGAGATTTGAGCATGGCAGTGTTACGGTTATTTACAGTATGCTGACTGTTCGACAAAACCTATATTTGATGACAGGAGTGTGCTGTGAGGCGGCACTGTTTCGCCATCTATTTGGCTATGATGCTGTTTTGTCCACATGATAGAGCCACAAGTTTCATTACATATATATACTCAATGATGGGTTAAGAGAACTCTATTATTTCCCCATTCAGGAAGGTGAAGTATATGGACACTTGGAAAATGACAGTCTTATTACTCACCTTTAAACAGTTAAAATGCTGATAAAAATAATTTTTGGAACCTCAAGTTACAGACCTGTACTATCTGCAAACTACCGAAATTTTACAAACAGCTGGCTTTCATCATTGCTTTATGGCCTGATTAAAACACATCTAAAAGCCGATAGATTATCCATTTATTGCAAATAATATTAGCTTTATCCAAACTGCACACACAAATGCATGGTTTCGCTTGAAACCAACTATTATTTTGTTATATAGTTACTCCAACACACCCGTCATCGTCTTTCTCATATGCAGAGAATATCATGTACCTTTAAAGGTAATATGCACGTGTTCAATAGGTGGTCCTAATTAAAGCTCTGAGAGTTGCTGTAAGCTTTGGCCACAGCACATAATGTCTCCCAGGCAGCACGCTAATACACATTGTGGTTTAGCTTTTGGGCGCTAAAATAAATTACGTAAAATACAGTTGCACAATTCTGCCACTTTATAGCACCCAAGATCCTCTAGAGTAGAGGTCTCCAAACTTTTTAATGCCGTGCCCCCCCCAGCTGAAAATAAAAAATCATTGGGCCCCCTCCTCAGAATTTTTCACAATTATTGTATAAAGATTGCAATGTTTAAATATGTATAGACCAATTTAAACATTGCAGTTAAGTACTGTTACCTTTTTAAAGATGCAACAACATGCTTCTGCTTAAAACAAAGGCCTGTTATCTGTGTAATGCTTCTTTTGGCCAGAGTCTGGCGCCCCCCCTGTGAACACTTGAGGCCCCCCAGTTTGAAGACCTCTGCTCTAGAGCAATGAACATAAATTTCAGTGGTACTGCAGCAAATATGGAAGTAAATCTCTTTAATTTAGAACAGAAGGTATTAGGATACAATGACAGATTATATTTATATCAACTGCAGGGCTTACGTCCTCCCCCTCGGAGAATGAACATTACTTGCTAAAAACTGAAATAATAAATGAGGCTTAATGCATTCTTGGCCAACTTTACTAAGATACCGACTTTAATAGCTCCCTGAAGAAGCACAAGAGGATATATAGGTAGAAAGATATACAGATAGATAGATTCTTTATTTGCATAGTAATTTAAAACCATTGCAGTAAAACCGGCATTCACAACCACATACACCATCTAATAATAACGTATTAAATGTATAAAAAGATCTAATTACATTCTAAACTAGCGTAAAATCTCATTTTTTCTTTATCACTAAAAAGGACGATGCACGGTCAGTAAGAGAGGGAGCCAAGATCCTATCTTATTCGAGCTTTGTCCTAAGTGCACTTACATACCTTAATGACTCTATTAACGACCAAAGAATTGCTGGAGAAGGCAAGCGTAAACTAAACAGGTTGCCTTAACAGAGTAGCCCCTGTTGTCTCTTAATTACAGAGTTAAAAATGTTGCCAACCGACAATTTAACTGTAAATCCCCTGAGGCAATAAAACTTTCCTTTCTGTTACAAGTTTTTTACAGGAAAGAAGCAAGTGCTAATTATCTTCTATACCAGTGGCACACAGGCGACGGGTCGTATTCGCCAGGTCTCTTAGACTGGAAGCTGAGTTTAGTGCGCAAGGTAGCTCCCCGAAACAATACCGCAGAAACTGCTCCTTAATGTGTCTTGAGAAACCCAGGCCGAGGTATGCATGTGCCGCCAAGGTTGTGTATGTGTTCAGTGTCATCCAGACATGGGTCTTTCTTGAAAAGGTTGCCTTATCCTCCACTAAGGATTGAAGCCTGATCGATTTCCAAACTGCTTTTTTAAAAGAACAGTAGGTAGTTTGAGTCCCCAATAGTTGGACGAGCCCTGTTTTCCCCAAGGAATCTTCCAGATAGACTCTGGCCAGTGAAGGATCCTTCCCCTGAATCTCCTGACATAAATGGTGATTGAGGGACTCAGCAGCTGCTGCTCTAATTTTGCACCAGAGGTTTATGAACGCACAACGTCTTGCCAACAATTGTTTCAACAGTTTCAATTTGGGCAGGAGAAGGGTGTTTCGGTAGGCTAAAGATGATCCTGTAGACTTTTGCTATTGTGCAATCTAGATTTTGCAATCCCCTTTCTCTTCGTCTCTCGCTCGCATAGGTTATTGTGGGCAGGAGCTTGGCTTTCATTGCCTGTAAGAGGGGAGTAAACGATGGGCCATTCAATTTTGCTTTTAGTCTTTTTATGGATACTGCTAGGCAAAAGCCTTTTCCTGTAATCGTGCCTGTTTGTTGCTCAAAATTACCCTATTTATCAATGATGACACCAAGGTATTTATAAATGTATGCACTTGCTGTAGCTGTGTCTCGCCCCAGTACCACAATGGGGGGACCTTTCTTCTGTTACTAATGGTATACTGGCTTCAGAGTATAGCTGAGTTGCATCTATTAGTCCTTGGAGCCCTACCTTTGGGTGGCTTATCGGCACAAAATCATGCGCGTAGATGAGGCACAGCAGCGAACTGCCCCCAATCCTTGGAGCATTACTAGTGTAAAGGACCCTCGCCAGATCAGCTAAGTACAGGTTAAACAATGTGGGGGCCAAGACTTAACCGCCTCGAGAGGTGAGTCCCTGCACCCGGTTTCCTTGTGGAGGGCTATTATCAGGTCCAATAGAGGCTAAGGGATGCCCCAGTGTGCTAACTTCCTCCAAAGCCTGTTCCTCTCCACGTGGTCAAAAGCAGCCCTAAAGTCACCAAAGCATAGATGTAGCTGCTGCTTCAGAACCTTCACTTTGTCAATAAGAAGCGAGATAACCATGATGTTTGTTGTTGTGTCAGTTGTTTTTGAGAACCCAGTTTGATTGAAAGGAATTATACTCTTTTCGGCTATCCAGGCTGACAGATGTTCCAGTAGGAGTCCAGCAAAATATTTTGCGTCATTGTCGATGAGGGCAATTAAGCAGTAATTTTTTAGCAGCAATCTGTTGCAGCTTTTGAAAATAGGTGAAATTATGGACCACTTCCAGGAAGATGGCATTATGCCGGTGAGGCCGTTTCTAGATAGAGGGGCTCCACTGTTTTAGCCCAAAAAACCCTGTTATTTTAAAAACTGCGGCAGGTAGACCATTTGGTCCCAGGGCTCCTCCTATATTAACTGCATATATCAATTGTTGATGTATTGCATCTTTTTATGTCTGTCATTGTTTAACTGCTGTGAGTATTTTGGCATTTACACATGTTTTACTGCGTTCAAGATAAATGCTCATGTTCATATTTTTGTGTGCTTTTAGTTGATATCTAGGAAGTGCCTTAATACATTTATTACTCAAACTAGGAGTGCTGCATTCCTTGGCACTGTTTTCCTCTTAGTTTGAAGCAGAACAGGTCCTGCAAATGGACAGTGAAATCCCTTAATCCTGTAAAGTTTGAGTATTGCATGTATAGGGGGCCACAGCACTCGCTTGCAGCAATCTAAATTTAGCAGATTATTTCAGAGGTCAATAAAGGAAAATTAGGAAAGATTTGAATTAAAAACACTAGGGCTTCATCCTCTCCAATCCGCTCCAGTTTCACTGCAGTGGAGTGTAACTGTGAGCGAGGAATAGGAGCCACTCTGCCACCAACTATGTTCTAGCGGCCAAAATATAGGACTGATCGTTCAGTAAGCTCCAAACACCCAGCATGTGCTTGAGAAGGGATCTGGCATTAATGAAACAGCCTATAACATTTATAGACCACCCCCATACTAATAGCTTCTTGTCCCCACTAACCTTCCCTGACGAGGTGCAGTTTCTGAAGCTGTTTGCGGATTGTGACTGAAGAACTGGTGAAACTGACGGGTGTATCAATAGAGCGATGCGTCGAAATGGTGCATATTGTGATTTGTGATTTTCTAATTATGTTCTGAACTGCAATTGCTATGGTCAATGTTTTATGTGCTTTGACAAAGAGATAAGAGGTTATCGGACTAATAAGTAGCTTAAGATCCCAGGACAGAGACAGAGCTATATAGAGAAAAATAAGAGGTTTTCTAGGCTGATAAGAGAAGTGTAAGTCATGAGACATCATCAACTACACAAATAGATAGGGACATAATATTTTGTTGTGATTTTACTAATTTTAATTAGTGCTTGTGAAGCCTGATGCACAAATGTGACATAACACTAATTAGATGATTTCCCGCAGGTCAAGAACTCATCATCATGACTGACATTTTTTTTTTGATTGAGAATCAGACGGGATAAACCTAGTTCTGATTGCTGAATTGTACTATAGGTTTTCTTTAGAAAAAGCAGACAAAGATTGATGTAATTTCATTTTGCTTAGTTATTAGTTTGTCTTTTGTTCATAAAGAGGAGGAGGGTGAGCTGCTGCGAGGAGTGAGTTGTTGCGTCATTCTGTGCCATGCTTCTATGGGCCGGTTGCTGTAATGTCGTACTATGATTAGATGAATCTCAGAAAAAGGTTGCAAAGTCATAGACTGATTGATTAACTGAGCTGCATTGTGATTGGATAAAAAGGGTTGTGTGCACTGACAAATATGTAACAATTTCAAAACATTTGAAATGCTGTAATTCTGATTATCAAATTTGTTGAATTCATTTTGAAATCATTACATTTTTCAAAGCTTTGAGGAGTCTAATGGAAAGTGTTGTAATGGTTGCAGCTAGGGAGGGTGAGGAGGCATCTCCTGAGGTTACGTCAGCGTATCATATGATGACTGAAGAAGGGTTACATACATGTGTTTGTCTTAATCAGTGGTGCAAGATCACTGAAAAAGAAGGGGTACTGAGATTTCCTAGATGGGGGGCATTTCATTTATGAATCATTGGCAGATTACGAGAAGTTTTACATGAAATAAAGCCACCTCCTAGACCTTCACAATTTGAAGCACCTAGTATGTTGGAGAAGATGGTACGAATTAAGGACAGGGAAAGATTTCAAAAACGAACTAAGAGACCAATGTGAAATTAATCAGATGCAGTTTGGGATGAATGAGCACAGGCATGGAGGAAGGGTGTATTGGAATGTGCTAGATCATACCCTGTACTTACAAAGGAAGAGAACACAAAAATTAAATAATCTGAAAAACCTGTAAGGAAAACGATTATAAGGGATAAAGACGTGAAAACTGAAACAAAATTTGATTTGGATACTGGTTTGGATAACAATATATTGAACGAAATTTTGGCTACATGTCTGCCACCATATGTGTCCCCTATGCCAAATGACCAAGCTCAATTGATAAATAATGTGACCACAGTTACAGCTCTACCTGATCCAGGTGTTCACCAGCCTGATGCAAGTACTAGAGCCTGCAAATATACAACCTGTGTTAATTCAGCGAGTTGTCCAGCAGCCAGTAATAACTGATTGTTTCACAGTCTGTAACACACCAAGCAAGTGCTCCAACATCAATGAGTACAGCTCAAACTGTGACACAAACAGATGCTCCAGTAACTGTGGTTACAACTCCAGCACAGGTTACTGAATTGATTATACCTGAGACAGTACCTGCACAGATTGTCCATACACCAGCTACAGTGGTTCAAGACACAACCGGGGGTACACCAGTTAATGGGTTTATCCAATCAATCAATCAATCACAGATATTTATAGAGCACGCTACTTACCCGTTAGGGTTCCAAGGCGCTGAGGGGGGGGGGACTACTAGTGCTCGAAGAGCCAGGTCTTGAGGAGTCTTCTGAAGGCGAGTAGGTCTTGAGTCTGTCGGAGGTAGGTAGGGAGCGTGTTCCAGGTTTTGGCGGCGAGGTAGGTGAAGGATCTGCCGCCGGAGGAGGTTCGTTGGATGCGGGGGACGGTGGCGAGGGCGAGGCTCACGGATCGCAGTTGGCGGGTCGGGGTGTAGAAGTTGAGTCTGTGGTTGAGGTAGGAGGGGCCGGCGTTGTGGAGTGCTTTGTGTGCGTGGGTAAGGAGCTTGAAGGTGACCCTTTTGGTGACGGGGAGCCAGTGGAGTCCTTTGAGGTGAGGGGTGATGTGGTTGTGGCGAGGTGCGTTGGTGATGAGTCGGGCTGAGGCGTTTTGGATGCGTTGGAGTCGCTGTAGGTGTTTTGCTGGGATTCCTGCATAGAGTGCGTTGCCGTAATCCAGTCTGCTGCTGACGAGGGCATGGGTCACTGTCTTCCTGGTGTCGGTCGGGATCCACTTGTAGATCCTGCGGAGGGTGTTGTAGCAGGAGGAGGTGACGGCGCTGACTTGTCTGTCCATGGAGAGTGCGGAGTCGAGGATGAATCCCAAGTTGCGGGCGTGGTCGGTGGGCGTCGGGGCAGTTCCGAGGGTGGTGGGCCACCACGAGTCGTCCCAGGCGGAGGGAGATGTCCCGAGGATGAGGATTTCTGTCTTGTCGGTGTTGAGTTTCAGGCGGCTATTTCTCATCCAGTCGGCGACTGCTTTCATTCCCTCGTGGAGGTTGGCTTTGGCGGTGGCAGAGTCGTTGGTGAGGGAGAGGATGATTTGGGTGTCGTCGGCGTAGGTGATGATGTTGAGGTCGAAACGGCGGGCCACTTGTGCGAGGGGAGCCATGTAAATGTTGAACAGCGTTGGGCTCAGGGAGGAGCCATGGGGGACGCCGCAGATGATGTTGGCTTCTGAGCGGAAGGGTGGGAGGCGGACGGTCTGTGTTCTGCCGGAGAGGAAGGATGAGGTCCAAGCTAGGGCTTTTTCCTGGATGCCGGCTTCTTGGAGGCGTGACAGTAGGGTGCAGTGGCAGACTGTGTCGAAGGCCGCGAAGAGGTCTAGGAGAATGAGAGTGGAGGTCTCGCCGCGGTCGAGTTGGCGTCTGATGTCATCTGTCGCAGCGATGAGGGCGGTCTCGGTGCTGTGGTTGCGTCTAAATCCGGTTTGTGAGGGGTCGAGGACGTTGTTGTCTTCGATGTGGCGTGTCAGTTGAAGGTTGACGATCTTTTCTGCGACTTTAGCTGGGTAGGGGAGGAGGTAGATGGGGCGGAAGTTCTTGAGGTCCTTGGGGTCGGCTTTTGGTTTCTTGAGGAGGTGACGGAGGTGGGTGCGGTCGGGGTGTTGAAGCTGCTGTGGATGTCGGCGATCTTGCTGTGGAAGAAGGCGGCGAGGGAGTCGCAAAGTTCCTGGGAGGGCGGGATGTCGTTGACGTTGGTGCTGGGGGTGGATAGTTCCTTCACGATGCGGAAGAGCTCTTTGCTGTCGTGTGCGTTGTTGTCTAGGCTGTCTTTGAAGGAGGACCTCTTGGTGGTCCTGATGAGGTGGTGGTGTCGGCGGGTTGCGTCTTTGAGGACTGCGTGATTGTCCGGTATGCGTTCCTGGAGCCATTTCTTTTCCAGTTTCCTGCAGGCGCGTTTGGGGGCCAGGAGTTCGTCGGTGAACCAGGAGGCTTTCTTGCTGGCAGGGTTGCTGGGGGGTTTCTTCAGTGGGGCGAGGATGTTGGCGCAGTTGTTGATCCATTGTCTGAAGTTACAGGCCGCGGTGTCTGGGTCGGTGGGCTCGTTCGGTGGGTTCTGGGAGAGGGTGCTGAGAAGTTGTTCTTTGGTGACTTTGCCCCAGTTGCAGCGGGGGAGTTGGCAGCTGTGGTGGTGTGCAGTGTTTTTGTTGTAGGTGAAATGGACGAAGTGGTGGTCGGTCCAGTAGGGTTCGGTGGTGTCGTTGAAGGTAACGTGGTCGCTGGTGGAGAAGATGGCGTCCAGTGGGTGTCCGGCGGCGTGGGTTGGTGACGTGACGAGTTGTCTGAGGCCGAGGTTCGTGAGGTAGCTGATCAGTGTGGTGGAGTTGTGGTCGTTGTTGTTCTCGAGGGGAAAATTGAGGTCCCCGAGGAGGATGTAGTCCGTGGAGGCGAGTGCGTGGGTGCTTGCGAGGTCAGCGATGGCGTCGCAGAACTGGGCTCGTGGTCCGGGGGGGGGTCTGTAGACGAGTGTTCCTCTGAGGGTGGTGTTGGGGTCGGTGTTGATCAGGAAGTGTAGAAGCTCTGCGGTGTTGAAGTGGTCGTCGGTGTAGGTGGTGATCTTGAGGGAGGATTTGTGGACGATGGCGAGCCCTCCTCCGTGGCCGTTGATGCGGTCCCTGCGGGAGATCTTATATCCGTCTGGGATGGCGATGTCTGGCGCGGTTGAGTCGTTCCACCATGTCTCGGTCAGGAAGGCTACGTCCGGGGCGGTGCTGTCGAACAGGTCCCAGAGTTCTACGGCGTGTTTGTGTGCGGAGCGGGTGTTGAGGAGTATGCAGCGGAGGTGGTTCGGACTGGTGGTCGTTGGCTTGGAGGTTCGGTCGCATGAGAAGTGGCAGTTGCGGCAGGCGAAAGGTCCGTGGGTGTGCTTCGGGGCGGCTTGGTAGCAGCGTTGGTTTTGGTCTTGGTCGTAGATGAGTGCGTGGAGGCAGGCGGCGTCGTAGCTGAGCCTGGGCGGTGTGCGGTGCACGGTGCGAGGTCCAGGGGTCCTGTCGCTGGACGCGGGCCAGGCGCGGACGGGCGCAGACGGGCTTGCCTCCGGCGTGCCATCGGCGCGCCCGCTGCGCAGCGACCTGCATTAAGAGGGGGTGGAGTGAGGGAGGAGGAGCTGGAGGCGGGAGGGGGGCGGGGCCGAAGCAGCAGCAAACGGGCGAGGGAGCGGCGAGTAGGGGGGGGTGAAAAAAATAACGCTAGGTAGCTAGAGGGGCGGGGGAGGTGGGAGGGCAGGGGGTGTAGGCTGGGAGAAAAGAGTCAGGGAAGCGGGCGGATGGTGCTGGATTGAGGGCGGGGGGGGCCAGAGGAGGAGGGAGACGCGCAAGGGGAGAGAGCAAGAAGCGGCACAACACACAGGACAACGAGACCACTAGGCAACAGATCCAGGCACTAGGATACAGGGCACAGATGGAACAACAGTGACAACGTGACCACAACACAATACAACACAGTACAATACACAGAATACCCAACAGGGAGAGACGGCGAGGAAACAGAGACAGAAACAGACACGACAGAGCAAACCTTACTGCCCACCACTGGCCAACCAGGGATGAGGCGCAGGCGGGGGCCTGTGGGTGGAGGAGGGCCTCGAACTCAGGCAGCAGCGGCAGTCAGGGACAGGGCACCTGCAGGGTGCGCTGCGTGGCGGGGAGAGCGTCCTGTCCTGACAACAAGGTCAGAGAACGCACCCTCGGAGCGCAGCGACCTACATTAAGAGGGGGTGAAGTGAGGGAGGAGGAAGTGAGGGAGGAGGAGCTGGGGGTGGGAGGGGGGCGGGGCCAAAGCGGCGGCAAACAGGCGAGGGAGCGGCGAATAGGGGTGAAAAATATAACGCTAGGTAGCTAGAGGGGCGGGGGAGGTGGGAGGGCAGGGGGTGTAGGCTGGGAGAAAAGAGTCAGGGAAGCGGGCGGATGGTGCTGGATTGAGGGCGGGGGGGCCAGAGGAGGAGGGAGACGCACAAGGGGAGAGAGCAAGAAGCAGCACAACACACAGGACAACGAGACCATTAGGCAACAGATACAGGCACTAGGACACAGGGCACAGATGGAACAACAGTGAACAACAGTGACAACGTGACCACAATACAACACAGTACAATACACAGAATACACAACAGGGAGAGACGGTGAGGAAACAGAGACAGAAACAGACATGACAGAGCAAACCTTACTGCCCACCACTGGGCCACCAGGGATGAGGCGCAGATGGGGGCCTGCGGGTGGAGGAGGGCCTCGAACTCAGGCAGCAGCGGCAGTCAGGGACAGGGCACCTGCAGGGTGCGCTGCGCGGCGGGGGGAGCGTCCTGTCCTGACAACAAGGTCAGAGAACGCACCCGCGGAGCGCAGCGACCTGCATTAAGAGGGGGTGGAGTGAGGGAGGAGGAGCTGGGGACGGGAGGGGGACGGGGCCGAAGCGGCGGCAAACGGGCGAGGGAGCGGCGAGTAGGGAGGGGGGGTGAAAAAAATAACGCTAGGTAGCTAGAGGGGCGGGGGAGGTGGGAGGGCAGGGGGTGTAGGCTGGGAGAAAAGAGTCAGGGAAGCGGACGGATGGCGCTGGATTGAGGGCGGGAGGGGCCAGAGGAGGCGGGAGACGCACAAGGGGACAGAGCAAGAAGCGGCACAACACACAGGACAATGAGACCACTAGGCAACAGATACAGGCACTAGGACACAGGGCACAGATGGAACAACAGTGAACAACAGTGACAACGTGACCACAACACAATACAACACAGTACAATACACAGAATACACAACAGGGAGAGACGGCGAGGAAACAGAGACAGAAACAGACACGACAGAGCAAACCTTACTGCCCACCACTGGGCCACCAGGGATGAGGCGCAGGCGGGGGCCTGCGGGTGGAGGAGGGCCTCGAACTCAGGCAGCAGCGGCAGTCAGGGACAGGGCACCTGCAGGGTGCGCTGCGCGGCAGGGGGAGCGTCCTGTCCTGACAACAAGGTCAGAGACATCGCAAAACTCACAGATTGTAGTATGGACACCTCCACAGATTATTCAAGCATTAAAAGGAAGGTGATTAGTCTTCACAACACAAACAGTACCAGGTGAATGTAATTTGGAAGGTGGTTTATCTCCTCCTTGGTTTGAAGAAGCTGCTAGAAATTGTGTGAAAGTTGAGTATGCAGAAAGACAAAGTACTGGTTCAAGTTCGGTTACCACCCCAGCTCCTGGCAAGGAGAGACCTCTAAACGTACCAAAGATGAAAGTCGAATTAGACGAAATTATAAGAGGATGTTTGAATCTTGATCACATAAACCAATATCAAGAAGAAGAAGTGGTATACTCGTGCAAATAAATTACGAGAAAAGCTAAAACTGTTCATGAAAGAGTAACTGAATTGGCAAGCAGATATGAGATTGATATTTCCAAAAGCGTACCAATACAGAGAAACATTAGGGTACAAATAAATGATGAATTTATTGAAAACATGCGTTCTTCAGGAATGCAAATTCATCTCACTGAATAAAATGCATGTGCAAATGGAGTGAATTCTACAAGTGTGGAAGTCAATGGTCACAAAAACATGAAAAGAAAAAGAAACAGGAAGAAGCTGAGGAGAAAAGAAAACAAACTGACCATTCAGAAAAGAAAGCAACAACCACAGCCTATCCTTTAAGAGTGATACCAGGTGGAGGGTATGTCCAGGACCCTTGTGGTAGGGGAGTCCTTGCATCATTTACGAACAATTCTCCAAACTAGAGACAAAGCTGAGTTCAGTAGTATACACAAGTCAAGAGATTTGTTAAGATTTCAAAGGTGTTGTGGGTTGATTTAAATAAGTTTTTTGATATTGTGGTTCCGAGTGATTTTTGGGCAGAGTGTAAGATTGCTGTTCAATGGCCAGATAGAGAACCAGCAGGAGATCCTGTCACAAATGCACCTTTGCCTGTGGTAATGAATAAATAAAATGAGGCGATAACATTTTTGAAAGGCAGAGTTTCAACTGAACTATTTGAAACTGAATCAAATACAGCAGAAAGTCTTGACTTTTATAAAAGGCTGATGAAAGCATTTCAGCAACATACAGGACAGATCCAACAGACATGGGATTTTTCATTGCACAGTTTGTGCTTGGTTTGAGACCTGCATTTGTCACAACATACAACAGAATATGATTTGTTGGCAGACATAGGGGGTTATTCTAACTTTGGAGGAGGTGTTAATCCGTCCCAAAAGTGACGGAAAAGTGACGGATTTACCACCAGCCGTATTACGAGTCCATTATATCCTATGGAACTCGTAATACGGCTGGTGGTATATCCGTCACTTTACTGTCACTTTTGGGACAGATCAACACTCCTCCAAAGTTAGACTAACCCCCAAAGTCTTTAGATGAGATTTTGAAGTATTGCATGTAATGAGCAGGAGATGAAGCAGCATGAGATCAACGAGAAGTTTATGTTGGCTCAGACTAAATTTGCACAACGAGGTTTCCAGAATCAGCTGTTTGATGGAAATGGTGGTGCAGTTCAATAGTTAAGTGGAATGCAACAGGTGGATTTCAAGCAGGAATGCAGGGTGTACAGGGAGGAATGATGGTGTCTCACGAAAGAGGAAGAAGTGCTCTAATTGAGCATAGTACAGTTGTTGGTGTCACAACATTGAAGAAGATGACACCTACACTTGTGTAATAGGGTGGGGCATTAGAAGTGCAAGTGCAGGCTCAGTCCAGAGAGAAGGAATAAACAGATACAGTCAATAATCAGATAAAGGGAATAAACCAAACGCGGATGCCCAATGTTCCTATGCAACAAATGCAAGTGCCAATGCAAAATGAAACTCAAATGGTACCAATGCCACAAGCACCTGTGGTTCAGTTCAATGTTATTAGTGAAAGATTAAATCAGAACCAGTTACCGAAAATGAATTCAAATGTGATGCAGGTTGAAAATCAAAATGCAGTCAGCAGTTTCCCATTTTTGATAATATTGAGATGTTATAGATTCAAGCACGTCTCAATGGTGGTGCCTGAGATCGGAGGTAGATTGCATGTTTGGTACAGTTTTAGAGGTAGACCAGAGTTGACCATTTGTGGAAGGTGAGGTGAATGTCCACCAAGTGTCATTTCTGATTGACACAGGAGTTACCAGTTCCACTGTGAGAAAATCAGTAGTACCAGATCTACCCTTCCCTGGAAAAAAGACATTCAATATAGACAGATTACTAACCATATTTCAAAAGTAGTACCTGTAAAAATAGAATCATTTGAAGAAAAACATCAGTTTGTGATGTGCAATTCAAAGCTTGTTAACCTATTACGGAGAGATTTATTGTGCAAGCTAAATTACACTATCAATTCAAGGCTTGTTAACCTATTAGGGAGAGATTTATTGTTCGAGCTAAATTGCACTATCTATTGCACCTGCATGGAGTTGAGTGTCAAACGCATGATGAATACGTGGAATTTAAAACTGCCCAACAAGAAACAGTAGGGCTCAATTCAATGTTAACGACAAAAGATTTACCTGCAGATTTAAAAGGGACAGTTATTCAAGAAGTGTAGGATTTGACAGGAAAAGATATAACATGTATCGAAGGAGTTGAGAAAATCAGAATAAACATACAACAGAACACCACCCTGTCACATGACTTCTGAAGTGATAGCAGGAATAACACCTTTAATAAATGACATGCTAGAAAAGGGTATTTTGAGAGAAATAAGTGGGAGTCCATGCAACTCACCAATTATGGGATTGCGAAAGCCCAAAGATAAATTTAGAATCATGCAGGATTTGAGGAAAGTGAATGCAATAGTAATCCCATGTTGTCCTGTGGTACCGAATGCAGTGCCATACTTTATCAAATCCCACGTACAGCTGAATGGTTTACTGTGCTTGATCTCTGTCAAGCTCTCTTCTCGATTCCATTGCACAAAGAGAGTCAATACTTGTTATTCTTCGTGTTCTGAGAGACAGTATTAGCATGATGTCGTAGTCCCTCTATTTTTAATCAGATCCTGAAAAAGAATCTGGAAACATTGCTCATGCCAAGAAGTTCAGTCTTGGTGCAATATATAGATGATTTACTTGCTTCATCAGAGACAAAAGAATCCTGCAAAGCTGACACCACTACATTGCTGAATCATTTGGCAGAGAAGGGACATAACTATCTCCAAAGAAATGTCTATGTTGTCAAAAAGAGGTTCAATGTTTGGGACACCACTAAAAAACGAACAAGGAAAGTGTCAAAAGAAAGAGTTGAAGCTATGCTGAGAAGGAGTCCTCCTAAAATGGAAAAAGGAGTCAGGATGTTTTTGGGAATGGCTGGCTACTATAAACAATGGAGACCCAACTTTTCCTTGGTGGCTAAGCCTTCACTGAGGTTGACACACAAAGATGTTCCAGATCAGGTTCCCCAGGACATCAAATGCATAAAAGCGTTCCTAGAGCTGAGAGAAAGTCTCTGTCCTGGCACTGGGAATGCCAGATTATTCAAAATATTTCATACAGTTTTGCAGTCAGAGGGAAGGCTGCGCTCCCTCAGTGCATACTCAAATTCATGGAGAGGCCAAAAAGCCTGTGGCTTATTTTACTGTGTGCCTGATCCTGTATCCGGTGCTTTGCCTGGCTACCTCAAAGCAGTAGCTGCAGTGAGTGCGACTCTTGAAAAATGGGAAAACATTGTGGTGGGACATCCTTTAACAGTCATTGCCCCTCACTCTGTAGAAGTATTACTCACGAGAATGAAGACTCAGAACCTTACTATCTCTAGACTATGTCGTTAAGAACAGCAAATTTTGCCAGGAGGTAATGTGCTGAGATGTCAAGTGCTGAATCCTAACACAGTGTTACCAATCCCCGAGGAAGATTAATCTGACTGTTTTGAACATGGTTGCCTTGATGTCACTGACTAGTGCACTAAACCCAGACCAGCCATAAAGAGGAGCCTTCAGTATGTCCAGATTATGTTTTATCTGTGGATGGCTCATGCTTAAAAACAAATTAAGGTAATTTGACAGCAGCCTATGCAGTCTAAACAATCCAAGGAATAACAGAAGCTTCATGGCTTCAAGGAATTTCTTAAGCACAAGTTGCAGAACTAATTAACCTTACCAGAGCTTGCAGCTTGACAGCACAAATGAAAGTGACTATATTTACAGACAGTCTGTATGGATTTGGTGCTGTCCATAATTTTGGGCACTTGTGGGCACAGCAAAGGTTCATGCCCTCATCTAATTTCTGCACTAGAAATGGGAAGCAAGTAAAGAGTCTTTTGAAAGCACTACAACTCCCCGATCAAGTTGCTGTCATGAAATGTGCAGCACACAGGAGTGACAGTAGTTATGTTGCAGTCAGCAAAAGGAAAGCTGATAAAGTGGGACACTATGTGCAGGTGTGGCCTGAACATTTAACAAATCATTTAAAAACGAAAATCCAGGATAAAATGTCTTTTCCATGATGATGAGAGTGGCTGATACTTGGGATGAAGGGAGACGAAGGCAAGAAAATGTACCAGACACAGAGAAATAGGGTTGGATCAGAGTAGAATGTGGGATAGATGAGTACATTGTTTCAGTTTCAGTAGATGGAAAATCCGTATTACCAGACAGTCTGCCATCTCCAATGACAACACATTCACATGCCTGACTCACCTAGGTAGTGACATCATGATTCAATCTTTTAAACAGTTCTGGTTTATCCCCAGAGAGCCTAAACAGAGGAATAGTGTCATTGATGTGTAACATGTCAACATATGAATGTAAGCAAACAAACACATGTTACATTGAACCATGTAGGAAGATCAGGAGGTCCTTTCAACAGGATGCAGATGGACTTCATCAACATGCCCATTTGCAATGGATTGAGATATATCCTGGTGATTGTCTGCATCTTCTCTAGATGGGTGGAAACTTATCCAACCAGGAGTTATGAGAGTCTCACTGTAGCAAAGTAGTAAAGTTACTGTTGAGGGATTCAGTGCCCAGATATGGTATGCATGTCTCTCTAGAGGCAGATTGAGGTACTCGCTTTTAACAGTGAGATTATAAAATGCTGTGTGCAGCCTTTCAAGTTGAATAAAAGCTCCATTGCAGTTATCGTCCGGAAGCTTCGGGGATAGTAGAGCAACTGAATGGAACAAAAAAATCAAGACTGGGAAAAGTTTGTGCTTCCACTTCTCTGAAATAACCTGATGCTTTGCCACTAGTGTTGATGAGTCTAGGAAGTACACCTGACAGACAAATTGGTTGGTCACTCCACAATATCCTAATGAGCACAGCAATGAGATTACCTGCAGTTCCAGCAAATGCACTGGTGAATATTACAGATGACATGGTACTAGATTACTTTAAGTGACTGGCTGATGTGGTACGTTCTGTCTGTTGGTAGGCTGAAGCTGTTGCTGCAAATCCGAACCAGGAGCAGTTTTCCGATCTTCGTCTTGGTGACTGTGTCTTAGTCACAAAGCATGTGACTAAGTCCTGTGAAGAGCCACATTGGAAAGGCCTTTATCAAAAAATCTTAATCACAGATAAAGCAGCTAAATGTGCTGTAATCCCAAACTGGGTACACACTTCACATACCCAGAGAACTAGGGATCCCTATAAAAAATAGTGCTTTTTGTGCCAGAACCGAGAACACTGTTGTACATTCCACCGCACGTTGTACGAGAAAGAGACTGTGATCAGAGGCCGCAAGAAGGAGTAAAGGGTGAATAATCTCCGATAGGTGAAGAGGTCTAACTGGAGGACACCTCACAGAGAGGCACTTGAGAACTAGTACCATAAAATGATTAAGTGACTTCTGTACCAGTTCCACAACAAGCAGAGAATCACGATGATCAAGGAGAAGGGACAAGTTCTGAAATAGAGACCAGAAGTGATCCACATAGCAAAAGACGGCCAAAAGTTTACAGTAAAAAAGAAATTAAGAACAAGTGTGTCAAATGAATCAATACCACCGACAATCAGAGAAGAAGCAGAGTTAAGTGGTATAAGTGACGCAGAAGAAGAACAAAACACACTCGGGAGATCAAGAAAAATATCAACAGTACCTTGTCAAAGATATTTGTCACATGAATGGACATATTATGTGAGCCACGTTTGAATGCCCCAATTTCTGATTTGCTTGCTTTGAGTTGAGCAAAGAACTACCAGAGTCTCCTTGAAAGTCCTTGATTAAAAAAGAACTATTGATCTGCAAATTTAAGAACTGAGCTATAAGAGACTGAAAAATGTTATAAAACTGTATTGAAACAGATTAATTAAAAATGACTGTAAAATAAGATAAGAAGAGTACTGAGGCCCGGAGGAGCAGCTGAAGAGTAGGGAGAACATTTTAGAAGAACACGAAGTAGAGTTAAGGATTGCCTATACAAACATATTATCATTAAACCAGACTAAAAAAGTTTAAAAGAAAGAAAAATCAATTAAAATGAAAAGACTGACTCAAGAAGAAACTAACCTGAAGAAGAGTGCACCAATATTGTTCAACTTCAACAAGAGATAAATTGCTGTTACAAATGACTTATTGGTAGTAGAACTAATTATAGAGAAATATGTGTACTGCTAATAGAACTGAACTAGATGCAAAACATTTTTAGGGACTTTACATACACATACTTTTAGTAGAGGTAGCAATAGTATTAGTTGCACACTTCACACCTGACACAGAAAAAGCTGTAGCAGAATATGAATATGCAACATTTAAACCAGGTATAGATGAAGATGAGCTGAAGACATTTGTAGATTACATGAATGAAGATTACTCAATGAATGTTTACTCTAAATTAATTCAAGAATACACTAAGGCTACTGACGCTAAAGACTGCTATGTATGTGCACACATGCCATCCCCAGCAGATAAAAAGGTTTTCCCCCAAGATCGACTGTCAGGAGAAAGAGAGATCTACCCTCACGGGATGGCAGACGTCAACGCCCCAGCTCCGCCTGAGGTCTCTGAATCTCCCCACAGTCAATCCTAAGTCTCTTACATACCTTAAACAAGCCAGAGAGATTTCTAGAAAACAAACCTCGCTCCGCAATAAGTTATTCAGAGATGCTAGCTACTTCAGGTCAGTTTTGAAAGGAACATGTTGGAACTGGCCAGGTTCCCAAGGTGTCCCTCCCAAAACCAAACCGTTCCCTGCTGTACCATAAAGATCATCCTAGTACATTCTTATCGGACTAACTCCCCCATGTTATGCCATAGCTCTTGATGAAAAAGAACACAGACACGTAGAATAAAAACATGAGCGAAAATATGTTGTGCATGGAAAAATACTTCCAGTTTTAACGTAGCGGTGAAGCTTAGGCTAAGATAATTACAAAATGGAGTCTGTAGTTGGTGGCAGCTAATGTGACGGTGAACAAGCTAAGCGCAACGTAGTGCATCATGGAGTCAGTGGTCATAACACAAATATCATTACAATCGTGAACCTTTAGAACCCACTAGCATAGTTAAAAGCTTTGCAAAAAGATTGTCCACAGTAGCTAGATGGCTTACAACAATAGGAAAAGGGATTCTTAAAACAATATTAGTTTCTGTATTAATAGTAGTAGCTTGCTTCCTTTCTACATCAGCAATTTACAAGGCAATACAATAAGAAAAAAACAAGATATATGAATCAAAGAATGAAGAAAGATTTAGAATTAAGTGACAGTGAATGAAGAATTTAAGAGATTGAAAGAAAGAGAAAAACAAGATACTGAAAAAGAAGATCTTGATGCAAAAATATGTGAACCATCGTTGTTCAACCAGTTTGAAATGATCTTCCATTTTATATTTTACAGAAGCTGCTCTTGTGTAAAATGCTTGTTTAGATAGAAAGCTTGTTGGCAAGAAAACTTGTAAGTCCACTCGTCCTTGCAAACTGACATTATGCTGGTGCTGGGGGAGGGCTGTGTGCCCTCAAGAGAAGAATTTCCAGTCTTTGACTAAAGAATGCAGAGAGGGCCTGGAAAGGCTGCCTTGTCTGAGGGAAGTACGATTAGGGATTTGAACCTTGGAAAGTGAGAAAATTAATTAGTTGTAACTAATGGATGTTCTGCCAAGACATTCAATTGTGGAACTAATCCTTAAAATGTGTTGAAAGCGAATGAACTATTGTTTGACCCTTATCTATCAGTTTACAGGTTGTTTTCCAATCTGTTCATTAGGGAGAAACTCATAACTTTTTATCCCGTGATCACAGACTGCAAAGAATACAAGGAGGCCATGAGCCTGCTACAAGTTACCAAATTACTGCCAAGACGCATAACTGTTAAAACTGTTGCTTAGAAGATTCTGATAAAGTGACCCTCCAGATGCCAGTACAATGTATTTCAATGTGTGATTTCATCAATAAAAGGTATTACACTACACCAGTCAGGCGATACTTGACCGTCAGACAATATGGGTTCACGTTACAGCTGGGCAAATAAAGTTTGCTTTTTATTTTGCATACCACATCTGTGTGTTGACTGTTTATTTTCTTTCAGATAAATTGTGCTTTGACAAAGATGAACGTGAACTCTGACAAATAAATTGTGAATTAAATGTTTGTGATGGATCCAAACCACCAGATGGTGGAAGTTACTAGAGATTTCACTAAAAATAAAGTCAATTTAATTAATAATCCATATGAGTGAACTCTAGGCCTTATCAAAAGCTTCATTTAAACGTGCATTTCCTTTCTAAACTTTTCAAGACCCACGCGTTAACAAATTCCAAACAGCTTTAACTCAGCAGAAATGTTTCTACTGTGACTTTTGCATGGCCTTTACATGATTCAAACTTCCTATGCTGACAAAGAGAGCTATATTATTCTATTCTTTGTATAACCGCTTAACCTGCATTGGACTCTCGAAACTTGCAAAACTAATCTGAAACTTCCTTCTTTATGAACAGCTTTTAGTGTGAAGACGTGTGAGAATTAAAATGACATGCGCTAATTGTGCATAAAACTTACTATCTCAGGACAACTGTGAATTGGGATGTTCCAGGGAGACATCTGGGATCAGCAAGACAATACAAGGTGGTGGTACAACGAGCAAGAAAGCCAGGTGAGGAGAACAGGCTTTCTCGGTAGCAGCTGCGGGGCTGTGGAATTCCCTTCCTAAACATATCCTCAGTATTAATTCATACTTATTGTTTTGCAAACAACTTAAAATGTGGTTGTTTACTCCTTAGAAGTTGGTAGGGGCCACTTCAGAGCGGTCTGCCTGGATTGGTCGGCTTCTGGTTTGCCAAGTTTCTCTCTCTACACTCCAGCGCTTTGTTCCAGCGATTGGTCTTATGCGGTATAGAAATGCTACAAATACAAATACAATCCATGAGTGTTTTTTCTTTCAGAGACCAAGACGACTAGGAAAATCTTTTAGTGTATCAGCCTATGCAGAAATGTTTGTCAAATGTATCTTGTATCAGAGCTGCCTTTGTTAGAAGATACCATCTCAATGGAAACTGTTCCTGTCTCACAGTTTTTCTTCTTTGTGATTGGCTGACTGAACATATCAGCTGAAACAATTGTATAAAATTATAAATCACTCTATTATTACTATAAAAGTGTCTCGGGGAAAGAACAGATAATCTTAATCATAGATCCTCCTCGATCCTCTTATGCCCAATTCATTCTCTCATTCTCCCGCAGAGCTCCTGACTGCGAGACTCAGAAAGACTTTGCTCTCTGCCTAGATTATTCTCTAGCAGAGTTTGTTACAGTATTCTTTACGAGTACTGATAGCTTCGCAGACCAGACCATCTCTTAGACATATGTTCCCTTTTGTTATTTTCTGACTAAAATGAATTACTTTAAAAACTTAGAATATTAGAATACGGACAGATTATGGGACACACTTTATGCAGTGTTCTGTAAACCTTATTTGATTACCAAAGAAAGATTTAAAACTTAGGATAAATATTGACTCCTGAGAGAAATGAATTTATGTTGAAAATTGCAGCTTTTTTCGAGTTCATATAAAAGATCACTACTGGGTGTCTAAAGAGGTGCAGAGTATTTCATAATTTTAGGATTCTCCGTGCTTCCACCACATTGTGCCTGCGCCTTAGTGTGCATTTTGAGGTCCAGGGAGAATTTCTTCAGCTATCTGTTCCCACACACTAGAGTACTCAGATGAAAGATGGCGCCTCTTGCTTGGAACCATAAGAAGTGTAAAACAAATGGAGGCGGGCAGCACTTCAAATTGAAATAGTAAAACAGATTTTTTATGTCTTGAATCAATTCACAACACAATAGTTTTTCCACCAGTGTTTTTCCCCAACAACAACAATACAATAAAAACAAGCATTTGCAATGCAATGGGTCTCGCATTTTCTCGAGTTAGAGCTTTTAGCGTTGTAAACCGCTAACCGGACTTTTCTTGCCACATAAACTGAAAATGAAAAGTAAAACCGTTTCACATAAGCGAGCCGACGGCCGCCATGAGTGCGATGCAGACACAGAAAAAGAAACCGAAGTTCGCTTGCAGTCAAACGTAACGGCAAAAGTGCAATTATCCATGTAACAGGATCGATGTGATGCAAAGCACACGACTACCGCCTAGCGAGATCGCGCTGCCTACGAAATAAAAAGAAAAAGTAGTACAGAAACCATACGGAAAACATGGAGCCTCGTATGTTTTCAGTAGTTGGCCGGTGCGCTCGAGGAGGGATAAACACCGGAAAAGGCATTTCACTAATGAAATAAAGTGATTTTTAAAAGGCAAGCCCAGAAACCAACCAAACTGATGGGCGTGACATGGGCATGGTTAAAATCCCACAGAGATTACAACAAAGACAGAGAGCTTTGCGCGCTCGACCCTAAAAAAAAAATCAGTTGAAAGGGCGATATGTTGGCACTAAAAAGTTGTCACGTGCTGGCTGCGCATCCATGCCGCAGTGTGCATTTTATGGGCTGGGGAGATTTCTTCATTGATCGGTCCCCAAACAATTAAGCACTCAAATTATAGATGGAGCCTCTAGGTTGGAACCATGAGAAGTTTGAAAAATGACAGCAGGCAGCATTTCAAGTTTAAATAATAAAACAGATATGTAAAGCTTGAAATCACTAAACAACAACACAGCAGTTTTCTTCCAAGCGGTTTTCCCCAACAAAAGCATTAAAACAATATATCAGTTCTAAAGTGTGATGTGCTGGTACAAAAAAATTGTCATGTGAAAGTAGATTTGCACATTCTGTACTACAATTAACTAAGATGTCAAACACAAAAGGTAAGAACAAATAGTGAAAAGATGGGAAATAGACTAAACATTACAGTTAGCATGCAACAGGTTACTGGGTGTCTTTCAGACCCACGTTACAAACTTATTTGTATTAATTTGCTTTTGTATTAAGTTCAGGAAGATTCCACCTCTTAAATTGAAAAGTATGACGTAATCACTGGGTAGATGGTGGAAAGAAGCCGTGTTCAGAGGAGAAATGGGAGATGAAATTATACGATAACTGTTGGCACTGCGTAGAAGAGATCACCCTGGAACAGAGATGGTACTGGTGATGGTGCGCAAGGTTGATAGGTATGGTATTTGTGATGCTGCACATGGTTGATGGGTACCCACTGGCAATCTTCAAAATGGAAGAGTGGAGGATCATTCCTGGGCATTATTCTGAAGATGTACTTTTAAGTAGATACCCTCGTAATGGGATGTAAAAATTACAGTGTGTGGGTGCTTGGAGAATAAAATGTCACCCTATCAGATTCTGGAGTTTGTGCTGGATAGTTTCAGGGTGGTGAAGCATTGTTGGGTTTGAGTGTGTAGTTGGTAGCTGGTATGCGGAGGAAGATCATTTTAGGTGCAAACAAGGAGCAGACTGTGGAGATGTGAATGTGTAAGCAAACCGTATGAACAGTACTCATCTGTATGCCGTGAGCCAAAATACCTTTTCTCTTCAAAGCTGAGCCCTGAGGCCAGAGGAAGGTGCACATTTCTTTTTCTGTGCTATGGCTCTTAGCACACTCTATAAAACCAGCTGATATGGGAGGTGGTACAGTAATCAGAAATATCGCTGACTACAATGATTAAATCAGATGACAACTGAGTAAAAAATGCACTTCACAGTAGGCTACCAGGTGACCCATTACGGTTCAAAAAGATACCCTAAGCCTGACAGAACAGGACAAACTTTGGGTATGTTAACAAAAGGAGTATGATTTCTTATAGAAACCCAATTAGATATACATAACCCCCTTCCCCCCCACAAGAAAAAAAAATTCTGCCTGCCTTCCTTCCATGCCCCAAACACTCTATTGTTCTTGTTTAACTATTAGCTTTGAAGCCACTCTACCAATATTGATTTTGTAATAGGGAATTCATTCCACAATACAATTATATGTTAGAGGCAGCACCCATTCTATAGGACACATTAAAGACCTTGGTCAAGACTCAGGCCCTCATATTGACTTTGGCGGGAGGCAGAGGCCGCCTGCCAAAGTCCAGCATTGGGATGACCACATGTGCGGCAGTCCGTCCATGGTACCTATTAAGAGTTTCCTTCTGGGCCGGCGGGAAACACACCACAACATTGCAATGTTGCGGCGCATCAGGTGCAATAGCACCTGTTGCGCTTTTCACTGCCCGCAAATCGGGCAGTGAAAAGTGCGATAGGGCTGTTCAAGGGGGCCCCCATGAGACCCACGGCAACCCCTTTCCGCCAGCCTTTGCGTGGCAGTGGGACCGCCATACAAAGGCTGCCAGAAAGGGGACTCGTAATCCTGGCGGATTGAGACCGCCGGCACCACCAGGCTGTTGGCAACCTAGCGGTGCCGGCTGGCAGATCGTGGAAGCTCTGCCACGGTCGTAATGCGGAGGTCAGACCGCTGCTTTGGTGGCAGCCCAACCTCCACCGTAGCCCTGGCGGTCATAATGAGGGCCTTAATGTCAAACTGTTTTTGACCATGGTCGGACTGGCCTAAATGGAAACCTGGCTGTAGCTGATGGGCTGATCTGACAGACCAACGTGTGGGCCATTTTCTAGCAGTTTGGGGCCTATAATTTGTCCAGGTGGGCCGGTTACCCTTAACTTACAGCCTGGTCAACACAAGGTTTGTGCTGACTTTACAGAAGCCTTGACCCACTTGTCTCTTAGTGGGAATTATTACTTCTTCCAAGGAGATTTTTTCTTGCAAACTAAAGGGAACGCTGCACATGTTTAACCCAACCCCAACTTTGAGAACGTGTTCCTTGAAAGCTTTGAAAGAAGCATGTGTATTTAATATTAAATCCTTTACACAAAAATTTCTGCCTTTGGCTGAAGTAAAGGGACCACATTTTTCTAAGGTGGACCAGGAACACGGAATGCCTTTCTCACATGAATCAACACTGGTAACGAAGATCTAATATTTATCCATAAATTCAACCCTCACAAAATCTACTAATTTGACATGACTGTAAACCTTTTTGAAAGTAAACTATGAACTTCCTTGTAGCAGAAAGCAAAAATATTCTCTTACAGTAATGGAGTAAAAAATCATGGGCACTGAGAAACCATCTATCAGATGAGCAGTATCTTAGGATCTGCAAAAACTGCACCTTCAAAAATGATTACGTCTATGACACAGATGTACTAGGTAAAAATATCCAAGATATAGAGAAGCTATGAAAACTAATCAAGCATGCTATTATAATAGCACAGTACTATCCATGGTAAACTTAGTTGGCAAAAAGAACAAAAAAACAAGAGGAACCATCTGGTGCATGCATAACTGTCTCCTACTGATCAAAGCAGCATTTACAGCAGTGGGGTTTACTAATGGTTTTGGGCACTATCAATGTCGAACCTAATTCCATGCCAATACATCAGCAACACAGAAACCTTCTTACACACTGAACTTCAATTCTAAACTGCGACACTAATGATGTGATCACCAATAACTCAGTATCTGCAGTCTATGCAAAGTGAAAAATAATAAATACCTATATAGCTACAGTCGCCACTGGGTAGTTATCCTTAGGACCACGTTTCCACAGGAAAAACATGTTTTGGCTTGCCTATTAATTTTGCGAACCTTCACAAAGCTTTCCAAAAAAAGTCTCATCTACCTCAGCTCCTTTATGGAAAGTTTGGGTGATCTGTTAGTAGAGGCTGAGAAAAAAGGGGGAAGATCCCAAAACACATTATCCCGATTCATTTTTCCATAGGAAAAAAAATTAGGCACAGCTACAGTTGCACAAGGGCTAAACGAAATTAAGCAGATTTGGCAGCAAGCAAGACCTTGATCCAGAAAGTGTGCTTTTTGGGATTTGATGTAATTCCGTTAAGTAGTTTAGAGAAATTAAGGTTTAAAAAAATATATAGTTCACGCCACAGAGTATTTGTGGAGCTCAAAGATCTAGAGATAAGATATGACTGGCTGGCATCACATCAACAAAGATGATAAATTAATCTGGCAGCTCTGTTCTGCTAAGTAAGACCCAATTCGGGTTATAATTTGTATTTTGTTGGGAATAATGTTGGCATTGGTATTGATAGGAAGGAAGAATACAACGCGACCTATAGGTGAGGCTGATTTTGAGTATTGATTATAACAATTAAATGGTGGTCGCTCTGGTCGGGTGAATTACTGTAATGTGTTGGAGGGTTAAAAAAGGTATCTTGATGAGAGTAAATGTTGTCATTAATATTGATAGGAAGGAAGAATACAAACTCAACCTATAGATACGGCTGATTTTGATTGTTGACTATACATATTAAGATGGTGCCCGCTTTGGACAGGTGAATTACTGCAACATGTTGAAGGGACTGATAACATTATAGCCCATCCTCACTTTCTAGTATGTAAATACGAGGTGAACATGGCGCCTGACTAGAACGCAGAACTGGAGTGTACGCGCTCATTGGTATAGAAACAAATAAGGTAAGATTATTCTGAGTGATCAACGCTTAGTGATCACTAACGGATTCCTTGGAGGGGCATAAATTGGCTACATGGATTAGAAGAATATTAATTGTTCTGGTTATAGATACAAATTTGAAATTATCATTGATATACAACAAGTTTTAGCAACACAGCAATAGAGGCAGATTTCTGAAGTATCAATATTTCCTTACAGCATTGGTGAGAGGCTTGTACAAACCTTTTTTAAATAATGAAGAAGAAAAATTGTTTATCATACATATGGATGTGATTCTATTTCAATTGTTCTATTTTAAATTAGAAATTGAACAATAGGAGTGTGACTATTGGAGACAGACGTTTTTCTTCACAAGTTATTCGCATGGTAGGAAAACAGATGTACATCGTACACAATATTTTCAATGTAGGGGCACACTTGTAGGTGTAGTGCTAATTACGACACAAGTTTCTTGGTGAAATGTACTGATTTGCGTGGGACTGAGCTAATTTCGGCTAAGGTTTTTCACTTTGGTTATCATTTCACATACACTCAGTAGATAATGAGTGTGTAAGATAGACTAACATATGGAATGTTCTGCAGAGTGACTTTTATTTTGTTTACCATAACATTCAAAAAGAGATTTAACATGGAACTTAGAGATTACTGATGTCTTATTACTTTATCACGCAGTGCAATTTTTGCATGCGTTTCCATTCCATAGTATCACGATGCGCAAGACTATACACACTATATACAGGTTTTGGTGAAGGTGTAAAGAGAGTATGATCATTTGTGATTACAAAGGTTGCTGTTTTATGTTATTTTCAGCCCTAAGGATGTCCTGGGGATACTCACAAATGACAAAACACTTGTTGGCTGAGATTTGGCTGGGACTGTGAATCATTAAAGGAGATAAAACTGTTCAGGAATAAATCACAGAGAAAATGTTTCCAATTTCCTAAAGACTGCATATTACTTTTGGGCGTGTGCCTTGGACTTGAATTTGTATGATTAATTAATCTTTGGATTGTAAACTGGGGAGTAGGGTTTTTTCTCCCCTCTCCGGGAGTACCGCATGTTGTAAATTACTGTGGAGAGTACTTTCTGTGTATTATTGATCTCCTTAACCCCTTCGCTGCCAGGCCTTTTCCCCCTCCTGTGCCAGGCCTTTTTTTGCCTATTTGGAATAGTTCTCGCTTAGGCCCTCATAACTTATTGTCCACATAAGCTACCCACGACCAAATTAGCGTCCTTTTTTCCCAACATCCTAGGGATGCTAGAGGTACCCAGACTTTGTGGGTTCCCCTGAAGGAGGCCAAGAAATTTGCCAAAATACAGTGAAAATCGCGTTTTTTTAAAAAAAATGGGAAAAAGGGGCTGCAGAAGAAGGCTTGTGGTTTTTTCCCTGAAAATGGCATCAACAAAGGGTTTGCGGTGCTAAAATCACTAGCTTCCCAGCTTTCAGGAACAGGCAGACTTGAATCAGAAAACCAATTTTTTTTAACACACTTTTGGCATTTTAATGGGACATACCCCATTTTTACGATTTTTTGTGCTTTCAGCCTCCTTCCAGTCGGTGACAGAAATGGGCGTGAAACCTATGCTGGATCCCAGAAACCTAAACATTTCTGAAAAGTAGACAAAATTCTGAATTCAGCAAGGGGTAATTTGTGTAGATCCTACAAGGGTTTCCTACAGAAAATAACAACTGAAAAAATAATAATATTGAAATTGAGGTGAAAAAAACAGCAATTTTTCTCAACGTTATACTCTGTAACTAACTTTTTCCTGCAATGTCAGATTTTTTAAAGCAATATACCGTTACGTCTGCTGGACTCTTCTGGTTGCGGGGATATATAGGACTTGTAGGTTCATCAAGAACCCTAAGTACCCAGAGCCAATAAATGAGCTGCACCCTGCAGTGGGTTTTCAATCTATACCAGGTATACAGCAATTCATTTGCTGAAATATAAAGAGTGAAAAATTGCTATCAAGAAAACCTTTGTATTTCCAAAATAGGCACAAGATAAGGTGTTGAGGAGCAGTGGTTATATGCACATCTCTGAATTCTGGGGTGCCCATACTAGCATGTGAATTACAGGGCATTTCTCAAATAGAAGTCTTTTTTACACACTCTCTTATATTTGGAAGGAAAAAATGTAGAGAAAGACAAGGGGCAATAACACTTGTTTTGCTATTCTATGTTCCCCCAAGTCTCCCGATAAAAATGATACCTCACTTGTGTGGGTAGACCTAGCGCCCGCAACAGAAAATGCCCCAAAACACAACGTGGACACATCCCATTTTTTGACAGAAAACAGAGGTGTTTTTTGCAAAGTGCCTACCTGTAGATTTTGGCCTCTAGCTCAGCCGGCACCTAGGGAAACCTACCAAACCTGTGCATTTTTTAAAACTAGAGACCTAGGGGAATCCAAGATGGGGTGACTTGTGGGGCTCTGACCAGGTTCTGTTACCCAGAATCCTTTGCAAACCTCAAAATTTGGCTAAAAAAAAACACATTTTCCTCACATTTCGGTTACAGAAAGTTCTGGAATCTGAGAGGAGCCACAAATTGCCTTCCACACAGCGTCCCCCCAAGTCTCCCGATAAAAATGATACCTCACTTGTGTGGGTAGGCCTAGCGCCCGCGACAGGAAATGCCCCTAAACACAACGTGGACACATCACATTTTTTGACAGAAAACAGGTGTTTTTTGCAAAGTGCCTACCTGTAGATTTTGGCCTCTAGTTCAGCCGGCACCTAGGGAAACCTACCAAACCTGTGCGTTTTTGAAAATTAGAGACCTAGGGGAATCCAAGATGGGGTGACTTGTGGGGCTCTGACCAGGTTCTGTTACCCAGAATCCTTTGCAAACCTCAAAATTTGGCTAAAAAAAAACACATTTTCCCCACATTTCGGTGACAGAAAGTTCTGGAATCTGAGAGAAGCCACAAATTTCCTTCCACCCAGCGTTCCCCCAAGTCTCCCGATAAAAATGATACCTCACTTGTGTGGGTAGGCCTAGCGCCCGCGACAGGAAATGCCCCAAAACACAACGTGGACACATCACATTTTTTGACAGAAAACAGAGGTGTTTTTTGCAAAGTGCCTACCTGTAGATTTTGACCTCTAGCTCAGCCGGCACCTAGGGAAACCTACCAAACCTGTGCATTTTTGAAAACTAGAGACCTAGGGGAATCCAAGATGGGGTGACTTGTGGGGCTCTGACCAGGTTCTGTTACCCAGAATCCATTGCAAACCTCAAAATTTGGCTAAAAAAAACACATTTTCCTCACATTTCGGTGACAGAAAGTTCTGGAATCTGAGAGGAGCCACAAATTTCCTTCCACCCAGCGTTCCCCCAAGTATCCAGATAAAAATGATACCTCACTTGAGTGGGTAGGCCTAGCGCCCACGAAAAGAAATGGCCCAAAACACAACGTGGACACATCACATTTTTTCACAGAAAACAGAGGTGTTTTTTACAAAGTGCCTACCTGTGGATTTTGGCCTCTAGCTCAGCCGGCCCCAGGGGGGGCAGAAATGGCCTAAAATAAATATGCCCCCCTGGGGAGCGACCCTTGCCTACGGGGTCGCTCCCCCTGCGTGACATTGGCGCAAAAAAAAAAAAAGATCCCCGGTGCCGAGTTGTTTCTGACCTAAAATCGGCCGATTTGCCCCCAAGGGGGACAGAAATGGTCTAAATACAATTTGCCCCCAAGGGGAGCGACCCTTGCCTAATGGGTCGCTCCCCATCTCTAAAAAAAAACCAAACAAACAAAAAAAAAAACACAAAAAAAAAATTGCCCTGGCGCCTAGAGATTTCTGCCCCCCCTGGGGGCAGATCGGCCTAATAACAATAGGCCGATCTGCCCCCGGGGGGGCAGAAAAGGCCTAAAATACATTTGCCCCCCTCCCCCCCCAAACCCCCCCGGGAGCGACCCTTGCCTACGGGGTCACTCCCCTTGCGTGACATTGGCGCAAAAAAAAAAAAAAATGGTCTAACTACAATTTGCCCCCCAGGGGAGCGACCCTTGCCTAATGGGTCGCTCCCCATCTCTAAAAAAAAAAAGAAGAAAAAAAAAAAACACACAAAAAAAATTATCCCTGCCGCCTAGAGGTTTCTGCCCCCAGGGGGGGGGCAGAAAAGGCCTTAAAAAAAAATGTCCCCCCCCCCTGGGAGCGACCCTTGCCCACGGGGTCGCTCCCTTATGCCAATTTCCACTTTCAAAGTAAATCCCTGGTGTCAAGTGGGCGTTTCAAAAGCCGGATTGCTTTACAATCTGGCTTTTGAAACGCTGAGAGAGACTTCAAAGGGAAGGAAATTCACTTCCTCCCCTTTGAAGCCTCTCCGGCCTCCTCCAAGTGATCAGAAGAGTAATGCTTTGCATTTCTCTTCCGAGCGCGCTGGAAGCAAGGAGGAGGCCTCTGTGACAATCAGCGCGTGATGCGCGCTGACGTCACAGGGGGGAGGTGGGGGGTTTTCGGGGTGGACCGGGGGGGTGTGGGTGGGGGGGCCCATGGGGGAGCGCTAGCGCTCCCCCCGGTTCCCGGGTGCAGGATGAGGTGATCTCGTCCAAGGCACCCGGGAACCGGTGCCTTGGATGAGATCACCCCGTCCAAGGCACAGAAGGGGTTAATGCCTATTGAAAACATGCCGTTCTCTTTGGTTCGATCAACAAAGATGTGTTAGCAGCCATTTTAGTTTTAGAGGGCTCAGTCCCCCGTTCTGGATTTTTTATTTTTTTTTTTTATGAAAAAGTCATATCAGGGAGATGAGCAGGGATACTCTGGCCCCCCCCAGGCAGGGTGGCGAGGGGTCTTGAGAGAAATGAAGCAGCAAATATTTTTTTTAATTTTAACATTAGCTAGTGATTGATATATATATATACATATATATATATATGTGTGTGTGAAAAACAACTTACTGGGGGTCGCCAATAAGTAGTTATAGTTAGGACCTATTTTCCATACGAAAAGTTTTTTTTTGTTTTGCCAATAACGTTGGTGCCGTTTAACGAATCTTCCCAAAGTTTTCAAAATTAGTACGACGCTCAGTTCAGCTGCTGTCTTGAAAGTTTCTGGGTGATTCGTCAAGTGGGACCCGAGAAAAATGGGGGGGTCTTAAAACGATTTTTCCCGTGCAGTTTCCCATAGAGACATGACTACAGCCTAAACCGCTGACACAATTACACCAAATTTGAAAAAAAACCTTTTTTTTTATTTTGGTGTAAATTTGTTCAGTAGTAAGATATGCAAAAATAAATTGGATATCTGGAGGCGCGAACACTTCATAAATCCTCCCGATCTCCTGCAGAGATCTGATTAGGCGTCAACACTTCAACCAGGAAGTGTTGGCAGGCATTTTGGGACTTGGAGTCAGCCGAGTCTCACAAAATACATTAAAAAAAGAAAAGGGGGCAGGTTAGGAATACCCTGCCCCCCTAGCCTTGGTGCTAGGGTCTCCATGGGATCCTGCCAAGGTTAAAAAGCATTTTTTAAATTAATAATTTGTTGCAAAATTGTGGTGGATTCACACATTTGTGGCAAAAAAATTGTTTAAAAAAAAAGTGTGATCTCCTGTGCTTGTATACAGAAAGAAACAGGGTGGGCCTGGTCCCAGGGGCATGAGGGTACTAAACAAAATGGTGGAGGGGGCACCCAAGCCCCCCCTCCATGGGCTCTTTGAGCCCTGGGGGCCACGACCTAACGAGGGCTTTATTAAAAAACAGGAGGGGGCCGCGCAGTCCCCCCTCCATTGAGCTCATTGAGCCCCCGGGACCACCACCTTCCTGTGGCTTTATTTAATAAAGGAAGGGGCAGCGTGGATCCCCCTCCTGGGGCTTTTATATGCCCGAGGACCTCCACCTCCCAGAGCTAAATAAATAGTAATGGGGGCCCCAGGGACCACCACTTACCCGGGGCCAAATACATATTATACAAGTATTTGCAATGCACTGTGTCTCGCATTTGCTTGAGTTAGAGCTACTGGCGTTCTAAATTCATAACTGGACTTTTCTTGCCACATAAATTGATCAACCCTGCCTCATAACTTGGTCTTTCCCTGCAAATAACTTAAGTGTACAAACATAAATGTATGCTGGAGTTTTTTTCAGGGCTGTCACCGTCACAGGAATAAACACTTTAAAAGGATTAAAGACCTTGCTTAGGCATTAGTGGCCCTTCATAACATGCCTCACCGATGCAAGATCTCATGTTAGTTGGTGTCAGTTCATAACAACCCCGAGGCCCAGCTTGAAATGTCGGGAAACATTTTCAAGGGCACGCAACCTTTACATAGCTTGGAAGGTTAAGTATCAGCCCAGAACTGGTCACCTTCTTGCAACAGCAGTCCTTGAGCAGTGCGAGAAGAGACAGAGGGAAAGATCTCCTATCATTTGCAGAAATCAAGTAGGCTCTTCGTCCAGTTGTACAAGCGAACAAGCTAAAAAAAAAAAAAAACACCAGAGTAAATGTGGGCTGCTGTTTAACGGCAACTGTACTGTTGTGTTGCCATTTCAAGTATAGCTCCAGGCACGTTAGTTTAACATACTAGGCCGCTGTGCACTTTGCCCTAGATATTTTTTATTCAGCTTCGCATTGTTATTTTACAATAACCAGTTTTACGGTCTTGTTTTAATTTCTTCTATTGCACTGTTTAGTTTAGCTCAGCACTGTGTTCTCAAATAATGCATTCTTGATCGTCCTGTGCTTCAGTCAAAGCCACTGTCTGGTACATTGCCGGTAAACGTGGTAGACGTTTAGTCTCCAGCATCCGTAGAAAACACACATCCTTATGTAGGGACATTTTCTTAGAACATCTGGGTGTTAGTTATAAAAACACTTTCTAGTCCTAGTACACATCAAGAGGAAGATTCCAGCCAGGGAACCATAACTGTATGCTGAATGCCCGTTGCAGATGCTGATGCACATTACAGGCCTTTGCTCAGGTATGAGGGTTGATGTCCTCCCGGGGAACCTGAAAGGCAGGCTTAGAGCTTAACATGCTGTGCTCGAAATATAACTTAGAGAGAGAATAATCTAGTGGAACTATGATAACCTTATTCTTGTGCTTCACTCTCATTGTTACTATTTTAATATTATTGTGTTGTGTAGTTCTGGTTATTGCAGCTCACGCTTTGTTATCCAAAATGCAATCGTTTTATTGAACCAATCTTTAAAACTTATACTGCCTCTATTGTCATTTATATATGAGACTGCACTGTGTATGAGAGAACCGGTTGTGACCAGAGTGACTACGACTTCCCTGAGAAGAACTGAGATGTCATGCGCTCGGCTGCCCAATTGTCTCTACCATTTGGGAGAGATGAGGCACTGCTAGTTAGCCGGAGCAAAACCCGGATTTGGAGTGACAAGTGTCATCCACCGTGGGCCAGACTCAGTCCCCCACATCGTGGACGATCTTGTTGGTCAAAATCCAGTAGTCTCATTAAGATAATGAGAGCCTACGCGACATGGCGCCGCCAACGTTTGGTCAGGCTCTAATTTTCGGGTCCACCGGATAATCTCAGTCTCATTATTATATATAATAATGGCACCTCAGTTCTGTATACAGAGACGTCCGTGGTGCTGAGGATTTCCACTACAGCCGCATAGGTAATCCTATTTTAGCTGGTGGTTGTTCAAGCTTGAACTTTAAAAAGAAAAAACCCCATCTTGGTGTGCCTTCTCTGAACTCTTAATGCTTCTATGATGGCGAATCCCCAGGTTGTACAAATAGCTCTTAACATGAGACAACCTCTCACGACGCACTTACTAGCACATGGCCTTACGGCCCAGGGAGGTCCAGTCAAGTTTGTGGTGGACGCCCACGCAGCCTATAGAACAGAGTTTTTTTACTCATGGGTCACATTTCCAGCAGTAGATGGGAACACAAATACATTTCATACATATACACTTGCGAACGCGCCTGGGCAATACAGGGCATACGCATAATTAGAGATACCTCTATCTTATCAAGAACATAATAATTGGCTTGATGGCGCCCTACCCCATACAATATTACCAGTAAGGTTAGGTCCACTAAGTAATGACGGTCCTACCTGGCCTTTATTGGCCACATATAAACCACATCCTGCAGTTGCGAATTTGGCAGTAGCTGAGGTTCGACGCTTATTCATTGAGTTAATAGCAATATACAGACGATTAGTACAATTTGTGATGCAAACTTTAAATACAAAACCAGCAGGTGCTGCTCCAGCACAACCACATGCAGTAACACCAGGTATAAATCCGGTGACTGTACATTCAATTATGGGTAAGGTCCCGGCCAAACGAGAGGAGACTCAGTTTTGGCTAGCACAAAAAATTAATTCGCTAGAGGCAGTATTTCCCCATACAGGACCTCAGGATAAACATAGAATATTAACTATGTGTTTGCCCTTTGGGATGGTCCCTACAGTTGAACACTGTAACACATGGGGCACGGTATTTACCGCGTTCTATACAACGCCACACGGTACACCGACACTAGCCAACCTACCGGACGTGCTTAAACACATTCAAGATGAATATGGGGCTGCTCCGGCCCTAGATTTGGGAATGCAACTGATGGGCAATTTTGCCACAGTTTCTTCAATCATCCTAAGTAACCTTAAAGGGGAAGCAGTTGCACTCGCAGTGCGCATGCGACTCCGTGACGTTTCGCAACAAGATCAGGAACGAGAGCTGCCTAAAATAATAGCGGAAACTTATTCAAGTATCGGTCGAGATAGACTAGGGGCTAGACCACAAAAACCTCAAATTCAAGGTAAAATGAATAAAGATAATACTAAACAGCAACCTGAGTGTAATAAGAAGCGCTGGGAGAAAAAACAACAAACACCTAAAAAAGAAAGGGGAGAATCTCCACGACTGGAGACCCCGCAGAATAGATATAATCTCAGGAATAGAGAGAATATAAAAACGCCTGATAGATATCAATATACTGATACACGCCAATCTCGTTCCTTCCAGGACTCATCGGAAAAGACAAATGAGAGAGGTGGGCGGTCAGAGCGGAGAACAGAGTACATGAAACCGACACAGGAATCACAATGCTCTTCGGAGGTTTCTGTCAAGAAGAAAGAGAAATCGGTACAACAAAAACAACAGTTTAAAAAGAAAAAAGTGTCAGCAGTCTCAGTTAGACATGCCACTCAGGAAGAGGGTTCTCTTGAAGAACAAGAAATGGGCTCTAGAACTGCTAGACAGAGTGGCAGAGGTCACAATAGTTTGCCGGAATCTTCTAGAGCCTCTGGAGGTGTAAGCAACTGATGACTTCATACAAGTAGAAACAGCAGATATGCGTGTCTCCGAACCCGATAGGGTGTATAAAGTAACTCTACAGTTAGAAGAAGACATTGAACGCACTATACACGCAATCTTCTGGGATTGTGTAGTTAAGATATATGACATTTTGCTGGCCAAACCAGATTGGCCGCCTGATTTTGTATGCACCTGCCCAGCTGGGGAGGAGGTTATTAAACCTTCCTTCTCGCCCCTTGTTACAGAGGAACTTGCTGAGTCCTATTTTATAAAATGGGCTCTCGTACAGGCACCTGCGTTATATAGAAATCACGTAGGGGTGGACAGGGATTCTGCATATCATGTAATTCCCATTAAAAGTGAACCTCAGCCACAACCGCAGTATGCCATAAAACATGAAGCAAGGGCACCTGCGAGGGAAATACTTACACAATTAGAAAACCAGGGAGTGATTGAACCCTGTGTCTCACCGATGAATAATCCCTTATTTCCTGTAGCAAAACCGGACTATTCATACAGAATAATCGTAGACTACAGACATTTGAACGGACATACACGTACATATGCTATACAAAATTCACATAGCACTGCACTGATGAGCAACATTGTGCGGAAAAAATATAAAACGACTTTGGATATCTCGAATGGATTCTTCTGCCAAAATATAGCACTTGAAAGCAGAGATTTAACAAGCTTTAGCGCGCTAGGCTTCCAGAAAAAATTCAGTTGTTTGCCTCAGGGGTATAAAAACAGCCCAGGACTGTTTGCTGCTCGTGTGACTGCTATTTTACACGAGTTAGACCCTGACTCGTTGTCATATGTGGATGATATATATCTCACGGATGACGAGTTACTACAGCATTTAAGACGGGTAGCCCGCATTGTTGTAGGGTTTGCTGAACTCGGCTACAAATTTAACTTCAAAAAAATCAAAAATTGCCTTCCTCAGCTTCCTGTTCCTGGGATATGAGCTGTTGAATGAGGGAAAGAGCCTAGCACCACAATTCTTAGAAAAGTGTGCACAATTGCAACCACCAAATTCGATTAAGAAACTCCAATCATTGTTGGGCTTTCTAAATTTTGGCAGAACATACATTCCGGATTATGCTACACGTATAAAAACCATCTGTCAACAAATTAAAGTTTCCATGGCCAAGCGCCCGCCGCAGACACCTCTCTTAATTTCCAATAGACCATTACAATGTGTGTACTTGGACCATTGCAGTCCATTAACACCTGATAGTGCATACAAATACATATTAGTCGCTGTTGATTCCTGCTCCAGATTTGTGTGGGTGTGGCCACAACGCTCAGCTGACGCTCTGGACTGTTATTAAAGATTTGCGAGTCTTTGTCGGTACATATGCAGTTGCGGCATTCCATTCGGACCAGGGCCCTGCTTTTGCCTCAAGGGCATTCAGGGACCCCATGGCTTCGTTGGGGGTCCAACTCCAGTACTCGTCTCCATTTCATCCCGAGGGAAATAGTGTTGTGGAGCGATTAAACCGCGAGTGAAAGCAATCCTTAATGGCCAGAGTCTTAGGTACAGGTCGTAGGTGGCTAACCCACCTATATGGAGTTCAGAGAGCACTAAATAACCTGCCTAGAAGGTCCGTGGGGGGTCGTACTTCATATGGGTGCCTGTTCGAACACAAATGTTTGTTCCGGATCTTGATGGTCCTGGCGTGGAGGCAGCAGAAACACCTTTTGACATAAATGATCATGTCACTGTTTTACAGGAATTACAGCAGTTCCGTGAAGATAACTCTTCTAAAAGTGCTGCCTCCACAGGAATTAAGGATGTGCCAGTAACATCTACCGGCTAGATTCCCAGGGTTGCGGATATTGTACGTGAAAAGGTCGCAGTGAAAAAATAATTTGGCCCTTCTTATCGAGCACCAGTCCCTGTCTTGGGGATACACGGTACCAGAACTGTTATTCTACCACAGTTGACAGGTGCCAAAGAAAATCGTTTTGTTTCCATTGACAATGTCAAACTACAACATGTGGCCGATTCTGCACAGCCGACCAAGAGGAACGTCCAGTAGTTCCCGAATCCCTCTCACTACTGGAGAACAAGTTCCGCTTTAAGTTGTTTATACCAACGCTGATACCTCTCCGAGCTTGGGGAGGGTGGATGATGATCTTGCTAACAACAAGCAATCTAGAAACATTTGATCAAGTCACTAAGACTACTAGCCAGACGGATGGTGCTGTCTATAGTGTACCACCACAGGAAACACCAACTCCACCGTTGGCCACGGCTATGCCATTTGCACGAACAGCCTCTGGTTGCTTTGCCGACTACAAAGACGGTCTATCGGACTCATTTGCCTCTTCGACAGCTGATCTGTCAGGTGCACGTAAGCTGTTACATTGGCTTAAAGAAACATATTTCATTTTTCCATGGAACTATGT
This sequence comes from Pleurodeles waltl, assembly GCF_031143425.1. Classification (NCBI taxonomy): domain Eukaryota; kingdom Metazoa; phylum Chordata; class Amphibia; order Caudata; family Salamandridae; genus Pleurodeles; species Pleurodeles waltl. The sequence continues at coordinate 572,039,499 of NC_090442.1, forward strand.
ATGGCTTTCTGCTTTGGATTGGTTTTGTCATTACTTTTTTCTTGTTAATACATGGTCATTTTCTTCCCGAGAGATCAGCGGTTGAACAGGTGGAGGAGGTTTTGAAACCACATTTTTCATCATATAAGATTCGAAGAGACGTGTCTTTTGTGAACATTTCTGCAGTACCTGTTCCTGATGGGATTGTGTCGGACAAAGTAATGTTTGATATATATGGTCCCACTGAAATTATTCAAGTACCATATGTGTTAAAATTATCAATGAACGATATAGTCATACCAGGCATTGTGTCTGATGATTGGGATGTGAAAACAGTTGATTCTATGATGACAGAATTGCAATATTATACTGTCTATGAAAACGAAGATGTTTACCAGTTTAAAGAAAATTATGGTGATATGTTTTGCTATAATTATTATGGCCACCACTTCATACATAGAGAGAGCAGTCCAAAAACGATATTTAATTACACGCAAAGGGAACATTGTCCAACTCCCCCGCAAGGGAGTTGGAAAACATACTGAAAAGTTTGCGTATTTTTCTGGGCATTGTAAAAAAAATGCTGAGTCATATTATTTTAAGGTAACTCCTACTAAGGATATACATATGTTATTGACCAACACGAAATTTATATATTTGGACTCCTTTGTTTCCCGGTTATCAATTGAAGGTTATGAATATTGGTCAAAATATGTTGATATGAAAAGCATTTGGGGAACAAAAAATTAGCAGACCAAGGGTAGAGAAACAATGTTTAGAGCATGTCTCATCCCTGTTCAAATTATCTTTTTAAATGAAACAGTACAACAAACAAGTTGTTTAGGCTTAGCCACAATTAGAGAATTAAACATGCCTAGTATACCTGCCCCTGCAAAATTTGATAAATGGCAAAAGTACACAAATGTAACTATAAATGAGCTCAATGAGTGGGTCCAGAATGGTACGTTTAATGCTTCACTGACACGTCCAGGCGGGTGGTTATTGTGGCCAATAGATACCAACGGGTGTCTTCAACGTTTACGTTGGCCGAGATTCCTTCAGCAGTGTGGTTGATAAACGGGATTATTAATCTGCCTATTTCTACATTACAATTCACTTCTTGTTTGAAATACGTTCCGGTGAAAAGTTGAGAGATAGTTACATCCATGAGGTGTGGGAGCTTCCCTTCTCGTACAAATGTCTCAATGGCATGAAAGAGGTCTTTCTCAGCGGTAGTGAATGCGAGACTTCAGTCAGCCATTCGATGATTTGTAAGCAGCTGTCCTTGCATGGGGCGTGTAATGCCTCGGTTGCGATCTTGGCTTGCTATCTGAAGGGAGTTCCAGTCCCCCTGATTAAACTTACGTTCCAGGTGCTTTCAAACGGCAGCTACGTCCTCCTCAATAGTGAAGACTATTGTGGCATGCGGGCCGTAATTGTTTCGGTCTCTAAGGTTGTTACATGCTGCGGGAACGTGTTGTTTACCCCCACTAAATTTAGGGAGGTAGCTGATATCTGGCCTCACATTGCTACTTTCAAAGGTGAATTTTGACAAGTTAAGTAGACTGAAGGCTTTATTGTTTCAGAAGCATGTGGCCCTTACATCTGCATGCAAGACCTACGCACTTCAAGTGGCAAGGTCGTCGGCAGAAATACAGTCCCTGTCAAATACGAACTTTCCGAGACACATTGGTGAACTCGTGAGATATATATTTAATGGGTCCAGCACGTCTGGATTAGCACATTTTTTCAAAGCTGTTGGTATTGGTTTTGTTCACACCTTTTCCTCTATATTCGGTTTGATACCTTCGGATATTCACTCAATTTTCGGAAGCATATTTGGTGGATTTCCAATAACTTTGGCTTTATTAGGCGGCATTTTGCTGTTGTTTTTCTGCAATGGCTGTCCCGCCGTAACAAGGACAAGTGAAGGCGCTCCCATCAGCAGCTGTGTCGTGACCGCATGATGCAGCAGTTTGGAGCAACACTCCTGGAACATTTGGGGTGTGACTGGTCTCTGTCATTCAGACCAGTTTTGGATTGTGTGCAGCCCGTGTTTCGGTGCCGTTGGTGCTCTTTTGAACATGCACTGGAAGTTTGTCTTTCACAGCAATGCCCCTCAGTGATTGATGCTGATCTGTTGATGTTCTCGTTGAGGGTTCATTACCAGACATGCGCGCTGCGGCTGCGTTTGCTCAGAGAAGCTGATTACGAGCTACCCTTCCTGGAGGAAGTTACCATTAACTCGTTGATAAGCACTGCACAGGATGCCGCCTTGGTTGACACTGGGGCTATGGAACACACCTGCTCCTTAGTGGTTTTTGGCACAGATTTACCGGTTTTGTCATATGCTGAGGTGGAGGATCTCCTGCTTTCCATGACTGATGCTTGATTTGGAACTGTCCTAAATTGACATTCTTCTTTGAATTCGGCTCTTGGCCGCATGCTCATCTTTTAAATTGCCAAGTAGTATGGTTGTGTGTCCTCTTGACTTGTCAAAATTAAATAGGGTTTTAGATATATTTTAGGTTAGGGCATTTTAGCTTTGGCTTGAACCACTTTCTACCGGTCAAGGGGAGGGTGTTGTGTAGCCATTTCAAGTATAGCTCCATGCACGTTAGTTTAACATACTAGGCCGCTGTGCACTTTGACCTAGATATATTTTATTCAGCTTCACATTGTTATTTTACAATAACCAGTTTTACGGTCTTGTTTTAATTTCTTCTATCGCACTGTTTACTTTAGCTCAGCACTGTGTTCTCAAATAATGCATTCTTGATCGTCCTGTGCTTCAGTCAAGGCTACAGTCTGGTACATTGTCGGTAAACGTGGTAGAAGTTTAGTCTCCAGCATTCGTAGAAAACACACATCCTTACGTAGGGACATTTTCTTAGAACATCTGAGTGACACGTCAAGAGGGAGATTCCATCCAGGGAACCACAACTGTATGCTGAATGCCCCGTTGCAAATGCGGATGCACATTACAGGCCTTTGCTCAGGTATGAGGGTTGATGTCCTCCCGGGGGAACCTGAAAGGCAGGCTTAGAGCTTAACATGCTGAGCTCGAAATATAACTTAGAGAGAGAATAATCTAGCGCCACTATGATAGCCTTATTCTTGTGCTTCACTCTCATTGTTATTATTTTAATATTACTGTGTTGTGTAGTTCTGGTTATTGCAGCTCATGCTTTGTTATCCAACATGCAGTCGTTTTATTAAACCAATCTTTAAAACTTATACTGCCTCTATTGTCATTTATATATGAGACCGCACTGTGTATGAGAGAACCGGTTGTGACCTGAGTGACCACGACTTCCCTGAGAAGTACTGAGATGTCAATGCGCTCGGCTGCCCAACTGTCTCTACCATTTGGAAGAGATGAGGCACTGCTAGTAAGCCGGAGCAAAACCCGGATTTGGAGTGACAAGCATCATCCACCGTGGGCCAGACTCAGTCCCCCACATCGTGGACGATCTTGTTGATCAAAATCCAGTAGTCTCATTAAGATAATGAGAACCTACGTGACAGTATGGCCTCATTGCACGTGTTTTTCCAATTGGAATGCGTTACGCAATATGAAATTGGGGTAAGCGCTCCGTGGAATTTTATAAAGAATGTTTGCAAATTGTCTCTCACAGGTACAGGAAGGTGGGGCTGAGACAGCAGATAAAAGAAAAACTGAAGAAAAAAAAAACATGAGAGCTGGGACCGATGAGAAGACTGCAGCCATGTTTCAGGAGCCACAGAAGGGGCACAGAGATTTTTTTCCAATGCAGAACGTGCTGACTTCTTCGGGGAGATATTTACTGCAATGTTTGCCGGCTTTGTCCCATCCCCCTCCTTCCTCAGTGTGATTGATCTTTGCAGTCAGACTTTTTTGTGGGGTGTGGGATGTCGGTTGTCATGATGATACCAGAGAAAGGTACAAGAACAGAAGGGAAATATAATAAAGGAAAGAAGAAAGGGCAGGGAGAGGGTGAGGCGATCGGCATCCGAGGGAAATGCTGGAAAGGTGAGGAGAAAATGGGGAGGAGTGAGACGGGAGATGAAGACAAAAGGGGGAGAATGAGAGAATGAATAAAGAGCCAATATGACTGGGAAAGGATGGAAAAAGAGAGGAAATGAAAGAATGCATGGACGGGGGTGGTGGAGGTGGGATAAACGAGATAAAATAGAACAGGGGAAAGGAGAGGAAGGGTGCGAGCGAAATGCGGCAATGTAAATATTAACTTTATCCATCCAGCACGTCATACCACAGTGTTGCTCCCTTAAGAGAGAGAAAGAAACCAAGGAGAAGAAGAGAACATATTAAACTACCAGGCATAAGGAGGCAGCAGTTCGAGAGAGGGAAGAGGTTATTGGTGGAACTTGAGAGGGGAAAGGCAAGAGGGGAGCATGAGATGTCGAAGGAAAGTCGAAGAGGCAAAAGAGGGTAGGTGAAAAGGAAGAGGGTATGGGGAGAGGCTGCACGGAGGAAGGAGGGAAGAAGAGACAGGGAGAAAAAGATAAAGCTGAACTAGGAGGGTGTTTGAAAACAGAGTGAAGGAGTGTGCAGAGAAAGACGAGAGGCTGTGGGGGTGGAAGGAGCTGGGGAGTGAAAAAAAATGAGCTGCAGGGTGAGGGAGAGAGGAGGAGTAAGGGCGCAGGAGGCAGAGACTCGGTTATCAAACATGGCACGTGTGCAATACCAGATGAGTGAGCAGCGAGGGAGGGGTGAAGGAGACTGCATAATTTGCTGAGGTTGAGCAATGCTGGTTCACAAATGGGATCAGTTTGTGTGCAACGTCTGTTCCAAAGCATGGGGAAGAGGTGAAATCATGCCAAGAAACTAATGGTTTGCCTCTCCATTCTGATATTTTTGTTCCTTTTCAGCCATCTCCTGACGATGCCTTGAAGGAAAGGGCTGAGTGCCCCCATAACGGGATGTATGGTGGGGAATCATTCCCCACACAGCTCTCACAGAACGGCACGGGTTACTCCCTTGAACGTCGGCAAGCCCTGGAGCACCATTCATCTTAAGAGCTGGATTAAAGAACTGAGCCCTTGTCTGCGAGAGGAGCACTTTCCCTGAACACTGCTTTGCGTGGCAGGGTGAGCCGGTGATGTGACGAAAGAGGCACTTTCTAGAAAAGACAGCAAAGCCCTCCTGCATGGATTCATGTGAACTAGGTCACCCCACCAACCGCAGCCATAAAACAAAAAAAAAGTAGTTTGCCCACACGAAGTATATTGGCAATGGTGCATTTATCCATGTAACAGGGGCAGTCTACAGGAAGTGACAAAACCACACCAAGGCGGGACAAGTGTAATTACCAATGACATCAAGGGATTTTCGCAAGGAAAGTCAATATCAAATTAAAGTGATGGGCGTGAGGTGGCGTGGTTAAAGTCCACAGACAGAAAGCAACGCTTTGAAAAGCAGCACTTGCACGCTGCTATGCTCGACCTAAAAATGAGAGGGGGGTTGGTGGGGCCCCGGAGACCACCACCTACCCAGGGCTGGCCTGTGATAATTAAATAGAGGAGGCTGTGCGGCCCCCCTCCTGGACCCAATAATGGCCCTGGGGACCACCACCCCCAGGGCCGGATCCTGCTTCTCATGAGATGCCCAGCCTCGGGAGACAGCTGTTTGCTTTTGCTTGCCGAGCGCTGTGACAGCTCCCGCCAAGCCACAGCAAACTAACTCTGCTCCCAGCAAGCTTGAGCTGTCAAACTACTCCTGCTTGCTGTGAGCAGAGTTTTCATCTGTTTCAGAAACAGATGAAAAATTGTTCCCAGGCGCAGGGAGCAGCATATTTGGCAGCTCCCTGCATGCAGGAGCAACGCTGTCTCCCACAGGAGACAGGAAGCCGACTGGGACTGTGGGTGCCTTGAGGCTTCCCCCGCGGTCCCCATCAGTGTAAACTGGGTGCCCTCAGTGGGGTCAGAATGTGGAGGCAGAGATTTTAGTGATAAAAATCTAGATTTGATTATGTGCTCATTTATATAGACTAATGTGTGGTTTAACTTTGATTAATCAATGCAGTAATGAAAACGAGTGTTTTATGAAATGGCCACCAACTTATGAAGGCCTGTGTTAACTTAGCATTAATAGATTTATTTTAATTTATTCTGCATATATTTTCTCTAGTGCGTTTCTTAAGAAACTAAGGGCCACATGTAGGTAGCTGTTTGCACCTTGCAAACAGCGAATTTGGCTGTTTGAGACGTGCAAAAAGCGCATCGCAATGCACAAACCCCGTTTTGCAATTCGGTAACCTGGTTACCGAATCGCAAAACAGGTTCGCGACTCGCAATTAGGAAGGAGTGTTCCCTTCCTAATTGCGACTCGTAGTGTAATGTAGGATTGTTTTGTGACTGCGAACGCGGTCGCAAACCAATCACAGTTTGTACCATTTCAAGTGGGTGCTAACCCATTCGTAAAAGGGGAGGGGTCCCCATCGGAACCCTTCCCCGTTGTGAATGTCACTGTAAACATTTTTTCAGCGCAGGCAGTGGTCCTCCGGACCACTGCCTGCTCTGTAAAAATGAAACAAAAAGTTTCATTTTTTGTTTTTGTAATGCATCTTGTTTTCCTTTAAGGATAACGGGCTGCATTTAAAAAAAACTGCTTTATTGAGAAGCAGTCACAGACATGGTGGTCTGCTGTATCCAGCAGGCCACCATTCCTGTGAGGGCTGCCATTCCCGAGGGGGTCGCAAATTACGACCTACCTCATGAATATTCATGAGGTGGGCATTTGCGACCCCCTTGTGAATCGCAAATGGTGTCAAGAACACCATCCTACATTTGGATTTGCCAGTCGCAAATCGCGAGTTGCTCTGACTCGCAATTTGCGAGTCGCAAATCTGAACCTACGTACATTTTGCCCTAAGTGTGTTAACAGTGACATCTACAGGACTAAAACATAAGATTATACAAGGTTGTTGGATGATGTATTTAATGAAGCATTTCAACTGTCGTCCGAACTCTTAATATTCTCATTGTTAGAGAAATGTTACTAATGTGTGTGTTTTCCTCAAGGGTGGAAAGGAGAGAAACAATCTTAACCCCTTCAATGCCAGGCCTTTTCCCCCTCCTGTGCCGAGCCTTTTTTTGGCTATTTGGGGCAGTTCGCGCTTAGGCCCTCATAACTTTTTGTCCACATAAGCTAGCCAAGCCAAATTTGCGTCCTTTTTTTCCAACATCCGAGGGATTCTAGAGGTACCCAGACTTTGTGGGTTCCCTTGAAGGAGGCCAAGAAATTAGCCAAAATAAAGTGAAAATTTCGTGTTTTTTTTAAAAATGGGAAAAAGTGGCTGCAGAAGAAGGCTTGTGTTTTTTTCCCTGAAATGGCATCAACAAAGGGTTTGCGGTGCTAAAATCACCAGCTTCCCAGCTTTCAGGAACAGGCAGACTTGAATCAGAAAACCCAATTTTTCAACACAAATTTGGCATTTTACTGGGACATACCCCATTTTTACAATTTTTTGTGCGTTCAGCCTCCTTCCAGTCAGTGACAGAAATGGGCGTGAAACCAATGCTGGATCCCAGACACCTAAACATTTCTGAAAAGTAGACAAAATTCTGAATTCAGCAAGGGGTCATTTGTGTAGATCCTACAAGGGTTTCCTACAGAAAACAACAACTGAAAAAGAAAAATATTGAAATTGAGGTGAAAAAAACCATCACTTTTTCTCTACGTTTTAGTCTGTAACTTTTTCCTGCAATGTCCGATTTTCTAAAGCAATATACCGTTACGTCTGCTGGACTCCTCTGGTTGCGGAGATATATAGGGCTTGTAGGTTCATCAAGAACCCTAGGTACCCAGAGCCAATAAATGAGCTGCACCCTGCAGTGCGTTTTCACTCTATACCGGGTATACAGCAATTCATTTGCTGAAATATAAAGTGAAAAATAGCTATCAAGAAAACCTTTGTATTTCCAGAAAGGGCACAAGATAAGGTGTTGAGGAGCAGTGGTTATTTGCACATCTCTGAATTCCGGGATGACCATACTAGCATGTGAATTACAGGGCATTTCTCAAATAGATGTCTTTTTTACACACTCTCTTATATTTGGAAGGAAAAAATGTAGAGAAAGACAAGGGGCAATAACACTTGTTTTGCTAATCTATGTTCCCCCAAGTCTCCCGATAAAAATGATACCTCACTTGTGTGGGTAGGCCTAGCGCCCGCGACAGGATATGCCCCAAAACACAACGTGGACACATCACATTTTTTTAAAGAAAACAGAGGTGTTTATTGCAAAGTGCCTACCTGTAGATTTTAGTCCTCTAGCTCAGCCGGCACCTAGGGAAACCTACCAAACCTGTGCATTTTTTAAAACTAGAGACCTAGGGGAATCCAAGATGGGGTGACTTGTGGGGCTCTGACCAGGTTCTGTTACCCAGAATCCTTTGCAAACCTCAAAATTTGGCTAAAAAAACACGTTTTCCTCACATTTTGGTGACAGAAAGTTCTGGAATCAGAGAGGAGCCACAAATTTCCTTCCACCCAGCGTTTCCCCAAGTCTCCCGATAAAAATGATACCTCACTTGTGTGGGTAGGCCTAGCGCCCGCCACAGGAAATGCCCCAAAACGCAACGTGGACACATCACATTTTTTTAAAGAAAACAGAGGTGTTTATTGCAAAGTGCCTACCTGTAGATTTTAGTCCTCTAGCTCAGCCGGCACCTAGGGAAACCTACCAAACCTGTGCATTTTTGAAAACTAGAGACCTAGGGGAATCCAAGATGGGGTGACTTGTGGGGCTCTGACCAGGTTCTGTTACCCAGAATCCTTTGCAAACCTCAAAATTTGGCTAAAAAAAACACGTTTTCCTCACATTTTGGTGACAGAAAGTTCTGGAATCAGAGAGGAGCCACAAATTTCCTTCCACCCAGCGTTCCCCCAAGTCTCCCGATAAAAATGATACCTCACTTGTGTGGGTAGGCCTAGCGCCCGCCACAGGAAATGCCCCAAAACGCAACGTGGACACATCACATTTTTTGAAAGAAAACAGAGGTGTTTTTTGCAAAGTGCCTACCTGTAGATTTTAGTCCTCTAGCTCAGCCGGCACCTAGGGAAACCTACCAAACCTGTGCATTTTTGAAAACTAGAGACCTAGGGGAATCCAAGATGGGGTGACTTGTGGGGCTCTGACCAGGTTCTGTTACCCAGAATCCTTTGCAAACCTCAAAATTTGGCTAAAAAAACACGTTTTCCTCACATTTTGGTGACAGAAAGTTCTGGAATCAGAGAGGAGCCACAAATTTCCTTCCACCCAGCATTCCCCCAAGTCTCCCGATAAAAATGATACCTCACTTGTGTGGGTAGGCCTAGCGCCCGCCACAGGAAATGGCCCAAAACGCAACGTGGACACATCACATTTTTTTAAAGAAAACAGAGGTGTTTATTGCAAAGTGCCTACCTGTAGATTTTAGTCCTCTAGCTCAGCCGGCACCTAGGGAAACCTACCAAACCTGTGCATTTTTGAAAACTAGAGACCTAGGGGAATCCAAGATGGGGTGACTTGTGGGGCTCTGACCAGGTTCTGTTACCCAGAATCCTTTGCAAACCTCAAAATTTGGCTAAAAAAAACACGTTTTCCTCACATTTTGGTGACAGAAAGTTCTGGAATCAGAGAGGAGCCACAAATTTCCTTCCACCCAGCGTTCCCCCAAGTCTCCCGATAAAAATGATACCTCACTTGTGTGGGTAGGCCTAGCGCCCGCCACAGGAAATGCCCCAAAACGCAACGTGGACACATCACATTTTTTGAAAGAAAACAGAGGTGTTTTTTGCAAAGTGCCTACCTGTAGATTTTAGTCCTCTAGCTCAGCCGGCACCTAGGGAAACCTACCAAACCTGTGCATTTTTGAAAACTAGAGACCTAGGGGAATCCAAGATGGGGTGACTTGTGGGGCTCTGACCAGGTTCTGTTACCCAGAATCCTTTGCAAACCTCAAAATTTGGCTAAAAAAACACGTTTTCCTCACATTTTGGTGACAGAAAGTTCTGGAATCAGAGAGGAGCCACAAATTTCCTTCCACCCAGCATTCCCCCAAGTCTCCCGATAAAAATGATACCTCACTTGTGTGGGTAGGCCTAGCGCCCGCCACAGGAAATGGCCCAAAACACAACGTGGACACTTCACATTTTGTCATAGAAAACAGTGCCTACCTGTGGATTTTGGCTTCTAGCTCAGCCGGCACCTGGGGAAACCTAGCAAACCAGCGCATTTTTGAAAACTAGAAACCCAGGGGAATCCAAGATGGGGTGACTTGTGGGGCTCTGACCAGGTTCTGTTACCCAGAATCCTTTGCAAACCTCAAAATGTGGCTAAAAAAACACGTTTTCCTCACATTTCGGTGACAGAAAGTTCTGGAATCTGAGAGGAGCCACAAATTTCCTTCCACCCAGCATTCCCCCAAGTCTCCCGATAAAAATGATACCTCATTTATGTGGGTAGGCCTAGCGCCCGCGACAGGAAATGGCCCAAAACACAACGTGGACACATCACCTTTTTTCATAGAAAACAGTGCCTACCTGTGGATTTTGGCCTCTAGCTCAGCCGGCCCCAGGGGGGGCAGAAATGGCATAAAATAAATGTGTCCCCCCCCCCAAGCCCCCCCCCCCCAGAGCGACCCTTGCCTTCGGGGTCGCTCCCACTGTGTGACATTGGCGGCAAAAAAAAAAAATCCCTGGTGCCTAGTGGTTTCTGCCCCTTAGGGGCAGATTGACCTAAAATTGGCCAATCTGCCCCCAAGGGGGGCAGAAATGGTCTAAATACAATTTGCCCCCCAGGGGAGCGACGCTTGCCTAATGGGTCGCTCCCCATCTCTGAAAAACCAAACAAACAAAAAAAAAAAAACACAAAAAGAAAATTTGCCCTGGCGCCTAGAGGTTTCTGCCCCCCCCGGGGGCAGATCGGCCTAATAACAATAGGCCGATCTGCCCCCAAGGGGGGCAGAAATGACCTAAAATAAATCCCCCCCCCCCACCCACCCGGGAGCGACCCTTGCCTACGGGGTCGCTCCCCCTGCGTGACATTGGCGCCCCAAAAAAAATCCCCGGTGCCTAGTGGTTTCTGCCCCCTTGGGGGCAGATTGGCCGATTGTTATTAGGCCGATCTGCCCCCGGGGGGGGCAGAAACCTCTAGGCGCCAGGGCAAACTTTCTTTTTGTGTTTTTTTTTGGGGGGGGCAGAAATGGTCTAAATACAATTTGCCCCCCAGGGGAGCGACCCTTGCCTAATGGGTCGCTCCCCATCTCTGAAAAAACAAACAAACAAACAAAAAACACAAAAAAAAAAAAATTGCCCTGGCGCCTAGAGGTGGGCAGATCGGCCTAATAACAATAGGCCGATCTGCCCCCAAGGGGGACAGAAATGGCCTAAATATAATTTGCCCCCTAGGGGAACGACCCTTGCCTAAGGGGTCGCTCCCCACCTAAAAAAGAACCAAAACAAAAAAAAATGAAAGAAAAAAAAAAATGATCCCTGGTGCCTAGAGGTTTCTGCCCCCTCTGGGGGCAGAAAAGGCCTTCCCCAAAAAATGCCCCCCCTGGGAGCGACCCTTGCCCAAGGGGTCGCTCCCTTATGTCAATTTCCCCCCCCAAAAAAAAATCCCTGGTGTCTAGTGGGGTTTCAAAAGCCGGATTGCAAGCAATCTGGCTTTTGAAACCCTGGGAGAGACTTCAAAGGGAAGGAAATACATTTCCTTCCCTTTGAAGCCTCTCCAGGCCTCCCCCACGTGATTGAAAGAGAAATGCTGAGCATTTCTCTTTCAATCGCGCAGCGCGATGGGGGAGACCCTGTGACAAATCAGCGCGCGCTCGCGCGCTGACGGCACAGGGAGGTGAGGGGGGAGGGTCGGGGGTGGAAGGGGAAGGGCTTCCCCTTCCATCCCTGACTTGGGGGGGTGGGAGGAAGCACACAGAGGGAGCGAGAGCGCTTCCTCTGGGCTGTGTGCCGAGGACGTAGTGGTTACTTCCTCGGCACAGCAGCACTGTGCCGAAGGACGTAACCACTACGTCCTCGGCACAGAAGGGGTTAAATCGCATATCCTTGGTGCAAATCTGTAATGAGGTGGAAACAAAGGATCCACAAACAAGACGGAAGAGAAGGAAGTCTAGGATACAAATGTATTAGTTTAGGACTTGACAACCAATGAAAATATGAATAAACGTTTATATGTGTATCTCCTACGTATTTGTTTTTGTTTGAATTGGTCATACTTTGATCACCTTGTATTTTGTCCAATTATTTTCATTCATCAGTTTTAACTTAATGTTTGGACACCATTATTTGTGAGGTCACTTTTCGGGGAAATTGGACAGCTGTCCCATTTGGGAGAGTTATTCTTGGGCTCATTCTTTTTTCAGTCTTATTGAGAGACAGAGAGTCTTTTGAGTTGATTTTAGGTTTGTCAATATGACAGATCTTTTGGGAGTTCATGTTCCAAATGCTTTAATGGTTTAGTGGAGCTTATGATCCAAAATCTAAACCATTACCCTGTCCCATACTTTATCCTCTATTCCAATGCTGATTACTGAAGGTGTCCCTCTAATGAAGCATATGAACCTGCTGATTTTGTAGTCCATTTGGGTAAATAGTACTTGTGTTTTTGTTTTCCAAGTACCAGCTGCAATTTACTGTATCAAACTACTGCTAATGATTTTTGACATAACCCAAGTTAGTTGTTTTTCTAAATTTGTGTTCCTAAAACATTTACATGAAGCCCAACATGTTAATGCTAAATAGTGGTTAGTGAGGGAAATGTTTTCTTCACATGCGCTTGAATTGTTATTGATGGGTTATCATTTGTTCTAATGTATGTGATTACACTGGCACAGATCTTGGTGGTATGTTCTTGCGTTATAATCATTGAGTTGATTTGCTTATTTGTTTTAATTAAACTCACATATGAGACGTTCTAATCAGTCTTTATTAACTCTCTATATGTATCATTTGGGTTTGAGAATTATTTTCGTGACATTAGCGTTGCTAATATAGGGAAATAAAATTGTTAACCTTTTACTAAACTTGGCGTGGTTATTGAAGTATTATGAGATTGTAGATTGTATTAATTTACATTGTAGTGATGATTATGACGTCATGCAATTGACATCCCGCCTTTACAATGTGGGTTTGGTCCAATCGGCCTGATGCGTGAAACCTACTATCTGATCTGAGGTAATAGCTCAAGTTTCTGCGCACGTTAACAGTTTTTTGGTAGGAGAGTTCGGCTACATCATTTTATGATGAGGTCATTGATGATGTAATAATATGAAGAAAAAAATATTGAATTTTGATTTCTAATTTTTTTCAAAAAGATGTTTTACGGATTTGACAAAATGAGTTGCTAGATGCCTTAAGTGCCTTTCCACAGTCCTCGGAGATGCTCTAGGTTGGTAGGGAGTGTTCACTGCATAATGTTGATAGATTGAGTGTGGTTAGGGAAAAGCGCTTGCACAGCTTTTGCTAATTTGCAGATGATTGAGTTGTTTGGGAGTTATTTTGGGAGTTGGCGTACTCCAATAGAAGAAGTAGTGTTCATAGGGAGTGGGCATACTCCATAGAGGTATGGGAGTAAGGAAGTCGGCGAACTTCATATAGTTTGGTGCTTACTGCAAGGAAAAATTATCCACATGGTTGTTGGTAAGACAGACCTAATGAGAGAGGTCTAAGACTCCGGAGTATATTGACAAGTGTAGTGAGACACCTGGTATATGTTGTAATTTGTCTATTTAGTAGACAAATCTGGCGTGGTTGTTAAGTCAAGTTGTGAGACAATTTGAATGATTGAGATTTTCAACTGAGATTTGGCGAGTTCTATGTGCACCAGGACAGGATCCTCTGATCAGTTGAGAGTGAAATTTGCAGGTCGTGTTTTGCTTGCAAATGTGGGGAACTGTGAAAAAGAATAGTTGTAAATACAAAAGCTGAAGGTGAAATTTGGAAGGTTCCTAAAGCAGTTGTGTTACCCTACCTATAGTAAATAGACAAGTTTTTTTTTCTTTTTTTTTTTTTTTTGTATTGCTCGCGGATTAATATTGCATTAGGTTGTGTGTTGAGTTTACGGAAGATAAGCCGAAAGACTTTGTCAGCATCTCAGCTGCCACGCTGAAGGGAGTGTGTGTGTGTGTTAGTGTGACGTAGGTTTGTGCTGCGCTGTGATAGGTTGGTTAGCAAGAGGGTTTGCGCACAGATTGGTGGACAATTGTGTGTTGCGATTGGACGAGAAGGGTGTTGAACAGGATTGTGGGTTGGTGGTCGCTTCCTGATTACTTGTTTTGGAACGATTTAGAGAAAATGACGTTTTTCAAAGCTTTAAAACGTGCTCTTAGAGGTGATGAGTACATTTCGGCGAGAGAGAAATTTGTCCGCCCGACAATAGGACAACCTATATTATAATTGAGAAGAAAGGTACTGGAGCATGTCTTTGGTTGAAGCACTGGATTAAAATCACAAAGAAAGAGGGTTGTTTGGCTTTTCCAGAAAATGGAACGTTTAATTTGAGGATTTTGGAGAATTTGAGACAGAAAATGTATAGTCTGAGACCTCCACCAAAACCAGCTCAGTTTGAAGCTTTAGCTACTTGGGAACTAGTAGCGAGACAGCAACAGTCTTTGAAGTTTGAAAAAAGGATGAGACGAGTACAAAAGTCACTAGCAGAAGCTAGATGGGACAATGAGCAGAGACAGTAGAGAATCAATATCTTAAAGGGTGTTCGGTTGTTACCAGCATTGACAAAAAGTGACGAAAATGAGTTGAGCATGACAAAGAAGAATAAAGAGAGTTCTTCAGTAGTCTAGGGACAGAAATCAAAAGAGCTTAAAAGAATTAAGTTTGATGATGATGATTCGGACAATGAGGAGTATTGGTCTGAGATGTTGTGAAATCGTCTACCACCATATATGGCTCAAGGAGATACAGGAGCTAGCGAAAGTAGGATTAATAATGCTAGCCCTACTGCACCACTATCTACGGTAGCCTCACAAAGCTCAGTTCACAGTGATTGTCGCATTACAGGGAATGCGTTACAGGTCAATTCTAACATGAATCGGAATTTTCCAGGTTGAGATTTACAAGGTTCAGGTTAGATTAGTTCAGGTTCAAGGGAACAAGTACAGATGCAGAGTAGTTTCAATGATTTGTTAGAAAATGGACAGCGACCAGAGAGAAATATTCCAGAGATTTATCCAGAGGTTCCGATTGTAAGGTCAAATACTAATTTGGTGATGTCTTCAGGTCAAAAAGTACAAGAATTGAGGTTAATTCAAAAGGAGCCTGTTTGAGTTCTGACACCACAGCTGCAGAATATAGGGTTAGGAAGGCCACTGCATTGTGAAATGAGAAATCTAGATGCAATTTCAGTACCAATTACATTTGGTCCACCTATGCCATTATATGTCCAGGATAATAATGGTGTAGTGAATTCTTTAGCTGAGAGTCGGAATAGAGTTGTGTCTTCTTCTGGGCAAGGACAAACGGTGAGTGAGTCAAATTCTTTAATAGATTTGTCTCCTATCAGGCATACTGGAAAAGGATCATGCAGTGCTCAAGAGCAGAGATTATTAACTCCACAATGTGTGAGTACAATACAGCAGCAATCATTGAGTGCTCAGTCTGACAGGGTTTCATTAAAGGGTTTGTCTGCACAAGAAATAACAAAATGGTTAGAAAATCTGAATGACTCAAGAACTCGGTAGCTTCAGAATAGGGAAGAAGAATTCATAAACAGGGTGCGATTGTCAATAGAAGGGAATGAGCTTCTGGAAGGAACAATAGGTGTAAACAGGCTCGAGTCATATACGGAAGTGCAACTGAGATATTTGTGTAAGGTCATTACAAAGGGAGCGAGAAAAGTACACCAGCAACTACAAGAAGTAGCAGATGAGTATGGAATAGATCTAACAAAAATGAAAAACCTGAAGAGAAGTTATAGATTAAATTTTGAAGAAGAAGATTTTATACACAATAGGTCTGCAGGGATGAAAACACATCTTAAGGAATTACTTGCGAGAGTACAGATTGAGAGCTTTGGACAAATGGGAAGGGAGATGGGTTAAGAAAAGAGAAAGACCAAAGAAAGATTTGGGTATTCCTTTTGTAGATTTATCACAGACAAGAGAATCAGTGAAGATTCTGCCAATGAGAGAAACCCCAGGAGGGAATTTTGTTCATGTCCTTTGGAGCAGAAGTGACATTCTATCATTTACAAAGGATTTCACAAGGTTGAGGGCAAAAACAGTGGAATGGTATCAGCAGACAGATAGCTTTGAGAAACTTGCAAAATGTCGGTGGGAAGACTTGAATACTCTCTTTGATACTGTTCCAGCAGATTTGTGGACGGAGTGAAAGCAGAGTGTAGATTGGCCTACAAGTGAGCCACAAAGGGATTTGAAAACAGGTGCACCATCTCCAGAAGTAATGAAATACTATTATAAAGCAGTGGTTCCCAACCTGTGGGCCGGGGACATATGGGGGTCCGCGAAGCCTCCTCAGGGGGTCCGCAACTGCTTAAAAAATGTAATAATATTAGGTCCCAGCTATCAGTAATGACTCAGTGGGGGTCGTCGTGTTCCAATAATGATTCAGTGGGGGTCCCCGGGCTCCAGTATTGATAAAATAGGGGTCCACAGAAGTCAAAAGGTTGGGAACCACTGCTATTAACTCATTGAATTCCTGAAAAAGAGACTTTTGCCGAAAAATATTAATTGGCACTGCATAAATTAAACAGCGCTGGAAGGGAAAGAGTCTATCCATGCGTATTATGAAAGATTGTTAAAAGTTTTTAAATGTCACAGTGGTACAGAAACAATCGAGCCGAAGGACATGCGTCATTTTGTTGTACAGATTTGTTGAAGGATTGAGACCAGAAATTAGTCAAATGATTAAGAATTATTTGATCTGTTGGCAGAATAAAGTCATTGATGAGGTGCTGCAGTAGGCGAAATACTGTAGTGATGAGATTGAAATCAAGCAGAGAAAGTTGAAAGAGAAGGCAATGGTGATGCAGATTAAGGCTGCACAGACAGAATGCAAGGGAATTTTCAGCAGCAATCGCAAGGAAATGGCATGTTTCAGAATCAAGGTAGAGGTTGAGGTGGAATGATGTTTCCGATTGTCAATGGGAATGTAGATTTGAATTCAGTGGTGATGCAAGAAGGACAACAAGGAAAGAAGATGCTACCGTGTCACAATTGCGGGGCCATTGGACATTGAAAACAGCAGTGTCCAATGGTGAATCAAGGTGGGGTTGGGGTTGTTCAGCAGACAAATTATGTCCATAATTATCAGAACATGAGAGGACCTAGAATAAGAGGTCAACATCAACATTTTCAGAATGGGGTAAATAATATGCAAGGGTTTCAGCCTTTACAACCAATGCAGCAGATGCAAAATGTGCAACCACAGGTACAACAAATACAGATGTCCAAAACGCAACAATTGCAGCCACAGGTGCAGATGGTGCCTGCGCAGCAGAATCATGTACTGAGACAGATTCAAATGCCACAGAGTCTTCCTATAAATCAGCAACAGGTGATGCTTTCTCAGGTGGTCACAAATCAGAGTAAACAAAAGTGACAATACAGTGAATGAATTACCAACACATTGTGAGAATGAAATAAACATTGTATCGCTGACGGATAGTTCGGATGAGGAGGAGTGCGTGATGGCAGCATCATTAGAAGTGGATCAGGGAGGTCCTTATGTAAAGGGAAAAGTACATGGACATGAAGTTTCTCTTCTGGTTGATACTGGAGTTATGCGCTCAGCAGTGAGATCAGTAGAAGATCCGGACTTACATTTGTCAGGCAAATCAGTTCAGATTGTGGGAATTGCAAATCAACATTTGACAAATCCTATTACAGAACCAGTTATTGTTAAAATTGGCAATTTTGTGCATTTGCATAAGTTTGTGGTTTGTGATTCCAGTCCTGTGTCACTTTTGGGAAGGGATTTGTTGTGTAAAACAAATTTTTCAATTACTTGTTCGGAGGGAGGAATTGAGATTCAAACAAACAGTGATGAAGATGACATGACACTTACTGATAACGAACGAGTGTCTGAAGAGTTTCCTTTGATTAGTTTCAGATGATTTGCAGGAGACTGATAAGTCTAGAGTTTGGGATCTTTCAGGAAAGGATATTGGGTTGATTAAAGGAATAGAACCAGTCAAAGTTGCAGTGAAGCCGAATGTGGTGCTACCTCAGACTCCACAAAACCCGATGACAAATTAGGCTATTGAGGGTATGAGACATTTGATAGAACCGTTTTTGGAGCAAGGAGTCCTGAAAGAAGTGTTGAGTAGTCCGTGTAATTCACCTATAATGGGTTTGAGAAAAACGTGTGGGAAAATTCGACTGGTGCAAGATTTAAGGAAAATCAATGATATTGTGATTAAGTGTTGTCCAGTTGTGCCAAATCAAGCTGTGATAATGTTCCAGATTCCGTGTGATGCTCAATGGTTTACTGTGTTAGATGTGTGTCAAGCATTTTTCTCTGTGCCGCTTCAGGAGGACAGTAGATTTCTCTTTTATTTTAAATTATTGACCAGAGTCTACTGTTGGTGTTGAATTCCACAAGGGTTTTCAGAATCACCATCCATTTTCAATCAAATTTTGAAAAAGAACGTGGAGTCATTGGTGATGCCTTACCAATCGACATTGGTGCAATATATAGATGATTTATTAATTGCATCAAAGACAAAGGAATGATGAAAAAATTATACAATTGCTTTGTTGAATTTTCTGGGAGACAATGGTCATAAAGTACCCCCTACTAAATTACAATATTGTCAGAAGGAAGTGAGATATTTGGGTCACTTGACTGAGAAAGGAACTAGGAGAATCTCAAGAGAGAGTAGCGACAATTGTACAGATGAAAGTACCAGATACACAGAAAGAGACGAGGATGTTTCTAGGAATGGTTGGATATTGTCATCAATGGATTCCAAATTTCTCGGTTATCTCAGAGCCACTTTAGAGTTTGACTCATAAGGACGTTTCCGATCCTATAATGATGGATGCAGAGTCTATGAAAACATTTAATGAGCTTAAACAGAGCCTTAGGTATGCCTGATTACACAAAGTTTCATGTTGTTTTGTCATTAACCTGATGGATGTTCTTTATCTGTTTTGACACAGACACATGGAGATGTCCATCGTCCGGTAGCATACTTTTCAGCTACCTTGGATCCAGTCGCAGCAGCCTTTCCAGGATGTTTGCGCTCTGTTGCAGCAGTGGAGCAGAGCATTGCTCAAAGTGAGGCTATTGTAATGGGTTACCCTTTTACTGTGATGCTACCTCATTCAATAAAAATTCTGTAAACCGTTCAAAGACACAGTACTTGACTAATGCAAGATTATCACTATATGAAACAGTGATTTTGGGAGCACCAAATGTAACAATCAAAAAATACACAGTGCTTAACCCAGCAACTTTACTCCCGGTAGAAAGAACTGATTCAGACAAATTAGGAGTGACTGATGCGGAAATTTTGAAAAATGTTGACATTTTTTGTCTTTTGTTTTATTTTTGTTTTGCTGCATGGTCGAATTTTTGCTTACTTCCTATTTTGGACTCTCAACAGATCGTGGGAAACTTTAGTTATCAACACACTAAAAATAGTCGCTGAAGATCTGTAGGTATTGATTTGGCGGTTGTTTGTGCTATAATATGTTTTATATTATTTGTAGGTGTGATTGTTTTTGAGATGAATGAAGCAAACCAGGATATCCCCTTCGCTGCCAGGCCTTTTCCCCCTCCTGTGCCGAGCCTTTTTTGGCTATTTGGGGCAGTTCGCGCTTCGGCCCTCATAACTTTTTGTTCACATAAGCTAACCACGCCAAATTTGCGTCCTTTTTTTCCAACATCCTAGGGATTCTAGAGGTACCCAGACTTTGTGGGTTCCCCAGAAGGAGGCCAAGAAATTAGCCAAAATACAGTGAAAATTTAGTTTTTTTTTTAAAAATGGGAAAAAGTGGCTGCAGAAGGCTTGTGGTTTTTTCACTGAAAACGGCATCAACAAAGGGTTTGCGGTGCTAAAATCACCAGCTTCCCAGCTTTCAGGAAGAGGCAGACTTGAATCAGAAAACCACATTTTTCAACACAATTTTGGCATTTTACTGGGACATACCCCATTTTTACGATTTTTTGTGCTTTCAGCCTCCTTCCAGTTAGTGACCACAATCGATGAGAAACCAATGCTGGATCCCAGAAAGCTAAACATTTCAGAAAAGTAGACAACATTCTGAATTCAGCAAGGGGTCATTTGTGTACATCCTACAAGTGTTTCCTACAGAAAATAACAGCTGAAATAAAAAAATATTGAAATTGAGGTGAAGAAAACAGCAATTTTTCTCCACGTTTTACTCTGTAACTTTTTCCTGCGATGTCAGATTTTTTAAAGCAATATACCGTTACGTCAGCTGGACTCATCTGGTTGCGGGGATATATAGGGCTTGTAGGTTCATCAAGAAATCTAGGTACCCAGAGCCAATAAATGAGCTGCACCTTGCAATGGGTTTTTATTCTATAACGGGTATACAGCAATTCATTTGCTGAAATATAAAAAGTGAAAAAAGGTATCAAGAAAACCTTTGTATTTCCAAAATGGCCACAAGATAAGGTGTTGAGAAGCAGTGGTTATTTGCACATCTCTGAATTCCGGGGTGCCCATACTAGCATGTGAATTACAGGGCATTTCTCAAATAGACACACTGCCTTACATTTGGAAGGAAAAAATGTAGAGAAAGACAAGGGGCAATAACACTTGTTTTGCTATTCTGTGTTCCCCCAAGTCTCCCGATAAAAATGGTACCTCACTTGTGTGGGTAGGCCTAGCGCCCACGAAAGGAAATGGCTCAAAACACAATGTGGACACATCACATTTTTTCACAGAAAACAGAGGTGTTTTTTGCAAAGTGCCTACCTGTGGATTTTGGCCTCTAGCTCAGCCGGCACCTTGGGAAACCTAGCAAACCAGCGCATTTTCGAAAACTAGACACCTAGGGGAATCCAAGATGGGGTGACTTGTGGGTCTCTGTCCAGGTTCTGTTACCCAGAATCCTTTGCAAACCTCAAACTTTGGCTAAAAAAACATGTTTTCCTCACATTTCGGTGACAGAAAGTTCTGGAATCTGAGAGGAGTCACAAATGTCCTTCCACCCAGCGTTCCCCCAAGTCTCCCGATAAAAATGATACCTCACTTGTGTGGGTAAGCCTAGCGCCCACGAAAGGAAATGGCCCAAAACACAACGTGGACACATCACATTTTTTCACAGAAAACAGAGGTGTTTTTTTTACAAAGTGCCTACCTGTGGATTTTGGCCTCTAGCTCAGCCGGTGCCAGGGGGGGGGGGGGCAGAAATGGGCTAAAATAAATATGCCCCCCCCACAGTCCGCCGGGGAGTGACCCTTGCCTAATGGGTCGCTCCCCACCTCTAAAAAAAACAAACAAACAAAAAAAAAAAAAAACACACCCAAAAAAATTTGCCCTGGTGCCTAGAGGTTTCTGCCACCCCCGGGGGCAGATCGGCCTTATAACAATAGGCCGATCTGCCCCCGGGGGGGCAGGAATGGCCTAAAATAAATTTGCCCCGCCACCCCACCCCCCCGGGGAGCGACCCTTGCCTATGGGGTCGCTCCCCTTGCATGACGTTGGCGCAAAAAAAAAAAAAGATCCCCTGTGCCTAGTGGTTTCGATTGACCTAAAATCGTCCGATCTGCCCCCAAAGGGGGCAGAAATGGCCTAAATACAATTTGCCCCTCCAGGGGAGCGACCCTTGCCTAAGGGGTCGCTCCCCATCTGTAAAACAACAACAACAACAACAAAATCCCCGGTGCCTAGTGGTTTCTGCCCCCCCTTGGGGGCAGATCGGCCTAATTAAAATAGGCTGATCTGCCCCCAAGGGGCAAGAAATGGCCTAAAATAAATTTGCCCCCCAGGGGAACAACCCTTGCCTAAGGGGTCGCTCCCCTTGCGTGAAATTCGCGGGGAAAAAAAACTCCCTGGTGTCTAGTGGTTTCTGTCCCCCTTGGGGGCAGATTGGCCTCATAAAAATAGGCCAATCTGCCCCCTCGGGGGGCAGAAATGGCCCAAATATAATTTGCCCCCTAGGGGGGCGACCCTTGCCTAAGGGGTCGCTCCCCACCTCAAAAATACAAAACAAAAAAAAATGTTCCCTGGTGCCTAGAGGTTTCTGCCCCCCCTGGGGGCAGACCGGCCTAATTATAGGCCGATCTGCCCCCAGGGGGGGGGGCAGAAAAGGCCTTTAAAAAAAAAAAGCCCCCCCGGGAGCGACCCTTGCCCAAGGGGTCACTCCCTCATGTCAATTTCATTTAAAAAAATAAAATCCCTGGTGTCTAGTGGACGTCTGCCAAAACGCTGAGAGAGACTTCAAAGGGAAGGAAATAACTTTCCTTCCCTTTGAAGTCTCTCTGCCTCCTCCACGTGATCGGAAGAGAAATGCTTTTGCATTTCCCTTCCGATCGCGCTGGAAGCTGGAGGAGGCCCTCTGTAACCTGACGTCACAGAGGGGGTGGGGGCGGTCGGGGGTTGAAGGGGAAGGGCTTTCCATTCCATCCCTGCCTTGCGGGGGTAGGGGGAACCCCACAGAGGGAGCGCTAGCGCTCCCTCTGGGCTCTGTGCCCAGGACGTAATGGTTACGTCCTGGGCACACGAGCACTGTGGCGCAGGACGTAACCATTACGTCCGTGGCACAGAAGGGGATATAGAGTCAAACCCTTCAGACAATTCTTTAGAAACTACTAATACGTCTTCTGCAATAGATAGGTTTAAGATAGTTATGAAATATTTACACGAAGAGAAAGAACTTTCTTCTAGTGTCTCCTATCGCTTATTGCGTGAGTATGTTGAAGTGATGGATGAGAAAGATTGTTATGTTTGCACGCAGATTCGAGCCTCTGTGGAGGAAGGAATTGCATATCATAGATTGCCTGCCACTTATGCTATAAGCTGCAGTCTTTTACTAACATGTTTCTATGACCAAGAGTATATACAATATTTCTTATCTAACCATGAAGTTGTCATTTCTTTTGTGCCTGTTATAGGTTATTTGAGTAAAATAGCCAAAGCTCATAACATAGTATTAATGAGAGATTTATTTGAACCTACATTAACCTTTGGGACGGCATTTGCCCATAGAAATAATCTTACTTGCTTACTAACATCTGTGGAGAAGACATTTTTGGATAGCACAGAAGATAGGAGAAGGGAGGTTAAAATTAAAATAGATAAGGGAATACTAAATTGTAGACCTGGGATTGATTATGCTTATACCGACATTACTAAACAAGGAAAATTAACATTGGATGCAGAACATGTGGGAACGCTTTGTATATATAGGCCTCAAAGTCATTTTGATAATGTTTATGTGGGTATGAGGGAATGCAGACATGTATTTTTGTTTCAGAGTGAGTAGAGTTTTATGTTAAATACACAGGACCCGCCAATTCCTGGTCTATATTATATCTGTGGAAAGAATGCTTATTATTGTCTTCCTAGAGGATGGTATGGCACATGTTATTTGGGAATAGTCTTTCCGAAAATATATCAGTTATAAGACTTGAGTAAATTTCCTAAATTTTCTAAGATTCAAACGAGACACAAGCGGGAAGAGAAGGAAGTCTACTACAGTCTAGTATTAGTTTAGGGACTCGACAACCAATGAAAATATGAATAACGTTTAAATGTGTAATTCCTAGATATTTGCTTTTGTTCTAATTGGTCATACTTTGATCACCTTATATTTTGTCCATTTTCGTTGGTCAGTTTAAATTTAATGTTTGGTCACCATTATTTGTGAGGTCACATTTCTGGGAAGTTGGAGAGCTGTCTGGAAGGTTAGAGAGCTGTCCTATTTGGTAGAGTTATTCTTGGGCTCATTCCTTCTTCAGTCTTACTGAGAGACAGAGAGTCGTTTGAGTTGATTTTAGGTTTGTCACTATGACAGATCTTTTGGGAGTTCATGTTCCAAATGCTTTAATGGTTTAGTGTAGCTTATGGTCCAAAATCTAAACCATTACCTTGTCCCATACTGTATCCTGTATTCCGATGCTGATTACTGAAGGTGTCCCTCTAATGAACCATATGAACCTGCTGATTTTGTAGAGCATTTGGGTAAAGTACTTATGTTTTTGTTTTCCAGGTACCAGCTGCAATTTACTGTATCAAACTGCTGCTAATGAAGTGGTTAGTAAGGGAAATGTTTTCTTCACATGCTCTTTAATTGTTATTGATGGTTTATCATTTGTTCTAATGTATTTGATTACACTGGCACAGATCTTGGTGCTATGTTCTTGCGTTATAATCATTGAGTTGATTTGCTTATTTGTTTCAATTAAACTCAGATACATGAGATGTTCTAATCAGTCTTTATTAACTCTCTATGTGTATCATTTGTGTTTGAGAATTATTTTCATAACATTAGTGTTGTTAATATAGGGAAACAAAACTGTTAACCTTTTACTAAACTTGGCGTGGTTATTGAAGTATTATGAGATTGTAGATTGTATTGATTTACACTGTTGTGATGATTATGGTGTCATGCAACTGACATCCCCTCTATAAAATGTCGGTTCGGTCCAATCGGCCTGATGCGTGAAACCTACTATCTAATCTGAGGTAATAGCTCAGGTTTCTGCACGCGTTAAAAAGGGCACACAGGTGGAGGTGGCCGAGATTAGTGGTATGCAACGTCTTCCCACCCTTTTCCCAGGGTGACGGATAGCTTACTAAAAAAGCCCTCTGAGTGCATGGCCAAGGCAAAGCAAGAGTTATCTCTCTCTCTGCAGTTCCACCTTTAAAATGTATCGATAATCCCAGATGGAAATGTTTGCATCCTTGCTCTTTCGAGCGCAATATCTTATGTAGTAATACTACAAGCATTTTGAAATGGCCTGGTAGCCCCGCCCTTTTGGCACCACCCCATATACATTAGTGGTACGTAATGTATTTCTGCCCTTTTCCCAGGGAAATGGACAGCTTACTAAAGGACCTCCCCGAGAGCATTTACCAACAATTTTGGAGACGCGGTCATGAAGAACAAGAACATGATCACATCTCCAACAACGAAGCACTTATTTCTATAAAATAGAAATCATCCTAATGTCTTGCACATGGCAAAGCAAAGCAGATGTGTTTCCTCTGCAGTTCCACTTTGAAAAGTTAAATGTAAGCCTTTGGCCATGTGCGGCTGAGGTTGGAATAACGTATAGTAAATAAAATTGCTTTATGGTAAGAAAAAAAAAAAAAAACTATGGAAATTCACAGAAAAAAAAAACATAGGTTACAGGGACGTTATAGTTAGGTTCTGAATTTACTCGTACAAAACCATAGAAATTCAACAGTTATAGAGTTTTTTTTTTAAGTAACTATAATTCGCACCTTAAGGTAACTATAACTCGTGCCTCCGCCATGCACAGCTAATTACTCCACATATTATTATATAATTGATGAGATCTTGTATGATATCTTTGATATTATCAATGCAACATTTGCAATAAAATTATTGATGAGAAAACTGTGCATGGCAAGGGCGCAAGTTATAGTTACTTTAGGGTGCGAGTTATAGTAACTCAAAAGAACTCTATAATTGCTGAATTTCTATGGTTTTGTACAAGTAAATTCAGAACCTAACTATAACGTCCCTGTAACCTTTGGTTTTTCAGTGAATATATATTTATATATATATTTTTCTTTATTTGCTTTTTCCACTGAAAAAAACAAAGGTTACAGGGATGTTATAGTTAGGAAATAGAATAAAAAAAATCTTCGAAATTCAGTTAAAAAAAAAAAAAAACACTGGTTAGAGGTACATTCTGAATTTACTGGCACAAACCTACAGAAATTCAGCAGTTAAAAGTTATTTCAAATAACTATAACTCGCTTCCAAAGGTAACTATAACTTGCACCCCCCACCATGCACAGATTTTTCTTCAATAATTTAACTTCTAATGTTTCACTGATATTTGTATTGACGTTCTAAAAGTTGTCATGTGTGAAGTAATATCTGGGGTAATTAGCAGTGCATGGCAAGGCCTGCGGCCACCACTCAATCCCACGCTGTGCTTGGACTTTGGCTGTACACAGCAGCAGCTGGCCACAGGGCCTGTCTCTCTGGGTGTGAGAATAGGTGTCTGGGTGAGAGAGTGGCTGTGAGAGTGTCTGGGTGTAAGAATGGGTATGAGAGGGTCTATGTGAGTGTGAGAGTGTCTTACTGCTCTGATATAGATGAAAAAAGCATTCACCTCCACAAAGGATTTCAGATCGTTCTTCAATATGGAATCGCAGAGTAAACACACTTGCTTTGCCTTCAGCAAGCCCAGGAGTTAGGATCATTTGTCCTTTCCAGAAGTGGAAATATATTGTAGGTGCTTCCTGATGAGGTTTAATTTCTGTGAAATTAGCATCATTTCCAGAATGGAAGCTCACCTCCTCATGTATCCAACAAGAGTCCCCAGTTTTGCACAAAATGTCTATCCAACTGGAGCACTTTCTACTGGTTAGTTTTTAAGTGCTACCTCATTGGGTGACTGGTCAGCATGGGTGAGCGGGGCCACGCACACTGGTCCCCCTCCCTCCCCGTCCATTTTCAACCCCATCACCCCCATCTACTTGGGCCCACTACATTTTAATGGGGTGGGGTGCAAGGACCCCCTCCCCAGGATGGTTTTGTCTCCAGGGGCCCCCCTGGGGCCTGGCCTTCATTAAATGGAGGAGGGGGTCCGCGCGCCCCCCTCTGGGCCAATTACAGCCCCTGGGACCCAATCCCTCAGGGCCTGGCAATACTTTTTATTTTTAGGGGGGAGGTGGACAGAGCAGGCGCCCCTCTGCAGGCTGATTTTGGCTATGGGGACACCATCCCCCCGAGGCCCAGCCATCTGTCCTGGGTGCGCCACAGGGCACCCAGTGTGCAATGGGACCGCAGGGGTGCCTGAAGGCCCCACGGTTCCAGCCAGCTCCCCGCTTCCTGTAGGAGCAGGCATTGCTGTCACAGAGAGGGAGATGCACCCCTTAATTGTTAGAAATTGCCACAGGAAGCTGGCAGTCCCTGGGGCTGCGGGAGGGTCCCCTGCACACACTGTATTTAGAAGAAGCAGCCCTAGGGAGGTGGTGGTCCCAGGGAGCTGGCGGCCGCCACCCCACTATTTCATTTTAGCCCCGGGGAGGTAGCAGTCCCCAGGGCTGCGCAGGGGCCATGCCCCTCCTTAATTGTTAGAAATTGCCCCAGGGAGTTGACTGTCCCAGTCATATTAGCACCTGGAGGGGGCACTCCTGGGGCACAGGCAGGTCCACCGGGCCCGACCGCATCATTCTATCTATGAGCCCCAGGTGGTCGCCGGGGCTGTGGGGGCTGCCAATACTATTTGCTTTAAGGCCCGGGGACGAGGCAGTCACCAGGGCACAAAAATGCCCTAGAAGAGGGCCCCGCATACCCCCTCCTATATTTTTACATACCCCCGGGACCTGGCCCACGGGAGCTTTACTAAAACAAGCACAGGAGCCCGCATTTATACATATATATTTTTTACAGCGGATTTGAGACCCCGTCACAAATTCACAGTAAACATTTTAATAAGAAAGTGCTTTTTTGCACGGGGTGCTCTCAGGGACACCAGCACCAGAGCTAAGGTGTCAAGGTGTCCCTACCATGTCCCGTTTTCTCATTTTTTATCTTTTTTTCTGGGACTCGGCAGAAACCGAGTTCCACAATGGCAGCCAACACTTCTGGTTGAAGTTGGCAACCAATCAGAGCTCTGCAGATCTGTACATGAGCCGGTTATTATTTGCAAATCCTTTGGGTCTCTACATAGCTACATTTTTTAATTTAATATCACAGAGCCTATTGAACGGATTTACATCAAACAACACAAATGTGTCTTCCTTGACCAAAAGCTACCTTTCTGCCACATTTGGTGTAATTCCGTCCAGCAGTTTGAGCTGTAGTCATGTTCAAAATACCTATGGGAATTATAATGGGAAATGCACTTTTTTTAATCCCCCCCATTTTCTCAGCCCCCACTTGACGGATCCCCCCGAAACTTCCCATGAACACCAAGATTCTCTTGAACACTTTTTTGGGAACATTTTGTGAGGATTCGTCAAACGCCCCCAAAGATATAGACAAATCAAAAATGCTTTTTCTAAGGAAAAATGGCCCTAACTATAACTACCGACCGGTGACCACCAGGCACTAAAGAGTTATAGTTAGGACCATGTTTCCATAGAAAAAGTGTTTTTTGACTTACCTGTATCTATGGCACTGTTTGACTAATCTTCAGGAAATTTTCCAAAAAAAAGTGGCCTAGTGATTCTTGTTGCGCACTGGAGATTTCGTGGGTGATCCATCAAGCGGTGGCCGAGAAAGAAGGGGCTAAAAAAACATTGTGTTTCCTATGTTAATTCCCATTGGACCTGTCAACACGTCTACAGCTCAAACCACTGGACGGAATTAAACCAAATTTGGCAGAAAGCTTGCTGCAGGTACACAGATTGTGCTTTTTGTTACTTGGTGTAAATCCGTTCAGTAGTTTAGCAGATATTTAAGGGCACATAAATTTGTATATCTCTGGCCACAAATATTTCACAATTATTTCGTAAATAATTTGCGAAAATTTGCAAACCTTTGCTCGGAGAAAATGCCTAATGCAGAAAAATAAGTGCCATCCCCCCAAAAATAAGTGCTAGTGCCCCTCACCGGAAACGACCGGCTATCAGTTGATGCCTCAGCTTGCTGCCAAAACTGGGCACATTTGGGGGTAAACGTCAATATGAGACTGAAAGAAACAAAACTAGGCAAACAAGGAAGGAGTATTAGAAGGGAGCAAAAAACAGGTTTACAGGGTGTTCAGACTAATTTAGTAACAGGATAAATGGGAATTGTATTGTAGAGATATTAAAGCATATAACTTTATAGAAGATCGAGAATGTTGCTTCTCACTGGAGATAGCCAAGACAAGCTCAGAGGGGTTAGAGGTCCGATGGCTCCATTATAAAGTGTATAGAGGAGGCCAACCACAGCTCATTTTGGGCAGCTGTGCAGTGCTGCATGCATGTGCTGCACAGGGGCAACTGCAGTCCTGTTCAACTCATTAAATCAGGAAAAGCCACAGAAGGTACAGAAAACAGTTGGGCGAGTAAACTATTCACACATGGGCTTGGGATGCTCCAGAGCGCCGAGACAGACCTGCAAACATTCAGGGGGTCATTCTGACCCCGGCGGTCTAAGACCGCCGGGGCCAGGGTCGGCGGTGCCCCGCAGGGCATTCTGACCGCGGCGGTTCAGCCGCGGTCAGAAGAGGCAAACCGGCGGTCTCCCGCCGGTTTACCGCTGCCCTTAGAATCCCCCATGGCGGCGCAGCTTGCTGCGCCGCCATGGGGGATTCTGACACCCCCTACCGCCATCCTGTTCCTGGCGGTTCGCCCGCCAGGAACAGGATGGCGGTAGGGGGTGCCGCGGGGCCCCTGGGGGCCCCTGCCGTGCCCATGCCAATGGCATGGGCACGGCAGGGGCCCCCGTAAGAGGGCCCTGAAAAGTATTTCAGTGTCTGCTAAGCAGACACTGAAATACGCGACGGGTGCAACTGCACCCGTCGCACCCCTGCAACTACGCCGGCTCAATTCTGAGCCGGCGTCCTCGTTGCAGGGGCATTTCCTCTGGGCCGGCGGGCGCTCTTTTGGAGAGCGCCCGCCGGCCCAGAGGAAATGTCTGAATGGCCGCCGCGGTCTTTTGACCGCGGTGCGGTCATTCAGCGGCGGTACCCTGGCGGACGGCCTCCGCCGTCCGCCAGGGTCAGAATGAGGCCCTCAGTGTATATCAAAAGCTTACCCTAAGGAGGAGGCCGACCATCAACAAGCATCGAAAATTCAGAAAAGGAATAAAGATGTGATTTTTCACACCTGCTGTATCCGAGTGAAGGTAGAGCACAGCCGTTGGAGGTTAACTTACCCTGCTGGAGATCCTATCCTCACAGCATAAGCGGAGTATTAAATCTGAAGCATATTCCCGGGGGTCCCACACAGGGCAGCAGCACTCAACAGCCACCCCTGCAGTACAGACGTACTAATCACTCACCCAACTGCTGGAAAGCACCTTGAGGCCACGGCAGGAGGCATGAATGTGCTACATGGATGGCACAATGCTGCATACTGAGACTGCGACAAAGGGACTTCACCGCTCAGACATGGAGACTGTATAAACAGATGTGGACACCCTATAAACATATGTGGACACCCTGTGAAAGGGGTAGAACCTTAGTTTGGACCCAGCTGCACACATGTGACATGAAGGAGCTATGGGCTGAGAGAGGCTTCCAGGTGCATGCTGTGACAGAGGTAGAAGCCCTGGGTTTTGCTTGCAAACTGTGTCAGCACACACACGTGCTCCGAGACACTGGAGCAGGAGTCCAGTCCAAATATGAACATGCACCTGTGCTGTGACAGATCCATGCAGGGGACCTGTTGCAAGAAAGAGGTCAATGGAAGATTATGTAAAAAATATATATATATATATTTTTTTTTATAATCAAGTTTTACCACTGATGTCTATTGAGGGGGAAGGGATACAGCGACCGTCCGCCCCTTACTTTACACAGACAGACGGCGGACTCAGTGTTTGCGCTATTGAAACATCAAAAAAAAATAAAAAATTATAATAATAATAAAGACCCCCCGCCAGAACTTTAACCTTTGTTCACTCAAAAGGCCTGCGGCAGACTGGGAGATGGGGAGGTGACTCAACAATCCCTCAACCCCTTAGTTTCCTGGAACCAGAGCCCTCCAGGAGTTTATTTACAATGCGAGGAGGAGGAAAAGAACATAAAAAGCGACATGGCCGCCGAAAGCATGAAGGAGAGACACAAAAGGAAAAAGAAGTTCTCTCAAAGTTAAACATATCGGCAATCATGCAATTATCCATGTAACAGGGTCTGTCTGCAAGGCGGTAACAACACCTCCCCAAGGCGGGGCAAACGTAAAGCATTTACCAATGATATCAAAGGATTTTTGAAAGGCAAACACAGGAACAGTGAAAGTGATGGGCCTGAGGTGGGCGTGGTTAAAAAGTCAACAATACTTACAACACGTCAAAGCGCTTGTGCCCTCAACCTAAAATTGAGGCGTTCCCGTTGTACTTAAAGTCAGAGCTGCTTGTTTCAAAATAGCCCGACAAACATACTGCTATCAAGAGTCACCACTTCTGTAAGCTAAGTCTTATAGGACAACAGAACAAGCACAAAGCAAAATAAGTAGGATTAAAAGAATAAGAGGAGGCTTTTAAAGCCGTGCTCCTTGCATCGACTCTCTTGATTTGTTACAATCGATGATATTAGTAGAGTTATGCTGCTGAACATCGTATTAGCTCTTAGCCTCTTTTTTTCAGACATAGCAGTACTGTAGGTTTCAGGGAATAGGGAAAATGTCTATAAAAAGTATAGGCTAAGGCTTGCTCCCCTGGCAACAACGAAATACATGTCTGTGACAACGGACGGGTACGAAATCTAGGAGAATGTTCCTCGATCACCAGAGGAAGAAAAATGCCCGTACGACGGAGGCAGTTTAGTATATGCTTTTAAAATACACCTCCAACGGCAGACATTTTGACCCTCGAGGCCTTCAACAGGGAGATAATTATGCACCTTCTGTCTTCCCATGAAATATACATCATTAATTACAGAAATCGGTTCTAGTTAACATCACTACGCAAACGAGACCTTTCTCAGCGGTGTATTATCATTTAATTTAAAAGTAATAGAAATCAATAAAAACGTAAACACATTCTTACAGCAAAATTCAATTTTCTAATTGCAAACGTCAGGTCTAAAGGCTAGCAATAATAATACATAATTGAGACTATAAATGGGTGCAGTAATTCACAACAAAGTACGCACCCAAAGCATTCAATTCAATTAAGACAAATATATAATAATTCCGAAAACGTAGATTTTAACCTAGAAGAAAGGCTGCTCAGCCCGGATACATATTAATACCCTGCAATTAAGAATCACTATCAATTCATTTAAAAAGTGCAGGTATGATGATACTCTAAAATATAGATTTAACCACAATAAAACTACTTTTCATAGGTAAGGAAAATATAGACATTTAAACTGATTTCACTAATACCCAAAGGCAACGTTATCTACTTTCAGGTCTAGCTAGATAGTGCAGCTATTGCTATACAATATGTAAACAACAGAAAAACAGCATTCAGAAACATTACTGAGAGGGGCCTTGACTCAGCTCACATGTTAATTAGCTTGAGTAAAGAATTTTATTGAGCAGGAGTTGTATGCTTCCGCTTAAAAAAGTTTGTATCGCACTTTTTGCCACGAGGGAAAAAGTATGTTCAATACAGCTGGACTGAAATGGTCATTGTGTAAATTCAATGATCTTGGCTATAGGCCTGATCTGTTTATTATTTATTTATATACAACAGAGAGGTTTCACATCAGCCTTCTGCCACTCGTTTGTTCAAGGGTCATTGTCATTCTGATTCCATCATGACAGCATAGGACAGTGGGTCAGCCCAATTCAGCTTTTGACTCCATTGCCCTATGAGTGTTGGCATTTTGCCTGATCACATGTTCTCCTCTGCCTGAATATGAGTGTGCTTCACTGCAACAGCGGGTGAGCCAGTCCATTAGTCTTCCACTTTCTTTTTCTTAGGTTCCTATTAATGTATCTAATTTGTTTTCATTTTAATACATTTGTAAAACATAAAACAGCCCCCCTAACAATGCTACTGGGCCCCTTGCTTACTGTTAATTTCCTCTGCAATGCACCACATCTAGTGTGGCCATTGCTTTCAATCCAAGACATGATCTTGGAATAATAGTGTCAATATTGTACTATTGTTTATCATTCTAAAACGGCCAATTCATTACTTATAAATTGCCAACATGGTCACCACGTTTAGAACAATGATATACTAGGTCAAAATCATTGCAAGACGGTGGTCCAATTCTATGTTTAATGTAATTTATATTGCTATCATATCGTTTAGGCAGTGGCATGTTATCTTTTTTCTACTTTTATTCTTGTAATGTATCCTTTATATGCTTATTGAGATTTTGTGGATGGGTGAATGGACAAAAGCAAGGAAGAGTCAATGGATGGATAAATGAATGCACAAATATAAG
The DNA here is from genome assembly GCF_031143425.1 of Pleurodeles waltl. Taxonomy (NCBI): domain Eukaryota; kingdom Metazoa; phylum Chordata; class Amphibia; order Caudata; family Salamandridae; genus Pleurodeles; species Pleurodeles waltl. The sequence goes on from NC_090442.1 coordinate 572,072,630, forward strand.
GATAAGTGTTACACTGCACTTATGATGACTTACTGAGTGCCTAAATGCCCCAGTGACTGAAGAGGCACTTTCAGTTATAAGCCAATGCTTGTTACAAATATGGCTGTAAAAATAATCATAATACATTAAAGAAATGCTAGCACTGCTTCTAACAGATATATTTTGTAATTGTACATGAGATTCATAAATATACAGCTGCAGATTTACTTGCTTGCACGACTGCCTATTTATTAAGAGTACGTAAAACTTGCACAATTTGCTGTAGCTTCATTATGCGAAATGCATCGCACACTCAAAATTACCTGAACAGTATATATGGGTAAAAGTTCAACTCGAAAATCTAATTTCAAGTTTATTTCCAGTTACTAAAGTTCAAAACACTGCTGCTGGTGCTCCGATTTGTAGTTTTGAGCTTAAAAATTACCTGAACGGTCTGCTCAGGTAAAGAATCTACCTGAAGTTCTTGTTGACTGCTTGTGTTAAATGTACTGCTGCTCACGTTAAAAAATTACTAGAAAGGTACATCTCGCAAGGTACATTTCGCCTCAAAGTTTTGCCCTGAACAGGAGACTCATAATGCGATGTGGCAAAATGGCATAATGTGAGTAAAAATGTATATATTTCATTATGCAAAATTCCCAATATTACACCAATTATGCCAGCGTAATTAAAATCTCTCAGACCTAATATTTAGGAATTTTGTTCGACTACGCAAAATGGTTGAAAAAATACGCCTGGGAGTACTAATGCAAACGTTATGGGGATTACCAGTGACACATGAGAAACCAAAGCCATATATATATACATAGCTGAAAATAGTGTAAAATTAAAAATTTCACAAACAGAAATTCTTATCTTAGTGAAACCACATCTTTGAATTATTTTCCTTTACAGAGAAAATATTTTTTCTTTTGCATAAACTTCTTCAACTGCACTACTAAGCATTTTGAGGGTGTTCCATGTCAATTACCACAATGGCATACAATTCAGTGCTGCCAATGACAGGAGTAAATATCTAGTTGTTGCCAGGCTGGAAATGGTTATGAAGAAGTTTGTAAAGACCCTCCAACTTCAACTTGCAAGTGTTGCAAAACTTTACTGGGAGGTCTTGCTCTGGAGTGCCCCATCCTGCCCCGAAACAAGGTGTATACCTACATAATTTGGACATCGGGGAGAGAAATATTAATGAGCGCATGGTCGAGTAAACTATTAGTAACGGAAAGGGTGAACCAAGAGATGTGTATGAGATGTCTGTGAAAATGGGGGAGAGATATTTTGGCTCTCATTTAAATGTATTGCTGGAACACCACAAGTTTCTCTAGGATCCGAAGCAAAAATGAAACAGTATGGAACTATGAGGGAGGTCTCAGGAACATGGCATGTACCTGAGAGTCTGACAACTTTATTGATTCTTTAATATGGGACCAGTTGGTGAGGTGACCTAATAATCCAACGGATAAGGAAAAGCTGTTGGCAAGCAATCAAAGTCTCAAAAATGCAGTAGTGATTGAGGAGGGAATAGAGCACATCACAGGATAGGTTGAAATACTTAAGTGTGGTATATAAATTGAACTCCAGGGGGCGTGGCTTGGATGGCCAACATGGTGGCCACTTCCTAATTTGCTACGCTCTTAGACCCCTTTAAACTGCTGTAAATCCAGAGATGTAGCCTCCATTGGGTGTCCCAACACGACTTTCCTGGTCAGAATGGCAGGACTAAACCACTTTTGCCCTAAGGAGCCCCGAAACTGGACTGGGCGACCAGGAAATACAGCGGGCCGGTGGTGTTGCCAGGAGGCATGGGGGCATGGCCTGTTGGGCAACGTGAGGCCGCGGATCGCCTTTGGACCTGCAGCAGCACCTGGGTTCTGAGGTTTGCCCCCCACCAGCCCCCACTGCAAGACTGACCCTGAGATGAAGAGGACCGGGGGTGAGGCTCTGAGGCCGGAGAGAAGTGACAACAGGCTGTGAACTGTGGGACGGGGCCTACCTAGCGGACCTGTAGCTCTATTCCCCATTGGGACGGCTGGGTCCACGATACTGCCAGGGGATGGGGAGCTGTGATTTAAATACATGCCGCAAATTTCTGGATACTGCTGGGCTCACCTGAGGGCCTTGACCATTGGGACCTGACCTCTTCCTGGCGCGGCCGGCTCCTATGGGAGAGGGGATGGAGGCGACACCACTGTTACTTGAGACGGCGGAGCAGCTTCGGTGGTCAACAAGGCCCAGCTATGGCCTTTTCCCTCCTCCACTGGGATTTGACGAGCGGTGCTGCCTGGGCTGCACGCTGCGACCTGGGGAGCCACTCATCTCCGCCAGGGCGGCATTGGCTTCATCATCGCACCCCCTCATCCTGCAGGGCACCTCCCTCAGGACAGTGATTGGTGCCTGAGACCTGACTCCTGGTTACCCATTGCTGGCCCTCAGCCTGACTGAACCGTGTTCTGGGTTGAAGTTGGAGATCGTGCCCCTGTTGTTAGCCTTGGCATCTCCCACCGCCCAATACTGCCAACATTTTATTGAAGGGGACTGGCCTAGCTGGGGAACACTTAATACCTGATTGATCCCTTTGTGTTGCTAAAGTCACCCTAAGTGGCCAGGGTATGTCCAGACATGGGTCCCTTGCTCACTGTGCCACTGGATTCAAGCTCGCTTAGCTGAAGAAGGGTGATACCCCGAAACCGGTCCCAGGATGCTTGTTTCAGGTCCAGAGACGACCTGGCCTGGCAATTCGGGCTAGACTGTTCCCATGGGGAGCAGGGTCAAAGCTGATTTGCATATGGCTGGGTCCAAACTGGGGTGGCATGGTGAGCAAAAGAACAGTGGATTAAACCCAGATCTGTGACTGGGGGTGAGTATTTGAAAAGTTTCAGCACTCCGTCCATCATCCTTTTGTGTTGCTATCTCCTGGACAAGCCCCTTGTTCACTCACTGTGTGGAGAACTTCAAGCTTACTTCTGCAATAGTGAAGGGTCGGTAGCAAAAGTTGGCACCCCGTGGCCAGCCAGTAAAGCGACCATACGAGGCTTCACCAGGGGACATATTAGGGCCCGGGAACGAGCCCCCTCTTTTCAGATTGCCGGACTAGACATGCGCGCCCTTTGCTTGGAGCAGCGCCTCGCAGCTGATCCTGGGGAAGACCTTTCCCGTCAATAGGAACTCATCCATGAAGTAATCCGCTTGCGCTCCCTTGATGCTGCCAAGCACCTTTGGCGAGCCACAACTGCCAGGATCTATGCCTGGAGAGACAAAAACGGGAAGTTATTATACTGGTTGGCCTCACACCAGCAGGTGAATAGAATCATACCTGAAATTATCAACGAAAATGGCTACTCGAGGCACACTCTTCCTGAGATCACACTAACATTCGTCCGCTACTATGGGAAACTGTCCATGGCCTTTGTGATGGGATACAGATGACCCTAGTCGTTTTCTCAACGCAATTGCTCTCCCTCACCTGTCTCTGGCAGAAATTCATGTGCTTGATGAGCCTTTTACAGCCGAGGAGGTAAGAGAGTCAATCTCCCGGTCTAGACAGCTTCCCCACAGAGTATTACACCACATTCTGTGAGATATTAATACCCCACCTTTTGGCCCTGTAAAGGGAAGTGTCCCATACTGGTGCCTTTCCCCTGGAACCAGACGCGGCTGCAATAGTGGTAATTCCTAGGACAAAACCTCCCTCTACATTCTGTGCAGACTACCGTCCAATATCTCTTCTCAATGGAAAAGTTCACATTTTTGCTACCATCCTGGCTAATCGACTCAAACACGGTCTTGCTACACTGATACATCCGGACTAATGTGGCTTCATGCCGACCCGGGCGAGAGACATTATCTCTGACAACTCCATGTGGCCCTGGCTCACCTTCATCAATTTCCCAATGATTTAGCCCTACTTTTTATTGACTTCAAAAAAGCTTTCCACATGGTGGACTGGGGCTATCTTTACCTGGTGTTGTCTTGAGCTGGCTTTGAACCCCGTTTTTGTGGTATTGTTCGTGCCCTTTACTTAAACCCCACAGCCTTCCCCGTAGGCCAGGGGACTAGGCAGGGCTGTCACCTCTCCCCACTCCTATTTGTGTTGGCAATCGAGCCACTGGCCCAGCTTGCCCATATGGATGCCCAGCTTGGAGGGTGGAACTGGATGGATAATCAAGAAGACCGCATTGCGCTGCATGTGGACGACGTCCTCCTATGCCTCAAGAACCCTGCTACAAGTGGCCCCCGATGTCTTCATTTGATGAAGTGCTTCGAAGCAGCCTCAGGCCTTAGGATGAATCCTTCTAAGTCTTTTTTGGTTCCCTTAGCCCACTCTAGAGATTTCCATGATTGGCAGATGGGTATTCCCCTTCAACGGCACAATTTTATATATCTGGGTATATGGGTTGCCCTCCATCCAGAACTCACATGGAACCTCAATCTCCAGCCTTTGGTCCGGAAAGTCAAGGCTGATCTCACTAGATGGTAGCCACTCCCCCTAAATGTTATGGGGCGAATTGCACTGTACAAGATGATGATTCTTCCACAGTTCCTGTATATTTTTAAAAACTTGCCACATACTGGAAATGGTTTTGTGACCTCAACCAGGAGGCAACAATGTTTCTGTGGCATGGATCTCGACCCCATCCTGCCTTTGCACTGCTAACAGGGTCCCTGTGATGGTGGCTTGGGGATGACCAAAGTTATCTTTATTATCTGCCATCTCACCTTCTTGTTATCCACGACTGGTGTAATGGGGGCTGGTCAGACCCTGCCTACCGGTTAGAACCGCCTTGTGGGCTTTGCCCTCTTGCAGCCAATGTTGTATGGCTCCCCAGTCTCAACCTCTATGCCTCCTCACGTTACTGCGCTCCAACACATGCAATGGGATACCAAGCTCACACAACAGATCCCGCTCTGGCATGCCATTTAGTTGGGGGAGGTGGCGGAGCTTCCAGGCTTTAAGGCCTGGGATTTTATTGGTATCACTCAGTTGGGGGACGTCTGGTCTGGGACACATATACACTCCTTTTTGGTCCTTCAGGCAACCTCTACCCTGGCAAATACTCAATTTTACAAATACATCCAACTTCGACACACACTTCACACATGTCCCAACTCCTGAAACTTTACCAGAGTATAGTCTCCTGGAAGCTAAGCTCCTTATGGGTAAGCTTTGCCATGGAGGAATTTCCCAAATCTACCATACTCTGATAATGAACTCACCTGGTACACTGCAATATCTCAGAGATCGGTGGGAGGGATGGTTAGGCTCCATTGAAGATGTGGACTGAAGAGATGGCTTGATGGTCCCTCAGGAGCTCACTATCTCCACTCGACTGTGATTGATGCAAACATACTATCTTAATTTTGCCTACCTCTCCCCAGCTCGATTGCATCGGGCTGGCCTTCGGCCCAACGCTTCCTTTCCCCGGTGTGTAATAGAATCAGCGGATTTCTATCACATGGTATGGTCCTGCCCAATGGTGATGTCCTACTGGACAAGGGTGACTCAGGAACTGTCAGATTTTTTTGAGTGGGAGGTTTCCCTTCCCCTGCACCCCCCGTTAATATTGCTTGGTGTGTTTGAGGGCTTCAGGGCCACAAGGGCTGAGAGGTCTTTTTTGGGTACGGCTTTCCTGGTCGCTAAATGAGATATTGCTGCGCGTTGGATGTCCCCTTCCCCTCCTACACTGCTGGGATGGTGACGAGTAGACTGGTGTATGCAACAGGAGCGTGTGGATTAAGAGGCCACGGGAGGCCCCGTAAATATGGACGATTTGGGGGAAGTGGATGGGTCCTGTTAGACCTGGCAACCTTGGTGTGGTTTCCCCTGTCTTTTTGACTCTGCTTCCTCTATTTTTGACTGTGTGCTGGACTTCGTTTTTGCGGTTTTGTTACTCTGGGCGCTTTAGCACTGCTGACCAGTTCTAAAGTGCAAGCGCTCTCTGTGTAAACCGTATGCGTAATTGGCTTATCCATGACTGACATATCTGATTTACTAGTAAGTCCCTAGTAAAGTGCAGTAGAGGTGCCCAGGGCCTGTAAATCAAATGCTACTTGTGGGCCTACAGCACTGATTGTGCCACCCACATAAGTAGCCTTGTAAACATGGCTCAGACCTGCCACTGCAGTTTCTATGTGTACAGTTTTAAACTGCCAAATCGACCTGGCAAGTTTACCCACTTCCCAGGCCCAAACCTTCCCTTTTTGCATAGGTAAGGCACCCCTAACGTAGGCCCTAGATAGCCCCATGGGCAGGGTGCAGTGTATGTTAAAGGTAGGACATGTACTGATGTGTTTCACATGTCCTGACAGTGAAATGCGGTCAAATCCGATTTTCACTCTTGCAAGGCCTATTTATCTCATAGGTTAACATGGGGACTGCCTTTAAATATCTTTTACGTGCAGTTTCCCATTGGGAGAAGATAGAAATCTGGAGTTTGAGGTCTCTGAACTCACAATTTAAAAATACATCTTCAGTTGATTTTTAGACTGTCAGTTTGAAAATGCCACTTTTAGAAAGTGGGCAGTTTCTTGCTTAACCATTCTGTGCCTCTGCCTGCTTGTGCAATCCACGTCTGGGTCAGACTGACAGTTGAGATGTTTGTGAATTCCCTCTAGACAGTGACACAAATTGAGCTGAAGAGTGTCCTGTATATCCTGACGAGTCTCCTGGGCTAGAGTGGGGAGGGAAGAGCTGACAGTTACACGTGAAAGGGCTGTGCCTTTCCTCACAAAATGCAGTCTCCAACCTTCTGGTGTGTGTCTGGGGCAAGGCAGAATCTTGTGAAAACAGAGACTTTCCTTTGAAGTCTTCCTACTTCAAAGGAACAAAGGGGTATAAGTAGTGGACCCAAATCCCCAGACTTTCAGAATACTTCTGAATCAAGAGGAACCTCTGCCAAGGAGGAGAGCTGAAGAGCTGCAGGAGGAGTACTGCCTGTGAGTGTGCTTTGCTGGGTTGGCCTGCATTTGCTGCTTCTACCTGAGAGAGGACAAAGACTGGACTTTGCCGTGTTTTTCTGCTTGTGAAGTGTCTCCAAGGGCTTCGACTGAGCTTGCCCCCTGTTTTGAAGTCTCGGGCCATCAAAGACTTCCTCTGCCAGCACCTTCACTCTCTTGCTGAGACTCCTACCCTGCCAAGTGGTACCCAATCCAGCCCCTGGGCCCTTGAAAGGAGAAACTGGTGGAACCAAGAATGAAATCTACGCACAGGTGGCGTGCAGGAGAAAAATTGACGCAGCACCTGCTTCAAGGCTGAAAGAAATGGACCCAGCACTTGCATCACGGCTAGAAAATTGACACAGCACCCGCTTGCAGCTGCTGAAATCGACGTGCCACCCACGCAGTGCGGCTCTTGACCATTGCTCGCCAGGATTTTGCATGCATTGTCGCTGGGCATCAAAACCACAGTGCACCTGCTTGGACCGGAGGTTGCCCATCCGGAAATCAACGCATTGCTCTTCTGCAAGAGAAAAAAAGCTGGACCGGAGAAGAAACCACACACTGCCTCACTTCTGAGTCAGGAATCGATGCATCGCGGACTTTTCCGATGCACGCTTGCCCATGCAGCTTTATTTTTTACACAAACCAGGTACTTTGTGTGAACACAATGCATGCATTGATTTCTATGAATTAAGACTCTTTTTAACTTTAAGAATTCATATTTTTGTGTATGTTGGATTTTTGTCATTTTGGTCTTGTTTGATTTAGATCAATATTGGCTATACTTCCAAACTGGTGTGGAGTCCTTTTGTGGTGTTTTCACTGTGTTACTGTGTGTGTTGGTACAAATACTTTACACATTGCCTTTGAGATAAGCCTGACTGCTTGTGCCAAGCTACAGAGGGGGTGAGGAGGGATTATCTTAAGTGTGTATCTCCATTGCTTGGACTAGAGTGAGGGTCCCTGCTCGGACAGAGTGCAAACCGACTGCCAGCCAGAGACTCCATTTCTAATACTGGTATTCAGCGGTGAGGATAGAACTTGTAATTGTACTTATAATACAGTGGTTGGTGTACACTACTGTTTTCAGTGCAGCCCATTAAATGACCACATACTACTTGTTTTTCTCTCTGTGGATTTTTTCTGCTTCCTTTTTAGTTCTTTTATCCCTTGGGGTCTCTCTGCCTTTTTTGAACTCTTGCATCTTTATTGAACCTCACCCACAAGCATGTCTCAATCTAGGGATGCACCAGCTGTTGCTTCAAAAGTTGTGTTTGAGTTGGAGAAACTGTAGTAGTATAGTGGCTCAGCTTAAAATCTTTTACTGGCCCTGAATGCACAGGCACTCTGACGCACATTGCAGGTGCCCCCCTCCAACTTCTTACTGTCATGAGCATTCCTTTAGAGCAGATGGGCATTGGTATTGTGGGGCCTCTGGATCCCAAGACAGCCAAATCACGTTCCGCCCCTCTCTTACCGCCTTTGTCAGATGAAAGCGGGGTACGACTTCGGATCATGCACGTTCTGGTCTGCCCAAGATAGGGGCGGCCCCTTCCAGTAGCCACAGTGCTGGTGACAAGGTGGGTGCCAAGGCAGTCCGTGATCTCCAGAGGGCCCTGAGAAAAAACACATGGGGAAAAATCCTCTAGGCAGGGACTCCAAGGAACAGGAGAAAGAGCAGCAGGAAACCAAGACTCCAAGGACCAGAAAAATAGGAAGCTGCAGGGAAAAACAAGCAGGAGGAAATCCACAGGAGCAACAAGCAGGAGTGAGGACCAGCACCATCAGAGAGTGTTGCAACGCAAAGAAGAGAAGAACCCAAGCTCCTTATATACTGATGGATAGGAAGTGGCAAACAGGAAAAGGGAAAAACGCCATATTGGATTAGGAAAAGTGCCATAGAGAAAGCTAGACAGAACGCCATCTTGAAAAGGGAATGATAAAAAGGGAAACGGTGCATGCTGGGAAAAGAACAGCATCCTGGGAAAGAGAAAACATGGCCTCAATGTCCATGGGATGTGCAGCCCAAGAACCCAAGAACAGGTAAGCATTTATGTGTGCATCACAGGGAACACCTGTGACGCAAGAGCAGGGTGTGAAGTACCCATGGTAAGATCTGCGGCCCAACCCCGGGCCGCCCAGGCTTGCTGCTGGCAAAAGGAGAGACGCTGCAGGCAGACATGCGGCCTGCTGCAGGCCCAAATGGCTGAGAAACGACCGCAGGCCCCGCCGCAGGCCGAGAATGTAATGCTGCGGGTTGAAAACTCACCTGCGGCGTAACAAGCCATGGGCATCAGGTTTATCCTGGGTCTTGGTTGACCATGCCACCCAATACCCAGAAGCCATCTCTCTGAGGTCGATGACAGCCCCTGTAGTGGGCCAGGCATTGATAGGGATTTTTACCCGCATGGGGTTCCCCAAGGAGGTGGTTTCTGACAGGGGTACCAACTTCATATCTACCTATATGATGTCTCTGTGGAAGGAGTGTGGGGTAACCTACAGGTTCACCACTCCTTACCACCCCAAAGGAAATGGGTTGGTTGAAAGATTCAACCGCACTCTGAAGGGCATGATTATGGGTCTATCAGAACCCCTAAGGCATAAGTAGGACGTCGTCTTGTCATGCCTTCTCTTTGGAAGGGACTTGGTTTTAGCCCTTTGAGTTGCTGTATGGCCACCCTGTGAGGGGACCAATGAGTCTGATAAAGGAGGGTTTGGAGAAAACCTCCATTAAGCCCCCCCCCCCCAGGACACGTTAAGCTATGACTGGCCTTCAGAAACCAGACTACGTGCTTCGGAAACCTCGCTCAGGCGCACTTAGAAGCCAGCCAGGAGGACATGGAACAGTGGTACGACCAGAATGCCACTCTGGTTAAGTTTCAGCCTAGCCAGAAATTGTAGGTCATGGCCCGGGTAAAGCCTTGTGCTCTCCAGGACAAGTGGACTGGGACTTTTAAGGTGGTGGAGTGCAAGAGTGATGTCACCTCATGATCATCATCAACTTTATTCGGCCAATAAAAAATAGCCATAAAAGTACATAAATATAAACACATATTCAACATAATCATATCCAAATTCATAATACAAATACTAGCTGACCATAGTAGATAAAAACACAAATATATGATATATACTAACATTGACACAGACCCCCCCTCCAAGTCTCCTCCTCCACCCCATCATCTGTTGGCAAGAGCATAGTCCGTTCAGACCTCACAAAGTGAGGTTTGAGGCAGTTCACGTGCAGGACCCTCAAAGGGTTCCTAGGAGTCTGCAAGATCACCAGATAGGGTCCCTGCTAGGACAGAGTGCAAACTGACTGCCAACCAGAGACCCCATTTCTAACAGGTCCATTTGCATGAATATTGTACTTGGTGCAGGACTCTGGGTTGTGCTCAATGTGCTGCCTCTGTACTTCTTGAGAGTTGCTGTTATGTGTCATTGCCCTTTTTTCTATGTCTCGAACTGCCTGTGTGTCATCTGTTCATCTTTGTAAGTTTTGTGGTTTAAAATCAATCACATTTGTTCATAAAAAATAAAAAAAATGACCTCCACTAGGGAGGTATGTGTTGAAAACGTTCCTGGAATACATAATGTGTATGGTAAGTTCAGGAAAATGATGGTAAATAAAGACACCAAAGGAAAATGATTTTGTTGTGACAACAATGGACCCTCCTCCAACAGAGTAACTTGTTTAGCCGTGATGCAGTGTGTAATAAGTGTGGTTAGAAAGGTAATTTTGCATGTATGTGCAAGGGTGACAAGATATAATGCATGGATGATGTGCCTGAGGCAACCAAGAAGATTATTTTGAATATAAAAGAGACAGGCGAGTCTGTACAAGGTTACAGTTCGGGATGGTTCAGGATCACTGTACACATTGATGGAGGACCAGAATTGGGAGCAAATCTACAGTAGCATGAACCGGAAGCCAGCAGTTACTGATATTAATCTTGTGGGCTTACATGGGGTCCGCACTGGTTTGATTAATTTTATTGCTGAGTGTCAGATATAGAGGCAGGGAGATGGTACAAGACATGGTGACAATGTCCTAGGTTGGAGATACCAGAGAAAATTAAGAATCACACTGAATCACAACACACCTCAACACGTCATGCTGGTAGCCAACGTCAGAGCTGATGAGGACAGGGTCATGGAGTTTGCAAGGGTTTTCAGTTATGAGCCAGGCTTACTAAGAAATGTTGAGCATAAACCTAAAGGAAGGTGCTATGCCAGTGATCCATAAGATGAGGCATGTCCCAAATTTAATAATTGTGTTTTTTTTGTAACCTTGATTTCCCTTTTCAGAGAATGAACAAAAGAAAGTAAGCGTAAGATACATAACACAGGCTCTACTGAGAACTGGCATGAGAGACAATAACCAACATATGCAACAGGAGAAGCAAACCCCTAGGAATGAGGAAGGAGGGGTGAAAGCCCAGTGGGGGACCCCCTACATGTCAACAACTCAATAACAGAGAAACAAAGAAAAATAAACTAGTGGGAGAGAGAGAGGGCGATGGAAAGGGGTACTGAAAAAAAAGAGAGGGGAGACCACAACCTGCATTTAGAGATAAGCAATCACCGTAAGAATGTCTGATGTGTTGGTCTGTCCCAGTATTTACACAAATAACAATCTAAATTCTATTTTGCTTTATTTCTTTTATAGTGCTACTCATCCCAATGCAGGGTGTCCAAGCGCTTTACATTATAGGTAAACATTATACATTGGCAATAAATTATGTGTGTAAATCAATGTATAGGATGTGTTACATAATACAATGAGGTTACAAAGTGTAGGAGTCACATGTCCTTTCATGGCTCACTGAGCTATATTTGAAGGATTACAAGTTGTGGATCTTTGTGTTGAAAGCAGTAACCCACTTACCTAGCTACATATAATAAAATGTGAATCTATATTACATGATGTGCTTTGCAGGAGATGCATTAACCCTCAATGCTACTTTGATTCTAAACTGGGACTAGGCAAAGCACAGATCTCTCCACCAAAAGTGTTAACCAACGGACGTATCTCACCATTATTATTATTCCCTGAGATTTACTGGGCACACAAAGATCTCTGCAACAGGTGCCTTAACCCTATAAGACATTTTAAAGTGCAGACTTTGCAACCAATTAAGCAGGACTGATTTACTTCCACATTTCTCCTTTCTGACAATGTCTTTGTGGCAGGGATTTTAAAAAATAAATGTATAAATTGGGGCCCAGATATTGAGTCAGTTTGTGTAACTTTTAGACCACACCCCCTATGCAAAATCTCACTTGGTAAATCTCGTAATGCATTAAAATGTAGTTGTGAAAGAACTGCTAAACTTATGTCTGAGTGTTAAGATCTGATGCCACTTCCTGTGAGGTCATGGGTAGTGATGCTACGTTCGATGCGATGTCAGGCGCCGTGATGACATGCACCATGATGTCACTTGCATACCAACTTCTTTAGTTCCCCCCCCACTTCTTTTTTATGACTTGTGCCCTGGTGACAGTTCGCTCTGCATATCTGGATAACAACTTCTTAGACGAAGATTCTAGAAAGACAGGTGAGAACTGATCTCTGTCATACACGGAGTTCAGCCATGGCAATAAAGTATTGTTTGCCATATGAAATCCGAACAACCAGGCATAAACATGACCTATCAGCTGCTCTGCGTCGTGCCGAAACAAGTGTCCACATACCTGCTCCAGTGGCCGTTAAACTGTTCTTTTCAGGTGAGGCCATCATGCTTGTACTATTTACTTCTATGCAACCTCTGGGACCAGTGCACCGAGCCTTGAAAACGAAGCTGGAACAATTGTAAAAAGAAGCCCAAAAGAAGTCGAATCTCCCTAAAGATGTGGACAGCCTAAAGGAAAGCCAATAGGTTTCGGAAAAATTTCTAAGTGGGTGCGCAAACGTCATCTTTGTACATTGTAGTTTGACTATGTATTTGCCGCCTTTGATTTAAGCAGCTAATGTCACAAGGAATCACTTCATGTGAGCATCGTGATAAATTGACGGCGTTCTATTACAATCATTTGTTGAACTATCACCAAGCGTAACTTGAATTTCACATCCATTAGTACTACAATACCAAGACTTGAAGTTGAACACATCACGCTCTTTCTAAATAAACATTATCAGCCACTAAGGACGGTAAAGTGCGCTAACTGGAAATAGAAAACGGTCAAAGTCGGTGCAGCTTTCACTCCAACAAAATTGTAATAAGGCAGCCATCTTAGAAGAGGTTTGGTAAGAGTGGATATGATGAGGCACTCGTTCAGACGCACTCCGTTTGATGCGTCAAATGGAAAGACTTACTTTCGCAAGACGTGTGACACACACTATTTATAATTCTATGTCAGGACCGGAGACGAGGATTATGCACAATCTTTCTTCACTTTTTATTAATAGCAGGTTCAAAGTTCAACAAAGAAAACTACAATGCCCATGAGACCCATTCCCATGGCAACCAATGTCCAATCACACTGCTATCCGACTGCATGTATAAATATCCCCAGGCGGTGACATTCTTCCTCTTTCTTCACTGCTCTCTGATTCAGTTAAGTCCCCTTCTCTGTCTCTGAGTTGTAGAGTTGCTAAGAAGTGTCTTTGACAGATTTCTGTTGGTTTAGCCTTTTGATAAACTCTGTTGATCGCGCGCGCGAGTGTTTTCTGTAGTTGCTTGGCAACTAGACGCACGGTAGGCTTTTTTAGCCCGAGCGCGATCAATAATTTTATACCGGTCGGGTCCACCAGAGGGCGCTCTTTCGCGCGCTCCAGTGTTCCCGAGCGTTTTTCCTCAGCGTTTCGAGTCGCGTTTGCGCTCGAACGCTTCGGAATAAACGTGTTGGGCTTAAAGTGAGTCCCTGCTCACTTTGAGCCCTACCAACCCCCGCAGACACCACGTGGCGGTGTATTTTGACTGGGGCCTCCTTTTGGGACGCGTGTCACGCGCGCGAAGGCCCCTGCCTTCAGGACTAATTTCTGTTACCGCAGGAGTGCGGGGGGGCTGCCCAATAAAGTGAAAGGGCGTTTTTTTCCTGCAATCTCCCCTCTGTCCCTCATGCAGACCCCACATGAGCATGATGCTTTCCCTGCCCTGTCCCCGGGGGAGGGCTCATCTCAGAGGGCCTTGGCCCCTGAGGTTGACCTCCTGCTGACGCAGGCCATTAGTAGGGCTCTGGGGCCCTTGAAAGACAGCGTGGCCAGACTATCGGACCACGTGTTTAAGGGGACAGGGATGGGGGTGACGGGGACTGACCTACAGGGAGAGGCAGTCCCCAAGAAGTGTCGCAAGCGTGTCGCGGGGCACCTGGAAGGCTTCGGTAACCTAACTGAAGCCTTCCGTAAGAGTGCGCGCACGCTAAAGCAGCCACCCTTCCGGGAGGGGTCCGAGCCCGGAGAGACCTGTGAAGTGGTTCACACCAGATCGGACCCGGATCAGGGTTCCCCTAAGCGGGTCGTGAGGGACACGGACGGGGATTCTTCCTCCGAGGAGGATCAGGAAGCGGGGCGTCCTTGGCGCCCGTCATCTAATTTATCAGACCCGCCTGAGGACTCAGATTCGGAAATGTTCCAACCTGAGGACCTATATCACCCCCGCTCTTCGGAGTGGCATCCGCACAAGAAAGTGGCGGATTATGTGGCCAGCAAAATCCGCCAGCCTCTGGAGAAGGAGGTTCGGGCCAGGTTACGGGCAGAGTGACCGCGCCCAACTCTGCCAGATCGAGTGGCAGCTACCCCTGACCTGGATCCCAAGATGTGTACTTTCTTCGGGAAGTACATCAAGGACCCGAAGAAGGGTATTGATCGTTCCTGGAGGGGATGCCAGGATAAGCTATTGGATGTCCTGGGTCCCCTCACGCAGATCATCCAACTCGCCGAACGGGCTAAACGGTCCAATACGCCTATGCCCACGGATATTGTGGCGGGCTGGGCCCAAAGGGCGGTCTGCTTGCTAGGGAACGCGAATTGCGCTCTCTCTGCAGAGAGGAGACGATCATTGCTTATTAAAATAGACCCTAAGTTAGGAGAACTCTCCAACTCAGAGGCGGGGGCTGTGGCCCAGGGGAACTTGTTTGGAGATCCTTTCCTAAAGGAGTTGAGCAAGTTCGTGGCGACCTTTTCTGCACTCGATAAGGTGCAGAGCTCCATCAAGAAAATCTTTCCAGGAAAGGTTTTCGGCGGGGCCGGACGAGGCAGGGGCCGCTCTTCCGGCCGTACGTTCCAGCAAGGCCCCTCTCCCTACCCACCGCGAAACAACGGATGGAGGGATGGCCGACAAGGTACCTTCTTCCCCAACCGGGGTAGAGGGAAACCCAAGAGGACCGCCCGTGGTGGAGCTAATGCCCCCGGAGGCGTTAACGGTGAGTGTTACCCTTTTTTCCCCTCATATTCTAGGAGGGAGGTTGCAGTTTTTTGCCCACAAGTGGGCCACTATAACATCAGACGCCTGGGTGTTGCAGACGATCACGTGGTTCCACATAGAATTTTTGGGGACTCCAATTCAGGACTCTCCTCCACGGCCCTTGGTCTTCTCCGATGCGGACGCGGCACTGATAGATGCGGAGATTCAAGGGCTTCTTCAGAAGGAAGCTATCCACCCATCGACGATCCACCCCAGGGGTTTCGTGAGCAATCTGTTCCTTGTAGAAAAGAAGGACAAGGGTTTCCGACCCGTTATCAACCTCAAGTCCTTCAACGAGTGGGTAGTGTATCGCCACTTCAAAATGGAGGGCATTCACATGCTCAGAGATCTCCTACTTCTTGGGGATTGGATGGTGTGGTTAGACCTCAAGGATGCCTATCTTACGGTCCCCATCTTTCGCCCTCATCGTCGGTTTCTGCAATTCATTTGGAGGGGACAGGCATTTGAATTTTTATCCCTGCCGTTCGGCCTGTCGTTGGCCCTGTGGTGCTTCACGAAGCTGCTCAAACCAGTGGTGGAGTACCTGCGGGCGCGGGGGATTCACTTGATTATTTATCTCGACGACATCCTCTTGATGTACCAGTCGCGCTCGCAGCTCATATCCAACGTGAACATAACTATTCAACTTCTGCAGGATCTGGGGTTCATGATCAATTCACAGAAATCGGAACTGCTTCCCTCGCAGTCCATGACCTTTCTGGGGTTTCTCATCGATTCCCAGGCAGCCTCCCTCAGTCTTCCGGGCCCGAAGATCAAGAAGATCAAGAAGGAACTGTCCAAGGTCTTGAGACGGGACAGAATCTCCCTGAGGCAGTTGGCCAGAGTGGTGGGACTCCTCTCTTCCTCGATTCAGGCCATCTTCCCGGGACCACTCCATTACAGGGCCCTGCAACGTCTCAAGGCCCACCATCTACAAAGGGGCCTTTCGTATTCAGAGCTGATAGCTTTGTCCCAAGAGGCGCGGACGGAGATCCAGTGGTGGCTGGATCACATGGAAGCGTGGAACGGCAGAGCGATTTTCGGGGCTGCACCCGATCTGATCATAGAGTCGGACGCCAGTCGGTTCGGCTGGGGTGCTCGTTGTGGGGACATCTCCTTCGGGGGCCGCTGGACCCAGCAGGAACTCAGTCTCCACATCAACTGCCTGGAACTCCTTGCGGGTTCGTTCGCGATCAGATCTCTGATGCGGGACAAGGTCTCTTGCTGCGTCCTTCTAAGGATGGACAATGTGTCGGCGGTACAGTATATCAACCGCCTGGGGGGAACCTGCTCGAAGGCCCTAGCGGAGTTGGCAAAGGACTTCTGGCACTTTTGCCTACAACGTCAAATCTCGGTCACAGCGGAATATCTTCCGGGATCCCTGAATGCCCTGGCGGACTGGAACTCCAGGCATCTGGAGGATCCCAGCGATTGGCGCCTGGACAGAACAGTGTTCCTGGCTCTTTTGGATCGATGGGGTCCTTGTGCGGTGGATCTCTTTGCGTCCAGGTGGAACACTCATCTTCCCCGCTACTTCAGCTGGCGCCCGGATCCCGGCGCGATGGCCGTCGATGCTTTCCTTCAAGACTGGGGTCGGGATCAGAATTACGCGTTTCCCCCCTTCCTTCTGATCCCGAGAGTAACGGCTCAGATTCGTCGTCAGGGGGCGCCAGTGATTCTAATCACACCGCTCTGGCGGTCTCAGGTATGGTTCCCAGCGCTTCTGGAGCTCTCGTGCGACCTTCCTATTCTTCTTCCGGTTCCTCCGAACATACTGTCAAATCCAGAGGGGCAATTCCACCCATTAGCCCTCCAGGGCCATCTGTCTCTGGTGGCCTGGAGGATTTCCGGGATCGCTGGGCAGACCACAGACTTTCACAGGAGGCTGAGGGCTTCATCCGACAGGCGTGGGCCCCTAGTACTTGTAAGAGGTACAGATCAGCCTGGAACTGCTGGGCTCGTTGGTGTATGGCAAGGCACTTCGATCCCTTGGGGGCCCAGATTACCGATATCTTGAATTTTCTAGCCGGCCTGGCGGCTTCTGGCCAATCCTATTGCTCAGTTAACTCCTTTCGATCCACGATTTCGGCGGGGCACCCCCCAATTAATGATCGCCCTGTCGGGGAAAACCCATGGGTGTGCAAACTCCTGAAGGGCATTTGCATGGCTAAACCACCGGAACCCAGGTATGCCTCCCTGTGGGATGTTGACCAGGTTTTACGCTTCTTGATCTCATGGCCGGATAATCAGTACCTTTCACGTAAACAGTTATCGGCCAAACTGGCAATCTTGCTTTGCCTCATTTCGTGCAAACGAGTTTCCGATGTCCGGGCTCTGGATGTCTCTGCTAGAGTTTTTTCTCCGGAGGGAGTCACTTTCACGATTTCTCGACGTACAAAGTGTAGTACCAGGTCAGTAACCTACCCTGCTTTTAAGCATACACCCAAGCTATGTGTGGTCAGATGTTTAAAGAGATACAAAGAGGTGATGGCGAAACTCCGGCCGCCGGGGGAGAGGCAACTGCTCATTTCGATCAAGAAACCTTTCAGAGCGGTTTCCTCCCCTTCCATTGCCCGGTGGGTCAAGTGGATTCTATCGGAATCGGGCATTAATATCCAGCTGTTTGGGGCTCACTCCACCCGAGGTGCCATGGCTTCTAAAGCAATCCAATTAGGTGGTAGACTGGAGGATATTATGAATGCGGCTGACTGGTCATCCGAGTCGACTTTTAAAAAGTTCTACTTTAAACCAATCCATGAAGCCACTTCATTAGTAGTAAGTAAGCTTTGAACATGCATAATCCTCGCCTCCGGTCCTGACATAGAATGAGAAATTTCTTAGCTATCGTGAAGGAAAGTTTCAATTCTATTAAGGACACGGAGGCGAGGATTATCCCACCCGCCACGGTGGCCATGGCGCCCACCTGGAATGAATTCATCAATTTGAGCGGTGGTATATTCAGTTTCTTTTACCTGAAACTTTGATTGGGGCATGATATGTGTTTCTACGTATATTTCGATACTGTAAGCATTGTTTGCTATGTTGTTAGGAGGACTAGGAATTCCGCTTTGTTTGATTTATTGACTATTCTTTCGGATAGCATTGCTTATCTATTGTTCACATTTGTTCTTAGGAGTGAATCCTGCGACTACCTAACGACGGCTCAGTCTCAGTTCGCAGTGAAGACGAGGAAGAACGTCACCGCCTGGGGATATTTATACATGCAGTCGGATAGCAGTGTGATTGGACATTGGTTGCCATGGGAATGGGTCTCATGGGCATTGTAGTTTTCTTTGTTGAACGTTGAACCTGCTATTAATAAAAAGTGAAGAAAGATTGTGCATAATCCTCGCCTCCGTGTCCTTAATAGAATTGAAACTTTCCTTCACGATAGCTAGGAAATTTCTCATTCTATGTCAGGACCGGAGGCTCAGATTATGCTTCTCTTTCTATGCTTTAATAAACACAGCAGCCAATCAGAGAAGATGTTATTGAACCAAAACATATCCCAGAGTTCAAAGGCTACACAACAACCATAAATAACACATAGTCTATATAAGCTACAGAGGCAATGGAACTTCCTCTTTCTTTGCAAAATTCAGTCAGTAAAGTCCGTGAAGACAAATAAAATCGAAACAAGCCACGGAAACGTCCAAAGTCCAAGAAGAAACAACGGATCAGACATCGGAAGGCCAATTTCCAAGGAATGAAGAGCTTCAACTCTGATCGAAACCTGAGAGAAAGGAAGAAACGAGAACTAATCATAGTAGATGCCATAAAATTGACATCCACAAGTTACGTGCATTGATACAATCACTGGGTGGGTAAGACAATGAGACATAATAGTAAAACAGAATACTTAACTCGTAAGCAGAGGTCTTATTGTCAACTAAGGGGGGGATAATCCTCGCCTCCGTGTCCTTAATAGAATTGAAAATTCTTAACGCGTAAGCTTGACATTTTTTTATTCTATGTCAGGACCGGAGGCTCAGATTATGCTAGTTCAAAGCTGATCAACCACAATTGATGCAATATCTAAAATGGGTTTATAATAGAAGGTCTTAAAGGTAGATTCCGAAGACCAGTCTGCTGCCTTCATAATGTCTTCTAATCTCATGCCTAAATTAAAGGATTTTGAAGCCATAGCTCCACGTACTGAATGAGCCCCAAACAAGGAGACATTAATTCCTGCTTCAGAAAGAAGCCATCTGATCCATCTGGCTAAGGTAGCCGACGAGACTGGCCTGAAAGGCCTCTGTAGAGCAATCTTCTCCAATGCTAATTCCTACCCCACTCCTGGTACCATAAATGTAGGGTAGTAGGAAAAGTAAAGATGAGTTGCTCATACACAAAGAGAAGATTTTCCAAGTTAGATGTTTATTTTGGGTCCACAGCAGGCATACACATGACTGATCAGCCTGAAGGTCAGCCTTGCAATCCACCCCAAGAATCCAGAACCCAGAGATAGATTCTGTTTGCCCAACGGTATAGAACTCACAAACTTAAAGATCAACAATAAGTAAGCATTGATAGAAACAAAAGAAGAAACAAGAACAAACAAACAAGCACGGGTAAATACAAATGTAAAAAGAAACATGATATATGCTACAATAGTGTCTATTCCTATCAGTTTTCTCTTCTCTGGCTGTCCGATTCCTTCCGACAGCTTTGTGTTTTGGATACCGAGGCGGTAGCCTCCTTACTCTCTATACATTTTGGACTTGTTAAATTGCTGTTTTGTTTGCTTATTGATCTGTGATTCTTTGTCACAGTTGAAGTTGGTTAACATGGTCAGTGCTGTGATGGTGCCTATTTCTACCCTTGCCCACAGTTTTTAAATCGGCACCTACACCCCCCCACACCAGCCTGCTAACACTTTTTTTTTACCAATCAGCTTTAGTTTTGAACCTGCATGTGGCTTGGGGGGTAAGATGGGCTTGGCTGGTCTCCCGCCAGGCTTCTCGGGCGTGTGGTGCGCTCTGGTAGCGAGCACAGGGCCCTATTGGTTGATAAGTGCATAGCTGCCAAGTTTCTAGATTGTTTATGTTAGACATTTTCATGATTTTGTTGTACTTATGAGTGACATTGAGAGCTTTAGATATGGCTTCACTATTGCGTTACATATCAATCGTCTGTAATGGAGCCCTTTTTAAAATGGATAGTAAATATAGAACATAGATTTTACTTAACAAGGATAAAACACAATTCATTTTTTAGTTGCTTTTCCTTTTCCTGGATCTTGGTTTGCATCTTTACCATGCTGTCCATGTAATGCTTCTTCACTCAACCTACTGCACACTTTGTGCTATTTTGCACTTTATACCACATTAAGAGTCCGCTTTTTATGCCCAATTTGAAAACCTGAGAATTCTACATTTTACCAAGTAGGAATGGATTTTTTATAAAGTTTATTTTCTCTGTAACTTTGTTTTGCTATTTTTACACTTCTGCTGCTATCGAATAGAGAAGGAGATATGCTTTATAAAACTGGAACATTTTCTTGAGCTTGTCGACTGTATGTTTTTTTATTCTCTGCTTTAATGGTCATTTTTAATGACTGTATAAAGATTATTGAAATGAAACAAGTACATTCAACTTGCAGATGTGTGACACAGAGTGACACTTTTGCATGTGTACAACCAACCAATGATGCACACAGAGAGACGTAAGTATCAGAACTGGCACCTTTTGAGCAATGAGAAGCTCTAAAAAGATCGTGAAAATATTGCAAACCCCTTGAATTGGAAGTTTTCGAAGACAACAGTTCATAGTAACATTGCATTAATTGCAGGTTGTCCCCTCTAGCACTATGAATACAGAAGTCAGTGTTCCTCACGGCGCCGACGAGAACTCAATTCTGTTTCTCTCTGGTTGCACACAAACACACTCTGGAGTGACTGCATTAACCAATTGTGTTCTCATAAGGTAAACGTAAAGGAAAAAAACAGTGCAGTTTACCACCAGTTTAACTGATATGATTTATAATCATCTGTCATTTAAGGTGCATCATTGTTATTTTTTTTATATGGTTACCTTAAGATGAAAGACCAAAATAGTTTTAACACATTTTGTCATTTGTCATGTTTTGTCTTTGACCCCTCAAACACACTCTAACAGATATGATCATCACCCAAATGATTGAATAGCATTAAAGTAAACTTCATATTGCCTAACTTTGATACAGAATGCTGGAATTCCATGATTGTCATAAGGACTCTCATACTCCGAGACTGCTGGATTTGTGGTGGCAGCACCTCTGTGTTATAGATGACTGAGTCACTCCCACACCAGTTGGCAGCTGTCAGCCCAATCCCCCCCCGGTTTTCTAGCAGCACCTCACCCAAACAGTAATGGTGATTGTTGCCGCCTTGCACATGGAACTCTGAAGACACTTCATGAAATTGTGGTGAAACAAGCCTTACCCTTTTCTCTTCACATACAAGTCTCTTCCACATACATAGGCAAGAAAAGAGGTGCACAATAGTTTTCAATCCATTTATTGAAAAGACTGCAATCTATGATAAAATGCATGAGCTGCAATGATTAGGATAACGAGGAGTAGCAAATCAGGATTGTGAAAATTAGAGATGTAAATATAAACAACCCTAACATATTGTCATAACATGAGTATACAATTCCTACCTAAAAGCCTACTCTTTAGCCCCTGAGTGAGAGGATGGCGATGTAAGCCTAATCTGTCCATAGTGTCCATGAGAGTCGCACCCCACCCCCTGTTGCTTTGGTACAAGGTCAGGCCGCCAGTCTACAGATCAGGATCCGTGGAGACACAAAGGCTGAGGTCGGATGAAAACTGGCATGCAGCATGGATGGAAATTCTGGCTGGAACCCCCTATAATGCCCTTTGCCCTAATGTCCTACAAGATATTTTTTATAGGGGACATGTTTATGTTCTCACACAGAAGCCTGACTCGGGTATGTACTTAAGTGCTAGACTGTTTACGCAGTCTTGGGGCTGACAATACAAAATATTATTCTGTGTGCCTTGCTTTCCATTCTTGTGAATCTGAGAAAAGGAACATGATGCAAAGTATGTAGTCCATAGCACTGATAATGACACTTTCGCAGAATAGTGGCTGACAATTAAATCAAAAACATTGCCACTACAAGAAGAGAAATAAAATGCATAAAAATGAATGCAGGGATACAGAGCATATTAACTAGATAAAAGGGCATTGGACGCAAGCACAAGCTAAGCTATCACTGTGCCCAAGCGATTAACTAAAATGGACCCACAACACCCTCCCCTATTGCCGGAACAAGAGGGCGAAGTCCAAAGACCTACCATTAAAAATGCTGTAATTTAAAATCATAAACTTCTAAAAGCATAACAAAAATCAGACATAAGAGACAAATGTCTAAGTGACAAGCCAAACTGGCCAACAGACAGGCCAAATTAAGAAGGCAATTTGGTGTCACATTTTACATTTTGAAAAAGGCCAATGGTCGAATTCTAACCGTAATCATGGTCTTGCAGGAAATCTCCGATTTCTTCAAGGGAGATTGAGACCAAGTAGGATTCCACTTCAGCAGGTGACAATTTGATCAATGTGTTGGCAGAAGGATCCATGGAGTAGAAGTGTGCGGCAGCCTCCAGCACAGCATGAACTGCGTAGGTGGCACTGTCCATTGTGCCACATGTTGTTGGAGTCAGCAAATCCACAAGCGGTGGCTCCTTGGATGCCTCGCAAATCAACTGCAGTCTCAAGGGGTATGTCCATGACTGAACCCTCATTGAAAACTTTAACAGATCCTTGTCCACAGGAGGTGCAGGCTAAACAGCAAGACACACTATAGGTGCACATTCGAAGAGGCACCATATGTAATTGTTAGAGGGAAATCTGTTAATAAAATAAAACAAATCATTTTGACAAAATAATGTAAGTTTAATCGATTTTCAGCTGGGAACAACAGGCAGTCTCACATAGAGGCCATGACGGAAGTTCAAAGTTCTGGTTCAAACTCCAGTAGCATTTATAATGTAAAAACCACAAAAAACTGTGGTCAAAAGTTCAGCATTGACGTAAGCAACTACAAGCAGTACAGATAAGATAATGAGCTGCCTCTGGAAAGTAGCATGTGCACTTGTTGGCCTCATGGGTGGATAAGTTACACTGACGTCATTCACCATAACTATCTTTCTGCACAACAAGAGATTATGGCCCTCATTACAACATTGGTGGTAAATGCCGCTTACTGCCGCGCAGAAGACCGCCAACACACCGCCGCGGCTGCGGAATTCCACCACAGCTATTATGACCCACATCTCGGAACCTGCCAAAATTCAGACACCCACACAAGTCCGCCACACCAAAGGTCAGTGATAAACTGGCGAAAACAAAACCTCCACCGTCACGCCAACAGAAATACGCCCACAATATCACAACACACGAATCCACGGGGTGGTCTTTCAACCGCGGTATTCCATTGGCGGTATACACCGCCGCGCTCAAAATACACACACATTTACAAATCACAACCACATTGGACAATTCGAAATACACACACCTGAGACACATACACACACCACTCCCACACACCCACACCACTATAAAACCCACACCCACATCACCCACAAACCCCTACGACAAAAATTGAGAACGAAGCACAGATAGAGACACCACCAGCAAGTACAACAGCATCCACAGGCACATAACACCCTCACCCATACAACTTCCACGCACCTCACACAACACACCACTACATATCACCACACTTATCACCACACACACCACCCCACACATCACCTACACCACCCCATGGCACGGCAAAGACACCCCATGTTCTCGGAGGAGGAGCTCAGGGTCATGGTGGAGGAAATCGTCCGGGTAGAGCCACAGCTATTTGGATCACAGGTGCAGCGAGCCCTCCCAACACCAAGCCCTGCATACAACAACAAAGCATGGACACCCATCACCAAAGCATGCACACTGCACATAGCCATACACCTCCCTAAACCATCATCACACAAGGTCCCACACAGGAATGCCAGCACTGGGGTACACGGTCACCCACCCATTGCACACCATGACACACACAGATGCAATAATCATGCCTTTCCACCCCTGCAGGACCCCTACCCAACGTCACCAGACAGGAGGGTCCAGACATGTCCACTCCACCCACAGAAGAGGCCCACAGTGATGACAGCACCTCTTTCCAACTGGATCTAGATGACCAGCCCGGCCCATCGGGGGCCTCGGGACAGTCGGTTCCCCTCACACAGGCACAGGCCACCACAGACCTTCCCCCCTCTGGAAACATCAGCACAGCACCCACCCAGCGGGCCCATACCTCCATCCTCAGGACATGTCAATCAGCTGTGTGTCCACCACTACAGGGAACCCAGGATAACCCACCACCCCAACAACAACAGGGACCTGGGGGCAGTGGCAGTGGCACACGGTCCAGGGGACGGAGGCCCAGGAACACAGGGGAACTGGGAGGGCTGCCGTGCGACAGGGGGCGGACAGGCCAAGGGAACCCACTCTCCACGAAGCCCTCTCCTCCATCATGGGAGCATACCACCACTCCCAGGAGACGATGGCAACGGTACTGGCCAAGTTTCAGGAGACTCAGCGCATGCAGGAGGAACAGTATATGGGCTTCAGGGAGGAACTCAGAACCATCAGCTCCACCCTGGGCACCATCGTAGGGGTGCTGAAGGAAGTACTCAACACCAGAAGGGACACTGTGGCACTCCAAGGGGCCCCTGACACTAGCATGGACGATGAACTGCCCACCACCTCCACCGGCGCTAGTGGACAGGACGCCCGCCACAGGACCACCACACCAGCACCCCACCCCCTGCAGAGGGAGAACCACCCCGCAAACGGTCCCTGAGATCCAGGAACAAGACAGAGCACGATGCCAAGACCCCCGCTAAGAAATGAGACCATCCTGATTGTCATCCCACTGTCCCACTTTGTCACCCTGTCCATAATTAAACTGCCCCAGCTCCACTTCCTATGCCCATCTGGGCAATGCACCTGTGAGACTAATAGACTGGACTCTGCCATGGACACTCCTCCGCCATCACCCCTCACCATTTAAATTCCCCCTCCAATAATTTGCATTTAAATAAACACACCTAAAGCACAACATTATCTGGAGTCTGTCTGTGATTTCGAAATAGTGTATTTGCAATTACAGTGACAAAATGTTCTTGAAATAGTAATGTCAACATACCTATGTCACACAGCTCTAGTCCATGAGGAATGTAAGCAGATGACACGCGTTGGGACCCACATCTGCGAAACCGTAAGGCAAAGTGACAACTCAGTGACCATACACTGGGTGAAAATGACAGACAGGATAGAGGTAGTAGTGTAAAAGTACATGTAGTAGGCAGGAATGTATTCTCACCTGTGTTTCTCTGGAAAAATTGCTGGATCACTGAGTCCCTGTTCTGCATGTCTTCTTCCTCTGCTTCATCCTCATCACTGTCCACAGGCTCCACAGCTGCGACAACACCGCCATCTGGACCATCCTCCTGCAGAAAAGGCACCTGTTGTCGCAAAGCCAAGTTGTGAAGCATACAGCAGGCCACGAGGATCTGGCACACCTTCTTTGGTGAGTAGAATAGGGATCCACCTGTCATATGCAGGCACCTGAACCTGGCCTTCAGGAGGCCGAAGGTCCGCTCGATCACCCTCCTAGTTCGCCCATGGGCCTCATTGTAGCGTTCCTCTGCCCTGGTCCTGGGATTCCTCACTGGGGTCAGTAGCCATGACAGGTTGGGGTACCCAGAGTCACCTGCAAATGGCAAGGGACAACTGTTAGACACACACTAACCTGTAGGGATAACCCCAGACAACCATTCCCACTGTCTTGCTTCCAGGGGCTCACCTAATAGCCACACACGGTGCCTCTGGAGTTGACCCATCACATAAGGGATGCTGCTATTCCGCAGGATGTAGGCGTCATGCACTGAGCCAGGGAACATGGCATTCACATGGGAGATGTACTGGTCTGCCAAACATACCATCTGTACATTCATAGAATGATAACTCTTCCGGTTTCTGTACACCTGTTCACTCCTGTGGCGGGGGACCAAAGCCACATGGGTCCCATCAATGGCACCTATGATGTTGGGGATATGGCCCAGGGCATAGAAATCACCTTTCACTGTGGGCAAATCCTCCACCTGAGGGAAAACGATGTAGCTCCGCATTTGTTTCAGAAGGGCAGACAACACTCTGGACAATACGTTGGAAAACATAGGCTGGGACATCCCTGATGCCATGGCCACAGTTGTTTGAAAAGACCCACTTGCAAAGAAATGGAGCACTGACAACACCTGCACTTGAGGGGGGATTCCTGTGGGATGGCAGATTGCTGACAAGAGGTCTGGCTCCAACTGGGTACACAGTTCCTGGATTGTGGCACTGTCAAACCTGTAGGTGATTATCAAATGTCACTCCTCCATTATCGACAGGTCCACCAATGGTCGGTACACCGGAGGATGTCCCAGCGGACGGTGCCTATGAAGGACAACAGCGACCACAGAGTCAAACAACTCAGAGGTACTTACCCACAGTTTACACAGAACACCACTCATACACAAAAGGTGGCCTGTATGTGTGTTGAGACTAGGCTTAGGTATGTGTGACGCAGTATAAAATGAGGCCATGTGGGCCCCTGAAATGGCAGCTGCCTGACCTCTAAAGTGGGACAATGGGATGTGAGGTAACTGCGCTGGCGTTGTACACCGTTGCGGTAGGCGGTCGGAGACCGCGGCGCAATGCTGCATTGGTTAACATTGGACCCTATAGGTCCCAGGAGCCAATGACGATGTACGCCGGCAGTGATGGTACGCACCGCCGAGGACGTTACCGCCGCGGACGTGACCGCCATTTTCCATCTGTTCAATCACTCGATACCTGGTCTTCGTCAGGAGAGGACCTACACTGCAAGTGCTGCTGTGACCTCAGTCTGGAAGAGACAATGGCTTGTGCGTCTGGGGAAAGGGCCCTTGCCTTCACATCGGAGGAGTTGGAGAAGCTCGTTGATGGGGTCCTCCCCCAGTACACGCTACTCTACGGTCCTCCAGACAAATAGGTAAGTACACAGGGAGCATGTTGTATGGGCTATGCCTGTGTGGAGAGGGCTGGATGTAAGAAGGAAGGGGGCAGAGTGCTGCGTGCATGAAAGACGGTGGGTACATGTGCCACATGGCAAGGGTAGGGATGGGGGCCAATCACTTTGACGGTGCAGTTGGTAATGACTTCTCTTCTTCCCCTGTACATTTCATGTAGGTCAGCACCCACCAGAAGAAAGATATTTGGCGTGCCATCGCCAAGGACGTCCGGACCCTGGGGGTCTACCACAGACGGAGCACCCACTGCCGGAAAAGATGGGAGGACATTCGCCGCTGGAGCAAGAAAACGGCGGAGGCTCAGCTGGGGATGGCTTCCCAACGTGGGAAGGGTGCCCGTCGAACCATGACCCCCCTGAAGTTCAGGATCCTGGCGGTGGCCTACCCGGAGTTGGATGGGCGCTTGAGGGCATCACAGCAAACACAAGGGGGTGAGTACTCTCTCATTCAGCTGACTTTGTGTGCAGTGGAGTTGTCTGGGTGGGGGAGGAGGGCTGTGGGTTTCCCTAGGCCAGGGCGAGTTCAGTAGGCTAGGCCCCTCCGTAAGGCATGGCCCTGTGGCCCCCCACCCCACCTCTGTAGAGTGCCAAGTACGGCTATTCATGCCCCTGTGTCATCTATGTGTGCAGATGTCGTCCATAGCCTTGTAGGCCATTTCCCAGGAATTACACTGTAGAGCCCAAGAGCGCTGCGTAGTGCAGGGGGCTTCGGTGTCTGTCTTGTCCGCCAACGGTAGCGGTAATCCGTGCACTCAACATGTCTTTATTCTGTCTCCCCCCCTTTTTGTGGTCTCCCTGTTCTTGTTTGCATTAGCATCATCAGGTGGAGGAGCAGTGCCACCGGAGCACGAGGGAGCTGCATCCCACATGGCCATGGAGGGCCACACTACGGACTCTGAATTCACCAGTGGGACGGAGGGCGAGGGGAGCTCCACGGCGGGGACAGGAGCTGAGACCAGCGACACAGACTCGTTCTCTGATGGGAGATCCCTTGTGGTGGCGGCAACATCTGTGCCCCCCGCATCTACAGGTACAGCCGCCACCCCCCCTACCAGCACCGCCCTCCCAGGAGCCCCTCAGCCTTCGCCCCATGCCCGCTCACCCAGGAGGGTGGGCATCACCTTCGCCCCAGGCACCTCAGGCCCTGCCCCAGTCAACCCTGCTGCCCTCAGTGAGGAGGCCATTGACCTCCTCCGGTCACTCACTGTTGGGCAGTCTACCATTTTTAATGCCATCCAGGGTGTAGAAAGGCAGTTGCAACAAACTAATGCATTCCTGGAGGGCATTCATTCTGGTCAGGCGGCCCTCCACCAAGCTTTTCTAACTCTGGCCTCAGTACTGATGGCAGCCATTGTCCCTGTGTCTAGCCTCCCCCCTCCAACTTCCTCCACCCAGACCCAATCCCCTGTACCTCTGCCTATCCCAAGCACACCATCAGACCAGCCTGCACACACCTCACCACACAAGTGAAGCTCAGGCAAACATAAGCACCACACATCCCACAGGCACTCACGCAAGCATCACACACATGCAGACACACCAACATCCATTGCCTCCACTGTGTCCCCCTCCTCGTCGTGTCCCTCCTCCCTCCCAGTCTTGTCTACACACACACCTGCATGCACTACCTCTACAGCCACTACGTCCCTCACCAGCACACCCACCAGCACACCCCGCTCAAATGCAGTCACCACCCCCACTACCATTCACATGACCCCTGTGTCCTCTCCCAGTGTGTCTGTGACGCCCCCTCCCAAGATACACAAACGCAGGCACACACCCACCCAACAGCCATCCACCTCACAACAGCCTCCAGCGCATGCACCTGCACCCAAAGTCACCAAACGTACACCTCCTACTACCACCACCTCTTCCTCCACTCCCAAACCCCCTCCAGCTACCCGTCCCAGTGTGCCCAAAAGAATTTTCCTGTACAGCCTTGACCTTTTTCCCACACCTCCCCCACCCCTTCCATCTCATAGGTCCCGAAGTAGCACCTAAGCCACAACA
The DNA here is from genome assembly GCF_031143425.1 of Pleurodeles waltl. NCBI lineage: Eukaryota > Metazoa > Chordata > Amphibia > Caudata > Salamandridae > Pleurodeles > Pleurodeles waltl. The sequence goes on from NC_090442.1 coordinate 572,102,092, forward strand.
TCTCCGGGACCAGTGGTGCCTGTAGTCACAGGTATGTGGAGTACACCGGCCACCAGGACAGCCAGTGTGGCACGGAGCCACAGCACAGCCAGTCCCCCCCTGTGAAGCATCAGAAGTTGGCCAGTGCCCGGCGGGAGAGGGGGAAGACTCCAGCCACCAAAGCCGCTCCCAGGGGTCCCTTTGGGAGTGTGGAATCAGCTGTTACACCTCCCAAGGTGGGGAAGGGCCACAAGAAACCCGGCAAGTCTGGGAAGAGCAGCACGGCGGAAAAGACCGCCATTATCCCCGCTGCCCAGGAGGCCACCGCCAGCCCCATCCCAGCTGCCCAGGAGGGCCCCGCCAGCCCCATCCCAGCGGCCCAGGAGTGCCCTGCCAGCCCCAGCCCAGCTGCTCAGGAGGGCCCCGCCAGCCCCAGCCCAGCTGCCCAGGAGGGCCCCGCCAGCACAAGCCCAGCTGCCCAGGAGGCCACCGCCAGCACAAGCCCCGCTGGGCCATGAAGGACCGCCAGCACAAGCCCCGCTGGGCCCTGAAGGACCGCCAGCACAAGCCCCGCTGAACAGGACACCGCCAACTCAAGCCCCGCTGGGCCATGAAGGACCGCCAGCACAAGCACCGCTGAACATGGCACACCAAATCAAACACCGCTGAACAGGGCACCGCCAACTCAAGCACAGCTGAACAGGGCACCGCCAACTCAAGCCCTGTTGGGCCATGAAGGACCGCCAGCACAATCCCCGCTGGGCCATAAAGGACCGCCAGCACAAGCACCGCTGAACAGGGCACCGCCAACTCAAGCCCCGCTGGGCCATGAAGGACCGCCAGCACAAGCACCGCTGAACAGGGCACCGCCAAATCAAGCACCGCTGAACAGGGCACCACCAACTCAAGCACCGCTGAACAGGGCACCGCCAAATCAAGCACCGCTGAACAGGGCATCGCCAACTCAAGCCCCGCTGGGCCATGAAGGACCGCCAGCACAAGCACCGCTGATCAGGGCACCGCCAAATCAAGCACCGCTGAACAGGGCACCGCCAACTCAAGCACCGCTGAACAGGGCACCGCCAAATCAAGCACCGCTGAACAGGGCACCGCCAACTCAAGCACCGCTGAACAGGGCACCGCAAACTCAAGCACCGCTGAACAGGGCACCGCCAACTCAAGCACCGCTAGCCCATGAGCGGCAGGGGCACTGACGCAACTGGGTCCGTCACGGGGTGAGTGATGCACTCTCGGCACCAGTCCCCCTCCAGAACCAGTGGAGAGATCCATCCACTACCTCTGTCCTTCACAGGATGAAGCACTCTGGGCACCAGTCCCCCTCCAGAACCAGTGGAGAGATCCATCCACTACCTCTGTCCCTCACAGGATGAAGCACTCTGGGCACCAGTCCCCCTCCAGAACCAGTGGAGACATCCATCCACTACCTCTGTCCTTCACAGGATGAAGCACTCTGGGCACCAGTCCCCCTCCAGAACCAGTGGAGACTGTTATCCACTTGAGAGACTGTGGCTTTGCACTCCCTAGGATTGAACATTGGGCAAACCACCCACTGGAGAGACTTGAGAGACTGTGGCTTTGCACTCCCCAGGATTGAACAGTGGGCAAACCACCCACTGTAGAGACTTGAGAGACTGTGGCTTTGCACTCCCCAGGATTGAACAGTGGGCAAACCACCCACTGTAGGGACTTGAGAGACTGTGGCGTTGCACTCCCCAGGATTGAACAGTGGGCAAACCACCCACTGTAGAGACTTGAGAGACTGTAGCTTTGCACTCCCCAGGATTGAACAGTGGGCAAACCACCCACTGTAGAGACTTGAGAGACTGTGGCTTTGCACTCCCCAGGATTGAACAGTGGGCATTGAGCCCCCTCGTGGATCTGGCATCGTGCACTCATCCGGCTGAGGTGCCCCCCTTCCCTTCCCCCTGAGGTGCCTGTTGTATTTCTATCTGATGCCCCTGCAGTGTTCTCTCTGTTTTGATCTGGTATCGAGTGTGGGCCTCGCCCATGCATTTTGGGCCCAGTGGTCCACGGACTATAAATGGTGCAATACCTGGACTTGTATTATTGGTGTATATATTTGTTTATAGTGTATATATATTTTGGAGTACTGTATTTTAATAGATTACAATGGTTACAATCATTTCCTTTTGTCTTTGCATTCTTCCGGGGATTTGGGGGGTGTAACTGTTATGTATCAACATGTATTAGTGTGTGTGTTGTAGTGGGTGAGGGTGGGGGTGTTGCGTGTGTGTGTCCCTGTTTTTTCCCTCCCCCCCCTGTGTCGTAGGTGCAGTACTCACCGTGGTCTTCGCCGCCGGCGTTCGTGCTCCTGGTACAGGAGCAGGAAGACTATTGCAGGTAGAATTTGGAGTTCCGGGTCCATGGTGTCCTCGTTCCTCGTGGAGTGTAATGAGGTGAGCGTTTTCCCTTCGAAATTCCTGTTTCCGCTGTGTTTTTATCCGCGGTGAATCCACCCCGGAAAAGGTGGCGGATTGGCCTGTCATAATAGTGTGGGCGGTACATTGTCTCCCGCCTGTCTGTTGGCGGTGACCGCTGCGCTGTTTGTTTGTACCGCCGTGGCAGTCTAAGTGTTAAAGTGGCTGTCTTTGTTGGCGGTTTCCGCCACGGTCGTAATTGCAAATGTTCTACCGCCGGCCTGTTGGCGGTCTTCCCGCCACTTTAACACTGTCCCCCAGGGTTGTAATGAGGGCCTATATGTTGCGTGCTGCTCATGGTAGCCATGCCTTGTGCAAATACTTATCTGACCCTTACACAGTTCCCCTTACCACGATATGAATGACTTGTGGTTTTTAGGACCCTTGTGCTAAGGCAGGATACACCCTTTTGTTCCACCCTGTTCGTGCTAAGTGAACATTTTGAAAGCAACAGTTGGTGTAGCTTTAAAGAAAAACTCTCATTCTAATGTGGCTTGGGCCTCTTGTGTGTTTCAGCACAGCTAACTTAACAATGCAGCATGTGTATAAGTTTCCTAAGTAATAAGTGTTTGTTTGTCCTAAATATGACCTGCCTTTTCTATTGAACCCACAGTCTGTCTTTTTTAACATGTCATGTATTAAGCCTTTCACTACTTACATTGGTTTACAACTATCTGTAGCCTAAAATGTTTGTATTGGGATTTGGGAACTTATGTTTGTTTGTATGTGATGTATTCCTATTCTTCCTACATTATTCCCCCCTCTAGTTGATTATTCAACTACTTTTCCTACCTTCCCATCTGCTAATGAAACTAGGGGAATCACCACATACCTACTACTCTGTCCCTCCCAATTTAGCTGTCATCCTTTTGCAACATGCTATTATTACCTGAAAAATAAGAAATATCAAAAGCAACAACACAATCAAATGCAACAACCCTGACATCCAGGATGGCACCCATTTGATCCAGCCCTCGAACCACCCATCAGGGGCACCCCCCTCATCGATTATTTTCTTTTGTAGATCATGCAATGTCTGAATGGCCTGAGTTAATGTCCCATTGTCCGCATCATTGGCCGGCACATAAAGTTGCAGTTGCTTTCGACTGAATAAATGGTAGGATGCTACCAAAAAAGATTTGGGCATCATTAAATAGTCTGTGTTCCTGTGGAATGTCTTTCCACACTGTAGTACCAAAATGTTCAGCAGCTCTTTTTGTCCGGTAATGGTGAAGCAAGGTTGTTGGATGGCTCATGGGATGGTCGTGTAACTGAGAGATGTCCACACCTGGTATTACCAGGGAGGGGGTGTGCAAAGTCACTAGGGAGCAGAGGCCATTCCAGTTTGGGGGTAGTTGCATGTGGAGCCGGGCCCCACACATCCAGTAGTGATCCATCAGGCTGGAGGTGCCGCCCTGCATATCAACGTTGTAGGTGGTGATGTTGCAGTTGAGGTTTCTCCCCACCTTCACTGTTCCATTCCCTCTGAAACAAAGAGAAAACTGTGTTAATTTCATTGCTATTCTAGGGCGTATAGTAGTCCCTGTCCACGTATACCTCTGTATGTTCGCATCCCATATTTCCTGACATTGGCCTATTATCTTATTAAAGCTTAGTGGACCTTGTGTCTCGGTACCATTTATCATGGGCAAATACTGATCCTGTGATACTAAGAACTGGCCTGCCTGCGCAATCAGGGGTTTAGCTCGTGCAGTAACAGGACTAACGTGACTTGGCTGTAGATGTGCTCTCATTCTGCATAAAAATAGGTGCAGGAGACATGTGTAATGTTTGGGGATACCGCTTTAGGGAGATGCAATTTATCTACTCCAGCAGCATGGGGGATGAGAGAGCATACATAACAACTGGTGTTGGACGTGGATGTGCCTATACTGTGTATGTGCTAATACCACACATTGTCAAACAAAGCAGTATGGAGAGGGTGATGGTCAGTATCATTATCAACAGTTCTATGCATGTGTGTAATAATTGATATAGGATCAAAAAAATTAAAATATCCATGGGCTAAAAGCAGCAATATCAGTGCAACGAGGAGGAAAAACAAACATAAAATACATAACTTAAAAGAAGAATTGTCTAAGATTGAAGCTTTAGAGGGAGGCTTTACTCCGGTTGCTTCTCCTGTTCTCCCCCCTCTTTTTCCTGCTCGGTGTCCAAAGGGATGGATGGCACTGGGAAGGGTCCATTAAATTTGCAGTTCTTCCATTATCTTGCAAAATTGCTAAAGTTCCCAAAGGTAATGGTGTTTGTTGATCCTTTACAGGAGATGCGTTGGCGCGCTTCTTGGCTGCATGTGTAACCTGTTTAGAAAAGAACTTTGCAATTTTGGTTAGCTCAGACATGTATTCATTCATTTCAGTTTGTACAACTTCAGGTGCACTCTCAGTCTCCAACTTATGTCTGGTTGGTGGCACAAATGTGCTCATTGTTCTACCTGTCACTGTTTGATGAGGAGTCAAATGGTCCTCTGATCCTGGGGTATTTCTCAAAGCAAAGAGGGCTAACAGACTTGGCATTACGGTGAACACAAGGTCCTGCTTCAATCCACCTTGAGAATGGGCAGACTACAACTATAAGATAGCGATAATGATTGCATCTGTCAATCATATCAATGTGGTCAATGTGCAGTTCCTTAAAGGGACCTTATGGGCGAGGTATTGTGGAGGCTATTACCTTAAAGGTGGGACTTGGTGAATACTGCTGGCACACTGTGCAGGTGTGTATGTACATTGTAATCATCTCATGTAAGTTAGGGACAAACCAATCCTGACGTATTTGGAGGGACATATTGGGGGTTATTCTAACTTTGGAGGAGGTGTTAATCCGTCCCAAAAGTGACGGAAAAGTGACGGATTTACCACCAGCCGTATTACGAGTCCATTATATCCTATGGAACTCGTAATACGGCTGGTGGTATATCCGTCACTTTACCGTCACTTTTGGGACGGATTAACACTCCTCCAAAGTTAGAATAACCCCCATTGTCTCTAGCAGTATGTGAAGGAAGATGTAGCTGGTTTAGAGCTATCAGTAGCAATGCTTCGGGGCATGACAGGCTTCCCTGTTGATATTTGTCCGTATATTAAATCTGTTCCTGTTTGTGTGCATCCTCTGGCTTCCCACAACTGTTTCTCATGCTCTGGTGCATGTTCTTGTATCTCTCTTATATGCAGATGAGCTGTCTCTGTGTAATGTCTGGATGCATTCAAAGGGTCTGAAGGTGTCAATGTTTCACTAGCTAACAAAACTGTGGTATGCGTATCACTAAGAGGGCGTGTTGCTGCATCTTTGGCTGCCCAACCAGCCAGGGCATTTCTAAAGGACACAAAATCCTGAGCATTAGTGTGGGCTGCGCATTTCACTACTGCAACTGCATGTGGCAGTGTTAAAGCTTGTATCAAGTCCTCTAAAAGGGGGCTGTGCATGACAGGGCTTCCATCAGACTTGAGAAATCCCCGTCTATTCCACTGCATAATGCTGGAATGCACTGTTGTAGTGACATAGGCTGAATCAGAGTATACTGTTATTGTTTCTCCTTCCCCTTGTTTGAGGGCTGCCCCTAAAGCTACTAATTCAGCAGCCTGGGCTGAATATTGAGATAGCAAAGTTATCTGTTTGGTTATCTGCAGTGTGTCTGAAGAGTTGTGCTGCATCGCTCTGACCACTGCAGCACCTGTATGTCTTACCCCCCGTATGTCCATTGATAAATTTGACAATGGCAGTCCCCTCTCAAGGATACAGGACCTAGTGGCCCCAGTGTCGATGAGAAAGGTGTACTCCTTGCCATTTATGGCTACCATCATAGTGGGTTCCTCATCTGGCCGGTGGGTTACCAATAAGACTGGACACATGAAACTTCTCCTTGGGCACCTTCATTGGGCATATCCTCCCATGTAGTTTTGCTGGAATGGGTTCCCTCCCCTTACAGTTACCCCTCCTTGTAAGTTCTGGTCCTGCAAGGTGGGCTGCACTGTCTGCTGTGGCCCATACTGTATTTGGGGCACTGATTGCTGTAACTGCTGAGGCTGAATCTGTGGTTGAGGCTGCAGTTGTATTTTGGGCTGTGGGAGATATATCACTTGGGGACTCGTGGCAGGTTGTGCTACAATGCCACCAGGCGGTACCATTTGTTGGCCATAATTTGCCCTTGTCTGGTTGCTAAGTTCATCTTCCTTTTTAAATCTACAATGAAATGTCCTGTCATTTTGCAATAGTGGCATGTCTGTCCACTCTGGAATGTGTTTACTCTATTTCCCCCAAACCTTCCTCGCCCCCCTCTTCCATTATTCCTGTTATTGCTTCTCTGGGCATACTGGTAGGGTTGCATTGGGGTGCCTGAAGGGGGCACTCCCAGGGACACTGCAGCTAACCGTGTGGTGGCAGTGGCAATTCCTTCCTCTGTTTTCTTAGCTAGTTTCTGCTGGACCAATTTAGCTGCTGCTTTCTCTATTTTATCTTTCTCGCTCTTTTCCTTTTCTTGTCTCTTCTTACAAAAATGTATTATGTGTGCTTGTATCTCTATCCATGGTTTGGCCTTTAAGGCAACTATATTATCTAATTTATCCTGCACTTTAGCTGGCAGACACTTTTTCACTATTTTGAAAAATAGTAATTCATTCTGTCCAGTTACATCCCAACTCTCCCCCACTTCCTGTGTCCATGTTTCCTTCATTCTGCTAAGGAATTGAGCTGGGTCCTCATTTGGCTGCATTGTTTGTGCCATAAGGGACCCAATGTCTGGCCTGTCTAGATACATTTTCCTCAGTTGTTTCAAAAGAATTCCCCTTACTCTATTAAAAGGTGCCCCATCACATTTTGGGTTGGTCAATGTCACATCCTTTACTCCTGCCTTTGTGAACAGTAGGTCTGTCTCATCTCCTATAAGGGAACTTAGTAAACTCTTAATGTCCCCTATTGCAAGAGTAATCCCTGCAGTATGTTTTTCCAGAGCTGCTATCCATTTCCCAGCACCTTCAGCAAGTTGTGGCAACTGTTTTTTAAGATTTTCTTTGTCCATCTGGGGCCATGGTATATATTGAGGTGCCCCAGGGCCCTTGAATATCAAGGGCAGTTGTGACAGGACTGTAGTCCTATTGCCAGTAGGGTGACGAGAGTCATACTTACAAGCATATCTCTGCCACACTCCTAGACTTTTCTGCATATAGGGATAATCCCAGTAAGGATCCCCTGTGCCCTAAAAAATGCACATTTCTGCATTAGCCATGTCTCAGGGTTCAAAGGAACCCTCTCGCAGCCATGGTGTCATCTGTGATGCCAATCCTTCTGTCCAACCTGCTGGTCGTCAGTAAAAGGGACAACATTATACCAACTATTTTCATACTGAACTACTATGTCATTGGGCGTCAAATTATTGCCAGGACATACAGGGAATGCATGTGCCATGTCTTTCCTCAGTGGCATTTTTCCTGCCACATCAAATGTTCCCTTTCTCTCATATGGGCGTGCATGCGCCCCATCAAATACTAATCTCTGTAATTCTCTTGACTTCTTTTGTAAAGTCTGTCCTGTCTTATTGTTTTCTTCTCCCTCACAAGCATATTGTGACTGTTCCTTGTTATGGTCCTCAAGAAGGGACATTCTTTTAACATGTTCAGTGATGTCATCTAATGCCCCTCTGATCCTTTGTAGGATTTTTCTAAATACAGATCTTCTTCACCTAAGCTGCTATGTGTGGAGACTGTGTCCTCTAGTCCTTCTTGTTCAATCATTTGTGGCCTAGTGAGGGCCCTTGACTGCCTCAGGGGCCCTTCCTCCTTTTCCCAAGTCGCTCTTTGGTCTACCCATCCATCTTTCTGCTCTGTGACCCACTTGCCTACACTATTCTCTTCTGCTCCTGAGTGCATGAACCTCCAGCACTCTGTAGGAGGACTTTCTGGTGTGAAAGCTAACCTTCTTGTCTCATTTTTAATATTGGTACTCAGTTTTTTCAAAACACCTTCCTTTTTTCTAGCCCCCTCCATTCTCTGTACTCCTCTTGATCCCTCATTAGATATACCTTCATTCTTCCTAGTGGGGGACATCTCGTCCTCTAAATGAAATGTAAATGTGGCATTTACTGTCCCTATGTATTTAGTACTGTCCCCACCTGACATTTCCCGTGGTGTACTGGCCATTTGAGGACATGGAGATGGGTGAACATATTCTCTATGTTTAGAAAAAGATTCTAATGGTGGGTCTGTATATCCCACAGCAGTGGGGTGTGAAGAGGTGGGTAGTGAGTGTGAGGCACCAGGTTGCAATGTATACATGCCCTGTACCTTTGCACTGCCTAACCTTAATTGCACATCTTGATAGGGGGGTGGAGGAGCCGAAGGGAGGGTCTGAGGCTTTGTATTTGACTCATTCATATTTGTTTCACAAAAGACCCTCCATAGGTCTAGTGTGATCTTCCTTTTCTCTAGTTTATTTCCCTTGTATTTACTCTGTAGGAAAGTGGCCATGTGTTCTATGATTGTATTATCAAATGTGCCCTCTGTGAGGCCACGCATGTGCAAGTTTTAATGTTGCTTTGTGCCATTCCTTACAGTATTTTCCTATCCTGTCCATGTCTCCTGAGAACACTTTAACCATGTGTTCTAAAGGAGACCCCATGTCTGTTTAGTGAACTTAATCTTTTGTACTATATGTTTTATACTCTAAATGGACTTCTATTTACTTCCTAGGGTATTTCCAGACTTCACATAAACTGTTATTAGGCTGTGAAGGTGAACATCAGATATATATATATATATATATATATATATATATATATATATATATATATATATATATTCCACACTGGGAGGTCCCTAATAAATGCATACATTAGGAGGTCTAATGCTAAATATGAGTCTGTTATTATTGCAGGGAATTCACATGACTGATGCCCATGAATTGCAGTAACTTCAACATATTCAATTTCCGGCCACAAGGTGGCACCAGTGTCACACATGAAAAAAAAAAATACATTGTTTTTTTTAGAGGCATTCAAAGGAGTGCCTTACTCTTGGAAAGACAACTGCAACAGGTTTTGTAGATTTCAAAATAAACTCTTTTATACTAATTATGTGAAGATCCTGTTCACATCTATCTGAAAGGTAGTTAAATATATTTGAATGTATAGTAGATGATAATTCTCCTTCTATTTGTATACCTTCAATATATGTGTGTATGTCCCAGTCTGTCCTATTTGATAATTCATCTAGCCTCCAATCTTGAGGCTCTATGGTTTCATAATGGGTATAATAGTAGTGTCAATATTTGTTATGGGGTTCATGAGGCTACTACACTACTTTTAACTTGGAGGATAATGTCCTTGTATTAGTTCTTTGAATAATTATTTATAATTGTCTAACAGGCATTTCTCTTATGTCAATGTAGGTTGTTTTAAGGCCTAGAGGTGATATACTATAAATACCTAGGTATTTCTTGAACTTCTGACTTAAAAATTAATTCTATGATATTGATATTGCTAATCTACTAAGGTCAGTCCTGCTGCAGAGGGTGACAGCCTGACCGTTATAAAAATGAATAATTAATTCAGGGATGTGGAATTAATTAGTTGACTTTTTTGGACCTGCCCAATCCAGTCAATTACTTTACTTTTGAGTATACTGTTATAACTTAACCTTCATAAGAATAGGAGGTGTGATACTTATTCCTAAATTATACACTAAGGGCCAGATGTACGAAGCCTTTTGCATGTCGCAAACTGCGGAAAACGCAGTTTGCGGCATGCAAAAGGCCGAACGCGATGCTCATCCCCAAATTGCGAGTCGGTACCGACTCACAATTTGGGGATGCGACTTGCAAATAGGAAGGGGTGTTCCCTTCCTATTTGCGACCGCATCGCCATTCAGAGTTGCTTTGTGACCACGAATGCGGTTTCAAACCAACTCGCAGTTACCACCAGTGTCACACTGGTGGTTACTCATTCGCAAAAGGGAAGGGGTCCCCATGGGACCCATTCCCCTTTGTGAATGCCGAAAAAAATATTTTTTCAGAGCAGGGACCACTGCCTACTCTGAAAAAAACGAAACCAAATGGTTTCGGTTTAGTTTTCATTTTACAGCTCGTTTTCCTTTAAGGAAAACGGGCTGCAAAATGAAAAAAAAACACTTCTTTATTTACAAAGCAGTCACAGACATGGAGGTCTGCTGACTACAGCAGGCCACCATCCCTGTGAGTGCAGGGACTCGCTATGGGGTCGCAAACTGCAACCCACCTCATGAATATTGATGAGGTGGGTCTTTGCGACACCCATAGCGAGTTGCAGAAGGTGTCTGAGACACCTTTCTGCATACAATTTTGCGAGTTGCAAATTGCGAGTCGGTCAGACTCGCAATTTGCAAGTCGCAAAATTGTAGTTTCCTACATCTGGCCCATAATAACAAACTTATATATTGACATTATTATGTGGCCACATTTCTGTCTATACATGCATATACATACACAGTAAATTTTAATATACATACACAGTAATTCTTAATTTCATACTAGGGCAAACAAAATACTACTGGTCACTTCCCTCCGGATTCATAGAGGGGACAACTTTTCACTATTTGCAACTACAAATTGTGACTTCCAGACTTAAGGTCTGGGTTAGGTTGACATGAGTGTTCTTTAAAACATACACTGATTGCTCAGCCCCCAAGTCCAACACTACTCCTGACCACTTTTGACTTACTTAATCAAGCTCCCTGTATCTTCCGGACTTACCACTGGGATCCCTTAATATCATCTCAATTCATACACAATCTTGCATGCAAACACAAAAATTACATACATTACAGTGTCAAAATTGTAAATGTCTTTATAAAATAAAAGGAACAGACCTCATACTTTGTCCACCTTACTACCATCACCTGTCCCCACAAAATCAGAGATTTTTACTTAAATGTAAGCATCTCCTTTACCTCTTTAAAATGTGCACAAATCACCTCGTGGAGGCAGGCAGGGCCCCCAGTTCAGCAGTTGGTGAGATCAAAGTAGAGCTCCTGGCTGGCTCGCCAATATGTTAAAAGGAAATCTGTTAATAAAATAAAACAAATCATTTTGACAAAATAATGTAAGTTTAATCGATTTCTCAGCTGGGAACAACAGGCAGTCTCACATAGAGGCCATGACTGAAGTTCAAAGTTCTGGTTCAAACACCAGTAGCATTTATACTGTAAAAACCACAAAAAACTGTGGTCAAAAGTTCAGCATTGACGTAAGCAACTACAAGCAGTACAGATAAGATAATGAGGTGCCTCTGGAAAGAAGCATGTGCACTTGTTGGCCTCATGGGTGGGTAAGTTGCACTGACGTCATTCACCATATCTATCTTTCTGCACAACAAGAGATTATGGCCCTCATTCTGACCTTGGCGGGCGGCGGAGGCCGCCCGCCAAAGTCCCGCCGTCAGGTTACCGTTCCGCGGTCGAAAGACCGCAGCGGTAATTCTGACATTCCCGCTGGGCTGGCGGGCGGCCGCCTTCAGGCCGCCCGCCAGCCCAGCGGGAAAGAGGCTTCCACGATGAAGCCGGCTCGGAATCGAGCCGGCGGAGTGGAAGCTGTGCGACGGGTGCAGTTGCACCCGTCGCGTATTTCACTGTCTGCGCAGCAGACAGTGAAATACATTTAGGGGCCCTCTTACGGGGGCCCCTGCAGTGCCCATGCCAGTGGCATGGGCACTGCAGGGGCCCCCAGGGGCCCCGCGACCCCCCCTACCGCCATCCGGTTCCCGGCGGGCGGACCGCCGGGAACTGGATGGCGGTAGGGGGGGGTCGGAATCCCCTCGGCGGCGCAGCAAGCTGCGCCGCCTTGGAGGATTCCAACGGGCAGCGGAAAACCGGCAGGAGACTGCCGGTTTTCCTGCACTGACCGCGGCCAAAGCGCCGCGGTCAGACTGCCCTGCGGGGCACCGCCGGGCTGTCGGCGGTGCTCCCGCCAACCGCGAGCCTGGCGGTCACAGACCGCCAGGCTCGTAATGAGGGCCTATATGTTGCGTGCTGCCCATGGTAGCCCTGCCTTGTGCAAATACTTATCTGACCTTTACACAGTTCCCCTTACCAAGATATGAATGACACCCTTTTGTTCCACCCTGTTCGTGCTAAGTGAACATTTTGAAAGCAACAGTTGGTGTAGCTTTAAAGAAAAACTCTCATTCTAATGTGGCTTGGGCCTCTTGTGTGTTTCAGCACAGCTAACTTAACAATGCAGCATGTGTATACGTTTCCTAAGTAATAAGTGTTTGTTTGTCCTAAATATGACCTGCCTTTTCTATTGAACCCACAGTCTGTCTTTTTTAACATGTCATGTGTTAAGCCTTTCACTACTTACATTGGTTTACAACTATCTCTAGCCTAAAATGTTTGTATTGGGATTTGGGAACTTATATTTGTTTGTATGTGATGTATTCCTATTCTTCCTACATCACAATTGAAGACTGACTGAACACATGTCAAGACCAGTCTGAATGTCAAAGACCAATCTAGTTCCAGCTCCTCAAGCAAGGAAGCTCCAAAATACTGTATCATACGTTCACACAAAAGCTGGGTTGGTGGTAGCTCTAGCACTCCATTTTGCTGAGAGAGAACAGCCACTGCGTATCAAAAATAACAGCAGCAGAATTCCACCAAGTAATGTCAAAGTGATAGGGAATCCGCCAAGAGTGAATGTATGGCTGCAGGTATGATTCCAAACACGGTCTGGAAGGTGCTGACAAATCCAAATCCGACAGCCTTAAAAAAGTGCACAATCCCTGCAGTATTTGATGCATTAAATATCCTGCTCACTAATTCTCCAAAATGCTGTGGGAAGTTGGTATTTAATAGGGATTGTATCTCAGCTGATGATCTTGCTAGCTGGAGATCATACATCTTTCTGACTGATGTCAGGGCCACATGTTTTTAAAACAATAGCACTTTTAGTCTGCTAATCATGTCAAAGTTTACATTAGAAGTAGCAATATGGGGCCACAAGTCTGCCACTTTTATCTCTTGTGGGGGAGGAATAAACATGGCAGCAACAAGTTACCATTTGAGTAATTGAAATCACGTAAGCGATTCCTGGTTTCATTCCGCAGCAGCTTTGACCGTTCAGAATCACATATCGTCCATTAGAAAGTATCTGAAATACTGGATGAATCAAGGAGACAGGAGTACCCTTTAGATTGCATGCCAAATTTGCGACCTCCGTATTGCAAAGACCATGCAAATACACCTGCTTACAAATCATAGAATGACTAACAGTAGTCTCACATTTGCTTCGGCTAAGAAAGACCTTTGTTGCGTCGTTCATATATCTGTAATTGAAAGGCAACTCCCACACCCCCTGTGTATGACTGTCTCATAGCTGCTCAAACCTGCCTACAGCAAAATGCTTTAGGTATTTTGTGAAACAAAAGATGGAAATGGGCAAATGTATTACTCCATGTATTAGCCATACTGGCAAGGGGATTTCTGCTACAGTGAAAGACAACTTTTACAATTTCTCAATGTTAAGCATGATGTAACTTGCTTCTTTTTTTTAGCCCTTATCTGTTGTTGTTTTGACAAATTAAAAGCAGCAAATAATTGAATAACGTTAACGTGCTTCCAAGACACGCAGCCACTTTTGAGAAACTGCAGTGTGCACCTTAACTGCATGATGGAATGCAGCTGGCTTTGTCCATGTGGTAAAAAGGACATGTCATTCTGAATTATATCAATTGTAGATGACACAATATTAGTTAAGGTGTAAATTATGTTGGACAAAGTGTTCATGCCATTATCGAAAACAGCTAAAATCTTTCATATTATTCCTTATCAATCTGCCTTAAACGTGCAGCAGTTTCCATCTGGGAAAGTTTCCAGATCTCATTGTATATTGCATACAGGAAATGTTTTGTGCGTGGCTTCCTGGGTCCTAGCAGGACATTTTGCAGATTGACTTCCTCAGACAGGAGACTAAGATGTTCTTTGGCAGCTGTTAAAATGGAGGAACGTAGTCATTGTTGGCACAGTTTACCCACACTGTATGTGACAATACCTGAATGTTGAGCCGTGACAAAGCGAGGATCTGGCAAGCTTGCTCTGAAATCCCTTGAGGAATTAACAAAATGTGCCTGGCACTCATGTGTGTCCCATTGGCCACAATAACCACCCACCAAGACTCAAACGTGATGAATAAAGGTACCATTTTGAACCCAAGCAGTCAGTTGTTCGTCGGAGATATCCAGATGTGTTTGCCAATTGTGAAATTTAGTAGTTGTGGGGATACTGGGCGCGTTTAATTCTTTTACTTTTGCTAACCCCAAAAAGGATGTTTGCTGGACAGTGTCATTTAAAATATAATTTGTAAAGGAATAAGGCATGCTCCAAACAAAACTTCCCTGCCCTGTATTTGCCACTCTTTTGTTCCCCATACACTTTTCAAGTCAATAGTGTTTTTCCAATACCCATAGCCTTCCACAGCAAGGCAGGAAACAAAGGAATCTGAGTAGAATAATTTTGTTTTGGTTAGCAATATTTTCCTCATTCTGGAAGGTGGAAGTTTGAAATAATGTGACTCAGCATTTCTAGTGTCATGCTCATTAAAATACACAAATGTATCTACGTATGTTTTGGGACTCCCCACAAGTGGTGTCAAACATTGTTCCCACTGTGTGTAATTATAAACTGATCTTGGAGTACTAGCTTGGTGCAGAAAGTAATGTCTGTAATGGTGATAACAGAACATTTCCCAATCATAATTCGCTGTGTGCATACACACTTGTTCACATTCAAATACAGTATGATATTCATGCTCAGAAAGCATAGAATCATCTGTTTTATCATCCCAGTCATCATAAACAATACCAGGTGTAATAACATCACTCATGGAAATTGTAAACACATATGGAATTTGAATGACCTCAGTAGGACCTTATATGACAAATGGTACTTTATCCCATACAATCCCATCTGAAATCAGAACTGCTGAAATGTTCACAAGGGACTAAAGCGGAAAGGCAATCAATGTCAACAATATCCACAGATAGTACCATGGAAAAATTAAGTCATTGTTTTTAAGCCACATGTACAGCTTACATGTCTTTGATACAGTCTCGGTTGCAGAAGCAGAGGAGTCAGAAGAAAAGTTGTCAATGCCGATGAAATAACCAGAGGCAGTCTGCAAACACAGGAGCCGGTGCAGAGCTGGTGGATCGACCCATTTGTGATGGTTCATAGTAGACAATGTGATCTGTCTATGTCGAATTGGAATAGTAATGTTCCACATCTCAGACCGTATTTGTCAATGAATTGTTGACAGGAATGAGCAGAAGCTCATTCTCCACCCTCCCCATGCTCGAGGAGGCAATTGTAGCATTGTGCTGGCAGAAAAATTGTTTACAGCTTGTAGAAGTGTATCCTGTTGGGTAGTGAGAGGGGAACGGGTAGTATCCGGAGGATCCTGTGCAGGATCGGCCACATGGTGCAATTTGATGTTCTCAATGGAAACAAATCCGTTCTCTCTGGAACCAGGCAGCATGGTATGATGACAGTTCTGGTACTGTGTATTCCCAGGATGGGAACCAGTGCTTTGTAGGATGGGCCAAATTGCTTTTTCTCAGCAGTCTTTTCACGCACTATATCCCCTACTTTAGGAACCCAGGCTATAGATGTTGTTGGCAAATCTCTTACTCTCATGGTGGTGACATAGGCAGATGAATTCTCATCATGAAATTGTTGTAGCTCTTGTAAAACAAGGACATATTCCTTTAGGTCAAACAGTGTGTCTGCCGCCACCGCGTCAGAACCACCCAGATCTGGGACATATATAGGTATCACAAAAACAACCTCATATGGGGTGTGACTTCCCAAGGACCTTCTAGGCAGATTACGTGCTGGACCCCATATAGGTGATGAAGCCAACTACGTCCTAAACCTATAACTCTTGCTGTTAAGGACTGCTTTAAGTCTCGGTTTTTCCTCCCATAAATGCTGTTTCCTACGGGATGATAGGGGGAGGAATAAAGAAGTTGAACACCCATCATTCCCATGGTGTCCCTGAATGTCTTAGAGGCAAAGGAAGGGCCCTGGTCTGAGTGGAATGCTGCAACTGCATATGTACCGATAAAGACTAGCAAATCTTTAGTCCGAGCGTCAGCTGACCATTGTGGCCATGCCCACAGAAATCTAGAACAAGAATCAACAGTGACTCCGATGTATTTGTATGCACCATTAGCTTGTAAGGGGCCACAATGGTCCAGGTACACACACTGTAGTGTTTTAAATTAGGAGTGATGTCTGTGGTGGGCATTTAATGGTGGACGCTTTAATTTTCTGGCAAATGTCACAACAAAGTGCATATTGCTTGGTTTGCTTGTAAAGACCTGGCCACCAAAAGCGTTTTTGTAATAGTAATATTTTAGCCGCCACACCTGCCTGAGCAGAGGTGACACTCTCATGCACTGCTTAGATAAGGTCTAGTCTCTGGTCTTGGTTGGGGGATCACATGATCTCCCACCCCTGGAATGGTTGCAGATGCAGTGTTCTGGGCATTGAGATGGTAACAATATTTTGCAGGTTATGCTTTTGGTGAAGGTTCGCCGTCAGCCGAAGCTTTCACAGCAGCCAGTGTCTCATTATCCAACCTTGTATGAAAACAAGTTATTACAGCAACAGAAGTCATAGCTAACTCAGACTTGACAGCTTCATCAGTCAAAGTGTTTACCTGTAACGTTCATTGCTACACGTTAATGGCCCAATGTATGTACTACATGAGCTTTTGGTGTTCTGTCCCGTAGGTCAGCTACCCTCCCCCACAAGTTTCTGTGTTTGATGATGTTCCCTTTGAAATTTTCAAAGCAATTCAGGCACAAGTGATTCAGGTAGTTGTTATAGGACTGGACACAATAATACCAATCACACACAGTCAGTGTTGGTTGGTCAGGATCCGTATGTTCCAGTGCCAGGAAAAGAGCCTTTCAGCTCTGCCGATTGTGCAGTGCGGTCCCCTAGGGTCTGTGTGTAGGTATTTTAAGGGTGGAATGTACCATCCGGCATCACTCCGCTTACAACCGCGCAAGCAGCTGAGTATTGATGTTTAGTACCTACAGCTGGTTGAACTGAACCATCTGTGTAAATGACAGTTCGGTATAGGTCTAATGGTAATATATTAGTAGGTACGGGGTACTCCTGTACATAATGGAGGAATTCTGGGTCTGAAGTTTTGGGTCAAAGATATAATCAACATCAATGGCAGTCAGGGAGGTTGCCCATTTAATCCAATGTGGATGTAATGCTTTTGCGTTTGGATGCTGGCTTTGGTGACCACCTCGAGGGCTGGCACCGGGGTAGCAACAATCACGCATTTCCCTTAGGCAAGAGTGGTCTCTCCTTGATGACAGCCATCTTAACAGCAGTCAGTATTTTTTGTGTTGGTGCAAAACGTTGTTCTGCATTGGAATACAAATGTGATTTGTATGCTATGGATACCGTGTCACCTTCATTGAATGTGACATAGGTGAAGCCAGTGGAAACCAGCAATTATTCTGATGACTATGGCCCTCATTATGGCATTGGCGTGAGTGATAAACTGGCAGTAATACCGCCAACAGACTGACGGTAATTACTGCCAAATTTTGACCATGGCGGTGAGAACTCCCATAGACAGCCTATGTACCACACCAACCACCACGGCATTAATACCACGAACCTCGGCGGTAGCCGTCAACAGCCAGACGAAGACAAAGTACCGCCCACCATATCATGACACAGGAAACAGCCATGATTTTCGGGGCGGTACCAATGCCATCAAAAGCCTGGCGGAAACACATCACAAAAGACCAAAGACTCACCATCGGAGACACAGAGAAGGACAAAGCTGCCATGGAACCGGAACTTCAAGTCTTCTCCATGCTCATCTACGCCATGCTCCACCTGGAACACCAACGCAGACGAAGACGACAACGGTGAGTACAACCGCCTAGCACACAAGGGAGGGAGGGAGGAAAAGGAGAGTGACACACACGCACGACACACTCCTGACACAGACACACCATACACACAACCAGCTGCAGACGAAAAACAATGGCACACAACACACAGCATAATAATGCAAGGACAACAAGAAGGCAGTAATGAGAATGTTTTGATTGTGAACAGCTACCAAACGAACCAATTATACAAAAAATATATATGTACAAATGTACACAAAGGGCCAATTCCCAGTCCAAAGTACTAAGGGCCCACATGGCCACAGGGCACAGTCCGAGGCCCTACTCGAATTCTGACATCATGTGGATAGAACTCTGCAGGGGCATCGGTTTGCAAGTGGGCAAATCAAATCAAATCAAATCAAAAACATTTATAAAGCGCGCTACTCACCCGTGAGGGTCTCAAGGCGCTGGGGGAGGGGGGTTACTACTGCGCGAAGAGCCAGGTTTTGAGCTGCCTCCGGAATGCAGGGAGGTCCTGGGTGGTCCTGAGGTTGGCGGGGAGGGAGTCCCATGTCTTGGCCGCCAGGTAGGAGAAGGATTTCCCACCTGCCATAGTGTGGCGGATGCGAGGGACGGCGGCGAGTGCGAGGTTGGCGGAGCGAAGTTGACGGGTGGGCGTGTAGAAACTGAGGCGACGGTTGAGGTAATCGGGTCCCTTGTTGTGGAGGGCTTTGTGTGCGTGGAAGCACCTCAGGGGTGTGGGGGGCACCTCAGCCGAAGTAAGGAACATGCCCACTGCTTCTGGAGGGGGCTCCATGCCCATTTCTCTCTGTAGGGGAGTGCAAGGTCACAGTCTCTCAGGTGGGGAACATGCCCACTGCTTCTGGAGGGGGCTCCATGTCCATTTCTCTCTGTAGGGGAGTGCAAGGTCACAGTCCCTCAGGTGAGAAACATGCCCACTGGTTCTGGAGGGGGCTCCATGCCCATTTCTCTCTGCTGGGGAGTGCCAGGTCACAGTCTCTCAGGTGGCTGACTTGCCCACTGGTTCTGGAGGGGGCTCCATGCCCATTTCTCTCTGCTTGGGAGTGCAAGGTCACAGTCTCTCAGGTGGCTGACTTGGCCACTGGTTCTGGAGGGGGCTCCATGCCATTTCTCTCTGCTGGGGAGTGCAAGGCCACAGTCTCTCAGGTGGGGAACATGCCCACTGCTTCTGGAGGGGGCTCCATGCCCATTTCTCTGTGCTGAGGAGTGCAAGGCCACAGTCTCTCAGGTGGGGAACATGCCCACTGCTGCTGGAGGGGGCTCCATGCCCATTTCTCTCTGCTGGGGAGTGCAAGGTCACAGTCTCTCAGGTGGCTGACTTGCCCACTGCTTCTGGAGGGGGCTCCATGCCCATTTCTCTCTGCTGAGGAGTGCAAGGCCACAGTCTCTCAGGTGGGGAACATGTCCACTGCTTCTGGAGGGGGGTCCATGCCCATTTTTCTCTGCTGCGGAGTGCAAAGTCACAGTCTCCCAGGTGGCTGACTTGCCCACTGGTTCTGGAGGGGACTCCATGCCCATTTCTCTCTGCTGGGGAGTGCAAGGTCACAGTCTCTCAGGTGAGAAACATGCCCACTGCTTCTGGAGGGGGCTCCATGCCCATTTCTCTCTGCTGGGGAGTGCAAGGTCACAGTCTCTGATGTGGCTGACTTGCCCACTGGTTCTGGAGGGGGCTCCATGCCCATTTCTCTCTACTTGGGAGTACAAGGTCACAGTCTCTCAGGTGCCTGACTTGGCCACTGGTTCTGGAGGGGGTTCCATGCCATTTCTCTGTGCTGGGGAGTGCAAGGCCACAGTCTCTCAGGTGGGGAACATGCCCACTGCTTCTGGAGGGGGCTCCATGCCCTTTTCTCTCTGTAGGGGAGTGTAAGGTCACAGGCTCTCAGGTGAGAAACATGCCCACTGGTTCTGGAGGGGGCTCCATGCCCAGTTCTCTCTGCTGGGGAGTGCAAGATCACAGTCTCTCAAGTGGCTGGCTTGTCCACTGGTTCTGGAGGAGGCTCCATGCCCATTTCTCTCTGCTTGGGAGTGCAAGGTCACAGTCTCTCAGGTGGCTGACTTGGCCACTGGTTCTGGAGGGGGCTCCATGCCATTTCTATGTGCTGGGGTGTGCAAGGCCACAGTCTCTCAGGTGGGGAACATGCCCACTGCTTCTGGAGGGGGCTCCATGCCCATTTCTCTGGGCTGGGGAGTGCAAGGCCACAGTCTCTCAAGTGGGGAACATGCCCACTGCTTCTGGAGCGGGCTCCATGCCCATTTCTCTCTGCTGGGGAGTGCAAGGTCACAGTCTCTCAGGTGGCTGACTTGCCCACTGCTTCTGGAGGGGGCTCAATGCCCATTTCTCTCTGCTGAGGAGTGCAAGGCCACAGTCTCTAAGGTGGGGAACATGCCCACTGCTTCTGGAGGGGGGTCCATGCCCATTTATCTCTGCTGGGGAGTGCAAGGTCACATTCTCCCAGATGGCTGACTTGCCCACTGGTTCTGGAGGGGGCTCCATGCCCATTTCTCTCTGTAGGGGAGTGCAAGGTCACAGTCTCTCAGGTGGGGAACATTCCCACTGCTTCTGGAGGGGGCTCCATGCCCATTTCTCTCTGCTGGGGAGTGCAAGGTCACAGTCTCTCAGGTGAGAAACATGCCCACTGGTTATGGAGGGGGGTCCATGCCCATTTCGCTCTGCTGGGGAGTGCAAGGTCACAGTCTCTCAGGTTGCTGACTTGCCCACTGGTTCTGGACGGGGCTCCATGCCCATTTCTCTCTGCTTGGGAGTGCAAGGTCACAGTCTCTCAGGTGCCTGACTTGGCCACTGGTTCTGGAGGGGGCTCCATGCCATTTCTCTGTGCTGGGGAGTGCAAGGCCACAGTCTCTCAGGTGGGGAACATGCCCACTGCTTCTGGAGGGGGCTCCATGCCCTTTTCTCTCTGTAGGGGAGTGTAAGATCACAGTCTCTCAGGTGAGAAACATGCCCACTGGTTCTGGAGGGGGCTCCATGCCCATTTCTCTCTGCTGGGGAGTGCAAGGTCACAGTCTCTCACGTGGCTGACTTGCCCACTGGTTCTGGAGGGGGCTCCATGCCCATTTCTCTCTGCTTGGGAGTGCAAGGTCACAGTCTCTCAGGTGGCTGACTTGGCCACTGGTTCTGGAGGGGGCTCCATGCCATTTCTCTGTGCTGGGAAGTGCACGGCCACAGTCTCTCAGGTGGGGAAGATGCCCACTGCTTCTGGAGGGGGCTCCATGCCCATTTCTCTCTGTAGGGGAGTGCAAGGTCACAGTCTCTCAGATGAGAAACATGCCCACTGGTTCTGGAGGGGGCTCCATGCCCATTTCTCTCTGCTGGGGAGTGCAAGGTCACAGTCTCTGGTGTGGCTGACTTGCCCACTGGTTCTGGAGGGAGCTCCATGCCCATTTCTCTCTGCTTGGGAGTGCAAGGTCACAGTCTCTCAGGTGGCTGACTTGGCCACTGGTTCTGGAAGGGGCTTCATGCCAATTCTCTGTGCTGGGGAGTGAAAGGCCACAGTCTCTCAGGTGGCTGACTTGGCCACTGGTTCTGGAAGGGGCTCCATGCCCATTTCTCTGTGCTGGAGAGTGCGAAGCCACAGTCTCTCAGGCGGGGAACATGCCCACTGCTCCTGGAGGGGGCTCCATTCCCATTGCACTCTGCTGGGGAGTTCAAGGTCACAGTCTCTCAGGTTGCTGACTTAACCACTAGTTCTGGAGGGGACTCCATGCCCATTTCTCTCTGCTTGGGAGTGCAAGGCCACAGTCTCTCAGGTGGGGAACATGCCCACTGCTCCTGGAGGGGGCTCCATTCCCATTGCACTCTGCTGGGGAGTTCAAGGTCACAGTCTCTCAGGTTGCTGACTTAACCACTAGTTCTGGAGGGGACTCCATGCCCATTTCTCTCTGCTTGGGAGTGCAAGGCCACAGTCTCTCAGGTGGGGAACATGCCCACTGCTTCTGGAGGGGGGTCCATGCACATTTCTCTCTGCTGGGGAGTGCAAGGTCACAGTCTCCCACGTGGCTGACTTGCCCACTGGTTCTAGAGGGGGCTCCATGCCCATTTCTCTCTGCTGGGGAGCACAAGGTCACAGTCTCTCAGGTGGGGAACATGCCCACTGTTTCTGGAGGGTGCTCGATGCCCATTTCTCTCTGTAGGGGAGTGCAAGCTCACAGTCTCTCAGGTGAAAAACATGCCCACTGGTTCTGGAGGGGGCTCCATACCCATTTCTCTCTGCTGGGGAGTGCAAAGTCACAGTCTCTCAGGTGGCTGACTTGCCCACTGGTTCTGGAGGGGGCTCCATGCCCATTTTTCTCTGCTTGGGAGTGCAAGGTCACAGTCTCTCAGGTGGCTGACTTGGCCACTGGTTCTGGAAGGGGCTTCATGCCAATTCTCTGTGCTGGGGAGTGAAAGGCCACAGTCTCTCAGGTGGCTGACTTGGCCACTGGTTCTTGAAGGGGCTCCATGCCCATTTCTCTGTGCTTGGGAGTGCAAGGTCACAGTCTCTCAGGTGGCTGACTTGGCCACTGGTTCTGGAGGGGGCTCCACGCCATTTATCTGTGCTGGGAAGTGCACGGCCACAGTCTCTCAGGTGGGGAAGATGCCCACTGCTTTTGGAGGGGGCTCCATGCCCATTTCTCTCTGTAGGGGAGTGCAAGGTCACAGTCTCTCAGATGAGAAACATGCCCACTGGTTCTGGAGGGGGCTCCATGCCCATTTCTCTCTGCTGGGGAGTGCAAGGTCACAGTCTCTGATGTGGCTGACTTGCCCACTGGTTCTGGAGGGAGCTCCATGCCCATTTCTCTCTGCTTGGGAGTGCAAGGTCACAGTCTCTCAGGTGGCTGACTTGGCCATGGTTCTGGAAGGGGCTTCATGCCAATTCTCTGTGCTGGGGAGTGAAAGGCCACAGTCTCTCAGGTGGCTGACTTGGCCAGTGGTTCTGGAAGGGGCTCCATGCCCATTTCTCTGTGCTGGAGAGTGCAAAGCCACAGTCTCTCAGGCGGGGAACATGCCCACTGCTTCTGGAGGGGGCTCCATTCCCATTGCACTCTGCTGGGGAGTGCAAGGTCACAGTCTCTCAGGTTGCTGACTTGCCCACTGATTCTGGAGGGGACTCCATGCCCATTTCTCTCTGCTTGGGAGTGCAAGGCCACAGTCTCTCCGGTGGGGAACATGCCCACTGCTTCTGGAGGGTGGTCCATGCACATTTCTCTCTGCTGGGGAGTGCAAGGTCACAGTCTCCCACGTGGCTGACTTGCCCACTGGTTCTGGAGGGGGCTCCATGCCCATTTCTCTCTGCTGGGGAGCGCAAGGTCACAGTCTCTCAGGTGGGGAACATGCCCACTGCTTCTGGAGGGGGCTCGATGCCCATTTCTCTCTGTAGGGGAGTGCAAGCTCACAGTCTCTCAGGTGAAAAACGTGCCCACTGGTTCTGGAGGGGGCTCCATACCCATTTCTCTCTGCTGGGGAGTGCAAAGTCACAGTCTCTCAGGTGGCTGACTTGCCCACTGGTTCTGGAGGGGGCTCCATGCCCATTTTTCTCTGCTTGGGAGTGCAAGGTCACAGTCTCTCAAGTGGCTGACTTGGCCACTGGTTCTGGAGGGGGCTCCACGCCATTTATCTGTGCTGAGGAGTGCAAGGCCACAGTATCTCAGGTGGGGAACATGCCCACTGCTTCTGGAGGGGGGTCCATGCCCATTTCTCTCTGCTGGGGAGTGCAAGGTCACAGTCTCCCAGGTGGCTGACTTGCCCACTGGTTCTGGAGGGGGCTCCATGCCCATTTCTCCCTGCTGGGGAGTGCAAGGTCACAGTCTCTCAGGTGGAGAACATGCCCACTGCTTCTGGAAGGTGCCCCATGTAAAGTGGTCCTTGGAGGGTGGCCTACATGCCCTCCACTGGTGGTGAGGGCTGCACTGTGTCATCTGGAGGTGAGGGCTGCACTGTGTCAGCAGGTGAACGTGCCTCCTGGGCAGCCTCTGCAGGAGGAGTAGGCTGCACTTCCTCAGCTGGTGGTGAGGGCTCCGTGACCACTGGTGGTGGTGGTGTCACCCTGACAGCCTCTGCTAGAAGTGAGGGCTGGACTGTGTCAGCAGGTGAAGGTGCCTCCTGGGCAGCCTCTGCTGGAGGTGAGAGCTGCATTGTCTCAGCAGGTGAAGGTGCCTCCTGGGCAGCGTCTGCATGAGGAGTAGGCTGCACTTCCTCAGCTGGCGGTGAGGGCTCCTTGACCACTGGTGGTGGTGGTGTCACCCTGACAGCCTCTGCTGGAGTCGACGGCTTCTTCCCCTTCATGGCAGGAGGTGTGGGATCCTTAGCCTTCCTGGCAAGGGTTGAGGGCTTCTTCCCCTTCATGGCAGGATGTGCGGGCTCCTTAGCCGTCCTGGCAGGAGTCGAGGGCTTCTTCACCTTCATGGCAGGAGGTGTGGGCTCCTTCCCCTTCATGGCAGGAGTTGAGGGCTTCTTCCCCTTCATGGCAGGAGGTGTGGGATCCTTAACCTTCCTGACTGATGGAGTGGGATCCTTCACTGTCTTGCCACCATGTCTGGGAGGTGCCTCCACTGTCCGCGTGGACTGTTTGGCTGAGGTGCTGGGCTGGGTCGTTGGGACCCTGCTCTTATGGGCAGGACGGGGGGAGGGAAAAGGTCAAGTTGGGCAAGGAAAAGCTTCTTAGGGATGGTGGGATGGGATGAGGGAGGAGGGATGGGAGTGGAGGTTGAGGCAATGGTTGTTGGAGATGTATGTCTGCTGGACTTGAGTGCAGGTGCATGGGGAGTGTGCTGATGTGAGGTGGATGGCTGTTGGGTGTCTGA
The DNA here is from genome assembly GCF_031143425.1 of Pleurodeles waltl. Classification (NCBI taxonomy): domain Eukaryota; kingdom Metazoa; phylum Chordata; class Amphibia; order Caudata; family Salamandridae; genus Pleurodeles; species Pleurodeles waltl. The sequence goes on from NC_090442.1 coordinate 572,127,277, forward strand.
GTGCTTGCGTTTGTGTCCTTTAGGAGGGGTCGGGACAGACAGGGTGCGAGAGAACACAGGGGAAGTGTGGATGGATGTAGTGGAGGTGTCTGCTAGTGAGGTGTGTGTGCTGCTTTGTGTGGTGATGCTGGTGGTGGATGTTGATGCAGTGCATGCAGGTGTGAGTGTGGACGTGACTGTGAGGGAGGTGGAGAAGAAGGAGGAGGGGGAGACAGTGGAGGTAGTGGATCTTGTTGTCTGAGCAACTGTCTGGTGTTTGTGTGAGTGCTTATGGGCTGAAGTGTGGTGCCTGTGTTTGACTGTGCCACTCTTGTGTGTTGTCTTATGTGCATGCTCGTGTTTATGTGTGGATGGGATATGTTGGGGTTGAGGAGACTGGGGCTGGGAAGTGGTAGTTGGAGGGGGGATGGTAGGAACAGGGACAATGGCTGCCATCAGAGAGAAGGCCAGAGCCTGAATCGATTTCTATTGGGCCACCAATCCACTGTAGATGCCCTCCAGGAATGCATTGCATTGCTGCATCTGGGATGCCAGCCCCTGGATGGCATTCACAATGGTTGACTGCCCTACAGAGATGGATCTCAGAAGGTCAATAGTCTCCTCACTCAGGGCAGCAGGGCTCACTGGGGCAGGGCCTGAGGTGCCTGGGGCAAAGTAGATGCCCACCCTCCTGGGTGAGCAGGCACGGGCAACTCGCTGAGGGGCCACTGGGAGTGCGGTGCTGGTACGGGGTGGTGGCTGTACCTGCAGCTGGGGTGGTCACAGAGGTGTTCGCCACCACCAGGAAGCTTCCATCGGAGGAGGTATCAGAGTCTGTGTTGTCACCTCCTGTCTCTGCTGTGGTGCTCGCCTCGCGCTCTGTCCCACTGGTTCCCTCGGCGACGGTGGACTCTGCCTCCAGGGTCCTGTGGGATGCAGCTCCCTCTGTCACCGGTGCCCCTGCTCCTCCCCCAGGTGATGTTAATACACATATGGACAGGATGACAGAAGAAAAAAGGGGGGAGAGAGAGAGAAAGGAAACACTGGGTCAATTACTGTACCAACACCAGAGTTGGCATACACAGCACCGTCACACACACGGATAAGGATTTAGCACTATACATTGCGCTGCCAGTGATTTGGCTAGATGCCACGGCAAGATGAGGGCCACACACCGCCAGCTGTACCCCTCCTGGGACCCTCAAAGCCCTGACTGACATGGAATGCTAACAAGCTAGGTTACCTGCATTTGCCATACACCTATTACCCTTGAGCTGGATCAAGCTGAAATGACTGACCTGGCGTTAATGGGCACCCACTAACTGACACCCACCACCCTGATCCCATGCCACCTACCAATTATTGTAGTAATGCCCACTGTACTCACCCCCTTGTGGCTCCTGTGATGCTCTCAAGCGCCCATCCAGCTCTGGGTAGGCCACCGCTAGTATGCGGGCCATCAGGGGGGTCAGGTTCCGACGGGCACCCCTTCCTCGTTGGGAGGCCATCCCAGCTGGGCCTCCGCGGTCTTCCGTGCCCAGCGTTTCAAGTCCATCCACCATTTCCAACAGTGGTTGCTCTGCCTGCCATAGACCCCCAGGGTCCGCACGTCCTTGGCGATAGGCGCTGACCTACAGAGGTAATACAGACAGGAGGACACCATTACACATACAATCCAGCCTGTCACACATATGGCTCACCAATCCAGTTTTTTTAATCACCATTGGCACACACATCGGCAGACGCACACCACACCACAAGACAACCCCCCCCCGGGGACACGATGCTTGCACACACATCTCCATGTATCCTTCACACATGCATAGTGTCCTAGGTGTACTAACCTGTTGGTCTGGAGGCCCATACAGCAGTCCGTACTGGGGTAGGACCCCATCCACCAATTGATCGAACTCCTCTGCAGTGAAAGCAGGGACCCCTTCCCTGGTCACACGGGCCATGGTGGGCTCCAGACACAGGTCACAGCAGCACACGCAGTGTAAGTGTTCTTCTGTTGAAGGTCAGGAAACAAGTGAGGAATCTGATGGAAAATGGTGGTCACGTCCGTGGCGGTGTACATCGTCACCGCCGGCGCTGATCGCCGTTGGCCACTGTACTCCATAGAGCCCCATATTATCCAATGAGGAATTGCACGGTGGTGCAAGACCGCCTTCCGCCACGATGCCCAGCGTGTACAGACCCCTTGTGTACTTGGCTACACTGGAGGACAGGCACATTATACTCACCTATAGACTGGACAGGGCCACAAGCACAGAGCTGTGTGCCCAATTGGAGCCTGACCTGATATCTGCTATCTGTCATCCGACTGGGATCCCCCCTCTTGAGCAAGTGCTGTCAGTGCTCCATTTCCTGGCAACTTGTTCTTTCCAAGTGACAGTGGGCTTGGCAGCAGGAATGTCACAGCCAATGTTTTCAGTCGTGCTGGCAAGAGTTTTGTCTGCTCTGGTGAAACACATGTGCAGCTACATCGCTTTCCCCCAGGTGGAAGATCTGGCCACTGTGAAGGCCGGATTCTATGCAATGGAACATATCCCCAATATTGTTAGGGCAATTGACGGGACACATATTGCGTTAGTCCCCGCCGCCTGAATGAACACTGTTTCCACTCATTGAATGTGTAAATGGTGTGCCTGGCGGACCAGTACATCTCCCACGTCACTGCCAAGTATCCTGGGTAGGTGCATGACGCCTTTGTCCTGAGGAATAGCAGCATCCCAAATGTGATGGCCCAATTACAGAGGCACAGGGTGTGGCTAATAGGTGAGCCATGGTCCCCACCCAATGTATGTTAGTGTATGCCTTCAGGTGTCATCCCCATAGCATTGTGTGAGTCTAAATGTTGTCCCTTAATACCTGCATGTGACTCTGGCTACCCAAACCTATTGGGGCTGCTGACCCCTGTGAGGAATGCCAGGACAAGGGCTGGGGAACGTTATAATGAGGCACATAGGCGAACCAGAAGGATCATCAAGAGGACCTTCGGGCTCCTGAAGGCCAGGTTCAGGTGCCTCCATCTGACAGGTGGATCCCTGTGCTACTTACCCGGGAAGGTCGGCCAGATAGTAGTTGCATGCTGCATGTTGCACAACCTGGCCCTCAGACTACATGTACCTTTTCTGCAGGAGGAGGAGACTGGAGATGCCCCAGTGGCAGCAGGGGACCCTGAGGACAGTGAGCATGAGGAGGCAGAGGATGAGGATGAAGACAACCGAAGATCAGTTATACGTCAATACTTCCAATGACACAAAGGTGAGACAGTGCAACTGATCATTCCTTTGACTATTGATGTTTTCTGTGTGGCTGTAGCATGATGGCATTAACTTCCTTTGCATCTCAACTTACTGTCACCTATGGCTTGTCATTTTACAGATGTTGGTGAGATAACAACTGTGTACTGATGTGATGACTACAGACAGCTACAGGTCATTATTTCTATGCTCTCACAGTGTACAGATCATTTGCACTAGATGTGACTGTTTCCATAAATGCACATTTTCAACACATAAAATACTAGTAATCAGGTTGTGTTCAAGGGTGTTTATTGTAGTGCCATGAATTTGAGGGAAAAGTGCAATGGAATGGGGTGATGGTGGAGGAAAGTCCAGGGTATTGTTCCAGTCTGTTTGTAGCACAGATCCAGTGTCCAAGGGGCCATAGGAAGGGAAGCAAAGGTAGTTCAAAGTGGACAAGGTGACAGTGTGGGACACGAGGGGGACAATCAGGAGAGTCTCATTTTGTCGTGGTGGTCTTGGCAAGTGTCTCTGGCTTCTGTCTGGGTTGCAGGGAACGTTTGCGGGGTGGTTCACCTTCTGCAGGGGGAGGGGTGCCTCCTGTCCACTAACTGCAGCAGAATTGGAGGGCTGGTCAATGGACTGGCTAGTTGTATGGGCCCGCTGCTGTGCTGTTGCTTTCCTCATGATGTTGGCCACGTCTGCCAGCACCCCTGCTATGGAGATCAAGGTGGTGTTGATGGCCTGCAATTCCTCCCTGATCCCCTGATACTGTTCTTCCTGCAGCCGCCTGTTCTCCTGCACGTTGTCAAGGATCTGGCCCATCGTGTCCTGGGAATGTTGGTAGGCTCCCAGAATCTCAGTGAGTGCCTCCTGGAGAGTCAGTTCCCTGGGCCTTTCCTCCCCCCGGCGCACAGCAGTCCTCCCAATGTCCCTCTTGCCTCTGTCTCCTGAACGGTGTGCCCACTGCTACTGACCCCAGGTCCCTGATTGTCTTGGGGGCGAGGTGTGGACTGGGCTCCCTCTACAGGTGGGCACACTGCTGATTGACGTGTCCTGGGGACAAACGTGTGGGTACGCTGGGTGGGTGCTGTGGTGTTGGATACTGATGGGGGAGGCTCTGTTGTGGACTGTGAGTGGGCTGGGGTGACCGACTGTCCAGTGGTCCCTGATGGACTGGGTTGTTGGTCCAGATCCTGAAGTCCAGAGTTACTGTCATCACTGGGGGAATCTTCTGTTGGGGGACTGGATAGTCATGGCACCTTCTCTCCATTGGGATTGGTTGGGGCACCTGTGGGGATGTAAGTGATGTATTATGCTTCATGTATGTGACATATTGTACATCCCTTGCTTCCCCTCTGTCGTTGCTGTTGCCCTGCCACCTTTGTTTGTGTATGGTGATGTATTGTGGGATTGTTAGTTTCCCTATGCTGTGCATGCTTTAGTGATGGGTCTACATGCAAGGCTGGGAGGGCTGTCCATGCATTGGTATGGCATGCAGGATTTGGCATTGGGGTTAGTCAGATGTGTAGGTGCAGTGGTTGGGATGGAGTGGAGTGATGGGAGTGAGGGTGAGGGGTGTGATGGCATGCAGGCACGGGGGTGATAAGTAGTAAATATTAACTCACCAGTGTCCAGTCCTCCGGCTACTCCAGCGAGTCCCTCAGGATGCAGTAATGCCAAGACTTGCTCCTCCCATGCTGTGAGCTGTGGGGGAGGAGGTGTGGGTCCACCACCAGTCCTCTGTATGGCAAGCTGGTGCCTTGCTGTCATGGAACGTACCTTCCCCTGTAGGTCGTTCCACCTCTTCCTGATGTCGTCCCTTGTTCTTGGATGCTGTCCCACGGCGTACACCCTATCCACGATTCTCCGCCATAGCACCATCTTCCTGGCAATGGATATTTACTGTACCAGTGCTCCAAACAGCTGTGGCTCTACCCTGACTATTTCCTCTACCATGACCCTTAACTCCTCATCAGTGAAACGGGGGTGCCTTAGTGGGGACATGGGTGTTGTGTGTTGGTGAGAGTGAGAGTGAGTTCAGTAATGTGATGGGGTGTTTGATGTGGGGTGCGCGAGGGATGTATGGGTGTATGTAGTGTGTGTGTCTAGTTGTCTCTGTGCTGTTCGTGTCAATCTCCTGGCAGTAATTGTTGTTCATAAAGGGTTGTGGGTAATGTGGGTGTGCGTTTTATGGTGCTGTGGGTGGGTGTGTGTATGAGTGTCAGGTGTGTGTTTTTAGTATTGGCCAATGTAGTGTTGTTTTGTATGTGGGTCTCCAGTCTGAGCGCGGCGGTATGTACCGCCAATGGTTTACCGCCATTGAATGTCCGCCGTGGTGATTCGTGGGTCATGATGTGGTGGCCGTTGTTTTGTTGGCGTAACGGTATGGGTGTTGGTACCGCCACTTTAGCACTGACCTTTGGGCTGGCGGATTTGTGTATGTGGTAGTATTCTGTTGGAGTGGTGTGTGTGTCATAATATGGGAAACAGATATTTGCCACCGTGGCGGTATGTTGGCGGCCGTCACCATGGCAGTAAGCGGGATTTACCGCCAATGTTAAAATGAGGGCCTATATTCGTTATGTTGTCACGTGTGTGTAAATGTTTTGGTTATAGCATGTCCTGCAGCATTTCTCTGAGAATGTATGAGTGTTCTGTTGTCCTGTGTTTGCTTCAAAAATCTGAATGAATTAAATCATAGAGTGGTTTTATGCGTTGTGCATAATCAGGTATGTATGTTCTGCCAAAGGCAAGCACATTGTGAGAATTCTATGTTTATCTTGGGATCCCGTATGGGGAAATACTGTTCCTAGCTAATTTGTTTTTTGTGCAGTGCAGAGTAGAATCTTCTCCTCCTCTGTGGGTGCTTCTCCCATTATTGAGTGGACAGTTTGTGGATTAATTCAAGGAACGGCCAATTGATGAGCAACTGGAGCAGCACTGAAAAGTCTGCATCACAATTTTTTTTCTCATCTATATATTGCTACTAGCTCATTCTAAAGAGTGTGTACAGTAGCTGCTTGCATAGCATGCTCATTGGGATGTGGCATGTATGTGCTAAGTGTTCGCTCATTGGTCCATCATTGCTTAAAGGACCTAATCTCATGGGTCACTGAGCAGGTTTTGATGTTCTTGATAAAAGAGAGGTATTTCTAAGTATTGATAAGTTTGTTAGTGTTGTAGTATGTTTGCTATTCTGTATGCATGAAATGAATGTGTATTTGCATCTGTTTCAGGAAAGTTAACCCAGGAGTGGAATATTTCTGTCCTATAAGTGTTGAAGGCTTCCACGACGAATTTGAAATCCCCACTCTCTTCTGTTAGGCTATGGGCTGAAAGAAACTACATAAGCAGATGTCTGCTGTCATCCCTGATGTTTATTGCATTTGCCATATTTGAGAATAGGTGTTAGAGTTGGGAACAACAATGGGGGAAAAATCCTTATATGGTTCAAAATTGAACAATCTACAGCCTAGATAGGTACTCCGTATTTAGCTGAGGAGGATCGCCCCAAAGACCACAGATGTCTCGGTGTGATGGTAATCAGGGTACCTTCAGTGTGAGTGAGCCAGAGATACTCAGAAGACTCATAAAATTAGTGCCCACACCATAGTTGGTGGCGCCATGTGATAAGGACTCTCATACTCCAACAAGACTGGTGGATTTGGGGTGGCAGCACCTCTGCGTTGTAGGTGACTGAGACACACCAGTTGGCAGCTGTTAGCCCAATATCCCGGCTTTCTAGCAGCACCTCACCCAAACACAAGCAGTAAAAATGATTTGTGGTAACCTTGCACATGGAACTCAAGATCCCTCAGGGAAATTGTGGTGAAACAAGCCTTATCCTTATCTCTCCACATACACGTCTCTTACACACACACACACACAATCAAGAAAAGAGGTGCAGGACAGTTTTCAAAACATTTATTGAAAAGACTGCAATCTACGATAAAATGCATGAGCTATAATGATTAGGATAATGAGGAAAAACTAAATCATGATTGTGAAAATTATAGATATAAATATAAATAACACCAACATTCATGCCATGAGTATACAATTCCTACCTAAAAGCCTAATCTCTAGCCCCTGAGCGAGAGCTTGGTGATGCAAGCCAAATCTGTCCATAGAGTCCATGAGAAGCGCATCCCCCAGACCCTGTTGCCTTAGTACAAGGTCAGGCCGCCAGTCACCAGATCAGGATCTGTGGAGACACAAAGGCTGAGGTCGGCTGAAAACAGGCATGCGGCATGGATAAAAATTCTGTCTGGAACCCCCCCTCTAATGCCCTTTGTCTTCAAGATGTTTTTATAGAGGACATGGTTATGTTCTTGCACAGAAGCCTGACACGGGTATGTACCTAGGCACTGGACTGTTTAAGCAGTCTTGGGGCCGGAAATACAAAGTATTATTCTGTGTGCCGTGCATTACGTTCTTGTGAATCTTAGGACAGGAACATGATGCAAAGTATGTCATCCCTAGCACTGATAATGACACTTTCGACGGAATCACAGCTGTTAATGAAATTAAAAACTTTGCCACAAATAAGCAGAAATAACATGAATACAGTAACACAGAGCATAATAACTAGATAAAAGGGCATAGTCCGCAAGCCTGAGCTAAGCTATCACTGTGCTCAAATGACTAATTAAAATGGACCCACAACATGCTCTTCATGTTTTCTTTGACTGAGATATTGCAGGTAAATAAATAAATCGCCTTTCTCCCACTGCTGTCAATGTGATTTAAACACCTCTTTTAATGCACATTTCAAAACGTTGCAGAGGAAAGGTGCTTTAATATCCGAGTTCGTGGTTTACTACGGCCGGCGCAGTGCAAGTGACTTCTATGCCTAACCGTCCTCCCCAAAACTCTCTCCATTCTGAACGCATGTGGAGGCCAGCAGTTGTTTTCTAGAGTTTACCTGGCTGGAGTGGAGACCGACACTGAAGCTGGGGAGCCGGGAGACAGGTATTAGTAAAATGCCTGTCTGTGTGCCAGGGTGAGACCTCTGTATTTCAAAGCTGCAAGAGGTTGCACATGAATGAGAAGAAGCAACAGGCACAGCAAGGAAAACCAAAGCTGCCACTCAACACCTCAGGGGCCAATCACTATGTGACATTGGACACAGTGGGATGTCACCTTACCTGAAAAAAACAACAGGCAAGGCTCCACCCACAGATCAATGTGTTATGCATAATTGCTGGAGATGCAGCAAACTATGATAGTTGTTCTGCTGTCGCCGGTCTCCAATTTGTGGATATTACTAGGCCCCACAAGTATATTTAGGCAGCATGCACAGGCAGCATACAGTGGCACATTCAATGGAAGCATGTTAGCTCTTTAAATAAATACAGCTCAGTGTTGTCAAGCACCTCGCAGGGGGTGATCCCTCAAGGCTCTTTTATCACTTGATTTAGTGGTGATGTGGACACCACACTAAAATGCGTTAGTATAACTCCTGATGGATGGAACATGACAGGGCTGTGGGTGGGGATATAGTGTAGGGCTTTTATAAAGATGATGACACAGCAACCAATATTCTTCTTCTTTCTCTTTATTTAAGCTTCAAGTACACAACACCTCCAGCAGAGCTCCTCCCTTCAGCTCCCTTTCTCCTCTTCTTCCCAGTCTCCTACATTCCATATCTGACCTCATAGAAGTTAAACATTCCATTCCACTACCCAGATTCACAAGATATCTTCACAGCTTTATAAAGGGTGTATGGGTGGAAGGTGACCTTTTTTGGCTCTGTCATACCCAGGGCCAGGGTTATTGTAGGCGTGATGCATAGGTAGGTCAAAAGGGATTACATTTTCATTGCATTGTGTAATTAAACTGCTGTGGTAAATGACATGGAGGGAGTCAATACAGTGGTGGAGGCTTTAAACATTTTGCATGAGGAGGGTGGTGAAGATATGTTGCAGGCGGGCGTGTTGGAACAAGCCTGGATAGGCTTGAAATGCCAGAAGCGTTTGTAGGCAGGCGGGGTGGCAGCAGCAGTGATAGCGTGCTCTCTCCCAGCACAAAAGCCAAAAAAATGTAGGCAGAAGAGTGAGGAAGGCCAGAGGGCTTGCTCGTTACCTGCAAGTCAGGGATCGAGTGTTCCAATGGTTTGGGAAGGCTTGTTTGCTGTTGGAGCCCTTTCTTTCTCATTAAGGAGGGGAGCGCTGGGTTTGTCCAGGAGGAACGGTTTGGGTTTACGAGAGAGAGAGGGCGGGAAATGCAGGCGGTGTCTCTGGTGACAGCCCTGCATCAGTAGAGGCAGGAATTCAAAAGGCTAGCCCGCGCATGCATCAGGAATTTGAGGAAACCAACATGGCGGTAACTGCTGAAGAAAGACCCTTAGGGCTGCTAGCTAAAAAGACGTCACCTATGTTTCAAGAGGATCCAATTTTAATATCGGATTCTGACGATGACGTGGCTATTTGGGAAGCAATTTTGAGTTTCCACTTTGGCAGGTAGGAGGTAAGAACGCCTTTGCATAGGGGGAGAACAAGATTCTCAGTGCGGACATGACTATCCTCAGTTGGGAGAGCCCTATGCTCAATAAGGTGCATAGGTGGAAAGTGGTAAATTCTTTGGAGGTGGTGGAAGGGAGAGATTGCCAAAGGAAGGCAGGTGAGGATTCCTATTACAGGCAGAGTGTTGTGGAAGGAGAGGAAATAGGTGAGGTGCATCCCATAGGGAAATGGGTGTGGTGTTCCAGTGGGTTAGGCTAGGAAATGAGTGGATGGCCCGGGTGGTTGGTGGGGCTACTGGGTGTGATGACTCTTTGGGCCCGGGAAGGCTTATAGAGACAGGCCTACGAATGCGACCGTGGACGGTCACAAGTAGTATCCCGACCCAGGTGGGGCTTGGGGCACCTCCTGGGCTCTGGGTTGAAGGGAGAACAGCCTCTGGAGTGAGCTGCTTGACATCTTGAGCAATATCTTTCTACACACATCTTGGATGGCGGAGTTACAGATGGGGAGATACCAAGCAGGATTGCTGGGGATGTTGGTTTGTTGGATTGGGAAGGGGAGGAAGAGTTGTTGGACTATGACAATGACAGGTCTTTGGAAGCAAGTGATATTGGGAAGGGCATAGTGCTGCGCACGCCAGTGGATGCTGAAGGGAGGTGAGGACAAGATACTAATGATGGGAGAAGTACTGGTGTTTTACAGGTGGCCAAGTTGGTGTTATCCTGGGATAGAAGGGATGAGAAGAGGCAGAGGGGAAATAAGGTAAGGTACGAGAGCAGGTGGAAGGGTCAGGATGGGTACTAAAGGTCAAGCTGTGCAGCTGTTGTTTTTGTTAGGAGTGGGGAATAGTCCAGTTAAAGAAGTAAATGAAGGGGGAAGCAGGTAAGGATATGACTGTGCAAACGGGGCTGGGGACACTGTAAATGGTACGTAGGTGACAAACATAACCCAACAATTGGTTAAGGATGCTACGGGTGAGGATGCTAGTGGTACCAGTGCTTCAGGCGATTCTGGTGGTAGTGTAAAAAACAAGAAATTACCATATATGGGTGTCTGAGTGAAGTTGAGGGTGCATCTGACCCAGTTTATGAAGGAAAGGATTTGGAAGTGTGAGTTTGTGGATGTGTTTAAGCTGCTACATAGAGAGGTTCAGGTAAAAGAAGGATCTAAAGAGGAGGAGTAGGAGCCAGCCAGACGGCCAAACGTACCGACCACAATTGAGAACTGAACATCAGAGTTTTTAATTTATGCCACAGGTTTCTGTGAGCACCATCCAGAGTCATGTGTGGCAGTTCTGAAATACATGGATGTGGTACCACCGGCACAAATGGATTATGGGGATTTTGGTTGGGTTCAGTACGACGAGGAATTTTGAGCTACTGTGGCAGTGAATGCGAATAAGGTGTCGTGACATTGACAATGAGTTGTGAATGCCATGGATGAGATCGACAAGACTTGTATCAGTGATTCACACTGCAAGCGGGCTACCTTTACAGTTTAAGCCCTTTCAAGCGCGGCCAACCCAGTTTGGGGTCAGAGCTGGGGGGAGAGTACAATATCTACAGAATGGAGCTTGCTGGTCCTTTAACAGGGGTGCATGTGCTAGCTTCAGCATGAATGTGCCAATTGCAGAGGGAGACACCCCGTGTTCCAGTGTTACAGGGGTATGCCACTGGGCTGGCAGGGGTCCCAATTAGGTTGGGTTGACAGGGGTAGAGGTCATGGACAGCCAGTGATGGGAAAGGGGACCTATGGCAAATTAATTTTCAGGTACTTAGTTATTGGTTGCATCTCTATCCTCGTAAGGAGAAAGCTAAGTGTTTGTTTTGCGTCTTTGTTTTTTTAAGAAGATTTTCGTTTGAGTTACCAGGATTCTAAGAGTCAGCACTGGGCAAACAATTTGCGCTCTGCTTTGGAAAATCCAGAAGTAGTACATCAGAAATCGGAGAAAGAAGTCGAGGAAGGGATGATTGTCAGCCCCTTTTCATATTGGCCTTTGCGAAGGGTCTTTGAAAATATTTGACCATTTCCCCATTGGGTGTGGTGCCTAAAAAATTTTTAAAGGAGAATTTAATTTGATTCACCATTTATCCTGGCCATCAGGTGAATCTGTGAATGACTTCATTGTGGCTGAGGATTCAGTGGTCCACAATGCTTTGGTGGGTGAATCATTTGCACTGGTGAGGTCTTTTGGGTGGAGGCTGAGTTGGAGAAGTCCGTTATTAAGTCTGCATGGGGGGATGTGAGCGGTCTAAGGACACATCTGCTACACAATTATAATCACTGCCCAGAATGACCGAACCCATTAAGTTCGGAGCCATGGTCCGAGAAAGGTCCCTGAAGAAGGATGCCTGCTCAGTATTGGGCCCATAGATCCTGCCAAGGACTACGGGCCAGATGTATGAAAAAAGCCTTTTGCGAATAGGAAATAGCGTTTTTTTTTTAATTGCTATTTCTGATTCGCAAAATGCAATGTATCATATTTGCGATTCGGTAATAGCGATTTCTTAAAAATCGTAAATGCTATTACCGAATCGCAGATTGCGATACCAGCCCCCATTCGCATCTATGGGCCTATCGGCCCATATTTGCGAATATTTAGCATGTCCCAAATTGGAATTCACAATTTTGGTAAATGCAAAGTCCAGGGTGCTGGGGCCCTAAGGCCCCCTCTGCTGCACCCCAAAACAGTTTTTAACAACATGTAAGGTGCACACATGCCAAAAGGGCATGTGTGCTTTACATGTAAGTTTTAAAAATGCATTTTAAATGCATTTTTAAAATTTGCACATGGTTACCACCAAGTTCAGCTTGGTGGTAATAGCGATTTCTTAATGCCCAATTCGCATTAAGGAATTGCTTCATACATGTGCTTTAGAAATCGCAAATAAGGATTCCTTATTTGCGATTTCTTATTTAGAGAGTCGCAATTTGCGACTCTCTAAACAGGGTCGCAATTATAAGGAATTGTTATTTTAGCGATTCCTTAAAATTGCATTCAGAATGCTTTTGATACATTCTGAAAGGGCTTTTTGCATTCGCACCGTTTGCGAATGCAAAAAGCTTTGATACGTCTGGCCCTACATCTCTACCATAGAGTCCTCCAGCCACCACTGCATAGGATCCCGCTGGATCTATTATCTGGAGGGCGCGTTGAAAGGGGATCCCTGGGCAGATCCAAATAAGTGCCCCTCTTGCAAAGGCTGAATATGTAGTGTAGTAGCCCAGACCCCTCCTCTGCACTGTAGGGCTACCCCTTCTTTAGCAATAATGTGAGTTTCCCGCAATAGCGCTATGTGCACTCCCCTCCTGTTTAAGTATGAAAATACTTTGTGGCGCTTGTGCATTGTATGTATCCCCCTAATGTTCTAACTTAAAATGTGATATCCTGTGGCATTCGTCATAAGCGAGCTACGCTATGGTATAGTAAACCCGTTGGAGTCTTTGGCTTATGGCCAATAGCAACCCCAAACATCCATTCAAACAAAAGTAACAATAACAAATCCCACCTCCTCAAGTCTGCTCGTTTTTACTGATCATGCTACCATCGGCAGTAGACGGCCCTGGAAGCGGGAGAGGTCCGGAGAGGCCGTGAGGTCAAGTAGAAGAATCAGAGGACAAGACGGAGCTGTGACTGGTAGGGTTTTGTTCAGTGTGATGCCAACTACTCCCAAAAAGGCTGTACAAAGGGGCAATCACAGAGGACGTGTATCAGGTCACAGTGGTAACAGGCCCCCTGACCACAGCTTTACAGGAGTCCAGTGCCAGTCATGCAGTGACTTAAAAAGGCAGAACTTTAGCTGTGCATCCCTGGCCCCATGATGCAATGCCTCCAGAAGGTCCACCCAATCCTTTCATATTATGTCTGTAGTCTGGTTTGCCATGTGATACGGGAGATATTTAGGAGGGCCAAGGAGAAAAGATGATGGCTCAGGAGGCTATAGAAGCTAGACATCACCCCGCAGAAGCAGCCCCACGTTCTGAGGTAGGAGAGGGCTGAAGGATCCAGGGCTGAGCACCCAGATGATTGAGGGAATGCCATAGCTGCAAATACTGCCAGGACCAATGGGATGGGAGTCCAAAGCCTTTGCAGAGCGCTACGAAGGTTAATGGCACTCTGGTAGAGGACTTGATGGAGGCTGCAGATGCCCGCAGAATGCCACGCCTCCCAGTGTGACATCTCGCCACCTAAGCAGAGGCCAGAGCTGTCCTATAACTGTGCGTGGTTGTGAAGAAGAGGACACACCCCAAAGTGGTGGTGGGCCCACCACCATGATTTGACCATGACTTACAGCCTGGGGTTGGTGGGGCCCGGCATATGCACACCACTCTTGTAGAGTGGGTTCAATACCCGCGGGCAGCCCAGCAGGATGCTCTCCACCAGCACCCACTGCAACAGATCCCAGGGATCTTGCAACTGATCTGTGCCAAGTGTAGGGCTAAAGTGTAGTGCTCAACTGAGACGAGAACCAGGCCCCCACAAGACTGATGAGCCTGGAATTTGTTGCTGGCTAACTAAGGACTTAAGGTCCCCTAGACAAAGAACCGTATGCTCCAGTCCATGGAGTGCAGCAATGACAGAAGGACTAGTAATGGTAGCACGCCACAGGGCATGAGCAAATGTGCAGAGGTGGTTCCTAGAGGAGCTGGCAGGGACGAACCCCAAATGTGTATGGTAGATCAAGGACAGGATCACCACTTGGAGGTGAGGTGCAAGTACCCCAGCAAGTATCTTGATTTCCCTGTAATGCATGGAGATGTGTCTGTAGCTTGTGCAGATTAGTGGGGTCCTTCCCCGGCTTAGGGAGGACCGCTATTACTGTCCTATTGGACATGGAGCCGAGGGAGCCTGTTTGATTAGCCTCATGAAAGGCCTCATAGAGGGAGTCCACCACATCCTCTCTGCCCACTTGTAAAACTCTGCAGGGAAGCCTTCTTCCCCAGGGGCCTTGTGGTAGGGGAGTCTGGAGATGGCCTGAGCAATCTCTGTCTTATTAATTCCCCCTTTAGTGAATCCCTGCCGTACTCATTGAGGCTGAGGATATGTACACTATCAAAAGGCCCCCAGGTGTGCAGGATCATCCATCACCTCTGGGGTGTACAGGACAAGCTAAAATTCTGCGAACTTGTTGACAATGTCTTATGAAGGGTTAACCAATTTAAATAATGAGACATGAAAAGCAGGATGAATGGAAAGTATTGGAGGTAACACTAATTTTACTGCAACTTCATTGATTTGTTTTGTTATCTTGAATTGTCCTATGAATCGCAATTGGAACTTTCTTGGTCCTTTCAGAAACAAAATTGTGTTGAAAGCCAAACATCTTGATCCTCCTGTAAGATCGTTCTTGGTTGCCCATGTTTATTGGCTTGTATCTTGTAATACCCCTTAGCTAGGGTCAGATTTTCTTGTGCTTTCTGATGTATATCTGTCAGTTGCTTCATAAAATCCTGGACTGCAGTTAAAGCAGAAACTGGTTGCAGATCAGGTGCTAACATTCTGGAATGGTAACCATAATTACAGAAGAAGGGGGTATAGCCTATCAAGCTATTTTCAATATTATTATATGCAAATTCTGCTACTCACAGACATTCAACCCAAACTTAGTCACACTGTAATAATTGAAATCACAAATATTGTTCCATGCATTGGTTTATCCTCTCAGTCCGCCCGTCCGTCTGAGGGTGATGGCTAGAGGATAAGCGAGCAGCCATCCCCAGCAGATCGCAAAGGGCCTTCCAGAATTTTGATATAAATTGAGAGCCTTTATCAGAAATGAGTACTGATGGAAGTCCGTGTAAATGAATGACTGATTGAAGAAACACTACTGCTAATTCCTTAGACGCAGGCAACCCCTTTAGAGGATTAAAGTGAGTTATCTTTCTCAGTTTTCGGTAATTCCACCCCAAAATCCAAAGAGACTGTGTGCCAGGGAGCTGGTGGAGTAGATATCGGCATCAATAGTCCAGCAGGAGCCAAATGGGAGCTTTTACCTTGAGCACATACAGCACAATTCTGGACAAACCTCTGTGGAGATAGTGGGCCACGAAAAATAACGTTTGAGCAATTCCAGAGTTTTCTTTTCACTTGGATGCCCTATCAGAGATTATGTATGACACCATTCAAATACCGGACTATGTAATATACAGGTGGGAGTATAAAGAGCCATTTGTGTGTACATGAGTTCTTTGATAGTCTGTCCTTGATATGTAGGAGCAGTGATCATTGCTTCCTCCTTCTTCTGTTCTACTGCTACTTGTATGAGAAAGTCATTGTGTGTAATTGAGGTTCCTTGAAAGCATTTTGAATGGGTAAAATAGGAAACGTGATTGGGTTGTTTAGTGAAATCATGACCTAACCAAAACAATGCATCTGCTTTAAAGTGAAGTCCACCAGATTGGAATTGGAGCACAAAATCAAAATCACTAAAAAAACCTTGTCCATCATGATTGATGGGTGGATAATGCTCGAGCATTTTAAGAACTTAGGTTCCTATGATCAGTTATCATGGTTACTGTATGAAGACTCCCCAGCAAGTAATACCTGGATTCTTCAAAGGACTTCTCTATTGCCAGCAGTTCTTTATCACTCACTGAATATTTCAATTCAGACAAATTAAATTAAGGGAAAAAAGATGCCAGGGAGTAGTTCTCAAGTATTATTATCCTTTTGTTAGAGAACTCTTTACACTGCGTGAGAGAACCCTTTACACTGCCACTTGTGATGCATTTGCATCTACTACATATGGTTGTGTTGTATCTGGGTGTCTTAACACAAGGGCCTGTATGAAACATTGCTTCAACTGCTAAAAATCTTTTTCTGCCTCTGCTTTCCATTGAAACTTAACTCCTCTCTGTAGTAGTCCAGTGATGGCAGACACTTTGGTAGTGAAGTGGTCTATAAAGCTTCCATAAAATGTGGCAAAACCTGGAAAGCTTTGAATTTTCTTTACACTGTGGGGAGAGGTCCTTTGCAATATTGCTGTAACCTTTTAGAGGTCTATTTAAATTCCCCTTGATGATATGATATACCACAAGAAAGTCACCTCAGGTACATGAAATGCACAGTTCTCTAGCTTAATGATGGGATGATTGTCATGCAGTATCTGAAGCATCAGTTTTACATGTTGTTCATGTTCCAGTTGTGTATTTGAGTACATGAAAATATCATCAATATAAGCAACTGCTCAAACATGCAAAAAGTCTCTGAGTACTTTGTTAATGAAATATTGAAATGTAGCCAGGGCACTGCATAGTCCAAAAGGCATGACGATGTACTAGTACAAACTGAATTTTGTGCAAAAAGTGGTCTTCCACTTGTCACTCTCTCGAATTTGCACAAGATAGTAAGCTCCCCTCAAATCTACTTTTGTGAAAATCTTGGCTGTCTTGACCTGATCAACAGAGTATTAAACTAAGGCAATGGGTATCTGTTTTTAATCATGATGGCATTTAATGTTCTATAATCAACGCATGCCCGAAGTTCACAGCCTTTTTAAGAGACAAAAAACAATGGAGCGGAAGCCAGGGCCCAAGAAAGCCTGATAAAGCTAAGGTCCAACATTTCATCTAAATACTGTTTTAATGCACTTTTCCCTTTCCAGTCAGGAGGAGTGTATATGCAACTGCACAAAAGTTGTGCACCTGGTTGCAAGTCAAGGCAGCAATCTTAAGGCCAGTGAGCAGGAAGGATAGTTGCCTTTCTTTTATCCCCCACATCTTCAAATTCTTTATAACAAGGGGCAAGTTATACAGTTTCTCATCACTTTGCCGGTGGCTCCTATAATAGGGGCTTTTTCAGCAATGAACAGTGTAATAAGAAGACTGTAAAGTCACTGCTCATTTCACCCAGTCAATCACAGATTATGGGTTTGAAGCCAAGGTATACCTAAAATAGCTTGAAACTGTGGTGTTTTTATCACTTCAAATCTCACTGTTTCTATATGATTGTCTTGTATTATAAGGATCAAATCATCTGTGGAGTGCATAATTAGACCCGAGATTAACTTACCCCCATTGATTGTCTTCACAATTTTAGGGTTCTTTCTACAAAGATAGGGAATACCATGTTGAAGGGCCAAGTCAATATCTAGAGAATTCCCTGTAGCTTCTGAATCTAACAGGATACATATTGTCATAGTCTTTGTTCCTCATTTTATTTGGGCCATTATGTAAAGATTTTGGTATTCCTGTTCTGAACATACTTAGGGGGTCATTCTGACCCCGGCGGGCGGCGGGAGCCGCCCGCCTGGAGGGAACCGCCAGAATCCCGCTGCGCGGTCACAAGACCGCCGCGGGTATTCTGGGTTTCCCACTGGGCTGGCGGGCGACCGCCAAAAGGCCGCCCGCCAGCCCAGTGGGAAACAGCCCTCCATGAGGATGCCGGCTCCGAATGGAGCCGGCCGAGTGGAGGATGTGCGACGGGTGCAGTGGCACCCGTCGCGAATTCAGACACTGGAATTCAAAGTGGGGCCCTCTTACGGGGGCCCCACGACACCCCTCACCGCCATCCTGTTCCTGGCGGTCGGAACCGCCAGGAACCGGATGGCGGTGAGGGGGTCGGAATCCCCCATGGCAGCGCAGCAAGCTGCGCCGCCATGGGGGATTCCCAGGGCAGCGGAAAACCGGCGGGAGACCGCCGGTTTTCCTGGTCTGACCGCGGCCAAACCGCCGCAGTCAGAATGCCCTGCGGGGCACCGCCAGCCTGTCGGAATGACCCCCTTAATGTTTTGGTGACTAAAGTAGTGGTTAGGTCTGGAAAACCAGTCCCCCTTGTTTCTGAGAATTTTAGTTTTCTGCCTCATTCTCTCTTTTGGGCTTCACAGCACAATCATGCTAGACGCGGCCTTTCTTGCTGCAATATAAACAAAGATCTATGGGGGCCATTCTGAACCTGGCGGTCATTGACTGCCAGGGCCAACGACCACGGAAGCACCGCCAACAGGCTGGTGGTGCTTCCTGGCCAATTCTGACCGCGGCGGTAAAGCCGCGGTCAGAAAAGGGAAACCGGCGGTTTCCCGACGGTTTTCCCCTGGCCAAAGGAATCCTCCATGGCGGCACTGCAAGCAGCGCCGCCATGGGGATTCCAACCCCCTTCCCGCCAGCCTGTTCCTGGCGGTTTACACCGCCAGGAAGAGGCTGGCGGGAACGGGTGTCGTGGGGCCCCCTAACAGGGCCCCATTAAGATTTTCAGTGTCTGCTTGGCAGACACTGAAAATCGCGACGGGTGCAACTGCACCCGTCGCACCCCAGCAAATCCGCCGGCTCCATTCGGAGCCGGCTTCATCTTTGCTGGGGCTTTCCCGCTGGGCCGGCGGGCGATCTTTTGAAGATCACCCGCCGGCCCAGCGGGAAAGTTAGAATGCTCCCCACGGTCATTTGACCGCGGGGCGGTGTTTGGGCGGTTTCCGCCCGGCGGGCGGTGCCTGCCGCCCGCCGGGGTCGGAATGACCCCCTATGTAACTACAACAATTCCTTTCCTCTTTACTCAAAGGTCCTTTTCTGCTACCTATTTGCATTGGCCCAGGGCTATCTGTTGTCTTTCCCGGTTCCACTTTCTTTTCTCTAATGACTAGCACCTTGGTAGCTGTACGTCCACGGTCAGCCCTACTTTATGATAACTGATGATCCATCTTCACTACTAAGTCTATCAGTTCATCACATGATTTTGGAGGAATCAATAGAACAATGAACTTTACATGTTTCAGGCCATCCGGATTCTGCCACTAACTTATTAAAGGTTGTAATATAGGTCAGCAGACCCTCACTACCTTGTTTTAAAGTCAAAAGATCAGAATCTTCTTATTGCATAAAGGAATGTCAATCTAAAACCTTTTAATTTATTTCTGCTTTAAACGCAGTATAATTATATAAGATAGGATCATCATGTTCCACTAATGGAATGGACCAAAATGC
This sequence comes from Pleurodeles waltl, assembly GCF_031143425.1. NCBI lineage: Eukaryota > Metazoa > Chordata > Amphibia > Caudata > Salamandridae > Pleurodeles > Pleurodeles waltl. Next base: position 572,146,886 of record NC_090442.1, read on the forward strand.
TGCAGTCCTTTCCAATTATGATAATCCGAAGTCGAATTTAGATTGTTCATTAGGAGAGAGTGTTAGAGACACCACAGGAGATGCAGTAACATAGATGACTGGATTCCCTCCCACAGCTGTGTTTCCTGATGAGGAGGACTGTGGAAAAGGAATACTAGCAGGTTTGAATCCCTCACCACTTTCCCTATTTTGGGATTCCACCCCACCTTACTCCTGTAATGCATCAACTTTCTGTGTGAGAGCTTTTGTTTCCTTCTTCAAATTACCTATCATGTTGGCTAAATTAGCTAATGTGATATCCCACACCTCCATCTCACTTGGGCAGGAAGATTATCGTCGGTTGGAGTTCTGTCAAGCACTCACCTGGGGTTCCTGCAGGAGTGAGTGAGAAGTATGCAGCAAGGTCCCAACTCCCTCACTAGGCACCAGCCGCCAGACTATCTTATGTCTCGTTGACTTCTGCCCGTGGGCGAAAAGGTAAATGGAGGGAAGAAAAAAGAAACTGCTCTTGATTCGGAACTTTGTAATAACAATTTTAAGGTCTGCACTTCCTGTTGGGAGAATAAGAGATCGAATTAGCCCTAGATAAAGTAGAAGGTTCCCTTTAATTACCCTGATGATAGACATACTACCTGATGATTCCATCTTCCCCGCCTGTAGGAAAGTACCATCTTCCCTGGCATGTTACCCCCATTTTTACTGTATGTATGTTTGTTTTTGCCTATGTGTCAGTGGGATCCTGCTAGTCAGGACCCCAGTGCTCATAAAGTATGCTCTGTATGTGTTCCCTGTGTGGTGCCTAACTGTATCACTGAGGCTCTGCTAACCAGGACCTCAGTGTTTATGCTCTCTCTGCTTTTAAAATTAATTGTCACTGCAGGCTAGTGACTAATTATACCAATTCTCATTGGCACACTGGAACACCCTTATAATTCCCTTGTATATGGTACCTAGGTACCCAGGGTATTGGGGTTCCAGGAGATCCCTATGGGCTGCAGCATTTCTTTTGCCACCCATAGGGAGCTCAGGCAATTCTTACACAGGACTGCCACTGCAGCCAGAGTGAAATAACGTCCACGTTATTTCACAGCCATTTTACACTGCACTTAAGTAACTTAAAAGTCACCTATATGTCTAACCGTCACTTGGTGAAGTTTAGGTGCAAAGTTACTTAATGTGTGGGCATCCTGGCACTAGCAAATCAGGGCAAATTCCCCGGACCTTGTGAGTGCGGGGACACCATTACAAGCGTGCACTACATATAGGTCACTACCTGTATGTAGCGTCACACTGGTAACTCCGAACATGGCCATGTAACATGTCTAGGATCATGGAATTGTCCCCCCAATACCATTCTGGTATTGGGGGGACAATTCCATGCATCCACGGGTCTCCAGCATAGAGCCCGGGTACTGTCAAACTAACTTTCCGGGATCTCCACTGCAGCTACTGCTGCTGCCAACCCCTCAGACAGGTTTCTGACCCCCTGGGGCCTGGGCAGCCTGGTCCCAGGAAGGCAGAACAAAGGATTTCCTCTGAGAGAGGGTGTTACACCCTCTCCCTTTGGAAATAGGTGTGAAGGGCCTGGGAGGAGTAGCCTCTCCTGGCCTCTGGAAATGCTTTGAAGGGCACAGATGGTGCCCTCCTTGCATAAGCCAGTCTACACCGGTTCAGGGATCCCCCCAGCTCTGCTCTGGTGCGAAACTGGACACAGGGAAAGGGGAGTGACCATTCCCCTGACCAGCACCTCCCAGGGGAGGTGCCCAGAGCTCCTCCAGTGTGTCCCAGACCTCTGCCATCTTGGATACAGAGGTGTGAGGGCACAATGGACAGCTCTGAGTGGCCCGTGCCAGCAGATGACGTCAGAGACCCTCTCCTGATAGGTGCTTACCTTTCTCAGTAGCCAATCCTCCTCTGTGGGCTATTTAGGGTCTCTCCTGTGGGCATCTCACCAGATAACGAATGCAAGAGCTCACCAGAGTTCCTCTGCACTTCCCTCTTCGACTTCTGCCAAGGATCGACCACTGACTGCTCCAGGACGCCTGCATAACCGCAACAAAGTAGCAAGAAGACTACCAGCAACATTGTAGCGCCCTATCCTGCCGGCTTTCTTGACTGTTTCCTGGTGGTGCATGCTCTGAGGGCTGTCTGCCTTCCCCGTGCACTGGAAGCCAAGAAGAAATCTCCCGTGGGTCGACGGAATCTTCCCCCTGCTAACGCAGGCACCAAACTTCTGCATCACTGGTCCTCTCGGTCCCCTCTCATCCTGACGAGCGTGGTCCCTGGAACACAGGAGCTGGGTCCAAGTGTCTTCGACAGTCCAGTGGCCCTTCTGTCCAAATTTGGTGGAGGTAAGTCCTTGCCTCCCCACGCCAGACAGTAATCCTGTGTACTGCGTGAACTGCAGCTGCTCGGTCTTCTGTGCACTTTTGCAAGACTTCCTTTGTGCACAGCCTAGCCCAGGTCCCCAGCACTCTGTCCTGCATTGTCCAACTCGCTGAGTTGGACTCCGACGTCTTGGGACCCTCTTTTGTGGCTCTGAGTCGACCATTGTCCTCAGATCTTCTAAGTGCCTGTTCAGGTGCTTCTGCGGGTGCTGCCTGCTTCTGCGTGGGCTCTCTGTGTTGCTGAGCGCCCCCTCTGTCTCCTCCTCCAAGGGGTGACCTCCTGGTCCTTCCTGGGCCCTGGCAGCACCCAAAATCCTCAACCGCAACTCTTGCAGCTAGCAAGGCTTGTTTGTGGTCTTTCTGCATTCTCCAGCACGCCGTGGGACATCTTCTGACCAAAGGAGAAGTTCCTGGCACCTTCTGTTGTTGCAGAATGTTCGGCTTCTTGCACTCGGAGTCAGCCCTTTTGCACCTTCATCTGGAGTTTAGTGGGCTCCTGCCCCCCCTGGACACTTGCGTGACTCTTGGACTTGGTCCCCTTCCTTTACAGGTCCTCAGGTCCAGGAATCCGTCTTCGGTGTTTTGTAGTCAGTTGTTGTCCTTGCAGAATCCCCTATCTCGACTTTAATGTCTTTCTGGGGTAGTAGGGTAACTTTACTCCTACTTTTCAGGGTCTTGGGGTGTTCTTATGATATAGTGCTATATGATATAAGTGGTATAGTAGGAAGATTGCATGTCTCCTAGTTCAGCCTAAGCTGCTCTGCTATAGCTACCTCTATCAGCCTAAGCTGCTAGAACACCTCTAATCTACTAATAAGGGATAACTGGACCTGGCACAAGGTGTAAGTACCACAAGGTACCCACTATAAGCCAGGCCAGCCTCCTAAACCACCTACATGGACAGTCCAACAGAATATTTCCCAAATGGACTTCTGGAATTGCCAAACCTAGAATGACAACGAAATCTGGATAAGTAATTAAGGTCATGGATCCAAGCAGACATAAATTTTTGTGTACGCAACAGCATAATACCATAAATTGAGGGATTTTGTTCTGAAATTTGTAGATCAAAGAGATATGCAGTTTGCCTTGATCAATATGAAAAGTTGAGTAGCAAAAAACAATATATACGTGTGTGTGCATGCTGTTACCACCTGAAAGTATTGAATTGCATTTTTGGTTCCTTTTCTTTTGTATTACAGGTATATGTGGAAGAACTTGCCTGCCGAGCAGAGGAGAAATCGCCCAGAGACCAGACTACCACTGGAAACGCCAGAAATCCACTGATGCTGCTAACGAGGAACTGAAGTTGACCGCCAAGGACGCTGAGGATCAAAAAGTACAGGTCGGTAAACACATGTGAGGCCAAGAACACTAGAACGCCAAGCACTGCACTTTTGTTGATCATGTCTTAATGGCTTCCTGATTCAACATGACCGCATGTTCTCATACTACCACGGTGTCGGGAGTGTCCTTCCTTTGTTTTATGGCCCGAACACAGTGTGCAAGACTCTGCAGCAATCCATCTAGCACTTACCAAACTGCAGGTAAGGCAGGCTTGACAGAAATTAGATTGTTATCTGGACATTTTGGGGGCTTTGGGAGGAGTAGGGGTTAGGAGAGTGTGCGTTATGTGGATTTCTTTGCTTATAGACTTCTTAAGCATTTTTCCTTGGTTTGACCTGATGTCCAAGGGTGGGTGGACTTCTCTTTAGGACTTAACTTTAATCATGGCTGAGCTCCAATTTGCTCCATTTGAATACCTGTGGAAGGTCTCGTTGAAATTCTTGTTCCTGAAAAAAAAAATATTGGTGACTATTGCCTTAGTCGGAAGATTGTGTGGGTTGAGTTCTCTGGTGTTTAGGGCTCCTTATTTCCAGATTGGGTGGTTCTTAGGTTGGGCCCTGAGTTTGTTTCCATGGACGCTTCTGGGTTCCATATGGAGTCAGAGATGATGCTGCCTATTTCTTAACTTAATCCTGTTTCTCCTGTGTTCTTGCATTAATTTTTTGAGTGCAGGGAAGTCTCTAATTATCGTGGTAGGACAGTGCCCTTTTAGCGCTGTTGCAAAGTTGTTGGTATGTTTTTTTCTGAAACCCAAACTGAATTAAAATCAAGATGTAATAATGATATCTGGCAAGTTAAAAGGCTTCAGCAGAGATCGCAGTTGTATTCTTCAAAGCCTCAGGCAATTTTGAGATTTGTTCTTATTTTGACATTTGTTCTTTGCCACACAGTGTGTACTGGAACTGTGGAAGTAAAGTTAACTCCTCCCATGTGAAATGGCAAGCTCAACCTTTCATTGTTTAGATCGAAGAAAGAACTACTGGTGAGAAGAAAGCTCCAGCTGACAAAAGGACAGTTGTTCTAGCAATAAAGATGCTTTTAAATCTTATTTTTATCTTCTCACATTTGCTCTGTGTTCAAAGACAGAGGTCATGTGTCATCTTATGACTTGTACAAAATGGTCTTATTTTGTCCTGGAGATTGATGTTTACTTTTTTTTCTCTGACTACAAAGTTTGAGCATTTTCTAAAGTGAACTGTCAATTGTGCTGGGGCATAGGGAGTGTGAAAGGAAAGGTTGTAGGATTTGAGTTCTGTTTCTATCTCACATTTTGTAAATGAATATATCAGCTGTTAGGGGAGCAAAATCTTTTTCTTAACTGTGAAGTGTGATGAAAACAAATTAGAACACTTTAAATGGTGAGGTGCAAATGGTAAATGTATGCTGAAACCGGAATTCCATACATTATCATGTACACATTACATAATTTTATCAGTAAAACTGCATGTGAGGGGAAATTATGTGGCCATTTCTATGGAAGATGTGCTGTCTGTAAATGATACATCATGCTTTAGTAATATATTTTTTTAAAGTGAAAGCTTTTAAACATGAATTGAGAAACATTCCTACTCCAATTATAATGCTATTAATGAACTAAGAAGCAAGGTAGGGGTCACGTGTACCGTCTACATGGGGTAGATTCTTATTATACAAGGAGAAAATATGTAATCTATTAAATCAAACAAGAGCTTTTTGTACAGCAGACATGTTGAACACACATATTTAAAAGTGTTTTCATGTGTGATAATGTGTGACTGTGAAATAAAATAGGATCATACAATTTGAGACCAATTTATGGAACAAGGACATTACTGTTGGGTTAAGTAGATGATTCAACTCAGTAGACCTGCACGTTTGGTAACATTTTTGAGAATGTTTGAGGCCTGAAGTTATTATTTTAATGTTAGGCATGTTTCATTATTTCTTTCCTTTTCTTTTAGTATTTCTTTTTATTTTTATTTTAGGTCATTGCTAATTATGTCTTGGCAGGTTGGCAGGTTTAACTGGTAAGAAATTGAGAAATATTTTAAATATTTACTTTTTTAATTGATTGTACATTTTAGATATTTTTTTTATTTGTTGATTAGATAGTTCATTATATATTTTATTTGTTATTTAAAAGCTAATTTTGTTAATTGCTTAATTGGATGATTGTGCTTTCTTGTTTAATTATTTTCTTGTTTTATTATTTTTTAACCCCTTGGGTGCCATTACAGGTAACCATTATGTCCTGGACCTGACCCACGGGAGGAGCCTATTTTTATCAGGCCCATCTGCCTCCAAAGGGGGCAGAAACCATTTAGGCACCAGGGATTGTTTTGTGTGTGTGTTTTGTCTTTGGGGGGGGGGCAGCCCCTTGGGCAAGGGTCGTTCCCCATGGGGGCATATTACTGTTGGTCATTTCTGCTCCCCTTGGGGGCAGATCAGACTATTTATATTAGGCTCATCTGCCCCAAAAGGGGTCAGAAACCACTTAGGGACCAGGAAATATTGTGTGTATGTTTTGTTTGGTGGGGGCAGCCCCTTGGGCAAGGGTCACTACCCTTTGGGGGGGTATTCATTTTGGCCATTTCTGCCCCCATGGGGGCAGATCGGTCTATTTTTGTAAGGCCCATCTGCCCCCAAAGGGGGCAGGGGGAGGGCAGAAAGCCCACTAGACACCAGGGAATTATTTTAAAAAAACAGAGACTGTGGATATGACCATAACTCCCAATATCGTCCCACTTAGAATGGTGAGCGGCTGCACGTTTTGGACTTTGGTTCGCTGCCACCTAGAAAAACCTACCAGACCTAGACACAGCTGAAAGCTAAACACCTGGGTGAGTTCAGAGTGGTGTGCTTCACATGCACCCCACACCATTTTCTTACCCACAATGCCTTACAAACCTCCAACTTTGCTGTTGCTTGTAATCACATTTTCCCTACATTTTTGTGATGGAACCTTCTGGAATCTGCAGGAATCCACAAAATTCCTACCACCCAGCATTGTCACATCTATACCAATAACAATTATGCCCCACTTGTCAGCCTAAAAACCTTTTGTTTTTCATACTGCCCTTTTGGACCTGCTTTGGTCCCCTCTCAGTTTCAACATGTATCTGGCCCTTCCCTGTCACATGCCCCTGACCCACCTACATAAGTGAGGTATCATTTTTATCAAGAGACCGAGGGGAATGCCAGGAGGTAGGACATTTGTGCTGGTACGGTGATCCCACACAGAAATGTGAGGAAAATTTGATTTTTTTTTAGCTAAATGTGAGGATTGCAGGGGATTCTGGGTACGAAAAACACTGGGGGATCCATGCAAGTTACACATCCCTGGACTCCTTCGGTTGTCTAGTTTTCAGAAATGTCTGGGTTTGATAGGTTTTCCTAGATGGCTGCCGAGCCCAGGACCAAAAAGGCAGGTGCCCCCTTGCAAAAATAGGTAGTTTGTAATAGATAATTTTGATGTGTCCATGTTGTGTTTTGGACCCTTCCCTGTTGCAGGCACTAGGCCTACCCACACAAATGAGGTACCATTTTTATCGGGAGATGTGGGGGAATTGTGGTTGGAAGGAAGTTTGTGGCTCCTCTCAGATTCCAGAACTTTGCAGCACCGAAATGTGAGTAAAAAGTGTTTTTTTAGCCAAATCCTGAGGTTTGCAAAGGATTCTGGGTAATAGAACCCAGTGAGAGGCCCACAAGCCACCCCATCCTGGATTCCCTTAGGTGTGTATTTTCCAAAAATGTGTAGGTTTGCTAGGTTTCCCCAGGTGCCGGCAGAGCGAAGCACTTTGCAAAAAACACTTCCATTTTCATTGGAAAAATGTGATGTGCCACATTGTGTTTTGGGGCATTTCCTGTTGTGAGCACTAGGCCTACCCACACAAGTGAGGTACCAATTTAATCAGGAGACTTGGGGGAGTGCTGGTTGGAAGGACGTTTGTAACTCCCCTCAGATTCCAGAACTGTGCAGCACCAAAATGTGAGGAAAAAGTGTTTATTGGCCCAATTGTGAAGTTTGCAAAGGAGTCTGAGTGACAAAACCCAGTGAGAGCCCCACAGGTCACCCCATCTTGGATTCCCCTAGGTGTCTAGTTTAAAAAAATGTATAGGTTTGCGCGGTTTCCCGATGTGCCGGTTGAGCTAGAGCCCAAAAACCAGAGCTAGGCACTTTGTAAAAACACGTCCGTTTTCATTGGAAAAATGTGATGTGTCCACGTTATGCTTTGAGGCATTTCGTGTCGCGGGCACAAGGCCTACCCACACAAATGAGGTACCATTTTTATTGGGAGTCTTGAGGGAATGCTGGGTGGAAGGAAGTTTGTGGCTCCCCTCAGATTCCAGAACTTTGCAGCATCGAAATGGGAGGAAAAAGTGTTTTTTTAACCACATTTTGAGGTTTGCAAAGGATTCTGGGTGACAGAACCCAGTGAAAGCCCCACAAGTCACCCCATCCTGAATTCTTCTAGGTGGTTTGCGGTTTGCAAAGGATTCTGGGTAATAGAACCCATTGAAAGCCCCACAAGTCACCCCATCCTGAATTCTCCTAGGTGTCTAGTTTTCAAAAATGTACAGGTTAGGTAGGTTTCCCTCAGTTCCCGCTGAGCTGCAGCCCAAATCCACAGCTAGGCACTTTGCAAAAACCCCATCAGTTTTCAGTGGAAAAAATGTGATGTGTTCCTGTTGCATTTTGGGGTGTTTCCTGTCACGGGCGCTAGGCATACCCACACAAGTGCGGTACCATTTTTATTGGGAGACTTGGGGGAACATAGAATAATTAGAACAAGTGTAATTGCCAAATGTCTTTCTCTACATTTTTGCCTTTCAAATGTATGACAGTGTGTACGAAAGAAGTAATTTTGAGAAATGTTCTGTAATTCACATGCTAGTATGGGGACCCCAGAATTCAGAGATGTGCAAATAACCACTGCATCCAAACTCCCTGATACCTATTTTTCACTTTTTACATTTTACCAAATGAATTGCCGTCTACCTGGTATACAATGAAAACACATTGCAAGGTGCAGCTCATTTATTGGCTCTGGGTACCTTCGGTTCTGGATGAACCTACAAGCCCTATATATCCTCTCAACCAGAAGGGTCCAGCAGGCGTAACAGTATATTGCTTTCAAAATACTGCCATAGCTGGAAAATGTTACAGAACAAAACATAGACAGAAATAGCTGTTTTTTTCAACTCTATTTCAATATTTTTTTATTTCAACTGTTACTTTCTATAGGAAAAACCTTGAAGGATCTATACAAATGACCCCTTGCTGAATTCAGAATTTTGTCTACATTCCAGAAATGTTTAGCTGTGCAAGAGCCACAATTGGTTTCACACCCATTTCTGTCACTAACTGGAAGGAGGCTGAAAGCACACAAAATAGTAAAAATGGGGTATGTCCCAGTAAAATGACAAAAATGTGTTGAAAAGTTTGGTTTTCTGATTCAAGTCTGCCTGTTCCTGAAAGCCGGAAAGATGGTGATTTTAGCACCGCAAACCCTTTGTTGTTGCCATTTGCAGGGGAAAAAAACACAATTTTCCCCCCCAAAAATAATTTTAGCTGTATTTTGGCTAATTTATTGGTCTCCTCCAGGGAAACCCACAAACTCTGGACTCCTTTAGAATTCCCAGAATGTTGAAAAAAGAGGACGCAGAATTGGCGTGGATAGCTTATATGTAAAAAAAGGTATGAGGGCCTATAAGACCTGACAACCTTAGGGTGGTCACCCCTAACTTTTTGCCTGCCTCCCTCCACTTTTTAGATACTGTTTTTGCTGGTTTTAGGACTCTGCACACTTTACCACCGCTAACCAGTGCTAAAGTGCATATGCTCTCTCTCTTTAAACATGATAACACTGGATCATACCCAATTGGATTATTTAATGTACGTATAAGTCCCTAGTAATGTGCACTATATGTGCCCAGGGCCTGCAGATTAAATGCTACTAGTGGGCCTGCAGCACTGATTGTGCCACCCACTTAAGTAGCTCCTTAACTTTGTCTCAGGCCTGCCATTACAAGGCTTGTGTGTGCAGTTTCACTGCCAATTCGACTTGGCATTTAAAAGTACTTGCAAAGCCTAACACTGCCCTTTTTCTACATATACGTCACCCTTAAGGTATGCCCTAGGTAACCCATAGGGCAGGGTTCTGTGTAGGCAAAAGACAGGACATGTACCTGTGTAGTTTACATGTCCTGGTAGTGTAAAACTCCTAAATTAGTTTTTACACTGCTGTGAGGCCTGCTCCCTTCATAGGCTAACGTTGGGGCCACCCTCATGTACTGTTTGATTGTTAGCTGCTCATCTGAAAGCAGTAGGAAGGTCATATTTAGTATGGCCAGAATGGTGATTCAAAATCCTGCTGACAGGTGAAGTTGTATTTAATATTACTATTTTAGAAATGGTACTTTTAGAAAGTGAGCATTTCTCTGCACTTAAACCCTTCTGTGCCTTACAATCCACGTCTGGCTGGGCTCAGTTGACAGCTCCATTGTGCATTCACTCAGACACACCTCAAACACAGGATACTCAGCCTCACTTGCATACATCTGCATTTTGAATTGGCCTTCCTGGGCTGAGAGGGTGGAGGGCCTGATACTTACATGTCAAATGACGGTAGCCTGCCCTTACACAAAGGACTGCCACACCCCCTACTGGGTCCCTGGTAGACAGGATTGAACTGAAAGGGGACCTTGCGCTCTTCTAAGCCACTCTTTGAAGCCCCCCCCACTTCAAAGGCACATTTGGGTATTTAAACAGGGCCTCTGCCCCTACCAACTCAGATACTTTCTAGAGAAGAGAACCTGAACCAGAACCTGCATCCTGCCAAGAAGAACTTCCTGGCTCCCAAAGGACTCACCTGACTGCTTTCTGTGAAGGACTGCTGCCTTGCTGTTGCCCTGCTGCCTTGCTGCTCTCTGGCTGTGGTGAGAAGTGCTCTCCAAGGGCTTGGATAGAGCTTGCCTCCTGTTCCCTGAATTCTCAGGACCAAAAAGACTTTGGGGGTCATTCTGACCCTGGCGGTAAAAGGCACTTACCGCCGGTCAGAAGACCGCCATCATACCGCCGCGGCCGCGGTAAACCGCCACGGTCATTCTGACCCACAACTGCCAAACCGCCAAAAACTCGACATCCACTGAAGCCCGCCTCATCAGCGGTCAGCGATAAACTGGAGATGACCAAACCTCCACCGTCATGCCAACACAAACACGCCCATTCCATTACGACCCATGAATCCACGCGGCGGTCTTTCAACCGCGGTATTCCATTGGCGGTACACACCGCCGCGCTCAAAATAGACACACCTTTACAAAAAACAGCCACATTGGACAATTCGAAATACACACACCTGATACACATACAAACACCACTCCCACACACCCATCACCATATAAAACACACACCCACATCACCCACAAACCCCCACAAAGCGAAATTCTGAGACAAGGCGCAATACACAGAGAGAGAGCACAGGGAACGTAAACCACAACACACACAGGAACCCAACATCATCACCCACACCACATCTACGCACAAAACACCACACACCACTACACTCATCACCACAAACACCACCCCACACCTCATCCACACCACCCATGGCACCCCAAAGACACCCCAGGTTCACGGACCAAGAACTCAGGGTCATGGTGGAGGAAATAATCAGGGTAGAGCCCCAGCTCTTCGGCACACAGGTGCAGCACACCACAATAGCCAGGAAGGCGGAGCTATGGCAAAGGATCGTCGACAGGGTCAACGCTGTGGGACAGCATCCCAGAAATCGGGAAGACATTCCGAAAGCGCTGGAACGACCTACGGGGGAAGGTGCGGTCGATGGTGTCAAGATACAACATCGCTGTGCAGAAGACTGGCGGCGGACCCCCACCCACTCCACCCGAATTCACAGCATGGGAGCAAGAGGTCTTGAACATCCTGCATCCTGAGGGCCTCGCTGGAGTAGGCAGAGGAATGGACTCTGGTAAGTCTAATCTCAACTACTTCACCCCCCCCCCAACCACCAGCATGCCAACCCACACCCCCACCCTCACTCCTAACCCTCCAGCACACATACTCCCTGTTAATGTCTCACCAGCACAACCCACCCAACCCAACCCAAACCCCTGAATGCCAACACAAACCATGGACACCCATCACCTAAGCATGACCACTGCACATACCCATCCCCCCCCACAAACCACCCTCACAACTCCTCCCACATGGGACTGCCAGCACTGGGGGACAAGGGCACCCACAAATCGCACGCCACGACACACACAAAATCAATAACCATATTCTTTTACCCCTGCAGGGCCCGAACGCCAACACACCGGCCAGGAGGGTCCAGATTTGTCCATCCCACCCCCAGAACAGGCCCCCAGTGATGACAGCAGCTCTGTCGACCTAGAACCTGATGACCAGCACGGACCATCGGGGACCTCTGGACAGTCGGTTACCCTCAGTCAGCCCCAGGCCACAGCAGACCTACCCCCCTCAGGAAACACCAGCACAGCACCCACCCAGCGGGCCCACGCTTCTGTCTCCAGGACAGGTCAAGCAGCGGTGTGTCTGCCAGTACAGGGCATCCAGGGTAACCCACAACCCCAACAACAACAGGGACCTGGGGGCACTGGTAGTGGGCACACCGTCCAGGGGACAGAGGCCCAGGAACAAAGAGGAACTGGGAGGGCTGCTGTGCGACAGAGGGAGGACAGGCCTAGGGAACCCACTGTCCAAGAGGCCCTCACCACCATCATGGGAGCGTACCACCACACCCAAGAGACGATGGCGACGGTCCTGGCCAGGTTCCAGGAGATCCAGGCCATGCAGGAGGGCCAGTACATGGGGTTCCGGGAAGAACTGCGCACCATCAGTTCCGCAATGGGTACAATCGTGGTGGCACTCAACCAGATTGTCACCACATTGCGGGACCATGTGGCCCCCCAAAGGGCCCCTGCCACTAGCATGGAGGAAGAACAGCCCACCACCTCCGCCGGCGCTAGTGGTCAGGAGGCCCCGACACAACAGCAACGGCCCTAACGGACCCCACCCCCTGCAGAACAAGAACCACCCCGCAAGAAAGGCCTGAGATCGAGGAAGAAGACAGAGTAGGATGTCAAGACCCCCACCATGCACGGAAACCCCCGGATGTCATCCCACTGTCCCACTTGTTTGCCCTGTCCAACCTTGAACTGCCCCTGCTCCACCTTCCACAGGCATATGGACAATGGACCTGTAGGAACGACAGTCTGGACACTGCCATGGACATGCCTCCACCATCACCCTGTTTGAACTATACACCTATTTTAAAACTTCAATAAACACAATTATTGCACATTAACCAACTGGATTCTGCTATCTATTTATTTATACCAAATGTATTCGATATAACCAACAAAACATTTCTAGTTACATTGTGATGACAACATACCAGTGTCACACAGCGGTAGTCCATGGGGAAAAAAACCAGAGGGCACTCCGTGGGGATCAGATCACTGAAATAGGAAGTGATATGCACAACTAAGTTACCATACATTGGGGTGAAAGGTCAGACAGTAGAGAGCCACTACAGTTACAGATATAATACAATGCTGGAGTAGATTATTACCTGTGTGTCACTGGAAATACTGCAGTATCACTCTGTCCCTGTTGTCTGTGTCGTCCTCTTCGTCTTCCTCCTCTTCACTCTCTGCAGGCTCCACAGCGGCCACAACACCACCATCTGGACCATCCTCCTGCAGGAAAGGCACCTGGCGTCGCAAAGCCAGGTTGTGAAGCATGCAGCAGGCCACAATGATATGACACACCTTCCGTGGTGAGTACATTAGGGATCCACCAGTCATATGCAGGCACCTAAACCTGGCCTTCAGGAGGCCGAAGGTCCGTTCAATCACCCTCCTAATCCGCCCATGGGCCTCATTGTACCGTTCCTCTGCCCTGGTCCTGGGATTCCTCACTGGTGTCAATAGCCAAGGCAGGTTTGGGTAACCAGAGTCACCAATTAGCCACACACGGTGTCTCTGTCGCTGTTCCATCACATAAGGGATGCTGCTATTTCGCATGATGTACGCGTCATGCACTGACCCTGGGAACTTGGCATTTAAATGGGAGATGTACTGGTCAGCCAAACAGACCACCTGGACATTCATCGAATGATAATTTTTACGGTTCCTGTACACCTGCTCATCGTCTTTTGGGGGAACCAAAGCCACATGGGTACCATCAATGGCACCAATGATATTGGGAATGTGTCCAAGGGCATAGAAATCACCCTTCACTGTAGGCAAGTCACCCACCTCAGGGAAAATGATGTAGCTCCGCATGTATTTCATCAGGGCAGACAACACTCTGGACAACACCTTTGAAAACATAGGCTGAGACATCCCAGATGAAATGGCCACGGTAGTTTGAAATGATCCACTTGCCATAAAATGCAGTACTGACAGCACCTGCACTAGAGGCGGAATCCCTGTGGGTTGCCGGATGGGTGACATCAGGTCTGGCTCCAGCTGGGCACACAGTTCCTGTATAGTGGCACGGTTGAGTCTGTAGGTGAGTATGACGTGTCTTTCTTCCATTGTCGACAGGTCCACCAGCGGTCTGTACACGGGAAGATTCCTCCGTCTCCTCGCAAGTCCCAGCGGACGATGCCTAGGAAGGACAACATGGAGCACAGAGTCAAGCAACCCACAGGTAAGTGCCCACAGCATGCCCAGTACACGAATCTCTCGGGATTGAATGGCTAGTATGATTGTCGGTGCAAGGCCTAGCCATGTGTGACGCAGTAGGAATGAAGCCATGTGGGCCCTTGAAATGGCGGCTGCCTGACCTGTGAAGTGTGACAATGTGAAGTGAGGTCATTGCGCAAGCGTGGCACACCGTGGCGGTAGGCGGTCGCAGTCCGCGGCGCAAAGCCGCATTGGACAACATTGAACCCTATGGGTTTCAGGAGCCAATGGCGGTGAGCGCCGGCGGTCGCGGTACGCACCGCCGCGGCACGCACCGCCGCGGCCGTAACCGCCATTTTCTCTCTGCTTGATCACACGAGACCTGAGCATCCACAGGAGAGGACCTATACTGCAAGTGCTGCTGTGACCTCGGTCTGGAAGTGACAATGGCTGCTGCGACTGGGGAAAGGGCCCCCGCCTTCAGTTCCGAGGAGTTGGAGAAGCTCGTGGACGGGGTCCTCCCCCAGTATGCGCTACTCTACGGGCCTCCAGACCAACAGGTGAGTACACGGGGGCAATGCATAGTGCCCAATGCCTGGGCTGAGTGGGGAGGATGTACGATGGAGGGGAGGGCAGCGAATGACGAATGCATGGCACGACAGATGAGAGCATGTGCCACATGGCAAGGTTGGGGAGGGGGGGCCACTCACATCGAGCATGCAGAAAAGTGATGATGTTTCTCTTCCCCCCGTACATGTCACATAGGTCAGCGCCCATCAGAAGATTGACATGTGGCGTGCCATCGCCAAGGACGTCCGGGCCCTGGGGGTCCACACCAGAAGGGGCACCCACTGCCGCAAGAGGTGGGAGGACATCCGCCGCGGGAGCAGGAAGACCGCGGAGGCTCTGCTGGGGATGGCCTCCCAACCTAGGAGGGGTGCCAGTCGTACCTTGACCCCCCTGATGTCCCGGATCCTGGCGGTGGCCTACCCCGATTTAGATGGGCGCTTGAGGACATCACAGCAGACACAAGGGGGTGAGTACCAGCACATTCAGCTATTTTGCGCGCAGTGGAGGTGCCTGGGTGGGGGAGGAGGGCTGTGGGTATCCCTAGGCCAAGGCGATTTCTGTAGGATAGGCCCGTCCGTGAAGTATGGTCCTGTGCCCCGCCCCCCACCTCTGTAGGGTGCCTAGTAACGCGATTCATGGACCAGTG
The DNA here is from genome assembly GCF_031143425.1 of Pleurodeles waltl. Lineage (NCBI taxonomy): Eukaryota > Metazoa > Chordata > Amphibia > Caudata > Salamandridae > Pleurodeles > Pleurodeles waltl. The sequence continues at coordinate 572,162,492 of NC_090442.1, forward strand.
TATACTGTGTGGGCAGTTGTCGCCCATAGGATTGTAGGGCATGTCCCATTGAATGAGTAGTGTACCCCAAGTGCGCAGCGTAGTGCAGGGGGCTTCTGTGTCTGTCCTCTCCGCCAACGGTGTCCCCAATGCATGCACTCAACTTGTCTTTATGTTTTCCACCACCCCCCCATTTTCTTTGTTTTTCTGTGAATGTGTGCATTAGCATCATCAGGCGGAGGAGAAGTGGCATCGGCGCAAGAGGGAGCTGCATCTCACATGGCCCCGGAGGGCCATGCAACGGACTCCGACATGACCAGTGAGACGGAGGGTGAGGGGGGCTCCACCACGGGGACCCGTGGAGACGGCAGCGACACCGACACGTCCTCGGAAGGGAGCTCCCTTGCGGTGGCGGCAACATCCGTGCCCACCGATCCTACAGGTACAGCCGCCACCCAGCGCGCCAGCTCCGCCCTCCCAGCAGCCCCTCGGCCTTCGGCCCCAGGCACCTCAGGCCCTGCCCCAGTCACCCCTGCTGCCCTCAGTGAGGAGGTCATTGACCTCCTGAGGACCATCATTGTTGGGCAGTCTACCCTTTTGAATGCCATCCAGGGTGTGGAGAGGGAGGTGCATCAAAGCAATGCATACCTGGAGGGCCTTCATTCGGGTCAGACTGCCCATCAACGATCGTTCAACGCTCTGACCTCAGCACTGACGGCAGCGATTGTCCCTGTCTCCAGCCTCCCTCTTCTGACTCCCTCCACCCAGTCCCACTCCCCTGTTCCTCTGCCTATCCCATCCACACCTACAGACCAGCCTGCACACACCTCAACACCCAAGGGCAGGTCATCCAGACATAAGCACCACAGGACACACAAGCATTCACCCAAGCAACATCCAGATGCAGACATGCCAACAGCCACTACCTCCTCTGTGTCCCCCACCTCCTCGTCTCCCTCCTCCCTTCCTGTGACGTCTCCACACACACCTGCAAGCACACCACCATCAGCCATTGCACCCATCACCAGCACACCCTCCACACCAGTCCACACACGTGCAGTCACCACCCCCACTGCCATGTACACGTCCCCTGTGTCCTCTCCCAGTGTGTCTGTCACCCCCGCTTCCCAACCACACAAACGCAGGCAGGCACCCAAACAACAGCCATCCACCTCACGTCAGCCTCCTGCCCAAGCACCTGCACCCAAAGACAGCACACTTGACTCTCCTACAACCACATCCTCTTCCTCCACTCCCATACCCACTCCAGCCACCCTTCCCATGGCTCCAAAGACATTTTTTCTCTCTAAAGTGGACCTCTTTTCCTCACCTGACCCACCCCCTCCATCCCATAAGAGTTCCACAAACACCTCAGCCACCACCAGCCCAGCAACTCCAAAGAACGTCGTGCCTGGTTTTTGGAGTCCGCCCTTTCCTTGGGCTGGGACATCGTCCAGCAGCAAAGGCACAGCCAGCCCCCCCCCCTGGGAAGAGGACCAAAAAACTGAAGGGCAGGCGCGACAGGCCTGATATGCCTGCCCCCAAGGAGGGTAGCCTTGCACCGTCACCTGCCACATCGGGTAAGGGAGCCAAGGGCCACGGACAGTCTGCCAAGGAGGGCAAGGGCAGCAAGGAGCAAAAGGCAGGGAGCAGCCGACCTGGCCATGAGGGCCCCACCAGCCCCATTCCGGGGGTATCGAAGGAGAGCCAGGGCCCCAGGACTCCATCACAGGAGGGTCCCGCAACGGAAAGTTCCGATGCAGAGTGAGCGGCAAGTATTGGCCAGGTGTGGTTCACTGGAAACACAAGACAGGCACCGCTGAACAGGGCCCCGCCGTGAGGAGCACCGCTGAACAGGGCCCCGCTGTGAGAAGCACCGCTGAACAGGGCCCCGCCGTGACCAGAACCGCTGAACAGGGCCCTTCCTGTCAAGCACCGCTCCGCTGGGCCCTTCCTGTCAAGCACCGCTCCGCTGGGCCCTTCATCTCAAGCACCGCTCCGCTGGGCCCTTCATCTCAAGCACCGCTGGGCCCTTCCTGTCAAGCACCGCTCCGCTGGGCCCTTCATCTCAAGCACCGCTCCGCTGGGCCCTTCATCTCAAGCACCGCTCCGCTGGGCCCTTCCTGTCAAGCACCGCTCCGCTGGGCCCTTCCTGTCAAGCACCGCTCCGCTGGGCCCTTCCTGTCAAGCACCACTCCGCTGGGCCCTTCCTGTCAAGCACCGCTCCGCTGGGCCCTTCCTGTCAAGCACCGCTCTGCTGGGCCCTTCATCTCAAGCACCGCTCCGCTGGGCCCTTCCTGTCAAGCACCGCTCCTCTGGGCCCTTCATCTCAAGCACCGCTCCGCTGGGCCCTTCATCTCAAGCACCGCTCCGCTGGGCCCTTCCTGTCAAGCACCGCTCCGCTGGGCCCTTCATCTCAAGCACCGCTCCGCTGGGCCCTTCCTGTCAAGCACCGCTCCGCTGGGCCCTTCATCTCAAGCACCGCTCCGCTGGGCCCTTCATCTCAAGCACCGCTCCGCTGGGCCCTTCCTGTCAAGCACCGCTCCGCTGGGCCCTTCCTGTCAAGCACCGCTCCGCTGGGCCCTTCCTGTCAAGCACCGCTCCGCTGGGCCCTTCATCTTTAGCACCGCTCCGCTGGGCCCTTCATCTCAAGCACCGCTCCGCTGGGCCCTTCCTGTCAAGCACCGCTGGCCCATTGGCAGTCCCGGTTCTGTGTCGGGCAGGCCTTCACGACGCACTCTGCCCACCATGCCTCCTCCATGACCAGTGGTCTCTGTAACCCACCTGATGGACTGTGGCTTTGCACTCCCCAGGATGTAACAGTGGGCAATCCACCCACTGTAGAGACTTGTGAGACTGTGGCTTTGCACTCCCCAGGATGGCACAGTGGGCAACCCACCCACTGTAGAGACTTGTGAGACTGTGGCTTTGCACTCCCCAGGATGGCACAGTGGGCAACCCACCCACTGTAGAGACTTGTGAGACTGTGGCTTTGCACTCCCCAGGATGGCACAGTGGGCAACCCACCCACTGTAGAGACTTGTGAGACTGTGGCTTTGCACTCCCCAGGATGGCACAGTGGGCAACCCACCCACTGTAGAGACTTGTGAGACTGTGGCTTTGCACTCCCCAGGATGGCACAGTGGGCAATCCACCCACTGTAGAGACTTGTGAGACTGTGGCTTTGCACTCCCCAGGATGGCACAGTGGGCATGGAGGCTCTTCGTGGATCTGGCGTCGTGGACTCATGTGGCAGAGGTGCCCCCCGTTCCCTTCCCCCTGAGGTGCCTGTCTTTTTATTTTAGTGATGCCCCAGCAGTGTTCTCTCCAATGGACTGGATCTCGTGTGTGGGCTTTGCCCATGTGTTGCTGCACATTGGCCCACGGACCTTTGGACTTTGATTGACTGGGCCGGACTTTTGCTGCTTGTATGGATAGAGTTCTAGATGTGTATTCATTCTTCATATATTGCTAAGGTCGCTATACTTTATTGTTGCAATTATATGGTTCTACTTTTACATTCATTGGCTTTTGTCTTTGTTTTTTGGGGGGGTTGGGGGTGTCACTCTGACTTTTTTATCTGCATAGGTGTGTAGGTATTTCGGTGGGGGTGAGGGTGGGGGTGGGTGTGTGGCGTATGTGTGTGCCCGTAACCTTTCCTCCTCCCCCCTCCTCTGTGTCGTAGGTTCAGTACTCACCGTTGTCGTCTGCGGCGAGGTTCGTGATCCTGGAAGAAGAGCAGGAAGGCAATGGCTGGGAGGATGTGGAGTTCGGGTTCCATGCTGTTCCGATTCCGCGTGGAGTGTGTCGAGGTAAGCGTTTTCCATTGGAGATGTCTGTTTCTGCCGTGTTTTTATCGGCGGGGCTCCCGCCCCGGAAAAGGTGGCGGATTGGTGGGTCGTGATAGGGTGGGCGGTACATTGTCTGCCGCCTGCTTGTTGGCGGTGACCGCCGCGCTGTTTGTTTGTACCGCCGTGGCGGTCGGAGTGTTAAAGCGGCGGCCTGTGTTGGCGGTTCCCGCCAGGGTCAGAATTCATATTTTTAGGCCGCCAGCCTGTTGGCGGGTTGGCCGCCGCTTTAACACTGACCGCCAGGGTCAGAATGACCCCCTTCATCTCTGCAAGAAGGGCTCAGTGTGTGGCACAAATAGACGCACAGCCTGCCAGAAACGACGCACAGCCTGCATTGCGGTAAAAATACACTGCACGCCAAACCGGAACGACACAGCCCGACTTCGCAACGAGGAGATCGCCGAAGTGCCAGCGTAGCAACTGGAAATTCGACGCACAGCCGAGCTGGAACGTCGCAGCCCGACTTCCAGAGAGGAATCGAGGCAGAGCCTACTGTGCGGTATAAATTTCCACGCAACGCCCACCGGATCGACGCTGCCCCTGTGACTTCGCCCTGTCAGCACCGGAAATCAACGCATCGACCCCGGGGCATCTGAAAACCCCGCAACCCGAAGAAGATCCACGACCGAGCACCGGAAATCGACGCAAAGCCGTCCCTGCGTGAAAACTGAACAACGCATCGCTGTGTGCGGCCCGAGAAATTGATGCACACCTCCCTATTTTCCACACATCTCCTCCTATGCGGTTCTTTGCGGATATTTTGAATGCAAACAAGGTACTTTGTGCTTGAAAGAGACATTTATTGCTTTTAAAAGACTAAAGACACTGTTATCATTTTTACAGTGATATCTCAACATATACTTATTGCATCTTAATTGTTTTTGACCTGTATTTTACCAGATAAATATTATACATTTTTCTAAACACTGTGTGGTGTATTTTTGTGGTGCTATACTGGGTTATTGCATGATTTATTGCACAAATACTTTACACATTGCCTTATAAGTTAAGCCTGACTGCTCAGTGCCGAGCTACCAGAGGGTGGGCACAGGACAATTTGGATTGTGTGTGACTTACCCTGACTAGAGTGAGGGTCCTTGCTTGGACAGGGGGTAACTGCCAACCAGAGACCCCATTTCTAAAAGGGCCTAAGCGCAAACTACTCAAATAGCCAAAAAAAGGCATGGCGCAGGAGGGGGAAAAGGCCTGGCAGCGAAGGGGTTAAATAATGTATATTGTCATTGTTTTTATTTTATTTTATTTAATGTGTTTGTTGTTGGCAATTTAGGGTAATTGGGTGGGAAGTATTTAGAATCTATTTTTAATTGTTAGTTTATTTAATTTTAAAATATTATTTGAGGTCTAATTGTATTTCCTGTTTGTAGTTTTTTAAAATAATTTATATAAGTTTTATATGGTAATTTTAGAAATGTGTTTATATTAATATATTTTCTTATTTTTTTATTTACATATAAGTATGTCATTTATTTTGTAGTAATTTAGGATAGTGAAAATTCAGACTGAGCTTTATAAAGTTCAGTATTTTCCCTACTGTTAGTTATGATGGTGTGACGATAGCAATGTTCACCTCTACAACATCCTACACTTCTCTACTGTTGCTTACAGTAGGGTGGAGATAGTGGTGCTCACCGCTACAAAATCCTATACTTTCTCTTACGTTGCTTATGTCAGAGTAGGAATAGTAATTCTAGCCCCTCTAAAGTCCATTATTTTTCTTACTGTTGTTCAGGTCGAAGAAGAAATAGTAAATCTGTCTTCTACAGAGTATAACACTGTCCATAGTGTTGTTCAGGTTAGAATGGAGATAATAAAGTTGACCCCTCTAAAGTTGAACACTTCCCCTAATGTTGTTTATGTTGTAGTGGGAAAACACTTTTCCTGCTGTAACTCAGGTTGGAGAGGGAATACTAAATATGACCCCTCCAAAGGGTCCAACACTTTAATTACTGTTGTTTATGTTGGAGTGGGAACAGTAAGTCTGACGCCCTACAAAGTTCAGCACATTCCTTACTGTTGCTCAGGTAAGAGTGGGAATAGTAAATTGGACTTGCTTCAACATCCCACACTTTCTATATTGTTGCTTACATTGGAGTGAGAATAGTAAATCTAACCCCTGCAAAGTCCTGCACTTTCTTTACTGTTGGTTACGTTGGGGTGGGAACCACCCCTAGTCCAGCACTTTGTATACTGTTGCACAGTTTTGAGTGGGAATAGTAATCTAGACCCCTCCAGAGCCCAACACCTTCCGTACATTGGCTTATGTTGGAGAGTGAATAGTAAATCTAACCCTTCAAAAGTTCAACACCTTCCCTACTGTTTCTTACATTGGAGGGGAAGTAGTTAGTCTAACCCCTCCGAAGTCCAACACTTTCCCTACTGTTGTTCAGGTTGTAGTGGGAGTAGGGAATTTTATCCCTTCCAAGTCTATTTTCTTTTTTGATTTTTAAAGTTTTAATATTTTTTTTAATGTCCTCACTTGCAACAGCCAGCAGTTTCCCAAAGGAGGGGTCGCTAGAACTGCAATTACTCTACCTATGCACCTCAGCCTGAGCGTGACCTTATTCATCTTCAATTAACTGTTCAAATTGGCCCTGTTTTTTCCATTTGTTGGTACCTAGATCTTAATTGTCGCACACATCTCAGATTATCATCAGCCCTCCACAGATAATGTTCCAGTCTTCTCGTCAGATCTCCAATGGTGTCCACATCTCCTTTATTGTTGTAGATCAATTGAAGTCAAGCTTACTGACCCGCCAAGCCTATAGTGCTGACTCAGTAAAGCCAGGGGGACTAGGAGGACACCCATTTCATGTAAAGCTCCGTTCTTGCTAACAAGACAAGAACAAATATAAATAAACATTGTCTCTTGGGCAAATTGATGATAGCCCCTAAGATACCAAAAATCACCAGTGCCAGGCTTACCTCTATTTTTCTACCCAATATCTCAGATAGAGCCTTACCCACTTCTCACTAGAACAGCTAAATAGAGGCACACTGCATAAACATATGTACGTCATCAGCCATCTCTGCACCACATTTGAGGCAGGACTTCACAGCTTCATTTCCCAAGCGTGATAGCTTCATTGGAGTTCATTAGACTCTAGAAAAATGTAAACATTTATTTTTTCCCAAGAGATGTAGTATTACTGATTCATGTAAAGTAGATATAGATATTTGTCAAAAATGATTTAAATCCAATGTTGGCAGGTCTCTCTTGCAAATCTCCTCTGGAGAGGTGAAGACTCAGTCTCACCTATCATCCAGTACATCTCGCCACCTCTTTCTTTATAGGGGAGCTCCCTTGTAGTTGTTCTTCCCACTCATTCAACCCCCAACCCTCTTGGCACAACTCATGCAGCCAGAGGGTCAATTGCTAGCACCTGAATCTAGATAGTCTTTCACCTATGATCCTAGGTATATCTTCCCAGGATATCACGCTGCCCTCCTCAATGATCTGTCCCAATGTATTTAGCTCTGCTTGTTTCAGTAGCCTTGCTAGGCTATCTAGCAGACATTCCAGAGTTCCTGATGAATTCCAGGTAGAGGCAAATTCACTAAAGTAAGGTATCCCTAAACACTGCCTAATCTGCACCCAGAGCCTACAAGCAGCATTCAGGATCTTCAACCTAACCTGGTTAAAAAATCTGGGTTTTCTAAACTTGTATAATAAGTGCTTGCCCCCATGGCAGATCGTCCAGCATGACTTAAAACATGGGAATTGGGGCTTGACTGCAAATAATCCTTTCCACTTAACAGGATTGTGATGTTCTTCAGCTGGAAGGCCCAACAATAGAATTAGAAATCTGGGGCAGCTATCCCGCCAGCAGTCAGTCTTCTGCCAAGTCAGGCTATTCTAACTCCCTTTAAGGCCAGGGTAAAACTGCTTACTTCTCCCTGCAGTTTCTTAAACCAGTTTGTTCTAAATGTTATCGCAATCGCATTGAAACTAAAAGTAAACTTTGGCAGTATCAACATCTTTAAGGACAAAAGCAGGAGACACAACAATAACCTTCATTGCCTTCTGGTGTCTGTCATAACTTTGTTGAAATTAACTTCGGTCATCCTACCAAAGTCTTGTAAAACTAGAATCGCAAGTTACCTAATTTCTCTTTTTAGAAGGGGACTATTGCAAGGAGTATTCCATGCCATTATCTTTTTTTTTGCATGTTCACCAGATAACTGGAGACCGTTCTGAAGCCTACCAATGTTTGCAAGATAACAGGATAGGAGTTAGCCAAATGTAAGGTGTAAATCATTAGATCGTCGGCATATAACGCAATCTTTCTCTCCCACCCTTATATTTGAAAGGCACAATGCTGGGATTTCCCCTCATCCTTTTCACTAGTGGGTCTATGTACAGGTTGAACAGCAGGCGCGACAGCAGACACCCTTAGCGGGCCCCCTCTTTAGTGAAACCTGTCTGGTCAGTCTCCTGTTCACATAGACTCTTGCCATCAGCTCAGTATAGATTGACTGAATAACTCTTAAACATTTCTCCCCCAGATCATTATGTTTACTCACTTTATTTAGGAAACGCCAACCAACTCTGTCAAAGGCCTTGGTGGCATCAAACATGAGGATTGCTAAAAGCATTTTCTATTCTTTTCCCCTGTCCACTGATCCCACCAGACCATGTGTAAGCTCATGTAGTTGTCTCTCATGAAGCCCTTTTGACAAACCCACACACCTTATCCAATGTGCATGCTAGAATGTGTGTATAGACTTTATAATCACAATTCAGTAGTCAGCAGCAAAGTGGTCTATAGGATTCACAGAATTTCAGATCTTTGTTAGGCTGCAAAATCACAGAAATTATGGCCTCTTCCCACAAGCATGGTAAATCGAAAAATCTACTAAACTACAGAGTGGACAAAGAACAGGTATTCTGTTCAGACAGAAACTGAATTAGCAATTAAGATGCCTTTAAATCTTATTATTTTCCCATTTGCTGTGTGTTCAGAGACAGAGGTCAAAAGTCAGTTCTCTTCTTGCAATGCAAATACTTTTCCTTGTGACTACAGAGTTCCAGGATTTTGTAAGGTGAACTGTCTGACCTGTGTGAAATGAAAGGCTGTGGGTATCAGGTCTTTCCTAACACACAACATTTATATAACTAAGTTAACTTAACAAACATTTCAAGAAATATTTTAGTAGCTGTGAAAGACCATTTTTGTACTTGTGTGATGAAAAAAATACTTTAATAGGATGAAAAAAGTCAGAACACTTTACTTGGTGATGAGCAAATGATACATATTTGTTCTTAAACCTAATGTTCACAGATTATTGTTAATACACTACAGTTTTTATCAGTAAAGCTGCAAGTTAGTGAGAAGGTTTTTGGACATTTCTTGGAAATATACTGACTGTAAATGACAGTGCGCTACCACATCATGCTTTAGTAATATACTTATTAAAAGTGAGGGTTTAAACATAAACTGAGAAACACTCCTGTCCTATTAGCTATTAGTAAACTAAGGGGCAAGTCATGCATTGATCATGTGTACCCTCTATGTGGGCTAGATTCATTATACATGGAGCAAACGTTTAGGGTATTTAATCAAACAAAAGAGGACTTTTTTACAGCAGAAATGCTGAACTCGCATATTTGAAGGTGCACTCATATGTGAGAATGAAGAAAAAGGTGAATGTAAAATACACTATTTGCATAGGATCATATAACTAGAGACCCGTTTCCGGGTCAAGTACATTATAGTTAGGTAAAGTAGATTGTTCATGCTACTTGACCTGCAGGTCTAGTAACATTTTAATGATTTTTCGAGGCCTGGTTTCTTCTTTAAAAGATATCTACCAACAATCTACACAAAACAGGGGTTAACTCATCCATCAGAGCTATGTACAACTCATTCGGGAGGTCATCAGGGCCCAACGCTTTCCCCTTTTTAATTTCCTGATTGCCACCCTCAACTCCTCCTGACTTATCTCCTGATATAGAGCCCTTCTTAAATTTGACCCGAGGTTCGGGAGTGGGATGTACCTAAGCCAATTCTCTATTTAGCTCCCCAACACCACAAAATCATCCATGTATAACTCCTGAAAACAATTGAAGAAAGCCTGTTCTAGGTCTGTCGCGTCTGTACACCAGTTCCTTGTTTCTCTGTCGTCAGTCCACCTGATGACACTTCGTGCATTTTCCATCTTTGTTTTCCAGGGAAATAACTTCTCACATCCCTCACCATACTCATAGTGGGCTAGCTTACTGGCCTCCCATTTTCTACATACTTTGCCTTTGAAACAATAAGCAAGCTCGTCCCTCTACTCTCTGATCTTATTATTTAAGTTAGTTAAATCCTGCCCTCCCTGAATGATAACCCAGTCTCTCTCTGCTTTTGTGATTTTCTAAGTTTACACCTGGACTCTTTATGCTTGCCTGCCACTATGCTCATGATCCCCTAATGAATGCTTTAAAGGTTTCCCAGACTATGTGCAGGGGAGCTTATCCAACACTGATTTCTAAAAACTCACTGTGGCTTCCCTTAGCTGACTGATCACCATTAGATCAAGCAATAGTGTCCTATCTGGAGTCCATCTAGGAGAATGGAGTCCCTTTCCCAGGAGTAGATAAATTCTAACTACAGAGTGATCAAACAGTTGTTCCTGGAGGTGTCTCAACTCTTTCACTCTACTGGTCATTCTAACATTTACAATAACATAAATCAATTCTGGAGAAATTACCATATACCTTATTGTGAAAGGTAACACTTTTATCACTGCTGGCCATTGTCTCCACACATAATATAAACCCAGATCCTTCATCAACTGCCTCAACAGTGCAGACATCTTTTGGGAACTAACCATTTTCCTTGTGGTGGATTTATCAAGTGGAGGATCCAATATCACATTAAAGTCCCTCTCATTATTATTGGTTCTGCTGCCTGCAAAAATCAGCAATACAGGGCCTGAAGGGGACCCTGGTCATCAACATTCGGGTCATAAAACTCTGCTATTAGGCTGTGTATACCTGAATTTTAGCTATTAACCAACTCCTGCCAGGGTCTGCCTTATAATCTCCAAGGGTAACATGTGCCGATGCCTTAATGAAAAGAGCCACCCTCTTCGTGCAACGTGACTGGTCAGTACATGCAAATTCCTTGATCCATTTCTGCCCCTTACCATTTCTTTGCACACCTTCTTCTATAAAGACATCTCCTGAAGTATCACTACCCTGGCACCTGATTGTCCTAAATATTCCAAGTTCTTCCTCCTTCTATGTTTTACCCTAAGTACATTCACATTCCATGACAGAACTCGCAAAGAGTAGTCCCTATTAACTCCTGTCATTTTTCTTGGTTTCTTTATTACACCAGTGCCCAAAAAGGCTTCCTCGTTGAATCACCTGCCACCATGCATACCTATATCTTGTGTCAAAACTTGCTGATTAGGAGGAGCTTTTTATTTTTTTCCCCTAATGCTCCCCACCCAGTACCTCACAACCTCATACCTTTCACCTGTGAAAATCCCCCTTCCCAACCCATCCTGGGGAACCCTCCCTACTATCCTTTTGTGTATTCTTGCTTTACCCATTTGAGCCCCACCTCAAATGTCAGCATCACTTTGTGTGTGCCCTGATCTGTTTAATTACGGTCTCTACCGCCACCGTGGCCCCCAAGTTGTATATACTGTTATTCCACATAACTTTAAGAGTTGTAGGAAACCTTAACTGGGCAATAGCTCCCAGCTCCCTTAGTTCTTGTAAGTGTTTCCCCAACTCCCATTGCATATCTAGTGTAGCCTTTGAAATGTCTGATCTAATGCGAAAAGACCAGTCATCTGTCTTAAACCTTTCAAGGCGACTGAGAGGATCTGCTCTTTCAGGGTGTTGGACTTAAAGTTGACCAGTATCTTCCTTGCGTTCTTCCTATTTAGGTTTCCCTTGAAAGGGTCTTGATGTACTCTCTGTATATCTGTGGCCAACTCAGTGAAGTCTACTGAAGGAATTAATTTTTCACTTAGATCAACCACAAACCCTTTCAGATCATCCCCTTTGAAACCTCCAGGGACATTCAACATTTTCACATTATTGCTTCTTGCAATGTTCTCTAAGGCTTCTAACTTGTCTCACAGTTCCTTCTCGCCTGCGCTAAGGACTCGAATCTCTCCACAACTGACCTTGACTACTTCCTTCAGCTTCTCCAACAAGGCCTCCAATGAGTTCACCCCTTACATTAGCATATCCATTTTCCTTCCAATGTTACACATGTGCTTTGTGTGCTCGCCTGATTCTTCTCTGAGACTGGAAACTTGGTTTTGATTTCTTACATTAGGTTTGTAAAAGTGCCTCCAACCCTGCCCCCCCATCGAGTGAGGTGTGCCCTTGTTTTTGCTGTTAGGCTGCGATTGCGGTTCCCTATCCTGACCAGAATCAGGGACCCTCTCTGCCAGAGCCTGATATCTGTTCATTGTGGGCACCCCTACTATGGTCTCCTGTGTGTTTGCATACCCTCCCTTCCTGCCTCCATAGTGAATCTGCCATTATTCTTAATGTCTAAAGTCTTTGTAAGGGGGAGCTGGCGTGTCTGCCTCCTTTATAGAATAAACCTTAAAGAAAGACCCCATGGATGAATTCATCATTTTCATCTGTGAGATTCTGCTGCCCCCACCCCCTGCCCCACCAGCTCGGTTATTCTGGTTGCCCTGATTCTGTTGTCAGGGGTGTAATGCTGCTAAATCCAATGTGGGCTCCAAAGTGTGATTGTCAAAGTTACCAAGATCTCCATCTGCAACACTTGTAGTAGCAGGTACAATGGCTACTGCTGACACCAAAGAGATAGACAGAGTTAAAGCACCATCTGTACGCTGTTGCCGTATGCCATCTTCCAGACTTGCTGGGGTCTCAGAGGCTAGCTTGCTATTTCTTAGAGAATACATATACATAAAGTAGTAGTGGTATATAATCGCACCTCCTGTTGAACAAACATAAATTTGGATACTGTAAATAAAGAACGCAGTGATTAGGGTGGTGTTTGGCAGGTATGATGTGCCCTACTACCAAGGCATGAACAACAATGCTCCAATAGGTCCGCTGTAAACTAGACTATACAAAGATACCCAAGCACTCAGATATTATTCCAAAAGTAATTGTAAGTCCATAGAGTAAGGATTTATAGATGATACACACACCCTCAGAATACACACTGTCTGCATACACATAACATGGTCGTGGGCAGTGCAGGGGCCCCATGTGACCCCCAGCACTGACTTTCTGCTAGCCTTTTCATAGCGGGGTCCCCGCCATGAAAAGGCTGGTGGACACTGGACTTGTGATCAGCAGGGCGGCACTGAAGTCAGCACTGCCGTGGCTGACCACGACTCCCGGGGCCACCCCACCAGGATCATGGTAGTGGCAGTGGCAGCGGTCCGACTGCCAGGGTCATAATTTGGAGGTCAGGCCGCCAGGAGTGCGGTGGGCCAACTGCCACTGCAAGCCTGTCGGTCTGAATATAATTGGTGTTTCCAGGAGTTATTAGATAATCTAGGTACGTTGATCAATGGCCAAACTAAGGAGCGTCTTCCAAGTACATGCAGTACTGGATAACACAAGGTACGTTCTATAGTCTTATACGTTGGATGCTGCCTGACTTTGACTGTTTGAGGAGACAGGGAGTGACTTATTAGGGCCTTATTACTGATTTACCTTGTGCTGTCTGGGACTGTGTGTACCCAGCACAGATATGCCATATAGCTCTGTCAACATGCTTGCAAGAATATTTAGAATTAAATGCAATACACACACACCCAACACGTGCTGTAGTGAGTTTACTCACAAAAGCAGTCAACACAACTGATCATTATACACCATTACACATCTAAATAGAATTAACTTCACTCAATCACTCTTTCAACATGACCCGGATAAACTAGTAGATGGTTAGCAGGGCTCCATAATGCTCCATAGCAGCACTCAGTGTGTTATCCAATTAATTAAAACAAATACATGCTCACTGAGCAATGTGCAAGTCAAATTAGAGTTAGCACGCAAGCATCTGAAAATTTCAGTACAGCTCATACGATCTGTTTATTTAGACCATAGTCCTTTGAACAGATAAAATCAATTATTTCATTAAAACATTACAGTCGTTGATCATAAAATATCTGATACCCCCTTACTTATCTCAAACACTGCAGCCTCTCAACCTCAATCTCAATTAATTTCATTAAAAAAATGTCCATTTCATATTATACATCTATGCAATCTTAACATTTATCAACCTTAACTTGATTGCAATTAAAAAGAACCCTGGTGCCCAAGTAACATCAAAGAACTCCACCCTGGATAAAAACGTCAGAGTTTTTTGTTGCTCCACCATGCCATATTTCAATAAAACTGTTTTTTATAACCCTACGGCCCTTCATTTTGAAAAATGAACAGTCCAGTAAAATTTGCATGTTTGAGCATTTCATTCCTATGTACTGTTATGGAGGCCTTTAGATTCCTTTACCCCCTTAGCCTCCTCACTACATGAATACAAAGGATTAATCTTGATTCGAAAATTTAATTATTTCCTGCCTCCAAGGCATGTTTGCCAATGCCGAAAGATAAGGGAAAGTGGCACAGTCCTGCCAGGCATCCCAACATAAGGAGGTGACTTCTTTTTGCAGATATAAGTAAAGTCTCTAATTTTAGAAACAGATTCCATTTTGGTATGCATTTCTTTTTTCGACAGTTCTATTGGACATTCACACCTGGAATGGTCCAAACAATACAGTGCTTGTACCCTTAATAAGGTACTTTGTAAGCTAACTGCCCACTTCCGCTCACTCTTCCGAATTTCATCCCTGCACAACAATATCTTTGCTTCACCAGGTACTAGCAGCTTATCCCTAAATGTCAATACTGCCTTTTCTGAAAGGCATGGCCAGGATGACAATCCTGTTTCAAGCCTTATCGCCCTTACAATGGTGTTTTGGGGGATAGATGCTATATTCTCTTTAAGCACCGCCCTTCAGTTTTATCCCAATTACTCATCTCACTCCAGTACATAATTTCTACACCATGTAACCGTTTGGCCTGAACTAGTGATTTATATGCTGTCGAGACTGTGTCTAACTAAGCCCCCCCAGGCTCTTTCCTAAATGTACTTAATCCCATAATTTTCGGAAGGCCATTAGCTTTCATCACCTCCAAGTGTGTCATCCGTCTTAACTTTGATGTAAAATGCATGCCCAGGCAATACTGCCCTCTTTCAACTCTCTGGGGTTAATCCTGTGCTGATTACTGCTTTAGATAATATGTGGAAAATGTTGCTCCACCATTTGGTGTTCATTTTCACCAATATAGCTGGAATATTATCGTCCCCGATGCTCCTGACAAAGTCAAGGGGGCATATTTATACTTTGTTTGCACCAAATTAGTGTCATTTTTTTTTTTACTCTAATTCGGTGCAAAACTAACTCCATATTTATACTTTGGTGCTAGACCCCTCTAGCACCAAATTTATGGAGTTAAAGTCATTTTTTGAAAGTGGAGACCTACTTTGCCTTAATGAGATGCAAGGTAGGCGTTCCCGTGCAAAAAATGACTCTATGGCCTTAACGCCATATATAGGGGCATATTTATACTCTGCGGCATATTTATACTCTGTTTGCACCGAATTAGCATCATTTTTTTTTACTCTAATTCGTTGCAAATCTAACTCCATATTTATACTTTGGTGCTAGACCCATCTAGCACCAAGGCCCTGATTTAAACTTTTTTTGCACCGCATTAATGTCATTTTATGACGCAAAAGTGGCGCAAACTTACAAAATATTGGCCCTTATTTATACTTTTTGCTGCAAAACTGCACTAACTCAGTTTTGCACCAAAATGTTTAGCACCGGCTTGCACCATTTCTGTGCACCAGCCGGGCACCATATTTATGGAATGGTGCAAGTCGGTGCAAAGGGTAGGCTAGAGTAAAAAAAAATGACTTTAGTCGGGTGGGGCTGGCAGTATAGAAGAAGAGGGTTTAGCACCAAAAAATGACTTTAGGCAGGTTAGAGTAAAAAAAAATGACTCTAACCAGATTAGCGTCATTTTATGGTGCTAAACCTACCATGCCCATTTCAGGGCCCCCTATGGCACTTAAACAAAAAAAATATAATTAAATACAATCTTACCTGTACTTACCTGGGATAGGGTCCCCCATCCTCCGCAGTCCCTATGGTGTGGGTGGGGGTGCACCTGGGGCCTGGGGAGGGCACCTCTGGGCTTATTCCATGGTGTTCCACCATGGAAATAGGCCCACAGGTCCCCTAACCCCTGCCCTGACCCAGGTCTTAAAAAATGGGGCAAAGCCTGCTTTACCCCATTTTTTTACCCCTCCTCCCTCCCTTGCACCATTTTTACATGGGAGTATAAATATGGTGTTAAGGCCATAGAGTCATTTTTTTGCATGGGAACGCCTACCTTGCATCTTATTAAGGCAAGGTAGGTTTCCACTTCCAAAAAATGACTTTAACTCCATAAATTTGGCACTAGACGGGTCTAGCACCAAAGTATAAATATGGAGTTAGTTTTGCACTGAATTAGAGTAAAAAAAAACGGACGCTAATTCAGTGCAAACAGAGTATAAATATGCCCCTTAGCATCAAAAAATGATGCTAATCTGGTCAGATTCATTTATTTTGACTCAAAACTGCCTAACGTCATTTTTTTTAAAGCTAGCCTACCCTTTGCACCGGCTTGCACCATTCCATAAATAGTGTGCCCAGCTGGTGCTAAAAAAATGGTGCAAGCTGGTGCAAAACTTTTTGGGGCAAAACTGCCTTAGTGCAGTTTTGCACCAAAATGTATAAATAAGGCGCAAGGTTTCTCTAACCTCCGTTATATCGTTCACCATGAGGCTTTGTAAAAGGTCCGTATCTGCCTCAGAGCCACCCTTGAATGAGACTGGATAAACTTTTACATACATGTCCTTAAAATACTTCGTCCAGGCCACGTCTGAGATCATGCAGTCAGACCCTGGTAGATCAAAAGCCATCCTTGATTGTACAAATTTCCAAAATGTTTTAGTGTCTTTGCTTGCAATAACTTCTAACATTTTCTGCCAGTTAGTATTCTACCAGGCCATTGCTTTTCAGTAGTTTTTGTGCATATTTTACTTAGTTTATGGACCCTCACTCCTTACCCTCACTTCTTATCAGTATCCTTGCTTCCTACCTGTTGCCTTTTACGTTTCTGTAATTGACAAATGTCAAACCACCACCTATGCAGGAGTTCTCCGTGACCTGTATCGGACTCCCCCTTTCTCATCTTACCCTGCTTCGCTTTTATACAATTGATTACTTTTCCTGTTAGCTCAGAGTTAATTATTCCTAATATTGTCGGCTTCTGCACCTCCCTTATGAGCTCTAACTGTAGCTTTGCTAGCATATCCAGCTTCTTTTCCTCTAATCTGTTTTTTAACCTTCTAGAAAGGGTATTATCAGTAATTACCACCTTATCCTTTTCCATAACAGGCCTTAGTTGGCATACCGCTTGAATTGGGAGATGGTCACTGCCATGCTCCTTAAGTACTAGGAAGTCCATGAACAAATAAATGTGCCAAATTGGCATGAACATGTTATCAATTGGACACTTAAGGGATCCAAATCCATCTGGAAATATAATACCTAAAGCTAAACTAAACACATGTATAGCACTTTCAGTTTATGAATAAGAGTATCCTCACACTGCCTCCTACTTACTACTACTCACATACTCAGGTATGTGATGCTATCCTCAAGACATAGGTAAGAACGTACCAAAGCAGATGTGTAGGAAAGTACCCTCTTTCTGGCATGGTTACCTCTGCCATTTGCCTGTTGTCAGTATGTTTTGACTGTGTTCAGTGAGATCCTGCTAACCAGGACCCCAGTGACTGTGCTCTCTCCCATTAACCTTGGTTGCTTAGACCATAAACACCCAACATTTGGCATAGTGGTGCCCCCTTATAAGTCCCTAGTATATGGAACCCAGGTACCCAGGGCATTGGGGCACCAGGGGTCCCCCATGGGCTCAGCATGTATTAATCCACCCATGGGGAGCCCATGCAAAGTCTGTCTACAGGCTTGCCATTGCAGCCTGCCTGGAAGGGTACATGCACCCTTTTCACTTCCGGTCACTGCACCAGGTCACTGTAAGTCACCCCTATGGTAGGCCCTACTAGCCCAGAGGGCAGGGTGCGGGTACCTGTGTGTGACGGCACCCCTGCATGAGCAGAGGTACCCCCACAAACTCCAGCTCCATTTTCCTGGACTTCGTGAGTGTGGGGACACCATTTTACGTGTGTACTGGAAATAGGTCACTATGTATGTCCAGCTACATAATGTTAACTCCGAACCTAGGCATGTTTGTTATCAAACATGTCGGAATCATACCCCAATACTGTTGCCAGTATTGGGTGTATGATTCCATGCACTCTGGGGGCGCCTTAGAAGACCTCCAGCATTGCTCCTACCAGATTTCTGGGGTTTTCCAAGCAGCCCACACTGCTGCCACCCCTCAGACAGGCTTCTGCTCTCCTGCTGCTTGACCAGCGCAAGCCCAGGAAGGCAGAACAAAGGATTTCTTTTGGGAGAGGGGGTAACACCCTCCCTCTCCTTGGCAGCATGATTATGTCATTCTCCTCACCACTGGCCTCCCTCTGTGTTGTGGTTGTTTAGACTTCTTTACTCTTTCTCACTGATCTTGCAGACATCACAGGGCATCCAACTTATCGCCCACGTTTCCTTGTTTTCTCTGTGCCCTAATTTTATGAGGAAGCCAGGTAAGGAGTGTGACAGAAAGACAGAGTAAATCCTCTGGTCCTGCCTACTGCCTTTCATCCTGTCACTCTTTTTGATGACCCCAAGGCAAACTTGCATGAAACTAGGCAGTCTATCAACTCAGTCAGCTGTGTTTCAGCTTGATAAACGTCAGGAAGATATGTCCACAGGAAAAAAGAAGGTGGTGTGAAAATGTTTACTTCCCATGGGAAATTTTGCCGAAAGAAATACACTGAATTGATTTACACGAAACTTGTCATGAATGAAGAACTTTAATCAGAAAGTGTGCTTATTTGTTTGGTGTAATTCCGTGTTATTATTTGTGTTAAAAAAAGGTTTAAAGGATTAACAGTTTTATATATATAAAACTCACTGTCAATCACATTTTTATTTTTTTACTCAATGTTTTTGGCTGGAAGCACTCAGGGCCACAATCAGGGATTTGAACTAGCACTCCAGTGAAAGCAACATTACAGTGAGGTGGAGGATATCCAACACAGGCCCAGGTTTATGCATACATCTCACTCATTTATATAAACACTGAAGGGGGCAATAAGGGATTTGGAGAAGTGCTCTGAGGGCAGCAGAAGTAGAGTGGGGCGCGGGGTGTCCAATGAAGGTCCGAGTTTACACACAAACTCTCTTACTCATATCAGCACTCAGGGCTGTAACCAAGAACTTGAGGGAGTGCTCCAAGTCAGCAAAGGTAGATTGTGATGCAGGGTGTTTACGCATACCCCCCGCTCAGCCATCTCAGCACTTAAGCCTGCAATCAGGGATTTGAGGGAGCACTCCAAGGGCAGCAGAAGTGGGGTGTGGTGCATGAGGGTCCCACGCAGGTCTGGGTTTACACACACACACACACACACCACTTACCCATGTCTGCACTTGGTCCGCAATCTAGGATTTAAGGCAGTGTTCCAAGAACAGTGTAAGTAGAGTACCGGACAGGTCCCCCACTGCAGTCCTGGTTTATGCACACACCGACTCACCACTTTCAGCGTTTAGGGCTGCAATCAGAACGAGGATGAGTGCTCCAAAAGCAGCAAAAAGAGTGCTGTGCATGGTGTTCCATGGCGGTCTGTGTTTACGCACACAAACTACTCAGCCATATCAGCACCCAGGGATGCAATCAGGGATTCGGGGTAGCACTTCAAGGGCAGCAGAAGAAGCACACTTTTTGAGTCCCATACAGGCCCAGATATATGCACACATCCCAGAGAGCCTTATCAGCACTCAGGAACTCAATCAGGGATTTCGGGAGGTACCCAAAGGGTAGCAAAAGTGTAGTGTGGCGCTGATTGTCCCACGCTGCTTTGGGTTTATGCACACACCCAACTCAGGCATATTAGTACTCAGGGACACAATCAGGGATTTGTGAGGGTGCTCCAAGGGCTGCAAAATTAGAGTGGGGAGCGGGTTGCCCCACACCAGTTCGGGTTTGCCACATACCCCACTCACCAAGATCACCATTCAGGACTATTTTCAGGGATTCAGGAGCACAGGCAAGGGCAGCAGAAGTACAGTGTGGTGCAAGTTGTGTCATGCTGGTTCAGATTTATGGACACAACCCACATACCAATATCAGCACTCAGGGCTGCAATCAAGGGTTTGGGGGAGCACTCCAATACATATGTTGCAATTGAGTGGCAGATGTACGTAACACTGGTCTCAAAATACTGATGTGACCACTGGGAACTAATGCAGAGATCTGTGGGCAGTGGAGACATGATCCCATTTATTAAGCCCTATTAAAGCCCTTACAGCTGCTCCTGTGACCCAAGAAGTCTAAGATCCAGAGTCCAATGTATCCTGTCACCAACCATCAGAGCCCCAGTAGCCACATTAACTGGGTACTTGAACTTTGATCCATTGTTTCAGTACCCTAAACCTTTATGGTAGATCACACCATATTAGAGCAAGGTTTTATTGATGCAAGAGACTGTAGTTCCATAATGACTGTACTGCAAATTTGCTGTGTCTCTCATGAAGTAGAACAGAAGAAAGAATAGGGGTCAGATGTACGACTGTTCAAAACAGAAACTCGCAAATTGCATTATTTTGTGACTCGCAATTTGCAAGTCACTATTTTGAATGTACAGACAAGACTAGCCCCAAAACTGCAACTCGCTAATGAGTCACATCGCAAATAGAGAAATCGCTATTTGCGAGTCGGTATCTGGGCGCAAATTGCAAATGTGGTTGCAATTTGCAACCATGCGGTCAGAAATAGCCTTTTACACTTCCTGACTCAGGGGAAGGACCCCAAAGACAGGAATTAGTGGCCCAGGAGGAGCCTGTAGAGCAGCCACAGTGCAGAGTGTAGTGAAGAGTCCTGCAGCACACACAGATTGACCAGCCAAACACCAAACCAGCCCTGCAATGGCCAGCCGCCAGTCTGAGAAGGCAGCAGTGGAGTGATGCAGGAAACTGAA
Organism: Pleurodeles waltl; assembly: GCF_031143425.1. Taxonomy (NCBI): domain Eukaryota; kingdom Metazoa; phylum Chordata; class Amphibia; order Caudata; family Salamandridae; genus Pleurodeles; species Pleurodeles waltl. Next base: position 572,183,523 of record NC_090442.1, read on the forward strand.
GTTCTCCAAGAGGGAGCTTGAGATCCTCACAGATAAATGCTGCAATAATCATGAACAGCTATTCGGTCGTGCCTCCATGACTGTGCCAGAGTCTGAAATAAAGAAGATATAGAGGGACATACAGCAGCAGATCAATGCCCTGGCAGTGGCTGTCCAGTTCATAGATGAGATCAAGAAGTGCTGGTATGACCTGCACTCAAGGGCCAAAGAGAGGGTGGCAGCATGCCTGCTGGACTCCCAGAGAACTGGAGGTGGTCCTTCAAATGTGCCCCCCCACCCCTCAACAGCAGAGTCTATGGTTGAGACAACCCCTGGGCCAGAGGCAGTGGCTAGATTTGGCTCCCTGGACATGTCTGCCCCTCTGACATCACCAGGTAAGTGCGAAACTACTACTATAGCAACATTTATGCCTTCAAACCCGGGGTCCCCATGCATGCAACACACCCTCACCCAGAAATGTAAAGATGTCCCATGTAGATATTCAAAATGTCACAAATGTTGCACCCTGGGAAAGGTAGTCCAATACATAAACAAAGCAGTGTCTATCAGACATTAGCTGAACAATGGAGTGAGACTAACAAAATAGTGTTTCACACATACAGTTTATTCATCTCATTTGCCAATTAGATACACCAGTGGATACACAAGAATGGGCTGAGTGAGTTGCCTATGAGTCTCGCAAGCACATCCCGTGGCCAGGCCAGTGCAGTGTTCAGCTCCCCACAGCCAGCTTCAGCTGAGGTGCAGGAGTTCCAACAGCCAGCCACTCCTAGGCACATTACGGTCACAAGGGTCCGGCAGCAGCGCTCCACTCAACAGGCACATAAGTGCCAGCAGGCCAGACAGGCATCTCGGTCCCAGGTGGCCTCAGACAACCAAGCGGTGTTTGGTGGGCTGGAAGAGGCAATACTGCAGGTACAGCACGTGCAACATAGACAGCTAAGGTTGCTCAACAGGAAGATAACACAGGCTGTTAACACCATGACCCATCAGTTGGCTGCCAACCAGTCCAGCATGGACCCTAAAATGGATGCCCTTACAGGTGCAATTACCCAACTATGCACTGAGCTGGCTGAAGACAGAAGCCTGCAAAGGCGCAGGGAAAGAAGCCGATGCATAAGGTTGGGGGTCATGACAAGGGCCACAGGGAGGATTGCGCAGGCAATAACAATTCTCTCCAAGCAAATCATGGCCCTCCAGGTCGAGATGGGCCACTACAGTGGTGATGTGTCACAAGGGCTGGCACAGATCACCTCAGCTGTGGAGGCAGTGCAAACGGCCCACATTGCCAGTGGGGTTGGTGGTGAGGCACCGGACAGTGAGGTATCAAGCCTCAGTAGTGCATCAGTCTCTGGTGCCCATGTGCTGCAAAGGAGTAGCAGCCACCAACCCATGACAACACCTCTTAGGCAGGACACAACTCTAACAAATGAGTGTACAGTGACAGGCTGGTGTACTGTTTACTCCTCTCCTGTTTAGGTTTGTGTTGATCTAACCGCACAACATGTGCAACCACATATATTATGATTTGTCTGATGGACAGGTTGTCTATCATTGTTTTTGTAAACCCTGCCAGTAAAGGGAGCATATTTTGAGCATTCTAATAATTGTGGCGTCATTTTGTGTGTACGTTGTGTCAATGGAGAGTCTCACCATGCAAAGTAGTGTTTTGCTATGTGGTACCTGTGCCTTCTCCCCTCCGCTGCTCTGTTCTCCTCTGGTGGTTGATAAGCCAGGGGACAAGGATCCTCCTCCTCGGATTCCGAATCAGACACTGCTGTATGTAGGCTTCTCCTGCAGGCAATATTGTCTAGAATGGGGTACATTGCAATGATCTACAGGCGGTTTCTGTTTGGAATTGCAAGGTTCCTCCATTCTTATGAAGGCAAGGGAAACAGGATTTCAGGAGTCCAAACGTGATACATAGATGGATGAGTGAACAAATATTTGGTGCAGATTAGGCATTTACATATCGGCATTTTAAAAAATGTGTCAGTACCTAATAAGTATTCGTCATCAAACTCCCCACTTTCCAGTCGTCTATATGTTCCCCTGTGCCCGAACATAAATGAGTCATGTGTACTCCCTGCAAATTGTGACACAATGTCGGTGATTATGTTATGGGCATTGCAAACCACCATAGAGGGAATGGGTGTTTTTACAGTTCCTAAACATGGGCACGTGTTCCATCTATGCACCCTATCACCTGGGAAAATTTAGCAATGTGGTAAAATTGCAATTTTGTCATACGCATTTCCTCATCATTACGGGGCATGTATACGTGGTGGTGGATATTGAGGATCATGGCATCGAGGAAAGAGCAAAAAAAACACGAGACCACACTTTGTGACAACCCACATGCAACAGCTACCACATCCTGGTAAGTACCTGTGGCCAATAGGTGTAATGCGCATAGGACCTTGATATGGGTGGGAATGGAGGTGCTGCACAAAGTACTACTTTCAAGGTGTGGCTTGAAGAGGTCAACTAAATCTAAGATAACAGTGCTACTTAGCCTGTATATGTCAAATATCTCTTCCTCAGTTTGGTCAAAAATGATCTGCCTGACTCTGAATATCCACTCCTGTCTCCGCCTACGCCTCTCCTGAGCACCCAGTATTCCCATATGTCTTGCTATCAAGTAGAGTGCAGCAATTGTGGACACCCGTGGTGGATTCTGGGCCTGCTTTTACAGTTTGCACCTATTTATCATCTGGTTTGAATTGGTGGTAAACTGCATGAGCAAACGGGTGAAATATCGACAATTTGCTATTTGTTACTGCCTTATACATACAAATTGCGAGTCGGTATTTGCAATTTCCTAATACTCGCAATTTGGACTTGAAATATTTTGCAAGTCGCAATTGTGTCGCATCGCAATTTTGGGTTAGCGAAAGGGTTTCATACATTGTGCACGCCCCGTTTTGCATTCACTAATCCAATTGCGTCTGATTTGCAACTCACAAAATGGTTGTACATCTGGCTCTAAGTAAAATGGTTTTGCTATGACCAAATTTCTTCTCCAAAAGAGATCCAGACAGGGAGAGCCACAGAGAGGAAGATAGCAAGTGAAAGAGAGCGAGACAAAGAGATTGAAACACACACAGAAAGGCAGAGAGGGTGAGAGACTGAGATAGAGAAAGGGTGACAGAAAGACGGAAAGAAAAAGGAATACACCGGAAGAAAGACAGAGGAAGAGAGACCATCAGAGAGACTGAGAGAGCGATATAAGCGATATAACCAAGAGATAGATAGACAAAGAAAGCGAGAAAGGAAGAGAGAGAAAGAGTGCGAGAGAAAAAGATTCAGAAAATGACAGAAAGTTGCAACATTTTATAAAATTAATCAAACTAAGTGCGTAGGAGTGTAAAGGGACAATGCTGATGTCACTAAAAAATGAAAAAATGCTGTTTGGCAAGAACCTACTAGTAATACAGCACATGGAACTTAACCAGTTCTACTTGTTCTAGTATGGCCACCACAAATGCCGGTAAAGCCTTTATACACACTGAAACATTTACTCATGGGCAAAGACTGCAATACAATAGTGGATAATGACTAAAAAAAACTGAAAACATATTACAAGTATGAAAATGTAAGACAGCAGAAAGAGTGAACTTAGAAACTACTGATCGTGGGGTAAAAAGGTATTAAACAGTGCCATATCCATGTTGAATAGATTGCGACTTGAAAACCACGATCTAAGAGTCATGACTTTCGGCCTAATGGCATCAGGGTTTGCACAAACCTTTTTGGTAAAGCAAGACATAGCCCGCTTAGAGCCTCCATTTTAGATTGCACATTTTAACTTAGCCTTTCTTTTTAAGGGGAATTTTTTACTCAGCGTTTTGCTCATGTGATGAAGTACTAAGAAATCACTGTACATGCAGCATGTTTCTTGTAAGTGTTGCTGCTGTCCTGTTTCCACAATTTCCTTGGGAATCTGAGTAGTCACGTTTGAGGTTGCAGACACCATCCTGTACCCTGTTATGTTTAGGGATTCAGATGGCGCACTGTGAACTAGCTTGGAATTGGGTCAGCATTTCCTGATCGTATAGGCAGACTGAGGCCCTCATTACAACCCTGGCGGACGGTGTTAAAGCGGCAGTAATACCACCAACAGGCCGGCGGGAAAAAAATGGGATTACGACTGTGACGGAAACCGCCAACATAGACAGCCACTTTACCACTCCGACCGCCACAGCGGTACAAACAAACAGTGTGACGGACACCGCCAACAGACAGGCGGGAGACAGTGTACCGCCCACCCTATCACAACAGGCCTATCCGCCACCTTTTCCGGGGCGGAACCAACGCAAATAAAAACATGGCGGAAACATTACACAGAAGGGAAAACACTCACCTCTCCACACCCCACGAGGAAACAGGACGCCATGGAGCCCGAATTGCAGATACTGCCGGCGATGGTCTTCCTGCTCCTTTATCAGGAGCTCCAACGACGGCGGCGACGACCACAGTGAGTACTGCACCTACAACACAGGGGAGGGGGGAGGGAAAAGAGAGTGACAGCACACACGCAACACGCAACACCCCCACCCCCACCCCCACCCTCACCCACAACACCATACACACAAATACATGCTGCAACATCACATATATGCCCCCCCACCCCCTTGGAAGAACGCAAGTACAAAAGGAAATGATTTGAACGAATGTAATCATGTGAAATATCATTATCAAAATGCAAAATCCAGTATATACAATTAAGTACACCAAATACACAAGTCCGGATAGTGCACCAATAATTGTCTGTGGACCACTGGGCCAAAAATGCATGGGCGAGGCCCACACATGATACCTGACTCCAAACGGAGAGAACACTGGAGGGGCATCAGATAGAAAATATACAGGCACCTCGGGGGGGCACCTCAGCCTGATGAACGCACAACGCCACTGCCATTTTCTCTCTGTTCACTCACTTGATACCTGACCTTCGACAGGAGAGGACCTACACTGCAAGTGCTGCTGTGACCTCAGTCTGGAAGAGACAATCGCTCATGTATCTGGGGAAAGGGCCCCTGCCTTCACCACGGAGGAGTTGGAGAAACTAGTGGATGGGGTCCTCCCCCAGTACACGCTACTCTATGGTCCTCCAGACAAACAGGTAAGTACACTGTGAGCATGATGGATGGGCAATGCCTGTGTGGAGTGGATGGAAGATAGGGATGGGAGAATGAGGCGTGCATGAAACGACGGTGAGTGGATGTGCGTCATGGCAAGGGTGGGAATGTGGGCCAATGCCTGTGACGGTCTGGATGGTTAATGTTGTACCTTTTCCCCTGTACTATTCCTGTAGGTCAGCACCCACCAGAAGAAGGATATTTGGCGTGCCATCGCCAAGGAAGTCCGGACCCTGCGGGTCCATCACAGACGGAGCACCCACTGCCGGAAAAGATGGGAGGACATTCGCCGCTGTTGCAAGAAGACGGCGGAGGCCCAGCTGGGGATGGCCTCCCAACATGGGAGGGGGGTCCGTCGCACCATGACCCCCCTGGTGTTCCGGATCCTGGCGGTGGCGTATCCGGAGTTGGATGGGCGCTTGAGAGCATCACAGCAGCCACAAGGGGGTAAGTACACCCTCATTCAGCTCAATCAGCGTGCATTGCGCGGTGCCTGGGTAGGTGAGGTGGGCTGTGGGTTCCCCTAGGCCTGGGCGAGTTTAGTAGGCAAGGTCCCTTCGTAAGGCAGGCCATGTGGCACCCCACCCCACCAGTGTTCAGAGCCAACTACACCTAGTCAGGCACCTGTGACTTCCATGTGTGCAGCAATCGGGCATAGGCCTTGTACCCCATGTCCCTGGGATTAATTAGGGAACTCTAAGTGCACGGCGTAGTGCAGAGGGCTTCTCTGTCTGTAGTGTCCGCCAACTGTAGCGGTATTGCATGCACTCAACATTTCTTTCTTCTGTCTTTCCCCCTCTTCTTTTGGTCTCCCTGTTTTTGTGTGCAATAGCATCATCAGGCAGAGGAGCAGTGGCACCGGAGCAGGAGGGAGCTGCATCCCACATGGCCCTGTAGGGCGAGACAACGGAGTCTGAAGGCACCAGTGGGACGGAGGGCGAGGGGAGCTCCACGGCGGGGACAGGAGCTGAGACCAGCGACACGGAATCCTCCTCTGATGGGAGCTCCCTTGCGGTGGCGGGCCCCTCTGTGCCCCCCGTATCTACAGGTACAGCCGCCACCCCCCCTACCAGCACAACCCTCCCAGCAGCCCCTCACCGTGTGCCCTGTGGCCGCTCACCCAGGAGGGTGGGCATCTCCTTCGCCCCAGGCACCTCAGCCCCTGCCCCTGTCAGCCCTGCTGCCCTCAGTGAGGAGGCCATTGACCTCCTCAGATACCTCACTGTTGGGCAGTCTACCATTCTGAATGCCATCCAGGGTGTAGAGAGGCAGTTGCAACAGACGATTGCATACCTGGAGGACATTCATTCTGGTCAGACAGCCCAACAGCGAGCTTTTCTGACTCTGGCCTCAGCACTGATGGCAGCCATTGTCCCTGTGTCCAGCCTCCCCCCTCCAACTTCCTCCACCCAGACCCAAACCCCTGTACCTCAGCCTGTCCCAAGCACACCATCAGACCAGCATGCACACACCTCAACACACAAGGGAAGCTCTGGCAAACATAAGCACCACACCTCCCACAGGCACTCACACAAGCATCATACCCATGCAGACATACCAACATCCACTGCCTCCACTGTGTCCCCCTGCTCCTCGTCTCCCTCCTCCCTCCCTGTCACATCTCCACTCACACCTGCATGCACCACATCTTCATCCACCACGTCCATCACCAGCACACCCATCACCACACACCGCTCACGTGCACTCACTACCCCCACTACCATTCACACATCCCCTGTGTCCTCTCCCAGTGTGTCTGTGAGCCCACCTCCCAAGGTACACAAACGCAGTCACACACCCACCCAACAGCCATCCACCCCACGACAGCCTCCAGCCCATGCACCTTCACCCAAAGTCAGCAAACGTACACCTCCTACAACCACTACCTCTTCCTCCACTCCCAAACCCCCTGTCCAACCTTGAACTCTTCCCCTCACTCCCCCACCCCTTCAGTCCCCAAGGGCACGCCTTTCCAGGTCCCAACCCAGCACCTCAGCCAACACATCAGCGGGAACAGTGGTGCCAGCAGTAACCAGCTTCTGGAGTGCGCCAAGCCGCAGGGCAGCCAATGTGCCAAGGAGCCAAACCACGGACAGTCCCCCACCTCAGAAGCATAAGAAGTTGCCCACTGGCCGGAGGGAGAAGGGCAAAACACCTGCCACCAAGGGCTCTCCCAGGACTAAAGTTGGGAGTGGGAAGACAGCAGCTCCACCATCTAAGGTGGGGAAGGGGCACAGAAAGAAAAGGAAGTCGCCACCAACCTACATGGTGACAAGACCGCCACCAGCACCGCTGCCAAGGACACCGCCGCCACCAGCACCGCTGCCAAGGACACCGCCGCCACCAGCACCGCTGCCAAGGACACCGCCGCCAGCAGCCCCGCTTCCCAGGACACCGCCGCCAGGAGCACCGCTGCCAAGGACACCGCCGCCACCAGCACCACTGCCAAGGACACCGCCACCACCAGCACCACTGCCAAGGACACCGCCGCCAGCAGCCCCGCTTCCCAGGACACCGCCGCCAGCAGCCCCGCTTCCCAGGATACCGCTGCCAAGGACACCGCCGCCACCAGCACGCTCACTGAGCCACCCACCTGCACCGCAGGCCAATGAGCGCTGCAAGCACCGCCGCTACTGAGGCCGCCACGAGCAGGATGAAGCACTCTGGGCACAAAGCCCCCTCCAGAACCAGTGGAGATTCACATCCACTACCTCAGTCCTTGGCAGGATGAAGCACTCTGGGCACAAAGCCCCCTCCAGAACCAGTGGAGATTCACATCCACTACCTCAGTCCTTGGCAGGATGAAGCACTCTGGGCACAAAGCCCCCTCCAGAACCAGTGGAAACTGTTATCCACTTGAGAGACTTGAGAGACTGTGGCTTTGCACTCCCCAGGATAAAGCAGTGGGCAACCCACCCACTGGAGAGACTTGAGAGACTGTGGCTTTGCACTCCCCAGGATAAAGCAGTGGGCAAACCACCCACTGGAGAGACTTGAGAGACTGTGGCTTTGCACTCCCCAGGATAAAGCAGTGGGCGACCCACCCACTGGAGAGACTTGAGAGACTGTGGCTTTGCACTCCCCAGGATACAGCAGTGGGCATGGAGCCCCCTCGTGGCTCTGGCGTTGTGCACTCATCCGGTTGAGGTCCCTCCCCTACCCTTCCCCCTGAGGTGCCTGTTGTATTTCTATCTGATGCCCCTGCAGTGTTCTCTCCGTTTTGATCGGGTATCTTGTGTGAGCTTCACCCATGCATTTTGGGCCCAGCAGTCCACGGACTATAAATTGTGCAGTACCTGGACTTGTATTCTTGGTGTATATATTTGTTAATAGTGTATATATATATATTTTTGAGTACTGGATTTTAATTGATTACAATTGTTACAATCATTTCCTTTTGTCTTTGCATTCTTCTGGGGGAGTTGGGGGGTGTAACTGTAATGTATCAACATGTATTAGTGTGTGTGTTGTAGTGTGTGGGGGTGGGGGTTTTGTGTGTTGCGTGTGTGTGTCACTCTCTTTTCCCTCCCCCCTCCCCTGTGTCATAGGTGCAGTACTCACTGTGGTCTTCGCCGCCGGCGTTCGTGCTCCTGGTAGAGGAGCAGGAAGACAAAGGCTGGTAGAATATGGAGTTCCGGCTCCATGGCGTCCTGGTTCCTCGTGGGGTGTGTAGAGGTGAGCGTTTTCCCTTCCAAGTCCTGTTTCTGCCGTATTTTTGTTCGCGGTGAATCCGCCCCAGAAAAGGTGGCGGATTGGCCTGTTGTAACACTGTGGGCGGCACATTGTCTTCCGCCTGTCTGTTGGCGGTTACCGCCGCAGTGTTTGTTTGTACCGCCATGGCGGTCGGAGTGTTAAAGTGGCTCTCTATGTTGGCGGTTTCCGCCATGATCGTGATTCCATTTTTTTTCCCGCTAGCCTGTTGGCGGTTTTACCGCCGATTTAACACCGACCGCCAGGGTTGTAATGAGGGCCTAAGTCATTTTTTCCAAGAAGAATTTGACATCCTCGGTGGGGAGGGGGCTCCAAACCTGAACACAGCAATATGGGGGCAAACCAGCAGACAAGTAAATCAACAAAACACCAAAGGAGTAGTGCAAGCTTTTGGAGGACATTCAGAGCTGCACACACCTGAAGGCACAAGATGTGCTGGAGTATCCTGCTAGCTACGTATGCAGCACCCCAGGCTTACACCGCTGCACAAGAGGGTCCTGAAAACAGCCTGGTCTCTCCTCCATGCTCAGATGGAGACAACATTCATGTTCATGTTGAAATAATTCCTGATATTACCTGATAGGCGATTCTATGAAATCAAGTTTCTCTACGGTATTTCCTTTAAACTTCACAATAAAGTCTTCCCCTATTAGTATTTTCTTGGAATACGTTGATAATATAGTTTTTATCGCTATCAGGGCTTCAGCATCACAGTAGGAGACAAGAGTTATAGATCTATCAGACATTTGTATTTCTGCAATCACCCAGCTCCCCTTTTTATCTGCCTAATCTCCAAATAAGTAAGCCACTAATTATTATTGATATGCCTCGGTGAGATGTTGTTGCACATAAAAAAATTACTTCCTGTCTACATCCCAAACATATTTTAAATTGTTTCCCAAGTCAGGTTGGTCTCTTATATCAAATAATGTGGGCTTCAATAGCCCATAGAAAGGATAATATTTGCCCACATTTGTTGGGGATGTTTAAACCATTAATATTTATTGTTAAAAATGTTAACATGATTTTTATCCAAAAAGAGTTGTATTTTCCATATATTCAATATGATTTACAACATCTATCTCAGACTCTAAAAACATTCTTCCTTCTTGAATTGCTTGTTGTTAGTTTATGTTTCCATTGTTTTAATTTATTTCCTTGGCAACTGAAATTATATAAAGGTGGCATTATTTTCTTGCACAAACACAGCACTGGTTTCTAAGCCAGTGTGGTGATTCTATGTTTGCTGATTCAATTTCACATTTAACATCGAAAACATTTCTTCAGTATGTGCATGGCTATGCGGGGGGGGGGGGGGGGGGGGTTCCCTTGAGCTCAGGGGCCCCTCAGCACCGTGGGGGCCTTTTTTACACCACTGTGTTTTTCAGTACATATCCTGAATATTTGACCTTACTGTAGGAGACCTTCGACTTGTTAGCATTAATATGTAAATGTGCTTTGGCTAACTCACCTAATACAGCTTGCAGGTGAAACAGATGTTCTTCCCATGTTTTGTTGAGTGTGACTATATTGTCTAAGTAAGCCAAAGTGTATGCTTGATGACTCTTTAGAAGGAGATTCATTAATCTCTGGAAGGTTGCAGAAGCCCCATGTAACCCAAAAGGGAGAGCAATAAACTGATATAGTCCATAGGGGATGAAAAGGCCATTCTCTTTCGATCTTTTAGTTTGAGCAGTACCTGCCAGTAGCCCTTTGTAAGGTTGATGGTAGTTATAAACTAGTCTTCGCCTAGTTTCTCAATTAAGTCATCAATTCAGACTGATGGGTACCTATAGAACTTTGATATGTTGTTAACTGCTCTGAAATCAATACAGAAATGGATACTTCCATCTTGTTTGGGAAGTAGTACAATGGGTAAACACCAGTGCTTAATTTGTGCTTGTTGTTTCCGGTGCTGAGCACCAGCACTTATTTTTGAGGGCCGGCGCTTTCTTCTGGCTCAAGCATTTGCTGCGAGCAAAAGACACATATGGGAAAGATGGAGGAAGGGAAAAACGAAAAAGTGTCATAAAGGGAGAAAGTAGAAATCTGCTGAGTGAGCTCAAGGGGTAAGGGGCGGCTTCAGGATTACGCCGCTTCAGTATTCCGTGTTCCCACATTTAATAGCAGCAGCCGCAGGTTTAAAAGGAGGATTTTGAGCACCGGCACGTTTTTATTTATAAATTAAGCACTGGTGAACACCAATAACTGGTGGATGGTTCGATAACTCGCACTTTTAGCATTTGTTCTATTTCGTTCTGGATGGCCTGTCTGCTGGCAGCAGGGATTTGGTAGGGCTTTTGTTTCACTATTACTCCCTCTTTAGTGGGAAAGGAATGAACCGCCGGTTTGTCCTACCTGGAACATCTGAGAATAGCGAAGAAAAGAAGTCTAACATTTTTAGGAGTTCGTCTTTCTGTACACTAGATAGAGACTCGTTGATGGGTGGATTTTCCAGTGTGTTTTGGGGGATTTTTGCTAGGATAGTATCAGGAACTGCTTTTGGGGCTGGGCCTAACCATTTCTTTAATTAATAGGTTAATGTGATGAATCTGTTCCTTATTGGGAGATAAACACAATTTATAGGTTACTTTGCCAACCCTTTGTGTTATTTTGAAAGAACCATGCCACTCAGCTTCCATTGTTCTCCCAGAGCTGGGAAGAAAAACTAATTCACAATCCTCAACTTGGTACTCTCTCCCTTTCTTTCCTTTATCATTGATGTACCTCTGTTGTCTCTGGTTTTCTCTAGATTGGCATGAGCAAGTTCCCTTAATTTTCCTATTCCAGATCTTATTTGGTTAGTGTAGTCCAATAGACTGCCTGCCTCCTCTTTGTTATCCTTTTCCCAAACTTCCTTTCTGATCTCTAACAGTGTACGTGGTTTTCACCCAAAAAGCAATTCAAAGCATAAGCATGCCAGGCTGCTTTGTTCTTGTCCTCTCAAGACAAATAAGGCTAGAGGTAATAACTGATACCACTTTCTCCCATCCCCTCATAGCATCTTTTTAAGCGTGAGTTTAAGAGACCCATTGTACCTCTTACCCTAACCGTGCATCTGGGAATGATAAACTGAGGTTTTAATGTGTTTGATATCTAACAAATTTTTTTCTTTGATTGTGGTCAAAACAGAGTACCCTGGTCTGTTAAGATCTCCTCAGGAAACCCCACAAGCGAAAAAATCTCAATCAAATGTTGTGCTTTGGTTCTAGCAGTGGTAGTTTTTAAGGGTATAGTTTCGAGCTAACAAGTGGCGTAATCCACCATCACCAGAACGTATTGACACCCTTTTGAGGATTTGGGTAGAGGCCCAATTATATCCATTTCCCGCTCGTTCAAAGGGGGTTACTATGATTCGCATAGGTTGTAAGGGACCCAGGTGGAGGACGATAACGGTTCTTTCACTGGCAGATTACAAACTCTTGGCAGTATTTCGTAATTTGTGCCATTATTCCAGGCTAATAGAAATGTCGTAATATAGCCTGGGTGGTCTTCTCACAGTCAGTATATCTCACAAAGAGATGGGCATAGAACAACATTTGTTCTCTGAACTCTTGGGGAACCAGCAGCTGGTGGGGAGACTCGTATAGCCCAATTGCCCACTATTAAAGACCCTTCTTAATCTGAAAGTGATAGTAGGTGATTTGGGGCTTTCTTTCAATTTGTGTGGCACTCTGCCATACATGTAGAGTCATTTATTTGGGTCATTTTCAAATTACGGTCCATACCTCAAGGCTCAGGTGTTAGTACCCTTCGTAGAACTTTCCTGGCTACCTCTTCTTAGGTCCCTTTTTCCACCTATTGATTCTAAAAACATTCCTAGGAACCCCTACTTTAATAACTATCTTTAGCCCCTCTGTATTAGTCACCTCGACCTGGGCTACAGGATATGTTTTAAAATCCCCATGGACAAATCTGATACCCACATATCTCCCCAGAATAATTTGACAAGGGAGTACTAACTCCCCTTTAAATACCGGTTGTCTACAGCCTGCATCTAACAGAGCAGGTACCCATTTCTTATTTATCCGGAGACTCACATATCAGGGTGCCATCTTCTGGGTAAAGAAAATAGACCACTTCCATTGGTTCTTCTTCCGTTTTCTTATTTTTGCAAAATCTAGCAATGTGGCCTACTCCCAGCATTCAAAACATTGTGGACCGCTATTGGTTTGCATCTCTCCCTTTATTGGGTGGGGTTTCTGTATTTCCAACAAATTCCTTTGAGTCTTTTTATCATTTCTATTGTGGAAATCTGTGGCAGAGAATTTGTGCCCTTTTCCATTATCCAGCTGCTGGATCCGCAGTTGTGCCCTTGAAAACGTTGCAGCCAGTTCTACATCTACAGTTAACCCAGAATGTTGGTGGAGTAATTTCTGTGTATGTATGGGAGGAGCCTCCAGATACTGCTCCAGATATTTTGTTTATAATCTGTTCTTTACTGGTCTCTTGGGGTTTAAGCCATTTGTCAGACTCACTTTTTAATTTGAAGAATAAGGTCTTTGGAGTGTCTCCATGTGTTCCTCTTTCTTTCCTAACCTGATTCCTATTTCTTCATCAACACCTAATGTGTCAAGGATGATTTTCCTAATATCAGCATATGTGTTGGCAGACTACTACGCCGCTTAAGCCTCGCCGGTTAAGAAAGGAGCTAAATAGAAGGGCAACATCTCAATAGGCTAAGCACTTCCAAGTGCAACTCTCTCAAAATTCAATAAGAAAGCATCTGGATCTTCTCTGGGAAGAAGCTTATGTAAAGATATGGTAGGTCCTAATGAGGCAGCTACTGTACCTTGGGCTATCCCAGATGTCAACTGCAATTGAGTCCTTGATACTTTGCTTGAATTTTCTGCTTGAGCTTTTAAGGTAACCACACAATTGGATTCCACTGTGGACATGTGCCAACCCAAAGCCCATTCCAGTTTATTTTGTCCCTGGACAAATGTTTGGATAAGACTTTCCACCTTGTATCAGATATTTACATTGCCTGCATTCTCCACCATTAGCGGGTAAAAGCACTTCAGTCTTAATATAGTTGATACCAGAAATAGAGTTTTATTAAGTTGTTCAGAATATGTATGTTAAAAAAAACTTTGTCCAGTTGTAGTTGTAGTTGTAGCACTAGGATTGATGTCTTTCTCCTTTTCTCCTTTCTTCTAAGTTCGTCTCGAGGTAGTACTGCCGACACCCTCGAAGAAAACCAAAGCACAGCTAAGTCTTAGTTTCTTTATATCATCCTCCTTTTATTTATTCAATTTAGCTCTTGCTGTCTCATTTGTGTATTGGTTTTGAATACCCCTCTGTCTGTTTTCGCTCTCTTTCTGTTTTCGGCTTTCTTTCTTATCTGTTATCATAACTAATAACTTAACTGCTACCCTTCTAGAGAGAGTATGAGAAACAAATAAATATTTGGTATTATTTAACTGGGCAAATCATTTTGAAAAAAAATGAAATTGTGGGAGGCTGCGTTCATGTGTGCTTGTTTAGTGCCGCCCAACTCACTCGTTTCTTCCCCACCCATCTCCCTTCCACAACTTCATATGCACCCGCACCGTGAAAGTCACGCTCTTTCCTGGAGTGTGGTGGGGCAACCCGTCCATTCGGTCGGTACTTCTGTTCTATTCCACACTTGGGGCCACCTCCTTTCATCCAGTCCAGCAGGCTCTCACACCACGCTGGTGTGGCTCCTCTCTCCTGCAGACAGGTTCTTGTATGACGCTACTTTCCTTCACTTTGGTGTCTTCCCTTAGGGTGGATCTGTTTCTGTTGGCTTCCGTCTCCACTCTCTCTTGGGGCCCTAGGTCCCCCTAGCTTTCACTTGCCTCAGCACTTGTTCCCACCTGCTGGGTTTGTACTTCTACTCTTTCCTGGACTTTGTGAATCACGTCCTGAAAAAGTAAAAGTGTTTTGTTTCTTTCTTTTGCAGGCACAAAGTTCAGAGTGACCATACAACAGATATCAGGTAAGTCCTCCCCATAATCACCCTCTTCCTCCTGACACAAGGTCATATTTTTAGCTGCCAGTAGAGCTGAATTGACTGACAGCAATGTGGCCTCAGTAGAGGTGTTCCTGGCAGGGGAGTGTCCCCTTGACACGATGTTAGCTCTCAGAGGTGAGTCATATCCAATAGCCTGTCGTCCATATTGTTGATCAGAAAGCTGATTGATTTTTTTGTTGGGACCTGGCGCAATATTTGATGACTGGCTTTGTGCTAAAAGGGCCGGGAATTTGGCCAGCAAGGTCTTCTCCTCTGACCTTCCAGAGGATTGGTGTACTTGTGTTGTGATGTCTATGGTGTGGTGTTGCTGTGCTGTCAGTGTAGAATTAGTGACCTTTGAAATTGCTGAAATAAATCCTGATGTTTGGGGTGATTATGAGTCTAATGGCCATGAGAGTTCAATGATAGCTGTATTCCTGTTTCCTGCTTAGACTGAATCCTGGAAATGAATACCCTACTTGGGCAAAAGTGCCAGCGAATGAAGTATGATTTTTTTGCATGCTAGTGCTTGGCGTGGCAGGAAGAGAATGGGCCAAGTCATGATTGCTGTTTTGAAAGAAATCCTGTTTGGATGGAATGGGAGCTTCCTTTCCTAGGTTACCCATATGGAAAATGTACTGTTTAATCATGTTCAGGAGGCTCTTTCTCCAACACTTGCAGGGCCACACTTCAAGGAGGTGGTAGGGAGAGTTTTTTGTTCCTTAAGGCCTTATATGTACTCTTTGTCTGTATCAAGTGATTACTTGTTAGTGTTCTTTTTTCTACTAGATATAATTCTATTGCACCCATTATTGAAAATTCTATGTGAAAACTTCGAATTCTGTGAAAATACAGCTGTCGGTGTGGTGTTGCTGTATCTGTCGAATTCTCTGCCCTGTTTTCAAGCTAGGTTTTTTTGTGATGTACATCTATGCAACAATAATGTTCTGTTGAATCAGCAGGGGCTCTGGGTCCCCTGAGCTGGACGTTTTGCTGCTGCCTTCCCCCAAACCTCAGGACAGATCCTGTCTCCCAAACTGTAGACCAGTGAAAGGATATGGAGATTCTGAGGAGATTGAGTTCATAAGGTTCATAAAAGGGAGGGAGGGGTGGTATGAGTGTGGTGATTGAGTATTCTAGTAATTGTCCACCACTGATCCCCACTTGTGAGAGAACTTTAAAGCTTGAAGGAGCTGCTCTACTTTCTGGAGGGTCTTGACAGCACTCCGGGGCAGCAGATCCGATGCCTCCACTTATGCACCTTTTCTTTTTTATTGTTTACGTAGGTCGCTTGCTGAGTTCAGGACGGGCCGAGGCGAACAATACAAGTGAGCTGAGAAAAAAAAATTAAGTATGAAGAGGTGCCAACTGCAGACCGGGTGGCGAGGTGAGGTGGATTCGAGGACAGAGGGTAGCAATAAAAGCAAAAGGTCAGCAAAACCAGTGAAACCAGCTGACAGGCCTACCAGGCTCCCTCAGACTCCGTCAGGCACAAGTCATACCAGTTGCTAGACTGGCTGCTAACACGCTCCGGAAGTGCTGTACAGTAGAGCCTGGTGCACGCAGCTCACCTCTTGCCACCACCCACTGCCCTCAGCCCTGCTCCGAGAGCTGGGGGATGTGGCAGTGTCTTTTGCTGCCCATGAAACTTGAAATAAGCCTTCTTGCCAGGGTGTCGGCTGTCTGCAATGTGAATGCGTGCAATTGACTAATCTGAAAATATAAAGGCTGCTTGGAAGCAGTCACAACTGGTGACTGGGCAAAGTGGCGGGGTTGGGGGGACAAAACAGAGCAGCGTTAGGATTGGCTGGAGTGCCCAGGCTGGGTGCTCCGAGGCAAACTGGGAGCCTGTACCTGCTCTCTCCAATTTGGCAACACAGTACCGGGTTGGAGAGAGCCCAGTGCGCATGTGTGTTTGGCCGGCACAAGACGGCCGGCCAAACATACATGCACCTTGAGGGAAGTGCTGTGCACTTCCCTCAGTGCTCGTCACCCCCATGGCCCCACCTCTTTAAAAATAAAACGATAATAAACAATGTTTATTATCGTTTTATTTTTAAAGGTTTGCAGCTGCTGCTGGGGGGGCGATGCTCCTCCACCATAGCGGAGGAGCCGCCCGTGCTTGGAAGCTAACATTGGCGTTAACTGATGAAATCCCTTGAAGTTTCCTGAAGACAAAGATTCTTCTTTTTGAGAGGGTGTTACCAGCTCATTTGTAGTGAGTCCGTCTAAAAGACAGTTATTAAAAATGTTTGCACCAGGTACATTCTGTGTATAACTGAAATACATGATTGGTGGAAGAACTTTTCTTATCTTGAACCTATTTTTTCTGCACATTCTGGGGCAGCCTATCTTATACTATGTGTAAAGCAAATTTAGAATAATGATTTACACATTCACAGTGCTTTCTGTCACAGGCAGGGAGCTAACTAAAAATACCCAAATCCAGCAGCGGCCACTAATATATCAAAGTGGTGGGGTGAGCGAAGTAGCCCACCTCATCAAAAATAGTGAAAACAATAAACAAGAATACACAATAAAAAAGAAAAGTATGCGTTATATTAAAATTAAAAAGAAAATAATTGCACTTACGTGAGCTGCGTCGTCCTCTGTGTCCTTCCTAATCTCCGACCGGCACTTGTGGAAGCAGAAACTTCTCTAAGCACTCCTGGTGCTGCTCTCATGCTGTTAGTTAGCATAAGAGCAGTGCCAGGATTGGATGGAGTGTCCTGGTGGGACGCTCTTTCAGGCCCTTTAGCAGCCGCGGCCGTGTCGCCCCCTCCCCCCACCCAGCAGCAGCAGCTGAAAACCTTTAACAATAAAAAAATAATAAACTATGTTTATTATTTTTTTATTGTAAAAGAGGCGGGTCATGGGGCGTGACAGGGATAGAGGGGGAGTGCAAAGCACTCACCTCAGTGCGCATTTGTGTTTGGCCGGCCATCTCGGGCCAGCCAAACACACATGCACCCTGAGCTCTCTCCAACCTGGCACTGTGTTGCCGGGTTGGAGACAGCAGGCAGAGGCTCCCAGTCTGCCTCGGAGCACCAAGCAAGGGCTCTCGAGCCTATTCTAATGCTGCTTTCATGCTGCCAGCAGCATTAGAGCAGCGTTAGGATTGGCCACAAGCCAGGCTGGGAGCCTGAGCCTGCAAGTGCAATCAGTGGAGCGGCGCAGCGGCTCGCAGTAAGGTACCTTTAAAAAAAAAGTTTAATGTTGTCCCATTTGTTTTGTGTGTCCTCCCCTGCCACCTGCCGCTCTGCCCCTTTACCGCACGGTGAGCTGTGACTGCTCTTTAGGCCTGTGCTTGGTCTCCACCCAGCTGTCCAAGGCAGCCAGGTGGAGAGCTTCAAAGCCATGTGAGTTTGGCTGGTGCAAGTCTCCAGGCCAAACTCACATGCGCACTTTGTAGTGTCTGGCCAGCACTGCTGTAGTCCTCAGTAAAAAGAGGACACACCCCTTACTGCTCCAGAGCAGGCTGCGGCACTATGTAAAAAATAAAATGACAATGAAATCATTTAATTGCCATTGTATTCTTTAAGTTTAGCGCAGCTCGCAGCGGGTGGGGGGTGATGCTCCTCTGCCCTCAGGGAGAAACCACTGCTGCCTAAGTCACTTTGCTGCACCACCCAGGATTCAATTCTGTTGTTCTCGGGTTGCACAAACAGAGATCCGCAGTGACTGCATTAACCAGCAGAGGTTTCATAATGTATAATAAGCACAGTCTGGCTGGAGATCTGTGATAAATCAAAGCTGGGCAGGAGGTTTGAAGATGCTCACTGCATTGACATTTAATAAAGGAAAAAAAGTCAATGTTTTCATGTCTGCAAATAAACTTACCATCTTTAACACATACAACAGTAATGTGAAAAAGAAAGCAAAATGGATTTCCTGTGAACATGGCTATTTTTTTTACCTTTTTTTAAATAATTAACATTTATAGTTGATAGCACATTATTATAAACTGCCTGATATATGCAGAACCTGAATTGTGCATGGTTAGAGCCTCAGACTCTGAGGTGTAAACTCAGGGCAGGCTGGTCGCTAAAGCAGACTGACAATGCTAGACTTTGGCAAAGTCTGTCATGTATTAGTCACATTTTTCCTTTATCATCTTGCCCAAATTTTATTTCTGGGCAGATCTCTTTTACCTTTCATCGCCTCATTTTCCTTAATGATGAAATTTGAAGCAGAGGTCTTTCAACTCTCAGACAGAGCAATACAAAGAAAAGTGACACTGATAGGCGATTTGATAGACTACAAAGCTGCCACAAACAGAATTGTCTTTTGGCTCACTCAAGGCACCCTCACTTGTGGAGCTACTGATTCAATTTAGATTTAACCCCCCCTTAGATTTTTGTGATAGCATATTCATTCACTAATTGCCAGCCTAATTAAACTGTGTGATCCTACACCATTATTTTTCTCCACTGTGCATCCATGACAGTGGTCATCATATTTTAAATTGCCTTCATATAATTCACGTGAGGATGCACACTACACACACAACTCTCTTCTATATGGTTTAGGAGATCATAACTTCATTTGCATCAATCAAGGCTTTTATAGGAGGCACTAAAAAGCTGGTTTGCCCTTGAGTTATTGACAAAATGTGCATGGCAGAAAGAGACTGGTTCACTAATTCTAAAGAAAAAAAAAAGCCTTTTGGTGTGCTAACACAATCTAATGTGCTGAAGTGAAACAATTCAAAATGTGCTGTTTACGTTTAAAAGATTATACCTCAGCTAGATTTGCTCTACTAAAGTAAAATAAAGTGGCAGTCAGCAATGCTGGCAGCAGAGAGTTTGTGATTCTAGCCGAGCTAAGAGCAGTTCTCTTTAGTTTCCATGGTTTTGCTCTTCCAGAAAGGATGCAACCTTTTTTGTATGGAATTTAGCAACTGGACCTAGACCAGAAGACTGGGACCTATTGGCAATGTGACTGGACCTGGTCCCTGCCCTTCCTCCATCAGTTTTGACTCTCCACAGTGTATTTGATACAAGTTTTCCCATACCTGTGGCAAGGATCCCAGAGGATATCAACTAAAGTATTTGAAGATTGGGTAGTTCGACCATCTATTAGATGGGTGATTAATGTGATTGGTATGTTATTTTAATGTTAATTTCTACAGTGCATATACACCATAAGGTCTCTTGAAGATAAACTGAAATCTTAACCAGTGATACAAAGAAATCAAGAGAAGAGACACATTTTCAGTTTTACCCACATACTGGGGTAGGAAATGTATTTTAGATATCTAGGAAGAGAGTTCCAGTGATGAGGGCCTAAAAAGAGAATGGTTTCCCACCTTCAGAAAATTTTCTACAGAAAGGTAAAACTAGAAGAAGAGATGTTGAGCAGCACTAAGAGCAAGTGGGGACATATTTCTTCATTTTTCTGACAACTGAAGGTGGAAAAGATATTGACAAATTTGTGATTTGAGGTAATAGGAAAGCTAGGTGAACAGTAGATAAGCATTGTGCAGATAGAGGTTTTCAATGATAAAACCGGGGTGGTGGTCAAATTTCAGCATACGCTATGGCTAAACATAAAGTTGTAATAGTTGCTCTCCATGGGAAAGATATAGCTGAGCTATACTGTAAGTGGTGGGTATACAGTCCTCAGGTTTGAATTGTTACATTCACACATGTTCCTGTTGGACATTTTTCAGACCGTTTGTAGTGTTTCAGTTCCATTGCATGGTGGCTTCTGCTTTGCCTTACCTTATCAAAATGCTGAGCTTCCCTAGCACCATGTTTCTTGAGTTTCACGAATCCATCCATTAATTAATAAGGCAAATGTGGTATGATGGTACAGTTGCGATCTGCCTCTGCTGTTACAGACCTCTGTTTGTGGCATAGTCACTGCATGCTCCGGGGCTGGGAAAGACGCTGCAACTGGCAACAAATAGGGGATACATGCCCAGAAGAAACAAAGCTGCTCTACCTGAGAGTTTGCAAAGGTGCAGCAAACTGCTTGAGCGTGCCGCGTGTGCCCCAGATTGATTCAAAGTGGTCTGTGATTGGCGTATGTGGAGACAAAGCCTTACTCCAACTCATAAACAGCCATCCAAGAAGTTGAAGGCCCTGCAGAGAAGCGCATTCCAAAAGCCCACAAAAACAGAGCCATCATCAATATGAAGCAAACTCTAAAGGCAGTGATGACCATGTATGAAAACAGAAACTTACTTACCGGCACAAGCAACTGAAGTGCTATGCGACCTTGAAAACCAGCTCGACGACCAGGCCTAAGCAAAAGGGTGTTGCGTGATGAGGTTGCCGGTCCTGCTTTGTGAGAAGAAAGCTACCTGAACAGCACGTGCTCTCAATGGCAACAGAAGGGAGCACAAAGTATGACGTGGCTACATTCCTGAAACCACCACCTTCGTTTCATACAGCGAAGAAACAGAACATTGGTGCCTGGTGGACTGTATGGACAGAAACATTTGTTGACTCCATAGATGTGCTAGGAGAGTTCCTTTTCAACAGCTTCTTGTAAATGAAATGCAATTCTTCTGGGTCTTTGTGCAACCGGATGGACATCCTCATTAATAAGCAACTGTACTTTCATAATCTTAGGTTTTCCTAATCAATGAATCAAACAAGGGAACTGACTTAGTATTTCATGATGATCATGTTGTAGTTCACTGAGATCAGTCCTTTATCAGCAGCTGTGCTTAAATTTAGTGAACAGGCTTTCAACGCCGTATCTTGAAGCACATGACTGGGCGATTGCACTTTTGTCTTCTTGTGTTTCATCAGCACTACAAATGAACCTTGACTTTTCAATGGCATTGATGCAGGCCATGTGCGTACTTTACTTTTCAATAGCGTCACTCAGGGTAATGAAGATAGTTCATTATATTTATCTTCAGGCATAATGTTTATTGACACATCACTGTTGATAATGAAAGGTATTGAAAAACTGTTTACATTCAGTACAATTTTCAGACAGTGTTTGTATGCCTTTGGTACTTTTTCATGTTGACTTTTCTTTGACTGGTATTTCTCTTCACATGCGGCCAATCCACATTCACACATTTTTCTGAGGTAAACATCAATGTTTCACAATCATCTTCTTTACTTTCATTTGATATTGATACCGAAGAACTTTTTGATGATGATTTAGATGATGATCTACTTCGTTTGGTGTTGATTTGTCTTAATTGGAGTTGTCGCTTGGCCTTGTGGGCGCGCATTGAACATTGGGCCGCCATTTTTTTCTTCCTGCCATGATGCACTTAATTTTTCCTTCGGCTTGCAAAGCACTACAAAATGGTTCTCCTTCTAACAACCTTTGCAAATCTGTCCAATAGTACAGTAGTACAGTACAGGACATTTACCTTCATGTGGAAACGAGAATCCACACCTGAAACACAACTTCTTTTTCGAGAAAACATCACCATGTGTGCTTTAGCTTTGTGTTTCTGCTTGCTTTTCATGTTCATGATTTACTCACTTTGGGCACCTCCGTCCTCCATGTCAGCAGCTTGTCGATCGGCATGCTCTTCAGCTCTGCCAGCTACGAAGATTTGCTCCAGATTAAGAGTTTTTCTCAGCATTTGTCAACTGAATAAATCTGACAGGCATCCGTCAATAACGCAGAGACGTATTGCTTCCTCATCATTAAATTAATTAAACCTACAGTAATTAATGAGCATATCGAGTCTCTCAACAAATGTGTCTATGGTTTCACCACCTCTCCGTTGTTCTTGATTGAAAATGTACCTTTCGTAATCTACTTTTCGCATTCAAATGAACTTGAAATGTAAGGCTTTTTTAATTTGACAGTACTTAACTTCATCAGCTTGCAGCATTTTCTTTATGACTTCTTTTACACCTTCACCAGCAAGATTCCTGAGGTATTTGGTAATCTTCTTGTTATCAATTTCTTCTAGCGCATCAATGAAATCATCAAATGTCTCTATCCAAGCAGTCCATTTATTGCCAATATTCTGCTTTTCGGTGGTATCAAATACTGGTAGTGGTTTCAGAAAGACTGCAGTATTATAACTGTTTACAGGATTCCCAGACACTGAAAAAGGAGTTCTCTCCGCTACTTTCTGCTGTCCATTGTGACCCGCTTCTTCCATGCCATCTCTAAGGCCCGGTGATGTGCTGGCCTCTGGGTCATCTTGGACAGTCTGTGGGACTGTGACCTCTTTTTTGTCTCTGTTGGAGTTTTTCACTTTTCTGGAGACCTCTGTAGTTGTTCTGAGCCACCATCCGACAGCTTTGATGGTGTGCCGTTTCAGGTATTGGACAGCTCAGTAAGCAGAAACCATATGCTTCTTCTTGGGTCTCCTCGTCCGCTGCTGAGGTCGTAGAGCTCTTCTTCTTGAGACTATGGTAAGTGTAACAACAGTTTGCTTTTTTGTCAATTGTACTGTCAGCTAGCGCTTCTATTTATTCTACTTTCATTTGACTATGGTAGTTTCAGCACTTCTTGTCCATATCTGTTTGTGCCTGCCTTTAGCGTTATCACTCCGTACACTGTATAGCTTTATGTTGCACAGTAGCACGGTACCTCTCTTTACAGCCTTGCCAGTAGGTTCTTGGCCACCAATGTGCAGTCTTCTCAGTGAAGCTCTTTTTATCTTCTAACACTTCACACCGGCTGGAGCTGCGGTTTGACTGCACATATGCCAAATCTCGACTCTGGCCTTCGATGAAGGCACATGTGGAACGCACAAGCAGTTTGCTTGGACCACAGCATACTCTCTGGGCGAGTACTGTTGATCTTTGGGTTACGTTTTATGGAGTGTTTTGCCTGTCCTCTTTATGTGATGGCTGTTGTTTATTCAAAGGGCAAGATGTAGGAAGTTGGCTTTCAACAAATCATCCTTAAGTAACAGTGTAAACAATTTGGTTATACAATAAGGACTGAAATCGGAAATTAAGTTACGGGATTTTAAAACAAATTACCAGTCAGGCTAACACTGTAGAGATAAAGAATAACAACATGAAAGCCAAATCTCCTGAAGAAGTTTAGGAAAATTAGCATAAGGCAAGCCAAGAATTCAGTTCCAGCAATACAAAATATCAGAAATAAGATTTGATGTTCAGAGAAAAGTATTCGGTCTTCCCTCCTATACATATGTACAATCTGAGGGAATCTACCTAAATTATCTGTAAAGGGTAGTGAAAAATCTCAAAAGGTCTAAACGCTATGGTAAAAAGGAAAAATTATATGTATAGGCATAAGAGGAAGGGAAAGGTGTCAACATTTCAGAAGCTCAGTCAAGAGTCTTTTTAGAGAGAGCTAAGTGTCTAAGCCACACTCAGCAAAGCATAGGACAAGCGGAAAGTCAGAGGTATGTACCTCTCAAAGTCCAAAGGAATAGTGTATAAAATCAATCTATGAGAATGCTAGCTAATACCACACAATTCTATTAACACCAAATTCCCACCATGAAGAGCTGTTCTTTGTCTTCTCAACATCATTGGCAACATGTGTGAATAAGAGGCAGTCATCTCATACTCGGTTTCACCATATTCCATTAAGGTCTTTTTCAGACTCTCCATTATTACATCTATTTACAAACTAACATTTCATATGAATGCAGCTGCAATGAAATAGCATGTTAGCAGAAATGGAAATCAGTTCTCACATTAAAAGAAATACAGGTCTACTTATGCCAACTTAAAATATTATTTACCAATGCACATTTAATTTTCATGTTATGTTGTGCACATTTTAATTTCACCATCTATGTAGATGTAAGTTATATAATCTCAAATAAAGCTCCATGTTAGTTAACAGAAATGCAATACAATTGTAAATACATAATCCTAAATGTGACTGAGAACTACATTTTTAACGTTGAACTGTAAACATTAGTGCACACATCACATAAGTTGTTTTTGTTTCTAATGCAAATACACTCCATTAATATGAGGATGGTTTTTCTACTTATTTCAAATGATTACTTTTTATTTAATAAGGTTAAGGCACGCAGGCCCTCATTATGACATAGGCGGTGACTGTTAAAGTGGCGGTGATAACGCCAACAGGCTGGCGGTAATTACCGTCAAATTATGACCATGGTGGTAATCCCTCCCATAGACAGCCAATGTACCACACCAACCGCCAGGGCGTTAACACCACTGACCACGGTGGCAGACAAGGTACCGCCCACCATATTATGACACAGCAAACCACCAGGATTTCCGGGGTGGTACCAACTCCATCAAAAGCCTGGGGGAAACAGAACACAATAAACAAAAGACTCATTAACAGGTACAGAGGACTCCGCCACCATGGAACTGGAACTTCAAGTCTTCCCGATGGCCTTCTACGCCCTGGTCCTTCTGGAACACCAACGCCGACAAAGACGACAACGGTGAGTACAGCCGCCTAGCACACAAGGGAGGGAGGGAGGAAAAGGAGAGTGACACACACACGCACAACACAGACCATTCACACACACACCATACACACAACCAGCTGCAGAGTAAAACCAATGTCACAGGACCCACGTCTAATTAAAACAAGGACCACATTGAGGTTTAAGTGACACTGTTATTTGAATCCAACTGCCACGATATTGTCCATGCAAAAACAAAAGCATACGTCAATGTTCAGAAAGGGCCTGTGGCCAGTCCAAAGTCCAAATCCAAAAGGCCCACATGGCCACAGGGCACAGTCCTTGGCCCAGCTTGACTCCTGACTATCCGGACTCCACTGTGCAGGGGCTTCATGTTGGAAATGGGCAGGCACCTCAGGGGAAAGGGGGTGGGGGTGGAGGGCACCTTAGCTGAAGTGGGGATCATGCCCACTGGTTCTGGAGGGGGCTCAATGCCCAATTGTCCCTGGTGGGGAGTGCTAGGCCACAGTCTCTGAAGTGGGGAACATGCCCACTGGTTCTGGAGGGGGCTTCATGCCCAATTGTCCCTGGTGGGGAGTGCAAGGCCACAGTCTCTGAATTGGGGAACATGCCCACTGGTTCTGGTGGGGGCTTCGTGCCCAATTGTCCCTGGTGGGGAGTGCAAGGCCACAGTCTCTGAAGTGGGAAACATGCCCACTGGTTCTGGAGGGGGCTCCATGCCCAGTTGTCTCTGGTGGGTGGCCTATATGCCCTATGCAGGAGGTGAGGGCTCCTTGCCCACTGCTGGTGAATGTGTTACCCTGGCTGCCTCTGCTGGAGGTGAGGGCTCCTTGCCCACTGCTGGTAGAGGTATTAGTCTTGCTGCCTCTGCTGAAGGTGAGAGCTCCTTGCCCACTGCTGGTGGAGGTGTTTCCCTGGCTGCCTCTGCTGGGGGTGAGGGCTCCCTGTCCACTGCTGGTGGAGGGGACATCTTGCCTCTATTTGCTGGTGGAGTGGGAACCTTCCCTTTCTTGAGTGGTGGAGTGGGTAACTTCCCTTTCTTGCGTGGTGGAGTGGAAATGTTCCCTTTCTTGCCTCCAGTACTAGGAGGTGCCCCCACTGTCCCTGTCCCTGTCTCCTGTCTCTTAGTTTTCTCCACCCTAGTCCTCCCTTTCTGAGGCAGAGATGTGCTCACAGTAGGAGTGGCAGCCATCACACTCTGGGGCCCTTTTGTGCCAGCAGCTGAGGATTTGATGGGAGCAGTTGCAGACTGTTTGCCCGAGGTGCTGTACTAGGTTGTTGGGACCCTGCTCTTATGGACAGCATGGGGGGGTGGAGGAGGAGGGAAGAGGGCAAGATTGGTAAGGAAAAGCTTCTTCGGTACGTTGGGGTGGGATGTGGGAGGAGGGATAGGAGTGGAGGTTGAGGGAGTGGTTGTCGGAGGTGCACGTCTGCTGGACTTGGGTGCAGGTGCATGGACAGTGTGCGTGTGTGAGGTGGATGGCTGTTGGGAGTCTGAGTGCATGCGTTTGTGTCTCTTAGGAGGGGGGACAGACAGGGTGAGAGAGGACAAAGGGGACGCATGGTTGGATCTTGTGGAGGTGTCTGCAAGTGAGGTGTGTGTGCTGCATGATGTGGTAACGGTGGTGGTGGTTGTTGATGCAGTACAAGGAGCTGTGAGTGCGCATGTGACTGTGAGGGAGGAGGGGGAGACAGTGGAGGCAGTGGATGTGGTTGTGTGTTTAACTGTCTGTTGTTTGTGTGAGTGCTTGTGACCCAAAGTGTGCTGCCTGTGTTTGACTGTGCTACTCTTGTCTGATGGTTTGTGTGCATGCTTGTCTGTATGCGTGCATGGGATGGGGTTGAGGAGACTGGGACTGGGAAGTGGTAGTTGGAGTGGGAATGGTAGGAACAGGGACACTGACTGCCATCAGAGAGGAGGCAAGAACCTGAAACGATCTCTGTAGGGCCGCCAAGCCACTGTGGATGCCCTCCAGGAACGCACTGCCTTGCTGCATCTGTGATGCCAGCCCCTGGATGGCATTCACTATGGTTGGCTGCCCTACAAAGATGGATCTCAGGAGGTCAATAGCCTCCTCAGTGAGGGTGGCAGGGCTGACTGGAGCAGGGTTTGAGGTGCCTGGGGTGAAGGAGATGCCTACCCTCCTGGGTGAGCGGGCACGGGCAACCCGGTGGGGGGCTACTGGGAGGACGGTGCTGGTATGGGGGTGGTGTCTGTACCTGTAGCTGGGGTGGTTCCAGAGGTGTCCTCCACCACCAGGGACCTCCCATCGGAGGAGGTATCAGAGTCTGTGTTGTCACCTACTGTCTCCACCTTGGTGCTCCCCTCGCCCTCCGTCCCACTGGTCTCCTCAGGGTCGGTGGACTCTGCCTCCTGGGTCCTGTGGGATGCAGCTCCCTCAGTTGCTGGTGCCCCTGCTCCTCCACCAGATGATGCTAATGCACACATGGACAGGATGACAGAAGAAAATAGGGGGGAAGAGAGAAAGGGAGCACTGGGTCAATTACAACACCAACATCACAGTTGGCATACACATTACCATCACACACAGGGATCACGATTGGGCACTATGCATCGCACTGGCATTCCATTGGCTAAGTACCACAGCAAGATGAGAGCCAACCACCTCCAACTGCACCCCTCCTGGAACCCACTAAGCCCTGTCTGACCAGGAATGCCACCTTACTGGAATACAAGATTTACCTTGTGCTGGACCACGCAGCAATGTCTGAGCTGGCATTAAGGGGGCACCCACTTACTGAAACCCACCACCTAGATCCCATGCCAGCCAAACAAAATGGTTGTCACGCTCACCGTGCTTACCCCCTTGTGTCTGCTGTGCTGCCCTCAAGCACCCATCCAGCTCTGGGTAGGCCACCGCCAGTATGTGGGCCATCAGTGGAGGGTCAGGTTCCAACGGGCACCCTGCCCTCTTTGGGAGGCTATCCCCCACACGTCCTTGGTGATGGCATGCCACAGTCCCTTCTTCTGATGGGCGCTGAACTGCAGAGGTAATACAGACATGAGGACACCATTAACCAGACAATCCGGCCTGTCACACATATTGCATTGGGGTGATGGGTCCATTGTTCAGTTTGTGACACCCTTCTCACACTTGTGTCCCTTGGATACCTACCACTGCGGAGGAATAGGAGGAGGAGGCAAGCCACTGTGTACAGATCCCTTGTGGACTTGGCTACACTGGAGGAGAGGCATATAATACTGAGCTATAGATTGGATAGGGCCACAATCACAGAGATGTGTGCTCAACTGGAGCCTGATCTAATATCAGCTATCCGTCATCCCACTGGGATCCCCCCTCTTGTGCAAGTTCTATCATTGCTCCATTTCCTGGCAACTGGTTCTTTGCAAGTGACAGTGGGCTTGGCAGCAGGAATGTCACAGCCAATGTTCTCAATAGTCCTGGCAAGGGTTTTGTCTGCCTTGGTCAAACACATGTGCAGCTACATCACTTTCCCCCAAGTGGAAGATTTGGCCACTGTGAAGGCTGGATTCTATGCAATGGGACATATTCTTAATATTATTGGGGTGATTGACGGAACACATCTTGCATTTGTCCCTCCCCGCCACAATGAACAGGTGTTCAGGAATCGGAAGAGTTTCCACTCACTCAATGTGCAAATGGTGTGCCTGGCTGACCAGTACATCACCCATGTCACTGCCAAGTATCCGTGGTCAGTGCATGACGACTTCGTCCTGAGGAATAGCAGCATCCCAAATGTGATGGCACAATTACAGAGGCACCGAGTGTGGCTGATAGATGAGCCTGAGTCCCCACCCAAGATATGTCAGTGTATGCCTTCTGGAGTCATCCCCCATACCATTGTGTAAGGCAAATGTTTGTCCCTCAATTCTTGCAGGTGACTCTGGCTACCCAAACCCCTGTGAGGATTGCCAGGGCAGGGGCTGAAAATCGGTATAATAATGCACATGGGCAAACCAGGCTAATCATAGAATGAACCTTCGGCCTCCTGAAGGCCAGGTTCAGATGCCTCCATCTGACAGGTGGATCCTTGTGCTACTCCCCTGAGAAGGTCTGCCAGATAGTTGTAGGATGCTGCATGTTGCACAACCTTGCCCTCAGACGATATGTGCCTTATCTGCAGGAGGAGGAGATTGGAAATGTCCCTGTGGCAGCAGTGGACCCTGAGGACAGTGAGGATGGGGAGGCAGAGGATGAGGATGTGGACAACAGAACATCAGTAATACGGCAGTACTTCCAATGACACACAGGTGAGACAGTGAAACTGACCATTCCTCTACTTATGTTTTCAGTTGGGCTGTAGCAGGATGGCAGTCACTTCCTGTGCATCTCAACTGACTGTCACCTATGCCCTCTCAATTTGCAGATGTTGGTGTTATTACATCTGTGTACTGATTTGATGACTACAGACGGCTACAGGTCATTTGTACGCTATCACAAAGCTCAGGCCAATTGCACAAGATGTAACTGTGAACATAATTGCACATTTTCATTACATAAAGCACTATCACTCAAGTTGTGTTCAAGGGTATTTATGGGGTGATGGTAGAGGTACGTCCAGGGTATTAGTCCAGTCTGGTTGTAGCACAGGTCCAATGTCCAAGGGGCCATAGGAAGGGGAACATTGGCAGTTCAAAGTGGACAAAGTAAAACAGTGGAACACAATCGGGACATTCAGGAGGGGCTAATTTCCTCGCAGTGGTCTTGGTCTTGTCAAGTGTCTCTGGCATCTGTCTGGGTCACAGGGACCGTTTGCGGGTTGGTTCACCTTCTGCAGGGGAAGGGTGCTGGTGGCCTGTGCGTCCTGTGGCAGGGCCTCCTGTTCACTAGCTGCAGCAGATGTGGTGGGCTGTTCAGTTGACTGGCTAGTGGAAGGGGCCCGCTGGTGTGCTCTATAGTCCCTCATGATGTTGGCCATATCAGCCAGCGCCCCTACTATGGAGACCATGGTGGTGTTGAGGGTCTGCAAATCTTTCCTGATCTCCTGATGGTGTACCTCCTGCAGCCACTGGTTCTCCTGCATGTTATTAAGAATCTGGCCCATCTTGTCCTGGTATTGTTGGTAAGCCCCCAGGACATTAGTGCATGCCTTCTGGAGAGTCAGTTCCCTGGGCCTGTCCTCCACCATGGCGCACAGCTGTCCTCCGAGTGTCCCTGTCCCCCTGTGCCTGGATCCCCTGAATGGTGTGTCCACTGCCACTGACCCCAGAACCCTTATTGTCTTGGATGTGAGGTGTGGACCGGGGTCTCTGTACAGGTGGGCACATTGCTGATTGACGTGTCCTGGAGACAGAGGTATGGGGACATGAGATGGGTGCTATGGTGTTGGGTACTGAGAGGGGAGGCTCTGTGGTGGACTGTGAGTGGGCTGGGGTGTCCAACTGACCAGTGGTCCCTGATGGGCCAGGTAGGTCATCCAGATCCAGAAGTCCAGAGTTACTGTCATCACTGGGGGCATCATCTGTTGGGGGACTGGATAGTTGTGGCACCTCCTCGCCGCTGAGATTGGCTAGGGCACCTGTGGGGATGTAAGTGATGTATCATGCTTCATGTCTCTCACATATTCTACATCACTAGCTTCCCCTATATCATTGCTGTTGCCCTACCACCTTTGTTTGTGTATGGTGATGTATTGTGGGATTGTTAGTTCTCCATGCTGTGCATGCATTGGTGGACGGGTTTACATGCAGGTCTGTGAGGGCTCTACATGCATTGGTATGGCATACAGTGCTTGGCATCTGGGTTAGTCACATGTGTAGGTTCCGCTGTGTGGGATGGAGTGGAGTGATGGGAGTCAGGGTGGGGGGGTGAGATGGCATGCAGGTATGGGGGGTAATAAGTAGTAAATATTGACTCACCAGTGACCAGTCTTCCGGCTACTCCATTGAGTCCCTCAGGACGCAGGATTGCCATGACTTGCTCCTCCCATGGTGTCAGCTGTGGGGGAGGAGGTGGGGGTCCACCGCCAGTCCTCTGGATGGCGAGCTGGTCCCTTGCTGCCACGGAACGTACCTTTCCCCCTAGGTCATTCCACCTCTTCCTGATGTCGTCCCTTGTTCTTGGATGCTGTCCCACGGCATTCACCCTGTCCACGATTCTACGCCATAGTTCCATCTTCCTGGCAATGGATATTTGCTGTACCTGTGCTCAGAAGAGCTGTGGCTCTACCCTGACTATTTCCTCCGCCATGATCTGCAACCCCTCATCTGTGAAAGGGGGTGCCTTAGAGGGGACTTGAGTGTTGTGTGGTGTGTTTTGTGCAGAGGGTGTGGAGTGTGTGACGCATGAATGGGTGGTTGTGGTGTGTGTGTGTAGTTGTCTCTGTGATTTGCGTGGCTTGCTATTGCAGTCTTTTTGTGTTAGCAAAGGGTTGTGTGAAATGTGGGTGTGTGTTTTATAGTGCTGTGGGTAGGTGGGTGTGGTGTGTGTATGAGTGTCAGGTGTGTGATTTTAGTTTTGGCCAATGTTGTGTTCTTTTGTATTTGGGTGGCCATTCTGACTGCGCTGGTGTGTACTGCCAATGGTTTACCGCTGGTGAATGTCCGCTGTGGTGATTCGTGGGTGATAATGTGGTGGGCATTGTTTTGTTAGCATAACGGTATGGGTGTTCGTACCAACACTTTACCACTGACCTTTGGTCTGGCGGATTTGTGTTTGTGGCAGTAATCTGTCGGTTTAGTGTGTGTGTCATAATATGGTGAACGGATGTTCGGCTCCGCGATGGTATGTTGGTGGCTGTCACCGCGGTGGTAAGCGGCATTTACTGAAAATGTCATAATGACCACCCCAGTGCCCATTGTTTCCTAACACTACAGTGAATGCACTTCATTACCGAATTCAAGTGCACCACTTTACTTTAACGAAGTTAGAATACACATTATATGAAATGTCAAGTATATTTACATATAGGCTAAGTAGTGATGTCAGGAGTGAAGCCAACATTACACTGCAACAATCCCCACCTCTGATGGCGAATCAAGACATCACATCAGATTGTAATTTCTTATCAGAAAGATTAAATAAACCTCAGGTGCTCATCCACGAATACTTTAGATGTTTCATGTCATGATAGTATCTGCTTTATATTGTTTCAAGTTTCATGTCTTCCCTAGTTCTCCTTACTCTCTTCTTCATCTATAATCCCCAGTATCTTTTATAGAATCCAAATCACATCAGCCCACAGAAAGCAATTATCAATAAAGGTCTCAAGATGCTGCCAACAATTCCATTCCCTATGTTTCCAAACCATCTGCAAATAGAAGAAAATCCATTCCCTATTGCTTCCCATGCAACTGTTGCTTCCAGCTTCTTTAAATCGTCTTTCAAATCAGTAATGTTCTTCATATAATTCTTCAAATCTTTATTATTATTATTATGGATATAAGTGCAACATTGTTGAACTTTTAACATCCGACAGACTCCCCCCCCCTCCTTCGTGAGATGTCTGTTTTGGAAAGCCATTGATCTTATGGTAACCATTTAAGTATCGACTATCAATAAGGCACCTGTTCTACTAGTAGACAACTTATCTACAATAGTGGACAATCTTCTTAGTTTGATATCATTTACAATCACTCCCACAGATGGAGTCAGTGCATCAAAAATATCTTCTACAATTTCTGGACCACTGGCACCTCATTTAGTTTGGGCATTCGCTTCCCACACAGAATCATTAAAATGTTTCACATGATAAATAGAAAAACGTTAACTATATAGCATGTATCATATCATCTCTTGGGTGACTGAAAATAACCATGATCTCCAGGCATAACGGGATTTCGCCCTGATAACAAAAAGGTCTAACTGCTTTTAATTTCAAACGTGTGGTCACACTCACTTTTTCCAATATACTTTATGTCAGTTGCTGATCTCTCCCTCTGCACAGTTTCCCTTTATGTCTCCAGTCTAGTGTCAAGGCAGCTTGATTCCCTGCAGTTAAATGTTTAACTTCTTCTCGCTCCCATTTATGTTCAACTTTAACTCTGGCTGCTCTAGATATCATTCTTTCTCTTCTGTCTTCAACTGAATTCAGAAAATCATTTTCAACCTTTGTCAAAATACGCCAGGTTGTTTCAGTGAGCATAAACTGTATCTAACGACTTGGTAGGTTTAAAGAATCCTTCAACTGTGTCTATGTTCTTTGCTTTGGGGTTTTTGTTCAAATGCTTAAGAATAGGAATTTCTGAAAAGACTAATGGCTTGATTTAGATCCTGGCAGACGAGTTACTCCGTCACAACTGTGATGGATTTTCCTGTCCACCGAAATCTAAATCCCATAGGATATAATGTGATTTAGATTTCAGCGGACGGGATATCCTTCACAGTTGTGACGAAGCAACTCGTCCTCCAAGATCTAAATTAGACCCTAAGTCATAATTCGAATAATAGTATTGAAAGTGTTCTTGTTCATACAGAAGGCTCATCAACGAACCAACAAACTACAAGTAACACAATAGGTCAAAGGAATATCGTGATGCATTATGCTGTCTGCAGCTGATGCAGGTAAATGCATACATACGCAGAAATCCTTCGCATCCATAGTGTCAGTGCACTCATAAAACAATTCATAATAAACATTTGAGAAAAGATCTCTTCTAGAAGCGTCTATGTGTGAATCCTTCTCAACTAGTGAATGTATTCTATTATCAGTAGAGGATGGTGTCTTAGGGGTACTTGTAGATCTTATGTTCTCCATCCTATCATGTATAGGTAAGCTCAATCCTATAAGCAAAGAAATCATTGCTACAACTTTTACAGATAACACTCCTTCAAGCATGTATCTACATCTACCATTATTATCTAGGCTCCATGATTTCTCTAAATTCAGATTGTTTTAGTACAGTGGACCAGCAGCAAAAGTCTATTTAGTTCCCACTTGTACAGCAGTGGCAAACAATATCCATGCAACAGAGTTCAAATGTTATTTGCAAAAACTTCATTAGTCTTCCTTAACTCTACTTCGTGTTATTCTAAATGACAACCGAATGTTGAATTTGCAGACTCGGGCCTTGGGACTCTTCTTTATTCTATGCATAATAAATTTGATGTCTCTAGTAAATGTGCAGTTCAAATTCACTAATGATCACATCCAGGATCAAATGTCTCAGTCTATCTAGTGGCAATGCAGTTTCAAAGCTCAGTTCAACCACATTCAAGGGGGTGCAGCTGGATTTGAATTGTTATATCAAAAGATTCTAAATTCTCTCTCCCAGTCATTGGTAGCAATATATGTCCATTCAGGTGAGCAGTGAATTCAACAAGGTACCCTTGCTCTCTTTTATCTCCGGGCTACTGGCCCTTCACCATCACTGTCACTTTGGCCAGATTCCTCAGTCTCTTCCGGAATAGTGTGTGGTACTCATATTGCAGGCAATTTCGGTTCTCTTGGAGACTGGTCTTTAGGCACAGCTCACTTTGCTATACCACTAGGTCCACTGCCAGAATCTGAGTTTGACACAGTCAACGCATCTGGACGTGACCCCCCCCTGTACCAACGTCACCTATTGACTCACTCAGCCCCACCACCACCCGTACCTCCCAGACCGAACATGTGCTGTCCCAAACTCTTGTTCATCCCCAACAGCTTGACTAACCTGCTCCCATTGCCTCACTGTAACTGGCCCTTCAGGGACAGGTACTGTTGTATCATCAAGGGGATATACGACTCTCCGATGATGTGCTGCATGCACCCAGTTGGGGAGACCTCCACACTTAACAGCAGTCGCAGTGACCAAGATCACCTGAAAAGGTCGTTTCCACCGAGGCTCCAAGCACGACTTGCGCATGTGTTTCTTCAGCATTAACCCAGTTGCTGGGGTTGAGATCATGGCACTGTTCTTGTCGTGGCTGAGCTGTAGCCTCTCCAACCTGATGGGATACAGAACGCACCACGTCAGCTAGTCCATTGCAGTAATCAAGAACCAAGTCATTTGTAATATTCGCAATTATCTCATTGCTCTACCCATAATGATTTCATGGGGAGATAGTGCTGTTCTCCTATCTAGAGAACTGTGAAAACTCATCAACACAAGGGGCAATGCATCAATCTATTTCAAAGAAGTGGAAGCACACACTTTAGCTGGTCTGGATTTCAGCGTTCCATTGACTTGTTCTACCAGACTGAAGCTTTAGGTCAATAGCTGCAATGTAGTCTTTGCTCCACTTGTAATGCTGTACATAGTAATTTTGAGACCTCATTATTAAAACGATTCCTCTTTCTGACTCTAGAGAAGTTGTGAACCTTAAAGGTGGTATGAGTTCTCTTGACAACAACTTTGCTACTGTGAAATTGTAATTTCTTCTTGTCTGGTAAGCTTCAGCCCAATGCAAGAAAATTCATACAATCACTAACATGTATCTCAATCCATTACACACACACAGGTAGCTCAATGAAATTTAAGTGCATCGTATTGAAGGTACCTCCTGATCTCCTTATGTGACTCAGTGTAACTGCAGATCATTTACCCCCATTCATCTGTTGACATGTAACACATCTTTGACAGAACGCTTCAGTTATCAGTCCAAACCTGGGATTGAACCATGTCTGTCAAAACAATCTCACCATTATATCTTGTCCTACATGAGCTGGGCCATTCTAATGTCTTGCCATGGGGGTAACAAGCTATCTGGCAACACAGGTCTTTCATCACTTGAAACCCAGATCTCATCCTTATCTATTTTGACACATCCTGCTTTAATCCAACCTTGTTGTTCTGCTTCGGACACTTCTTCCTGCAGTCTCTTACCTTCCTCCCATGTATCTGCAGCAGTTAACAAGAAGTTATAATTGGCCTCATCTGTTCCCTCATTTTGATATTCACCATTGAAAGCACAAGCATTTAAGGCACAATATCTGGCAACCTCATCCGCAGAATTTTTTCCAACAATCTCATATTTCCCTTGCGGTGTCCTTAGCACTTCACAACTGCAATTTGGGCATGCAGATGTAATGCCTTTAACAAGTTGTACACTCTTTCCCCATTTCAGATTGGGTATCCCGAGGAGGTCATGAACCCCAGGTGTGACCATAACTGTCCAAAGTCATGGACAACACCTAAGCCATGCTGACTATCGGTGAAAATAGTGACCTACAGCTGGCCTGAAACACAGGTGTCTCTCGTAAGGCCAATCAATTCAGCCACTTGTGCTGATAATACTGCTTGAAGCCAAGAAGCTTCAACCATACTTGAGCCCCTACAAGCTATGTAGGCAGCTCTTATGTTGCAGTTCATCCACTTGTGCTGAAAATATTCCTTGATGCCAGGAAGCTTCGACCACACCTGAGATCATACAAGCTGTGTAGGCAGCTCTCAGGTTTCCTTCATAATCTCGTAAGCAAGAGCTATCGATGAACATTACATAATCTGATTCAGAAAGTGGCACATCTTGTATGTCAGGTCTTAGCTTGGAGTAAGGTTCAGTGACATCTAGACAGTCATGCTCAGCTTCATTTTCAACATCATTTTCATTCACAGGTACAGGTAACAAATGTGCAGGGTTCAATGTTGTACATCTCTTAAGGGTTAAATTGGGTTACTTGCTCATACTGCATCAATCGACTGTTTGTGAGGAGCTGTGTCGTAGTACGAGTTAGCAAACTTTTCACAGAGTGGGGAACAAAATAATCCAAATAATGATCCATAACAATGCTGACACCAGTCTCCACAATGGCTTTAAGGCAGCTGGGCAATGCAGAAGCTACTGGGTCAAGTGTAGCTGAAAATAGGCTACGGGTCTGAAAGCATTCCGATATAACTATATTGGCACTGAGAGAGTGCATCCCTCCCTCCCACTGCAAAACAATGTATAATATTTGTTGTGATCAGGCATTCTCAGAGCAGGGTCATGACAGAGATTTTCTCTCAGCTCCGAGAAGGCACACATGTAAGTGTCATCCAATGGTATTTAATCTGACACAACCCTGTGTCAGCCTCTGTAAAGGCTTGGCCAGTAGTAATAAGTTGGGAATCACTGACAACAGTAGCCCACCAATCCCAAGAACATCCTGACATCTTTCTGAGTTGTTGGTGGATTCATTTTCATAATTGTTGAGATTTTCTCTTGTGACGCCTTCCTTAATATGATGTTCAAGGTATAGAGTTTCTCTCTTACAGTCCTGCATTTTGGTTGTGGATACTTTATGTCCATTCTCAGCTAAGTGGTTCAATAGGGCAACTGTATCATGTTTGCAAGCTTCTTGTGTGTTTGACACAGCCAATAGGGCGTCAGTATATTGGACCAAGACTGATTGATAGGGCTTTACTGCAACTCCAGATTATTTTTAAGACTCTGATAGAAAAATGACAGAGTCTCAGTATACATTTGTGGGATTTGGCACCATGCCAAAACACAACTGCCAAACCGAAATGCAAAGAGGAACTGACTTTTCTTACGCAACGGTATGGAGAAAAATGGTTGTCAAAGGCCAATCGTGGTGAACCACTCGGCCTCACATGGAATCTGAAATAAAATCACAGCTGAATTCTATACCACGAGACAACAAGGATGGGAGAGTTACATGGACTCCCCATAATCTCTCTAAATGTCCCTTGCTGAATCATTGAGTCAGTCACTGGAGTAATCCCAGCAATGGTTTCTGGGGTCAAAATATATTGTGGGATTCTCAGATATTCAGCATTTGGCTTCACAGTTATCCATACAGTTACAGCACCTTTGATGAGACCTATGTCCTTTCCTGAAAAGTCACAAACTTCAGGTAGTACTGTGACTCTCGGGTCTGCAGGTAGATCATTACTTGTCAGCATGGGGTAAAGTCTGACATCTGGAGTTTGATTCACAGTTTTAAATGCAACATCTTCATCATGCGTCTGGATTTCTATGCCTCTTGAACTACTCTGGTCTACCTCTAAGGATGCGCCAAGTATGTATTCCCCCTCCTCCCTCAGGCACAGTCATTGTGACAGATCAGAATTGTAATCCTCATTTGTTGGTATCATGAGGTGCTGTTTGGACCTTCCCTGATTTACAAGATTTGCATTTGGGACCCAATTCAAATTAGATCTGGTTACATTTGCCTTTTAATGGGGCATTGGAGCTTGAGGTACCTGCATCATTTGCCCTTGGGTCACATTACAATTTTGTGTTCTCTGTCTCTGTATGTGCTGTGACTGAATCAGATTACTTCTTTGGGACTGTACAAATCCACCATTCTGTATGTGGTTCTCGTTTGCCGTATAATTTG
Source organism: Pleurodeles waltl (assembly GCF_031143425.1). Lineage (NCBI taxonomy): Eukaryota > Metazoa > Chordata > Amphibia > Caudata > Salamandridae > Pleurodeles > Pleurodeles waltl. Next base: position 572,221,885 of record NC_090442.1, read on the forward strand.
GATTAAAACAACATTCCTTCTTCCAGTGGCCCATTTTGCCACAAACATGACAAGGATTAGACTTTTTCACAGTTGCCACATCAATTCAGGTACTCGCACCAATCGGGACATCACATCCTCTACTGTGCTGTCGAAATCCATAACCTCCTTGCATCATCCTAACTCCGTGCTGATACACTTCCTGCATATGATCAGTGTTCCTTACAAACTGTGAATTCTGACTCCTTTGTGCAGCTTTCATCTTCTGTTTCACCTCTAATTCATCACTGGATTACTTCGCATATCTCAGAATTTCATCAATCGATTTACTCTGCCAACATATCAAATGCTGCTGAATCATTGTGCTAATCTCAGTTTTCAATCTATGCACAAATCTGAATACAATATGTCCTATGTCTTTGTTCTCAATGCCACTATACTGTTTAAATGCCTGTCGAAATCTCTCATAATAAGAATGTATTGACTCTTTAAACTCCTGAGTCGTTCCATCAATCTTAACCCAATCAATGTTTTTAGAAGACACTTTTGATTTCAAAAATGTAATCACTCGATGATACTTTCTCATCACCACCAGAGACAAACCCTTTGTTACTAGATGTCTCATAGGTTTTCTCTCTCATGCCAATCTACAGCTATTTTGCATTCAACCCCTAGGTCACCTGGAATGACAATATTAAACAAGGTGTTCAAATCTACCGATAAAACTTCTGAAATCTTCACAAATCAATCAAACTGTCTGTATCACTCTACTGGATTCTCTCACAACTTTGGAAAACCATTTGTGAGTGATGCAAGATTGCTTCTACTCAAGGACACATGAACACAGTCTCCACCAGAAACTTCTCTCATTGGAAACATTTGGATATCCTCTTCCTCCTCATCTCCTTCAGCCAGAGGCAGATCTAACCTTACTTTCTTTGGTTGCTTCTTCTCTAGCCACCTTCCTTCCCATCTATCTAATTCACCCCACTTTTGAATGTAGCCAATTAATTCTCTGATCTGTAATTTCATTCCTGACGGTTTCAAGTTAGAAGGGTCTAGATCATTAAAGCTTAAGCTGTAGCTTCTCTGTAACTATTTGGATTTACTCAAATCAACCTCCTATCTCCAATCTAATTCAGCCAATCTCTCATAGGCTTATCATGCATGTCTAGTGATGTCTTTACATATGAACAATACCTCATCCTCTTGGTAAGTGTCTAATTGGGACCTGTCCAGAGTTCCAAGTATTATTTCATTCAATTCTAATTTCAATTTTGCCACATCTATTGCCCTCTCACTGGAGCTTGAAATGTCCTCCCACGGAATCACAAACCTTCAGTGCCATCTGGAATGTCCACACCTAGCGTCTCTGCAACGCTTTAGATTTACTCAAATCGACCTCATATTTCCGAGGTAATTCAGCCAATCTTTCATAGGCCTGTCCTGCACGTCTAGTGATGTCTTTACATATGAACAATAAGCATTGTGTAAATATCAATAAGTATTAGTAAATATTATGTAAGAGTCTAATTGAGACCTGTCGAGAGTTCTGAGTATGATTTCATACAATTCTAATTTCAATGTAACCACATCTATTACCTTCTCTCTCTCTCTCTCTCTCTCTCTCTCTAGAGTTTAAATTGTCTTCCCACTGAATCCCAAACCTTTAGTCTCATCTCAAATGTCCACACCCTTAAGCCAGTCATCTTATTATTGGACACTAAGACCTGCTTGTTCTGCTGGGGTATTAAGTATTATTTCTCCTCAAGATGTGCTAGGATGTAAATTATCTGGTGTATTCACTTTGGACATTGCAGAGTTTGGCAAATTAAACGGTATTCCTGTCCTAGGAGTACTGCAGTTGGCATTTGGAATGGTATTCAGGTAGGTTGGGTATGAAAAAGGGTGGCGATCGCTGAGGAAACCTCACATTCGGGGAAAACCCCGTTTGGCTTGTTGGATCTGTGTTTGTGATGCATGTAGTGTTATTTTGTATTGGGAAGGAAGTTTCCTTATTGTCGAGCTCCCAGAATTTCCGTTACCTGAGATACCTCTCTCTGTAGGAATAGCCAGTGTGTGTCATTCCTGGTCCATACACCGGGACTCCAGGACCGATTGTGACGGGGACAGTCAGTGCATATGGGGCAGCTAGGACATTTGGACTCTGGGGACCCATCATCCCTAAACTCTCTCCGGTCTGATATAGGTATATCAAAATTTTCATGCCCAATTACATTATTTGTTTCTCCTTTTTGGGTCATATTATATGGAGGTGGACGACTCAACAACAGCTCATTTAGGAAATCCTCGTCCAGATTACTATCACTCTCCTCATCCCTATTCTCAATGTCTTTGATCTCGACCTTCTTTTTGTTTTCTTTTTGTTTAGTTTTTTGCTCTACGTCACTCATCAAAGCAGGTTATAATCTAGTTCCCTCAATCATATCTGTTCTCCAAGCCTTTTGTCGATTGTTCCATCTAGCATCTGCACAAGCATGCACCACTTTCCTGACCTTTCCCTCATATTTCTCTTTTTGTTTCTGATGAGCTATGTGTTCCAAGCATTAAGTGCTTCATACTGTGCAGGTTTTGGTGGTGGTTTCATCTTGTAGAACATTCTCCTCAAATTTCCAATGATTATCAAATTATGTGTTCCATAATGTGGAAATGCCAGAGCATCCTTTTTTCAGTGATCTTGTTCCATTGTTCAAGCCAAATACATGTATGAAGACCTACATTTATCCCTATATAATGACATGGTGTATCTTCAGGAGGCACCTCTTGTCCCACTTTAACAGGTATAGTCACATCTCCCTTCATCAGACTTTGCAGTGCTTCAATGAATTTAATTTTTCCATCAAATATGCAGTTTTTACAATGACTTTTCTGTACAACCAGGAAATAGCTATTTACCCACAATCCTTTGTTCGGCGTTCACAACTAACACCAGTGTGTCTCTCTGTGACATAGTCCACCAATACCAGCGTGGCACCAACCGACCAATACCAGCGCTGCACTATGCAACATCAACCACACTCCTTGCAGCGGTTTACCCTCCTCTGCAATTTGATCACAAACACTGTCTCATTCAACAATATATGAGCAAAAACGAATGCAAACAACTTCTATAACTAACTTTGTCACCTCCTCTAATGAAATTAAAGTGTTCAATCACTTCAAGAAATAGTCTGGCGTAACTCTTTACGACCTACCCTCACACACTCTTGAATGAAGCCTCGACCAGCCAGGTTTCTCTTGGATTGATACAGTTTCTTCTCTGTGTGCTTAGATTCACTATACCAACCTCTCACAATCACCGAAAAGAAAGTCCCTTTCCAATAGTACTGTCAGTGAAGTCTCACGACTAGTGCCACAATAAAGCAGACAAGAACAATACAGTGTATTCTGCACTTTTCTCATTATCCTTGTCTTAGGCCACGAGGGACCCAATACCAACTTCATCTTCTTTGCAATAAGCACCACATTCACACAATAGCTTAAAATGTATCTGCAAATCACGTCACAATCACTGCAAAACCCTGTGAGCCAAGCATAAACGAGTGCAGCGTGCAACCCTATTGATACTCACACTTCTGCTGATTTGTAACGATGCTGGGATTCCATTAATCCTCCAAATGAACCATGGGCTTAGAATTTTGGGCTGAGTTTGGGCAATTTCATAATGGGAAACTGTAGTGTCGGGAGCTCACCGTTCTTGAATGCCTCGCGCTGGGAATTCTGTACGCGCACCGAGGCATTCGAGAACGGTGTGGGAGAGACGGTTATTGAGATGGACAGAGCATCTGCACGTCTCCCTTCTGTGGCATAACTTAAGATAAATAAAGTAATTAACAAGTCTCTCTAGTGTCGGCAGTTTCCAAACCACTGGTGAAAGTTTTAACCACGAAGGGATTGTATAAAGCTTCTCCTAGGCTTGCCAGAATGTCTGTGCGTTTGTTTGATTACAACTATGTGGTACAATACTTACCTGGAGTGAAGAATACGGTTGCAGACTTCTGAAGCCGCATGCCCTTGCCATCCAACAACAGGGAAGAGTTTCAGAATACCGATGAAAATGGTAAAGATGACATGTGGGTGGCTATTGTGGAGGAAGGTTTATGCAAAGGTATCATGCGAGATGAGTGGAATACAGAGTAGAATTTGGACGAGTTGATGAAAGAATTGAGTGTCATGATTACTAAAGGGTGGCCGTTAAAGAAAATGGTTAATAAAAATGTGTTACCTTTTAGGGAAGTAAGGGACGAATTAACCATAGAAGAAGGTCTATTCATAAGGAATGGAAAGGTAATACCTCCCTTCACCTTAAGAAGGAAGATTCTTGAGATTTGTCTTCTAGGCATTGGTAAAACTAAGAATAGAGTGAAACAGTGGTACTGGTGGCCGGGGATAGATAAGGAGGTAGAAAAGATGGTGAGGGATTGCCATGTTTGTGATAATGCAGATAAAACGCATGTAATGTTGAAACCGCCTTTACATCCCATTCCTTCTCCCAACATGTCATGGGAAAGAGTAGGTATTGATGTCATGGGTCCAATTGGTGAAGGTAAAGAGCAGGCTTTCTTGTTGGTGCTTGTAGATCACTTTTCCAAGTGGCTAGAGGTTGGTATTGTAAGGAAGGCTGATGTAAGTAGTATCATCAAATTTATGGATAACATTTTTGTAAGAGAGGGTTTACCAAAATGTATTGTGTCGGACAATGGGACACAATTTACGTCCTCTGCTTTCCAAGATTATGTGGGAAGAAATGGAATAAAACATCATACTACATCAATTTACCATCCTGCAGGTAATGGTTCTGTAGAAAGGTTTAACCGTGTACTTAAAGGAATGATTCAATGGTCTAATTGCAATAATTTGGTTTGGAAAACAGAGTTATGGAAAACCCTGTGGGCCTTTAGGATTACTGCATGTAACAGTACTAATGCTAGTCCGTTTGAATTTATGAGGGGTAGAACTCCCATGTCAAAAGGTAATGTTGGTTGGCTCAAAGCTGCAAAAAGAGTAGAATGGAGTCCGGAGGAGGTGAAGACAAATATTAAGAAAGCTCAGGATAAATATAAGAAGTATTATGATGACATACACAAGTGTAAGGAGGTGAAGTTGTGTGTTGGAGATGTTGTGAGAGTCAAGAGCAATAAACACACTATTAAAGGACAGAGTAAATTTTCTTTCCCCATGAGAGTAATTCCTGTGTACAATAATTCAGCGCGACTCAATGATGGTAAAGTGTGGCATGTATCTGCTTTGTCACTGTGTAAGAGTACCAGAGTTGTCTCTGGAACGGACTCGGGAACGGTGATTCCGAAGAGTCATATGTGGAAAGAATGGTTAGAAGAGAAGAATGAGGGAAGAGAAGAACTTGTTCATCAATGTCAACATAGAGTGGATTCAGGGAGCACTGATGATCGCCATCTTCCATCAAATGACCTGAGGTCATCTAACAGTTCCAGAGACTTTAGTGGCTTGGAGGGAATCTGCTGTAGGAGTGGAAGATGGAGTAGATCTGGCAGGAGAATTGTAAAACCAAAGAAGTTAAAAGACTATTATTCATAGAAATGTTCTATAGAAATGGGTTATTGGAATGTCCAACTGTTTTATTTATAGGTAACTGTTTTATTTATAGGAATATTTATATTGTTTATTCTTATATGGTTTTTTTGTGAAAAGAGAGAAGATATGTAGTGTCGGGAGCTCACCGTTCTTGAATGCCTCGCGCTGGGAATTCTGTACGCGCACCGAGGCATTCGAGAACGGTGTGGGAGGGACGGTTATTGAGATGGACAGAGCATCTGCACGTCTCCCTTCTGTGGCATAACTTAAGATAAATAAAGTAATTAACTAGTCTCTCTAGTGTCGGCAGTTTCCTACAGAAACCCTATCTCCCTCACTTTCCTGAAGAAACATCACTCTGCTACCAGGTTTGATGAAGCGTTTCACCCTTTTAGGTGAGGGGTCTTTCTTTCTCAAAGGGCAAGATGTAGGAAGTTAGCTTTCAGCAAATCACCCTTAGTTGACAGTGTAACCAATTTGGTTACACAATAAGGACTCAAATTGGAAATTAAGTTAAGGGATTTTATTACAAATTAACAGTCACGTTAACAAAAGGATAACCAAATCTCCTGAATATGTTTAGGCAAATGAGCATAAGGCAAACCAAGAATTTAGTTACAGCAATACAAAATATCAGCAATAAGATTTGATGTTCAGAGAAAAGTCTTCAGTCTTCCCTCCTATACATGGGCGCAATCTAAAGGCATCCACCTAAATTATCTGTAAAGTGTAGTGAAAAATCTCAAAAGGTCTAAAAGCTAAGGTAAAAAGGAAAAATGATACACATAGGCAAAAGAGGAAGGGAAAGAAGGTGTCAGCTCGGTCAAAAGTCTCCTGAGAGACAGCTATGTGTAAGCCTAAGCCACACTCAGCAAAGCATAGGACAGCGGGAAAGTCAGAGATCTGGATCTCTCAAAGTCCAAAGGAATAGTGTCTAAAATAAATCTATGAGAATGCTAGTTTATACCACCCAATTCTGTTAGGTAAAACCCTCTTCCCACCATCAGGAGCTTCATTGTATTCTTCTGTCTCACAATGCAAACTTGCAACATTCACATTCTATCCCAGAAAAGTCCTGAGTACGCTGCTGTCCTCAGTCTTCACTACATCATTGGTAACGTGTGAATAAGGGACAGTCATCTCACACTTAGTTTCTCCATGTTCTTCAATCAAAGTCTTTTTAACTGACTGACCATTAATAAAACAATAGTACATCCATTTCCAAACTAACATTTTGTGGGAATGCACCTGCAATGAAATGACACGTTTGCAGAACTGGAAATAAGTTTCTCATGTTAAAAGAAATGCAGGCCTACTTATGTCTACTTAAAATATTATTCACCAATGCACATTTCATTTTCATGTTATGTCAAGCACATTTAAATTTCAACAGTCATGTAAATGTCAGTTACATAATCGCAAATAAAGATCCATGTTACAGTTAATAGAAATGCAATACATTTGTAAATACATAAGTGTGACTGAAAACTACATTTTTAACGAACTGTAAACATTAATGCACACATCATATAAATTGTTTTCGTTTTCCAATGTAAATACACTCAATTAATATGAAGATATTTTTTCTACTTATTTCAAATGATTACACTTCATTTAATAATTTAAGGCACGCAGTGTCCTTTGTTTCGTAACACTACAGTGAGTGCACTTCATTATTGAATTTGAGTGCACCACATTACATTAATAAAGCTAGAACACACATTATATGAAGTCACATATACATGTAGGCTAAGTAGTTACGTCAGGGTTGGAGCCAAAATTGTGCTGCACCACTCATCTATCTTGTCACTAGTTGTAGCGTCTTCCCAAGCCACTGTACCCTCCAATGACTACGCCACACACAGAGCTGAGTATTTGGTGCCGTTATTCCTCTGCGTGTAACAGCAAACTCAACATTCTAATCCTGCATTCCCTTCACCACATTCTAGCACTTACATCACAGGTCTATGGAGTCCTTCAGGAGCCAAGAGGATTCTGTCATGCATAATTCACAAGACACTACAGATATCATGCGCTAGGACCTTCACAATCATGGGTGGACGCTAGACAGTAATCTGATGGGAGGTTATTAAAGTGCAGTTATGACTTAAATGTGTGCAAAGTGGGATTAAGAATAAGAACATCTGGTACAGAGCTCCAAGTGTCTCCTATTCATTACATGCTCCCGGGCTGGGGAAAACGCTACAGTGGTCACCCTAAGCTATATAAATTTAGCAATTAACGTGATGTTTCCCCACATTGAGATTCGTACTTCTTGTAACAATCAAAGGATTTATGTTCCCTTTTAAACCGCTTGCTCGTCAGCCACAGAGAAAATCACAGCAGGTAAAAAATATCTGGCCATGATTCGGCAAGTATAAAGTGATGCGCAAAGACAGCTGTTGACGGAGCTAAAAGATGCTCCCTTAGGATCTGGTGGACGACTACGAAGCGCCGGTAAACGCGTATTAACACCTTTTCGTTGTGTGGGCCGGGCTTGCTGTGGTCCTCTTTCCGTGGCGGGTTGCGCTTCCTTCGCGAGCGGTCGCTGGCTGAGCCAGGCTTAATAGCCAGCAATCAGAACAATGAGTCGGTCGAGGTTACCGGAGCGCCCCTGACAGCCAGCACCAGAGCCCCGTGGAGAGTCGCAGCACAGCGGCCCCGGGGCACGCAGAGCCCGGGGAGGGAAGGCGTACGACGTGCACAGTTGGGTGGCAGGTACGCGGTACGGACAAGTAGAGCAGCCCAGGACGAGACCTGGAGCCCGGAGAGGACAGGCGGACGGGAGCCCCGGGGGGTGCATTCAGCACCGCTGCCGTCTCCCGCAGATATGTGGGTCCCCAGCGAGCTGGAGAAATACGGCGTTGGTGAGTGGTTGCATTCTCTCTGGTGTATGCGGACAACTATGTGCAGGGGGACAGCTGTGTGGGGGACCACTGGGGCGAACTGCTGATTTGGTGACAGTGTGGAGCGGGGGAGGGGTATAGGGGGCTGTGGGACTATGTTGGGATTTGCATGCATCATGCAATGCATTCTTGAGCACTACACTGTATATGCCCAACGACCACATTATTCAGCATCCCAGACGCACAAACAGTATACTGGTTCAGGTGCACGCACGCACAACACCGTTCCTGATGTACGAGCAGCATCATTCACAAGCCATGCCAGATGGACAACGAGCACAGTATCCCAGATGCACACAGACACGACCATGCACGGCATCCCTGATATAAGGGCATCAAAATCATTACAGGTGTACGAACAGCACAATGGACAACCTTTCAGGTGCACGAGCAGCAGTGCACGGCGCTTCAGAGGTTCTCAGAGGACAGTAGCACTGGTGGTGGGAGCGGCATCATCCCATCTTTAAGATTGTCCACGTCGCATCTTCCACCGCACACATGCACATCGCAGCAGTTTCCAGGGCACGCAAAGCAACTGTGAGAGGGCCATTCTCGTACAGGCAGTGTACTAGTACGGGACACATGATTTCACAAGTAGTTATACAGTGCCCGAATTCACGCAGCGCACAGCTGCACCATTGAGCTGTCAGAAGGGAAGGGGATCTGCGCCTGAGAGGACACTCGAGGCCACAGCTCCAGAGCCGGTGCTGTGCTCGGACGGACACAGGTGCACTATGACACCCATCTCTCTTTCACCGACGCGCTCACTGGTGCGATATGCGAGCATTCTAGGCACCCGCTCTGCCCCCGCACTTTTCTTGTTAGAAGCACACACCCTGCGCCCAGCCTGAGCTGATCTAACACAGAGGGTTCTCCGTGGCCAGTCACCCGACCCCTCTCCGACTCATCCACTTCTAGGTATCCCCCAAAAGGAGCTTCCACTCCACGCACAGTTGAGTGTTGGCAACATCTTCAGTCTCTGCCGTCGGTCTCCCTGATTGGTTAGCATTTCCTTGATGTAGATATTAGACATGCCTCTCCTAAAATTGGCATTAGTATAAACGTGCCGGGGGTTAGTGCACGCATTCTCTACTATAGCTGCAAACATGTTGTGGTGCCTCCGTCTGTTAGTGACTTCATGACGTGGCCTGTGTATCTGCTAAAGTAGAGGGGACACAGAAGGGGTACTACTGGAGACACAGCGGTAGGTGAGCTTCAGGTCAAAGGGATGCACCCTACTAGGGTGCTGCCTCTGTAGAACAGGGATCCATCCGACTGTGTAGGTTCAACGGGAGCTATGTCGGGCGCTTCTGCGGACTGAGAATGCCAAGCGTTACCTGTGTACAAAGGTGCAGGTGGTGCTTTTGTGTAAGGGGGATCCACATACACGGGAACACGGAGGAGCTCCTGTGTACAGAAGGATTCATCAGTCTCCCCCTGTCTGACGGGATACAGAGGGCTGCCACTGCACAAGGAGTAGTGACTGTACAAAGGGATGTACACGATTACAAAAGTGTACACAGTCCCTCAATAAGCGGAGCTGAGGGTGCGCATCCAGGTACATCGTGTGCTGTTCTTTTCTTTGTTAGTGCACAGGACGTTGGGCACGGCTCGTATCCGTGGTATTCTGTCTAATACGGTCGCCCGTGCACGGTGGTGTTAAACGAAGTGGGTTTGTGTCTGGACAATACTGCGATTAAGCAAGGTGTGGGGACGTGATGTATGGGGCAGAGGATACGTCCAGGAGTGGTTCCTTTGAAACCCATTCAAAGGACGGCCTCTTCCACGATGGAGATGTGCCTTGGGGACACGCGCATTCCCTGTGTTTTGATTTCGTCGAGCATTGGTGTCGCCCCATTAAGCAGTTGGCACATCAGAGCGGCGCAATTCTGTGTGGCTACGGCATTGGCCGCCCTCCTGCTTCTAGTGATGTTGTGCTGTGCGCCCCTAGTCTCCGCCGTGCCAGGCCCCAGCTGGCAATTTGCCTATCGATTTGGCGGCCTTTATTTCCCGGTCCAGGGGGGTGGGGGAGTGAGCAGCAAGGGGCCACCTTAGGGGCTTCATACAGTTGCACAGCCCACGAAGGCCCCCCAGACAAATACTGCTAGTGCTTCTTGGGAAGGGTTTGAGTGTCAAAGTACACATAGCAGTTGTCGTATTGCATGTGTGGCACTAATAGCTATTTAGGCTAAAGACGCAGGTTGCATTCTGCGATCTGTAGTTCCAATTTTAACGTTGCAAAGTATGAGCCAGAAACTCGATACTGTGGTTTTATTTTGTTATCAGATGTGGTGATGTCGTGTTAATCTACATAACGTATTGGCTTTCCCACTGAGATCACGCCCTGTAAATGTAACCAAGCTCGCTCGCATGTCTCCCCCCCCCCGGTGGTAATAATGCAGGGCTTTTTGTTCATCAGAAACAGTGTTCTAAAGAGTCACTGCAAAGTTCCAAAGTATTTAATATTTTTTTGAACGACAATCCTGACAAAAATGATGGAGGGGCAAGTTCAGACTGCTGCTAAAACAACCTCCCGCGCATGAAATCCTCCAAAAAAGTTATAGCCAGGGCAAAGGAATAATTGTTGTCGGTATGTTGGGCACGTTAAACAATGCTTCATCTCACGAGGCACCGGTTCAGGGACTACTTTTAAAGTGAAATCTGAGGAGCGACCAAACCCACCTTCTCCAGCTGATAAATAATCAGAAAACCTTGTGCAGAGCGTTGGTTTCTGTATTTGGAAAGCAAAGTATTACGCACAACTGGAAGGCGCGTTCAGCTCCAGCACAGAAGTCAGCATTTAGATATTTTTTGTTAATTATAACGATGCAGTGCGTTTTTTTGCATTGATGCAGATATTACTTGCAGTATATCTGCAAATGTTATCGTGCTTTCACAGAAGTACCAGTACAGCCATAAGAGAGTAAGAGAACGGTTAATGGCTCTTTGGCAGGATGGCTACCTCTGCTTGGAGAAGCAAATGCTTTTCATTTGTAGTCTTTCAAAATCGTTCAGCTCCTTCTGGCTATAATCCAAAGAGAAATATACTTTCATAGTACCAGTAAAATTAGGCTTTTGCTTTGGTGAAGTGGAAATGTGACACCCATGATCTTGCCAACAGGGAAAAGCCACAGTGCTTTGCTTGGGTTGTGCTGGTTCATCTTGGCAGCACTCGATCATATACATGTTAGAACAAGGAATGCGAATGCTAAAATCCTGGGGGATATTTGGTGGGAGAAGTATGTTCTACACGCGTTAAGGACAGCATGACACGTCACTCATTTTCTTAAAAGACCTCCAACAGCTGTGCACTGTTATCAGTGCTGCCTATTCACAGGAAGCCTGCAAAAAGACTTCAATAGAGAGACATGTGCAATTGTGTCCCAGTGGAACATATGCACTGCCATGTGTTGATACGTGGAGTATTATGTTTCCGCTCACTCCAGTGCTGAGCTATTTGACCACGTTGATCCATTAATACTTGGTGGCACCATTCAACTTATTTAGTGCCCTGTTAGCGATTGTGTATGTAAAGAGGATGTTCTGTGTCCCATGACAGCGTAAGGTTCAAAAGAAACCTACTGTTTGAATTATGAGAAATCTGTTTCAAGCATGCACCCTGCCCCTTGGTAAGTCATTTGCAGGATAGCAGCACATTTGATAGCATTTCTCAAGTTTTTTTTCTTCCTGCTTTAACCCCCAGAATCTACAGGGTTCACAGTCGAATAGCCATGCTTGTCAAACAAGAGCATGTGTGGCTTAGGGGGTCATCTTGTCCTAGAGAGACCTTGAGATCAAGTGCATAGAGTGCCTTTAAACTCGAAAACCCAGTTTTCATTGGAAAATGGAACGCAGATTATTGCTTCTAGGTCCTAGTCTGTGATTTTACTTACTTTTCGACATCAGTTCAAAACTACCCTACTATGATATCAGGAAAGCATTAAACCCCTTTTTTCGAATGAGTAATACTTTCTAAGGATGTTGAAGGTTGGATCTTGCTGCTATTGACCTCGCTTTTGTTATTTCCTTTGTCAAATATAGCTCCATAAGCTCATTTAAATTGCAGGACATGTGTACTTAAATGCTGCAGTGAAAAGGAAATGTGGCACAACACCTCTATAAATTAATTGTTGAATTTGTTCCTTAAGAATATTCTCGTGATTTGATAAATATGCAACACAGCTACAAGTGCATTCCCATTTCAAACAAGCTATTGTGAAGTTTTCATTTTAAATAAAAGAAACATGAGTATCTGAAATGTATCTTCAAATTTGGAATAGCCTCTCTAGTGCAGAGTAGGAAATTTAAAAGAAGACGGGGGAAATAACAAATTAATAATACTAAATGATTTTCTTCCTTTTGCTGTTCCTTCTTGAAGTAGGAAGAATTCTCAATAGTTTTGAAACATAAGAAAACAAACATATACATTTTAGCAACAAATTAAAGTACAGCCTATCCAGTATGCACGTTTCCTCTGTACTAGCTCAAATACTCTTGAGAAGCCGATTAACATAACTCCCGACATGAAAGTCACAAATGTACTTGGATAGGTTTGTGCCTAAGTTTGGAGAACATTTTTGACTTTCTTGGAATTTTAAAATAATTCTGTCTGGTACTCCTGGGAAGCCATGTCTCTTGCTGATTCCTGGAGAACTAAGATGGGTGGCCATCAATGCATGCAGAAATGTAATCGTATAATAATTTTCGCATGTCCAGATGTCATGGAAGCCTATGTTTACACTTGCTAAATTTTTCCAAGAAAAAAATATAGTTCCCCAGGAGTGTATACTGCCCAGTGTAGAAATCTTTTTCACTGTTCTGCCCAAATTTGTGCTCTCCACCTCCATTATAAAAACGGTTGCATCCTTGCCTTTTATAGATGTCAACTGTTTTAAGGGTGATCCCTTAGATTCAAATGTTTGGCAAATACTCTAGCATCTGCCTCTTGATGGCATATCCGGATGCTAGCATCTAATAGCAGGTTTCTGTTCTATCAGTTTACAGGCAAAAATCCACAGCATGACTGTTTATAATGTTTTTTGACCATAATTGAAGGTGTTGCCACAATAACCAATATAAAATATGCGAAAATCTTCGTGATGTGGCCCAGTATGAGGTTGTTGTGTTTTTTTTTAGTATTTTTTTTAACAAAAAGTATTGTTTTAATATATTATATATTCCTTGCACTAGTGAAATCTGCATCTTAGTTGTTCCTATCAGCTTTTTTTAGAGAAACACATCACAGTTGCAATTTTTGTTAACAATTTTAGTATAGTGCTTGTTTTGCTATAGGCAAATGAACACTTGGAGCGGACAAACATCTAACAACTTAGAGGCTTTGTGAATAGGTGCTTTGCTTCCTGTCATTAGTCATCTTTTTGTCATGTAGGCATAGTTGTTGTTACGTCTGATTTATGTGATTTGGGTAGGTTAGGTTTTGGCATTTCTCAAATTACTGTAGGGCGTTGGAGTGTATGTCTAGGTACCTCTCTGTGGTGCATTCAATTGTCCCCATAGTCGTCCTGCCTTCCATTAGTCTCAGTGGGTCCCCTGTTGTATAGTTTCTCATATCGTTCTAAGGGGATTTGTCGTCCTTCTCGGCAACTAGCTTTTGTATTATTTCATTCCATGTAGCCGCAATAGGTTTCCTGCACATCGCCTCTAGGCAGTGCCTTGCTTTCATAGCCCACCCACTTAATTATTGTGATGTGCCAATGGGTCAGATTGTGGGATAGAGATCGCTTCCAATTCATAGTGTTATTACTGGCAAAACAGCAGTTGAAAAGTCGATACACCTAGTGAGAGCTTTCTTTCCTTTGGGGGGGAGGGACTAGTCCTAGAAAGCATCCATTTGGGCTACAGTCCCATCATCATTGGTCAGCTCCAGACCATATTAAAAAAAAAACTGTCTTCCAAACTGGAGCATCTAGGGCCATTTAAGGAGGCTGTTGTAAACGTTTTTTTTTCTTCTGTGGGTCAGGTATGTGCAGTGCAAAATTAAGTTAAGCCTATTTAAATCTACTGTTCCAGGAAACCTCGTGTTTTGTACCCCAGAACCTCAGCATGGTTTTCTTTGCTTAGCCTGTATTACATCCCCTCTGTGTTTCCCATATTCCCTTTTTATTTGCTTCCACCAATGTTGTGCATAATTTGACCCTGGACTCACTAGTTTGTCTTCCTTTTTAATTCAGATAATACTCTAGTGCCTGTAGTCATAGGTAATGGGCTATGGTTCTAGAGGAGCTTTGTAATTGCAAAAATCTGTGCTCCTTCTACTTATTTTGCTTCTTTTAGAACTCTGCATCTCGTTCGATTGAACTTCCTTCTTTTCTGGTGGTGTTTACATATTTGAAATAGAGGGCTTCCTCTCACAGAATGTGTGGTATAAACCATGTGGCAAGCTCTCACCGGATTATGCCTCAATCTCTTTGTAAGCCTCTGAAGATGTGACTCATCGGAATCGGGCACAATACTGCAGGCCGCTTAGTGACGTGCTTCATGTCTTTTATTCTGTTGGTTTTACCTCTTTCCTTCTAGCGTGGGTCTCAGCTATCCTATAATCATTTTTTTAAAATTTAATTTCAGCAAGTGTTTTACTGAAGTGGAAGTAGTTCTGACCCATCAGTATGGTTGTGTCTGTGTCCTTGGTTGGTCACCCAGAATAAAACTCAATTAGAAAGACAATATATTTTTTTACATAATTCAAAGCCTTGTCCTGTTTGCATATCGGGCTTTTAAGCTGTGTGCCAAAGGTACTGGGTACAAAAGTGCACATGGGCAACATGCGTAAGCTGGTGGCATTTTTGCCAAAGAAGAAGGATGAGGTTACAGTGAATTAACAGTAGATAATTTGCAATTTGTTGCAGCGGTGGTAAATGCTGAGATCTTGGTAACTGAACACTGATATATACTGAGGTTCACATTTTAAGTAGCTCATCTCTTTTGATGTGCTTGTCTGAACGGTTGTATCCAAACTAGTTTTGAGGTTGTCGGGCACCTTTTAGATGGTAGCCTAATTACAATCTTTTCTTTAATCTAATCTATAATATTGTAATAATTTTGTATCAGATACATATATTCCATACCCTATTAATTTTTGCTTTTGTAATTCTGATTTAAATGAACCTTTCTATTTTCAATAAATTTGAGAAGTTGTAATTAATTGGTACTTCATTAAATATGTTTAGCACCTTATCACAAAGAAAATCTACTGTCTTTTAGAGAAAGGGAATTTTCTAAGTTTGGTTCCGCATTACATGTTGAAGTATTCTCCTGGTTTGTGGATCACAAAAATGGCAAGGTCACAGTGCAGAATGAAATTGGAACTGAATTAATGATACTGAGCGTATGAATTGCTTAAAGTACAAATGCTTGGTGGGCATTATACTAAGTATATTGAAATAACTTTTTATTGTGAATGTGGCATATTCACATTTATGTTACTATGTGCATACAAGGTTCTCTAAAATATTAAGACAAAAGTGGTAACCCAAAAGCTGAATGAACACATAAAGACCATTTCACGAGATGCAAATATATACAACCTTGCAACAAAAATGAGAAGCTACTGCTTATTTTCAGTATGTAAATGTCCTCATCTCGTTGAAGAAATGAGGACCGCGACAAAATACTCCCTTCCATTTTTGCACATTACTTTTCTTTCTGGCACATTGTAAGACCATTTCAGTTTGCGCCTTTCACATAGAAAATGTTATATGTTGCTGAAGCCTTTTTCTTATGTTCCTTCAGCATGCCAAGCACTTTGAGCATACATAAAATGGGTTGGCAGTGGGTTCATCTTGCTATCTGTTCATTAAAATTAATTTTGCAGAGCATGAAGGTAAAAACACCAACCACTTGTCAAACTGTACTATTACGTGAATGCTGGGATCTCTAGTACATTGTATGAAGTGTAAGAGACCGATTCATAAAGGCATTTAAGAGTACATGTAATAGTACCAAAGGAATACTTCAAATACCTATGATTTGTGAATTAGCCCAAAATGTGAAGCTACCTATTGGGAAAACAGCAAAGAGGGCACAGTCCTTTTTATTTGTAAAAACTGTGTCTCAGCATTCCCTCAATATTCCCATTTTAAATGTTTTGAGGTAAAGGCATTAAAAAGTACATGAAGTAACACTAGAGGGCTACCACCTCAAATACTCAATGATGCCTTTGTGCATTGTCCACACCCCTCTAATATAGCGTCCCTTGCATTTTATTATTCTTGTGATATTCACATGTAGCTTTGCACGCCCTCAGTTTCAACCATGTAGTAGCAAATGCGATTTTCTGCAATTTAGGGCAACAGTTCAAAGAGCTGGAACAGTGAATTGAGTGTTTGGGGAAGAGGGTTTGTTATTTGCATCCAATAAGCATGTTTTTTCATATTGTAATAATAAATAATAATTGCTATCTGTTCATCAGTCACGTTGCACATGTGTATATTGGAATGCCAAAAGCGAAGTATAATGTGTTATTGCTTCTTGTGTCGGTGATCCATCTTTTTAGTTGTCAGTAGTGTAATTTTTTTATTTGATTTCTTAGTTTAAATAAATACTGTAGTATGCCTGCTTGTTTCGTACTCATCTTGTTGCAGTCTGATTTATTGGCAATGAACTTGCTGCTTAAAATAAATGGGCAAATGGTACCAGTAGCATTCTTATGTTTGCTGCTTCAAGACTTTATGACTAAATTATGTCACCCAGGTATCCTAAAAAACATTGGAAACCATGTACCCCAAATAACCCTTATGCCTTACACGGAATTCATAACTTACGGCCAGATGTATCAAAAAAGCCTTTTGCGCTTCGGTAACATAAATTTTTAAGAAATCGATATTTCTGAGTCGCAAAATGCTTTGTATCATATTTGCGATTCAGTAATAGCGATTTCTTAAACATGGAACATGCTGTTACCGAATCGCAAACTGCGATACCGGCCCCATTCGCACCTATGGGGCTATAGGCCCATATTTGCGAATTTTTTGCAGTTCCGAAATTGCGAATTCTTAATTGGAATTCACAAATTTGGGAAATGCAAACCCCAGGGTGCTGGGGGTCTAAGGCCCCCTCTGCTGCACCCCAACAATTTTTTTTAAGGATATGTAAGGCGCACACATGCCAAAGGGGCATGTGTGCGTTACATGTCAATTTAAAAAATGCATTTTTAATGCATTTTTAAAATTTGCACATGGTTACCACCAAGTTCCACTTGGTGGTAATAGCGATTCCTTAATGCCCAATTCGCATTAAGGAATTGCTTGTTACATATGGTTTAGAAATCGCAAATAAGGATTCCTTATTTGCGATTTCTTATTTAGAGATTCACAATTTGCAATTCTCTAAACGGGCTCGCAATTTTAAGGAATTGCTATTTTAGCAATTCCTTAAATTTGCTTTGCGAATGCCTGTCATAAATACTGAAAGGCATTTTTACATTCGCAAACGGGCACTTGCACCATTTGCGAATGCAAAAATGGATGATCATCTGGCCCTTAGTGTTGTAGCTTACAGCTCACTAGCACCACTTTGTAAATGCTTTACTTACATCATATACTTCCAAAAATTAGTAAAAGAAAGAAGCTATACCTTTTTATTAATGGGTTGGCTCTAACAAATTTAAGTATTGTGTGTCTAACCCTGTTTTGTTGCCTTCCTGGTAGACTCACATTGACCAACCAAAGATCGTTTGTTGTTATGACAAATACTATGGCGTTAATCTGACTTTTTTTGGTTAATAAATGAGACTGCACAGTCACTGCATGAGTAATCTTAAACTGATTAATCAATATTCATTTACGTGTGCATCCATAGATTGTTTCCTCGTGACTTCCTGAAAAATATTGTTCTCACATTAATAAGTGCCAGGAAACTGGTATTATCCATACATCGTATGTTGTGAGGGAAATGACATTTGTTTGCCTTGAACAGCTCCTGTAGAAAATTTATTGAAATGGTTTCATGTTTGCTTAAATACTTACATTTTCCTGAAAATATCTGCAGACTTCATTTTCTTTTCGATCTGGACCCTCCCTGTCACGTGATCTCTCGGTGTGTTTTTCATTGTACCTTACTTGTATGTGTACAAAGAGCCTTAGTGTGGTTCATGTGGCTGCAGCCATCTTCAGAGGTATGATCTTCATAGGTGTTGTATGTCTGTTTCTGCAGGCCCTAGTAAACCTACACCTTAACTACCTGTATATTTTTTGGGGACTATTCACTGTCAGATGGGTATTGCTGCAAAATTCTATATCGGTGCATCTTCATATAAAAGTTATGATGAGTCGTGGGTCTACCAGGCTCTTGGGAGCCACAGAAATATTGTTTTTTATCTTGAGCTATTGCTTCAAGGAATATTGATGGTGAGGCAAGGAAATACATTGTAATCTTTTGTTTAGGAACATTGAATCATATGAAATGTGTGCCTTTCTAAATATTTTACCCTTCATATGATAGAAAGATTTTCATTAAGTTATTCCCCAATTTTCACAAAGACTTTTTCTTTGGGTGATCGTACTCGGTGTTTAATTTATAAAATAAACAACCTGTTTGTGTGTTGGTAGGTACAGTTGTGCACTCTGCACCATCTTACCTGCCTGTTGTAAAATCTATAAGTACATTATATGAAGGTGAATTGCATCCGTCGAAGTGTAATTTGCACGGATGATCTGTGTTCTTCAGATGGGCTAGGTCTCAATTGAGTTTATGAGAATTGATGCAAGTACTCTTAAGGGTAAATGGCATGTACTAGTTACGGTTTGTGGCAACCTTTATTGTATAAAATGTGCAAGTTTAAATGGATTGTTACTTTGCCATCACACTTTGCACCCTAAACAATTAATTAAACCTCAGTGAATAAAATGTAAGTACAATAACTATATAAAGGACATATTAAAATTCTAAAATTATTGCAATCCTTATCTCAATAAAATTGTATACATTTCAAAATTGGATGTTTTTTGAACTACGGGAATTTGGAATTGCGTTGCGTCAGTGTTACACTTAAAACTGCACAGTAGATCAGTTATATGTCAAATTTTAATTTGTTAACTTGTTTGGAAATAAATTGCACACCAGAAAACTGGCTTTTCAGTTCGGCAACAAAAGCGAATGCCAACAGTCAATTGAGGCATGAAGTTGGATTCTCTTTAGGCAGTGGATGTTTTGCCTTGGCTTATAGTGAACGTGTGGTAAGAAGAGAACACAAGATGATTAGCTTATCTACAACAAACATTTAGTGAAGTCATCCTAAATTCAAAAGCAGTGATGGGTGAAAAGGCTGAACTAGTTATTGTGGGTGTTGGGTTTGTTTGTCGATTGAGTTAAAGTTCTGAGTCAATACCAAGTCACTTTCAACGGGGACCTCACATATCCTGAATGAAGTGCACTCATGATGGGTAGATTCCAGCCACCAACAATAATCTAAAATGCATCAGATTACGGTTGGAAGCAAATCAGGCTTTCGCTACTTTTTTTAGGGTTGGAAGATGTAACCAGAGAAGCAAGAAACTTCAGAACTGTCCTAAACCAATGTCAGTACCCTCAGAATTGCTGTGGCCAACATTCGATTAAAGCACCTAGGGCATCTGTCCCTGTGCTTACAGTAGCTTGCTCCACAGTTTGGAAAATGAGGTAGTGGAACTGTAGGAGCGTGAATAGGTATATACTAGTGGGTCAGCATTTGCTTTACTTGGAAATATAACCACTTTCTTATTGAAATTGGAATTCACCTTCCCAGCAGTTAGTACTCAGATCATCTTTACTGCACTATCAATATGAACTTCAATGCGAAGTAGCCACCATTCTGCTACTTATAACCTGATTGTTTGCTTCCGGTTATGTTTATTAGAGTCTTGACTTTTTGGAGAAATGTTTCAGTCCTCCCAGCACCAGCAAACCTCCAGGTGTATATGACTGCTCTGCAAGAGATGAGGTTCCCTAACATGGCAGACAACGTTATGGGCACAAATTCCCTAGTCTTAGATGGGTCCGTTTTTAAATGTTACCACATGCATGTAAGTTTATTGTGCGTTGTATTAATAGTTAACATTGGTTCTGAATTTAATAAAGATTTAAGTTTTAGGGGATCTGTTTACATATCACTACAAAGTAGAAAATCCGAATTCTAAATAGTGAACGAAGCAGGTAATAAATGCACAACTCACTAAATTGGAAAGGTGCTCATTAGCATTGACGGTTTTCTTGTCCTCTCGGCTTACAGCAGACTGTGACAAAGTGGAGGTTCTTCTTACTTATCTACTTGCAACTAATATTACCTCAACCCTATGTTTGCAAGTTGGATCACAGCATCTTCTGTGTACATTAAAACCAATCCTGTTTGAAATTTGACAATCAATATTGTAATATGTGTTTTGTTTGCTAATGTTCTGAAACCTTAGTCACTATACCCTACTATTGGTGTACCTGCTTTGACTCATCACTTCCTTCAGAGTTTGGTGTTAATCGAAAATCCTTCAATTCCTGGAGGAAATGCTGAATTTGAAGAGAATCCACCAGCAGAATTTCCTGGATTGTGTGAATAGAATACTGGAGGACATTCAGCTAGTGACGTGTCCTGCAGCAAGTGTATTTTCCACTAGCAATTGTAGACTTTTTCACTTCTTTTTTTTAAATAGTTTTTCCCGTCACTCATTTATCCACTACCACATCAAACCTTTCTTGTGCTCTTCTTCCAAGCAGGTAAACACTTTTGTGCATTGATCCTTACAGAGATTTCTACATCCCTGCACTGACTTGTTTTGGTCTTTAAGTCCATTGCAGATGACCTTAGTGTGTCAGTTTGGGTTCACTTTCGTCTCTTCTGTGTGAAGCTTTACCATCCTTCCTGTATTACCATGTGACTTCCTTTGAGACTTTACCTAGGCATTTCCTGCTGTTCTATTTCCTTTTTCTGTGTGTCTGTTAAATTTATGTTGACGAGTTCTTTGTCATTTGTACTTCACTTCTGATTATACAATATGTATCACTCCCTAATTTCACTGCAGCAGAACTCTACTACTATCATCCTTACAATGAAATCATCTTCTAATACTTGTTTGTGAATTATTTCTAAAAAAAAAAGTGTGCAGTTGCACAAGTTTGATATTTCCTTATCTTTTGTAGATGAACATTTTCTATGCCTTATTTTCTCTTTTGTTGTTTGTGTCTTAAACTCAGGTTTTCTGCTTATTTGTCTGTAACCTTTATAATTTTAAAATATGAGCTTATGTGGCAGAGCTTAGCAGCAGCTTTAATGGCAGCATCTATTGCAGACTCCTGGCAGTAGATCCACTTCTCAACTGGCCTAGTGATACTGTTCCTAGTGAAGGGAGCGAGGTCAAATCATGTGGTAAACAGTGATACTTTTAGTTTACATCTCAAATCCCTGGGATACTTCAAGTGGCACAATTCCATCCTCCCTCTAGTCTGTCTGCAGTGAGGAATCATCAGAGACTGCTGGGTTCATTGCCCCTTCAATTTGGGTGCTGTTGAGGTAGGCTGTGTGCTGGGAGGACCAGGGAGAGATGGATGTTGGGAAGCAATCTTCAGTGACCGGGCACAACAGGAATAGATTATCTCTGCCTGTCCCTGGACACTGTGGAAAGAGTTGCCTGAGGAAACAGATGTTTCCCCACACCATAGTTATTTTTGTGCCTCGGTTCTGGTGGTGGCCTTCAGCTGAAGCCATGGAGATGATTTAGTTCCCTTAAGCCCAGACATATCTTTTTTTTGCGCTGCTAATCCGTGGAGATGGCGGTGACTGAAGAGATTCACTGTCTTCAACCTAAACCGAGTCTGATGAAAGGGAAGCCATTTTGAACTTGGGCTGCTTGGTTATATAATGGCTGTTAAGAAAACAAATGTAGGCAGAGAGGAGATTTTCATCATGAGGGGATTCTGCTTGAGGAAGATTCATGAGCGGTCACAGATTGGAGAGAAGGCTACACTTACAAGAGGAGAAAATGCACTTCTTGTGTTCATCACTATACTTCTAAAGAATTTGGCGTAAAAAACTGGTGACATTTCTGCAGGTTCGCGGACCCTGAAGGCTAATGTGGAGGCTGAAAGAGTGGCTTTATTTGAGGAGGCCCTGGGACAGGTCGATGTGAGACTAGAGACCCCGGAACATAGTAAAGTGAAGACCAGTTCTGTTCCGAAAGAACTAGGGGTGTTTTAAAATGCTTTGGGTGAAACTTTTTTTAAGTGTGATGATAGAAGTGATGTTCCTTACAAACACAATTGAGAGTCCTCTGAGTTCCTTGGAACTGTCCTGGTACATGTCGGAGTCGAAGGGGTGATCTGAAACCCAATGAGTGAGGATGAAGCATTTGGTACTTCTCTAATGTCCTGTCCTACAGAATTCCTGCAAAAAGATCTAAAGTAATATATGTTTATATACGTACCCTTCAATTATCCAGCCGTCTAAATCGTGAATGGTACATTTTAAGCCAGAAAAAAAAGTCAATTCACATCTGTGTATGGTTTTAGTTATTAATGAAATGTGGCTTGCGTTGGTCAGTAAACTCATTGTACTAAAGGTTGTACAGGAAGTGTGTTGTCGACCAACGCAGACTCTTCAAACAGCGCTTTCTCACTACAAACATATATTCAGAATGGGTGAACTGACCCTGCACCTCACAATCCCCCAGGTACGACTCACATAAAACTTGCCTCTCCATTTCTTCTTTCAATGTGGGAGGTTTGGACATAGATGCTTTGCTGTTACTCCGCCACAGACAGCAGTGGAGCTAACTGCCTTTTTAATTAGGATTTCTCAGCCTGTGCTTCCTGTGATAAAATCTCTGAAGATTGCATTCTTGGAGTAATAATCCCCAAAGCTGGTTTGTTAACACTAGCTCTTTTGTACATTGAGGTGGTTAATTTTGGAGTTTGCACTTCTATAAGCTTTGTAAATCAATTGCCAACTTGTATCACAGGCCTACTTATGCCCACTGTTTTCGTGCTGACTGAAGAATATCCATCTAGTTGTCATGTTAGAGGAATCTTCTACGTGTTGTAGTAGCTATAAAACAATAGAACATTATAATACATTTGCCCATCCATTCATTCAGTAGGATCATCCTTCAAGGTATCAATGTGTTTTCTTTTAAACTATAATGGGATTTCCTTGAATAAGAACCTCATTATGTGTGATATAACCATCAAAACACTCTGAGTAAACATCTGAGGAAGACACAGCCATTGCCTTTAGTCAGATAGTTGTCTTCAGTTTATGGGTGTGACAGCTAAAGTGCATCGTACTTGAGGTCTTGATCAAAGTGCATCGTACTTGAGGTCTTGACCAAAAAGAGGTCCCTCAAAACCCACTGCAGATATTGTCTTTTTAGCACCTCTTGGCCATTTCATAAAATAGTTTAGTTAGACCAATCAATTAGGTATTCCTTATTAATGAGGGGATGAGATGGCTTATGCCAATTGACTACTGTAAATCTAAGGTGTATAAGGAAGCGTAGCTTCCAATTCACAGACAACATGTTCCAGTTATGAAAACCATTTAGGCAAGCTACTAGTGGATCTTTAAACCAGATACAGAAGCTTGGAAATACTTGTACATTTCATACTTCATACTTATACATATTTATATACAAACATATTTCACACTTGGCTACATATGCACTGGAGTTGTGACTTCATTGACTCCACTGCTATGATGTGTATTTCCAAACTGATATCTAATCCATCACGTTACTAATAATCCTGGACCCCTGATATGCATGTGTTAATAAAAAAACAAAAACAAACAGTGCTGTCCAGAGATTTTCCTTTTTTATTTGTGTTTTTAGATCATTAGAGAAGTAATTTAGCTTGGGTAGACATTGCTGATCTGAGCCAAATTTTTCTGGATGATGTCAAGACATAGGTTTTGGGAGTCAAGTAGTCTTACAGAGGCAGGAAATAACTCCCTAGAGCAACCCTTCTGCCATTTTCCAAAACGGTGGCTATAACAGAGAAAAAAGAGACATATATAGAAATGAAACAAAATGATAATGTTGATCACTCCTGTTTTAGACACATTTTCACAATTTCTAAAGCCTCTACCCACGTACTTGCAAAACCTGCGCTACAAAAAGATGTACCTGTCAATTTACTCTTCTCAATTCATAAAAAACACATTTTCATAGTTCACTTTATTTATTTGTTTCGGCAATCACTTGTGATTGCAGAATGTTGAACGTGTGAGCTCTTGTATGTGTTTGTGCTTTACTGGTTTGGTTGCAGCATCTCCAGCAAATGATGCGTTTGTTGGAAGAAGATCATGTGACAGAATGTCCTTGATAATTCACCCCTTTCTTTTGCTACATCCATCTCTTTATGTGCTTGTGAAAGTTGTTTTTTTTGTAACCTGTTTTGTAGTGGCTAGTTGGTTGAAACTCTTGCTATTTCAATTGAAGCATGAAAGTTTAGCCTTAGTGATTATGTAAAAAAACATTTTCTGTTTCAATACGAATCCCTTCTGCTTCAGTTGTGCGTATAGTTTTGATCCATTTTCCAGGACATCCAGTAGATATGTCTTTATATCGTTATCCACATATTGTTTGGTCACAGATTTGTGTAGTCTCACAGGCTCAGTTATTTCAAAGGGTTTTCCTTGCTGCTGCATAAAGTGAAGAAGGCTGTCAACATGTTTATTAAAATGTTCCCCTCTTCCACAAGTTTGTGGTGAGGAACAGTTTCACAATAGTCCATTAACTTTGAATTTGTCATCTCTCTGAAAACATTGCAAATAGAACCTCATGTTAAACTAGCTGCCATTGAGCAACATATTCACTTTCACATGTCTGATCAACAATCCCTTGGAGCTTTACTGTGATCTCTGGATCGTCTGTTTCAGTTTCATATCTGGAGCCACAGCATTGTACCTTCCCTCTCTCTTTAACCACAAAATGTCTTTGGATGAATTTTCTGTAGCGGTATGGTGTTTCCACCTCTAGCTTCTTCTCTCTTTCCAGATTCAAGGACCCATATCTTAGGTAGTTTATACAATCAAATTCACAAAACACAGTAGTCACGTGCAGCTCCCAATCACCTTCGCAATCAACATTTGCCAAGTTTTTCACTCAAGCTATCATGTGTAAAACATTTCCCAAGTACTTGTAAATTTCTGATTTATCTTCACATTCTTTGGCATACTCTAAAACATGGGTTTCTGATTTTGAACTGAGTGCATTGAACATTGCCTGGCTTTGCATTATGTCTTTTAAGTGATGTGCACCCTGTGCCTTATTCACTTCAAGGTGAGCAGGCACATTTTGTGAATTTTTGTAGAGCTGTGTATACTGTTGTATACTTTGTGACTGGAGATGGTTTTACTGGTAAAAACCAAATCTTCTTCAATGGGACAGTATTCTGGCAGATCAGAGTATGAATTCCTGCCCTCGCATGAAGTGGGTTTTCTTCATCCTTCAGTCGCCCTGAATAAGCAATATGATAAATTCAGTTAAATCAGTTTTGCAGACTGTAGCATCAGGTAGAAGATGATCCATATCCTCACCCACTTTTAAGCTTTTTGGTAGACTGGGATGTGTTGATGGCTTGTAGTGATTTTGCACACATTGGCAAGGCAGTTGGGTTATAAGTTTGCAGCTTTGGTTGTTTGTGTACAGCTGACACAGCTTATTTTCCAGCAGCTACTTCTTTGGTACAGTTGGGAAAAAGTACCACAGCAGTATCATGTGTGCTGGATGTTCCAGAGAAAGAAGAGCTGTCTTCAAAATTATCAAGAGCAGCAATTGTAAATCCTTTACTGGTACAGTGACTTGGAAGTGGTGTGCTGTCAGATTCACAATATTGTACAGCATGAGCTGATAGCATGTTCCTGCTCCTTACTATGTCATTATAACTTGTTGATACACCAATCCTGTTCATTGAAGTGATTAGCTCACTACTTTTGCACTTGTCGTAGATTGCGTGGGTAGTCATCATGTGTAGCAAAGTTTTCTTCTTGCTGTGATGTAATTCTTAAAACATGATTTGGGAAAAAAGTACATTTGCAAAGCATAAGCATGTCGGTTTCTGGAATTGTTTTTCACTTCTTCGCTTATATATCCAAAGCCATCATCAATGTTGTTGGCTTCTGTTCCAAACTGAAGAACTTTAGTTTGTAACAGTTTTTTGCTTTGCTGACATGAAACAAAGATGGTTCTTGATGTGTGCTGAGAGTGTAACAGGATGATCAACAGGAGATCAACTTATAGCAAAGGAGAAAGTACAATATCCTATCAAATAAAGCAATTAGAGGGGCAAACTTAAAAAAAAAAAAATGAATTTTATTCTAAATGGATGCTCTATTACACTCCAGCCTGACTAAAGGAAGTATTACCTGATATGTCCGGCTCCTGTCCTGGCTGTAAGGCGAGTCAGGGGGATTGGCTTCACTTAAGTTTTTTACATGTACGTATCTGGTAGAATTTTGGGAG
The DNA here is from genome assembly GCF_031143425.1 of Pleurodeles waltl. NCBI lineage: Eukaryota > Metazoa > Chordata > Amphibia > Caudata > Salamandridae > Pleurodeles > Pleurodeles waltl. The sequence continues at coordinate 572,248,784 of NC_090442.1, forward strand.
AAAATACTTCAATGGGTAAGTTCTGCAATTTTGGTTACCCTTACTCCAGAGCCGGCTGGAGCATTGTTCGGTATTTTGAGACACCCAGGTCTGTCAACCCACTCGAAGCAAACTTTGTTGATTGCATCCCTCATTGCTAAATCTTTGATTCTTCAATTCCTGGAAGTTGCCAGTTCCTCCTACGTACACTGTTGCTGGGAGCTCCTTGTACATTCATATTTTCGAATGTATGCAAGCGTGCCGTTTGGGTCGGCATACAAATCTGCAAATACATTCACCTCGCTGTTTAAATAAGTTGCTTGGCTGAAAATTTAATCTGGGAAGAAACTAGCTGCAGATGAAAACATGTTTGCCCTTTGAGACTCACATACGCTGTCCTTTGTTCTTTCGTCAATCCCTTTGGTCCTTGTTCTGGATAAACTACAGATAACCCATTGAAGATCCTCTGCTTTCTGATCAGTTGTTGGAGGTGAACAAGGGGTAGCCATCAGTCTTCTAAGTGGATGGGCATTGAGTCTGGTTGTCGTTGCTTTCTCAGAAGGCTCACATTCTTGTTGTGATTCACTGGTTGCCACTATTTTTTGACAACTTTCCAGGCTTTTTCCCCACTGTGTATGACTTGCAACACTTGCTGTTACAATGATAAAGTAACGTGATCCTCTTCACCCATCCGTTTCAATATTTAGTGAATTTTGCCTTGCTGTATTTCTGCAGCATCTGGAACTCTCTTCTGTCCAGCCGCAGTTGATGTGAGCTTTTCTTTCGGATTAGTTTAGCATATGACACAATTTTTCTTTGTTGATGGAGTCCTCAGATTGTGTAGTTAGCAACACTCTGCCAGGAGGTAAAGATCCTCTGCTATCACCTGCTTCTCTCATGTTTATGAATTTGAATCAATGGAAGACCTGAAACAAAAACAACATTAAAATAAATTACAAATATGATGGCTAAAACACATCATTATAGAGCTGCCATTTTGGAAAATGGCAGAAGGGTTGCTCTGAGGAGTTATTTTCTGTCTCTGTAAGTCTACTTGAAACCAAAACCTATTTTTTTTACACCAAAATGAAGTATTTAGCTCTCCTAGTTCCTGAAATATTACATCATCACTGCAACACATCCGTCATTGTTAAAAATGTAGTCCAGAACAAATCGGCCTGGATTAGCAACCTCTACTGTAGCTAAACTACTTCTCTGATGGAAAATCACAAATGAAAATCTCTGGACAACTATTTTTTTACAGAGGTGAGCTAAGGGGCCAGGATATTATATATATATATATATATACGCATCCACCTTTGCTCTAAAAAATGCCTCTGTACAAGCTTCAAGTGCTGTCCTATTTCTGTGACTGATTCTCTGAAATAACAATCACCCCTTGACCTTTTCATCAAATTGGGTTTTTCGTTGTTAACTTTTCCTGGAAACTATCTACTTGTGGACCTCAGTATGACAGCTTTACAGTATAATGCCACTTTCATTTGCAAATGGCTTATCTATTAACCAGTAAAGATAGCAAACGCTTGAGGTTTTTCAATAACTTAAACATAGTGCTCTTATAATACTGCACTAACCTAATTGCTTTGAAGTAAATGATCTCTTTCTGAAGTGAAAAACCAATAAAGTGAATGAAAGTGAAATGCATCCTATGCATTATATGTATGTTTTTATTGTCAAACATTCAACATTTCGTAGTCATATTGATGAAATAAAAACAGAATATATATTAACGCTCTATTGTTGAATACCAAACTACAGTCAAAGAAGACATTTGTCAATGTATTCTCACTCTTAGTTTCTGGTTTACTAGTATGAAAGATTAATATATAGCTTATAGTAAAACCGTAAGGATCAGGTAAATAGGAGCAATCACTGGCAAAGCCACAAGCTCTTCAACATGACCGCACTTAACACAATCATGCACAAATACACAAATGACGTTCCCCGGCGACAGCACGTTTAAAAACAGACACATTCGCATTTGTTAATGCATGATAGTGGGGTGGTATTGGTGGTATTGTTAGAGGTGATTTCAGTGGTAATAGTGATTTTGGTGATTGTGTAGTGGTGGTGGTGGTGTGATACTGGTGGGTTTCATGGAGCACCGACACATTTTTTAAATGTGTGCATCTTGTACACAAACCTCTTTATTGCTTTTTGTTTATTACATTGGTTATTGCATGATCCCCATTGTAGCTGCCTGATGTGGTTTTAAAAAAAAAGCACAAATAGGGGGCCATGTTAAAGTCAGGCAGCATACATGTCATGACATAAGGATTAGAAATGATTGGATGTGACCCAAAGTGTGTTGACTGATTGTATATTTTAGATGTAAAATAGTAGCTTATGTATTGGCAATGCAAGCACTTCATAGAATGCGGAATTATACTTCAAATAGCCAATAAATAGAATGATGGTGAGAGAAATACTCCTCCTGGCTGATGTAGCTGACATTATCTCAATCCAATGGCTAAAAGAGGCTGATCAAGATAAGCCAGTAGATGAGGGCAGTTAATCCAAAGCCCACTCGGTGTACAGTGCCAGCAGTAGGCCTTGCAGGCAGCTGCATTGTAAACCTACACATAAACATAAATACCTTTACCTTTAGTCTGTTTGTGATACTTTATGGCTGGTTGGTCTGAAACAATGAGTTCACCAGCAAAGTAATTATGAACTTGCTAAGTGATCAACTACAGTTTTAGCAGCATCTTGTAGCCACCATTCAGATGCTAAACGTGTGTGACCTGCATGAAAATATGAAAATAACCCATACTGGTTTTACACCTGTGGTGCAAGTGAGCAGGCATGAAACCAACATAGAATGATGGATGTTTTCCTGAAAAATAAACTGTAAGATTGATAAATGCAGTTAGAGTTCCTCCTTGCAAAGTCAATGTATAGCTGAATACAGTACTAGGTTACTGGTGGTCATGTCTGTGTTAGGAGGTGTGTTGCATTAAGGCAACCTTCTGCTTTGGTGTCCTAGAGTGGTATGTAACCTGTTCCCTTAATTGGCCTCTTGGGGAGTGGATAGGATGGCAGTTTTCCTCATGACCCACACACACTGATTATTGTGCCACTCCCTAACTAGAGGGTGATCACAGAGTTAGTCTGGTGTCCCAGGGGTTACTGGGTCACAACTGTGGTGACTCAGGTTTTTTACCACAGCCGTCCCACTGGGGCACTGCAAAATGAACACTAAGTCCCGACTTTCAGCACTTGACCCAGAGGGAAGCAGGTAGCCAGTCAAAGTATTTTCAGGAAGGTAGAATGTTGGGTAGAGACTTGGAGCTTAATAGTTACCAAATACCATACACCAATGAAAGTCCAATCGTTTATAAAAAGAGAAGTACTTTACTATGCCAACATGAAATACCACACAAAGGAATAGGTCTGTGGGCACAGGGTTCTGGTACAGGTTTTACAATAAAAATAGACAGAAACCCATCTGGCTTAGAAGAATCTCACAGATGCAGGCTCGCTGTGATTAGTATAAACAGACTTCTCTGTCAATGGCCTGTATGCCAGTCAATGCCTCAGTCACTGGCAACCCCCACCATATCTGTTTCTAAAGCCAAGAGTCGCAGTGTCTTCTGAGGGCAAGAGTTACCTGAACGTAGCAGCAGTGAGGTCTTCAGTTGGAACCCTCACTTCAGTGAAATTGCGATGTACCTGCCTTCCACTGATTATATTTAGGGGTTCCTTGCAGACCACAATTAGTTAGTGGGTGAGTTTGCAGGCTCCAGCAGGTGCCTGCAAAAGCCATCCTCCCAAACTAGTGACAAGCTCACCTTCCATGCTGGTGATTCTTCAGTCTTTAGAGATCTTCTGCTCACCTGCAGATTCTGCAGAAGACATCGGGTGGTTGTGCACAGTCATTGGAGGCCCTTAAAGCTATATCCGTGATTGGCAAGGTCTACCGATTATGGTTTAACAGTGTGTGACTATAGGGGCATGCTCCCCCGAGTAGCAGGACTATTATCCCAAATTGGGGTAAGTGAAAATATGAATGCTGATGCTGTTGTGCTATTTCTGCATGTTACCCCATTCACTAAGCATGAACTGCTTTTAAGGACTGATTATCATTGACCACAAAATAGGTGTGTGATTTAGGATACACAAGGTACAATGTGAATTACCAGGTGCGTTTCAGATTGTGGGACAGCTCAGTCGAGCGCAACACATTCCTGTGAAGTGTGCATGTCGCGCTACTACTCATTTGTTGACCATAGCATAAAGACAGTGCCTTTATAGTAGACTTTGTCTGCATCATGTTTTTCCTTCCCACATGGTGATTCCCTCGTAATAAGGATGTCGCATTTTAAAGTCATTTATGCTTTGTTCATTTCTTTTACTAGAACAGTGATGCTATATTGAGGTGAGTGATTTAGACTCTCCATGCATGCAATTTTATGTTTGCATGCTTTATGTACAGGCCACCAAATAATGAAGGTACACCACACTAGGGCATTTAATTGCTTTTATATCCTGAAGAAAACCCTGGACCTGACAGGCCACAGTATAGAGGCTGAAACATGTTGGCGATCATTTTTGGGTCATAGGACCATTATATCTTAAGTACCCTATTAATAATTTTTAACTCCTAAACTGCGAATAAAAGGATACTGTGGTCTGTGCGCCCACAGCCTTCCCTGTAGAATTAATATGCAAAGAGCTCCCTGGAACATGGTTGAGCCCTTCCTGGCTTTTAGGGGCCAGGGTGGACCCGATCATAAATCATGGCGCTATCAGAGTGTGTGAGTGTCATAATAAAAAATGATTTCCCCCTGCTTCCTTAAACACTGACGGGGCCCCGTGTGGGATAGGGTTTTTTTCTCTTGTAGGACAAGGGATACTCCATTTTGTTGTTGTATTCCCACAGTCTCTCCAGCAAATCCTTGCAAATGTTCTGTCAGACTGACTGACTGCAACATCAGTCTTGCATCACAGGAATTACTGTGGCATTCTGAGGAGTACTACATCCTCAGTCAGCAACAAACTTGGCATGTAGCTGCTGGAGTTTCAGTCTCACTAGTTACTGGCATGGAATGTTGATTCCACTGTCGGGGTCCTGGACCTGGTCCAAAGCACTTTCCTTTCTTAGTGTCTCTTTTCTCTGCAGAGCAGACATAGGCCCTCATTTTAACCCTGTTGGTCTTTTGACCGCCAGGGTTAATGTGGTGGTATCACCGCCAACAGGCTGGTGGTGTATACCCCTTCATTGTGAGATTGGCGTCTCCACTCATACCGCTATGGCAGTATGAGCCATCGGGCTAGAGATATCAATCTCCAGCCCGGCGGCCGACATAGCACCACCCATGGCATTATGAGCCAGCCTACCACCATGGTTTTCGTGGTGTTAGCAACGAAAACCATGGCAGTAGGCCGTACCGGTGACAGGGAATTCCGTCCCTGTCACCGGTAGACAGCTCCTCCACCCCCTCCAACACTCACCTGACACCCCCTAACTAGGTCGAGGAGGTCTTCCGGCAGGGAACGGGAAGGAGGGCTGCTACTGCCAAGAGCGCCTCACCAGCAGAACACCGCCAGGCCGTATTACTGGACACAATATGTCTGGCGGCATTCAATTGGCGTGGCAGTGTTGATGGTAGCAGTGCCAGCTTACCACCGTCCACCACCATGAGCACTGCCGGATTTCCACCCTTATTGTGGAGGAAGTCAGCCATTGCTCATAATGTGGCGGACGGATGGGAGCTGCGGTGGCGGTACATTGGCAGCCGTCACTGCGGCAGTAGGCGGTAAGTACCGCCAATGTAATAATTAGGGCCATAGTCTTTGTTTCAGGTGATATTTTTTATAGCAGGTAGTAATGATGGGTGTAAACTGGAGTACCCAAAACATGACCACAGTCATCAGTGAAAACTCTGCACTTGCCAGCCATTAGCCTTTGGCAGTATCCCCTCTGGGAGAGACAAAGGGGCTGGCTCTGCCTGAATGATTCCTGCTCCACAAAGGCTCCACTGTCTCTACCGCCTAACAGTCTGCATCAAGCCAATTAGTGGTACTCCAGAAAAGACTGTCAGCATGCTTCTGTTAGTAATGTTCACTGCTGTATGGGAAAAGCAGCCTTGCTTCCGTACTCCTACACCTTCCTGTCTGATTCAAACCCTGAAAGCTAAGCAGTGCAAGCAGTACAATTTGCTTGTTTAAGGAGGCTATCCCTCAGCCTCCATCTTGAGTCATGCTTTACCAGAGGCATTCGAAAATGGATGCCACTTGCCTCACAGTCACACACTTGGGTTTCACATGAAGTCTCACACTCAGTCGCCATTTGTATTCCACATGCGTCTACCTCTTACTCAGGGATGTCAGCGCGGAGTCTCTGGGCACATCATGGTAGTGGAAATTTACACAACTGAAGCCGGTAGGCATCTCAGTTGGTAAAGGAGACAAAGGCCTGTCCTCTACTACAGAGCAGAAAAATGAAATGCTGCTGCGAACACGCCATGACTATGTCGTGGGACATGGTCAGTAGTCTGTGCTGCTTCATAACGCAAAGCTATACTCTGGGTTTTAGAGTCTTTCTCATAGTCTTAGCTTAAATAAATTGCACCATTGTTGTGCATGCTGGGCACAGAATATGCAGGATTCCAGTGAAAAACTACAATTGAGTTACTCGGGGCAGGAAAGTGGTGCACATCTGTAAAACTATACAGGAAAAGTTTATGTTCCAGCAGAGATGCAACATGAACTATGTGAACGATTAGCTTAGAGTGCCTGGTCATAGAATGAAGGGAGTTTTTTCAATTCACATTCTAATCCTACTATGCAGCACCCTATATGTGATAAATCCAGAGTCAGGTGACCGCACATGTGTGTTTGTATTAGTTCACATGTGTTTGTATTACTTTTATGTCTGGGAGGACTGTGTTCTTAATCTCCCAAAAAGCAATCTCCTCATTTAACCACAAGTTTGTCACCACCCTAAGATGAGTGTTGGCATGTAATCTATGCTTGTGTATTGCTTTGGGGTATGATTGTGCTGAACTGGTTAGCAGTTTCTGAATTTCCTAAAAACTAGATGGTGGCAGTATGTTTCAACTAGATTATTTTGGGAATTTCTAAGCATGGTGAGCTCCCACAAATACGTAGAAAGTCATCACATGGTTTTGTATTAACAGGTTCAGAAACTACTCCCTTTGGACTTTCTGCGGGGCTGGGCCAATGAGCGGCACCCGGTGCCACAGGTAGTACAATAATGGTATTCATGTCAAACTTTAAATTGTCTATTGTTATGAATAGCATGTGAGCAATCACACAATATTGTGATGTATTCCTTTGACTAGGGCATCAGTTCTGCACTGTCATACTAATAAAACATTTAAGATTTGACTGCAGTATTCCAAAGTGCTATGGGTAATTGACATATACATAATCAGCCAGGTCTCTTGAATGAGTATCTTCAGTGGATGCACCTCCAGTGTTTGAGCCCTCCATTGCCAAAGGGAACAAGATAAGTATTCAAAATTGTCTTATATTTTCTTCTAAGTTCTCTTAGTGACTGACCCTTGAAACTCACCCTACGTGCTTCTTCCTCAAATGCTGTAGAATTTACAATAACGAGCTAAATACACATTAGATAATCAGCTTTCTTCCTCGCTTGAATTACAGTATGGAGATGTAGTTTGAAAAGACGTTTGGGCCCCAAAAATACAGTCTCTGTAATTGCTAAATGTAATTTGTTTAAGAAAAGGTGCAGTTTTTTTTTTTTTTACAAAACTGTGTTCCTATAAGTCATTTTCATGCTAAATACATTTGAAATCTCGAACCTTTGCTTACAATTTGGAGATGTAGAATGTGTTGCTGATGTGAAGTTAAGTTGATGGGATGTGTAATTCACACAATAAATACCGCCGCCAGAGCCAAAGTCTAACTGTGCTTAACTATTTATGGAGTTGACTGTACCAGCCATAGTGCAAAGTGATGTTAGGAACAAATACTAAAATCTGCCATTATTACACTATGGGGGTCATTCCGACCCCGGCGGGCGCCGCCCGACGGGCGGAAACCGCCCAAACACCGCACCGCGGTCAAATGACCGCGGCGGTGATCACAACTTTCCTGCTGGGCCGGCGGGCGATCTCAAGCAGATCGCCCGCCGGCCCAGCGGGAAAGCCCCAGCAAAGATGAAGCCGGCTCCGAATGGAGCCGGCGGATTTGCTGGGGTGCGATGGGTGCAGTGGCACCCGTCGCGATTTTCAGTGTCTGCTTTGCAGACACTGAAAATCTTAATGGGGCCCTGTTAGGCGGCCCCTGCAGTGCCCATGCCAGTGGCATGGGCACTGCAGGGGCCCCCAGGGGCCCCACGACACCCGTTCCCGCCAGCCTCTTCCTGTCGGTGTAAACCGCCAGGAACAGGCTGGCGGGAAGGGGGTCGGAATCCCCATAGCGCCGCCATGGAGGATTCCCTGGGGCAGGGGAAAACCGGCGGGAAACCGCCGGTTCCCCTTTTCTGACCGCGGCTTTACCGCCGCGGTCAGAATAGCCCCGGAAGCACCGCCAGCCTGTTGGCGGTGCTTCCTCTGCCCTCTGCCCTGGCGGTTACAAACCGCCAGGGTCAGAATAATGAGGGCCTATATGTTGTAACGGGTGAAGACCCCAAAAGAGTTTTTTTTCTCGCTTTAGCCTTAACCTGATTGCCTCTGTTGTTTGAGAAAGGTTCATCACCCAGCGCACTCTTTTCTTCGCCTGGCCACTTTAAGTGGGTAGTCGCCATTCTGGATGGACACTTGCAGACCTCTGGGGAAGCTGATTCTTTGAATAATCTTTCTGATGAGAACATTACTGTAAGAGTAGTACTGTAGAAATTCTGTTTTCTTTCATTGTGGGGCAGTGCCTGTTTAAATCTCTTCTTTCAGACAGTATGCTCTGATAAAATATCCGTTTGTTTGGTAATCCTTCTGTGTATTCTCCTTTCAGTAATTACATATTTTCCTTTGACTATCTCCATTTCTACTCAAATGGGTGGGCACATAACCTAACATTGCTTCCTATTGGAAGCAGGATTTCAGTGATGACTTTTGTTTTTAATAGTGCTAAAAACAACACGTTTCATTTTCACTTTTTTTTTTTTTTTTAGATCAGTCACACAATTAACAAAAATGAAGTGAAAAGTATTCTGAATGTCTTTATAACAATAATTGAATGGTAGTTGCTGTACAAAATCTAGGATGTTGTGTGACAGGGCAGAGAGTGGCTAAAGACACGTATAAATGCTATATGAAAGCCCCAGTCCCTCCCCTGATCATGCCCAACTTGAAACTAGAGATTATAGAAAGTATGCCTTTGTCTCTATGTGAATTAATCTACGTGTGCTACTGTAACAGGTAAAGATTCAACAACTCAGAAACCATGTTCATAAAAAGAATAATTGGGAGATACTACAAAGTATGTGTAGGAAATCGCTCTGTTAAGTTTCAGAGAGCAATTGCATTTTTAAACAAAAATTTGTTATAACGTTCAAAAGGGCTAGCATGAATCATGGGGATTCCTATGTGTAAATTCTCACCAAAAATATCAAAGGTAAGGCAGTCAATAGTTAAGCCTTAATGGTGTACATTTTAAAGCTAAACACAGGGACACGTTTACAACACTGGTTCAATTCTAATTTAGAAATGAAATTTCACAAAATAATTCCAGATTGAGGATTTTAAAGAAAGTGACGTACATATAAATTGTCACGTTTGAAGATGCTGACGCCAGGGACATGTGAAAATATACTTTTAATCATTTCAGAGTTTATGGTCCACCCCAGTCAGTACAATTCAGAAAGGATGCGACAGCCAAGCCTGTAGCTCCTGTGTGTTACACTTACCAGCAAGTCCAGAGCAATGACAACATGACCCACTTGAAAGGTAATGCATATGTCTTCCATTGCTAACTTTATACTCTGCACAAAAACTCGTATCGCTGTGAACTTGAATAGACAGTGCCCCCACATTGTACATACCAAATATCGTGAATTGTGTTAAGTCGCAACATTTCACCTATGTAGTTTGCACTGGGGTGAGGAGTTCCACCATTGTAGCAGAAGTTGATGATTACTGGAGCTATCCAGGCCTCGAAAGGAAATGCAGAAAATGCAAAACATTTTAGGATTCCACAATAGATAGGATCCTTAGATCTAGAATTCCCCTACAGCAACACAGGAAAAAAAAAATCTTTAACCGCTACATAGCCTTTACATTCAGAACGGATGGGTTTGCACTGTTTTCAGACCCTCTATAGTTAAAAATGATAAAGCCGCGCAAATGGTCTGGTGCAAATTAACATAATTTCCTTCCATTAACACTGAGATAACAGCTGGCTTACATCACAGAGATAAGATTTATGCAGCACTGCTCTTTCATTTTTTTTCACTGCACGAGACTTGAAGTTGGTTATTTAAAAGTGTGGGCACGTGCTTCTCGTGCACATGCCTTGTTAATGCAGTTCTCATCAGCCCGAAGTCCAACCCACATCCCATGGTCAGTGACTAAAATGATTAAGTCCTAATTTGCTAAGAATTCGACGTGATTTAGTGACCAGGCCGTGCACTTGGGAACTAATGGCGCTATGAGACATGTGTCTTATCTTGACTTCCCCGGTTAACCGTGTTGTCTTAACCTGGGAAAATTACCTTCCGTGGTTCACATCACCTACCTGTCGAAATTGAGTGTGCATGGAAACCTGATAAAGTTACATGTTAGTGTCCTTAGAATTGTCAAGACATGTACTGTATTGGATTAGTGTTGTGTGAAGCACAGTGTCCCACCTAGAGATCCCCCCCACAGACCAGCCGTACATAGCATTTGATGTGACCAATCATAATGGTCCTTTCCACCTTTCCACCTTCAAGAAAGGTGTCTTTATGCCCTAGAAATAGTTTGTATTTTTGCGTGTCATTTCATTACGTTTTGTTTGTATAAGTCCATGGAAAGAAAATATAGTTGCATATAAAAGAAGCAAAGTGAGGGCTTAACGCTTTTACACTTTCTCTGTGGTTAGTAAAAATTAATTTTCTGCTTACATTTAATTTATTTTTCTAATGTTATAAACCCAACTTGCGATTCGCAAACACATTACTGAATCACAATTTGGGTCTGCGACCTAATAACTGTATTGGAGAGGTATTTGGAAGAGGAATGTTTAGGACGTCCCTTTTTAAATGCCAAATCATCGTGGTATGTACAAATGTTTTGCGGCAGAAATGTGGTCACAAACCTTTTTACTTTACCACAAACACAAAATTGGTGGTAACCCATTCACAAATGGAAAGCAGTCCCCTTGGGACACCTTCCCCTTTGAAAATGTTTTACAATCTATTTTTTTAAGATTAGGCAGTGCTAACAGGAACCACTGCCTAATCTTAAAAAATAAAAATTAAGCATTTTGTTTTTAATTTGTAAATGCATCCCATATTCCTTTAAGGAAAAAGTGCTGCATTTAAAAAAAAACACGATTGCTTTATTTAAAAACAATCAAAGACATGATCTGCTGATCCCAGCAGGCCAACATCCCTATGGTGGCAGCAGTTCCCAGTGGGCCACAGATTGTGACCTACCTCATTAATATTAATGAGGTACTTTGAATTGTGATCCACAGCGAATCTTTAATTTGCAAAATGACATATTAGTACATAGGTCGCTTCACACATTACTACACTGGTCGCAAAATACTGGTCACAAATTGCAACCAGTATTTTGTGGCCAGTTGTATGCACATCTAACCGTTCCTGCTTATACTGGCAGACCAGCTCCCCCTTTCTGTATCCTTGTTGGCAGAGCGTAGTACGCAAACTTGAAACTTCAAATAAACAAATAATTAAAACATACAACATTGTAATAGAACTTTTGGCGCCCTTTAGAAAATGTATTAGCTGGGCTCATTAACTTGTAGATTGTATGCCATCTCAAAACTATTATAGAGAAGTAAGGAAAATAGAGCAAGATGTTCCTTCTGTGCGGTTTTAATGATTTGCTTCTGGTGAAAATCTAGTACCAAGTTACATATTGAGCTCTTTTTATCATACCCTGAAATTGTGTTATCATTGACTAGAATTATTTTTTCACGTTAATGAGTAATTAGGCAATATGCGCTGCATATCTTCCGGTTACTTTGGTGTTGGAGAAATTTAATGTACCTTGCCTGACTTAATTAGAAACCGAACACATGCCCTTTCTTGTGCTTCCCAATATCTAATGTGAAAAGCACTTTACTAGATATATATACACATTAACTAAAAAAAAACAAAGGCTATGGGGACGCTGTAGTTGGGTTCAGATTTTACATGCACAAAACCATAGAAATTCGGCTGTTATAGTTAGCTATTTCAAGTAACTGTAACTCGTGCTCTAAGGTAACTAGAACTCACACCCTTGCCATGCACAGTTTTCTCATCAATAATTTTGCTGCAAATGTTACAGTGATATTATCAATGTTGCCTTGAGTGATGTAATATCTGGGGTAATTAGGATTGCATGGCGAGGGTGGCGTTATAGTTACCCTAGGGCACAAGTTATAGTTACTTGAAATAACTATAACAGCTGAACGTCTATGGTTTTGTATGTGTAAAATCTGAACCCAACTATAACGTCCCTGTAACCTTTGTTTTTTTAGTGAATTTCTAAGGTTAATTCTATTTCCTAACTATAACGTCCCTGTGTTAGAAATTGGGTCTTGAGTTGGCAGTGAGGTTACACCCTGTCCAAGCAAGGACCCTCACTCTAGTCAGGGTAAAGGAGAATTAAACTCAGTTAACCCCGCTCACCCCCTTTGTAGCTTGGCACGAGCAGGCAGGCTTAACTTCAGAAGCAATGTGTAAAGTATTTGTACCAACACACACAGTAATACAGTGAAAACACTACAAAATAGACACCACACTAGTTCAGAAAAATAGATAATATTTATCGAAATCAAACCAGACCAAAACAACAAAAATCCAACATAAACAAGTTAAAATATGAATTTTCAAAAGAATAAGAGTCTTACTCCATAGGAAACAATGGAAATGATGATTTTGCAGAAAGTACCTGGTTAGTGTAAAAAATAAAGCTGCACGGGCGAGTGTATGTTTGAAAAGGCAGCGCTGCGTCGATTCCTTCCTCGCAAGGGAGGCCTTGAGTCGTTTCTTCTCCGGTCGGGTCAGCGATGTGTCATTTATCTCCCTCGCAAGAGAGCTATACCCTGATATTCGAACGGGGCACCTCACATCTGTGCACGTTCACAATGACTTTGACGTCCAGGGACGATGTGTGGAAAATCCTGTTGCAAAGTGTTAGAGAAGCGCACTGTGTGGGGTTTGCGTCATTATCAGCAGCCACAAGCGGGTGTTGCGTGTCGTTTCTCCAGCCGCAATGCATCGATCTTCCAGCCGTGATGCAGGTGGAGCGTTGATTTTAGTCGTGAGGCCAGCGTGTGCCGTTTAGCAGCCGCGTTGCAGATGGTGCGTCGTAACTTTCCCCGCACGGTGTTCTGTGCATGGATTTTCAGCTCTTGTCTGCCAACTTCACCTTTCAGGGGCCCCGGGACTGGATAGGGCACCACTTGGCTGGGAAGGAGTCTCAGCAGAGAGTCCAGGTGCTGGCTGAGGAAGTCTTTGATGGCCCTGATACTTCAAAACAGGAGGCACACTCAGTTCAAGCCCTTGGAGAGTCTTCACAAACAGGGATATACCACAAAGTCCAGTCTTTGTCCCCTTTCACAGGCAGAAGCAGCAACTGCAGGATAGGCCAACAAAGCACAGTCACAGGCAGGAGCAGCACTCCTCCTCAGCTCTTCTCCTTGGCATAAGTTCCTCTTGGTTCCAAAAGTGATCTAATTTTCAGGGGTTTTGGGTCTAATACTTATACCCCTTTCTGCCTTTGAAGTAGGCATACATTAAAGGAAAGTCCCTGTTGTTCACAAGATCCTGCCTTGCCCAGGCCATGCCCCAGATAAACACCAGGGGGTTGGAGACTGCATTGTGTGAGGGCATGCACAGCCCTTTTAGGTGCGAGTGATCACTCCTCTGTCGCCTCCTCGCACAGATGGCTCGTAGGGATATGCAGGCTATAACCCAGCCCCCTTTGTGTCACTGTCTAGAGGAGAGGTGCAAAACAGCTCAACTGTCAAACTGACCCAGACAGGGAATCCACAAACAGGCAGAGTCACAGAATGTTTTAAGCAAGAAAATGCCTACTTTCTAAAAGTGGTATTTTCTAGCTAAAAATCTAAAAACCAACTTCATTAAAAGATGTATTTTTACATTGTGAGTTCAGAGACCCCAACCTCCATATTTCTATCTGCTCTCAAAGGGAATCTGGACTTTAATAGTATTTAAAGGCAGCCCCTATGTTGACCCATGAGAGAGATAGGCCTTGCAGCAGTGAAGACTGAATTTAGCCGTATTTGACTGTTAGGACATGTAACACACATCCGTACGTGTCCCACCTTTAACATACACCACACCCTGCCGATGCGGCTACCTGTGGCCTACCTTAGGGGTGCCTTACATGTATACAAAGGGAAGGTTAAGGCCTGGCAAGTGGATACACTTGCCAAGTCAAATTGTCATTTTAAAACTGCACACACAGACACTGCAATGGCAAGTCTGAGACCTGATTACAGAGCTACTAATGTGTGTGGCACAACCAGTGCTGCAGGCCTACTAGTAGAGTTTGATTTACAGGCCTGGGCACCTCTAGTTCACTTTACTAGGGACTTACTGGTAAATCAAATAGGCCAATCATGGATAAGCCAATTACACATTCATTTTACATAGGAGCACTTGCACTTTAGCACTGGTTAGCAGTGGTAAAAGTGCCCAGAGTATCAAAAACAGAGCCAGCACACATCAACAACCTGGGAAGCAGAGTCAACAAGTTAGGGGATACCACACCAAGGATGCCAAGTCCGACACCCTGTAATTTTTCCTTTTTTTCAGTGAATTTCTAGGGTTTTTAATGTTAGACTTTGTCAATAAGGGGAGGGGTTGGACACAGGGCATGTCATGGCACTGGGCTGTTCTCACCCAAGCTCGCTGCTCCTGCCCACCCTTCTGCTTGCCATTCATTGTCAAAGTCCATGCCCCTGCTCCCTCATTACATCCCTGTGTGGATGTTGTTCTGCCACTGCCCTCCCCACCTGCCCCGAACATTTAGCTTGCTGCCCCATCCACCTGTTCCCTACCCTCTGTTGTCCGAGTCCAAGCACCAGCCCCCTCCCCTCTGCCCTGCATGTTCCAATGTGCTGCCACTGCCCTTCATTTAGCTTAATGTCCCTGCCCACTCCTCCTGCCTTTTGTTGCCCAATTCTACACCCAGGCATTGCCCTCCTGCTTAGCTTACTGTCCCTACTCTCCATCCCCATGTCATCTGATGTCTGTGTGCATGCTCCCACCCCCTCCCTCTTGCCCAGCATGACTGTTCTGCTGCCACTAACCCTGCTGCTTACCATGCATGGTCTTCTGTGCTGCTATAGCCCCTCCCACCTGCCCTATGTGGTCAGCTTGCTGCCTCTGACCCCCTTCCACCTTCCCTCTGTCTGTGTGTATGACATTTTAAGTTTCACTGTTGCACTCCATGGTGTGTTGTGCTTCCAGTGCCCATCCCACCTGCCCTCCATGGTCATCTTGCTGCTCCAGCCCTGCCCTCTGTTTTCCATGTGCAGAACCTTATCCCTTTGCTCCTGCCTTGTCTGGTCCATTGTTGTGCCCCTGCCCCCTCCCTCTTGCCCTTCATGGTTCGTTATGCTGCAACTGCCCCTCCTGTCGGTCCAGTGTGGTCAGCTTGCTGCCCTTGCCTTTTTCCCCTCTGCTGCTTTTGTCCATGTGCATGGCCCTGTCCCATCCCTATTGTTCCATACTTGCCAACATTTTGAACTTAGTTAAAGGGAGATTTTGAAAATAATCTGGGGATTGGATTTTCCCCATAGACTAGACTTACTTTGAAAAAGAGGAGTTTTTAGGCAGGAGACAGATAGCATAAAGTCCTTTTTGTTTTAAAAACACCAGGAGTCTCCTACCTGAATCAGGTCTGTTGGCATGTATGGCTGTACTGCCACTGTCCTTTCCTTCTGCCCTCAATAGTCTGCTACATTGCCACAGCCTCTCTTGCCTGTCCTGCATGGTTGGTTTGTTGCCCTTGCCCCTCCCTTGACTCCATGGTCTGTTGTGCTGCCACAGTCCCTCCTGTCTGCCTAGCATGGTCAACTTGTTGCCTCTGCACCCTCCTCCCTGCCCTCAATTATCTGAGTTTGCGTCCCTGACCTCTGTGTCTCTACAGTATTCTAATGAACAACTATATTTATTACAAAAGTGTGGCACGCCCAATGTCATCTTGATGTACATAAAACTCTATTACTTAGAGCATTTACTTTAGAAATGATAAAAATGAGAGGCCCTATTCCCATTAAAATTATGGTTGGTGCTCTAAAAAAACCTAAAACGAGGACATCTTTTTTGACTTCTCAAATAGCAACTAAACACTTTTAGATTATTTGCTATCTTTATTTTTTTTTCCAGTTGATCGCTTGATTATATGTTAAACTTGGGGGAGAGTATGTGACATTACGGCCAGAGCTGCAGACTTTGCAACAGGGGAGCCAGGTTTGAGTTTTGGCGTCAGCTTGACCTCCTGTGATTCTGGGTAAAATACTTAATATCCCATGCCTAAAACCAAAATGAATGTGCCCTTGTGTAATGTTACTGGTGCTCATGTAAAGCACTCCAGTACCTTTGGTTTAAGTCTGCGATATATAAAACTGCACAAAACAAAACAATTAAGTGGTTCGCACAATTCTGTCATTGAGCTATACTTGGGATACATTTGGGATACCTTTGGGAGACATTTGTGCTACATTTGGACTCTTTTATGTTTCTCTGGTGGTCATCTTGGGACATGTCTTTTGTTATGAAACACCCTAATTTCCT
This sequence comes from Pleurodeles waltl, assembly GCF_031143425.1. NCBI lineage: Eukaryota > Metazoa > Chordata > Amphibia > Caudata > Salamandridae > Pleurodeles > Pleurodeles waltl. The sequence goes on from NC_090442.1 coordinate 572,265,693, forward strand.
CATTTACTGCACTATGCTCAGTAGAAAATGCTTTTCGTTTTCCACTTTGATTCCATCAAGATGATGTTCCGATGTGCCACACATTTGGCATAAATTCAGAATGTTAGCGCTCCGGTTGCTCATTGTGACACTGTAGTAAAGCTGCTCAAAACCAGGTAGTCGACTGGCAGTCTGCTTCTGGTGTTGGAAGTGCATGTTTCAGACTGCATGCCAGAATGTTTTAATGAAATAGAAGAGGACGATATTTGAGAAGTCACTTAAAATGTGTCATATTTTGTCGTTCTACAGCACTAACCATAATTTCTATGACAAAAGGAACCCCCTCTTTTGTTCCTTTCTAAATTAAATGTTTTAAGTTTTACCCTGTTGATTCAGTCAAGATGACTTCAGGTGTGCCACACTTTTGTCATAAGTAAGACTGTTAGCGCTCTAGTTGTTCTGTAGTACACTCGGAGAGGCTACAGTAGAAAACAAGGGAATCAACTAGCAGGTTGTGCCTGTTGGAAGTACGTTTTTTACTGAGAATGTCAGACTTCATTCTCATATGGCTAAGAAAGATAGTGAGAATTTACAGAAAATATGCTCTCCTTTTAGCTTCTCGATCACCCTCCATAACTTCTATGGTAAAATCATGAGAAAAGAGTTTTCTCTCAAACATACTTCATTAAATCCCAGCAGAAGGCTTTTTCACAGGGTACAATCGCCTTAGAACACACCACAATTCATAAAATGAGTATGGTACCATCAACAAATGATTTATATTGTAACTAAAATCTGTTATCACCTATTATACGTTTTCCTTTTTGTGACCATGAAAACATACCATACTGCAGTGCATTTCAGTGGGGACAATGCCTCAGAGTCCTGTAAGTGCTGCTACAGCAGGTTGTCCTTGTTGTGGCCAGATAATAAAGGGGGGTCCATTTGGGACCCTTATGTATGATCTTTGGGTCTGGGTGTGCTCACCCTGCCCACTTAAATATTTGTTTTATTCTTTTTCAGGACACAGGGAGTAAGTCCCCGAGTCTGGTAATGGCTGCCAAAACAGATTGTTCAGGTTGTCACCGAACAATCAGGATTGACTAGCCTCCTTTAAATTGGCCAGTCAGAGCATATCTGAACACCAACTGTCCAGATATACAAATTTATTTTTATTTTTCATATCTCAAAAACTACTGAATGCATTTACACCAAATCACAACAAGCATTTGCAATGCAATAGGTCTCAAATGTGCTTGAGTTAGGTCTGTTGGCATTCTAAATTCATAAATAGACTTTTCTTGCCACATAAATTGGTCAGCCTTGCCTCATAATTTAGTTTTTTCCTGCCATGTAATTCCAGTAGCCCTGCATATAACCAAAGTTTCTTCATGTACTTTCTTCCTCTGTTTGCAGCAAAAAATGAATATGTTGCCATTTAGCATCCTAATTTAAGTCTATCATGCCAATTCCAATAGAATACCACAATCACCACCCCACCATCAGAGTTGCTGGCTGGCTAACACAATTCCCCCCAAAAAGACACAAGACCGCCACACAGGAGAAATAAACTAGAAGTGTCACCCAAACATATTAAGAGGGTTCAAACAGTCTTAGTGTAATAAGGATGTAAAGTTGGCCTGAATCATGGTCATAATTGTAATAAGGAAAGATTGTTAAAACATATACAATTGTCATATAAACCTTTATTAGAAATAAACTTTTGGCATTAGACTGCAATGCTCAAAACAGCCCCTAGAGGGCACCATAACAAAAATCATTTGTAAGAAACATGGTCATGTAACCAAATTGTTAGCCCCTAGAGGACATAACCCCATTAAAAACAGGAGAAAGTAATGCAGTGTAACCATATACTGAGCCCCTGGTAGTCATTTTTAGGGCTAGCAGGCCTACTGCAATAATATTACAAACAAGTTGTAGCCATGAGAAAGCTTAAAAGACACTGAATGGTGGGGGTGGAGTGGTTCTTATTTTGGGGACCCAGAGCTGTGGTAGACAGAGCGTTTTGAAGGTGGCCTCATATTCCTAGGACCACCACAGGTTGAGTTATGAGCAAAAATGTTGTGTAAAAGTAATGCCCTGCTTAGAATTATGTGGCAAATCTTCTAGTACGTTAACTGCAATGCTCGGAACAGGCCCTAGAGGACACCACAATAAAAATAGCATTTGGAAGGAACATGGTCATGTAACCATACAGTCAGCCCTAAGTGAGCATAACCACCGAAAAAACGACTGGGAGAAAGTAATGCAGTGTAACCATATATTTAGCCCCTAGAGGCCGTAGTGCATTACATATTTTCATGGCTAGCAAGCCTATTGCAATAATATTACAAACAAGGCCCATAAAACACAACTTCTTCCTGCTATAAAACAAAAGTTCCAGCCATGAGAGAGCTTAAAAAGATAATGAATGGTGGTAGGGGGTTATTATTTTGGAGTCCCCACTAACATAGTGTGGGGACCAAGAGATGATGTAGACTGAAAGAGCACATTGTGTTCAATGTTTTAAAGATGGTCTTATTCTCCCAGGGCCACCACAGGCTGAGTTATGAGCAAAAATGTTTTGTAAATGTAATGCCCTGCAAAGCATTATGGGGCATGTTTCCATGCCACAAATATTTGAGTATGTTGCTATGACTGCAATGCTTATATTAGCTCCTAGAGGACACCATAATGAAAATAGCATTTGTAAGAAACATGGCCATGTAACTATTTAGCCCCTAGAGGGCATAACCAAACAAAAAGAAAATGGCATTAAATAATGCAGTGTAACCATATATTTAGTCCCTAGAGGGCATAGTGCATTACACATTTCAGGGTTAGCAGGTCTATAGCAATGATATTACAGACAAGGCACTTAAAACATAAGCTATTCCCAGCTGTAAAACAAAATTTCCAGCCATGAGAGTATCTAAAAGACACCTAATGATGGCAGGGATTATTATTTTGGGGTCCCCACTAACCTAGTGTGGGGACCCAGAGATGATGTAGACAGAACACCTAGGGGGTAATTCCAACCCTGGCGGTCGGTGTTAAAGCGGCGGCCAAACGCAAACAGGCTGGCGTGAAAAAAAATGGAATTCCGACCCTGGCGCAAACCGCCAACAGCGACCGCCACATCAACACACCGCCCGCCACGGCGGTACAAACAAACAGCGTGGCGGTCACCGCCAACAGACAGGCGGGAGACAATGTACCGCCCACTGTATCACAACCTACCAATCCGCCACCTTTTCCGGGGCGGTAGCCCTGCCGATAAAAACACGGCGGAAACAGCCATTACGAAGGTAAAACGCACACCTCCATACAGCCCACGAGGAATCAGGACAGCATGGAACCCGGACTCCACATACTTCCAGCGATAGTCTTCCTGCTCCTCTACCAGGAGCACGAACGCCGGCACAGAAGACAACGGTGAGTACTGCACCTACGACACAAGGGAGGGGGGAGGGGAACTTATTACGGGTACACACATACCCGACACACCCACCCTCACCCTCACCCACTACAACACACACATCAATGCATAGCAACACATCAGAGTGACACCCCCCAAACCCCCCGGAAGAATGCAAAGACAAAAGGAAATGATTCTAAACATTGGAATATATTGTATTACTGCCAAAAAAATATATATACACATCAAAAACTCTTAGATACATAAATGTACAAGTCCAAGCATTGTAGCAGGCATTGTTCGTGGACCACTGGGCCCCAATCACATGGGCAAAGCTCACACAGGATACCTGACTCCAACGGAGAGAACACTGCAGGGGCATCAGATAGCAAAACTACAGGCACCTCAGGGGGAAGGGAAGGGGGGGCACCTCAGCCAGATGAGTGCACAACGCCAGATCCACGAGGGGCCTCCATGCCCACTGGTCAATCCTGGGGAGTGCAAAGCCACAGTCTCACAAGTGGATAACAGTCTCCACTAGTTCTGGAGGGGGCCTGGTGCCCAGAATGCTTCGTGCAGCCCTGCCCGACACAGATGCGGGCCAGCCCCTGCCGCTCATGGGCCAGCGGTGCTTGAGACGGCGGTGCCCAGTTCAGCGGTGCTTGAGACGGCGGTGCCCAGTTCAGCGGTGCTTGAGACGGCGGTGCCCAGTTCAGCGGTGCTTGAGACGGCGGTGCCCTGTTCAGCGGTGCTTGAGACGGCGGTGCCCTGTTCAGCGGTGCTTGAGACGGCGGTGCCCTGTTCAGCGGTGCTTGAGACGGCGGTGCCCAGTTCAGCGGTGCTTGAGATGAAGGGCCCAGTGCAGCGGTGCTTGAGACGGCGGTGCCCAGTTCAGCGGTGGTTGAGATGAAGGGCCCAGTGCAGCGGTGCTTGAGACGGCGGCGCCCAGTTCAGCGGTGCTTGAGACGGCGGTGCCCAGTTCAGCGGTGCTTGTGATTAAGGGCCCAGTGCAGCGGTGCTTGAGACGGCGGTGCCCAGTTCAGCGGTGCTTGAGATGATGGGCCCAGTGCAGCGGTGCTTGAGACGGCGGTGCCCAGTTCAGCGGTGCTTGAGATGAAGGGCCCAGTTCAGCGGATCCGGCCATGGCGGGGAGGTCATTTGCCACCTTTCCTGTGGCTGGCGGGGCCCTCATGCCCATCGGTCCTACGGCTGGCTGGGCCCTCCTGGGCAGCTGTGCCGGGCCTGTTGGTGGCCTCCTGCCCACCTGGGATGGGGCTGGTGGGGCCCTCCTGGCCAGCTGGGCTGATGGCAGTGTTGTCGGGTGTGCTGCCCTTCCCAGCCTTCCCTGATCGCCTGTGGCCCTTCCCCACCTTGGGCTGTGTGCCAGCTGTCCCCACACTTCCTGCCGGAGCCATGGTAGGGGTTTTAGTCCCTGGTGTTTTCACCCTCTCGCGCCGGCCACTGCCTATCTTGGGATGTTTCTCCGGGGGTGGGCTGGCCGTGCCTTGGCTTCGTACCGAACTGGCTGCTCTGGAGGGTGGGGCACTCCACAGTCCATGGCAGACTGTGATTACAGGGGCCGGTTTTGTTGTGGCTGAGGTGCTGACTGTAGTCCTATGACATGGACGGGGTGGGGGAGTTGGGGGAAAGAGGTTGAGTTTGGACAGGAAAAACTTTTTAGGAGCAGTGGGACGGGTAGGTGTAGTGGGTATGGGAGTGGAGGAAGAGGTTGTGGTTGTAGGAGTTGTAAGTTTGGTGTCTTTGGGTGCAGGTGCTTGGGCTGGAGGCTGTCGTGAGGTGGATGGCTGTTGGGTGGGTGGCTGCCTGCGTTTGTGTATCTTGGAAGAGGGGGTCACAGACACACTAGGAGAGGACACAGGGGACGTGTAAATGTCAGTGGGGGTGGTGACTGCACGTGTGCGGGGTGTTTTGGTTTATGTGCTGCTGAGGGACGTAGTGGCTGAAGATGTTGTGCATGCAGGTGTTAGTGGAGACGTGACAGGGAGGGAGGAGGGAGGCGAGGAGGAGGGGGACACAGTGGAGGCAGTGGGTGTTGGTATGTCTGTATGTGGATGTTGCTTGGGTGAATGCCTGTGTGATGTGTGGTGCTTATGTTTGCCTGAGCTTCTCTTGGGTGTTGAGGTGTGTGCAGGCTGGTCTGATGGTGTGTCTGGGATAGGCAGAGGTACAGGTAATAGGGTATGGGTGGAGGAAGTTGGAGACAGGGACAATGGCTGCCATCAGTGCTGAGGCCAGAGTCTGGAACGATCGCTGAAGGGCAGCCTGACCAGAATGAATGCCCTCCAGGTATGCATTACTCTGGTGCACCTCCCTTTCTACACCCTGGAAGGCATTCAAAATGGTAGACTGCCCAACAGTGAGCGTCCTCAGGAGGTCAATGGCCTCCTCACTGAGGGCAGCAGGGGTGACTGGGGCAGGGCCTGAGGTGCCTGGGGCGAAGGAGATGCCCACCTTCCTGGGTGAGCGGGCACGGGCCAAACGCTGAGGGGCTGCTGGGAGGGCGGTGCTGGTGCGGTGGGTGGCGGCTGTACCTGTTGTTGCGGGGGGCACAGATGTTGCCGCCACCACAAGGGAGCTCCCTTCAGAGGACGAGTCGGTGTCACTGATTTCTGCCCGAGTCCCCGCTGTGGAGCTCCCCTCGCCCTCTGCCCCACTGGTGAATTCAGAGTCCGTTGCATGGCCCTCCATGGCCATGTGGGATGCAGCTCCCTCGTGCTCCGATGCCACTTCTCCTCCACCTGATGATGCTAATGCACACATGAACAGGAAGACCACAAAAAAGGGGGGGGGGGAGAAAATAAAGACATGTTGAGTGCATGCATTGGCGACACCGTTGGCGGACAGGACAGACACAGAAGCCCCCTGCACTACGCTGCGCACTTGGGGTCGACTGTTCAATCCGTGGGACATGGCCTACAAGCCTATGGACAACATCTGCACACATAGATGACACAGGGCCATGAATAGCTCTACTAGGCACCCTACAGAGGTTGGGTGCGGGGGCACAGGGCCATGCCTTACGGAGGGGCCTAGCCTACAGAAATCGCCCTGGCCTAGGGATACCCACAGCCCTCCTCCCCACCCAGACACCTCCACTGCGCGCAAAGTCAACAGATTGAGAGTGTACTCACCCCCTTGTGTCTGCTGTGATGTCCTCACGCGCCCATCCAAATCGGGGTAGGCCACCGCCAGGATCCGGGACATCAGGGGGGTCAAAGTCCGACTGGCACCCCTCCCACGTTGGGAGGCCATCCCCAGCTGAGCCTCCGCCGTCTTCCTGCTCCAGTGGCGGATGTCCTCCCATCTCTTCCGGCAGTGGGTGCCCCGTCTGTGGTGGACCCCCAGGGTCTGGACGTCCTTGGCGATGGCACGCCAAATATCGATCTTCTGGTGGGCGCTGACCTATGTGAAATGTACAGGGGGAGAAAAATAGTCATCACCTTCTGCATATTCAATGTGAGTGGCCACCCATCCCTACCCTTGCCATGTGGCAAATGCTCTCACCGTCGTTTGATGCATGCCTCAATCGCTCCCCTCCCCACCATCTTTCATCCACCCCACTCAACACAGGCATTGCCCATAAAGCATGCTCCCTCAGTACTAACCTGTTGGTCTGGAGGACCATAGAGTAGCGCGTACTGGGGGAGGACCCCATCCACAAGTTTCTCCAACTCCTGAGCTGTGAAGGCAGGGGCCCTATCCCCAGTCGCATGAGCCATTGTCTCTTCCAGACCGAGGTCACAGCAGCACTTGCAGTGTAGGTCCTCTCCTGTCGAAGATCAGGTATCGAGTGATTAAGCTGATAGAAAATGGCGGTCACGCCCACGGCGGTGCGTACCGCGACCGCCGGCGCACATCGTCATTGGCTCATGAGACCCATAGGGTTCAATGTTAACCAATGCAGCTTTGCGCCGCGGTCTTCGACCGCCTACCGCCACGGTGTGCCACGCCAGCGCATTTACCTCACATCCCATTGTCGCACTTCACAGGTCAGGCAGCCGCCATTTCAGGGGCCCACATGGCTTACTTTTTGTACTGCGTCACACATACGTAGGCCTTGCATCAACACTCATACAAAGCATTCAATGGAGTGAGAATTGTGTTATGTGCATGCTGTGGTTACGTACCTGTGGGTTGATTGACTCTGTGCTCGCTGTTGTCCTTCATAGGCACCGTCCACTGGGACATGCGAGGAGATGGCGAAATCTTCCTGTGTACAGACCGCTGGTGGACCTGTCGACAATGGAGGAAAGACATGTCATACTGATATACAGGCTTGACCGAGCCACTATTCATGAACTGTGTGCCCAGCTGGAGCCAGACCCGATGTCACCAATCCGCCAACCCACAGGGATCCCCCCTCTAGTGCAGGTGCTGTCAGTGCTCCATTTCCTTGCAAGTGGGTCATTTCAAACAACAGTGGCCATATCATCAGGGATGTCCCAGCCTATGTTTTCCAAGGTGTTGTCCAGAGTGTTGTCTGCCCTGCTGAAACACATGCGCAGCTACATCGTTTTCCCAGAGGTGGGGGATTTGCCTACAGTGAAGGGTGATTTCTATGCCCTTGGACATATCCCCAACATCATAGGTGCCATTGATGGGACCCATGTGGCTTTGGTTCCCCCCCACAGGAGTGAACAGGTGTACAGAAACAGGAAGAGTTATCATTCCATGAATGTGCAGATGGTATGTTTGGCAGACCAGTACATCTCCCATGTTAATGCCAAGTTCCCTGGCTCAGTGCATGACGCCTACATCATGCGGAATAGCAGCATCCCTTACGTGATGGGTCAACTCCAGAGGCAATGTGTGTGGCTAATTGGTGACTCTGGTTACCCCAACCTGTCATGGCTACTGACCCCAGTGAGGAATCCCAGGACAAGGGCAGAGGAACGCTACAATGAGGCCCATGGGAGAACTAGGAGGGTGATCGAGCGGACCTTTGGGCTCCTGAAGGCCAGGTTCAGGTGCCTCCATATGACAGGTGGATTCCTATTCTACTCACCAAAGAAGGTGTGTCAGATCATTGTGGCCTGCTGTATGCTTCACAACCTGGCTTTGCGACGACAGGTGCCTTTTCTGCAGGAGGATGGTCCAGATGGCGGTGTTGTAGCAGCTGTGGAGCCTGTGGAGAGTGAAGACGAGGAAGCCGAAGAAGACGACATAGACAACAGGAACACAGTAATACAGCAGTATTTCCAATGACACACAGGTAAGAATACACACCGGCATATTACATATACTTAAACACTACTACCTCTCTACTGTCTGTCCTTTTACCCCAGTGTATGGTAACTGAGTTGTGACTTTCCCTTCCGATTTCAGAGTTGTGGGCCCCACTGCGTGACATCTGCTTTGTTTCCCCATGAACTACAGCTGTGTGACATTGGTATGTTGGCATCACAATGTAAATAAGCATTTTGGCACGTTAATGTCTAATACATTTGTTCAAAATCACAGCCAGACTCCTGATTGTTTTGTGCAATAACTGTGTTTATTACAGTGCTCTATATTGGTGGGTGGTTGCAAATCGGTGAGGGGTGATGGTGGAGGATTGTCCATGGCAGAGTCCAGACTATTTGTATCACAGGTGCATTGTCCAAATGCCTGTGGAAAGTGGAGCAGGGGCAGTTTAAGGATGGACAGGGTGACAATGTGGGACAGTGGGATGACAATCAGGGAGGTATCCTTTCCTGGCGGGGGTCTTGGCATCTTACTCTGTCTTCTTCCTGGATCTCAGGGCCCGCTTGCGGGGTGGTTCTCCTTCTGCAGGGGGTGGGGTGCTGGTGGCCTGTTGGTCCTGTGGCGGGGCCTCCTGTCCACTTGCGCCGGCGGAGGTGGTAGGCAGTTCTTGGTCCATGCTAGTGTCAGGGGCCCTTTGTGGTGCCAGAGTGTCCCGCAATGTGGTGACTACAAGATTCAGAGCCCCTACAATGGTGCCCAGGGTGGAACTGATGGTTCGTAGTTCCTCCCTGAACCCCAAATACTGTTCCTCCTGCAGGAGCTGGATCTCCTGAAACCTGGCCAGTACCGTCGCCATCGTCTCCTGGGAATGATGGTAGGCTCCCATGATGGAGGAGAGGGCCTCGTAGAGAGTGGGTTCCCTGGGCCTGTCCCCCCCCCTGTCGCACAGCAGCCCTCCAGGTTCCCCTGTTTCCCTGGGCCTCTGGCCTCTGTCCCCTGGACCGTGTGCCCACTACCACTGCCCCCAGGTCCCTGTTGTCGTTGGGGTGGTGGGTTAACCTGGGTGCCCTGTAGTGGTGGACACACCGCTGATTGACGTGTCCTGGGGACAGAGGTATGGGCCCGCTGGGTGGGTGCTGTGCTGGTGTTCCCAGAGGGGGGAAGGTCTGCTGTGGCCTGTGGCTGTCTGAGGGGAACCGACTGTCCCGAGGTCCCCGATGGGCCGGGCTGGTCATCTAGATCCAGGTCGACAGAGCTGCTGTCATCACTGTGGGCCTCTTCTGGGGGTGGAGTGGACATTTGTGGACCCTCCTGCGCGGTGACGTGGCGTTCGGGTCCTGCAGGGGTATAAAGGGATGGTTATTGCATCTGTGTGTGCCATAGCGTGCAATGGGTGGGTGCCCATGTACCCCAGTGCTTGCATTCCTGTGTGGGGGCTTTTGTGACGGTGGTTTGGGGGGGGGGATGGGTATGTGCCGTGGGCATGCTTTGGTGATGGGTGTCCATGCTTTGTGGTCGCATGCAGGGCTTGGGGTTGGGATGGGTGGGTTGTGATGGTGAGACATTTGCAAGGAGTAGGTGTGATGGGGGTGGGGGTGGGGGTATGAGTTGGCATGCTGGTGGGGTGGGGGGATGAAGTAGTGAAGATGAGACTTACCAGAGTCCATTCCTCCACCTACTCCTGCGAGGCCCTCAGGATGCAGGATCGCCAAGACCTGCTCCTCCCATGTTGTAAATTCTGGGGGAGGAGGTGGTGGACCGCCCCCAGTCCGCTGAACCGCGATGTTGTGCCTGGATACCATTGAACGCACCTTCCCCCGTAGGTCGTTCCACCGCTTCCTGATGTCGTACCTATTTCTTGGGTGCTGTCCCACAGCGTTGACCCTGTCGACTATTCTGCTCCATAGCTCCATCTTCCTGGCAATGGATGTGTGCTGCACCTGTGTTCCGAAGAGCTGTGGCTCTACCCGTACGATTTCCTCCACCATGACCCTGAGTTCATCCTCAGAAAACCTGGGGTGTCTTTGCAGTGCCATGGGGTGGTGTGGGTGATGTGTGGGGTGGATTGTGTGGTGCTAAGTGTGGTGATGTGTATTGGTGTGTTGTGTGAAGTGCGTGGTAATATTGCTGGGTGAATGTAATATGTGCGTCTGGGTGCTCGGATATCTATTTCTCAGTGCGTGGTGCCGATTCTCTAGGAGTGAAGGTTTGTGGGTGTGTGTTTTATATTTAATTGGGTGTGTGGGTGTGGTGTGTGTATGTGTCTCAGGTGTGTGTATTTTGAATTGTCCAATGTGACTGTGTTTAGTAAAAGTGTGTGTATTTTGAGCACGGCGGTGTGTACCGCCAATGGAATACCGCGGTTGAAAGACCGCCGCGTGGATTCGTGTGATAGTGTGGGCGTATTTCTGTTGGCGTGACGGTGGAGGTTTGGTCATCGCCAGTTTCTCGCTGACCTTTGGTGTGGCGGACTTTTGTGGATGTCTGTATTTTGGCGGTTTGCCTGTTGTGGGTCAGAATGACCGTGGCGGTTTACCGCGACCGCGGCGGGATGTTGGCGGTCTTCTGACAGCGGTAAGCGGCTTTTACCGCCAGGGTTGGAATGTTTAATGTTTTGTAGGTGGTCCCATTGTCCTAGGACTACCACAGGCTGTGTTATGAGCAAAAATGTTTTGTGAAAGTAATGCCCTGCAAAGCATTATGGGGCAAGTTTATTAGAGTGAAGAATATCGTAGTATCGGCTCTCCCGCTGTGCCAGAAGAGCCGCTTTCGCTTTGAGGAGTTCTGTTTTACGTAAAGCATTTACCAATTTCAAGTGTTTTAAGGGTAGAGCCACAAGAAATTACTCTGATTACGTAACTGTGAACAATGTGGCCAGCGCTCAATACCGCCGTTCACGTTGTTCTGCCTGTTCACGCTTTGGGCACCACGGCTGCCATGTAGCACGAAGGGGAGAGACAAAAGAAGAAAAAAGGGGGCTTGCACACTCTGAAGTATTTTGGCAATTGTGCAATAATCCATGTAATGGGGGCAGTCTGCGAGGCATGACAAAAACAGCCTCAAGGTGAGACAAAATTAAAGCTTTTACCAATGACACCAAGTGATTTTTGAAAGCCAAGCCCAGGAACAAATTAAATTGATGGGCGCAGTTAAAAGCCCACAATACTTATAACTGGTCAAAGCACTTGCGCGCCCGACCTAAAAAGGACGTTTTCTGGACCAAAAGCTACTGTTCTGCCAAATTTGGTGTAATTCCATCCAACGGTTCGGGCTGTAGTAGTGTTTAAAAATCTCTATGGAAATTGCATGGGTAAAAAGCATTTTGTGACTCTTCCCCCTCCCACCCCTTCACCCCACTTTTTTTGCTCGGTCCCCATTTGACGAATCACCCCAAAACCTTCAATGCAGCAGCTGAACTGTCGTACTAGTTTTGAAAGTTTTGTGAAGATTCACTAAACGGTGCCAAAATATACACTTGCCAAGGTTTTTGATATGTCAGACTTTGTCTAGTAGCAAGTCAGCCCCACAAAGTACCAGTGCTCTACCACCAGAGCCAAATCATATCGTTTGAGGATACGTTACCAGTGTAACTATTAGTGAATGGAAGCGTTTGTACCACTGAAATATATTACAGTGTCTTCTATTAAAGTTACCTTTGCAAGTATTTGACTGGTTCATGTCTTCATACCAGGGGTCAGCAGCCTGCAGGGAGAGCACAACCTGCAGTGCTGCTGTATAGGATTTTGGTGCTCCTTATACATTGGTTAGTGTAACAATATGCTTAAAACAGTCTTGTCCCTTGCCTATAAGAGGCCAGAATGTCTATTTATGGGGAAACATCAAAAACAGTCAAGTGGTTGATGAGAGGAAGTACTGTCACCTCTGGTCTTATCTACAATGTTAAGTGCAGACTATACTGTTTCATTTTGTCAGCGATAATTTTTATTCTTTTAATATTCAAAGCACAGATACATGTTAAAACATTAAAGTACATTCATAATTCATTTAAGTTTCTTATTTTATGGTATTGACATTGAGTAAATATAATCACTTATATTGATTCACCCTAGGTGCTGATTCTGAACAGATAAAAATGCACCTAGTAAATATTGATACATTAAGCTAAGGTTTTACTGTATGCATTATGTATCTCCTATTCCGAGTTCTCCATCACAGAATGAGGCAAAGTCTGCAAATTCAGTTGTTAAGGAACCAAAATATGTATGTTTATTCCTTATTATCATTATCTTTATTATTTCCATTGATAAATGTTGGCAGGTTTTACCATGGAAAAACCTACCTGGGGAATATTTTGAGGAATGACTCTTCTTTGCTCAACAGTCCATATTTACCCCTGGACTCTGAATCAGGGCAATCGAAAGATGCAGAGCAATAGTTACCTTAGGTCATGTTGCTCTGCACATGGTTACATTTCAATGACATCCATTTTAAGAAACGATGGAGGTTAGGGGAAGTTAGGGGGGCAATGGATAAACAAGCATTGGCAAAGCCAATGGTTCTTGTCTATGCAAGAGCTATAAGCTTTGCCAATATGTTTTATCCATGTTGCACACCAGCGAGGCTGCTGTTCAACATGGTTAAACATTAGTGAAGTAAAGGAGAGTCGTATTGAGTGGAGTGTCATAAAGTGAAGTGGGGTGGAGTTTCTTGCAGTGGCATGGAGTGTCATGGAGGCAGTAGAGTAGAAGAGCGTAGAGTGGAGTTGAGTTGAGTGGTGTAGGGTGTCAGAGTGGAGTAGAGTGTTATGAAGTGGTGTAGAGCTGAATGGAGTGGTATGGAGTAGCGTGGTGTGGAGTAGAATGGCATAGGATTATGGCATAGAATAGAGTGGCATAGAGTGGAGTGGGGTAGACCTGAGTGGCGTACAGTGGAGTGCCAGAATGGAGAGGAGTAGAGTGTTGTAGAATAGAGCGAGGTAAAAGTTGCATAGTGTGGCATAGAAGTTGTGTAGAGCATTGTAGATTGAAGTATTGTAGAGTGGCCTAGAGTGTAGTGACATAGAGTACAGTAGTGCAGAGTTGGCTGGCTTAGAGTATAGTGGTATAGAGTACATTGGTTTTGAGTAAAGTGATGTAGTATGCATTGACGTAGGGGGCAGTAACTTAGAGTTGAGTGGAGTTGTGCAGACTACAGTGAAGTGGCGTAGAGGGGACTGGTTCAGGGTAAAGTGAAGTGGTGTATGGTACAGTGCAGAAGTGTAAACTACTGTGGCGTAGAGTGCAAAGGAGTTGAGTGGCATGGAGTGCAGTAGGCAGTTGTAGCGAACAGAGTGATGTGGAGTGATGCAGAGTGTGGTGGTGTAGAATTCAGTAGAGTAGCATAGAGTAGAGTGGTGCAGAGAGCAGTGAAGTAGAGTACGGTGGTGCAGGGTAGAATAGCGTGATGTAGAATGCAGTGACATAGAGTGCAATGGTGTAGAGTGGCATAGCTTACAGAGACGTAGTGTGCAGTGGTGCACATTACAGTGCAGTGACATAAAGTACAATGCATAGAGTAGGTTGTGTCAGTGAAGTGGCGTAGAGTGGAGTGTTCCAGGGTAGAGTGGAGTGGTGCAGGGTAGAGTGCAGAGGTGTAGAGTAGAGTGGCGTGTGCAGTGGCGTGGAGTGCTGTGGTGCACAATAGATTTGAGTGGCATATAGTGATGCAGACTATAGTGGCGTATGGCTGTGTAGAGTTGAGTGATGCAGAGAACAGTGCCGTAAATTATAGTGGTGCAGAGTAAAATAGAGTGGTGTAGAGTACAGTGGTGCAGAGTAGAGTGGCTGAGAGCGCACTCTTGCTGAGTAGAATGGCACAGAGTAGAGTAGAATAGAATGGTGTAGCGTGCATTGGCATAGAAAGGTTTGTTTTTTTTGTAAAGTGGTGCTGGGTGCATTGGCGTAGAGTGTAATGGTTTACAGTAGTATGGCGTAAAGAGCAGTGGCATAGAGTAGTGTGGCATAGAGTGGAGTGGTGCAGGGTAGAATGCAGTAGCATAGAGTACCTATGTAAAGTGCAGTAGAGTAGAATAGTGTAGTGTAGAGTGGCATCAAATGGAGTTGCACAGAGTGGAGTAGAGTGCAGTAGCATGGGTGGATTGGCCTAGACTGGACTGGTGTACAGTGCAGTGGCAAAGAGTGGAGTGGTGCATGGTAAAGTGGGCTACAATGCATAGAGTAGAGTGATGTAGTGTAGAGAGACATGGATTGAAGTGGTGTAGTGTTGCATCAGACTCCAGCACTGCTAAAGCCTGCCCTTGTAATAGACCGTTGTTGTTTCAATGGAACATGTTCACGTATGTGTTAATTGACAACACACACATCCACCTAATAGTATAAAGCTATGCTTTGACATAGGAAGGATGTTGAAAGCAGTACTATAAATGATAAAGCTGTTTCTAGGCTCCTATTTGTAGCTTTCTGGAAAGCAGTAATCTGTGTGTCTAGGCTTTATGGCACAGTCCTACTGAATGTGTTGCTCATTAAGTGTAGATGTGTAGGTAACTACACCTTTTGGCTTGCCAATGTGTGATATTACTAAAAGAGTTTGGTACTGTGACTCGCTGACTGTAAATAGAAAGGTCATTAGACATTCACTAGAGGGTCACATTAATCAAAAGCCAACAGTGCTTTGATAGAAGAACTGCAACATGATTTTTTTTTTGCCACATAAAATGTGTGCACCTCCTCTCTGCAGGCCTGATTTGAGGGGTTTGTTTACGGTCTTGTCAACTAGAGCACAGCGAGCTCCATGTGTAGAGTAATCTGCATTCCTCTTGCTTTTCTATAGACACTCTCATTTTGAAGTCACAGAAAGAAAGGTAAACACCAAGCTCTCTCGGAAGAAGGAGCCTGACATTTGACCATTGTGTTTAAATGCACAGCAAATGTGACAACATAAGAAGAAGATTTAAAGGCCTGTTTACAGAAAGTGAAATCTCAGACGGATACAGTAAACAAGGTTTGGGCAAAGTCTGAGACGATCAGGACAGCCTAAAACAAATAGAGCCAGCAAATAGACATCAAGGACATGTAAATGAGTTAAAACTACAAAAACATTTGTAAGCAATGGACAGCATGCATTCACAGGGAAGCTTTTTGAATGACCCCAAGATGTCTTCTGCAAAGTAAGTTTTACTTCTCCAGAGCTTCAACCTAAAAAAAGAGATTTAGAGACAGCCAATTCCTGCTTTTGGCCCCTTGTATGCAATACCGATCTTAAGTTTATAGAGCGGGTGATAAAATAGTTTGTGTGGAGCCTGATGTGTCACAGGTTATGTGTCTGTGAGTGCACATGTAGATCTTGAAGGCCGACGAGGCCTACTGAGATTCATTCAGGAAGTAATGGAATGCATGTACAAAAAAGCAAGTTACAAAAATAGTTGCTTTCAGTGTAATCACAGAGGTGTGAAGAAGTCTTTATCTTCCAGTGAAGTGTCAGCTGCATCCAGTCTTCTCCACAATACTTTACCTCAAAGAGACCAAGCCCATTGCATGAGTAGCTGGCTGATAATTCACTGCCTAAGGAGGTTCTTTCTCGGTGACTGGAGGTGAGATGTTTAGTTCTTGATTATTCTTTTAATATATGAATTGAACACCAACAAATTAATGACATGATTGGTAAGGTTTATTCCCAATCCATGTTTTTTTTCAGATATGTTCTATTCTTCAATTAGTTGACTGATATCAAAGCTTAGTTATTGTGTTAACTTCTGTTGTGTGTATATGGTGAATATTCAAGAAGCATTCCTTTTTCCTGTTTAGTTAAATATTCCTTAAAGATGGACTCATAGTAAATGAAGTGTGCTATATAATGGTATTGCTATTGACCATTTGTAAAGCAGATGCCACAACCTGAATTATCTCTTGGACATCAAATAACTTGCAGTGATTAATAATGTTAGTCCTGTCATTCTTGGTGTGGTCTCCCCTTTTTTTTCCAGCTCCTTCCTATGTTTTCACTGTGTGCTGGACTTTGTTTTTGCTGTTTTTGGTACTCTGGGCACTTTACCACTGATGACCAGTGCTAAATTGCAAGTGCTCCCTGTGTAAATTGTATGTGTAGTTGGCTGTTCCATGATTGGCATATTTGATTTACTAGTAAGGCCCTAGTAAAGTGCACTAGAGGTGCCCAGGGTCTGTACATCAAATGCTGCTAGTGGGCCTGCAGCACCGGGTGTGTCACCCACAGGAGTAGCCTTGTAAATATGACTCAGACCTGCCGCTGCAGTGTCTGTGTGTGCAGTTTAACCTGCCAATTCGACCTGGAAAGCGTACCCATTTACCAGGCCCAACCCTTCCCTTTTTATACATGTGAGGCACCCCTAAAGTAGGCCCTAGGTAGTCCCAGGAACAGGGTGCAGTGTAGGTTATAGGTGGGACATGTACTGATGTGTTTTACTTGTCCTAACAATGAAATACTACCATATTCGGTTTTCACTGTTGCAAGGCCTATCTCTCTCATAGGTGACCATGGGGACTGCCTTTAAATAACTTTCAAGTGCAGTTTCCCTTTGGGAGCAAATAGAGATCTGGAGATTGGAGTCTCTAAACTTACAATTTAGAAATACCTCTGTTGGCAAAGTTGTTTTTTAAATTGTTAGTTTGAAAATACTACTTTTAGAAAGCAGGCATTTTCTTGGTTAAACCATTCTGTGACTCTTCCTGCTTGTGTAGTCCCTCTGGTCAGACTGACAGTTGGGCTGTTTGTGAATCTCCACTAGACAGTGGCACGAAGGGAGCTGGGGTGTAGCCTGCAAATCCTGATGGGCCATCTGAGCTAGAGTGGAGGGAGGAGTGGTTACTTACACCTGAATGGGCTGTGCCTGCCCTCACACAATGCAGTCTCCAACCCCATGGCTTGTGTCTGTGGCCAGGCCTCGGCAAGGCAAGATCTTGTGAACAACAGAGACTTTCCTTTTGAAGTTTGCCTATTTCAAAGGCAGAGAGGGGTATAAGTAGTAGACCCAAAACCCCACATTTTCAGATTACTTCGGGAACCAAGAGGAACCTCTTCCAAGCAGAAGAGCTGGAGGGCTAGAGGAGGAGTACTGCCCCTTTGCCTGTGACTGTGCTTTGCTGGGTTGGCCTGCAGTTTCTGTCCCTGCCTTAACAAGGACAAAGACTGGACTTTGTGGTATATTCCTGCTTGTGAAGTGTCTCCAAGGGCGTGGACTGAGCTTGCCTCCTGTTTTGAAGTCTCAGTGCCATTGAATACTTCTTCTGCCAACACTTGGACTCTCTACTGAGACTCCTGCCCTGCCAAGTGGTGCCCAATCCAGTCCCTGGGCTCTTGAAAGGTGAAGCTGGTAGAAAAAAGACTGAAATCCACGCTCAGGAAGCTGTGCGGGGAAAATTTCAAAGCACCACCTGCAACACGGCTGTAAAAATGATGCGCCACCCACTTCGC
Source organism: Pleurodeles waltl (assembly GCF_031143425.1). Classification (NCBI taxonomy): domain Eukaryota; kingdom Metazoa; phylum Chordata; class Amphibia; order Caudata; family Salamandridae; genus Pleurodeles; species Pleurodeles waltl. The sequence continues at coordinate 572,283,703 of NC_090442.1, forward strand.
TGCTGATTTCGACGCATCACTGGCATCGCGGCTGGAGAAATGACGCAACAACAGCTTGTGGCAGCTGAAAACGATGCAAAACCCACGCAGATCGGTTTTCCATCACCGTGTGGCTGGTTTTCTCCTGCATCGTCTCTGGGCGTCAAAATCATTGTGAACCTGCTTGGATCAGAGGTGCCCTGTCTGGAAATCGACACATTGCTTTCTTGCACGAGAGAAAAACGACGCATCGCTAACCCGACCGCAGAATAAACGACTCATGGCCTCACTTGCGAGTAAGGAATCGACACATCGCTGACTTTTCCGACGCACATTCGCCCATGTGGCTTTATTTTTGATACAAACCAGGTACTTTGTATAACAACAACGTTTCCACTGTTTTCTATTTAGTAAGACTCTTTTTACTTCATAACCTGACTTGTATATGTTGTATTTTTGTTGTTCTGGTCTTGTTTGATTTAGATAAATATTGCCTATTTTCCTAAACTGGTGTGGTGTCCATTTTGTAGTGTTTTCACTGTATTACTGTGTGTGGGTACAAATACTTTACACATTGCTTTTGAGATAAGCCTGACTGCTTGTGTCAAGCTACCAAGGAGGTGAGCAGGGGTTATCTGAGTGTGTATCTCCATTGCCCTGGCTAGAGTGATGGTCCCTGCTTGGACAGAGTGAAAACTGACTGCCAACTAGGGACCTCATTTCGATTAGCATTTAATTTCCATTAATTATATGTATTAAGCAGCTGTTTACATATGCACTCAACAGGAGCGAGGCTAGAAAACGTTCTACTCAAGGAAACCGAATTTTCTATCAAGATTGCTTTTCAGTGGAAGCCTCAAGTTGCCCCCACACATTCCCCTAGTAGCTACTTTAGCTGAATAACAGTTAAAGCAGAAGCTGTGATATGAAAGAGTGAAGCAGACACCCAATCGCAGCACCTCTGGTACTGGTTTCCTTCTTGCCTGCTAAATCTGATGGGAGGATTAGTGGCAAGTGCATGTTCCTTTACAGTGTTCACCAGTGGGATATGTACTTAGGATTGATACCCGCTTCTGCTCAGTTTTCTGAACCTAAGGTTTGCACAGACTCTGCATCTGTGCTCATTATCTGAGGTGCTCTGGCCCATTTATTTTACATTGGATATGACAGTTTTCCACACCACATAATGCGTGTACATTTTCTGTTTTCCTTCCTGTCGCTCCATCTTGTTTAATGGGAGCTGACCATTTAAATGTTAATGGCCAACACAATGAAGCTGCAGGTTTTCTGTCTGCCAAAGTTGTCTGTTTAATGTTTTGTGAATAATCTCATTCTTCTCTTGGATTACTGATACAGTTGAGTTTTTCAGTCACAGATTTGTCTTCATCAGCTGGAAAGAAGTAATTTAGTAGTCTCTTAATAGTTTCATTATTTAAAGTTGTTGAACCATAGTTTATCACATGATTGATGCATGAATTCCTGAATTAAGTTGTGACAGCTACTTAACAAAATTGTACGGTATGCAAAAATAAGAGCAGCAAACACTTTATCATCATGACTGTCTCCTAAATTAGTGCACAGCGTGAGCTGAATTGCCTCTTGAGTGTTAAGTCCCCCACATCAGGTCAACGTACTTGTTATTGAAGTGATCTTCAAGTTTACTAGAGAGTATCTATTCTAATTGAGTGAGACTGCAATCGGAGCAAGACCCACATAATGGTCCATTGTGAGATATGTGGGTGAAGAGTTGTACAGGTTGGATGGCTGGCAGTTTGAGGAGGACTCCAGGAATTCCGCGGTTCATGTGATGGGCCTGTACAGGAACAATGCTGGTGAATGTGGTATTGAAGGGACCGGTATAAGAAGCAATATTTGCACAATGTATTTGATATGAATATGAAATAATACATTTGAAGATGTAAAGGCACAAGTGATTATGGCCATTCCCTACATCATGTAGAATTTAATTTGATTAATGCAAGCATAGAGAAATTATGTTGCCAGGAGGTATTGGGCTCCAAGAAACCCAAGAATGGCTCTCCACTAGGACTCTCCTCAAACTCGAGAGAGGAAAGAAAGCTGCAGTAAACACTAGCCGATCCAAAAAAAAAAAAAAAGCAAAAGCGTAAGGCAAATACACCAAAAACCAGGAAGGAGGCAGAGAGGCTTAAGAGCAGAGAAGCAAAAATGAATTTATGCTATTAATGCAGAATCCCAGGAAGCCATGGAAACTTGAAAGAGCTGTATGACTTAACAAGGAAACTCTCCGGTAGCTACAGCAAGCTGGAAAGACCTGTAAAAGACAAAGCTGCGAAGACAATCATGGGTAACGAAGGCCAACAGCAAAGAAAGGGGAGAGAACTGCAAAATCAGCCCATGCCACAGTCTCCAGCAGACATTCAGTCAGCTGACAAGGACTTGCCAATCGACTGCAAAGGACGAATCAAGGAAGAAATATGGCAAGCCATCAAACATCTGAGAAATAGGAAACGCAGCAGGACCTGACAACATTCCTGCAGAGGCACTGAAGGCAGACATTGAAACATCAGTAGAAATTGTCTACTCCATGTTTGGAAGGATCTGGGAAGAGGGAAAGGTGTCATCAGACTGAAAAGAGGGATATCTTATCAAGATTCCCAAAAAAGATGACCTGAGTAATTGCAAACTACAGAGGGATAACACTTCTATCAACCGCAGGCAAATTGTTCAACAGAGTCATCCTGAACAGAATGAAGGAACATGTAGATGCTCTGTTGCCAGACCAGCAAGCTGGCTTCTGCGAAGATAGATCCTGCACAGACAAGATTGCAACACTGGGCATCATCATTGAGCAGTCGATGGCATAGAACTATTCCATCTTTGCCAGCTTCGTTAACTATGCGAAGGCATTTAGTGGCGTGGGCAGAGACCCTCTGGAAACTTCTCTGCCACTATGGTGCACCAGAAAACCTTATAAGAATTATCAGGAAATCTTATGTGGGAATAACCTGCAAGATAGACCATGGAGGACAACTCACGAAAGCCTTCAAGTGAGGACTGAAGTTCTTCAGGGGTTGTTTGCTCTCGCCTTTTCTCTTCTTGCTGGCCATAGATTGGAACATGAAGACATCAACTACAAGGAGAAACAATAGGATCCAGTGGACAGCTTGGATGCACCGTGATGACCTGGACTTTGCAGACGACCTGGTCCTACTCTCCATAGCCATCTGCAGATACAAGAGAAGACTGACAATGTGACAGCCACATAATCGCAACCTGGCCTCAACATCCACAAGGGAAAAACAAGATCCTGAAAGCTAACACAACCAGCACAACTTCAGTCACTGGAAGAGGTTGAGGCCTTCACCTACCTGGTCAGTGTCATAGACAAGCAGGACAGGGCAGGCGCCAACGTCAAGGCAAGAATCTGCAAAGCAAGGGCTGGCTTTGTTCAGCTAAAGATGATCCGGAGCTCCAAGGACCTAATGGTACAAACCAATATCTGGCTTTTTAACACCAACGTAATATTAGTCCTTCTGTATGGAGCAGAAACTTGGAGGACAGCAGTGACCACCACCAACAAAGTCCACACCTTTATCAACACCTGTCTGAGGAAAATCCTTCAAATCAGCTGGCCAAAAACCATCAGCAAAAACGACCTACAGCAGCAGAATTTCAAACGCCCTGCTCATGATGAAGTCATGAAAAGATACAGGGGCTAGGTAGCTCGCACCCTTTGCAAGCCCACATCAAACACCACCGGTCAAGACCTGAACTGGAACCCTCAAGGGAAAAGGGAAAGAGGAAGGCCAAGAATCTCCTGACGCCAAGGTCTTGAGGCTGCCTGCATGGAGATGGGTTGCACCTGGAGTTAGATTGGAAAAACAAAAGCCAAGGACAGAGATGGCTGTAGAGTCCTGGTTGATGGCCTATACTCCAGAAGAGGTAGTAGGCATAGTAAGGTAAATCTACCTACCTTACTTATAACTTCACTTTTACTTTTGTTTATTTTTATATATATATATATATATATATATATATATATATATACACACACACACACACACACCTAGCATACTCATTGGACGATGTCATCAGTATCATTTCAAATGTCATAAATGACATCATAGAACATGTCATGAGAGATGTAATATGCAAGGTCATAAGCAGTGCTTGGCGGGGGCACAAGTTATAGTTAGCTCTGCTCACTATAACTGGTGAATTTCTGTGTGTTGTTTTATTTTAATTTTTTTGCTCCAGTTGTTTATGTTGTCATTGACCTAGTCACCTAACTATAATATTACTTTAACCTTTGTTGTTTTTTTTCAGTGAATTTCTAGGGTTTATTAACTTAAAGTAATATTTTATTACCATACATAAAGCCAACCCCGCCAAGGAGAGCCTTCAGCCGTGCGCGACTGGTGGTTGGCCACACTGCTTTATGTTTTTTAAAGGGGAGAAAGGCCATGTGCCCTCCCCAAGCCTTATTCGGCCCTGGCGACCCTCCCCCGGGCTTTTTTATTCTGTATCACAATGGTTCATGTTTGAGACAGGAATCAGGAAGCCCATCTAAAATTCTGATCTCAGAAGTCTAGAGTATCCTCCACTCTGTGGGATCTGGAAGTAGTTTTTATTTTCACTACTTATGCCCCCATAGTGTTTGACCCAATATTTTATCTAGAAGGAAGAGTGTGAATAGTTGTTTTTCTGCGCCTTACGAACATATGCGCCGATTCTAGTAGGGACAGCAGGGCACAATATAAGTGATAATGAAATTAATGTGTTGTGTTTAGAAAAGTAAGTTTTACTTCACCAGAGCATCAATATTGTTAGTCACTCATCGGCATTCAGGTTATGTGGAATCTCTGTATTAAATCTTAACTGTTTTCCTCAGAAAACCGTTTGGCCTGCGACGCCTCAGAAGCTTTAACTCTGGTCTTATAACAGTAGATGTCTCTTACGCCCTCTCATCCCTCTTAAATGCATTCTTATGTGTTTGGTATACTTTAATATTTTAGAGGGCCTGTTTTCAAACCTCTGTGTTGACTCGCCAGTTTGGCTGCAATCTGCTTATAACCTTGAAGCTATTCAGGCGGCGCGATTCTCCAGATCTGATTGTGCCTGTAAGAGGGGGAGCTCGTTATCTTATAGTAACATTCTCATGTCTTGGAAGACCTGGCCCTCGGAGCCTTCTTCAGCTTCTTGCTGCTTGGTCTCCAGCTGTGTTCTTTGTCCCTGTGTGTTAAGCCCACCTTCATTAGGCCGTGTATGCAGAGCGGCAGAAAGGCGCGTGCAGCATCGCCAGGCTGCCAGCTGTCCGCGTGTCCTCCCATAACGCAGATATGTTAAGTAATGTGCGACCACATGCTGTTCTCCACACTGGACTGTAGAAACTGCTGCTATGAGAAATAGGAGCAATTCATTGACCCGGGCTCTGATTTTTGTGTTGTACATTCCCTTTGCAAGAAGGAAGGTACTGCATGATGAGCGGGTAATGGCGTTTGATCACAGAACTCCCTAATGTAACCCTTTCTTTAAAGGTTTTAAGTGATGATGCGAGAATGTATCTTGTTTTCTGCACACTATAGATTATGGTTTATGTCTATGTTTATTTCATTTGTGTCTTGCTGATTTGGATTCACGATAGGAGCAGGGTAACACGCAGGTCCCATTTTTAAAATCCTTGTCCTTTTTCAAAGCTAAATGATCAGCCTCTCTCCTGATGTCCAACAGAAGTGTCTTCCAGAAGGTGGGTCCGTGTGCAGAGAACGTGGCGGTCCATCAACTTCCTGCCAGTATTTTGACAGGTGTGTACTTACTTACTTCACAAACTTCCGCATATCTTCAGAATGACCTCTTTATGTGCAACTGGTAGTGACATTGAGAAATGTGCACTGCTTTTGACCTGAACTCCGCTCCTTTCAATCGTGGCCCACCCAGGACCTGAACTTGCACAGTTACATATGAGCAACTCTTTCCACACTAAACATCAGTAAAATGGCGCAGAAGCACAAATTCCTGGGAAAAGCAAATAATATCAGAAAATGTAGGATTAAGTGAAACGTGAAATGTAAACCGGGACAACATCATTGATCCCACTTTGAGGGGGCTGTGTCTGTTTTGCTGTCTGCAACAGTTGCCGGTGGTAGGGCACAAGGGGTGGGAGGGAATTACAGACCAGCCAGTACCAGACTTCCCAGGCCACCCTTCCACCAGATTCAGTGATTTAAAATGGCATTTGGGCATACTAAGGTTCATACAAACCGCATGCAACATAACCTAAGGTATCAAATTGAAATGTTGGCTAAGAGCAAAACGTGCATTCTTGGGCACAAGGAGAGCTTATTGTGGTGCAACTTTTTGTGAATCATTGTTTTGGTTCATTACTTTCTGCTTTTGCTGGGTGCGTCTGAACTTTGATTTTGAACCCATGTTGATCTCAGAGTAACTTTGTTGTTTCACTGAAAAAAAATAGTAGTTCGGATTTTATCAATGTTGTGATTTAATGTTCTTAATCTTCAGATGCCAAGAAGGCCTGGTGCTTTTCCCACTTCATGACTTTAGCTAAATTAACAGTGGTGGTGCATAGCATTGATCTGCATGCTTATTCTGTCTGCCATGAGGACAGTGGTGCCCTGCGGAAGTGCTGCCTTGCCACTGCCCCTTGCTCGAGTGACACACCCTGTGCGCACCAGCAATTGAAGCGTACAGTACAAAGCAGTGGAGCTACTGGTTGCATGCTACTTTTTCAATGTGTGTATCAGACCGCTGCAACCAACCTCCAGCGAAGCCAAGGGGTGCACGCGCACATGCTATGCCTCTGATGGCCTAAGGAAGGTGCACCACTGGCCTTCCTCATAAAGGTACCATTTACTCCTCTATGCCTCCACCAAAACGTCTCCTGGGGGTGCCGACGGACTTCCACCTCGGGATAACAAGCCATTTAACACATCTGTCCTGCCCCTCTCCTACTGTTTGCATGCTTTCATAAAACGAGTGTGCACATGATCAGTGGAGGTTAGCTCATTTGCGTAGGCTCCTTTCCCCTATGCAAACTAAAGGGTGTCGATACTGTCAAGTTACCTTAATGCAATTCAGATAAATTGGCGCATTGCTGCAGAGTTTCAAATTTGTTATGCACATCAGAGCTTAGCTAACCATGTTCTTGATGTCAGACAGTAAAAAAAAAACGTTTTTATAAGAGCAGCCCACCCCCTGTGGAATAATTGGTGTGCTTGGCCTCCTCTTCTGATGGCTAGCACTTAATTGATAGGACTGAGCTGCTAGCCAGTCTCTTTACATGTGCACTCTTCTTCTAGATTGTCATGTCTCAACTTGTGCCTGTAATGAGGACTAGGCCGAGAGCCATTGCGACCTCAGAGGCTCACCCTGCAGCTCCGTCGCACTGGGTCCAGGGTGGACTTGAAGCTCACAGGCCATACTACACTGCAGCTGCAGAGGCAACCATGAAGCCAGACCCATATCATCTTTCTTTCTCAGGCTGTCAGTTTTCCGACCTGCTGCTCTCTGAAATTGGGGAGATTGAACTTGTAGCTCTGATCCTCAGCCAGCGGTCTGTCCACTCACACTCTGGCAGGGCCTCGGCGTTGCTCAGGTTCATGACTGATGGACTTGAGCGAAGCTGCCACTGAGCATGAGGCTTCAGGGACGCTAGGAGGAGATCTGGCCAAGGTATTGTTGTGATAGAGGGGAGGTCAGTCAGTGGGGCTCTCCAAAGATCAGACAGTTGCTGAAACCGGGTCTCGGTCTGCATTGCTGAACCCGGTCCATCACATATCAGCCTTGAATCCTGCCTCTCTCCTGCCCCTCTGGAGAGTAGAAAGCATTTACTCTGTAAAGTGCATGGGTGCAGTGGAAAAAAACGCCTCTAACTTATTCTTTACTTACAATGCTTGATGGGTAATCTGTAATATCCTTTCACAAATGTGTCTCCTGCTGAAGGTTACCCAGTGCCAGGCGAAACCTGGGTATTTGAATAACTTAACACGGAACAGTGGTTTCACACAACGATTGTTAGAGTGCAGGTGCTTATGCACACTTTCATATTAACAAGTGAATTAAATGCGCTTGGCGACCTGCTGCAGACATTCACTCCACTGCCGCACTCGATGTACTTGACTTTTAAAGTGAGTTTCTTATGGATGTTCCCTGAAGAGAACCTCTGCGAATCACATTCTTTCGATTTTTATGGCTCAGGTTTTTTCAGACTGATGTGTGGGCCCCTTGCCTGAAGGGACCTGATCTGGGCTCTGATACTTTTCTTAATCTCCAATACATTTTAAATGACACTTCAGTCCCGATGATGACCCCTGGAGTAAGATACCAGAGTCGAAATGCGGACTTGCCACATATGGTTCAGTAAGAACTGGAGGATCAGTTCTTAGACCGTTTTGTGTGATGTTTTTTGGACTCTAAAAAAATAGTCTTTTTAGTAGTTGTCAGTATAATGGTTAATGTGTTCTCGCTAAATGCATTTCTTTGCTGTTTGTATTGTGTGTTCTCTCTTACTGCACCGAGCACTACATTACCCTGGCTACTTAGCTCGTTAAACCACTATACACAAAATTATAGCATTTAACGAACTGATGAAGGCTAATTTTGTGTCTAGGTTCCCAGTTATTATTTGTTAAAAGTTGCATTTCCTGTGCATGCTTGCAGAAGTTCGCATGTTTGTAGACAGCTGTTTTCCTTCTTTATTATCAAGTTAGTTCAGATTGGTGAGTGAAACAACTGTTCCATGACAAGAAGGCTGAGGTTAACTTGGTGAATGAATGAGGTGATCTCATACCACTCTATAATTGTAGTGTTTTAAGGGGACTTTTGGAGGAAGTTCACTTATGTTTTATGTTAGCAACACAGCTCCATGTTACACATGACATCGTCAGTCAGTGTTGGATTTTTAAAGGCCCGTCTGCTGCATACCAGGATTTTTAGCTCCGGTCTATAGTGTTAAACAGAGAAGCTGTGAATCTCTGAAAGTAAAGATTTGTTGCCACAAAGCATATAGACTACCATGGGAACAATGGTAGTGGCCTGGTACAAAGGCCATTGGCATTTTCAAATTGGTATCCATTCAGTATCAAAACAGGAGCCCTGCAGGACCCTAAAGGAAGAAAGAGGCAGGATCCTGAAGGACTGAGTTGCATGTGCTGAATTGAGAGAGTGTTGTAAACACACAGAGGAGGGAAGTGCTGCAGGTGTTTGGGTGGAAGGAATGGTACCGGAGCCCTGAGAAACAAAAGAACTTGGATAGAGAGACTGCAGAAGCTTATAAAGAAAATGTCAGGAGCCTGCTGTTTTTCTTTTTCGTTTTTAGGCCGAGCGCGCAAGCGCTCTGGCCTGTTGTATTCTATCTGTGGGCTTTTAACCATACCCACAGCATGCCCATCACTATCACTCGTTCATGGGCTTGCCTTTCAACAATCCTTTGTTAGCATTGGTAAATGCTTTATGTTTGTCCCACCTTGGGCTCTTTAGTTACCACCTTGGCCATCGACCCCGTTACATAGATAATTGCACATTTCCTGATACATTTGACTGTGAGCAAACTTCTTTTTCCTTTAGTGTCTTTCCTTCGCGCTCATGCTCATGGTGGCCGTTGCACTTTGAATCAGCTCGCTTATGTCAACTGTTTTACTTTTCCTTTTCAATTTATGTGGTAAAGAAAAGTCCAGTTAGGAATTTACAATGCCAATAGCTCTAACTCGAGCAAACATAACTTGAATTGCAAATGCTTGTTTTGTGTGCTGTAAAAACATTTTTTGCCTATCAGGCCTCGAGGGACAGTGTATCCCTACCTTATATGATTTGTTTTTTAGGATTTTTAAATGGCTGAATCTACATATTTCTTGTTGTGGTGGCAGCCAATCAGATTTTATCTTTAGATCTGTCAGAGACGTAGATTCTCTGCAGCGTGATATATACACAACTTTTTAACATTCATTTCATAAAAACTACTGAATGGATTTACACCAAATCACAAAAAAACACGCTTTCTGGACCAAAATCTAGCTTTATGCCAAATTTGGTGTAATTCCGTTCAGCGGTTTTGGAGATCACCCCAATACTTTCCAGGTAGCAGCTGAGGAGGATCATTATTTTTGGGGGGAAAGGGGGGATTTGTGAAGCTTTGTCAAATGGTGCCAAACTTAATTGCAAACCAAATGATGAATTTCCTATGGAAACTTGGTCCTAACTATAACTACCCAGTGGTGATTGTATGCACTTTATCTTCAAATGAATATTCCCTTAAAAATTATTACACATCGCACAATAGAATTTCCATCTGTAATTGCGATGAAGAGCCTATTACGGGAATCAAAACATTGTTTGAAATTACTACACACAAATAATTTGTCTTGAAATGTGTCGGTGCTTAGTTGATTAAGGCAAAATGGATACTTATAACATGCTTAAGTAGCAGTAATGGTTGCATTCATTATGGTCTGGCTTGACAGGACAGCTGTCACCAATCATTTATGTGAGCATCACTAGCGAGGAGCTTTTGGCTCTGCCCACATGTTGGGAGCCAAGAGTACATGTTCGATTGGGCAGACGTTGTGTGCTTTCACAAAAAAGGTATTTGCCTTCCACACAGCTGTGATCATTTTGCCTATGTATGTAGCTGCCTGCGCTTGAACTTTCAGGGGGTGGAACATGACATTGGCATGCTATTAAAGTGTCTTAGATAACTAGATAATTTCTGTTGTTTTTTCCTCTGGCAGCAGCACAGAGGGGAGGAGGGTAGTCATTAACCTACATGGATTTTTAGGTCTGACTTGACAGTGTAACTGTCACCTGACCTTTTAGCCTGTACCGATATTATTCCATATCTGTTGCCTTGCTTTTTACTTGTAATGCTTAACATTGCCATACAACATTCTTTTGAAGCCAGACCTATTGGCCTTGCCATTGCTTGTTTTTTATTTGTAGACTTGCACCCCATTTTATCTTGTAAAGTCGATGTATACTATATGTGCGATAATGAGTCCACAGAAACTTAGTGCAGCATTTGCAGAGCAGTTATTTGTAAGAAGCTAGTGGTTAACGATGTGTATGGTATTATGTCTACTGTTAAAACATAAGTTCATGTAATATCCCAAATGTATGTCTGTAATCCTGCTCCTACTAATTTTACCAGGAATAACTTAAACAATTCAGGAAATATCACTCCAAATGCACCAACTGATTCCTCAAACTCCATGTACATTTGCCATTACCTCTTTGATGTGAAACACTCACACGAATCATTAATGTGCACCTCCTCCTGATTCCTAAAGTTGGTGAAATTATTATGGGTCATAAAAGAAGATAAACCGATGCATACAATTGTAACAATACTAATCATAGTGTAAAGGGATTGTGGCCTTTTCTTTCATTAGTACATGCAAATCCTCATGCCCAAGACAAGAATATGCTTTTATTTGTGATTTCAGTTTTAATTGTGGGTGTGGATCACAAAGTTATAGTAAATATTGGAGGCCTTACTGTAATGATTGGTGTGTTAGGTGAATTTAAGGTAACCATGTTAATTGGTAATCTGGAATTTAGATCTTCGTTTCTTGATCAACCATACAAGCACTCCAGACGCCCTTCTTTTTAGGTACATTTTTGAATTATACAGGAGGAGATGGTTAACTGAGGAGTTTATCCAGCACCAGAAAACGATCCCACTCTTCTCTTTACTGTGCCAGTCAACGCTACCATTCTCGGAATTTCATCTTGCTGAAAAATCTTAACTTCTTTCCAGTATTGGTGCGACCCCAGTTTATTGGCAGTGCCTGTCTGGTTGAGTCATGCAAGGTACTCTGTTGCAGTTGGGGGTGGGGTGTACCTGCAGCTTTTATGGATGCTGCAGCAGCCTTCTATATATTAGATTGTGTCACCTTCTGATGCACGTGCTGTTTATTGGCAGCAGCACATTGTGCACCTGTCTTGTTTGCTATGTATCCGGTTTTGTGCTCTGTCCCCATCACGTTCTTTTTCCCTACATTTTATTTATTACGTTTTGCAGTAAAGAATTACAACATAACTTCAGCGCAGTATGAATTCCGGACAAAAATACATGTGGAATTGGTCGACGGATAATCTCCACATCACGGGAATGCGCTGGGAAAGTGTAAGGGAGAGGAAGGGAGAATAAGGGTGAGGGTGGGGGGGAGTAATGAAGGTGGTGCAGGATGAGGAGGAAAGGGGGAAAGACAGGCGAACCTGCCTCTTGGTGAGGTCTATGCTCGAAATAGTCAATAGGGTCTGCTAATACAACACCTACCAAGATTGGTGCACAGGGCATCAGGCCACGTTAGCGGGACAGTCAGGCACGTCGGGTAAAGGATCACATGTGTAGGGACAGTTGGTCATGTCTGCAGTTGGGAGGGCGTGTCCTCAGTTGTGTCTCCATGAAGTCTGAGGAAAGTCACTAGCGGTCCCCAAATGTCCTTCGGACTTTAGCGGGCGGTCATCAGTTCCCAGTAGGCATTCAGCAGCTCCTGGCAAGCAGAAGCATAATGCAGGCCATTACCCCTGCTGGTCACCTGCTGCCTACCCCAGTGCATTGCCACCCTAAGCTTAGCCAACAGCAACAACACTGCCATTAGCCGGCGAACTTCCGGGGACGCCTCTTTGACGTAGCCCAATAGCGTGACTAGGAGACAGCACTCAGGAGGATGGCCTGTGAGACTAGTCATTTCACTAAGCACTGCATCCCAAAAGTCCTGTATCTTGGGGCATTACCACGCACAGTGCTCATCCTTAACAAGACCCATTCGCAGCAGACGCGCAGGCACACATCGCGTTCTTTGGACATGTATTTCAGATTTTCAAACAACGTCAGGATCTTATTGTTTAAAGCTCTACTTGCAATTTTTTTCCTCTAATTCCAGGTTGCACTATGACATTCAGCTGTACTTCTGTGTCAAAAATCAGATCGCAAGCCAGGCTAACAAAATACAATCTCTGAATCGTACTTCTATCTAGAAGAAGGTCGTTTGCTATCACTCAGTGACAATAATACTGTAATTCTAGTATCGGCGCACCAAACGCTGTAAGAATTCTATGAAATTGCCTCAAACTCTGTTAAGGTCCCAGTGGTAGAATCAAGATCCGGGCAATGCAGGATGTACTGTTTGCTGTCGAAGTCTCTGCTCTGTGCAGTCCAGTGGCATGTCCAACACGGGTCCAGGAGGCGGATCCATTTTAAATTCATAGCATACTGCCACAGACTACGTAAATAATATCCATTTAGATGAGGTAAAGTGCTCGAGTGAAATTACTTCTATTCACGGACAAGATAAAAGCTAAATCAACCTAATGATACTTGGTACCAAGAAAAAAATACATTTTTTTCTCTATAGGTAATGGCCCCTGTAAATTATTTATTGAACGTTTTTAATTCACTTAGATTTGTGATTAGATTGCACACATCTAAACGCAGCAATTACGTTAAACCTACAGTGCAAGGTGCAAACGGTGTTTCTGTCTGCCTAATGTCTGTTGTTTGCTCTTTGTGTCACCTATGAGAAGGGCTTCATCGTCTATTATGTATATCCACAGTTTGTTGTGCATACGTGTATAGCACTGATGTCACCTTGTTTGCTGTACTCCAGGGTACTAGTTACAGGATCTGGGTAGTAATTACAGCTCTGCTGAAGTGAAGCCTGGTCTAGAAGCTCTGCCTTAAAAGTGCTGACACGTAATTGGTGACACGCTAGTCTTAGGCTGTATGCTAGGTTGCTTAGAAGCGTGGATGATACATTTACCTGCACGTCATTAATACTTTGTACGGTGAAAGATATATAGTGTTTGCCAGTCCTGCTTTCCTATGCGGAGTATACATGCTTTCTTTGTGTGTAAGACAAAGAAAGAGCCGCCCTTTATGTTGGGTTGAACAGTTGCTATGGGAATTTCCTAGTATCTGGTCACATTTACCCTAGGACGTTGTCCCACATTGTACTTTTTTATTCAATTGAGAAAGATGTAATATGTATAGGCAGCAGTTTTAGTTCTTTGCCCTCTTTCATACGGGTAGACCTACGTTTACATCCCTTTTCCATCACAGTTTCTCTCATTATCTGCCAGAGGTGTCTCGTTTTTTTAACCTCCACTTGTACGCTCCCTGTGATTTTTGGAGGTGACCATTTATCCTTTCCACGTGTTGTGGCCGGTCTGCGGACCTGTCACATTCAGCAAGTCCGGTGAACTACCAAGGATCTCCAATGATCCTTGACGCACATTGAGGTGCACTTGTAAGAGGACATATAGCCTTGTTGATTCCTGACAGGATTCTATGAAAACAAAGCTATTGACCATATTTTCCACTGACTGACAGATTACTGATTTAAACTGGTCAAGTACATATGTGATGATAATTTTCTGGAATATATTCTTGGAGCACATGAATAGGTCTGCTAAACAATGAATTTGGTTCGTCCTTGGAACACATCCCTGTTCAGTATTGATAATTAATTTACAGTACTTTTCTACAAACGTGATTACTAATCTTTCCCCTTGAGGGTACTTCATTTTGTTTATTTAGTCCATTTTCCGTAACTCTTTGGGCTTACGGGGAGCACCTCACGCTTTCACTGTGCTCTTATAACAGCATGACCACCATCACCTTCTCAGGGTCCAATGTCTCATTGCTGTAGACAAACTGTAAATAACCCAGAGACTTTGGAATATTATTCCAGTGGAACTGATCATCTGGCACTTAGAAAGACTGTCAAAGCTCATGTATGTGATCTCCATGCACGATACTAATCAGGTCTTCTTGCATGCTGTTTTCTTTCTTCACTAACGTCTTCCTTCTTCGCTGCTGCCTTCGCTGTCTTCTTTCTTTGTTGCTGTCTTATTTTTTCTTCCTGCATGCCGTCTTCTTTCTTCAATGCCTTCTTCTTTTTCTTCTTTCCTCGTTGCTGTCCATCCTCTTTTTTTTTTCTTCCTGCATACCGTCTTCTGTCTTCTATACCGTATGCTGTCTTCTCACATCTGCAGTCTTCTCACGTCTTCTGGCCTCTCTCTTCTCCTGTCTTCTCGCTCCTCCCGTCTTCTCTCTTCTCCTGTCTTCTCTCTTCTCCCAACCTTCTCTCTTCTCCTGTCTTTTCTCTTCCGTCTTTTCTCTTCTTCGGTCTTCTCTATTCTTCCGTCATGTCTTCCTCTGTGTTCTGCCCTCTTCTGTCTTCCTCTGTGTTCTGCCCTCTTCTGTCTTCCTCTGTGTTCTGCCCTCTTCGGTCTTCCTCTGTGTTCTGCCCTCTTCGGTCTTCCTCTGTGTTCTGCCCTCTTCTTACGTCTTTCCTGCATGCCAATGTTTCGTCTTTGTCTTTTTTTCTATGTAACTGACTTAAACAAATATTATTATAACATTTTTCAAATAATTGTAAGCCAGTTACTTAGAAAAAAAGCCAAAGGCAAAACCTATTGGCTTTGCCAATGCTTGTTTATTTCCCCATCATGCTGGGCCCAAGGACTGATTTAATGGCCATCAGCTCTACTTTTGTGGGAGCACAATCTTGTCTGGGAATTATCTGAGGCCTCACACCTAGGTGCTAGAGCAGTGGAGGGGAAACCAGGACAAACAGCTTGTTAACACTTAACAAGCATTTAAGAGAAACTCCAATTAGGAAGCAAGCTTTTGACTTTGTTCATTTCTTATATACCAGAGCATGTACTGTGAGTATTTACACGAATAGCCATTTAAATATGCATTTTGTTTAATTTAATTATTTTACAGATGCCACTTCCTGTGATGTTTCTTCCTCTGACGCCAATCTATGTCATGTGCAGTGATGTCACACCTCATGATGTCACTTGTATAGTGTCTAACTTAGTCAGTCCCCACCACTTCATTTTTAGGACATGTGCCCTGCCGTCTGCTCTGATATGGTATGAGCAATATTCAAATCTAACTTCGACTTAGTTATTCTTCCTACTTCTTCCTTATGTTGGCCTTTGAAGGTACTAACAGGTGGAACTCACTTGCAAATGTTAGGCTCTTTTTAGAGATAGTAAAAGCCTATTAGCTAATAAGCTTGTCTCTCAAGGGTCACGTGGGCTTCATTGTTTCTACTTCAGTGGCACCCAATGACTGATATGTGCATAGTATTTTTACACTCTGAGGGCACAGTTTTAGTCCGTTGGTATGTTTCCCATTGACTAGACTGGAGTGAAGTTTGACAGTTGCCAACACATTCATAGTAGACTTGTGTGCTATTTAGTGATATAACAAAGTGGCCATGAAGATTAATTTGTGCTAATGAATCCGTTATTCAAAGAGCCTAAGAGCGCCATCTGAGGAGCAAAGAAAACTGGGGTTGCCAGTATATTGTTCAATAATGTATTAAAGTACATGTTGTTCCTAGTTGAAAGCTACTTAATTTACCAAGAGTAGAAGGATGAAAGGATGAAGTATTCATGCCAGAGCAGAAGCCTGTGCTCAGCACGCTGTACGCAGCCCTCTGCAGCATGCACTGAATACATCAGCCTCTGCTACTAGTATATTGTTTCCTCAACATAACAAGTATGATTAAATAAAATAATAGTATGCCTAAATAAATGTTTTTCTGAGTAAGATTGCGTTTCCTATAATGGTTTGACAATTTAACCCTGAATGTAAGGATAATACTTGTGAAGGTGAATGCTGTGTGACAAGGCAATACTTTAAAACCTTCATCTTTCCTTGTAGAAGCTGTACCGCTTTAGGTCTGGTATTAGCCAAGACCTTTTGATTTTACTAAAATTGTATGAAAATAAATATATATATATATATATATTTATTATACTTATAAGGCTTTTTACCCAGCTCTCTTCATTCATTGGTCTGTTGTTGCTGTTGTTCTCTCATTCACATTTTTCTTACGTCCACTAGACAAAGGTGCCAGTTGACATGGTGGCCCCGGATGTAGCCATGTGGGCATCCCGGGGGCCATGGGTGTTGCCGTGGCGGGAGCCCTGGGGCAGGGACAAGGGTTGCGAGCCTATCTTCCAGCATGATTGACTAGTGTGGGTCATGGGAGGAGGCCTGCAAGGGAATCGGGGACCTGCTTTGAAGATGTAAGAGTGGAGCATGTTGCCTTCTTGTTTGGAGCCTCTGCAGTTGAGCAGAATGCCTGTAGCCCCCATCATCCTTGTGTTGCTGTTTCTCCTGTCCTCCCATCCCTAATATAATTTCTTGGAAGTGTTTTGAATTTTTCTGCTAGTTTGTTTTGCATCTTTGTATTTTGTGGGTTAGAGTTAGATTTGTGGTTGGGCACAAAGGAGGTAGATACTTTGACATAAGGCATCCAGAAGGTCAGGCGAATACCGGATTCGGATATATTTTACTCCAAGCATGGGAAATGGTTGTGCAGTGATTAAGAGGGGGATGGGTGTGAGTGCCACAGCAGCTGTTTAGAGACCCTCAGGGGTACTCTATAGCACTGCCCAGGAAAAGTTAGGAGATGGGTACTTGTGCCAGGGAACCAAGCTATGGCCTGATTGCTGTGGCCTATCTCACAAACGATGATACAAGGAGGATACCTCTTTTGGGTTAGCTCTGGCATGATTTTATTACAGGGAGTGCAGAATTATTAGGCGAGTTGTATTTTTGAGGATTAATTTTATTATTGAACAACAACCATGCTCTCAATGAACCCAAAAAACTCATTAATATCAAAGCTGAATATTTTTGGAAGTAGTTTTTAGTTTGTTTTTAGTTTTAGCTATGTTAGGGGGATATCTGTGTGTGCAGGTGACTATTACTGTGCATAATTATTAGGCAACTTAACAAAAAACAAATATATACCCATTTCAATTATTTATTATTACCAGTGAAACCAATATAACATCTCAACATTCACAAATATACATGTCTGACATTCAAAAACAAAACAAAAACAAATCAGTGACCAATATAGTCACCTTTCTTTGCAAGGACACTCAAAAGCCTGCCATCCATGGATTCTGTCAGTGTTTTGATCTGTTCACCATCAACATTGCATGCAGCAGCAACCACAGCCTCCCAGACACTGTTCAGAGAGGTGTACTGTTTTCCCTCCTTGTAAATCTCACATTTGATGATGGACCACAGGTTCTCAATGGGGTTCAGATCAGGTGAACAAGGAGGCCATGTCATTAGATTTCCTTCTTTTATACCCTTTCTTGCCAGCCACGCTGTGGAGTACTTGGACGCGTGTGATGGAGCATTGTCCTGCATGAAAATCATGTTTTTCTTGAAGGATGCAGACTTCTTCCTGTACCACTGCTTGAAGAAGGTGTCTACCAGGAACTGGCAGTAGGACTGGGAGTTGAGCTTGACTCCATCCTCATCCCGAAAAGGCCCCACAAGCTCATCTTTGATGATACCAGCCCAAACCAGTACTCCACCTCCACCTTGCTGGCGTCTGAGTGGGACTGGAGCTCTCTGCCCTTTACCAATCCAGCCACGGGCCCATCCATCTGGCCCATCAAGACTCACTCTCATTTCATCAGTCCATAAAACCTTAGAAAAATCAGTCTTGAGATATTTCTTGGCCCAGTCTTGACGTTTCAGCTTGTGTGTCTTGTTCAGTGGTGGTCGTCTTTCAGCCTTTCTTACCTTGGCCATGTCTCTGAGTATTGCACACCTTGTGCTTTTGGGCACTCCAGTGATGTTGCAGCTCTGAAATATGGCCAAACTGGTGGCAAGTGGCATCGTGGCAGCTGCACGCTTGACTTTTCTCAGTTCATGGGCAGTTATTTTGCTCCTTGGTTTTTCCACACGCTTCTTGCGACCCTGTTGACTATTTTGAATGAAACGCTTGATGGTTCGATGATCACGCTTCAGAAGCTTTGCAATTTTAAGAGTGCTGCATCCCTCTGCAAGATATCTCACTATTTTTGACTTTTCTGAGCCTGTCAAGTCCTTCTTTTGACCCATTTTGCCAAAGGAAAGGAAGTTGCCTAATAATTATGCACACCTGATATAGGGTGGTGATGTCATTAGACCACACCCCTTCTCATTACAGAGATGCACATCACCTAATATGCTTAATTGGTAGTAGGCTTTCGAGCCTATACAGCTTGGAGTAAGACAACATGCATAAAGAGGATGATGTGGTCAAAATACTCATTTGCCTAATAATTCTGCACTCCCTGTAGTAGCTCAGCTTTCAAGTTGGCCCAGGCTTCTTTGTATTGTGGAACAGTTGAGTTTGTCCTGTCAGAAGATGAACCTTGGGGTGGGCGGGGGGGCACCGAGGAGTAGCCAGGGGGTCCCAAGCCAACCAGGTGGTCAACTATGCCTCTAGGGAAATCTGCTGGTTAGGCCATTCAATATCCATTTTTTTTTCTTGTAATTTATATGTAATGTTGGAATTAAGTGATTATGAAGATTGTTTCTGTCATATTTTGCAAAAAATACAGTCTGAGAAGTTCATGCTCATGTCCAAGAAATGAGAGTCTGAGAATGATTTATTGGTGAATGGCGAGGAGGACGTTGTCCAGGTGTGCTTGCTTCTAGGCGTCTCTATCCTGCTTTGACGTCAGGTACTTCACGTATACAGCATGGGGTAGTGGGTCAGCCTGCATCGGCCATGAACTAACTTCACTGTGTGGACGCATTTTCCTCTTTCACAAAGAAGCAGAGCCACACAAAGTAGTTCATTTCTCCACAATGGACTGCTTTGGCAAAATGTGCTTTTTGAGAAGAAGAAAAATGTTTGTGTTTAGCCAGTGTTTACTTGTTCATGTTGACAAAGGCCTAGTGGTTCCATAGAAACACATTTTTTACAAACAAAAAAAAACATTTTAAATAAAAAAAGTCTTGGCAAAATCAGAAGGCTGATAAGTAGTGTCCGACCTATTGGCTTGACAAAACTTGTTTTTACTAAATGTCAGAATTTGCCTTAAGAAAAAGTGAATTTGTCAGTGACACTGACCTATTGTCCTCCATTATTGAGTTGCAGTTTCATTATCTCCCTTTCTTAAAACGGAATCCTTTCTGTTTCTATCTCGTCAAGAACTGAGTGTTATTGTTGTGCCCAGACTGCTAGGCACTGTTGTTACCTGGGCCTGTACAGATGTCGTTTTGTGTGTTGCAGCGTCCGCGTGATTGTTTTGGCTCTCCTCCCCTATACACTTCTCTGCTGTCCAAGACCCGGCTTCCTTCCTGTGACGACGACTGGGCACGTCCGTCCGCTTTGTGCCAGCGAAGGATGCATGCGGGTCTGTTCTGGGCCGAGGGTTTCCTGTGGGGTGATGGGGTCAGGCGTTTTGTCGTTAATCACTTCGTGCGTGTAGTACCGGTGTCCGTGCAGACGGAGGCGTGAGTTCCGCTGGGAGTCCTCACGCATGTGCGTGACTAGAGCATGCCTGCCTTGGGACGTGAGCCTGAAGCAAAAAATCTGCCGAGGGACTGCCATTCCTTGCCTCATTCCCAGATCTCGTAAAGAGGCCGCGTTTGAAAGCTGGGCGCTGTGAAATGGCTTCTTTGAGGTTGCGTGCTGCCTTTTAAACGGCAGAGCGCTTCTGGTTGGCTGCGTCCCTGCGCACGTTAAAGAGACGCTCTGCCTACAAGACAGCTGGCCACTAGTAAATCTTTACTGAACCACAACAAAGCGCAGTCCGTTATAACAAGGGTTATTGTGCGGGCGGGCCAGCTCCTAGCCGTGTGCAGCAGAAGATGTTGTTTTCGTGTATGAGACACACTTTGTCTGTTTCTCTTCCCAGTCCGTGATCTCGTTTGCTTGTCTGTTATCAAAAGGAGGGAGGGGGCTGGTGCATGTTCTTGTTTTGCTGAATTTTTCAGCTTTGCCTGAACTGCATCTCAGTTAATCAAGCACGTTAGGGCTTGGGAGAAGGATTACGTTTGTGCTCGCGGACTGCCCTGATGGCGGTTGAAGGGCCAGATGTCTGATACTCGATGAATATTAAGTGCCTGCGTGGCTGGATTGTTGTCACGTGAGACTTAATAATAGGCGATTGCACCCTTTCAAATCGACATATATTTCCCATTCGTGACAGGGCTGACGGCGTCAGTCAGTGCTCGAGTCTGGTGCTTTGTGTGTTTGTCTAGTCTCGGTTATTGTTGATGCTCGTTCTCACCGAGGGTGGCTGGAAATGGCGCGCTGCTGGCTAGATCATAATTACCCTTTACACTGCTCATTATTCGGCAATTATTTCTAACGTGAAAGTAAATACTTAAAATGTATTTTAAAAGCGCGTTGGGGTGACGTCTTTAGGATTTTGGGGTCCTTGGCCAAAAGTTTTTCTGTTTTTTTTTTTGGGTGGGGGGGGGGGGGGGGGGGGTTTACCGTTCGGACCAACTTCGAACTCATGACCCAATATAAGCTCGTTCATGCTCTCTGGCCAGGTCACTGGCAGTGACACTGTCACTTGTCAGAATCCTTCATGTGTTTACATGTACTGTTCAGGAATAGTGAGGTGTGCTTTCACTAGTGTAACACAGCAGCAGCACACTAATATCACTGCAAACGATCTCCGTGACACCCTCCCATTTCTTACATGTGAGGTCCTGTTTTGATATAAAATACATTTCTTTTTATGGTCGCTGCATGAAACACGAGCACATTTCCCTGTATATGTCTGTAATATATTTTCAAACATCACCCATATCGAAAATAAAGGAAAACGATATATAAAACAATATGTTTAAGAATTATTCAAGGTCATCGGAGCAAGACTCCGCAGAAGAGAGCTGGCTCTATCATCGGGCCCCTGAAAGGTGGGTCCCTGGACAGAGCCAACTTTGCCCATCTCTTAAACATCTTCGGGGCCGTTGTCATCTGACATAGATTGAATCCTGCTTCACACTGTACTGTAAAGAATCCATTTATTCTGCGCATGGCGACCTAGTAGCGAACTTTAACTGGAACTTTACGCAGATTGACAAATTCGCTATATGACGGTGCCTCTGCTCGACCTTGGCCATGTTTTTACCGCGCGCGTTTGCCGGATTCTCATCTCCATCCGCAGTAATGACCATAATACGTGGGCAGTCAGTCAGTAGGCGACAATACCCACATTCTTGCCTGAAGGCCGCGTGAGTACTGCAGCGTGTTTTCTATATTGAGCTGACTTGAAAAGATGAGATGTTTGCTGCTTCACAGTTCACCTTGGTGTCTGCAAGCGGCGTCCCCAGGAAAGGACACCCGCAGTAGCATTTCATTCAGTGCGTCTGAGGAGGTCGGGCAAAATGCCCTCCAGTGTTCCTGGGTAACAATAACGCCGTTCGTTTGAAGTTCTGTAAAATATTACTACCCATCAGTACCGCTGGGTAATGCCATGTGAGTGGGGTGGCAAAATGCGTAGTCATGAACTTCTAAGTTGTCCAAGACACATATTGCAAATGTAGTATTGTTCTTTAAGTGAGACAACAATTAAATGAATTGATGACGCCTCTAACTACAAGGCCACTAAGCAGCTTTGTTTACCTTTGCCAATAGCACTAAGCTCTTTGTTTACCTTTGCCAATAGCACTAAGCAGCTTTGTTTACCTTTGCCAATAGCACTAAGCAGCTTTGTTTACCTTTGCCAATAGCACTAAGCTCTTTGTTTACCTTTGCCAATAGCACTAAGCTCTTTGTTTACCTTTGCCAATAGCACTAAGCTCTTTGTTTACCTTTGCCAATAGCACTAAGCTCTTTGTTTACCTTTGCCAATAGCACTAAGCTCTTTGTTTACCTTTGCCAATAGCACTAAGCTCTTTGTTTGCCTTTGCCAATAGCACTAAGCTCTTTGTTTACCTTTGCCAATAGCACTAAGCTCTTTGTTTGCTTTGCCCATCATTTCTGATCACACCCAAAACACAATCTCCTTCAGTGTGCTACGCGCCTTGAGACATCCACAAGGTTTCTGGGCACCCAAGGGCGAGAAGCTAGTAGGATTGTTCGAGTACATGACGGCTGACTGTTGGACAGGGTGACACATGCCCGGAACGTGGGAAACTGGCTTCGGAGACTCCTGCCTTGTTGATAACACTGTGGTCTTTGAAAGTTCTCGCTGGAAGGGGCTGCTCTGTCTGAGGAGATGGGTCGTACCGTGCCCAAGCCCGGCCTATAGGGTAGCAGGACTTTTAGAGGCCAGAGGCCGTATCCAGCCATATGCCCCTTGGCAGATAAGGTGTGGAGCAGGTTAGCGACAACAGACTAATCAAGGCATCGTACCTGCTCGTATCTTACATTATATGGTATGCTGTACAGGTTCAAAACAGCATTGACTTGCGTTTTTTTTTTTAATTTCTGTTTTTTTTTTTTTTTTTTTAACCTCAGGACAATGTAAAGCGCGAGTTGGACCACAGAATCGTATCCATCATTCATTTTATCACCCGTGAATTAAAGTGGTGTTGTACTATCGTATAAGGTGGATAAGCACAAGGTGACCCGTGTTGTGCTGTGACTGGCTTCGCGTGCTCACAGAGTTATAAAATATCTCGGTATTCCAGGTGGACCCATCTCTCCATCATCTAAGTCTCACGGAGTCACTAAGCTCTCGCCTGCGAGTCTGCGAATATGGTTATTTACAGAAACGCGTCTCTGAAGAAAAAGGCGTTTAATTTCTTTTTAATTGAATGCGTGGAATTAAAAGTGCGAGTGAACGAGAGGCGGGCGAATAACGCGATCAGGGCAAAGTAGGTGAAGTGAAAGGTAAATAGTGTAAAAAAAAAATACACATGTGAAAATGACTGTCGTCAAGGCAACCGTGCAGAATGCTTTTCTGAAGCTGGATGCTTCTTCCTACAACTAATCTTATTGAGATCCCCTTACGCTCCTGCCTCTCTTATTTTTTTTTTTTTATATGCATGCAATTTTTAAGTTAAGTATTTATTTCTAATGTACTTTTGGTATAATTTCTGACATCGCCTAAAGAATAGTCAGTCATAAATTCCTTTAGTTGGCTTAAGCCTTAAAAGTATAAAACACTGAATTGTACAAAATTCCTTATAAAAAAAATCCTATCCCATAAAAAGTTAATTATACAAAGTTCATTAAAAATTTCTTATTACATTCAAACAATCAAAAAAAATTCTTAAGCGCGCTACTCACCGAAAGGGTCTCAAGGCGCTGTGTGTGTGTGTGTTGGGGGGAGGGGGGCCGTATTACTGCTCAAAAAGCCATGTTTTTAGGTGCTTTCTGAAAGTCAGGAGGTCCTGGGTCTTGCATAGGTTGGTGGGGAGGGAGCTCCAGGTCTTGGAGGCGAGGTAGGAGAAGGATCTGCCTCCAGAGGTGGTACGTTGGATGCGTGGGACTGTGGCGAGGGCGAGGTCAGCAGAGCGGAAAAGACGAGTGGGTGCATGGAAGTTTACTCGTTCGTTGAGGTAGGCTGGTCCCGTGTTGTGGAGTGATTTGTGAGCACGGATGAGGACTTTGAAGGTGATCCTTTTTCTGATGGGCAGCCCGTGAAGGGATCTGAGGTGAGCGGAGATGTGTTCGTGGCGTAGGAAGGTGAGGATGAGGTGTGCAGCTGTGTTCTGGATACGCTGGAGTTTCTGCTGAAGCTTGGCTGTGGTACCGGCGTAGAGGGCGTTTCCGTAGTCTAATCTGCTGCTGATGAGTGCCTGGGTGACGGTTTTTCTGGTTTCAATGGGAATCCATTTGAAGGTCTTCCGTAGCATGCGAAGGGTGTTGAAACAGGCGGATGATATGGAGTTGATTTGCTAGGCCATGGAGAGAGGTGAGTCTAGGATGATGCCGAGGTTGCGTGCGTGGGTGGAGGGTGTTTGGGGTGATCCGAGGGCAGTGGGCCACCAGGAGTCGTCCCATACTGTCTTGTTGCAGCCGAAGATGATGATTTCTGTTTTGTTGGAGTTGAGTTTGAGGTGACTCGCTGTCATCCATTTGGCGGTGTCGAGGAGTCCGGCATGGAGGTTTGTCTTGGCAGTGGAAGGGTTCCTGGTGAGGGAGATGACGAGCTGGGTGTCGTCTGCGTATGAGATGATGGTGATTCCGTGGGGGCGGAGGATGTTGGCGAGCGGGGCCATGTAAATGTTGAAGAGCGTAGGGCTGAGGGAGGACCCATGGGGGACCCCGCAGATGATCTTGGTTGCTGGGGACTGGAAGGGTGGGAGGCGGACTTTCTGGGTTCTTTCGGCGAGGAAGGAGGTGAGCCAGTCTAGGGTTTTGTGCCGAATTCCTGAGTCGGAAAGGCATGCACGGAGGATTTGGTGGCAGACCGTGTCGAAGGCTGCGGAGAGGTCCAGTAGGATGAGTGCAACGGTCTCGCCCTTGTCGACTCTGGTTCTGATGTCGTCGGTGCAGGCGATGAGGGCGGTCTCAGTGCTGTGGTTCTTGCGAAATCCAGATTGGGAGGCATTGAGTGCGTTGTTTTCCTCTAGGAAGTGAGACAGTTGGGCGTTCACTATCTTCTCAGCGACCTTGGCGGGGAAGGGGAGAAGAGAGATGGGGCGGTAGTTGGTGAGGTCTTCCGGGTCTGCTTTGGGTTTTTTGAGGAGTGCAGCGACTTCGGCGTGCTTCCAGGTGTCTGGGAAAGTTGCGGCGTCAAAGGAGCTGTTGATTACGGCGCGGAGCTGGGGAGCGATGATTGGGCTGGCCTTGTTGAAGATGTGGTGGGGGCAGGGCTCTGTGGGGGAGCCTGAGTGGATGGAGTTCATGGTTTTTTGGTTTCTTCTTCGTTGGTTGGGGTCCAGGTGAGGAGTTGGGTGGGGTGGGGGGGTGTTGTGTTGTCGGTCGTGTTGGTGGTGGTGGGAGAGGATGGTGTGAAGCTGTTGTGTATGTCTAAGATTTTGTGGTGGAAGTAGTTGGAGAGGGAGTTGCAAAGGTTTTGTGTGGGAGGGGGGTCGATGGTGCAGGATTTGGGTTTGGTGAGCTCTTTGATGATGGTAAAGAGTTCCTTGCTGTTATGTGAGTTACTATCTATGTGTTCTTTGTAGTAAGCCCTTTTGGTGGTCCGGATGAGTTGGTGGTGTTTGCGTATGGTGGTTTTGAGGGTGGAGAAGTTGTTCGTGGAGTGGTCTTGGCGCCATGCTTTCTCAGTTTTGCTGCATTCACGCTTGGAGGCTTGGAGTTCAGTGGTGAACCAGGGGGCGGTCTTGATGTTGCGGGTGTTGTTATTTTTCAGTGGGGCGAGGGAGTCTGCGCAGGTTGTTAGCCAGTGCGTGAGATTGTGAGGAGCGATGTTGGGGTCGTTGGTGAGGGGGGGTGGGTTTTGTGTGAGCTTGGCATTCAGGTGTTCTATGGGGATCTTGTCCCACATTCGGTAGAGGGTGGTGTGTTGCCGGTAGTGGGTGGGTGGTTTCGTGAAGGAGAAGTGGACGCAGTGGTGGTCGGTCCACTGGAGTTCGGTGGTGTGAGTGACTGTGGTTGCTGGAGGTGAAGATTGCGTCCAGCGTGTGTCCTGCTGAGTGAGTGGGTGAGGTGACTAGTTGTTTGAGTCCTAGGTTTGTGAGGTTGTCTAGCAGGGATGTGGAGTTGTGGTCGTGGGTGTTTTCCAGGTGAACGTTGAAGTCACCAAGGAGAATATAGTCTGTGGAGGCGAGGGCGTGGGAGCTGATGGTATCAGTGATGGCGTCACAGAAAGGGGGGCGGGGGCCTGGTAGTCTGTAAATGAGGGTTCCTCTGAGGGTGGTGTTGGCGTTTATGTGAATTAAGAAGTGTAGGTGTTCTGTGTTGTCTAGGGTTCTAGGTTGTTGGTGGTGATCTTGATGGTGCTCTTGTGTATGATGGCGATGCCTCCTCCTGGTTTGTTTAAGCGGTCTCTGCGAAAGATTTTGTAGCCTTCTTGGACGGCTATGGCTATCTCAGGTTCTGATGAGGGGTTCATCCAAGTTTCTGTGAGGAAGGTGATGTCAGGGGAGTGTGTTGTGATCAAGTCCCAGAGCTCGATGGCGTGCTTGTGGATGGAGCGGGTGTTTAGGAGTATGCAGTTAAGGTGGTTGCGGGGGCTGTTGTAGTTGTGGGGCGTGTAGGTGTTGTTGGTGTTTGTGGGAGTGCAGGAGAAGCGGCATGCGTGACGTGTGAAGAGTCCGTGTGTGTGCTTGGGGCTGGCCTGAGTGCAGGAGGGGAGATGTTGTCCTGGATTGAGGGCGTGGAGTTTGGTGGAGGAGTAATGCTGCTTCGGGTGTTCGGGCAGTGAGGACCAGGGGGACCGGCGCGGTCCAGGCGGGGACCGGTGCAGACGGGCTTGCCTCTGGCGTGCCTCCGGCACTGCCGCACAGCGGCCGCCATCGAGAAGAGGAGGTGGGAGGGAGGAGCAGCTGGGAGGAGCGAGGGGGTGGCCAATGGGAGCGCATGGGGGTGGAGACGCAGCGGCAGGGACGGAGAACCGGCAAGAGCCGGAGGGAGAACAAAGGCAGCAAGCACGACAGCAAAAACGAATTGGGGCACAAAAAGGCCACAAATACAAACACAGTGCAGAACAAAATTCGAAGAGCAGGAAACGAAATACAGATTCAGTGAAATAAAAAAGTTTGAGATACTCCTACTACAACGGCAGCAGGGACTGGGTCAGGGACATGAGGGCAGACTGGAGGAGCCGCTCGATGCGAGGAGATGTGCCTGGCCTCAAGACTGGTCAGGGGTCACCAAAGAATCCATCCATGAGATCACTCTTCAGCTTGTTTATTTTTAAAGGCACGAAAGGGTGTTACAAAAGTAGTCAAATCCTGTGACTGTTTTGTCAAAGATACTTGATGACAGACCGACTTGTGGTCTGGACTGTCTGCTGATGTGGCATTCCGCTATACACGGATATCTGAGGGGCTGTCTGGCGACTGGCTGTGGTGGTGATGGCGGCACTGCTGGATGGGGGAGGGGCCTGCTGCTCATTCTCCATGGCGGCAACTCTGGTTAAAATCTCCAGTTAAAATGTTGGATGGAACAAATCCGTCTCTGCCACTGATTTAAGAATGCGGAACATCCAAACTAAAGTAGGCTAGGATGCACATAGTAGAGCTACTTCCAGGTAGCAGGAGAACAACCATTAGCTTGCAAGCTCGTTGGTGAACTCTGGACTAGAAAGAGCCTGGACTAGCCTTGGTGTCGTCTTGTACATGGCTTTGGACCTGCACACTGCCTCTCTAAACGCTCCAGTCAATCCCTATCTGAACTGCAGCTCGTCATTGCAGTTTATACATAGTAAACAGTCATTAACTGGCAGAGATTCAGAATCCACCTCTAGAAGCTTCCTGGCTAAAGAGCTGGTCACGGGTGCCGTGCTGCTCTGATCTCGACATTACGCAATCACATACAACATTCTTAATTCATTCTAATTCTTATCAACCAATTCTATTTACATAATTCATTAAATTATTCTAACCTTAAATTTAATTTTCCTACTAATCCTTCAAGGTACAGCGTGCCCACCAAGTTGTCCCACATGTGATTCTAATAAGAATGAAATCCTTACAGTTTCATAAAGTGTGATTTTCAATATGAAATGCTCTATATTTGCTTCACGCCTCACTATAACGTGGCAAATTTGCTATATTACCATCAGCCAATATAATTTTAAAATAATCAATTTACTTTTTAGACTCCTCATTCACCTTTGCTACCTACATTACACCGGGCCCTATATTCCAGTTAAACCCCCTCTTAATCCAATTAAAAATTGGCCTAGCACAAGTTACATTCAGAAACCTCATGTCGACTAGTAACTTGAGCGCTTGATCCCGATTATTAATAATATACTCCTTAAAAATTGGTCTTAAAAACGTATTAAGCACTTCTAAAAGCCAATAACAATCCAAAAGTAAATGTTGCGTGCCACATTTCTGTAGTAAACCACAAGTACAAAGGCCCTGGGTGTTCTTAAGAAATGCTTTTACTTTGGGATCCCTATAACCTGGGTTTAACCCAATTCTGAACTGAAACACTGAGTCACTTAATCTTGGGTTAGGTAGAGCCTCTATATAGGGGAAATTTTCCGGATTCTTCCATCCACCCACCATAGCCCGGGTTGAGATTGTATACTACAGGTACTTCAGATCTATTTCTCTTGCCCTTTCCTTCACCATTATTCGTAGGTTCTGTTTCGGAATTTGTTCTCCACACCACTGGTTGCCGGGTAAGCCTAAGAGGATGCAAATCTTTTCTAACCATCCTATCACTTGTAACGCCCAGTATAACTCGCTTGTTATTATTTCTTTTTTACACATCCTCACAATCTTACAAATCCCCTCATCTCTTATGCCTAGCCAGAACTTCAGTGCGGCTTGCTCGCCGAAAGAATAGAACTCCAAAAAGCATTAAACGTTCAGGGACTATCGAGTCAATTGCATTTCTTTTCCTTGCAGCGCTCTGCAGGGAGCTGCTCACTAGGTAGCATAGGCAGGGGTGCATAGAGGGACAAGTTCAGAGGGATAGCCTGCTACTAATATGTCTTTTTAATAATAGTTATGAAATAATGATCTTCTGAACCATGTGTCATCACAAGGGCGCAGCTTAGGGATGTCTGTGTAGGCCGATCCCTTTGGATATGTTAACATATGATGGATTATCCCGTTTTAAACCTTATCCATAGGTTTCTCTCATATGTAGAGCAAACCCATACTAAATATGGCTCCATTTCAAGGCATGCCTTAATTGCACAATTACTTTTTACTGTTGTCTTTTCTTTTCTTTCTCTCAATGAGAGCCTCCTTTCATAAAATGCTTTGTTTCTCCAAAGTGTATCATTTTGTCATATTACCAATGGATTGGGACAATCCCTGGCCACTAGATCTGCTTAAATGTTTTCCCATATTTTAACTATAGTATTTTAGCACTTCCCTTCATGCTTAGGGTGCCTCTATTAATCTCCTGACTATGGCTAGTTGTCGGGTTTACCCAAACAAATTATACAAAGTTGAAAAGGGGCTGGTTTTAAGACTTCTTCTATAAAACAAAGACAATAAAAGCGAGACATTCTCTGTGGTACCTCCAGTATGTGTCTGCAGGATCTGTTCTCTTCAGTTTGTAAAGATGGTATGTTTGGGTAGCCTCAAAGCCCCACGCCATTCAACATAGTTGGAGCTGACTTTCTTTGACATATATTTCTTATATGTTTCAGCCAGAAGCCTATACTTGAGGAAAAGTCAAATACCTTTCCCATGACTTGAATATATTTGAGCTTCCCTTGCTTTACATGACGGAGGCGTTTATTGTTATTTTCAAACTTAAGGCCGAAATATGGAAGCCCGAATGCTCTTGCTAAGCATTAGTATGCATTAGTGTTCACTAGTTTTTAGCCCCATTTCAACTATGAAGTTCTTGTAATAATTTGTGTTAAGTTTTAAATCTTCCATAAAGTGGACATAGGAATTCATCACTTTCCTCTGTGAGCTTTTATAGTGTTTGAAAAGCAGGGGAGCCAAGATGCAGCTGTGTCGGATGTCCCTTTCCAAAGCCACATAGTCTGCACAGTCGCCCCGTTGGTGATATCTCTCTGCAGCTTTTAAGTTGGAATGTAGGCATTATAGGAAGTTTAATAGAGTTGTCCAGAACCATTCTCTCAATTTGATCACTGTTTTGCTTTATTAATTCGGACAAACGCGAGGCTGAGATCCATAATTGCAACTTAGACTGAGCCGGTTGAGGAAGTTTTATATTTGTCAATCAAAAAAATGTAGGTCCATACGCTTTTCTATCGCCTCTAAGGACGCGTGAAAGCCATTCTATGTATTCAGTAGCATTCTTCTTTCTTTTGCCTATCCTTTTACCCTGTGCTTCAAGTTTCTAATGAGTACCTTTACTGTTGAATCTATCAAGGAATAGGCTGGTAGTATTTAGGGTCATCCTTATTTCCTTAATAGGGTCGAGCGCACAAAGCGCTCTGTCCCAGATGTAATCTCTCTATGGGCTTTTAACCACGCCCATCAGTTTGTTTGGTTCGTGGTCTTGCCTTTTAAAATTTGCTTGATGTCATTAGTGAAAGGCATGCACACGTCATGCTTTTTCCAGTGGTTTAGCCCTCCTCGAGAGCACTGGCCAACTACTGAAAACGTACCATGCTCCATGTTTGCAGTATCGTTTCTGGACTACTTTTTCTTTTTATTTCGTAGGCAGCGCGAGCTCGCAGGGCCGTAATCGAGCCCTTTGCATGACATTGACCCTGTTACATGGATAAGTGCACTTTTGCTGATATGTTTCACTGCAAGCGAACTTCTGTTTCCTTTTGTATGTCTGCTTCGCGCTCATGGTGGCTGTGGGCTCACTTATATGAAACTGTTTTACTTTTCAGTTTGTGGTAAGAAAAGTCCGGTTAGGAGTTTAAAACGCTAATAGCTGTAACTCGAGCAAACGCAAGACCCCTTGCATTGCAAATGCTTGTTAAATTTGGTACTATTATAGATCTGTACCATGTGCAGGGGATAGCACAATTAGTAACTACATTTTTAATAAATGTCTAATTACTTGTGCCTAAAGGGTGGGCTAGATTTAAAGAGGTCATGGTTATTCCATCAGAGCTAGGTGTTTTTTTCAGAGGGACTACAGTGAATAGCACCTTGGACCTCATTTAATGTGAAGGCAATGGGAGATGCAAGAACTTTCCTAGTTCTGTTTCAGATTTAATTTTTCAGCTTTATAAATTGCTATAAAGTGGCCGACCCATCTAAATCTGTGATATGCTAATTTTGTTTTTAATGGTGCGCTGATTACAGTTTTCCAGAACTTGATATATCTTTCCAAACACAAGCATTTTCAAAGTTCCGGCATGACATCAACTTTTTTATTTAAATCTATTTCCGTTAATTTAATATAGAATGTTATTGTGACAGTGGATGTGTATTATGTCTAAGAATATTTGTATAATTCAAATCCAACAATGCTGATTTTACTACATTTCTGACAAACGAGATAACCTTATACATCATGTGTTTACGCCCGTACATGGGGAAAGTGCATTTATATATCATCTTGATTAAGACGAATATTCTACAGTTGCATGAATCAATATATTTTTTTGCAATACTTACAGAAATTGCTTACTAACACAATTTGATGATAATGTCCTACCTCTTTACCATTATATGCAGCCTCTTCTAGAGATTCACTCTCTTCATGGTGGCTTTACATCATCTTTGGACATATTAATTATCAGCAATTCATAGTCGGTTTATCTCATACCCATTCAGCTTCTGCGTTGTAGGTCTGTACGTACTCTAATCTCTGCCTTCACCCATTTTTTTCAGTTGCCTGTGCAACTGGACAGGGGAGGTTGGTTGTTGCTTTTCCAAGACATAATGATTTGTCATTTCGCATACAGCAGGGCTAAGTCTGCAAACGTTTTTGCTACCCTAAGTATGTTGTTCCATGGCAAACTTCCCAGCAAGCATCCCTATGGGTTATTTTATAATGTCAGCCCTGTTATTTCATTATTCTGGCGCTAGGTGTCTGCCCAATAAGAACCCAGTGCTGAACACACGCAAAACATATGAAATAGAATTGCTTTATCCACAGTACACCGAGGGCATCTATCTGATGTCAGCCTAAACATCTTGTGTTCTCTGCTAGGTGTTAAGTATGAGTGGTGAGGGATGTGGTACTGTATTCGTTGAAATCGCTCATTACTGGATACTACTTTAGTCTATGTGTTAGCTCTGGCATCCTTAGGGTGGTCTTAGCCCAGACTTTTTGACTTTCTCCTCCTATTTTTCTGACCATATTTTTGTTGGCCTTAGAACTCTAAGGACTTTACCACTGCTGATCAGTGCTAAAGTGAATACACTTCTCCCTTAAAACATGGTAGCATTGGTTTAACCACAATTGGCATAGTTAACTTACTTTTAAGTCCCTTCTAAAGAGGTATACCCTATCCCCAGGACCTGTAAATTAAATGCTACTCATGGGCCTGCAGCACTGATTGTGCCACCCATTTGAGTAACTCTGTAAACATGGCTCAGGCCTGCCTGCCACTGCGGATCCTGTGTGGTCAGTCTCATTGCCACCCTGACTTGGCTTTTAAAACCCCTTGCCAAGTCTTAAACTCACCTTTTCCTACATATTAGCCACCCCTACAATAGGCCCAAGGGAACCCATAGGGTGGAGTGCCATCTAAGTAAAAGGCAGGACATATGCTTTTAAGCTTTCATGTCCTGGTAATGAAAAACTCCTAAATTTGGTTTTCATTACTGTGAGGCCTGCGTTTAAACTGTAATTACTGATCTGAGAGGAGTAGCTGCATCATGCATAGCACCGTTACAATGGTCATGATAAATCCTCTTTACTGGTAAAGTTGGATTTATTATTACTATTTTAGAAGTGCCACTTTTAGAAAGTGGGCATTTCTCTGCACTCACTTCCCTGTGTGCCTACACCCTATCTCCAATACATGTCTGGCTTAGGCTAGGTGACAGCTACACTTGTGCATTCCCTTCAGACACCCACAACACAGGATGCTCAGCTGCATCTGCATGCATCTTCATACTGATGGGTCTTTCTCGGGAGGAGGTTGGGAAGGGCTCACACTTACACCTCAAAGTGTAATCACCAGAGTCCATACAAAAGGGCTGATTACTTCCCGCTGATAGTCTGGAGTCAAGACTGACCTGAAAGGGGGACCTGTGCATTTCACAAGAACCCTTTGTAGTCATCCCCCAAATCAAAGGCACTTTCTAGTATCAGTATTGGGTCCATGACCCACTTAAGTCAGTACATTTCTGGATTCAAGAAAACACTGCTGGAGTAAAGACTGCTGTGTGGCAGGATTGCCACTCTGCCAGGATTGACTGCTTCCAGGAACTGCTGCCCTGCTTTGCTGTGCCACACTGCTGCCTGCTGATCTCTGCCTGGTAACCCGAGACTCATTCACCAAACCCAGAGGGACTCCGAGCAGCTTTTGCTTTTCTTTGCCACTCACTTGCATCTTCGATCTACCAGAGCAGCCCTGCTAAACTTTGACGTTCGCTGCTTCAGTCATCCCAAGCGGCTGTGCCAAACTTTGCACTTGCACCTTCGATCACCCAGAGCGACCCTGCTAAATTTTTCCACTCGCTGCTTCATTCATCCCAAGCAACTTTGCCAAACCTTACCGCTTGCATTGTCAATCACCTGGAGCGGGCCTGGTAGCCTTTGCTGCCCGCTCGTCTCAAGCACCTGGAAGCGGCCTTGCTAAACCCGGCTGCCTCAGTTTCCCCACAATCCTCAGCTGCTTCCCTGGTGACCGCACCCGGGAATCACTCAACTGCCCCCCAAGAGGAGCACAGCCTGGATATTACTGCCATCTTTGGAATCATCGCACACTCATGCCGAGGAGTCCCCCGTGCACCACCTCTTCCATCTCACTATCGATTATCAACCTTGTTTTATTTGAACCTGAAAAGCAAACATTTAACCATTTACGAGTTGAGTCTGTATCATTTTGATCTTTAACCGGATAAGCAAGCTTTATATTTCTACATCCGCCTGGAGTCTTTTTGTAGTGTACCTCCTGTGATTATTGTGTGTTTGTTGCACAAATACTTTACACATTGCCTTTTAAGTTAGGTCTGCCTGCTTTGCGCCAAGCCACCAGAGGGTGAGCACAGCCTAATTTATGTTGTGTAATTGACTTGCCCTGACTAGGACTGTGGTCCCTACTTGGACAGGGTGCATACCTCTTCCAACTAGAGATCAAATTCTAACACCATGCCTTCATCTTTATGACGAGTATCGACTCCCACATGGCCTTTGAATAATTTCTTTTGCACTTTTTGGTTTACTCCTGATGCTTGGGGGTCTAATTTTAAAACTTTATGAAAAGTGTGGCTTGTTGAACTACTTATCAAACCACCTCTGATGAGTTTTGTATATTCACTCTTCTACTTTTGTTTTCAAGGGATGAATCAACATCTCTTGGGATGAAATTGCAAGCATTTACAATCTGTCATTTTCAGCTCCTAAATTCACTCATATAAGCTGATCCTAATGAGACTTTCGTTGAATGTTGCATCAGTGCAGCCATATTGATTCAATGCCATCTCAGTTTAATTCCTCCATCTACGATTAATCACTTTACCTGGCCCATAATTGGTATATCTATACATACAAGCCTGTTTTAATAGTTTTTTGGTTAGAGTCACTGTGTGGACTACTAACTACTTGAAAATGTTGCACACCGCCAATATTACCTCGTGAACCTAATATATAATTAATAGTGCTTTTTGAATTGTGGGAAAGAAACATTTGTATAAGTGTCTTTTCACTCTCTAAATATCACTAACATTATGCACTTTTTCAAATCAAACATTCATTCAATGCCTATCCTTTTAAATCTGTATTATGATGCAAAGATACTGATTGAATTGGAGATATACTGGGATGGCAATTGATCATCAGATCACCAGATTGTCATATTTATTTCTGTTAAGTTTTTATTAAGATACTTTGCTAGTATTACAATAGGTATTTATTTTTACAAATGGGAAAACACTGAAAGCTGTGCTTTTTGTGAAAGACTCACCATGCTGTCTTTCATGAATTCCAGGCAAAAGCTGAGCAGGTAGACAGATAAATAGTTAAAAAACAGGATCGGATTTTCTTAAATACAGGCACATGTTAACATATATTTGTGGTATAACCCTAATATGCACCTGTGAGTTTAGTGCTTTGTTATATGTGGCTGTTTAATATGCTAAAACGTAACAGGCTTCCACGTACGAGTTCACATTTATGAGTTGAAAGAATGTGGAAATACACCATTTTTTTATTTCATTTATTCTCAAAATAAATATGGATAACTACCAATAAGATGGCCAAAAAATAAATATGGATAAAGACTGAAATGTTAAAAAACATATATGCCCTAAAAACTGGAAACCCCAATTATATATAAATACATGTGGCATAATAGATACAATATTGTAAGTATGTAGTTAATTATTGTTGTCCAGTGATTCCAAAACCACATATGTGTTAGAAACTGGGGAGAATTTTGATGGCACAACAGCATCTGATGTTATTAAAGGAGGTTATTGAACTGACTTTGGGAACAACATTTTTATTTGGGGTGTTCGTTTGAGAAGCCTGATTGTGTTGCTTTACATTATCTTTATCCATTCCAGATGAGAGTATTAAATATACCACTCTCGAAAGAAGGGTTTCTAAAATTAATGACCGCTGCTGGAGCGGGGATTCTTGTATCGCAAACGTCAAATATAATTGTCATATAAACTCTGCCATTTGGATCTTTGTTAGTCGATGAGGAGAATGAATAAGAAGCTATCATTTAAATTAATTTCCGTAAACAGTGAAGACAATTTGGGATGTCAC
Organism: Pleurodeles waltl; assembly: GCF_031143425.1. Lineage (NCBI taxonomy): Eukaryota > Metazoa > Chordata > Amphibia > Caudata > Salamandridae > Pleurodeles > Pleurodeles waltl. The sequence continues at coordinate 572,319,837 of NC_090442.1, forward strand.
TGGAAACAACAAAGAGAATTGAAGTGAGTTAAAAGGGATTTATTAATAAATTAAACCAAACCAACTCATTAGTTCATTAAATATTTAGATTGTAGACATCATTTTCACAGATTTAGATAATCATAAAGTCAATATTTCAAAATAATATAAAATAGACATTGGTAAGAATTACAAATAGGATGCAAATTATAATAAGTGTGTGGCATATAGGACATTTCTATTTTAAAGTATGATAGGTTAAACTGAGAAAGGCATCTGATTTAAGCAAAAAGGATAAGGTGTCAGCTTCAGAAAACCAAATGAAGGTTTTTGATCAGAGAGTAAGAATGCTTAGGTGTGAAGCCCTGGCACTCCATTCATGGTTATTTACAGGGGTGAGAAAAATGTTCTCATTCAAAATCAGCGAGCATCTTTCTAATTCACAAAGTGTGAAAGAGACAGTAAGCAGAGGAGTTGCTGAAATCCAAGTCCAAGCCTGCTATTCCTAGTCTAAGGAACAGAAGCTAAGATAATTTTTTTAAATAACCATTTTTTATTGATTTTCGAAGATAAAACACACAGTGAAACAAGTCAGCATTTCCATATTGTAAGCACAGAAACCAGATAAAAAACATCTGGGTCACACATTCGGTCCATTATACTTCCTCTGCGTGCCCTAAATCTTGTCATGTTTATGCAAACATCCTTTTACTTCATAAATCGGATGTTTCTTGTGGGCACACCAATCCACATCCCTCTGCCACACCCCAGCGAGGGGGGCGCCAGAAATTTCCACTTGCAATGGTCTTGCTTGACTTCCAGTGTAGTCACCGGAACAAAGGAGCCTTCTATCGTCTGCCACCCAACATCCTACTGTAGGCCCAATAGTGCAACTGTGGGGGGTGAAGTGAATCGGGTGACCAAGACCCATGGAGGTTTCCTGTCCTGTACCCTCCCAGAAGGGGACCAGGGCTGAAAAAGCCCAGACCATGTGAAATAAATGAGCCTAAAGTAGGGAACACTGTGCATAGCGAACCTGAGGAGCTCTGCCAGCTCGATGCAGCTGTTGGGGAGTCAGGTATGTGAGGTGTAGGTAACTCAGTTTAATCATGCAAAGGTGGGCAGAGGTAGCCAATTCTCTGGGAGCCAGTCTGGCTTCTTGCCAGTTATCGTCATCAAATTGGACTACCCACACATACCATCTTTGGCGCAGACCCGGAAAGCAGTCTAGAGTGTTGAGGGTTACGGAGTGATAAATCCTAGAAATGTGCCCAATTTCCCCATCAAGATATTGGCATCAAGAGGGTTGAATTCTGGAATGTGCATACCAATGAGTATGTGGTTCGACAGTGCATGTCGTAGCTGCAGATTCTGGTAAAATTGTGTATTGGAGAACTCATTAAGGTCCTGCATTTCCCAGAACAACATCAAGGTATCACCACGCCAGACGTCTTCCGGGTTGGTAATAACTATTTTATTCCATTGCGTGAAGCCTTGAAGGCCCGCTGCATGAGCCAACAACTTTCCCTGCCGCAGCGGTGTCAGTCCAGTGAGTTTGTAGTCCCACTTGATTAAATGAAGTGCAGCCCTCCAACACAGTGGAGTCACTCGTGTGCAATCAGGGAGTGACAAGCGAAGTGGGTCCCTATAGAGCTGGCCCAGGAGACCTCCGTGGCCCAGTATATTAAATTCTGCTTGCTAAGTAGGGTCGTTCCAGCCCCTGTTGAATCAGTCTTATATCATCACGATTTAAGCAGCTAAGTAGTAACCATATAGGTCAGCCATTCCCAGTACCCTATTGTAGGGAGAGTATATGCCATTATCAAGGCCACCCAATGGCGACCTCCTGCCCAGAGAATGGCGGTAATTTTCGATGCCAGTGTTTGAAACCATCTCCTGGGAATGTGATGGGGAAAGTTTACAAGAAAATAGAGAAAATGCAGGAGACGCATCATTTTAAACAATGCTGCACGCCCCAGGGGTTGAAGGGTAGTCAACCTCACCAGTGTAGGTCCCTATTTCGCCCAGTCATAAGGGGCTAAAAGGGATAGACTGCGCATTGGGGTCCTGGGGCACCAAGAATGTCCACCAATGTCGCTCTTGACCTGCACCTACAGGGATTTAGTTTCCCTGATCTGAAGTCTGGAGGCCCCCTTGTAAAGACAAAGAATCTTTAGGCATAGAGGGTCGGAGGGTAGTGGGTCTGCAAGGAATATCAGAAGATTGTCTGAGTATAAGGAAAGGCTACATGCTCCTTCGGGTCCCCTCCTCAGGACCACATCTGAACCCGGGCCTCGCACCTGAAGAGACGCTCCAAAGGCTCGATTGCAAAAGCAAATAAAATAGGGTGAGAGGGAATAGCCCTGGTGGGTGCCCTTTTGAATCAAAAAGAGCAGTAAGAGGGTACTGTTAACTTGAACCTCGGTGGTGGGTCTGGCAAAGAGGAGGCCAACTAGTTTACAGAAGAAAAGCCCAAAGCCTGTCCTTCATTGCACTGCCTCCAAGAAGGTCCACGGAACAGCATCAGAGGCCTTCACAGAGTCAATTAGGAGCAGGGCCGTGGGCCATTGATATGATGCACTTGGGACAGAGCTAGTTGAACCCTACGGATTCAGTGGCAGCTACTCCTCTGGGGCATAAAACCACATTGGTCCAGGTGGATCAGATGGGGAAGACCTTAGTGAACACCTTGAGGTTGGCGTTGATGAGAGAGATCGGTCTATACGAGGAGCATTGGTCAGAAGGCTGACCTTTCTTGGGCAGCACAATAGTGGCACACTATTATACTTTAACAAGACATTTGTTGCAACATTTTAGCCAGTTCCTATTCCTGTAAACCAGTATTTTCCTACCCAGCAGCAGGTGCGCACTCATATTTCTCAGGCTATGAAAGTGGTGCAAACATGACTAAGTTCTTGAGATGTTACAATGGAGAGAATCTTGCGGTTCAGACAGCTCTTCCCACAAGTCTCTTTTGCTGGCATCTTCCTGTCTTCCTAATGAGAACCTCAATATCAGTTGTCCAATGTGTAACAAATACTTATTCACTAGCTAACAGAAGGCTTCTGGAAAAATACAGCACCTGCAGTGGGACGAAAAGAAAAAAAACCTTGAGCAAAACAACCATGTACATGGAAGCAGGCCTCTTAGCCTTGCTTATAAAGTTGACATTAAAAAATGGCATTAATATTAAGCTAACTCATTTCATGTTGACATGTTAACTCGAGTGTTGACTTATAACAGCAAAGTGTGGTTACCTACTGCACATTAAATCTTTAAATGTGCACATTATATAACGTGATATATTGCACTTTTGTTATAAAATGTGTTTACTTTACAAAAGGAAGAATTGCACTCATTACTCTGCAGTGATTTCCAACCACTTCATGACACCATTCTGACCATGACTTATCGCTCCCTCTCCACCCACCTTCCAATTGAGCCAATGAAACACTCTAGTTTACAAGAGTCCTCAGTGATTGACCTATTTAATGGAAGAACGTCCACTAGAACCTCACATAGATCATAACCTTCAACAGGAATTGGATTTTAGACAAAAGTACTTGCTTTTTAGCATTGGTAACTTTATTTGTTTACGTCAGGATAGGGTAGATGTGAATATTGTTAGTAGTAGGTAGTAGTTGCCTTATTTGATTAATGATGGTTTAATATTTGGAGGGCTGTTGTGAATGATTGTCTGTAGCTTTTGTTGAGTGTGGTTGTGTTGTTTTAATGTTAGCTACAAAGGAGAGTAATTGTGCACTTTCAGATGGCAAGGCATGTTATATTATATTCTGAAAGCCAGTGCACAAATAACATTGAAATAGGCTTCAATCCCTGTTAAACTGCCCATAATCCCATGCAGCACTGGGATATTTTTTTCAGTGTTATCAAAGTGTAAACTGTGATTGCAATCCAACCCCCAGGGTTTGATTTACATTCACCTCCTTGACTTGATCTTGGTCATTGCTTGACTCATGCATTTGTTTTGCAAAGACCCTGCTGTATAGAGTTTCTTATGAACAATTGCCTCAGCCATTATCATGCGGTTATTGACAGCTTGAGTGTGCTTAATGATTTCCTTGAGATTAGAAACAGTGCCATTCTTGTACTCCTGAAAAGGGGCTATAGGTGTAGCTTTTGCCCCAAGTGATTTATTGCTCCCCATGTGCTACTTAAATGTTTATGGCTCCTTCCACTCTGTCCATAAAGGTCTTAGTAGAATTAATAGAGAAATGCCTCTTACCAGTTGTCTCTGGTTAGAGTATGTGCAGCTTCATGCTTCCGTCTGCCAAACAATTTTTGACAGACTGTCAGCGGTATCAAAAGGTGTGACTGAGAAGCCTCTTTTGGCTTCTGATGGACCTGCCCATGTGTTCTGCTTTACTTCAGACTGAGAGGGAACAAAGTGAAAGGAATGCAAAGAATGCAGCACTCTTAATCTGAGTAATGAATTTATTAAGGCACTTCCCAAGTTACATGAAGATTATAACGTGAGCAACACACGTGCAACTCTTAAAATGACCACAGCAGTAGAATAGTAATGATCAAAGAAAATGCAATACATCAACAATATATAGTGACTACGTATTCATGCATGCACACCGCAAAGCTAAAAATAAGAATTAAAAATGCATTACCATGGGGCTTGACTCCAACATCATTCCTTGTCTGCCAACTTCAGGTTGTGGGACCCTGGGCAACCGAGAAAAAAGAGAATCACCATGATGGGATTACTCTTTGGGCAATGCTTAGATTCCCAGAGATGAGTTCCTTCCCCCATCTTATGTACTTTAAACAAACTTAAGAGGAAGGCTCTAGAAACCCCCCTATCTTTGAGTAAGTTGTGAAATTCAAGTGCTGGCCTTACCAGGTTACTGTTGAAAAAACATACAGAGACTGGCCAGATCTCACGGTGTATTTCCAAGACCAAGCTGTACCCTGCTCTACCATAAACATTCTCAGCCTGGTTCATCCTTATCTATATTCCTCCGCACTGTTATGTTCCCTTCCCTGGTGAGAAAACGTGAAAACGCGTTAACAAGCTGTGCGCGGAAAAATACCTGCACCACCAATGTGACGGAGTTTGAAGCTAAGCTAAGCACAAAATGGAGTCAGTGGAAGATGGAGTCGGTGGTTAAATATAGATAGCATTACACTATGGCTTGGGCTTTGCCCGTGCTACAAGCACAACAGATGCCCTTTACCACGTCTGATGTCTGTGTGGAGCCCTGAGTGGATGGAAGACTCTGGACCTCTGAGTCCGCCTTCAGGTTTTTAACTTCTCATTGCTTCTTGACATCCTTCGGACATTTGTTGATGTCTCGTGACTCTAGCACAACAAAGGTGATTTATTGTGGCGGTGGTGGGTGGGCTTGTCAGTGCGCAGGGGATCTTGACCTCTGAGTCCCTAGTGAATACTGTGATCCCTCAGTTTCTCTTTGCTGCCCGTAGGCTATGCTTGCATGATTCATTCATTGCAGTGGTGAAATTATTTTAAGCCGCAGCATAGCCAGCAAATCAGTTCTGTCGCCTTTCCTTGCCAGGCTAACACCAGAGAGTGTCCCTAAGTGGTGGCTGTCTCTAAGAATAGCATACAGCATGTTTTTCAATCCAAGAACTGAACTTTGGTTGCAGCATCAGATGAATTTCAGGGTTCCAATTCGTATGTATGTATGTGTTTATGTCTCTGTATGGTATTTCTATAGCGTAAACCTAGCCATAAGACTGCAGAGCACTGTACATGGTCAAAGACATGCATAAGGGCAGGAGCTGCTGGGTTGTAGATGGTTAATGCACTGGGATGTAGTGCTCTATAAAGGTGAGTCTTGAAATTTTTGCTAAATTGGAGCAGCGTTGGGTGGTTCTGATGGACACAGGATGTTGTTCCAGATCTGGGTGTATAGAAGGAGGAGGCCTGCTGTATTGTCTTTTCTTTTTTTTAAACATATTAGTCTGCCTTTCCATGGTGTCCTGGCTGCGGATATGCAGAGATCCAGCAGAAATGACAAGCTTGTCTGCAGTACCAGCGAGTGTGATGTTTGTGATAGTTTTTGTAATTGAAGCTGGTTTTGAAGATCGTTCGGGCCTGCAAGGGAGCCAGTGGAGTTCCTCAGGATGGGGTGATGTCATCATATTTCTTCAAGCCGTGGATGAGACTTGCTGCAGTGTGTATGTTGCCCCAAATGGGTGCCATTGTGCGGTCTGGGAGGCTTGGAGGTGGGCTTTACTACTATCCAGAGGCAAGAGTACAAGGATTTGAAGAACAGTTCTGAAATTAATTTTTGGATGCAATTGATTATTTTTCTTTACAAGAGATAGCTAGTCCCAGGTTGTCTTTTGTTTTTTTTTGGCAATTTGTTCCTTGAGAGTGAGGTTGGTGTGCAGGGTGAATCCAAGTGACTTGTCATTAGGTGAAAGTTGGGGTTTGAAGCCATCGAGGTTCATGGTATTGAGCCCTGTTTGTACTGTTTCTTGTTCTTGGCAAATAACAGGGATTCTGTCTTGGTTGGGTTGAGCTTCAGCTTAGCGCTGGGCATCCTGGTCTGGATGATCTGCAAACAGTGTCTGATACATTGGATGTCTGAGGCAGAGACTCTTAACATGCATTCAGCTTGAGTAGTGTTTCCAGATCTTAGTAAATGAACCATTCGCAACATTGGCCTCAGGATGGGTGACTCATCTTAAGAGCTATTAGTACTTGATTTTTGTGGGGAGTCGGCAGTTCTTTCCGTTGAATTTGAGGGCAATGAAAACATGTGAAATATGACCTCGAAGTATTTTCAGATGTTTGCCCAAGACGCAGGTCTGTTATTAAAGCTAGGACAGTTAATAACCTTTTGTGTCAGTGGAGCCACTCAAATTATCTCTGAAGTTCGAGTCTAGATTTGCAGTATTGCTATTGCAGACACAGGGCTGGTCTGAAGTAGATTAGAAAACCTCGAGGCCCTTCCATTTCCCTTCTTAACCGTTCAAACAACATTGCTTAACCGCTCACAAGTGATGATCATACCATGCACCAGCCAGTAGTTTAATAGATTTAATTTTATAGGAGTTCCCTAGCCACATCTAAACCGCAAACAACAATTGAGCATGTAAATGTTTTAATCTATTTGCAAGTGTTATTCCCCACTGCTGGATGTTGTTTTATTGTCTTGTGCATAATGCTAACATAATATAATTGTTTTTTTTTTCTTTTTGTAAATTACTGCTCTTTAAAAAGAAAGAACGAAGTGTTTCTTCCACATCGTGTCCATGACAACAGTGTACTAACTAAAAACGTTCTCACCGTGAATGGACTTTTCAGTTGCTAATTTGTAGCAAATGGCTCTAATCTTCGAGGTATTACATTTTATTCAAATGAAACAGAAAGCACAAACGCAACTGTTGCCTAACGTCACTACTGAGATGTCGTTCCATGTTAACACTTCAAAAAGGCGAGTGGAATGAGATTTATAAACACGATTGGCTTTTGCTGAAAACACGTCCTGCTTATGGTTAGCAGTTTGCGAATTCCATAGCATTGCTTTTATCTGGTAAAAGCCATAGGACGCTGGATATAAACCCCCTTGTGGAGGAGCAGTAGCAGACCATAGCTTGTGTGCTTTAATTCAGTAGACTGCCTGTTGGTTTCAATGGTAGGCAGAATGTTTCTTCTCCTGGATCAGGTCGCTTCTTCAGGCGGCTTATCTAGGCCTGTATTTTTAAGTCTGGCATTAGGCAACATCTTTTAATTTTGTTAAAATTATATTACATAATATAATTACTTGTAGGGAATTTCAGCCAGCTCTCTTCATTCGTTGGCTTGTTTTTGTGGCATTCACATTTTTATTTTACAAGCCATAACATACAGCATGGGGCTTCACAAGGAAGACATTTGCACACTAAGTAGGTCACTTAATGCTAGAGGATAATATGGAAACGTGCTTTTCTGGCCAATAAATATTATTGCTTTTAGACATTTATGTTTTTTTATTGATGATGGCCCAGCAGCTCCTCTTACAATAATGATGAAGAAACACAGCAAGCCACGATAAAAGGCTGGTACTCAACACCACACCTGTTGACATTGCCAATGCTTGTTTATTGTAATATTGAGAAAGCAGACCTCAACTTGAAAAACACTGTGAATAAAGAGCTTGGTTGGCATACATACTGCATTTGATAGTATATGGCATGAACTTCAAGATGTTTGCAAGTCTAGTCCCCTAAGCTGTAATAGGCAGTGTTTTGGCCAGGTTTGGCTTAATAAATTGTTGAACGAATTTTAATCTCTCTCACTAAATATAATGGGTGATGTGGTTGGTGATGTTGCATTGCGAAGAACCACTGTCATGGACTTGTCTTGAGCAAGGCATGTCGCATGCCCAGGGAGCACCTGATTATGGTCACTGGTGTGGCTCTGGTCAGACAGCATGCCTTAAAGGCAGTCATCCACTGTTGGAAGTGGAAGGTGCCCAGATACTACCTTTTCCTTCCTATTGTCGGTTGAGGCAAGGACTGCTCCTGAAGATTCTTGCCACAAGGTTATAGAGCACTGAGGGACATTAACATCGACAATGATCAGCTTCTTGAGTCCTTTATTCCCTCAAGGTGGTGTATTTGTGACAGTGTGTTTGGAGCAGGGGCCTGCTATCGAAGAACTGCTGCCCCAGAGTTAATTTTGCAATGTGGTGGGGGGGGGGGGGGGGGGTAAATGCTCGCTGTCGGACGCCTCCTGCCCAGATCGTGTTCTCAGACTGGCTTTTAAGAGTCCTGGCTTCTTGGAGGCCTACAACCCCCAAGTTAAACGTTGTGGGAGCCTGGGGTTGTTCTTGGAGAGTTCCCGTTATCAAGGTGGATCTGCATATGGGTGCTGCGGAGATCCCTATGAGGGAGAGCTAGAACTCTCTGGCTGGAACTTGACTGTGGAGAATCAGACTGGGGCAGACAGAGATAAGGAAAAATCTAAGTCTTAGTATTAGCTGTGGCAGAGCTTCCACAAGAGAGAGACTCTGGTCTTGGTACGAACTTCTGGTGAAGCACCTACAAGGCTGTCCAAGCCGGGTGACCCAAAAAGATGAACTGGTTTCTCTGAAGAAATCCTGCTTCTGTCTTGGTACAGGCAGCAAGGCGACTCTCAGAGAAACTGCAGGTATTATATGGTCCACAGCTAGCCAAAACATCAGCAGTTATTAAATAAAAAACTTAACAGGCCCAAAGCATTTTACTTAGGAAGAAAATGTAACAAGAACAAATTCACAAGAATTAAAAAAGTCAGGTACCGACTTAAAAGAATAAACTATAAAGTATACAAATACTACCTCGTATGAAATTATTTAAAAAAGAAGTTAAATGTCCTATCCGAAATGAAAAAAGGAATTTTAAAAAGTGAGCATTTCCACTGCTAATATAGAAAATCTCTCTGATTTCCTGTGCTGTTTTTCAGATGCCAGCCCTCTTTTCCCAATTGTTTAACAATTCCGAAAACCCTTCCTTCAGGTCCACAGGAAAATGTCCAGTTTCAGTTGCTCCATTCATTTTTTTTCCAGGAACGCAGCAGCTTCCTCTGTTATCGGGACCTTCTGTATCCTTCAGACTCAGGGAAGATGAGTGAGCACCACACTGTGACCTCCAAACGACCCGTCGATCCGTTCTTCACAAGCTGTCCCTTTTTTTAATGCTTGCACTGTCCATTGGCTTCTGAGCTCACATCACTATATGTGTGTATATATATATATATATATATATATCATCACACTTCCGTGCAGGGTACACGAAAGTCTGTGAGGTACAATTCCAGGACTGGCTGAGTGTCTCCTGTCTGAGATGGGACAATTTATGCTAAACCTATGTGTTGTAATTATGGGATTTAGCAAGTAGCGGCTGGTGATATCTGAAAGTGGTGGGGTGTAATACCAGTCAGGAGGTTGCCACATTTTGTTTTCCACCAAAATAGCCCCCCCCTCATAGTGTCTCCCATTCGCTGTTACTCCCACACAAACACGTTGATAGGTACACTCCTGACTCACCCTCACTCCCTCTCACAACCTCCAATCAGTCACTCGTTGTAACACAATCACTCTGTTGTACTTTACTCACTTTCACTTATTTATACACACTCACAAACTCAGATTTTCACTCACTTTTACTCTCATTGACACTCCAACGCACTCGCACACACTTTCACTTAATCCCATTTACTCTCAATCGCTCAAAAATACACTCACACATGTATAGAAAATGTGTTTTTTCTTTGTACTAACCTTGCTTGCATGGCTGGCAACTCGGAGGCTCTGTGGCAGCGGCAGAGCAGGAATCTGGTGTTGGGCATTGGAACCAGTAGGCCATGATTCCCAACGAGGACCAGACCCAGCAACAAGGCCAGGCGTGGAAAGGGGACGTCCAGCTGCTTGATAGACCTGTGTGAGCAGCCCTGCAAGCAGCTGAGATAGTGCCGCGAGTCCTGACCCTGCTGGTCTGCGGGGCTTTTCAGTGGCTTCGGGGTGCACTGATGTGGGCCCGGACACACATTGGAGGAGGTAAACGGTGCTGCCTGAGGCACTCACAGTAGGTCTGCTGGATACAATGGATTGTGCTTGTGTAAGGGAATAGTAGTTGAACTACCCCTCATATGCGCAATCCAGACATCGGCTAAAGAGTGTTTTATTTTGAAACAACACTCCTTAGCAACCTGAAGCCCTGATAGCTGATAGCCCGAGCTTCTGCACACCATCGGGTTTAGACCTCGGCAGCTGCATAACTTGTGGGTGCCTAGACCAGTGCAAAAATACATTTTTGTCAGCGGCCTTTGTTCAAACCTTTACCTCACACACAAGCTAACACATTTAAGGAAGGTACGTTTTCCATTAGCGATATTCCTCCTTACAACGCACATAACTTTTCTTGAACTGCTACAGTCACACACCCGTTGTATTCAGTTGGCCTTTGAGACTTGGAGCCAGGCACTGTAGTTTGACTGATCATACACACCGTTTTTTAAGTACAGTGCAACAGTTTCCTCACCTGTCTGCGCGGCACGTGAGAGGCTTTCATCACTTGCCCGGAGGCTATTTCAGTTATTTCTAGAATATCCTCGGCCGGTTGTCTGGAAGACACTGTGTCTGAACTCCGAGGCCTTCCTTCCCGCGCAACAGCAAGCCATGCTCTCCACTCGTCAGAGTTGTCTTGTTGATATATTTAACATAAAAACCTTTGTATATTTTGCGTTCATATCTGCTCCGAGTGGTGGAGAAAACCGTTAGTATAGGAGTTGAGAGATCCTGAAATCCTCGAGGCGTGATTTTGAGGCCTGGTTCGTTTTCGAAGTGCACACATGATCGTTTGTTTGGCTGGCGGATTTTCACTTGAACGTTTCTGTTCGGCAGTGCTTCTGAATGGATTACAACATAATCGTTTGGTAATTTCGCCAGAAAGCTGACTGCTGTGACCACAGTGACTCAAAGGGAAGGTGAACGAGATCTCGGTTCTTTGTGGATTTAAAAGCATGTCCGGTGTTTGTGTGTTCGCACGAAGGCAGCACTGCGTGTGTTAGGTTTGTTGGTGGTGGTGCCCCAGTTTTCTCTTCTCTCTTCTGCTGTAAGAAAAGTCTGGGTTCATTTGCATATGCATGAGTCCACTGTTGGGCGGCAGCCAAGGACTGGCTGAACTTTAATCTCTGACGGTGGTACTGCAGATTCAGCGGCCGAGGCACAGTCTGCATGCATTCATATTTTGTGCTGGATTGCTCCTTGTGTGGCATTATCGAGACACCATTCCGGCTGCCAATTCGCTTAGTTTCCTAGGCTCAGAAATCCTGTCCGGTGCACATCTGTAATCCGACATTTACAGACGCTGGACATGGTTAACGTTGCTCTCTTAATAACCATAAATCAGTGCACCCGTGTCTGTATTTGTTCCAGACCCTGTAATTGTCAAGGCCACTGTGGTATGCATTGCTTCACCTGATTGACTGCTCTCAATGCAAAACGATGGGGTCTCCTTGCAGAATGTGATGGGGGCCTCGGTGCTTCCGCAGATATTCATAGGCTGGGCTACTTCAGGGGGCTGGTTATCCAATTTGAGAATCTGTAGCGATTACACTTATCATTGGTCATTTTAGCTCATGATCTGTTCATCGGTTAGGGTCGCTGAGCGAGGTTGATATATATGCAATTGTCTTGCATATGGGGCCCAGCAAGTATTATACATTTAGGACGCTACCGTACTAAAGGGTTTACCCATTCGTGAATAATTTTCTATGTATCATGGTGCGGATATCCCTGGCCTGCTGTATTGACGCCCATGGTACTGCTGTGTTACCAAGAATTGTGTACATTTATATATCCGGTCTGTATTCCTTTGATTACTGGAACTTTCCTCAATGAAAGTAGATAGTAAATACATATAATATGGGTTTAGGAATCTGTTTTCTCACAATGTTCAATAAATTTAGCACATGTCTCGGTTTTTACAAAGGGTCTATGAAACACGGGGGAGGGGGTTGTTTTGATGTATTCCACTGCACAATTACCAGCACCTTGCAAAAACCACGTAGGTACCACAGATGATGCTGTATGCAGAACGTGCACTAAATGTCCTATTAGTTCATCCGGGCTGTGTTTGCTGTGCCAATTGGTTGATGCTAATTTGTAGACCTGTTTCTATGTTTGTGAAATTTCCTGTAGTTTGGAGTTCAAAATCTTGTCAACCTAACGTTGAGGGTCAGTTGTGTGCGTGCTGCTAGTGTTTCACCTCCCCTGGCTCGGTTCGCCTCTTTCTGCTGTGTCAGAGTTTGCCGCTAGTGCTTTGTCCAGCACAAGATCCTTTGACCTCCAGATGCTCTCACTAGGTAGCGAAGACATGCATTCCCGCTTGGAACCGCATCACCATCCACATATGGGCTGAATATGTCATGTCGTGTGCAGTCCATGAGCTTGGCTACCTCGGAAGGCCCAGTCTTGCTTTTAAGGGAGCTGGGCTCCACGTTTAGACAGTGACAGAAAGCGCCCCCTCCCTGTGCCTCGGGCACGGTGCCAGGCACAGGTGGGTTATCGACGTACTGGAGGGTGCTGGTTATATTGTGCTCTGCCACGTGCCCCCCGCTCGCCACTGCTTTAAACTACGAAGCGTCTTCTCAGGCGTTTGATTGATCCTGAAAGACGCGAGAGCCGTCTCCAGACACAAATGAACAGAGTGCCGCGGAAGAGGAGAGCGGTCATCACTTCCCGCCATGTCGTTAGCATCGATCCCAGTCTGTCTCCAGAGAGTGAGGCTTGTGTTATCCTTCAGTTACTGTCACCGGGGAAAGAATTACACCGGCTCAGAGGTCCTGCAGTTTTTCTCCCGCCGCATTAAGCAGGAAGTGTAAATGCCATAAGTGAGCTATTGATACGGTGTAGGCAGCCGGAGGAGAGGGCTCACACTGCCGGGGCTGTAAGGCCCCGGGGAGTCGGCGTCCTCTCTTGTACGTCAAATAAGCTTCAGCCATATATTGTTCTTCGAGTGCCAAGAGTTCACGGCTCAAACAATAGCTCAGATTTCGTGAGCACGTTCGCACCCGCTGACTTCAGTCTTGTGGCTTCTTGGCTTCCGTCGGCTCCGCGCTCGCAGACGTTTCTCTGATGGCCGGACAGGATAACTTTTAAGATGAAAAATAAATTCTATGAGATGTGTAGGTCGAGTCCAAAGCCGGCACAACCCCACTGGGTTAATAATTAAACTTATAAGCCTTGTGTACCCCGCTCAGTGCTGGGGAGGTTTCACTCTAGCGCCGAGGAGGGCTCACGCAGCAAGCGTCTCTGAGCGCCGCCCACTTCGTAATTACATTTCGAAGTAAAAGCGATGTTCTTCATTATAAAACGGTGCTGAAACATGTTTTTTTTTTTTAATTACCGCATGGCAGTGGGTCACCATGAGCAGGGAGGAAAGAAATGGCTCGCTGCCAACTTGAGTGGCATTTTTCCTCTCTTATTTCACACCCCATAACACTAAACCATTTTTTTGCTGGTTTGGCACAGTGAGATAATGCCATTGGCACTACACACCGCTGACAGCCAGTTGATTACAAATGATGAATGATTTGGTGAGGACCAACCAGAACATACATGTTTATGACAGATCAAGTTTTAAACAGGAGATTGCTGGGCACTGAATCCAAGAATAGTTTGCCAGGGAATGCACAGCCGCATACAGCGTGTAGCGCACAATCGAGCCTCGAGTTTGAGGAACGATGACTCTGATTTGTGCTTTCAAGTTTTAAGAGGAAATTGCTGTCATATCCTGGTTGACATCTCAGATAGTTTTACGGAGGCTTGTGCTAAAGATAAGACTGACACCACACACATGTCTCAATAAGTTGATGGTTGCAATCTGAGATGAATGTGCATGTCTGGACGAGTGCCCGAAGTGGGCTATTTTCAGGCACAAAGGGTTTGTGGCGCTGCTTAATGAGCCCATACCATCAGATAGCGGAGATGCTTGTCTCGGCAGAAGGACGCCGTCTGAACATGTGCTCAGTGCAGAAGCATTTTCTGTACATCGACGTATCGAGGGGATAGGTCTGGCGAACAGAAAGCAAAACATAGAGGCTCAAAAATATGTTTTACCTATACCCTATAAGCTTATTTAGTACACATACGAGGACTTGCTCCCTGTAGTCGTACATTCCTGAACACCTTTTACACTGTCGCCCGCCTTAACGTAGGACTATACAGGGACTTGTCCCACAGAGTCCCATCCCGATCTCATAGACACCTCTCATCTGAATGAAAGGCAACAGTTTTATGGCTCTCTGCACTGCGGATGTGTGTCTTAACGCTGTTCTTAACACCATCTAAAACATTTAATATATTTTAGCTAGAACAAAGGCACTTGTACAGAAAATGGGTGGTGTCCATGTGTGGCCAAGTTAAAGGTAGGGATTTTTTTTTAATTAAAGATGGTGTTGACAACACAGCTCACGATGAGATATGTTTGCAGCAGGATAACTAGACCTGTGCCTGTTTAGGCAAGTGGAGGTCAGGAAGAAGATCTTAAAGGCATTGCAGTGCGGGACCAGTGTCAAGCTTGGACGAAAGATCGAATCATTTGAGATTTTCAGCCCCCCCCCGCTGAAAAAGATATTCTTCTAGGAAAACCACCTAGCCGAGTTGCAAGAGGAAACAATAAGGGGAAGTGACACAGGAGCTGGCAACGTAGGAACAATCAGTCCTGGTGTCTTCATATATCTGGCCTTTGTGGTCTTTGTTAGCAGACCAAAGGAAAGGTAGCACACATGTAAGAATGAGTAAGTACAATTCCTAAACCTTATTTACAGGAAATCAGTCTATAATTCACTGAGCTGTGCTAATACCTGCACCAACTGGGATCTCGCAGCGAACTTCAGGACACAGACGAGCAGTTGAGTAGCCGAAGGAGTACTATCTATAGCCATATAAACACGCAGATAGAGAGACAGCATACCCTGGTAGCCTGTAGCCCAAGGGCACAAAAGAACTTGGAGTGAGGGAAAATAGAGTGTATTAACGAAACACTAGGTGAGTAAACAGCAAGTGGGACCACCTTACTGACATGCGTATTCTTAAATAATTGTGTTCTTTTTCAACCTGAAAATAAACACCTAACTCGGAGGCAAGCATTTCTAAATAAACTAGTTAGTGGTTTACTCTATATTTACGAATTCCTCTGCCTGGTCTTCCACAATTTCCCTTTCTTTCCCCTGCCATACCTGCATGGATGTGTGGGTAGGTAAGTGGAGTGAGGTAAAGTCTTCTTACTGCTCTGTGATTCATATTTCCTCCCCTGAGTCTTGAACATTGGGGGCCAGTGTTCTGCAGCGTACACGTGGTAAATTTTCTGCAAACTATATTTTGTCTGCACTGCAGCATTTTGAGCCTTTTGTAGTTTGTCAATCAGATGTTTTGGAAACTTGCATGAGGTACTTTACAGTAGTCTAATCAACCAGTTATGGCGGCATGAGCCGCAGTCGCTCCTTTTCACTGATGAAAGTGGAAGAATCTGAGTTAAATTTAAAACCCAAATTGTTCAATCTGTCTGCAGGAGTGAAGCCGAAACCGAAGATTGGAAGGGTCTCAATACGCAGGGTTGGTTTAGGGCTGCATTTAGTCCCAAAGGTCACTTCGGCTTTTGCCTGGGTCAGTCGAAGGTAGTTTTTCATCCAGATTTGGTTGTCCTCTTCGATCAGGATCACACCTATACGAGTTGAGCGTACGGTGAGTCTTTAATGTGGTCCGGTGTGTCTGTGAGCAATTAGAGCACAACCTTGAGATTAATGCCCGCATTAAATAGTAGCCTAAAGTTGATATAAAAATGGCACGGGAGAGAGAGGGTGCACCCGTGAGGTACCCCATTTTGGGGGATGCTTGGTTGTTTAAAAGGCTAATTATACCTCTTGTGCGAAAGACGGAAATGAGCAGAACCAATCAGGCAGAAGCAATCAATATTATTAGGTTTTGCACATAAAACGGTGGAAGAATGTTCCAAAAGGACAGTGTGAACTACCCTATCAAAGGCCGCAGAGCGGTCCAACATTTCCAGTAGAGATCCGTCCCCTTCGTCCATAAAACACAAACGGTCACTCCCGATACCTAGAAGAGCTGTTTGTTACCTTTGCTGGTCTAAAGCCTGAGTAGATGGTCTATAGAATATCAATATTGTCAGCAAGTAATTGAAAATCATTAATGTTATTGTAATACGCCAGACAGGGGCGCAACTAGACCCACATTTCAGGCGGGGCTGACACCTCAAACGCTGGAGTCAAGCCAGATTCAGCCTCCGTCTTAAATTAGCTTGTGGGTGATCCCGTTATTTATTTTGCAGTTTTATATAGCCAAACCTAAAGGCATTACAGTGCTTTGCATGATCACCAGTTATATTACACAAGGTTGTGCTCATTTTTTGTAGGCACAGGGAGATCGTGATTTTCCCAGAATCACAGGTAGTTGAGTGATGCATTGACTCAAACATGGTGCCCCAGTTCCAAAGTTGGCAGCTCTGGCCTTAATGCCACATCTCCTCCTTGTTACAGTTACTGTAGTAGTAATGTGTTCAGGGATCATTTAATGGCCAATACATGACAGACAGTGTATTTTAATGCACGCAGGCCCTCCATCAACTAGAAGATTATGCTTGTCATCCAAACAATTTTAGCAGAACAAATGGTAAATGTATGTTACTACACAATAAACAGGTTTAGCTAGTGTAATGTGGCATTTCTGGTTGTAATTTTGTTTTCATGAAAAAATAGTGACAAATGAGAACACTTCCTATTCTGTTACCACAATCTCTGATTTCTCTTAATTTTCTGTGTAACATCCCACTTCTGCTCACAGTCCCCTGAAAAGCTGTGTGTTACAGCTCTGCTGCCACCCGTTTTCATGTGGAAATGCTCATGGGCAACATAGCGTAGGCTAAAGTAACGAGGAACAGGCAATGGTCTGATATTGTTCTGCCTAGGTACTCCTTTACAGCCACTAGTCTCATTAGCATGGAAGATTCCTGACATGTTTGTGTCGCCCCCAATTGCCAATGAGCTGTCTCCTGAATCACTGGTGCCAGTCAAGCTTAAGTATTCATGGAGTGCGACCTCTGCTGCAGAGCAGAGAATGGTCTGCCAAGTAACTGCGTTTTTCTCCTTCGTTGTGATCACAATCTTGGCCACTAATGGGACTAGTGCCTAGGTCTTCCACAGTTTGTCAGTGCTGCAGCACATGTCCACTCTGCTGGTGCATCAGTGAAGAAATTTAGATTTTCTATTCTGCAGGACTTTCAGGTCTGCTGGAAATGATAACATGTACTTGACGTGTGATTAAGGGAGTCATTTCTTAACTTCCAGAAACATTCTCTTTTGTTGTTGCACTTCCAGTTAGCAGGAAAAATCAGTACTTCTACATCATCAGTTGTGTAAGCAACCCAGACTCATCACAATCTTTTGTGGGGCTGAAGACAAAAATAGTTGTGGTGTCCTGACCAACAGAGTGTGGTTTCCCAGCTTGGCCAAAATGTGGGACCCTGAAAATTGCTTTTCTTCATTGTTACTCCTTTTCCATTATCACTTTTAAAAGAACTTTGAGATATTTCAGTTAATTGTTCACACTGTACAAAATCCTTTCTTGTGTATGGTTTAATAGACCATAATGTTGCTCCAGCTATTACAATATTAAATACCTTATGTAGGAGGAATAAGACATCTGGCTTGCCTCTTGGGTGAATAAGAAAAATGTCATCTAAGCAGAAGATGAAAAATGTGATAGCCATTCACTGTCATAATTGCACAATGTACAATAAAGAAACTGGTTTCAATCCCAGCTTCGCGGCCTGACCAAATTATGTTACCTGAGGCAATTCATTTTCTTCTCTGTACCTCTTTCTCCATAAGCATAACATTTGAGAGCACCTTGAAATAAATCGGTTCAGAGTTCAATTCTATATTGCCTAGAAGGTAATAATGTTATTCAATCTTTAAAAGCAAAGTTTTATACAAAAGGTTCATGACAGTTGACTTTGCTTTTGGGTCATTAATAAAACTGTCATTTTAGAAGGGATGTTGTTAAATCTAATGAAGACCACTCAGTGCAGTGAAGTAAGCTAGCAAGCTTTTATTTAAAAAATGTGTATCTCTGTTATAAACAAAGAGTCAGTGTGCCAGGAACACTTGCAGCAGGCAGGGAAGGGATTCGGAAGGATGAGGCACAGATGGAAACTGTTCTCCTCTCTGGCACTGTTCTACTGTGGATAATCACGGGACCTATCATGGCCTTGCTACCACTCCCTACTGGCGCTGTCTGGTAGTGAGGCATGAGATTATTGGGTGTAAGGCTTGGGCATGCATGTCTCACACATTTTCACAGGATAACGTCTCTGTTGCCATCGTTTAATAATTTAGCAATTACAGGCGTGACTGGTTATACCCGGATCCCGTGTGTCCATTCAACTGAAAAGAACTTGGTAGGACATTGGTTACAACTTTTGTTCTACATAACTCTTCCTAAAACAACTCAGTGCTTGGGTTCCCAGCTCATTCATGGAGGCCCAAAATCTATTTGTTGCTTCTCATAGCTCTTCTTTCTGCACCTTTGGCCCAGTATTTAAGGAAATTGATTTTTTTTTCTAAAAGTGCTTCCAGAGGGCTCCAAAGTAAGGTTTCATCATTGGCAGTTTTGTTTCAGCTTCTAATTCTAAACTTGTCAGTTTCTTCTGATCTGCTCCAAGTTAACCCTATATCAAGCACTAATGTAAAATGTAGCTTCTAGTCCTGCACGATTATCCTTTGTTGCAGCAATATGGGGCTCAATCTGTCAGCAGTGTCCGTAGCTGCAGGACCTTCTGAGGCAACAGTCTTCGATGTTACAGTTGTATGTGACTGTCTGTGAAAATCTTCCGACAGAAAAGGTACTGGATGGCTATATCTGGGTTTTTCCATCTTTTTTGGATCACCTTGTGTCTGATCTATGCAGATGTTCAGGAGCGTTTTACCTCTTCCAGCCTCCCTTGGTGCTCTCATGTTTTTGCTATTTAGCAGTTTTTGCTATTTAGCATTAATGGGGCATGCCAATGCCCACTGTTCCTATTTTTTAGGCAACCCAGACTCGAATACTGCTGTGTCACAGGGTCCAGCTCCTGCAGTAACATATGTGGCTATCATTTAGAAGCTGCAGAGCGTACCAGGTTAATTTATAATGCGTCAGTGCAGTGATACAGCAGTCTTAGGTACAATATCAGAATCTCACTTCCCTTGCAGTGTTTTGTTTGCAAAGTGATGACCAATCTACTTCAGATGCAGGAAGAACTCCCTTGCCTCTTTTTAGGTCGAGCGCAAGCGCTCCTATGTGTTGTTATGTATCTGGGCTTTTAACCATGCCCACTGCACGCCCTTCACTATCAGTCGTTAATGGGCTTGCCTTTCAAAAATCCTTTATCATTGGTAAATGCTTTACGTTTGTCCCTCCTTGGGACAGTTTTGTTACCGCCTTGGACATTGACCCTGTTACATGGATAATTGCACTGTTGCCAATACGCTTGACTGCAAGCAAACTTCTTTTTCCTTTTTTGCCCCTCCTTCGGGCTCATGCTCATGGGGGCTGTGGTGCTTTGAATCAGCTCACGTATGTCAACTGTTTTTATTTTTATTTTCAATGTATATGGCAAGTAAAGTCCAGTTAGGAATATGCAACGTTAATAGCTCTAACTCGAGCAAAAACAAGACCCATTGCATTGCAAATGCTTGTTTATGATGATATTCTCACCACGGACAAGGATGTGTCTCAGGCAAGAGTCTAGAGCAGTGGTTCCCAACCTTTTGACTTCTGTGAAACCCCACTTTATCATTATGGAAACCCCCCCCCCCCCCCCCCCCCAACGGAGTCATTACTGGAAGCTGGGGAGCAAGGCCTAAACATTGTTGACAATTTGAACCACAAAACAATACACAAAAAATACAGAAACAAGCATTCATCAAACACATACACATATGATAACACGTTTTATTTAATTTGCAAATAAATAAAATAAAACAAATAAAATGTTAATAGGAAGATTGGAGCCTTTCTAAATTCAATTGAAGCCACACATCGTCCATACTACATTCTGCTTAATGCACCTGCACTGCTGCTACGAATCAATCTCAGGATACTAATTTAATTTTTAGCCTCCAGTTTCAAATTCCTTGACAATTACAGTACGTTTTAAAATTTTCAATTGTACATTTAGCCACTTTAATTATATACACTTAATTCATCTGATATTATTAGTTAATTTTCTAAGGAGTCACAAACCCCTTGAGGAGGCTTTGTAGACCCCCAGGGGTCCCTGGACCACTGGTTGAGAACCAGTGGTCTAGAATATTCCCCTGGCCTCGCTCCACCGAGCCTCTTTCCTTTTCATGCTGGTTCTGTCCCTCTTACATCCACATCTCGTCTCTTCTCTTCTCCAACAGCTTCTCATCTCTTCCAGATTCTGCCATGCTTACATCTACCTCTCTTTCTTTCTCTCCTTTTATTTATTTTTCCTTGTTATAAACTCCCCTATATCCACCGCTCCCTTCGATGTCCTGCTCTCTGTCACCTCTCCCAAGCCTCTCCTCTTCTGTCGCTGGTTCTGCCCATCATACACTAGAGGTAGGCGAACCACTGAAAGCTTGAGCCAGACTCGAGACTGAAGCCTGAGTCAGCTCAAGGTCCTGCTGGAACCTTGAGTCCGTACCAAGCCAAGCTTTCATGAGGCCTCAGCCTGCCTTCCTCCACCCAATATGTGGCGTTACGGTTAGAGCGGCCGATTGTGAAACTGGGAAATCAGTTTCGATTCTCAGCGTTGGTTCAACATTCTGGAGTTCTGTCCTAAAAAAGGCAACAATGGTTTATGTTCATGCACATCCAGTTTGTGTTCCCAAAAAAATGTTTACAAAGTTTTGGTGCTCACACGTTACAACACACCTGTTGCCCTCATGTGTACACTCTAGCCAGAATAAATTCTGTTTAGATGAACAATGTCAATACAAAGTAACGGAGGTAAATCTAAGAGGATTCTGGGTAAATCACGTAATCTCTTTGTGTGCATAAACAATGAATAATCCCCAATACCTTTCGGTTGAGTTTGCGCTATTTTTTAAAAAACTGCAGAAAATGCACTAAGAGGGAAAAACAAAGCCTAAACATAAGGAAAGGCAACTAGATACCTATTTACTGGCAGATTTGAGTAAAGTGAAACCAGAAACCATGGATACATCGCAGCCTCCCCGCTTAAATCATGTGATCTTAGATAAATATTTTATTTCGCCAAAACACTTTTTCCTTCATTTGTTGTGTCTGAAAGCACTTTCAAATACGAGTTCAGCCTACCATTTGAACAAAACCATCACATTTAACAGATACTTTTCTCTGCAATGCTAGAATGTGCCCTATAATATAAAAGATTCCACATGTTAAAGAAAGACACTTTTTTGAATGTTATCATAATTTACATGATATTTGCTGTCTGATTAAGACCGCAAATGTTTTCAGGGCTCAGCTTGTCCACGGGCTCTAAGATCCGAGCCAGGCCCTTGGCTTGGCTCTGGCTCGGCCCTCCCTGTTAATTTGTTGGCTTGCTCCCCTCTAATATACACCCTCTCTCCTCCCTCTCTCCCTCTGGTACTTGTTGTCGTTGGTTCTGCTCCTCATACACTCATTTCTCCACTTGGCCCTCCTCTTGCTCCTCCAGTTTCACACTTTGTCTCAATGGTTCTGCTCCAGGGCATCCAGTTTTTCCCTCAATGATGCATTTTCCCGTAGGAGTGCCACCTGGTCAATATGTTAGTAAAACGGGTGGTATTTTAAAGAAAATGCCGATAAAATAAAACGTGGAACCTCGGCAAAGGCTGGTATTTATTCATGCTCGAAATAAAAGGTTTAAACAGTTATTACAAGCATAAATCGTACCTAAAATATTTCCAAGCAATGTACATAATCCCTAAATCATTATTAAAGCTAACGAAGGCCAAACTGGGAAATAAAAGGCATTCATCAGATCTTTCCAGAAATTGATATTGAAATAAAAGCTCAGTGCCCATATTTTATATTGAAAAAGATGGTAACTGTATATACATCTGTCATCTGTCCACTTTAAATTCAGCTGCTCCTCGCCTTTCAGTCTGTGCAAAGGAAGCCATGCCCGTTGTGGATAGAGCTTGTTCCCTTGCTCTTTTGTGCTTTACAGTGACCCTATTGTTTATTCCTGGAGGAAGAGGTCTGCCTTTACTTCATACCAACTTCCTACCTTCGACTGCATCTCACCATTGTTATGCAGAGATGTGCGATTAAGCCATGAAAGGGCTACCCAAGGGAAGCTGTTAATAGAAAGAAAGAAAAAAACATAAATGCGGAGGCATTTTTCTGCGCTGCCAATGCCAGGGATTTAGTTGGGCCGGTGCAATACCCTGTGTTATCGGTCGGCAGACCCAGTCCACGTCACCTGACGGCGGGGTGGGGGAATTGAGTTGGGGCTGAAGCCCTTTCAGCCCAATGGCCATTCCGCGACTGATGGCAGATACCAGGATCCTTAGAGAAGAGGTTAGGCTTATTGATTAGAGGACTCATCAGGCTTTCATTAAAAGACTTGGAACTACAGCTTCACTAATAAACAAATCGATGATGGAGAGCGTAATAGGTGTAAATAGGTGAGTATACTGTATTTGCACTTGTACTTTGTAGCCAAGTATTTGATGGTTTAATTGTAATCCAATTCCCATGACATGCCATTGCACAATTCACCAATCTAAAGATAGTGGGTGATCTATTGTGGCAATTTCCTGACCGTTGCAGCCTTTCTTGCTGGAAATTCATTAGTTAATCATAACTGCATATGATTCCCTTGGGTATATTTCCATATCAACAATCTTTAAGCTCATTAAGCAAAATTGTCATGGCCCATCTTCAAAAGGTTGTATTCAGACCGACCTGCTAGGACTTGTATACTCTGTGCAGGAACACAAATGTTGTCAGATATGTTCAGGACTTGTGTGACCTCATTAGTTATGTGCAGCTCAAATCCCTATTCTGCAGTATCAGAAACTACATCTGGCCCATCACTTCCAGCTGGAAGGGTGCAAGTGGCATTTCTTCATCACTGCACAAAAAGGCTGAACCCTTCAGAGGAAATCTTGACTGTCAGTTAGGGGTTGTGAGCTATTAGGGGTTGTGTCCTATCAATTAGGTTGCACCCTTTGAGGAGGGTCATGACTGATTTGCACGTGGTGCCCCATGTATGTAGAATTTGTATATTACAGATCTGTCCGGAAGACAGCAGAGCGCTGTTAAAAGTCAAATAAAGAGCTACATTCTGAAAGTAAATCTAGGTGAGGGATACTGTGTTCTGAGATGGGGAGTGAACTATTTACTGTGTTGTGATGTATTGGTCTTTACGGGAGTGTGTCTCCAACCCTTCCCTAAATTGAAGACTGGTAGGAGTGGTCCTGATGGACACAGGAATGTTGTTCTGGATCCTGCAATTAGATCTATAACGGTACTGCAAGCTAATTTGGAATGGAATGGAATGCTGTTTCAGTGTTCATCAGATGACAGACATCAATACAACCAAATGCAAGGTTTTGCATTTAGTATGCAGCAATCCTGAGTAGTAGTGCATGATTACAAGATTGTGAAGGTCACCCAACAATAGAGAAATTTAGGCTTATGATGTGATAAGTTCAAGGTGGTTAAATATAGTTACAGGATTATATAGAAACTGAGATGGTTGTCTCATTTCATACACAAATCGAGATTAATAGACATTCTTTAAAACAACTATACACATTACTGGTTGAAACTACACAAAGACAAAAGTAAAAAGGGTATATTGGCCAATTTGGAGGCACACCATGTCTAGATGAGACAACATTTTTTTGATAAAGCAACAGATCATGAAAAGGGAAGGTTTGGGCCAGGCAAAATATTTATTTTATCAGGTCGAAATGGCAGTTTAAAACTGCACACAGCGACTCTGCATTGGCAGACCTGAAACATATTTAAGGGGCTACTTAAGTAGGTGGCACAGTCCGTGCTACAGACCCACTAATAGCATTCAATTTAAAGGCCTTGGGCACAGGTAGTTCCACTTGCCTGGGGACTTATAAGTAAATTAATATGCCAATTGGAGATAAGGCAATGTTACCATGTTTAGAGGAGTGAGCACAAGCACTCTAGCAATAGTTAGCAGTGGTAAAGAGCACCAAGTCCTAATGCTAGAATAAACGAGGTCAGAAATCCACTGACTCACAGTTTACAAATGTGTTCTTGACATTCACCAAAAGGCTGGTGGAAGATCGCTAGGAGTGTGTTGGCTCCTTTAATAACCCCTTCTACCAACCAACCCTTTTGTGGCCTGATGCCTATGACCTTGGCTTCCGTTTCGAGCCCCATACTTGTTACTTCAACGTTTGCTCTCATTATCTTGTAATTGCCTATTGTATGATCCTCTCCAGGCCTGACATGACAAAATCTTAACTGTGCATTAGCTGGAGATGCTTTGTGCCTTGAGGAGTTCCCTGGTGCTCATTCTCGTCTCCTCTTGATGTCTAAGTTTAATAGCGTATCAACAGTTTCGTCTGACTGCCTTGGCGCAAAGCAGTTTTTAAAAAGAGAACTGACCCTACCACTGCAGTTGTAGTGGGCAAACCTTTAACTGGGCTTTGTAGCTTTCTTGATTTTTACTACCTGACTGTGAAGAACTAAGTTACTTGTCTGCAGTCTTCACGCTGCTGGGAAAAGAATGCTTAGACAAATGGTCTATCAAAAGAGATGCAGTATTTTTCACTTGGACAATGCCACTAGAGTTTTAGAGAGATTTTATTATAGCTCCTATGTAACCTCTACCTGCTATAAAAGTGGATGCTAGTAAAGGTATAGTCTTTTTATATGGGATTAATTCTATTTCTATGTTTCGCAGATTGCTCTGCTCTTCATGGTGGTATGTTGCTCTTTTGGTGTGGTGCATGCAGATTCTCTCTCCTGATTGCCTGTGAGCTCACGACTCATTCTGCATGGTTCCACGGGCATCCTTCAGATAGATGCCTCTTTAATTTTATGTAGGTCATCCGTTCTCATCGTTGTTGCAACTTTTATTAGATTATGTTAAGTAAATATTTGCTCATAGAGCATTGCAGTCTCCCTGTGGGGCATCTCGTCACTTGTTTTCATTGAAACCAGGGTTCAAAGCCATAATCGGAGGAATGCACTCATCCCTGCTCTCATGCCCCTGGCGTTGTTCAGGTGTTTTCCACATTCGTTAAACTCTGATATTCGGCGTCTTCCTTGAAGTAAGGTCAGGCTCCAGAGGTAGAACCAAATCATACAATTATTGTGCAAGTTAACTGAGTTACAATACTAAGATCAGTTAGAGCTAACATGAGTTGGAACAGTCTGAGAGTGATAGAATTACGGATGATACTAGCACAAATTGATCTGCTCGCCGACTGCGATGGAGCTTAAAGAACCTCCAGCTCTCCATCTGTTCCATAATACGCAGTAGCTTCACGTTGCCATGGTAATTTCCATTTGTTTGCTTCTTTGCTCCGCACTCTCTGAACTCCTTTCATGCTTGTTCTAGGAGTGGTTCAATTTCAGAACAAACAGAATATTTTTAAACCATTTAACCTTTGTGTCTTTGATTTGGATGTAGCACATTTCCAACTGTTGAGACAAAACTGGCAAAAGAAAGTGATAGATAAGGTAGGTGGGGGCGCTAGCTGCTCATCAGCCATTATTAGTTCACTCCATTATCTGCTTGGAAGCGGAGAAATGGCTGTGGAAGTGTAACCCACGAGGGGTTGTGCACTTGGGTGTGGGTTACTGGGGCACAACCTGCCCTTGGCTCTGTTGGGGCTTTGTTTTTCACACTTCTGGTAAGGCGATTGGTAAAAATGGATGATGGAGTCTAACATCTCCTTACCCAAAAACACATTTCAGTTGTACCAAAATGAGACGGCCTTCTGTATGAAGTGCTGTGTGACTGAAGCACGTTGTCATGGTTTATTCAGATTTTAAAATGCATAGCTTCCTGTATATTCTAAGTGTTTGTGCTTATTTTAATATTGCAATAGACAACCTGATCGGTACTAATAGTCCATTAAGGAAACAGATTGTCCACAGTGAAGATCTTGTTAGGACAATGAGGGTGTAATAGACCTAATACTTGTTAAATGATGGGATTCTCGTGCCCATAATGCATGCCAGAAAGATTAACATTAAAGTGTAGTAAATCAGGTGGGGCTTAGCTGGATCCACGTTGGGGGGTGCGGGAGGGGAGGGGACGTTCTGTGAAGCTCCCCGACCTTGCTGTCAGCCACCTACTACAGTGGAGGATAGCGGCAGTAAAAAGGCCACATATCACCCAGTTGGTGTCCATGGAGGAAGAGTGATCCCCAAGGGAGCTCCACAGCTGAACTTCGACTACTAAGAACGGACATCGTATCTCTCCAATCTCAATTTATCTATACAGAGAGTAGAATAACGGAAGTGGAAAGTCAGCTGGTCCGTATAGCATCCGGATCAGATTCAGGTCTCGAATCATGGGTAAAACGTCAGATAAAAATGACTGAATTGGAAGATAGAAGTCACATAAATAGCATACCAGAAGGCCTAGAGTGGACTGATATGCACTCCCCTTCCAGTGGACTACATATAGAAACTAACCTTTGACCTACCTCTGGAGTTTCAAAGGACACACATCCAGAAATCCTAAACACAACAGTGAATGCTGCAGCCTAATTATCATACGCTTTCTTTGTCAACAGCAGTATAGACAAGACAGAGCAGCGGCACGGAAAAATGACGGCCCACTGCTACATGAACAATATTGTATATTCACACCTGGTGATCTCTCACGCAAGGTGACGGTGAAGGGGAAAATACTTTTTGCAATAGATCCTCTTCTCTGCCAAAAGAAACTCCCAAAAAACATCCACTATGGCCTCCTAGAGTCTGCAACTATACTAATAACGGTGAACGGTGGACACCAAAAACATATTGAGCCAGAAGAACTGAGGAAGTACTTAGAGGTAATAGAGTCTCCTTCAGATACGGAAACATCTCAACTAGATAGGCAACAGAAGGGGCATCCCTGATGGCCCAACTGATAGAAGGACCTGTGATCCCCAGACACAGAAAGGTGAAATACTGGCAATAGTGGAGCACAATGGACAGAAAGAGACTAAGATGAAAAGCGAAAAAGAGGGAGATGGAAACAAACACTCAAATTGTGATACAGACATAATTGGCTTAACAGGTCTTTGGAAATAAGTCTGTAAAGATGTTAAAGATTATGCACACATTGCAGTCGGATTTAGATATTATGTCACTGACAAATCGCAACGTAATCACATGAACAAACTCCAAACCACCAAAAACCGCAAGTGACGTAGTCTTGAATGTTAGATGTAATATTGTAGTTGAGAAGAGCGGAAGATCTTAGAAGTCTCAGTCCGCATGTATAAAGTTCATAGTATACAGCAGGGGTCTCCTACCTTTTCTCTAATAAGAGCTACTAATGTTCAATTAAAATCACCAATAGCTGCTAGTATACGTTTTGTAATAGTGACCGCATCATACAACTTCTCAATATCAGTTTATCAGGCACGGTTGCCAGTAGTGATGTAAATAAAGGCTTGTCCATGTGGAATGCCTCTACATTTGTAATACATAACAGCCATATCTTCAGTGCCCTTGGCACCAAGCTAATAAAATCATGTGGTGTTGGCGAGAAATTCTAATTATATTATCATTCAAATGTCAGCCTTAAATATATTTTGGAAATTCAACCCTTTTTCTCCAAACATCAGCTTGTAATTCTGAGAACACTCACATTTTCGTCTTGTTGTTTCTATTTTAGTATACATATGTTAATTACCAAGAAAAAGCCTCTAAATTTGTTGGCTTGGCTGCACACAGCAGAGCTTCTCATAGGTAGCTGGAGAACAACCAGTAGCTAACAATAGCTACTCATTGGTAAAGTCTGGTATATAGTTGGACATTTACCGGTTGGTTTAGCTAGGAATTTCTTCTTCAATTGTGTATTGGATATACATTTTGTATTAGTTTGTTCTTCTATTATTTGCCTATGCATACTATTATTGGATTGTGTTTTGTTAGTGAGAGGGAATTCTCAACATTAAGAATGTGTTATCTGTAATGGTCTTGCTACTTATTGGGCTGGGGAGACGCCTTTGAAATAACCAGTAAGTACCTAAATAGCCAGTAGGTACCTACACAAATGGACAACCAAAAACAGAACTCTAACGCAATATCCTCTCTCTCCACTACTCATTTACTCTAAGCATGAGATATACCACTATCCTCGCCTCCCTAGGAAGGGGATAAGGAAAAACCAGATTCAAACTTTTTACACTACATACACTTGAAATCCAGCTACAGTTTAACTCACGCTGATCGTAAATCACTACTCTCTATTCTGTAGATAGCACGATTTACAGAGAAAATAGACTGATACCAATGTCAACACGCCCAACTCCTCTGACACTAATATCTAGTTCACTTGATATCAATGGAATGTTGCACTTCATAAAACAGAAACAAACGCTGACATACTTAACCTCTTAAGAGACCGAATATGGTACTCGTACAGGAAACTCAATAGCCAATAAGAAAAACTGCAAAATTGATCCACAGATCAATTCAGTACACAGCACTTAGGACATGAACAGCTCTACAAGGACGATATATCTTCATCAAATCAAAGTGCTAAACTCGGTACTGATGGAGGCTTCATATATGCTCCCACTGCTAAAAAGGCACCTTTCCTAGCCATAGTGTTCAAGAATACTTACCAAAATAGGGTCACAAAAACTAGTCATTGAAGGAGCTTGGAATTTAGTACTAAATCCACTATTAGACCGCAGTGGCCACTTTGACAAGTAAAATTCAAAAGACAGAGCGATCCTACATGATAACATTGTGGATCACGACCTGACTGATCTGTGGCATCTGACCCAACCCAGAAACACAGAATGCACATTTTATATCATGTGTTTACTGGACCAGCTCCAGAATAGAAAATTCCCTTTTCTGAGACCCCGCTCTCCGTCACCTTAATAAAGGCCTTCAATTGGAGGGAAGGATATCGGACCACTTCCTCTATAACATATTGCACCAGCATCTAAATGATGGACAGTGGACATGACCAAGTACAAATCACCAATAGAGAAACCACAATTTAGGGAACTTGTACATGCTTACTTAGACACAAAGACTCTGTAACTTCATCACAAATACTTTGAAGGACAGGCAGAGCGACCATATGGAGTAACACGATGTCAGATACAGCATTAGCAGAAAACAGGTACACCGATTAGCAGGTCCTTAAAAGCTAAATTAAGATCCCTGACCAAAAGCACAAAAGCCACCCAAAGATAGAACTGCAACAACAATTGGAAAGGTAAACAGTCTCAATGAACTGTACGAAAAAAAAGGCAGGACATGCACTGCCTTCATTGGCAACACTTAGAACAGGGCAAAAAGATAGGCTGTTTACTAGCTCAGCAGCTGTGACAAGTAGGTGTTCCCGCCAAAAAATAAATGGCAAGCATTTATTAATCACACACTCTGAGGACATCATATAAACAGTTGCCTCCTATTATTGACACCTTTGTAACTCAGACCACAGGGAGAGGGAGTTTGGAATGATACCTGTGACTCCCAGTTCCGTCTGATAAAGGCAGGGCATTGTTAGAAGGGGAAGCAACACAGGAGGAAATTGAATCTAAAATTGTTGTTCCGCTTTATAGAAAGTCCCCTGGGAAAGATGGTCTACCAAGGGAATGTTACGGAATAAACACATTTACACTCTCAGAAGAGATGGGCATGATTAGAACAGAGATTAACAGATTAATTTTAACATTGCGCCAAAAACCAGACAGAGCTCACTTGCCATGGTTACATTGTAGGCCCATGCCCCTAATAAATGCGGTCATGAACATTCTAGCAAAGTCCTAGAAAATAGATTACGAAAAGTCATTCTGGCCTTAATAAATGAAAATTAAGTGGAATTTATCTGGGCTGGCAGAAGGCCCAGACTGAAGCACTCAAAACTACAGGTATCAGCCAGGGCACGGGCCATATGTCTTCCAGGTATATATTCCTAACATGTGATACATCATATATCACAACTACCCGAATCTCTTCCTTTGTTACTGGGTCCTTCTTGAGGAACAACTTTCAAATTATTTGCAGGGCCTGCAAGGCCTATGTAGCGAAAGCACCCTAAAGAGACACGATTACACCAATGTTATTTGCATGGAGCACAGCACACAAACACCTTAAAACCCATGCACACACTTTAATGAGTGGGCATCTGTAAGGAACAATAGGGAAATCAGAATTGATGGATTCATTCAAATCATTTAAAACTCCTAAAATGTAACATCACTTTTCACCATTACAGACCTGGAAATGTGAAAAGCTGAAACACTTGTTTATTAGGAGTATGGGAAAGGGGCCGATTTCACTCTCAGAATTCCCAGTCCTCATGTATGTAACCAAATGGGGATCATAGAAGGGTACTGGCTTCGGAATATACGATATACTGATCACGGCATTGTACTCACAAGAGTTTATCGGTAACACTATGACACATAGGCAGCCCTTATTGAATATAAACATAGAATATTCTGAAGAAGATTAGGACGTCCAGCTACAAGTGCTGGTCAGGGGATTGATGTGAGCACGATTGACATTTACATATTTTAAGATGTTACATTACTGGTACCAGTCGTGTTCCTCCCGCTGCCCCCAGAATATGTAAGGCAAAACCAACCCCAAAAGACCTTTGCTGGAGATGAAGAACCCTAAATGCGATGTACTACATAACGCATGATTCTGCCCACGTCTGCAAACATACTAGACTGGTGTACGGTATTTTTTTGGCCGTACCAGCGACTGTTCATTTGAACTCGCTGCCATACTGGCTCTTTTACATGATTGGCCTTTAAGACACAAGATCACACTGAAGGAGATGGATGGCCACAGCTCTCTCTGCAGCACAAACATGTATCCTTAGACTGGCGTAAGGCTAAAATGCCTACTCAAACCGAATGGATTTCAGAATTGCTTAGATTAGGGTCATATAACACTCTTTGAGAAGATATGGAAATCATACCATGAAGACTGTGCACACGCCACCACTACCTAGAAACACAAGGTCAAAATGAACCTACGAATGTAAGCAAACATCATGACATGGGCCATTTGAGAGGCATATGTTATCATGTACCTTAACACATGCACACATTCTCAGATGTTGCATTATTCCAGTGATTAAATTAGGGCCCAGACCAGTCCACTTTGGACTCTTAAAGACTCTAGGACAATAGAAACATAGGCACACAACACCAACTAGGCACATCCTCAAAATGTTATCCTAAACATGAAGTAATACTATATCTCGATGAGATGTGTGTAGGAGGCTGGCCTGGTTTGTAGTGGGTATCTAAGGTACTTGCACCTTATACCAGGTCCAGTTATCCCTTATTAGTGAAATGTAGGCAGTGTTCTAGCAGCTTAGGCTGTGTAGAGGTAGCTGTAGCAGAGCAGCTTAGGTTGAACCAGAAGACATGCAAAGCTCCTGCAATACCACTATAGTTATACAGTACTTATGCACAATAAAAAAACAATACTCCGTGTTACCAAAAATAAAGGTACTTTATTTTAGTGACACAAGGCCAAAAGTATCTTAGAGGCAATACTCCTTCTGGAGGTAAGTGTTATACACAATATATACACTAGAGACCAAAATCAGGTAAGTAAATAGTCATAAAATAGTGCAAACAGTAGAAAATACAATAGAATGTAATAGGCCTAGGGGCAACACAAACCATATACTAAGAAAGTGGAATGCAAATCACGAATTCCCCCTAGGCAAGTGTAGAGGGGTGCTGGGAGTGTAAGAGAATAACAAAGGTAAGTAAAATTCCCCACCCCAGAGCCCAGGAGAGTAGGAGTAAAGTACTGCAAGTTTCCTCAGGACACACTACAAGTCGTGATAAAAGTTATTGCAAGAACCAAGCAAGACTGCAAGCAACAACTGGTGGATTCCTGGACCTGGAGACCTGCGTAGAGAGGAGACCAAGTCCAGAAGTCGCAGAAGATTTTAGGAAGGACAGGAGGCTCTGCCAACCTAGAAGATGGTGCAAAAGAGGATTCTCCAGTTAGAAGAAGTCTGCAGAAGAGCACCAAAGAACATGGTTGTGGGTTCCTGCGTGGTGCAGGAGATATCCCACGTCGAGAAGTTGGATACAGGCTGTCTGCGTTGCTGGATTAGTCCAACAAGTTTTGGTTCAAGCAAGGACGCGGTTTGCATCAAAATGGTGCTGACTGGACGCAGGAGGGACCTGGGGGCCTCAACTCGGACTGATGAGGCAGAGGGGGCTCCCAACACTGGAGAGAGCCCATAGATGACCAGGCAGCACCCACCGGAGTCCCAGGACACAGGGGCAAAGAAGGTTTAAATTGCGGTTGGTGCAGCACAACAAAAGAAGGTGCCACGCCGCCGGAGAACAACTCAACGAGTTGTGCATCGCAGGATGGAGTGCTGGGGACCTGGGCTACACGGTGCACAAATGATTCTTGGAAGAAGTGCACAAGAGCCCAAGGAGCTAGAGATGACCCGGTGCACAGAGGTACTGTCCCAAACCGGGAAGGCAAGCTCTGACCTCCTCTAAATTTTGACAACTGGACCTTAGGACAGTCTGGGTCATGTTGGTCCATCACCTGTGTTCCAGGGAGCATGCTCGTCGTCAGGAGAGTAGTCACAGAAAACCGGTCGTCGTCTTGGAAGGTGCCTGCAGGAACAGGAAAGTGACTCCGTCACTTCCTTTGGTTCTTCTGGTGCAGGGTGAAGACCGGGAGTCCTCATAGCATGCACACCTTGGAAACTGTTGCAAATGCTGGCTGGAGCTGAAGTTGCAGGTCACAGGAGTTGTTCTGGATACTTTGTTGCAGTTACACCAGTTCCTGGAGCAGTCTGCAATTGATCTGACAGTCAGAAGCTGAAGCAGAGGATGCAGAGGATTCCTGAAGGAGTCTTGCAAGCTGAATCTGAAGAGGAACCCATAGGAGAGACCCTAAATAGCCCTGAGAGTGGGATTGGCTACCTACCGAGGTATGCACCTATCAGTAGGGGTCTCTGATGTCACCTGCTGGCACTGGCCACTCAGAGATCTCCAGAGTGTCCCCACACCTTGGAAAACAAGATGGCGAATGCCAGGGACACACTGGAGGAGCCCTGGGCTCCACCAATAGAGTGGTGATGGACAGGGGAGTGGTCTCTCCCCTTTCCTTTGCCCAGTTTCGTACCAGAGCAGGAACGGGGGTCCCTGAACCGGTGTAGACTGGCTTATGCAAGGAGGGCACCATCTGTGCTCTTCAAAGCATTTCCAGAGGCTCTGGGAGGTTACCCCTCCCTAGCTTGTAACACCTATTCCCAAAGGGAGAGGGTGTAACACCCTCCTCCCAAAGGAAATACTTTGTTCTGCCTTCCTGGGACTGAGCTGCTCCTACCCTGTCTGCGAGGTGGCACCAGCTGCAGTGCAAGCCTCAGAGAGCTGGTTTGGCAGTACTAAGGGTCCATGGTGGGGCCCCCAGGATGCATGGGATTGCCCCCCCCCTACCAAATTTGAAATGGGGGACAGTTCCATGATCTTAGACACCTCACATGGCCATATTCGGAGTTACCATTGTGAAGCTACATATAGGTATTTACCTATATGTAGTGCACGCATGTAATGGTATCCCTGCACTCAAGAAGTCTGGGGAATTGGCCCTAGACAGCGTGGGGGCACCTTTGCTAGTGCAAGGGTGCCCTCACACTTAGTAACTTTGCACCTAGCCTTCAGTAAATAAAGTTTAGGCATATAGGTGACTTATAAGTTACTTAGGTGCAGTGAAAATGGCTGTGATAAGTGTGTGTACTATTTCACTTAGGCTGCAGTGGCAGTCCTGAAGAAAGGTTTGTCTGAGCTCCTTATGGGGGGCCAAAAGAAATGCTGCAGCCCATAAGGATCTCCTGGAACCCCAATGCCCCGGATACCTAGGTACCATATACTAGGAGCTTATAAGGGGGGTCCAGTGTGCCAATTGCAATTGGAATATGAAGTCACTAAACTATAGTGACTAATTTGGAAGCAGAGAGAGCGTAAGCACTGGGGTCCTGGCTATCAGGATCCCAGTGAGACAGGCAAAACACACTGACACACACTCACAAACAGGCCAAAAGTGGGGGTAACCATGCTAGAAAGAGGCTACTTTCTCACAATGTGGACGCACCATAGCCACCTACACAACCATTCCTTTTTCCACAGCCACTGTATCCCATGTACAGCACCCTTTCCCCACTCCCTCCACCTGATTAATTTTTCTTTTTGTCCTTATGATTACCAGCTACTCATAACAGAAGCTTTCTGTGGATCAAGTGGCTCCACAAGGACTCTTCACCCCTGGCATTTTTAGAACTGAAGTGGCCACGAGGACTTGATCGAAGACGAGATGATTTCCTGGATCATTATAATGTTAAGCCATTCTGCACACAGAGACTCCTTGCACTCGAGGATTTGTGTTACTGCCTTATGGTCCCATAAGTGTATAAAATATGCATTAATGCGTCTAGCTGCTCCAATGTATAGATAGTGCGTATACTGTTATGCTGGTTGATGTTAAACACAGAAATGCACAGTGGCTATTGCGGAGTTTAAAATATAACAAAAATGTATCCAAAAAGTGCACATTGCATTAGCATGACATAGAGAGCGGTCACTGCGGCAGATAATAGGGCAAATTACTATTTTTTTCTTTTTTGACAAGAATTGAAATTACGTAAAGTTCATATGAAGATTGTACGGAGAAACTTGCGTGCAGCATTCAATAATAAAGTCTAGGCTCTGAAGGAGAGTATAGATGAATAAAAACGATGGAAACAAGTGAACACTGCTCCTGGAGGAGGTGTTGTGGTATGCTTCAGTTCACCTGTGTATGCGTAGAACGCTCTCTTTTCTTATGTTCTTTTGTACCAGTTATACAATCTTGTCATTTGGATGTGAGATGAGCTGGATATATGGCTGCTGTCAACTGGGCAAGCAATCCATATGTTTTTCTAGTATATGAGTGAACTTGTTAGACTTGAAATTGATATCTC
Source organism: Pleurodeles waltl (assembly GCF_031143425.1). Classification (NCBI taxonomy): domain Eukaryota; kingdom Metazoa; phylum Chordata; class Amphibia; order Caudata; family Salamandridae; genus Pleurodeles; species Pleurodeles waltl. Next base: position 572,355,483 of record NC_090442.1, read on the forward strand.
TTAATATTATTTGAAGATTTGGGCAATGTAGACAGCATTTTAAGAGCAGAGACCGGGGTTAGAGTGACCTTCAGTCACATTGAAATAAAGTAAAAAAATAGAAAGGGTTCTAAAAAACGTATACTTTAAATTTGATAATGTTATAAGTTAATAAACTTCAGAATTCCAAGCGGTACCTTTCACAATCTCGTCAAAGCTTTGGACTCTGCGGTTAATAAAGAATTTTAGTGTCTACGTTTATCTGAACAAACAACGCCAGAAAGAGGATTGGTGTCTACTATTTAGAGGTGTGTTGCACACGCAAACGTTCTTCTCATCCAATGCAGTTTTGAATATTTTCTAAAAATAACGAAATGTGTTATATGGTAAAATTCTATGTAAACCTTTTAAATACCACCGATTTCAGTCAAAGAAACGCATTGTTCACCATTGGCTCATTTCATTACAACAAATCGTAAGCAGTCTTCAAGCATTATTTCCTTTGACCTATTAATTTAAGTAAATAATGCAAACATTTTTTTTACATTAGAGGGCGCTTAGGGCTTACCATTGGTTGGCTTCATTGTCAGTCATTTTCTTGCTTCATTTTTTGTCAGTTAATTTGTCAGCTTTCGCAGGCTTTCGTTTTTCTCTTTTTAGGGGCTGGCGCAAAGCGCTCCATCCCCTGATGTAATTTCCCTTTGGCAGTCACGGCTCACAGTGTTAATGAAAAGGGAGGTGGGGGCGGCACGAGGGGGGGGGACAGCGCGGGAGCGGGTAAAAAAATAAAAACTTTCCTCGCTGCGCTGCTCCTCTCAGGCTCCCAGCCTGCCCTGTGGTAATCCAGACGCTGCTCTGAGCAGCATCAGGAATGGCTGGGAGCGCCCTGGCTGGGTGCTCCCAGGCAAACTGGGAACCTGTGCAGAAGAGAGCCTACAGCGCATATGTGTTTGGCCGCCTCGAGACGGCCGGCTAAACACACATGCGCTCTGAGGGGAGTACTCTATGCACTCCCCTCCAAGGCTGTCATCCCCTATGCCACACCCCTATCACCAGGTGAAAGTGTTGCAGTTTCTGCTGCTGGCGGTGGGGGGGAGAGGGCAGTGCTCCTCTGCCGTAATGGAGGAGCCACCCCTGCTCTTTAGGCTTCTAACCACGCCCATGTCACGTCAGTACCTTACATTTGATCGTGGACTTGCCTTTTAAAATCTTGCTTTCATTAGTGTAAGCCATGTATACTTCATGCCTTTTCTGGTGTTTAGCCCTCCTCGAGTGCACCGACCAACTACTGGAAACATGCAAGGCTCCATGTTTTCCGTATGGTTTCTGGACTACTTTTTATCTTTATTCCGCTGTGCAATCGTTCTGTTTTACGCAGCGCGATCAAGCTAATTTTTTTTTCTATTTAATGTAGCAAGAAAAGTCTTGTTAGGAGTTTACAGCGCTGTAAGAGCCAGGGCCCAGGCCATGCTAGGTTCTCTAGCCTCTGTGGTTTTAAAAAGTGGGGGGCAGTAACCCCAGGTGATTTGCACCCTTTTTCTACTTCCCTTCCCACCAGTTCAGGAGTGGTGTCCTGAGACTGGTCACTCACCCTCGGGTCTGTACCCTCAGAATGAGCAGGGGACAGGGATGGGCTCTCCCTCCTCCTGCCCCTCGTGCTGGGATCCGGTACCCTCCACCTTGGAGTGGTACCCCCAGACAACTGAACTGTGAGGGTGCCTCTGGGGGCCACCCCTCCCACTTCCCCTGACACCTGGGGCAATTCATTCCCCAGAAGGCAGTCTATGGGCATCTGGGGACTGACTATGACCCGCCTCTGGGTCACCTCCTCACCCCACTCTAGGGATACCAGGGCCATAGGACGGAAGAAGTCCTGCCCATGGGCTGGTGTCACCCTACACACCTGGCCGGTGTACTGTTCTGGGGAGACAAGCCTTTCCACCATCATTGTATGGCTAGCCCCCCCTCCCCTCAGAGCAGTGACTGGGACCCCATTCACTGTTACCTGGTGGAAGTGACGACTCCCACCCTCAGGGATCACCAACTCTCCCTCTGAGTCAACCTCCCAACTAAGGGATATCATGGCATGGTCTATGACCTGCCCCTGGGGGCTACCTCCCCCTAAGGCTACATTAGCCACCTCAGTAGAGGGGCCACCAATGTGGGTTGTCTTAGGACAGACAGAGTCCCCTTTCATGTGTCCTAACTGGGAACACTCAAAGCACCAGGGTTGAAAATGGGGTGCCCTGGGCCACCGCCTACCAGAACCTCCCTCCTTCCTGTCAGAAGGGGCCAGGGACTCTTTTTCTCCCTCCTTATCCTGGGACCTGTCTGCGTCTCCCTTGACTTCCCTCTCCTTCTTCTGGGAACCCTGCCCACCTTTGGCTGAGTCTCCCCCATAAACCTTCTCATGGACCCTGGTACTCGCCCAGCGGTCCGCCTCCATAGCAAGCTTCCTGGGGTCAGTCAGCTTACTATCACTCAAGTGCTGGTGCAGCTCTGCAAAACACAGACTAGACAAGTGCTCCCACGCAATTAAGTTGTACAGCCCCTGAAAATCTGTCACATTACTGCCCTTCACCCAACCATCCAGTGCTCTGCAAAATGAATCTACACACACTAACCAGGTCTGGGACTCAGTTTTCTTACCTAAACTGATAACTGTACTTGTCAGGAGTGAGACCATACCGAGTGAGAAGGGCCTCCTTCATGTCAGCGTAGGTGAGGTTGTACCCCTTACCCAAAGCTAGCAAAGTGTCCCTCCCCTCCTCTGTGAAGTGGTTGCACAATCCTGCTCCCCAGTTCTTCTCAGGGACCCCATTCATGTGGATGGACGCCTCATATCCCTGAAACCACCTCTGTATGTCATCTCCCTTCTTGTACTCTCTCCCTATGTTTTTAGGAATGTGCACAATTCAGTCTGACTGCACTGAGGAATTGCTGCCACCATCCTGGCTGGAGCTCGTTTACTTTAAGCTCATGGTCCAAAAGCATTTTTCTTTCCTCCATGGCTCGCTGCTCCCTCTGAGCCTCCATTTTTAATTTCTCCAACTCAACCTGGTGCCTCCTGGCTTCTCTCCTGTCCTCGAGCTCCTCCGGAGCCAGGCCTTTTGATCCACTACTGGTGCTTGGCACAGGGGATACCTCCCCCCTGGCAGCTCCTGCACCCTCAGTACATCTTCCCTAGAATTTGTGTCAGCAGACTCTCCATTTGGATCCTCAGACTGCCCACTGGCAGTTCTGGCTGCTACCCACGCCCTCAGCGCCTTCTGTAGCTCCTCCTTTTTGGTGAGGCCTCTGATCTGAACTTTGAGGTTTTTACAAACTGCCTTCAGTTCCTTCATGGAATAGGTTTCCAACCTATCCTCCTCAAAAACCAAATCCTGGGATGCAACTGAAGATGCTCTTGATTGAGACATGATGTCGTTGGGGTTCAGTTGAACTCAAGATCAAAAATAGGTCAAAGAGAAAAAAAGCAGAAAACAAAAACTGTATGTGGCACGTAATGGTCTGCAATATGGTAGTAGTGTACACCAATCACTGTAGGTCAAGTGCAAATGCAAGTCCTATCCTCACCGCTGACAACCAATGTTAGAAATGGGGTCTCTAGTTGGCAGTCGGTTTGCACCCTGTCCAAGTAGGTACCCTCACTCTAGTCAGGATAAGGAAGATACCCGCTCAGATAAACCCTGCTCACCCCCTTGGTAGCTTGGCACGAGCAGTCAGGCTTATCTCAGAAGCAATGTGTAAACATTTGCACATAACACACAGTAATAAGTGAAAACACTACAAAAGGACACCACACCAGTTTGAGAAAAATAGCCAATATTTATTTATCTATATAAAACAAGACCAAATACAATAAGAATCCAACATACAGTAAGAAAACTATGAATTATGCAAGATTTACTCAAAACTACAGTTCCTTGAAGTCGAAAGCTCCACCTGGGGCTATCACGGCGTTGTGATCAACAAAACCAACAGTTCAGGCTGGCCGCAGCGTTGCGGGCCAGCTACGGTGTCGCGAAGATTCGCAAACAGTACCTTGGATTTGCAGGGCGTCGCGATCCTCACTGTGAGCTCCGGAGGGCGGCGTCACTGACGTCGCAGTGTCGGGTCCGGAGTCGTCGGGCCCTTGAGGTCACACGCGTTGCAGATCGAACTCCAGGCTGATGAAGTCAGGTGCGCTGGTGTTGGGGCTGCGGTGCGAAGTGGGATGATGCGACGTGCGGTGCCCACAAGTCGCGGTGCAGGCAGCGGCTCAGTGACGGCGTCCAGTGGCGTAGGTGAAACCAGGGCTGCGGTGTGAAGCTGGGCAGTGCGATTTGTGGTGTTCACAGGTCACGATGCAAGCAGCAGCATTGTCGTTGCTGAAGCGCTGTCGTCGGTAGGCCCAAGCCAGTGGTGCGGGACGGGACGGTGCTTCGTGACCCTCATGAGCGGTGTCCACAGGCCACGGTGCAGGCAGGATGCCTGGTGACGACACAGGAGTCCATGGTGCTGGTGTTGGTGGACCGGGGCTGCGGCGCAGGACAAGACGGTGCTTCTTGCTCCTCATGAGCTGTGTCCACAGGCCACGGTGCAGGCAGCGGGAGCGACGTCATCGGGGATGCCCAGGCTGCGGTGTGAGCAGGTGACGCCGGAGTGCGGGCCCACAGGTCGCGGTGCGAGCAGCGGCTCGGTGAAGTCATCCGATGACTGCGTCGGTAAGACCAGGGTCGCGGTGCGAAGCGAGGCAATGAGATTCCGTGCGACGTCGACAGGTCATGGTGCAGGCCAGCGGCGTTGTTGGCGGCGTCGCAGTGGTTTCTCCTCTTGAACAGCACAAAACGCACAGTTCCCAGTGCTGCAGGTCGAGGAAGCTGAAGTCTTTGGTGTCCCTGAGACTTCCAACCGGAGGCAAGCTCTACTCCAAGCCCTTGGAGAACTCTCAAGCAGGACACACAGCAAAGTTCACCCTTTGCACTCTTTTAAGGCAGAAGCAGCAACTGCAGTCCAGTCCAGCAAAGCAACACAGCAAAGGGACAGTACTCCTCCTCCAGCTCTTCAGCTCTTCTCCTTGGCAGAGGTTCCTCATGATTCCAGAAAGATTCTAAATGTCTGGGGGTTTGGGTCTTCTTCTTATACCCTGTTATGCCTTTGAAGTTGGCAAACTTCAAAGAAAAGTCTCAAGTGTTTGCAAGATCCCTTCTTGTCCAGGCCAGGCCCCAGACGCACACCAGGGGGTCAGAGACTGCATTGTGTGATGGCAGGCACAGTCCTTTCAGGTGTGAACGACCACTCCTCCCTTGCCCTCCAGCACAGATGGTTAATCAAGATATGCAGACTACACCCCAGCCCCCTTTGTGTCACTGTCTCTAGAGTAGAGGTGTGAACAGCCCAACTGTCAAACTGACCCAGACAGGGAATCCACAAACAGGCAGAGTCACAGAATGGTATAAGCAAGAAAATGCCTACTTTCTAAAAGTGGTATTTTCAAACGCACAATCTTAAAATCAACTTTACTAAAAGATGTATTTTTAAATTGTGAGCTCAGAGACCCCAAACTCCACATGTCCATTCGCTCCCAAAGGGAATCTACTCTTTAATCAGATTTAAAGGTAGCCCCCATGTTAACCTATGAGAGGGACAGGCCTTGCAACAGTGAAAAACAAATTTGGCAGTATTTCACTGTTAGGACATATAAAACACACTAGTATATGTCCTACCTTAAACATACACTGCACCCTGCCCATAGGGCTACCTAGGGCCTAACTTAGGGGTGCCTTACATGTAGTAAAAGGGAAGGTTGAGGCCTGGCAAGTGGGTACACTTCCCAAGTCGAATTGGCAGTTTAAAACTGCACACACACACACTGCAATGGCAGGTCTGAGTCATGTTTACAGGGCTACTAATGTGGGTGGCACAACCAGTGCTGCAGGCCCACTAGTAGCATTTGATTTACAGACCCTGGTTACCTCTAGTGCACTTTACTAGTAAATCAAATTTGCCAATCATAGATAAACCAATCAGGTGTACCATTTCTATAGGTAGCACTTGCACTTTAGCACTGATTAGCAGTGATAAAGTGCGCAGAGACAATAAACCAGCAAAAACAGACCACAAAAAATCGGAGGAAGAAGGCAAAAAGTTTGGGGATAACCCTGCAAAAAGGGCCATTTCCAACAAGCGCTAATAGCTCTAACTCGACGAAATGCGAGACCTGTTGCAATCCTGGGGCACGGATGCTTGTGTCTTTGAACTGCTAGCTTTTTTAGGCCCCGCTTTTTTTTTTTTTTTTTTAAGCATTGTACAAGAGTGCCTTTGTTTTCCAGCTGCCTCCCTCGTGTAATTCTCCCCCACTGTATCCCTCCCTCTTTTTCCTCCTGCACACCCTGTGTTGTCTGTGTGTTTCCCAGCCCCTCCCCCCACCCTCTTTGTCCGTGTTCTTCCCCTAACCCTTCTTTCCACCCTCCATTGGCTGTGTTCTTCCCCATCTTTTCTCTCCCACCTTTCATTCTCTGTGTTCATTCCCTATCTTTTCCCACCCACCATCCATCGTCCCCGTTCCTCCCCTTCTACCCACGCTCCATTGTCTCTCTTCTTCCCCATCCCCTCCTGCCATTCTTTATCCTCCTTTTTCTTCCCCATCAGTTCATTGTCTGTCTTCTTTCCCATGCCCTCCCGCCCACCCTCCATTGTCCGTATTGTTCCCTAACCCCTCTCACCCACCCTCCATCAAACGTGTTCTTCCCCATCCCCTCCTGCTGACCCTCCATCGACCGTTTTCTTCTCCATCCCCTCCTGCCGACTCTCCATCATATGTGTTCTTTCCATCCCCTCCTGCCGACCCTCTATTGTCCATGTTCTTCCCCATCCCCTTCGACACAACCTTCATCTCCTGTTTTCTTCCCCATCCCCACCCGCTCACCCTCCATCATCTTTGTTGTTCCCCATCCCGACCCCCCACCGTCCATCATCTGTTCTTCCCCATCCGCACCCCCCACCCTCCATCATCCCTGTTCTTCCCCATCCCCACCTGCCCACTCTCCATCGTCTGTTCTTCCCAACCCTCCGTCTGTTCTTCACCACCCGCCCACCCTCCGTCGTCTCTGTTCTTCCCCAGCCGCCCACCCTCCACCCTCTGTCGTCTCTGTTCTTCCCCTCCCACCCACCCTCTGTGGTCTCTGTTCTTCCCCACCCGCCCACCCTCCATCAGGGACTATAAAATGTTATAATGGCAGGTGTATTTGGACCGGGGTTTGTCAAAAAAAGAAAAAGACCTATTTATTAAATATAGATTTGGTCAACTCCCAGGAGGTCAAGATTCTGCACCCAGGGCAAGTTTAGGATTAACGTCATCTTGCTCCCTATGTGGGAGTGGAGTAGGGGGTTTGTTACACCTGATTTGTATATGCCAAAGCTTAGAGCAAGAACGAAGAAGGCTCCTCAAGGTCTTGTTCAATCAGAGGCTTGTACATTCTTGTAGGCAGGCTGTGATTGTCTGTTTTAATTCCTCGGATCCTTCACTGAAGTTAGGTTAGTAAAGTTTCTAAATCAAGTCTCAAAAAAACTGGAAGCTCGGAGCATGCTAAAATCAGTAGTGGATGTGGAACAAGTTTGAGTTCTGGCCGTTAGACTTATAATTGACAAGATGTCAGCCGACATACAGAGTTCGTTAGTCAATAAGGTCTTAGCCAAGGAGAGAATAGGATGGTAGGACTTTTATTTCCATTTCCTTTTAATCCAATTAACTGTGGACTGATTTAAGGAGAATAAGTACTGACTAATTAAGCTTTAGATGTACCACCAAAATGTAAGGGGATTTTATTTAAGGTCTTAAGATTTGTAAACATTAATAGACCATGTATTTTAAATTGTATCAATTAATATTATGGCCTGTGTAAATGTATAAATTAACTAAGGAAGTGTTTTCCACAAGCTTAGGTCCTTGTTTCAAAAGGTTTTAGTTGGGTAGCCATGTTACGACATAATTTATATTTGTAATAATATATTGGTTTACCACTGATTCATTTCATTATTCTTCAAGGTATAGGTGCTCATTAAGAATTATTTAGATTATTGCTTACTGCTGATATGGTTTTAATCAACTAAACAATAACGTTTGATTAATGTATTGGCTTATCAAAGGTTGCAGTATGTAGCAGAGAAGAATTTCTTGCACAAGTAAGGAACGTGGTCCCGCTGAGGTATTTGGAGTCTGTCTCTCGCTCAGGCGGCTGAGTCTTTCATCCTCCATTGCCTCGGTAAGATGTTAGGCAGCCGGCGGTCCAGCGCTGCTCTGCGCCTTCCAGAGGGCGTCAAGGTGCTAGTCAGGCGGACTAGCTTTCAAATCACTGCCGCAATCCAACTCAGTGTGTCAGAGTGTGTTAGTGAGGGCCGTGAGGAGGTGTCGTAAAATGTGTTGCTGAATGCGCTGGAGTTGTCTTTTGTAGAAGCATACACGTTCCCCTTCCCATCCCACTGGGAGTTCATAAACGGGTTGTGACTGAGGACTGTGCCCTGATTTTTAGTCCTTTTTTTTTTTTTTTAGAAGAACAATGTTTAAATTACTTGGAAAAACTTGGACGAGCGTGGGCATCTTCCGTTATCGTCCCTGAGTAAATCCTGTGACACCTTTTGGGGGGCTTACTCCCCTTCCCGAAAGTACTCAGTACAACACAATCTAAGAAAGCATACGGAGTGGTATCGAAGATTACTATTCTCTTGTGGGCACTATATCCATTAATCATGTATAGGCTAGTGTTTGAAAGGAAAGTGTGCACACAGGAGTTCAACATAACACTGTCGCCGTCTGTCATTCGCCCAGCGTGACAGACGCTGAGAATGACGCAGATCGGTGCCTGATTTTGTAATTCTAAAATTAATATAAAATGCATATGTTAGTGTCATAGAAGGAACTGCGCCTGTACATTGCCAGAGCCCTCTAAATTGTGTGGCGTAAATTGAGATTTTTTTCTGTTAGACATTTGCTGTATTTATATTTGTTTACACCACCACAAGTCATCATATGCTGCGGAAGGTACTGCTCCATTAGGCGAGAAGGTGCCTCATCTGTTCATGCATGTGGCGAAGAAGAAAGAAGACAGAGAAGACGCAGGAGAAGTAAGAAGACAGAGAAGATGGCATGCAGCGAAGAAGAAAGAAGAAGGGCAGTGAAAAAGAAGTCAGCAAAGAAAGACAAGCATTTGCAATGCAACGGGTCTCGCATTTGTTCATGTTAGAGCTGATAGCGTTGTAAACTCCTAACCCGACTTTTCACCTATCGGCAAAAGTGCATTTATGTACGTAAGCCGAAAAAGTGCATTTAACTTTGTAAAGCGCTCGACTTCTGCCAAGCGAAATCGCGCTAGTAAATTAGAGAAAAAGTAGTGCACGAGCCGGACAGAAAACAGCGAGCCTCGCATGTTTTCTGTACTTGGCCGATGCGCTCGAGGAGGGCTAGCCACTGGAAAAGGCATGACGTATGCATGTCTTCGACTAATGAAAGCAAGCAGTTTTTAATAGGCAAGCCCACTAACCAATGAAAAACACTGACGTGACGTGGACAGGGCTCCGAGCCCTTTTCTAAACCCTAAAGCATCTCGCTGTGATACGCATGCGCGAGCGCATGCAACGCAGGCTTGACCCCAAAAAAAGTACCATCAGCTTCGTAGCCAGAGAGGGACGGACACTGGCCAGGGTCCAATGAGAAGTGACCGGAAGGAGTACTTGGTACAAAAGCAACTGGACTGGCAAGAGCGATGAAGAAGACAAGAGGAAGTGAAGCAGGACGACATGCAGGCGATCTGCTGGCCAATCAGAAGCACGTAAATCAGAGCGACATTGGACCAAGCCAGTGGTAAGTGCAGGTAAGTGAGTGCTGGTTCAAAGACCCTTTTAAGTGTTTTTTTTTTTTTGTTCCCTTTTAACAATGGATTTCTCAAGCAGCGCGCAAACACGCATGCAGACCAAACCTAAAAATGTGACCAAGTACTTATTTTTAAACTAGCAGGCTAATTGAAAACTCCCAACTAATCTTAAAGTGCAATGGTTTTCTCAAGTGTTTTAGATTCTTAATAAGCATTTTTATTAGCAGCCTGCAAACATAAAACATACTTTTCGTTTAGCAGTCACCACAGGCCAGGCGGTATTCCCTCTCACTGTGACGGATTCACTTTTCACCTGTACCTCGCACACTGGTTTTCTTGCATGAAAATGTATGCAGGGGAGCCGAGTGTCTACAGGTGGAAGGGGAATCTATTGTGTCCAAATAAGCAGGCCAAACCCCTGCTTCGTAGTCCACCCTTTGTGTTTTCTTGTAGCTTCTACAAACTTTCGAGGACACTGAAATGAAAAGAGCGGAAGATGTAATTTTTTTAAAGAATCGATCGCATGTGAACAGCATTGTCTCCCGGGGTCAGACTAAATGTCAGGACCTACTTTCAGGTGGAGACCGCGAAGAGAGCCACGGGGGGGGGGGGGGGGGTAATCATTTATTCACTAAATTGGTATTTAATTATCTCTGTCAGTTGTGTCAGCCGTGCATTTGCGGAGGCGCCGTCCAGCACACTCAAGCCAAATAATAGGTAAGTAAACAAAGTGGAGGAGCATCGACTTGAGCGACATCAAGCAGTGACTGCAGAGAGTAGCAAAGGGCTGGAAGGCAAGGCAGTGCTTAATTTGTAAATAAAAACGTGCCGGTGCCCAAAGTCCTCCTCTTAATCCCGCGGCTGCTGCAATTAAATGTAGGAACACGGAATACTTAGGCGGCGTAAACCTGAAGCCATACCGGGCCTCTTCAATCCATATAAAGCCACTCCCTGCCCCTTCAGCTCGCTCTTGCAGCTTTCTACTTTCTCCCTTTGTGACGTTTTTTCGTTTTTCCCTTCATCCGTCTTTCCCATGTGTGTCTTTTGCTGCAGTAAATGCTTGAGGCAGAAGATTAAGCCCCAGCCCTAAAAAATAAGTGCCTGTGCCAGTTTCCGGTTCTTTAAATAGACCTCATTTCGTTGTAGGTTTTCAAATCCAGAAACAATGAATGGTTGTTTCACCTTTAGCTGCAGAATACAGTTTTATGTAGAATTTGAGGTGCTGGATTTTATATTTTACACTAATATGACTCCAGGGCCCATAACATTCTGTTCACCGTGTGTTATAGGCTGTATTTTTCCCTTGATATAACAACTACCCAATGTCTTTTCCCCCCTAAAGTGGAAATCAGAACAGTACACTTCATAGGCCAATAATTATTGTATTGTTTGGATGCCAAATTTAAATGGCCGCAGCTATGCTTTGTTAGTGGATCAAAGCTAACCAATCAGGCATCCGGCCTGTCTCTCTCTGATTCCGGGTATCTATTTGCAGAAGGTAACTTTACACGAAATATTAGCATTTCCCAAGGAGGTTTTTGGAAGAAAAAAGGAAAAGGGTTAAACGAACTACACATTCCCTTTCTATAAGTATTTCCAGGCTTAGGACCATAATTGATTTAAAGTGCTTTAAGATATTGGTAACTTTCATCGCTATATACCCTGTGTTATGATACTGTGGAATTCTCAAGGATGCCTTAGTGACCTGAGAGGTTTGTATTGTGGCCACATTTACATGCCTGGCCGTAGGTATCTGAGGATGGTGCATGCTTGGCTGGATCATGGGAAAACCCTACTGTAGTGTTGCATGGGACCATTGACACTTTCTGCCTCATCCTGTTTCCCACCCCATGCTTGTACCCCGTCCATTTACTCCCACAACCTCTTCTTTCTCCCGTGGTTCTCACAACCCAGGACTGACAGTGGTGGAAGCAGCCGGGTTCCAGGCAGCGCAGCTGTCCTTATGCCGTATTATGTTTTTTCTGTTTTTCCTGAATCCTCTCCACTGTTACAGTGCATTGTGTCAACACCAAGGCACCCGTGGAAGCTACTACACCTACGCCAGTGGATATTCCACGTATGACCTGCCAGGAAGACCTGCGTGATGGAAGGCGTGGAGGTTGGTTATTCCCTCTTCAGCATGCTCAGCTGCTGAAGTGTCAGTCCCAGGTAGTGCAGTGGAGCTCTGCCTCCAGACTCAGCAGGTCATCAGGGAAAATAACTAGCAAAAATGTGAAAGTGTTTTACTTTCTAAAACTCTGTATGTATGTAATCTATGTAGACCTAGCTGGGCACTGTATGTATATAAGATATTTTGGTGTGTTGATTACACACATAATAAACTTTATGTAGCACAGGACAAAAACGGAATTGTTTTTTGCAGTTAATATTTGGTTTTAGTTTTAATTCTTCAAGGACCTCCACATTAACAACTTTTTTCTAATTGGAAGACAGTCATTTTATGGAGATGTGATATTTACAAGTAATTTTTTCATTTGTATTTTTATTTTGGCATGCTAAGGGCATGCTTTATCACCGACTGCTGAAGGAATTAATTCTTACCTCCTTATTACGAAATGTATTACACTTCTACAATAGCGGAACATGAGGTTTTTGACTTGTTTGCAACGCTGGATAAAATTAGGCAGAGGTGTGGAATAGAGCCCGAAGACACAGCATGCGTTCTATGTAAGACTGATAGATTGTATCATCGTGTGGAAGTTTGAGGGTAATACATTTCCTGGTTTGTTGTAATCTAAAGGCAGTCGAAGGGTTTTGTTCCTTCAAGAGTGAGGCAAAGGTGCAATGAAGTGTTGCGCTTCAGGGAGCCTCCCCAAATGCTACATGCTCCAAAGTTACAAAATAATAACAGTACCTTGCATGCTTTCATTGCTTTTGTTATGCAGTATTTGTTTAAAAAAGAAACACAAAATATTGAATTTAGTCACTGCACACCTCTAGGACAGTCGCCTTATCAATCCATGAAGAACAGTATGGAGTTAAAATTGACAAGAATTGGAAGTATTGCTTGGCAGACTACATGCAGGTTTTTGGAGCAAGAACATAACCCACTGCATAGATTCTTTACAAGGACTGAGACTTGTCATATACAGAATACTCATAGATTTCTAAAACAAAAGCATTAACCTACTCTATTAACTTAATAGGAAACAAAGGTGTTACCTTCACGTTATGAGGCATGCTCTACGGTAGGCATGCTAGCCTCCTACTAAGTTGTTTATTAATGAAGATTAAAATCCGTAGCCAGCGTACTACTCTCATCCTCTCGCCATCCCCTCCTTGCTGCGCCCTCCTTTTACCTCTGCTTTCTTCTGTACTCCACCATCCGATTGGCCACTCACTTTCCACATGTTCTTCTCATACGCTTCTTTTTATTCCAGTCTATTCTCTCATCAACACACATCATACACCATCTGACATTAGCATCAAACTTTAACATTAATATTCACACTTGCGCGCGCACACACAATCATTGAGTGGAAATTTGTACTGCTGTGCAGATGCTATAGTTATTCTGTGAGGAGTAATGCACTGCTATCTGTGCCTCTCCTAGTATTTGTTTTAGCGAACCTTGCCAGAACAGTGCGTGTGTGTGCGCGCGCATATGTGTGCGTGTGTGCTAGTAAAGAGTGCACTGCCTTTGCCAGTGCTGCTGCCTGCTGCTTTGCCAATATATCTTAGCGAAGCCTGCACTGCCTGTGTTGTGTATTAGTTGAAGCTGGCACTGACACTTCTTGTATGTTCATGAAGCTTGCAAAATGCTTCATGTTAGTGAAGCTTACATTGCCCTTGCCCATGTTGACTCTTCTGAAGTATTCCTTACATCACCTTTTTCGTATTTGATATAACGCCGTATATGGAAAGGGTGTGCGCACGCGCTGGTCCTTTGCTACAACAAGAGCCAAGCTATCCTTCGCTGACGAAGCCAAACAAGTCAAAAACTGGGCTGCGTTTGCTTATGTTTACTTCTGGAGGAGGCCACATCTGGCTGTTCAGGACGAACTGTTCCCATAAGGAGTAGGGTCAGTACTGATTTGCATAAGGCAGGCTGGAATGCTACACGAAGAGATTGGCAGTTTGGATTATTTGCAGGCATTATTCACATCTCCTTCTGAGTGCTTGCCCATGGCATGCCTGTTTTGTGTGCTGGTGAATCTTTCACTTCCCTTGTTATGCTTGTGCTTGGTGATAGTGAATCTTGCACTGCCCTTGCTGTGCATCTGATCTGTGGTAGTGAAGTTTGCACTTCCCTTGTTATGCCTGTGCTCGGTGTTAGTGAATCTTGCACTGCCCTTGCTGTGCCTCTGATCTGCGATAGTGAAGCTTGCACTTCCCTTGCAGTGCCTGTGCCGGGTGTTAGGGAATCTTGCACTGCCCTTGCTGTGCATCTGATCTGTGGTAGTGAAGCTTGCACTTCCCTTGTTATGCCTGTGCTCGGTAGAAGTGAATCTTGCACTGACCTTGCTGTGCATCTGATCTGTGGCAGTGAAGCTTGCACTTCCCTTGCGGTGCCTGTGCTGGGTGTTAGTGACTCTTGCACTTCCCTTGCGGTGCCTGTGCTGGGTGTTAGTGACTCTTGCACTGCCCTTGCTGTGCATCTGATCTGTGGTAGTGAAGCTTGCACTTCCCTTGCGGTGCCTGTGCTCGGTAGTAGTGAATCTTGCACTGACCTTGCTGGGCATCTGATCTGTGGCAGTGAAGCTTGCACTTCCCTTGCGGTGCCTGTGCTGGGTGTTAGTGACTCTTGCACTTCCCTTGCGGTGCCTGTGCTGGGTGTTAGTGACTCTTGCACTGCCCTTGCTGTGCATCTGATCTGTGGTAGTGAAGCTTGCACTTCCCTTGCAGTGCCTGTGCTGGGTGTTAGGGAATCTTGCACTGCCCTTGCTGTGCATCTGATCTGTGGTAGTGAAGCTTGCACTTCCCTTGTTATGCCTGTGCTCGGTAGTAGTGAATCTTGCACTGACCTTGCTGTGCATCTGATCTGTGGCAGTGAAGCTTGCACTTCCCTTGCGGTGCCTGTGCTGGGTGTTAGTGACTCTTGCACTTCCCTTACGGTGCCTGTGCTGGGTGTTAGTGACTCTTGCACTGCCCTTGCTGTGCATCTGATCCGTGGTAGTGAAGCTTGCACTTCCCTTGCGGTGCCTGTGCTGGGTGTTAGTGAAGCTTGCACTGCCCTTGCTGTGCATCTGATCTGTGGTAGTGAAGCTTGCACTTCCCTTGCGGTGCCTGTGCTGGGTGTTAGTGACTCTTGCACTGCCCTTGCTGTGCATGTGATCTGTGGTAGCGAAGCTTGCACTTCCCTTGCTGTGCCTGTGCTGGGTGTTAGTGACTCTTGCACTGCCCTTGCTGTGCATTTGATCTGTGGCAGTGAAGCTTGCACTGCCTTTGCTCCTTGTGTATTTTTGTGCGTGTTGGTCATCTTGATAAATACATTTTCCCTGCACATGAGCTAAAAGGATTGGAGTAAACAATGCTTGTTGGCTTCTCCTTTCAGTTATTAGGACATATAGGGTTGTGAGCCTTGTCCTGCCATATAACCGTCTGTTCGTCTCACCAAATGTATTTAAACTAGTCACGCTCCTAAACCAATTCAACATTTATAACACATGCATAATTGATCTTTAAATCAGCTGCCTAGGTTTTTATAGTCGGATGCATTATTAAGGTGTATTTATCTCTTGCTAGAAGTGTCTTCGTTGCTCTAACAGATTGACACGTTTCATCCTTCTTCGGTATATAGTTGTAAATGCTGAACAAACTAGGTGAAAATAAATTATCGTGCACTGTAATTACAGGGAACCATTACACTTAAACTACCCCACTCATCACAGATTCCTGCAGCCAGTCAGTCCGATAAGCGTGATTTAACCCACTTTGTCCACAGAGCATCTCATTCGTATTTTTTGGAGACAGGTATGGTGTGAAATTTCAAGCCTGACTCTACAATTAAACTGGACTTTGCTGCCATACACCACAGCTTTTCTGCTGTTAAAGAAGATAACATTCTTGACAAATACGACCGTCTCATTTCAGAGCCCTCGCAGGGAAGACCATAATTTAAAACTGGAAGCAAGGTGAGCAAGTATCCGCCCCTGCCTGGTGGGCGTGGATGTGCCATTTGTGCAGTAGTAAAACCTGCTGTTTCTTAGTAAAGACATCATTAGCAACCCTGAACCAAGAGGTGCTCTATATCAGGGCCAAGTAAGAATTATGGGAAGTATTAACCAACTTCTTCCATGAGCCGGAAATATAATGGCATCTCTTCATCTACTCCCTAAAAAGCTTTGTTTCAGGTTCACACATCTCCCAGAAATAAGATCTACTACTCCGCCAACCAAACACTTGATGATCCAGTCACTGTAACTCATTTCAATCACTTATATAGAGTGACTGACATCTTTTTGGAGTCCTTCATACGATTTCAAACAAGCAATTGTGTTTGCATCACTGTCCCTTTCCCTTCCCCTGATACACCGTTGGCATCAAGGTCATTATCCTAGGAGTAATTTAGGAATCAAACCTCACCCTTTACTTCCAAATATAGGCAGTAATTCAGTCAGCATTATAGTTGCAAAACACTGCAACATCACCTTTTTCACTAGCCCTCCAGCATAAATGGGCCGCCAACCAGAACTGAACACTTTTACATCTCTGGAAGAGCTTACAACTTGATACCTGCAATGTTTCAAGCCTCATTATATTCAGATCAGGACTACATCTCACATATTTTGAATCCCACAAATGGTCGAGCAGGAGTTGCTCAGTGAAATGTGTAGGAAATTCATCTATTCTCAGTTGTCCACACCAATTTGTTTTTGCCTTTTTTGGGTCATCTGTTTTTGCTGGCTGTAGAATGCTGTGCGCTTTATCCCTGCTAACTAATGATTACGTGATTGTGCTTCTCCATTCAACATGGTAAAATGGGGATATTTGTAATTGGCATATTTAACTTTCCTAGAACTCCCTAGTATATAGTATGTAAGTTCATTGTCACTAATGGACCTCAGCACCAACTGTGCCATCTACTACAGTGACAGTGTAAACACGACTGCAGGCCTACCATTTGTAGCCCAGCTGCTGCAGTTTTAAACTGCAAATTCAAAATGTCAAAATAACCCCTTTTAACAGACCTAAACCTTCCTCTCAAATATTTGTCTCACCTGGTTAGGTTCTACTATCCATGTGGCATTGTGCATGGTATTTAAATGCAGGATATGAAGAAGTTTTAATAGTACACGTCTTTACAGTGAAAAGGCCCCATAGGCTCTTTTCACTTCAGCAAGTCTGGCTGTTCCATAGGAAAACATTGGGATGCCATAGTAAATTCTAATACTTCTAAACTCCACAGTTAGGGACTTGCACTTATTCCTGGTCCCTCTCCCAAGGTCATATAGAAACACACATTACGTTGTGTATGCTGTAAAATCCAAATTGAAAGAAGTCAAATCATTATTATTTAATTCTTTGTAATCCATCAAATGTAGTCTTGAAGACCATGAGTTAGGTTTTAGGATCTTTCTATGGTTCATAGATGTATTGATTATAATGTTGGGGAAAATGTATCTCTTTAAAGAACACTACATCACAATGCATTAACAGTCAGCAGCCTTTCCTATCATTTGTTGACTTTGTGCTTGTCTTTGACCTTGTGCTGCCCTCTGCTGTTTTCAGGCTAAGTTGACGATCCACAAATAGGATATATATATGTATGTATGGATATATATATATATATATATATACATACACACACACACACACACTGTCCTCTTATCCAAAGGAAAACTCCTCTGTCACAGCTATCTTGGTATACAGCTATCTTGGTATACCCGTGAACATGGGAACAACAGTTCCCTAAACGCATTGGGTGGATGTTTATCTTTTGCCATATTGATTAAACTGGAGTTTCCAAGACAGCTGTGACCGAGGCGTTTTCCTTTGGATAAGAGGGACGGTGTATGCATTTATGGGGTTTACGACCCCGCCATGGTCTGCCGTGTTTGGGCCCGGACGAAGCGAAGCTCCGAGCATTTGATATATATATATATATATATATATATATATATATATATATATATATATATACACACACACACATTTCAGGGAGAACATTTGATCTAGATAAGGTTTGTAAAGTTTGAGAAACGTAACAGCAGTTGGTGGTAAAAAGTTAGACAGCTTGGCACGTTGAGTTCAGGTTTGAATCTGGTGGGTGTCTGTCAGTCACGGCTCGCTCCTATTTAAAGGGGGGGTGGGGCGGGTGCGGCATGCGGGGAATGGGGGGAGTGGGATAATTAATATAAAAAAAATAAATAAAGAAAAAAGTACCTCCTCCGTTGCCGCCACTCCTCTGGCCGTTGACGGCCCTCCCAGCCTGCCCTGCGGCCAGTTCTGACACTGCTCAAAGCAGCGTCAGGATTCGATGGGAGCGCCCAGCCAGGGTGCTCCCAGGCAGACGGCTCTCTCCAGCATGGCAACTGTGTTGCTGGGCTGGAGAGAGCCCTCTGCGCATGTGTGTTTGACCAGACCGAGACTGCTGGCCAAACACACATGCGCTCTTGGGGGAGTGCTCTGTGCACTCCCCTCTGAGGCTGTCATCCCCAATGCCCCGCCCCTTTCACCTCGAAGGGATAATAATCTTTGGTTGCACTGAAACCTTTTGCAGAACGCATTTAATTATCTATAGCGTAGGTGTATTTTAGGCACGAGCTGCATTTTTTCCCCATTTTTCTGCAAGACTGCCAGCTCCGGTAGGGACAACGATCACAATTTTACTACTTATGTTAACAAGGCGACCGACAGACATCTTAATTTGAAGCTCCAAGCAGTTGTTTTACCTGCTGTGTCAGTCTGCTTTCTGCCCACCTATACACATGACAGGGCTAATTGTGTTAACAATGGCAGCAACAGAAATAGTGGAGGCTGTTCTCATCATTATTTCTTTTCCTTCTATCTCTTTATAGGGCACTTTCAAGTTTTAGGGGTTCTTGAACCCATATTGTCCATATTACCTGCAAAGAAGACACGAACAATGGTGGTTTGTTTTCTGCATAGGTGCACGAGGTGCGGTGTTTGAGGGCCTTCATTGTGCACCTTGTTTGCAAATTGTATGTGTCCACCTCCAGTCCAGTCAGTTTGTACTCATTTTATTGTGACCATCTATGTTCCACACATTGCAGCCTCGTCAGCAGCACTTCTTATTTTGTGTTCCCTGTCAAAATACCATGCTTACTTGTATTTTCTTTCCAAACTCTCGTGTACGAGTGCGAGCCTACGTAGAGCACGCATTGCATGAGTTGCTGCTCGGGGGCTCTCATGTAAAGCAGTACAGGATAGAAAATGAGAGAAATTGGCAAAGTGAGTTATAGGATCGTGCTTCAGAGAAGGATTGCAAACATATCTTTTCTGTCAGTTTTTGGTTGCACTATACGTAAAGCTTTCCCATGGCAGCCAGTTTGCCATCGACTGCTCATGTGTTGACAATGAGAGCAGTTTCCACTGCAGTGTAGCACATTTGCGTAGGCTTGGCAAACTGCCTCGATTTACTTGAGTTAGAGCCCCAGGGAATTGCGATCCACAGTGATTATTAAACTAATGGTTTATTGAGGTGCAGGATTACACTTTTGCAGCATTGTAAACCGCGATATTATGGCACTGGTCTCTTCTTTTCACGTTCTGGTACACTCTGCTACCCCTTAGTTCCTGGCTTCCGTTTATTCCCTTCTGTCCGGGTGATTTTGCGTTGAAGTGGTCAGAATCCGCGATCCACACACAGGCAGGCACACGGAGAACTTGTGTATAGTCTGCACACAACAAATGCTGCACATTTCAGACTGGGCCGTGTACTGCGTTGAACCGCAGTCTGCTTCTGATCATCCGCACGGCGGCGTGGCTATGTATAGAATATGATTGCTTTGGAATACGTAAGCAGTGTAAACCTCTGCACTTGCAGTACTGTAAGTCATAGTCTTTGTGCTGTTAACAAATGAGTGCGCTTGTTCATAAAACCTGGATCCTGCGCCAGCTTCCTCCCTGGACCAAACCGAGGGGAGCCTAGAATACGCTTATGCCAGGCTTCAGTGATGTGGGCTGCATTAGAGGACCAAAAGAAGTAGCACACAAACTTCAGAGATGCGTTACACGGCCGTCAAAGAACATCGACTGCGTTCCAACAGTCACTGTCCATGAAATATATCTTGAAGAAAAAACTGAGATGCAGCAATCCCTATCTGCTCATTTAGGCCTGATCAACCGGAAGACCCGCTGTGGAAATTCAGTCTTTGTCGATGGATCCCAACACTGGAATACTTTGAGCCATAACGTGAAAAAAACAATGAAACGCGCCAATCTGCATGCAGTTTAATCCTAGTCCAGTGCCACATCTGGTCTGTCCATTTCATCGACCCAAACTACAACTTGCTCAATGCAACATTGATGGAACAAGGACGATTTGGCAACAAAAACAGCATCCCTGCCTACCCATCACCAACCAGTGCTTTAGAAGGGTTCCCAGAAACTCTGACGTGTTTTGAATGTTCTGGAGCCGCGAAACATGCCTTAGACGCTTTGTGTACTTAAACAAGCGAGGGCTATTCTACAGGGTGCATCTTTGTACAATCAAGTTCCACCTGAGTTTGTAATTTCCTCTTCTGACACAAATTTGCTTACACTTTAGCATTTTTTTAAAATTTTGCGATAGAAATGTTGGCTTTATCTCCACAGTTTTATTCTGAGATGAAGTATGGATGAAAGAGGTGGCATCACTTTACCAATATAAAGCTTGAAAACAACTGAACAAAGCAACCTCCCACTATTAACTTTCTCTCAGACATCCTGCCCTGCTGTAAAATGCGGTTGTTAATTAATCTGGGAAGTTTAATTATCAAGCAGGTTCCAGGGATACAGAGATACAGGCGTCCAGAAATAGACTCTGTTGTTTGATTAGTAGTTTTGTACTTGCGTGCCCTGTTCAAAGGATAACAATCATCACGGTGTTATCAGTCATTTATTAAGTCTTTTATGTATCTTCTTGCTCTTTCTCATGCAAATATTTCACATAAAATAGATACGTTTGTAATGGAGTAAGATAAATGATTAAGGAGCTTAATTTAGAACCGAATTACAGTGTTGGCAGAGGTATTTGTTGTGGTGAGAGGGTATCCAAAAAGATATTATCTAAGAG
Organism: Pleurodeles waltl; assembly: GCF_031143425.1. Taxonomy (NCBI): domain Eukaryota; kingdom Metazoa; phylum Chordata; class Amphibia; order Caudata; family Salamandridae; genus Pleurodeles; species Pleurodeles waltl. The sequence goes on from NC_090442.1 coordinate 572,376,513, forward strand.
CAATATTACTTGATTTTTGTTGAAAGGATAAGCAGGTGAAGAAAACACGAGAGGGGCGCTAAGAAGCAAGCGGCTCCGCAAGGAGCACAGAGCATTATTAAATTACAGCGGTATTGAGGAGCTGAGCTGAAAATAGCTTCAAGCCCTAACTGGTACATGCTCAGGCAGACACCGCAGATGCTTTAATGGGAAGCTCATTTGAAGATCTTTATTGACTATAAAAACTACTTTATTTACTTGATGTAAGGGATTTTGTGGAGACAAAATGCAACGTGTAACTGAAAGAAAATATTCAGTTTTGTCGCTCTATAAGTGTGGGGCCCATATAAACTGTGCCTCTTCATGACAGGACAGAGGAGAAAAGTTAGGCCCTGTGCCTACTCTGCTTTCAGTTTCTGGGTGTTGACTGATCTAATTTGATGTCAGTATTCAGGTGTGTTGGATCCCTCTTGTACCAATTAAGGTGTGTGTGTTTTTTTAAATAAAATGGCAGATAGTGATTCTGTTTGTCAGGCACCATGTTCTTGTTTAAGAATGCACTTTTCTACCTACCTTTAATATAGTTAAGGACAAGTTAAATTTTGTCTGCAAAATACCTTAGAGAATGCCTGAATATGACTCTTATGACGAATTTGATGTAGCAGTATCTTCACAATGTGTGTGCAGTATGGTTTGATTGTTTATCAGATATGTAAACACTTAGGCTTCAGCACTAAAAATGTAACACTCTATCTTGCTATCTATTGTCTACAGACTTAAAGCCTGGGCACTGACAGATTGCCATGACCGAGGGGGCAAAAGAGAGGCCTTCGTTCTCTATCGCTGAAGGCCACTTCCAGTTCTGGGTGATGCCCTATGGGTTGAAAAACTACCTTTCCATCTTCCAGAGGTTGACCAACCAGGTCCTGGCTGGATTGGAGAACTTCAGTGCCGCCTAACTAGGTGACATTACAGCCTTCAGGTCTACCTGGGAGGACCACCTGTGCCACCCCACTCGTGCCACCTCAGGAAAGTGTGATTCATGCTCTGCATAGGGAATGCCTGGCTATCAAGGCCTTTATGCGTCAGATAGGACAGGCTTGAGTGGTCTATTTGGGGCTCCAGGTCAGAGAAGGCAAGGTGCAGCCCCTCCAGGCCAAAATCCATGGCCTTCCTGGGCCTTATTGGTTAATACAGAAGATTTATCAAGGGTATGGCACTGTTGTTGAACCCTTGACAGAACTGACCTCCAAGAAACAGCCCAAACTGATGATCTGGGCGGAGGTGTGCTTGAACGCTTTTGACATCCTGACGAAAGACCATGTGCACAGCACCTGCTTTTTTTTTTATTCTCTAGAAAATTCATTGTGTTAACAGATGCCTCAGATCATGGCATAGGGGCCATGCTTTCACAGCTAAATGAAGAGGGCCTGGGTTAACCCGCAACCGTAATCAGTAGGAAGTTACTTCCCAGGGGACAGAGGGAAATGCAATAGAAAAGGAAGCCTTTGCAGTGGTTTGGCCACTGAAGAAGTTGAGACCATACCTGTTTGGTGATCACTTCTGGGTTCAGACAGACCAAAACCTCTCAGATGGCTAATGCAGATGAGGGGTGAGAATCTCAAACTGTTGAGGTGGTCCATTCCCCTTCAGGAAATAAACTTTACGGTAGAACACAGCTCTGGAACAGACCAAACCAATGACGATGGTCTTGCTAGGGTTTTCTCCCAGAGAATTCCCAAGAGGTTGGGTAGTTGCCCCCATTTTCAGCTGAGGGGGACGGAGGGAGGGGCATGTGTTTTGACCTGGCTTCCTTACTGCGGTTCTTCCTTACTTTTTTGCTTTCAACCTTCCTGTTTTTTCTGGGTTTTAGGACTTTGCGCATTTCCCCACTGCTTGCCAGTGCTGAAATCCTTGTGCTCGCTGCTTAAAAAAATGATAGGATTGACTTATACCCAAGTGGCACATTTAGTTTACTTGTAAGTCCCTAGTAAAGTAGGTGGTACTGCCTGTACTCAGGGCCTGTAAATGAAATGCTACTGTTGAGCCTGCAGCACTGATTGTGCCACCCACTTTATTAACCCCTTACATTTGTTTCAGGCCTGCAATTGCAGCCTGTGTGTACAGTTTCAAACTGCCATGTCGATCTGGCAAAATTAAACCGTTTGCTAGGCCCAAACCTTCCTGTTTAATACATATATCACCACTAAGTTAGCTCTGAACTGCCCACAGGGCAAGGTGCAGTACATTTAAAAAGTAGGGCCTGTACTTTTAAGTTTTACATATTCTGAAAGTGAAAAACTACTAAGTTTGTTTTCTTACTACTGCAGGGCCTGCTTATGCCATAGGATAACATAGGAGTTATTTTATTACACTTGAGCAGCTGTAACTTCCATTTGGGAGCAGGTAGAAAGCTCAGGTTTGGTGTCTAAATAATTGTAATTAAAAGCCGCCTGTAATGGTAAAGTCAGATTTTTAGTCAGAAATATTTTCCTTTCCTCCACAGTTGGCGCTTTGTGCTTTTTAGTGCTATATTCACTGACATCTTTAAAATTGCATATCTCTGATTCTACTGATTGGATGTTTGTCATTTTGGTTTTGATATATTTATTAAGATGTATTCTATTGTTCTAAATTAGTGTGGGATTTCTTTTTTATTTTGTTTTCATTTTATTACTGTTTGAAGTGCTGCTTAAATAGTTTACACATTGCCTCACAGTTAAGTGTGACTGCTCTGTGCCAAGCTACTAGAGGGTTGGGGGCAGGTTAAATTGAGATTTGTTTGTGCTGCACCCTGACAAGGATTTTGGTTCTTGCCTGAGTAGGGCTTCACCCCCCTCAACCAGTAACCCAATTTCTTCCTATCCTCTTAATAGTTCCAAATCAACAGCCATGTTCTTCAAATGAGCATCCTCTGTCATATTTAAAATATGGTCCAAAGGACTCAAAACTTTTAAGAGCCTGTCTTGGCATTGTTTAAGTAAATTCTCCATACCTTTACATGGACCCCCTTGCAATTTACACAAAGTGTAGATCATCTCAGGGTCTAAATTCAGTGTACAACAGACTTTGTCATCTATGAAATGTCTGGATCACTCAGCCTTTAAAACCATTTTAATTTCTTTCTCTAAAGCTTCCTGATCCATTCCTTAATAAACTTTCCCACGTGTTCCAAAGGCCACCTATCCCCAAATACCAGATACTCAGGAAACATCTCCCCTCCCTAAGGCCTTCTAATTACCTCCCTAGATGTAGATGGATTTCTTAAGTTACCATTCAGGTCACACAAATCATCATCTTACTGTAAATCTAAAGATTCTTCATCATAACCATGATCAGCAGTTTTCTCATAAAAAACACCCAAAATCCTTAAAATAGCCATAAGTCAAATTTCCTTGTGTGCCACCAAGGACACCTTTCTCTTGTGCGCAGCTAAATACATCTTTCTTATTAGTGGCGTTATAACCATCCTTGCCTGCATTGCATATTAACGTCCTTTTTAAATGTTTAGTTTTTTTCATTCTTTTCCCTTTTTTCTTTTCTATCTGTACTTCCTCTTAGGGCCAGTATTCATCCTCAGATCCGAGATCTATCTTTCTTTTCCCTGTAATAGAATCTATATCTTCTTTTACAGAAGTCTTCATTTCATGTTCAATTATTTTTCTCAATAGCTCCTGACTGACTCTTACGTCAAGGACTTCTCCGACAATATTCTCTCGATCTTTAGATCGAGAGAATATTGTCGAAGCCATAACTTACTTTTCTGATTAAAAGCTTGCCTCACAAAATTTGTAAGTAGGTTCCTAAAACTTGGTATGCGCCGACTCACAACTGTGAAGACAAACGATCTCTGAGAATCAGAATTCCGACATCCAACTGAACGATGTAAGCTCCAACACACTTCCATAAATTCAGTGCACCAGTGACCAATCCGAAATGTATGCTAAATCACACAAGATTACTGCGTCAGTTTAAGCTTCATGACTCTAATCACATATCTTGACGTTTCCCAATGGCGCACCAAGACTTAAACAAAAAAAAATGTGAGCGTGAGGAACACCCTGCGCTAGGTATGTTTGCATACTTTTTACTCCATTGACGGTTTTCTACTTCATTATAGAACTCTGTTTTTTTTACCAAAGACCCATTGGTTTTTTGACCATGGAATATGATATTTCCCCTCAAGGACCAAATTAGTTTAACAATGCATCATTCTAATGTTTTTGTACTCCACAGTAAATAAAACAAATGCTTCTCCAAACAAACTGACTCTACTTTAAAACACGCACAGCTTCCATACATTGTAAGCCAGTCACTTCTAATACAGCTCTTACCTAAAGTTTAAACTCGCATGCAGCAATTATTTCCCCCTAAAATTAAAATGCTTCTCTATAATGAGGACAACATTTAAAAAAGGAAGTAAATTGTACGTGGGGACTATTTATTGATTATGAATTCACAATTCTATATTGTTGTATTGTTGAACTGATATGGTTCTTTAAAGCTACTACAAGAGTGGCACCCACCTATCTTGAATTTTGATCTGTGTGTATGTTGGCAAATGTATTCAGGTAGGATATCTATACTTATTGTCAGCCCCAGGTGTTTCCCTCACTTTAAGGAAGTTTGTGTCAAGGCCGTGAGGCTCTGGATGACTCCTGGTTTTAACACGTGGAGCTTTGCCTCAAGTCCCTTTCTCAATTCTTTTTCAGCAGTGTTTTTTTGTTACCGGTGGCTTTGTTCGTTGTAGGTGCAGCCATAAGCTAAACTCCCTTATCAGTAGCTGTTCTTGGGGTTTTCCTTTGCGGATGTATCATACATTCTGCTCCCTCTTTTGCCAAAGGTAATGTTGTTCACTTTTAATCTCAAACAGAATATCATCCAGGCCCCACGTTGTTATTGAGGTGAGGTTTTGAATTGCAGTACCAATTTCATGTTTTAGCTAGTGCCCTCAGCCTGTCCGCTATGCACACATTCAACTTTTTAAGCTTTCATTATGTTCTGGTGTTCTGCTGTTTTATCTCCAAATTTTCTGGGGGACAGAATGGTGACACTAACAAGACCAACCAGGTTTGTGTGTTTTGTTTATAGTAGGTATTCCAGCAGGGTGCTGGGCATTCCAGGTGCTAGTATCCTCACTCTATGGACTTATTTTGCCACATTAATTGCTCAACCCTGCCGCATATTTTGGTCCTTTCTGCCACATAATCCCAGCTGCCCTGCATATAACTAAAGGGCTAGTAGGCCTACTGGAATATTTTTTCAAACAAGGCCCTTAAAACACAAACGACTCCCAGGTACAAAACGTTTCAGCCATAAGAGACCTTACCTGTACACTGAGTGGTGGGATGGGTTATTATTTTGGGGTCCCCACTAGCCTAGTGTGGGAACCCAGAGATGATCTAGACCATGGATACTCAAAGTACAGCCCGCGGGCCTCATGCGGCCCCTCTGACCTTTACATGCGGCCCCTTGGGCAACAGGAGCACTAGGCAGCTGTTTGCTCGACTACGCACTAACAATAAAAATATTAAATTGACACACAATAATTTATTTCAAACTTATTTGGTGTTAAAGAAAGTAAGTAACTAGGGACTCCTGCACTTAACTTTAGAAACACCTTCATTTTTAAAGACATATTGCAGCAGAAGTGTAAAACTAAAACAGTCTCTTCAAAATTAAAAAAGTGTATTTAGTTAACATGCAGAACCTTTTCGCCTTAGTACAATTTATTTTATCAGTGCATTGAGATGCATTCATTTAAAAGTGATAGTTTTCAAACATAAATTTGGAAACATAATTTTTTTTCCTTACCCTGAGAACACCACCAATAGTAAATTAAAGAGGCAAGTCACTTGGTATGTGCACTTTACTTTATGGGTGGCCTGGGTTCCTATCATACATGAACAAAAACATAGAAGCAGGTTTTGTGCAGTACACACCAGGAATCATGTATTTCGAGGTCATCTTAAATGTGATAATGCAGAAAAAGGAGGGAAAGTGAGACTAAACACTTGCCTAGGATCACACAATTTGGAAAAGTGGGTAAGCCGGGATTAATTACAGTTTTTCTGGTTTCCAATTGTTTTTTTCAGCCACTAGATGTATATCATTTGCTTCTCCTACACCTACCTTGCCACCAATTCCCCCAGCCACCCCACCTGACCGCCACTGCCCTGACATCAATGCAGCCCCCAGGTACGTATCAGACCAAACTTTTTGGCCCCTGGGAAAATGTTTGCGAGTACCCATGATCTAGACAGAAAGACCAAGTTGCGGTTAGCACGTTTGAAGATGGTCCCATTGTCCTAGGACCAGCATAGACTGAGTGATGGGCAAAAATGTTTTGAAAAAGAATGCCCTGAAAGCATTATGGGGCAAGATTCCGTGTGCCACAAATATTGTAGTATGTTGACTATAATGCTCAGAACACCCCCTAGGGGGAACTCCAATAAAAATAGCATTTCTAAGAAACATGGTCATATGACCATGTAGTTAGCCCCTACCACATGAAAACAGAATGGAAAAAAATAATGCAGTGCAAGCATATATTTAGCCCTTAGAAGGGATAGTGAATTACACATTTTTAGGGCTGACTGCAACAATATTACAAACAAGGTCCTTAAAACACAAGCTGCATTCAGCTATAAAACAAAAGTTCCAGCCATGAGAGAGGTTAAACAGGCACTGAATGGTGGGAGGAGTTATCATTTTGGGATCCCCACTAACTTGGTGTGGGGACCTAAAGATGAGATAGACAGAGAGAGTGTGTTGTGCTGAACGTTTCGGTGGTGGCTTCATTGTCCTAGGACCACCACAGGCTGTGTTATGGGCAGAAATGTTTTATAAAAGTAATTGCGTGCAAAGTATTATGGGGCAAGTTTCCAGAGTGCAATGAATATTGTAATATTTGCTCTTCCTCTGTGACAGGAGAGCCACTTTGAGGATTTCTGTGTTTTTTACATAAAGCATTTATCAATTTCAAGTGTGTTTTTGAAAGCTATGGAGGGTGAAGGGTAGAGCCAAAGTAAATTACTCTGATTAGATAACAGTGTGAAAATGCGACCAGTGCTTCAATATCGCCGACGGAGTTCACGGTAATCTGCGCTGTGAGTGCTGTGAGCACCATGGCTGCCATGGAGCGCGAAGGGGAGAGTCAAAATAAAAAATTGTTCACCCTTGCTGAAGTATATCGACAGCCATGCAATAATCCATGTAACAAGGTCAGTCTGCAAGGCGGTAACAAAACCTTCCCAAAGTGGGACAAATGTAAAGCATTTACCAATGACATCAAGGGGTTTTTGAAAGGCAAACGTACGAACGAGTGAAAGTGATGGTCGTGAGATGGGTGTGGTTTAAAGCCCACAGAATACTTACAACAGGTCGAAAAGCGCTTGCGCGCTCAACCTAAAAATGTTCAACTTAGAAACATCTGAACTGTTAACTATTTGCATCACTTAGCTGATCCCTCTTTAGGTCTAGCTTGACAGAGCATCTATCACAAGACATAATGTGATCAACTACCCCAAAAAAAAAATTCCGGAGTACTATAGAGAGGGACTTTGTCTCCGTCCACAGGTTGGTAACCTGGATTGCATATTTTTATTGGGGAGAAGATGTGCATCTCCACAGCAAAAAATGGTTCCCCTCCCTGCAGTTGTGACTGTTTTGTTTACTTATCCAGCTGCCTCAGCCAGCAGCACTGTGGCTGCCTGGGCTTGAATTTTCAGGGGCACACATATGGCATTGTAATGCTGTCATTGTGCCATAAATTACTAAATAAAGTACAGGGTTTGTTTTTGTCGGGCAGCAGCACAGATGGGAGGAGGGTAGTCATGAAGAATGTATTGCAGTCCTGGTACCTTCCATATGTCATTAACTTTGAAGTTCAGAAAGCAGTTTTGTGTTTGAGAGCCATATGGGAAGCCCAGGCTGGTTTGATAGTGCAGCTGTCATCTGACCTCATATGAGAAACAAAATAGAGCTTTCAGGCAGGGGCTCAGGCTCCACCCACATATTGGTTCCTTGGAGTACAGGATTTAATTGGGTCTGATTTGTGTGCTTTCACTACAAATACTGCTTGTATTGCACTTTTTGGCTTCTGGTAATGCTTACATTCGATACAGCAAGACTGAGTCAGTTATCTTGGCAAGCCAATGATCATGGTTATAGACATTATCTGTTTATTATGAAATACTATGATAATGCCATTATGCCTGATGTATTTATTGCTAAAAGGATATGTTAAAGGCAATAGGTTTGTTATGACTCAATATAAAGCCTACATATAGGTATTTTGTTACATGGAATCTCCCGTTATCATAGTAGGCTAGGATGTTGGTTAACCTGCGTAACAAACCATGGATATAGATTTTTCAGTAACAATCCTTGTTAGGCCCTCTTAGGAGTAGTAGTATTTTGCTTAGCCAACTGTAATGTTGTATACCTTTCTAATTATATGATTGTGTGTCTGAGGGTTGCTTTGTGAAAACGTTTATGCTCAATGCTTGGCTATGGTGGCAAGCTATCGGCCTGCTGAGTGCACCGGAAAATGTTATCTCTGATTCCAATGTTTGTTTTTTGTTTTAAGTATTCGTATAATGTTATGAAGAAGTACATGCTACAAGTGTGTTATATGTATTTATACCACATTAGCAACATTCATAACAATACTTCCACTTTTGATACTGCTGCAGTAATTTTGCCAATTGTACCAATACTGTTCGAAACAGTTTACATTATTAGCATTACATATTTATTTTACTTTTCCAGCCATGACCGTCTTTCAGCCATCAGTACGATTGGTCTACTTCCATATATATTCTGTTAGTGTGAACACTACTGCACTTTAGTCAGTAGGTTCAAATGCTTTAGTTTTAGTATGTGTCTCAAAGGGTAATCGTGTGGCCTGTTGGTGCCTCATATATAGCCCTAAGTAACAATGTAAAAAGTGGTATTTGCACAATGCTTCAACATAAACAAAATGTTAATAGTTTGATAAGATGCTTCTTCAGTGAAGAAATGTGGCCAGTGGGGCACACTCTTTGGCAGGAAGAACAGATCTAATCAGTTTACAGAGTCCTCTATTAGCTGTCATTTGAAACTAAATAATACATTGTAAGTTTTGTTCAAAAAGCTTTATATACCTATGTCCTTAGCTTTAACTGTTTTGTATCAATCTCTTTGTAATCTCACTACAGATAGCTTTAACTGTCTGTAGTCAGCATTGCATACAATACTGCATGCAGTGGGCTTTTGTTTGCATCTTGCTCATGAATGGATGGCTTTATTATATGTATCAGATCTGAGCTCTTTACTGTAGGACAGTGGTTCCCAACCTTTTGACTTCTGTGTACCCCCACTTTATCATTACTGGAACCCAGGATCCCACTCTTAATAATTACTGGAATCCGGGACACCTCTCCCTCCTCCGTGAGTCGTCCCTTGCATGCGACTGGCTCAGGAGTGTCCTTCAACAGTTGACTTCGTGGAACTACTCTATTTTTTTAACATTTCTTCTTCAGTGCTCCAAAATGCCCAAAAAGTAGTGAAGGATAGCAAACCTGTGGGGCGTTCGAATAGCAGTGGTCGGGGGAAGGAGGTGCAGTCGAGCTAGCACTGGCGTCACCCTAGTTACAAAAAAAACAGTCCTTAATAGCTGCCCCAGGAGAGAGGCAGGTCTGGTCAGCCTGTGTGCAGCAACAGGTCAGCCTATAGTCCCCTTTTGTAGCTGTGAGATATTTACACATCTTATTAGCGTGATAGTCACGTTAAAATAACAACTACATGTCATTGTATATACAGCTTTTACGCATATTCAGCTAAGAGCTATCAGCTTCAGCTAAAACCAAATCTGGTGTTTTTGCGTAAAGCTGTTTTCTCAGCAGCTCTAAAGTGATTCTATTGTATTCTGAGTAATCCAATGTTGCCGGACTGGGAACCAACAGCAGCTCGAAAAATGTTGCAGTATATTGCAGTATAAAAACAGCATAATTTGCTAGTAAAAGTGTAGAAAAACAGGCAGTGCCCATGATCACCTGCAGTTACTGCAGCCTGGAGCCTGACGACCTCACTGCTGTTAATGCAGCTCCTCTGTGGGGCTTGTGGTGACTCACAGCATCTCACTCACAATGTGCGGTGTTGCGGACCACCACACTAAAATGCGTTAGTCTCATGCTTGATGCTAGTACTTGGCAGTAGTGAACAAATGTTGGGTTATTGAACGTATCCGATAAATATCGGTTGCTTCAAGTAGCACCCAACTCGTTATTCTGACCCCTGTGCAATCAGGGTGTTACGCAGGGGTCAGAAAATAACAACCCACTCTTAATTAGGTTCTTTGTTAGGGTGTTGGTAGGAGTGAGAACTTTTGCTTTAATTAGGGCGGTCAGTAGATTTAAAAGCTACAGTGTTCTAATAAACTTGCCACCGCTATCATTTGCAGCAGTCTTTGCAAATTTTAGTGGTGAGTTGGTGCTCAGTTGTGCAACGGACACAATATTCAGATGCACAGACTTTAATTTTCAGAACTTTGTAATTAATGTCATCCCTTCTGTTGCAAAATAAAATTATTGTTTCGGTTTACAGAAAGAGGATGTACAGAGTTAAAGAAAAAACTACGTTGTGACACCAGTTCGGTTTTTACAAATTGACCCTTTACTTGAAAATCCCTGACCAGGCAATGTTGCAGTCCTGCAATTAACTTGTTTTAAAATGACACGGTCTCAGATTGCATCTGAACACTACTGCTCGTGGTGGAAAGTTAGGTGATCTACGCCACTTCCTTTAAACAAAACAGGAACTCAAAAATAGGAAATGTGTCGTTCAAGACAGGAAGAATAAACTTAATCTGGGCTAACCCATTTTCAGTTTATAGGGTAGACACAAATTTGTGCATTTAATGTCCACCTCTTCAAATAAAAAAATTTAAAAATGAAATGCACATTGTTTTGTGCCCAAATCATTTGACTTTCTCTTACTATGCCTATAGATCCCTATGCACATTTTAGTAGAATATTTAAGCTGTCTAGAAAATATTATTTGTTTCCAGAAACTGTAGTTCCTATTATATCTGATTGGTTTGCAGTACTCTCTAACTTTCTGTCTCAGTTTTAAAGAACTGTATTGTTAGAATAGGTCCTGTTAGTGCTTCAGCGTTACGTTATGTGTACATGTAAAGTATAACATGACCTGCAAGGGTATCTTGGCACAGAACAGGTGTTTGTGCTTAGCTCTGCCTCTGGTAGGTTGGTTAACTGAAAAGCCAGGTCTTCAGCTTCTAGCAAACTTTAAGTAGAGAGGAGAAGACTCTGATGTGGAGTGGGAAGTTGTTCCATGCTTTAGGAGTGATGCAAGAAAACACCCATCCTTCTGATCTCGTTCTATGTATGTGTGAGATGTGTGCATGTAGGAGTTCTGCCAAGTGGTGGTGTCTCAGTGGTTGGTGGAAGGAGATGAGACTGTTCAGGTAGGTGGATGTCACAAGTTTGAAATCAGCATGTTTGTGCCCCTAGAGGACACTACAATAAAAATAGCATTTGGAAGAAACATGGTCATGTAACCATACAGTAGGTCCTTAGAGAGCATAACCACATCAAAAAGAATGGGAGAAAGTAATGCAGTGTAACCATATATGTAGCCCCTAGAGGACATAGTACATTATACATTTCCAAGGCTAGCAGGCCTATTGCAATGATATTACAGACCAGAGCCATTAAACATAACTTATTTTTTTTTCTTTTTTTTTTTCCAAATGTCAGGAATTTGTGCTTTGGTTCAGATACATACAATCGTCGGTAAGTCGTAGGTAACAAGCTTGACAACATGTGCACAAGCTATCCCTTTGACCTTTTACCTGTTAAGGAAAAAGGTCACGTTAATCAAAAACATTACATTTACATCACTTTACATTTACTACACCTGTCTTCATCTGAGTCCTCTCTGTTCGCCTTTCGGGTCCTGAAGAGAAAAAAGTAGACAACAGGTTAGTGGACCCTCCGGGGCGCATAACTTATACCAGTTCTAAAACAAAAGTTCCAGACATGAGAGAGCTTAAATAGATGATAAATAGTTGTAGGGGTTATTATTTTGGAGTCCCCACTAACATAGTGTGGGGACCCAGAGATGAAATAGACAAAAAGAGCACATCTTGGTCAATGTTTTGAAGGTGGTCCCATTGTCTTAGGATCACCACAGGCTGAGTTATAAGCAAAAGTGTTTTGTAAAAGTAATTCCCTGCAAAGCATTATGGGACAGGTTTCCGTGCCACTAGTAATTTAGTATGTTGATATGACTGTAATGCTTAGAATAGCCCCCTAGAGGAAACCACAATGAAAATAGCATTTGTAAGAAACATGGTCATTTACCTATATAGTTAGCCCCTCGAAGGCATAAACACACAAAAAGAAAATGGTAGAAAGTAATGCAGTGTTTCCATGTATTTAGCCCGTAGAAGGTGAGGTGCATTATACATTTTCAGGGGTAGCAGGCCTATAGCAATGATATTACAGACAAGGCCCTTAAAACACAAGCTATTCCCAGCTGTAAAACAAAAGTTACAACCATGAGAGCACTTAAAAAGACAATGAATGGTGGAAGGGGTTATTATTTTGGGGTCACCACTAACGTAGTGTGGGGACCCAGAGATGATCTAGACAGGAGGAGTGTCCCGTGCTGAACGTTTTGGTCCCATTGTCCTAGTACCACCACAGGCAAGAGTTATGAGCATAAATGTTTTGTGAAAGTAATGCCTTGCAAAGTATTTTGGGGTGAGTTTCCCAAGTGCAGTGACTATTGTAGTATCTGCTCTCCATCTGTGCTGGGAGTGCTGCTTTCGCTTTGAGGATTTCTGTTTTACGTGAAGCATTTTAGTAATTTAAAGTGATTTAAGGGGCGAGCCACAAGAATTGACTTTGATTAGGTAAATGTGAACAATGTGACCAGCGCACCAATACCGCCGATCGAGTTAACGCGGTTGTGCCTGTTTGCGCTGTGAGCGCCATGGCCGCCATGCAGCATTAAGGGGAGAGATAAAAGAAAAAATATATTGCCCCGCAGAAGTATATCAGCAATTGTGCAATAATCCATGTAACAGCAGCAGTCTGGAAGGCGTGACAAAAACAGCTTCAAGGTGGGACAAACGTAAAGCATTTACCAATGACTTCAAGTGATTTTTGAAAGGCAAGCCTAAGAATGAATGAATGAAACTTATGGGCGTGAGATTGGCATGGTTAAAAGCCCACAATACTTACAACTGGTCAAAGCGTTTGCGGTCGAATAAAAAAAGGAATCATGGCACCTGGGAACCATACATTTTGAGATTATTCCATCAGTTAAAAATTTGGGAGTACATTTTAACGGTCAAGGCAGCAACAAAGACCATCTAGCCTCCTGGAAGCAGGCTGCCTTGGCGTTAACGGTCTTGTTCTGCAAACTAACATGCAAGATGAATGGGCCACGAGTAACAGCGGTATGCCGAGTGATAAAGTCCAAACTAATGCCTACCCTAATGGATGGAGCCTTTGTTTCTAAAGATCAGCTAGAGTACTGGCTAGATCTTGCCCAAAATCCACACTATTGGGCTGTTTTCTCTCTGCCTAACTGTATCCCTGCAGCATCTTTGCATCTTGAATTCAACCTGCCAAGACAGAATCTAATATTAAAATATTGCTTCATTGCATACTATGCAAAGGCAAGGAGTGTTGAGACTGACACGGTGAGACATTTGATCTGGCAGTCAATTTCAGGTAAGGATTTGAAGTGGCACCACTATCTTGCATCTGCAGTTAATGCTTTAGCAGAAAAAGAAATCCGGGACAGTCATATACCCCCATATCCCCTGGCCAGAGTTGTATCTAAGCAAGCCAGATTAATTTCAAGATCATTGGGCATTGAGGCCGCTGCTGCTATGAAGAGACCAGGAATTCAACCCTTCCAGTACAATGAATCACGAGTCTCAGAGTTCCTGGACTTGCCCTGGAAAATGACATGGATGCAGAGTTTATTACATCTCAGGTCTGGGGTGATTCCATTGAAAGAATATTGCTTTGGGCGAACAAAAGGCACCACGGAGCGATAATTCCGGCTCGTCAGAGTTCGGTCGGAGTGTCTAATGCACATAAGTTGTATCTGTGTCCCCTTAATGCCAATTCGAAGATATTGGCTGCAGCCACTCTTCTTGCAGCTAAACTTGAGAACTTGCAAAGACGCAGTTACTGCCTGTCAGTCTGGGAAATTCAGTTAATTGTCCACTTGCTACTTGAAATTTATGGGTCAGACAGTCAAGCGCCTGAATAGCAAAATTCTGTAAGCAAGAACCCATCCATCCCACCTCCCCGCTCAAGACTCTGGACTAGTGTGGATCCTGCCAGTACTAACAAAGCGTTTAAAAGGTGAAATTATTAAATTGTTAATGATTGTATACCTTGCGCAAGAATTATCAGTGTTTTTAGAAATTAATCATAGTGATTCAGTTTTAGGTTCAGTTTTGTAAATCTTACCTATAAATAGTTGTTTCCATTGAACAGTTACCATCCTGGGCTAATGGCACGACACAAGGGACAGCCCTGTACTATTGATCCAAGATGGCATTGTACAACTCGCTAATGCATTCAGTCACTTTGAGACACTTCTATTTGAAAACGTATCCCCTCCCCATCATTGGTCGTGTTGACTAAGTTATCAGCCGTTGTAATATCAGTGTATTAGATTTTATATGAGGAAGCATGTCATCTTTTATCACAAATTGCTGTTTTTAGTTATCTTTTTGTAAAGGTTTTAATTAACTGAACAACATAAAGATTTACTCCTCACAAGTATCTAAGTTCTCAAGCAGTGTCCAGGTCACACGGCTGTGTTCCAAAACATTACCAAAACATTTCTGTTTTGAATGTTGTGTTGATGTTTAGATAGAACGCTAATGTCAAATATATGTAAAACTGTGTCAGCAAATTCTTCAGAGGACGATAGACATAGGGTGTAGACGTCTAAGTGAGGATGGTCCATCAATTGTATATGGATATTTTGAGTAACTAGCAATTAAACTTGGAAAACCAAACGTGCGATCCAGCATTTCAGTGGGATTGACAAATATTGTAAGTGGGACAACTATTTCAGGGAACCAGTTGGGCTGCATTATTTTGTAAGGAGCTGACAAATACTTAAGTCCACCCTCGGTCCCGGTTTACAAGATAACTTTTTGTCTGTGTAAAAAGGCCCATTAACAGCTAGAGTAAACAAATAACAATTCATAGAACCTGCTAATGGAGGATCTCCAGCCTGCAGGACTACACTGTTCCTCTTTCATTGCCTGATCTCATAAGTAGGCGGAAGGGACTGTAAGAGTACACCGTTTCACTAGTGAAGTATTTCCTGGGATAAATAATCCTTGGAATAAATCTCATGCTTTCTCTCATAATCCTGTGCAGCAAAGGGTGTGGCTAAGGAAGAATCACCACATCTCTGTGCCAAATGTGACATCCTTGAAATAGCCTAGAGTTGATTAATTGCCCACAGTGACCATCTTTTAAGATTAGTGATTTTGCTAGTTTGACAGTTTGCTAGCTGTCATGTGCTTCTGTCATAGAGGGCTGTGTGGCTAAAAATAAATGCAAGATAAAAAAGTATCTCAAGCAGGATCTCTGTAGTCCTCTGTTTCCCATCACTCTTCTGAACTCTGAACTCCCTTGTTGTGCAGTTCAGCACTTTACCCTGGTGGTATTTTAGCCTATGTACCACTTGTGTCATTGGGCAGACACTGGCATTAAAGGGCTCTTTGTTCCCTCTTAGAACTTGGTGAATGGGAAGAAACAATAAGAGAGATAGCTCAATGACTTGAATGTTCACTGTTGGACAAAAGCAGTGACCAGTAGATCATTCGTTGAAATCGGGACAAGTCCATTTAAACTTTCCATTTTCTCAAGGTCAGTAAATTTGAGTATAGTTAAAATGGAATATGGTAAAACCTCTTATTTACAGAATTGAGAAACAGGAGAAGGACAGTATGAAGCACTAAGTAATAAAAGGCAAT
Organism: Pleurodeles waltl; assembly: GCF_031143425.1. Lineage (NCBI taxonomy): Eukaryota > Metazoa > Chordata > Amphibia > Caudata > Salamandridae > Pleurodeles > Pleurodeles waltl. The sequence continues at coordinate 572,392,519 of NC_090442.1, forward strand.
AATATCTGTGTGGGTCTGGAAGAGTAGCAGTTCTGTTTGTTGAGAGAGGTTGCTAGTGATGAAATTTATTTTTGTGTGGAGTGTGTTGAATGTGTTGGTAGGTGTGTGGGGTAGTCAGCATAGGAGTAGTCTTTGCACGTGGCAAGGTCCCGTTTGTTGGAGAGCATCTGTCTTAAGGTTTGTATGTGTATGTGTCAGTGGATGTGTGTATGTTCCTGTGCCCAGGCAGCTGGGAGGGTGTACAAAAGCTATTATTAACAATCATGGCCATTGCGATGTAATCCTTCCTGGTGCTCATTTTTCAACCGCTGCCTGTTATGGCCGTAGTTGCTTTTTTAACCTGATCTGATTCAATAGTTGTTGCTCATGCTGAATTATATAGCCATTTCTTTACACCATATATGCTCATCACTTTAAATTCTGTCTCATATGTTCATTATTTCAACGTATGCTTCATATGATCATAGTAGATAATCCTGTGTAATTTGGTCTTTTTTTTCAAGTCTGACTGTTATTGTGGTCTTTCTGTGTGTGCGTGTGTGTTTGTGTGTGTTATATATATATATATATATATATATATATATATATATATATATATATATATTATATATATATATACATATATATATATATATATATACATATGTATGTATATGTGTTCGATGGCATGTGTAGCTGCAGATACACATGCTATGCATATCCCTTCTGACATCTAGTGTTGGGCTCGGAGTCTTACAAGTTGTTTTTCTTCGAAGAAGTCTTTTCGGAGTCACGGGATCGAGTGACTCCTCCTCTCAGATCCATTGCACATGGGCATCGACTCCATTTTTAGGTTGTTTTCTTTCCGCCGTCGGGTTCGGACGTGTTTCCTCTCGCTCTGAGATTCTATTCAGAAAACCTTCTTATTCATTGTTATTGTTTCGATCACGTTCTCCATCTAGCATCGAACTGGTAGTACCGTTGAAACATTCTTTTTCACCCTTCGGGGCAAGTGCGCCCAACTCGGGCCTATTCGGGCCTACCGCGTGCAAAGCCTGATGGATCGGACTCCATTCCAATTCTGCCCTCAGTGCCACGGAAGTATCCCTATACAGACCAGCACTTGGTTTGTAATTTGTGCCTTCCTCCAGACCATTGGGAGGCAAATTGTGAGGACTGTCGATTGTTTCGATCAAAAAAGACTCTCAGAGATCGCAGAGCTAGAAGACTCAAAATGGCATTGAAAAGCAGTGAACATCTCGACGTCGTTGAAGAAGAGCAGGTGCAAACAGCAGTGTCTATCTGAGACACAGACTCCGAACAGGAATTGGAGGACGACAGACTCATCACAGCTGGACAGTATGTGAGTACGTCTGCCCCTACACCCCTGCACAAAAAACATTCTAAGGCCTTGGGTACACCACTGGCAGAAGGCCATGGTTCGGCCCGAAAAATGACTGTCGGCCACCTTCCTTCGGGGTTGTCGCCGAAAAAGGCCACTCCTCTGTCTACTTTGGAGTCGAGTAAATCTGTCAAAGGCTCCATTTCGGACTCCAGTAAAAAAGCTGATTCTTTGGAGTCGAAAATTCGGCAGTTGACTTCGGAGCTGAGACCTTCCACTACATTTTCGCACCAAAAAAACAACAAACTTCGGAGCCGAAAAAATCCTCATATACAGAGTAACAAGGACTTTCAAAAAAATTGAGAGAACCCCATAAAACCTCTGAGGGAGAGCTGGACATTGAGCCCATTTTACAAATCATGAATGAGAGACAATCCAGAATACACATCCATAAAGAGACAGGAAGGATTGTCACTGCACCGCCTTTAAAAACAAAAAGAAAGCTGGCTTTCCAAGAGGAACTAGACTCTGTACAGCCACCAGCAAAGGTGCAAAAACAAAAGAAGCCAATACCTCTTCATACTTCTCCTCCTCATTCTCCACAATTATCTGTCTTACCTCACACCAGCACACCACCAATGCCTTCTCCAACACATTCATTTTATTCACAAGGAGATATGGCAGGCCCATGGGATCTTTATGAACCTCATCCCATCCAAGATAATGACCATGATACTTACCCATCAAAACCATTTCCACCAGAAGATACCACTTAAAACAACCAGGTCATACCCGGGGCAGCAGCTTATCATGGGGTAACCATGCATTCAGAGCCATTAGAAGAAGATTTCTTATTTAATACACTATCTTTTACACATTCCAAGTACCAGTGTCTCCCAATATTACCAGGCATGGTAAAACACGCAGACCAAATTTTTTGCGAGCCTATAAAATCTAGGATTATCACACCCAGAATAGATAAAAAGTATAAGCCTCACCCTCTGACCCAGATTACATTACTCATCAGGTCCCTCCGGTTTCATTGGTAGTCAGTGCAACAAGAAAGAGGGCAAATAGCCAGTCTTCAGTAGATGCACCTCCTCCTGATAAGGAGAGCAGAAAATTTGACGCAGCGGGAAAAAGAGTTGCTACACAGGCAGCAAATCAATGGAGAATTACAAATTTTCAGGCACTTCTAGCTCGCTATGATAGGGCCCATTGGGATGAAATGCAGGATATTATACAGCATCTCCCAAAAGAGCACCCGAAGAGGGTACAAGCAAGTAGTAGAAGAGTGGCAAGCGATTAGTAATGATCAAATAAGATCCGCCCTTGATGCTGCTGATACAGCTGCACGGAGCGTAAACACTGCCATCACAATCAGAAGACATGCCTGGCTGTGCTCCTCTGGTTTTAAACCAGAAGTTCAACAGGCTGTACTTAACATGCCTTTTGATAAAAAGCACCTCTTTGTCCCAGAAGTGGACACCACTATTGAAAAACTGAGAAAGGACTCAGATACTGCGAAAGCAGTGGGCGCTTTATACACCACCCCATGTAGAGGTTCATTTTGCAGGCCACAGTTTCGAGGAGGTTTTAAACCACAATCCTCAGAGGCTTCCACCTGACGAACAAAGCAACCACAACAAACCCAATATCAACGAGGTGCGTTTAGAGGATCATATAGAGGTCAATACTTAAGAAAAAGAGGTAAATTCCAAACCTCTAAACAAACAACAACACATCCTAAACAGTGACTTCCTTCCCTCCCTTCCATTCCACACATCTCCTGTTGGGGGGAAGACTACAGCAGTTCCACTCTCATTTGCAAAATATCACCACAGATAAGTGGGTATTATCATTTATCTGCGATGGCTATTGCCTAGAATTGATAACCACCCCTCCAAACATTCTGCCAAGATATCACAAGTTGTCCCACGAACATACAGTTCTGCTACAACAAGAGGTACAATCTCTACTGTTCAAACAAGCAATAGAATTAGTTCCACAGTCCCAACAAGGAACCGGAGTATACGCACTATACTTCCTAATTCTCCAAAAAGATGGCACACTCAGGCCTATATTAGACCTCAGGCCCCACATTCTATACATTTTGTCAGAGCACTTTCACATGGTAACTCTGCAAGATGTTATTCCACTACTGCAAAAACAAGATTTTATGACTGCTCTAGACCTCAAAGATGCGTATTTTCACATATCCATCCACCCAGCTCACAGAAAATAGCTCAGGTTTGTCATAGCACGAAAACACTACCAGTTCAAAGTGTTGCCATTTGGCATAACAACAGCTCCAAGGGTGTTTACAAAGTGTCTAGCAGTAGTAGCTGCATACTTAAGAAGACAACCCATCCATGTCTTTCCATATCTAGATGATTGGCCACTAAAATCAAGCAATCTTACACAATGCCAAAAACATACTCGTTATGTGATACAAACTCTGCACACACTAGGGTTTTCTATAAACTAGCAAAAGTCACACCTTCAACCAGCACAAGTACAACCGTATCTAGGTGCTATCCTAAATACTCAACTAGCTCTAGTGTATCCAAATATACAGAGGATACAAGCTTTCCAAAATGTAATACCACTCATACAGACAAATCAACAATACACTGTAAGATTTATCATGAAGATTCTAGGAATGATGGCTTCTTGCATAGCAGCAGTACCACATGCAAGGTTAAACATGAGGCCCTTACAACAGTGCCTTGCACAACAATGGTCACAAGCACACGGTCAACTTCAAGATGTAGTGTTGATGGACCACCAAACATGTGTGTCCCTTCAATGGTGGAATTGCAGCAATTTAATAAAGGGGCGGTCGTTTCAAGACTCTGTGCCTTAGACCATAATTACAAAAGATGCATCAATGATCGGTTGGGGAGCTCACCTAAACAATCAAGGTCAATGGATGTCAAACAGAAACAGCTACACATAAACCACTTAGAATTATTAGCTGTGTTCCTTGCCCTACAAGCATTTCAACCTCTTCTCAAACAGAAGAATGTTCTCATAAAAACAGACAATATGACAACCATGTATTATCTCAACAAACAGGGAGGGACACATTCATCTCAACTGTTTCTTCTAGCCCAAACAATTTGGAAATGGGCAATATACAATCAAATTAATCTATTAGCGCAATACATTCCAGGAATAAACAATCAGTTGGCAGATCTCCTCAGCAGAAATCACCAACAGACACACGAATGAGAGATTCACTCACAAGTACTTCTAAAGCACTTTAAAAAATGGGGAACACCAGACATAGATCTATTCGCAACAAGCGAAAACACAAAATGCCAAAGCTTTGCATCCAGACACCCAAATCCCCTATCCAAGGACAATGCTCTGTGGATCAATTGGTCAGGGATATTTGCTTACACTTTTCCCCCTCTCCCACTCCTTCCATTTCTAGTCAACAAATTACATCAAATGTCACTCAACATGATACTCATAGCACCTTGGTACACAACACTATTCGACCTATCTGTAGAACCTCACTCCAAACTCCCAAACAGACCAGATTTGTTAATACAAAACAAAGGTCAAATCAGGCATCCAAACCCTAATGCTCTCAATTCAGCGATTTGGCTCCTGAAATCATAGAAGTTGGTTACTTAAATCTTCCATCAGAATGTATGGAAGTAATTAAACAAGCACGAAAACCTGCTACTAGACAGTGCTACGCAAATAAGTGGAAAAGATTTGTCTACTATTGTCAATCTAAAACCATAGATCCACTTACAGCATCTGTACAAGATATTTCATGCTATTTACTTCATTTACAGAAATCAAATTTGGCTTATTTATCCATTAAAATACACCTTACTGCAATATCTGCATATTTAAAAACTATTCAACATAATTCTCTATTCAGAGTTCCAGTTATTAAACCCTTCATGGAAGGATTAAAACACATCATTCCACCCAGAACACCACCTGTTCCATCATGGAATTTAAATATTGCACTTACCAGACTCATGGGACCAACTTATGAACCCATGCACTCTTGCCAAATTCAATTTTTAACACGGAAGGTCGCCTTCCTTGTGGCTATTAGTTAGTGAAATACAAGCATTCACTTCTTCATACTTAATGTTTTGATTGTTGTATATTATCTTATGAACAAAAATGTACACATGAGAAGAAATTAGAGTTATTTGTCCAGCACTTGTGTCTGATTATTTATCTGACCGGTTTGTGAATATGAAATAATTTGCATTCAGATATGAATATATTTCCAGCTGAGTTGAAATTGAACAAATAGAACAGGTGGAATTCAGAGCCTGCGGACCTATTGGATGCTATCTCTGTTTAAAGAAATCCCACACTTATTATGTATAATATCGATTGAATAAGAGGAGGTGGCAGTCCAACTCCTCCTGGAACTTCCGAGGCTTCCCTTCAAAGACGGTGCAGATGGTAATTGTAATGTTTTTATTTAATGGTTTATGCGTGCATCTCTTTGTTTATGTATGTATGTGAGCGGTCAATGGGTGTGTGTGTATGAATGCGTGAGTTTGAGCGAGTGTGTATGTGTGGCTCACCCCACCCCCTTTGCACCCATTACCAATTGCCGTTGACTGTGGCCATTGTAAGCCAAGTGCATGCCATTCATTGGGGCAAGTTTAGCTAACTTTCTGTTAATGGTGGAATTTTTTAAAAATACTTGTCATACCCTTAGTACGCTTAATGTGTTTGTATTCAAGCTTTGGTGTTTGCACTTAACATGATGCTGTCTCATTATAGTGTAAAACACAGACGATCTTTTAATGATATTGGTTTACCTTTGTGGAATGGATATTACTATTGTCATTATTAATTATATTTTTTAATTTAAGAATGCACCACATCAATTTTAGAAATTGGCTGTTACATTGAATACCGCATTGATTACCTTCTGCTTATGTAGTGGAGCATGTAGTGCTTAATTTGTTCTGGTGGTTGCTGATAAAGGACACCAGCACTGATTTTCGTGGACGTATTTGTCATTATCCGAATTTGACCCAGATCGTGAGAGAGAGACGATTGGGAAAAAAAAAGAAAAGGCAGTGAAAAAGTAAGGGTAAAAATTATTTGTTGAGGGGAAAAAAGAGACGGGCAGTGTACGTTGGTGAAAGAAAGAGGTATGTTTTGAATCAAGACTAACCGCGTTGGCATTCAGTAACCGAAGCATGCAGCACCAAAGGTATTGTGCTCCTGAGAAAAATGCTGGATCTCTGCTTATGTGTTTACAACAAAAAAATCACTGGGTACAGTCGCGGAGAAGGAGACGTGGCCTTTGATGTCCACTTTTGAAAGACTGCAAATGAAATACATGTACATGGGTGTATTATTTCGGGAGAATGCAGGAAGATTCAAAAGATAAAACTGTCACAACATGACAAAATCAGTTTTTATTCTCCAAACCTCGTGAATAGGTGGCTTGAGACAGACATCTCAGAAGCCAAGTGAACACATTAAGACAATTTTCCTCATCATTGGTCTTTTTAGAATCCTTGCAGTATGTTAATGTTTTATATTTAAGGGAGCATTGACTTATTCTTTCGATTACCTGGTGCCACAGGCCGAAGATAGAGTAGTATCTCTATGATCCTGAATTATATTGTTAAAGTTCAATAATGATGTATTTACAAAGACTGTTTATCGCCAGTTGGCATGTTTGTTTCTTAGCAGTGCATGTCGTGGATGTTCGTCACACTGTTGTATAATGCAGTGATAGCGCCTATCTCCAGTTTGTTTTGCTTCTCCGAATCCACTCTCTTGTGGGTAAGTAAAAACTCAGCATAAAATAACACAACATTGTCCTGGCTCGCATACCGCATAGAAGTGTTTGTAACGAGATTGAAATGTGTAGATCCAGTTTGCATCTCATTCGTGGGAGGAAGGCTTCCACTCGTGATGCGAGTAGGTGGTGCTCTCTAACCTGTCAGACTTTTTTATGCAGAACAGAGTTGTTTTCAGAATACCGCTAGATTGCCTAATATAGAAATTAAAGTATCAGTAAATCTGTGTAATTTAATTTTTCCGGAGCATACTCTTTATTTTACTTGAAAGTTTAGAGCGGTAGAGGATACTCAGTTCCTTGATCTTATTTTCAGCATCTCCTTGTTCTTATTTTGCAGAGCCACAAAGGTTTTTAATCTTACTTTGCTGGATCCCGGTTATTTTGTTTGCAGTTTAGTAGACTGTGTGTCATGTGCCCCAACCATGTGCTCATACTGATTTAGTTATAGGTTGTATGCAAGTGATCATTTAGATCTTATAGTTGGGAATTATTTTTAAGTAGGTTGGCATTTTCAAGTCACCTCTTCTATGCACAATTATACAGGTTCTAGTGACTTGAAGGTACACACCTCAGGACATGCAGTGTTTGTTCTTTTGATGAAGAACATTGTTATGTGTCTTGCATTGTTTGATTCCTTGTTGTGAGTCTTCGTATGTAGATGGTGCTGTCATGCATGTAAAATTGCATATGGCTTAAATCTGACCACAGTTTTACGCTGTGCATTTTAGAGTCACTTACATTGTGATTTGTGCAGACAATTGAATGGGAAGTTAATGCTTATTCTGAAGATTTGCTCCTAGCAACCTACTTAGGTTGTTTTGCACACCTTGGAAGGGTTGCGCCGTTCTCCATCTCACAGTGGCTGTATATTATTATTCATTCATTATATTTTATATTTTAGTACCGCTTTACGTTAATAAACAAATACAAATAGAATTTATAATGATGCCACACGCTATTTGTTTGAACCATGAATTGTTGGTGGTTAAGTCTGCATTTGCGATAAGTAGTGGCAACTGAGTTCATAATCACTGCTCAATTTTGTTCCATTGGTGCCTGATCCAGTTTAGACCTGGAGGTGTCGGTTTTGATTACTGTGGTGCTATGCCGCATAAGTTATTTTGTTTTCTTTTTATCTGTGTTTGGGCAGATGTCGTTGTAAGGGGATTGACAGCTGCCCTTTGAAATGTTCAGCTTTAGACTTTGCAGATGGTTTGTTAAACAAAGGCAATATATTCATAGGATATAGAGTCTGATGAGAAGGAAATATGACTCCAAGAGCTTATTGATAATTGACTGATGCTATAACAGTGTTAGAAATTAACAACATGTTGTTAGGAGGCCTCTGGGCGTTCCCTTGTGTTATGCCAAATCTGCATCAATGTCCAAGAGCCTGCAGCATCATGGAACTGCAAAATGGGCCTGGCAATATTTTGAAACCTGTGCTTCACACCATGAACAGTCATTCTGAATTCTCACTTACAATTTGCATACTCTCTGGTGTGCAAGTCACGCCTTCAGCAGTGATGTTGGTACACTCAGTCAGACCTATCAAACCCTCAGCCATGCTATGCGCAGCATCAGAATTGCTTTGCACGCCCATAGCAATGCCGATTTATTCTCATTTAGACAGTGAACACACTCAAGCGCACCCTGTGCCTTCCCGCCCTACCCTCACTCTCTCCAACTCCATCCACACTGTTTGCAGCCCCAGCCATCATCTGCATGCACTGCTGCACATTCAGGCTGCAACCTTCTTCGCCTTTCCATGCTTTGCAACATCAAAAACTCTCTGAGCCACTTTCAGTAATGGTCTTCAGTGAGAAACATCTGAACCTGTACTAAAGGACTCAGCAGAAGAAAAAAACATGTACGAAGAGTGCAGGATTTTCCCAAGGACCTTCTGCTTTGCTGCTCTCATCAGTGTTTGGGACCAGGAGGAGGTTGCAGTGTGCTTCATGTATTTAAATATCCTACTTCACAAAGAAATGACCAAGGGCGCATTACAAGGATTGATGGGCAACACCCAGCCAAAGAAGTTCGGACCTGAGTTAAATGCTTCGGTATGCGGAGCTCCTGTCAACCCACACAAAATGAAAATGCATGCGCCCTGCTGGGCTTTCTGCAGCGGCACAACAGGGAAAACTTTGAGATTCAGTAATTGGTCACATCGCTATTTGGGATTAGGAAATGGCGTTTGTATATACCAATTTGCCATTTCCGTGGTCGCAAATAGGTTTGTGACCAAATACCGAATCGCAAAACATACATACATGTGGCTCTTAGGGCCAGATGTAGGAAGCATTTTGCACTTCGCAAACAGCGAAAATTGCTGTTTGCAACGTGCAAAATGCACTTTGCAATGCACAAAACCCGTTTTGCGATTCGGTAACCTGGTTACCAAATCGCAAAACGGGTTTGCGAGTCGCAGTTAGGAAGGGGTGTCCCATTCCTAATTGTGAGTCGCAGTGCAATGCAGGATTGCTTTGTGACCGCGACTCTCATTGCACCCATGAAATGGGTGGTAACCCATTCGCAAAAAGGAAGGGGTCCCCATTCCCCGTTGTGAATGGAACTGCAAACATTTTTTCAGAGCAAGCAGTGGTCCAATGGACCACTGCCTGCTCTGAAAAAATGAAACAAAAACGTTTAATTTTTCGTTTTTGTAATGCATCTCGTTTTCCTTTGAGGAAAACGGGCTGCATTACAAAAAAACGGCTTTATTTAAAAGCAGTCACAGACATGGTGGTCTGCTGTCCGCAGCAGGCCACCCTCCCTTTGAATGCCGCCACTCGCAAGGGGGTCGCAAATTGTGACCCACCTCATACATATTAATGAGGTGGGCCTTCGCGACCCCCTTGCGAGTCGAAGATGGTGTTAGGGACACCATCCAACATTCCGAATTGCGACTCGCAATTTGCGGGTCGAAATTCGGAAGTTTACTACATGTGGCCCTTAGTCTCTTCGAAGATCCAGAGCGAAGATTAAAACAGATAATATCTTAAAATCGTGATGAATCAAATGCTAATCGGTGCATCCTCTTAAAGCAGCTGGTCCCTCAAATCAATTAGTTTGAGTATTACCTAGGCTCATGAAAGTCTAAGCAGATATGAAATTTGTTAGAGTAAATGCGATAACTCAATTCCTGCTCACATTTTGAATGTGACAAGAGTGGTGGGTTTGTTTAGACAAAAAAAGAGAGAAAGGGATAAAGAGTCACACAGTTTGCTGCTTCTTGTCATGAAAGCGATTAGCCGCCTTTTAAAAATTCGAAATTTCAAAAAAATCTTAGAATTTTTGGAGCCATGCATAAAGAAGGGTGGCTGCGCAGTACCCCAACTGAGAACATTTATTGAAAAGCAGAGAGCGTTTAGCAGCTATCTGATTCAAGCAAAAGTTCATCTCAAGAACATGCACTTTCCATTTTTGCGCGCTGGCTAACGCCGAGGGCCCTAAGCGCCGTCTAATTGGTTTGATCTCTAGTTTTTTCTAGCAGTTGCCGTGTGTGGCCCACGTCGGTCATTCCATAGTGACACTGCAGCCTACTCTTAAGCTTTAAATATTCTCCTCTCCCTCGCAGAGGGCATTCTTCCCACCGTTAATGATCTGCATTTAACGATGTGACTTTCCAGTAAGTAGATGTCCTGCTGATTGTTTTTTCCCTAATTAATGCCATCCAGTGCATGTTTCAGTGAAACTGAATGGGTGGTGAACCGGTGAATTATTCCTCCAATTAGCGTCTTCATATTTAATAGGGTTTGCGGAAAGCAGCTCTGCGGGGCCAAGATACCACTTCATATTGCTGCTGTTTAGTACTCAAGCTAAGGGCAATTGTTCTGACGTTCAACACTTGCTTCAACTGTAAGATAAAGTTACAAATAGATTAGAAAGCCAAGTGAGAGGGAAGTGGAAGGGGGACCTCGGAGGGGCACCAAGAATGTACCTGGATATGCATCAATCTCGGGCCAGCGATGGCCATTTGAACCCCATATGTAAAGGAAAGTGCCGCGTGCCATTCCTCTGCAGGTCCCCTGGAGTGGTGGCCTCCGATTCCTTACTAGCCCAGCATTCAGCTTCCCACTGCCAACGCACTGAGCATTAGACACATTAACAAGTGCGTAAGTCTCATGACTGTAGCACTTACTAGAGAGACTTTGAAAAGAATGAGTTCCATAGATACCCGGAAACACACCGTGTTTAGGTGTGATCTTATCCAGCAATTAAGTGGTGCTGTTATGTTGCAAGTTTAAAGGCAAAAGTACCTCTCAAAATCTGAGGTGAAAAATACAATAACCACCACTAGGGTCTACCTTTTAGAAAATTCGTCAGTGATGGGTGTTTGTTTGCGCTGCTGATTTAGCTCATACTCGTCCATTGGTTCATTCGGCTTGGTCTTAGCAGGCATTCACTCCTCAGGCATGGTGGTAGTGTTTACTCAGTTTGAGGAGTCTCAGTCATGGACGTCCTTTAGGGGTAGCCGAGGTCCCAGCTGAGACCCCGGCCTTGCCCCTTGCATCCCCAGGCACGGCCTTTGCGACCCCTGGCCTCTGAGATTGCAAAATCAGTACCAGGGACTCGGGTAAGCTCGTTCTTATGGACGTCGGGATTAGGGATTCACTTTCCTTGTTTTCAGTTATTTTTCTTTTTATTACACTAATAGTAAATTATTCACTATTGGTGTAATAAGACAATGGAGTGCAGTTTAGATGAAATATGACCCTGTCAGGCAGCTGAGGTAAGGACAAAATGCTTTTAAATGCATCTTGTGTGCGTGCAGGTGAGAGTATGCTTATGTAAGAGGGTGGGTGAGTGAATGTGTAAGCATGTGTGAGTGAGTGGAAGTAAAAGTTAAATGGCTTGTGGTGTCACTTCTGCTACCCCTGGCATTTTGGCAACTTGGCGCTTCTTGAGAAGATAGGTCTACATGCAAGCCACTATTTCTTCACATACTAAATCACAAGGAAAAGCAGCACTGGATTAGAGCTCCTTCCCATCTAGGCTGAAAAGTGTTGTGTCTGCTGTAGAACTGCAGTAGATAATGCCAATCTTGTCCATTTGGTAAGATTCAAACGCATGCACCTGGATACTGTGGACCCTGTTTAGGTCCCACTTCTTTCTCAAAGCTCGCGTTCTGAAATTGCAGTCTCATCTATGTCGAACAACAAACACTGGGGGAAACCTGAGCTTTTCTCTTTGGATATTTTTGGTGTCATTGATTAGGTGCAAAGGCATTAGGCCTTATCATTTATTTGCGATCAAAAAAACCTTAGAGGGTTAAGCCAAATGCCTACGAGCTAATTGATCTGTGGAATAAAGTGTGGCTATCAGATTGAAAGGACATTTTTTAAAACAAAGATTTTATTTTGTAAAAACTACACCTGGGCCAACGATGATTGAGGCTTATTTAAAACCACGAACCTCCATTACGTATGAACATTTTGATAATACAGCTACTAGTAGCCTTAAGCAGTTATTCATCAATAAAGATTAACATTAATGGGGTAATTATGGTGTGTGATAAAGCTAAGATTTGCAACGTGTATAACTTCTGAGAATCTTAGGGAGAACAATAAATTATGTTAAAATACCTTGAAAGGCCAGTGACAGGCCATTGCCAGGTACCTTGGTTAGGGAGCTTTGATCTCCAAAGTGTCCATTATGGAGACTTGGTTGGACTCTTAAAAATTAAAGCTTTCATCAGCACCCTCTGATCTTGTTTGAGGTAGCGTATTAATGAGCCCTGCTAGACTGACAACCATTCATTAGTTAAATCCGCTTTAGAAACAATCAACTTTAAAAATAGTAGGATCAGTTTCCTTTGAAAAATCAAAAATACATTATTTAAATCCTTATTTCCTACAAATTATACACTGGGATCCCTGCCATAGTAAAAGTTTTTAAAAACTTCTTTTGTATAATTTTTCCAAAAAATTGGCTTATAACATTTTTCACCTGCTCCCTTCAAGATTAAATTTTGGGCACAGCACTTGTGCTGCTTCCTTGATGTCAATACGGTCTGGCTTGACAGCGCAACTGTCGCCTGGGAATTATGTGACCATGATTACCTCACTAGAGAAGGGCTTTGGCTCCGCCCACATGTGAGGAACCAGGAGTACATGTTTTGATTGGACAGACATTGTGTGCTTCTACAAAAAAGTGCTTGCCTTCCACTCAGCTTTGATCATTGTATTTATCCAGTTGCCTAAGCTTGAAATTTAAGGGGCACAAACAGAACATTGTAATCTTATTAAAGTGTCTTATATAACTAGATAATTTGTTGTTTTTCTCTGGCAGAACCACAGATGGGAAGAGGGCAGTCATTATCCTACATGGATTTGTAGGCCTGGTTTGACAGTGCATCTGTCACCTGACCATCAAACCTACACCAATATTATTGTATAGTCCTTGCCTTCCACACAAATACACATCTATTATCATGCTATTAACTTGTAATGCTTCATACTATCCTACAACATTCCTTTAAAGTCAGACCTATTTTTTATGCACTTGAGGAGCAGATATAGGCTAGGTAACCTTGGCTGTAGCATTCAGTATGTCGGATCAAAAATGTATACCATCAGAAATTTCTACAGGGACGAGAAGAGAATTAACAGCACTTGAATGGATTAGTACATCTCTTTTAAAAATAAATAAATAAAAATAAACCAGAAGCAATGGGTGAAAATTCAAGACTGCCTATTTGAGCCCAGTACAGGGTCTTTCTTTAGGTGCCATCACTACAACCTCTTCATTTTAGCATCTATTTGACATTGATAGTCAGTTTGATATAAGACAATGCTTTTGGCCAGCAGACGTAATCTGTAAATGGACAGCTTCATACCTCAGTTTTACGCCTAAGAATGGACATAAGTTTATTTGCCATCTGTCTTAAATACATTCATGGAAAAGGAACAGTAGACTGAAATTGGAGAAATCACTAACCAAGGCTAGAAGTTGTGCAGCATTTCAGCAAGCAAGAACAATAGCACTGAGATCTTTGAGAAATCTATTACACTTCTAATTTCTAGGACTGTTCTGTTTTTCGGTGAAGTTTTTGTCCTGGTTACCTAAGTCAAGTCAAGGGTTTTTTGATCTTATCTGTAAACCAAGGTGTATCACTGTTAGTGAATCCTGGACAGAATAGTAAAACAGTCATCACTTATTAAGACCATTGTAATGCACTGTGTAGAGGACTGCAGAGGATCCTCACTACAAAATTGCAAATGTTGCAGTTAGACTGGCTACTGGCCTGAGAAATTGTAACCAGAGATAAGGGAAAGCCATCACTGGCTTCCCAGTTCATACTAGAATTAGGTCTGATTGACTGAACCTATTTGTGTGTCTCAAGGTCTTAAACTTAGCCGATCGAATAGATTTTTGAGTGGCACACCTATCCTGTCTTCTCACCAGTCTCATAGCAACGCGTCAAGAAAGAAAGGCCTTCTAACTGAATATATTAAAAAGCTTAGAGAATATTTACTTACTAGAGGACAAAAGTTGAGAACACCCTTTATTTGAAAAAGGCTCTTTTTCATCTTTAGAATAGACCTTAAGCAACACCTGTTCGCAGCCTGCTGATGTCTTTATTATAAGCCAATGTTCAGTTGCACAAAAATAAACCCATCCTCCTATTTCCCTTTCTCAATCCATTCACTAGAGTATCACAAGCAATCTTCCACCCATCCGCTAATCTGTCAAGTTTTTCTTCTCTGTTCGGATGCCTTGCTTCTCCTCATTCACTTGGTTCTCGTCTTTCACTGGGCTTTGATCACGTCTTGTGCAATCTTTTGCCAGTTACATGTTATACTCAAACATCCCATTACCTTTCCATTTGTACACCATGGTTCTCATAGTATCCCATTAAGCATGACGTTATCTTCATTTGAACTCATTTTCCTTGGCTGTGGGCCTAGAAGAGAAGGGAATAATGCTTGCCATCAGTGCCTCTTTGTTTTTATTTGAGAGATTGCTATGGCCCCTTGATCTACGAGTTGTGCATGCTTTAAAATAATTTCATAGGAGAAAACCTACAGCAACTCTTGGCTGTTTTTCATTAACATAGCTAGCTTGGATATCTGAGTGCTATATGTGATGTGATAATTTAAAGGTCACGTGATTTCATTATCCCCCCCCCTTAGTCTGCAGACATTCAGTTGAAATAGAAGTAAACCAAGCATATAATTAAAAAATAAGCAGCTTGTTTCAGTTCTTAAAACAAACAATCCTCAATACTTGAGGAATGATCTTTCTTGACCCTAATTCCAATGATTGTTTATGATAAACCAAAACATGATGTAAATGTTAATCATGTGCTTAGATATATGATTGTCAAACAATCAGAACATGAAGCAGAATCTTGACTGTACTTAGGTGCCTGGAATCCTCAAGCCAACTTCACGAAGACATACTAGTGCTGGCTTCCACCCGGAGCGTTCTGAAGAGGACCAAGATGGCTTGAACCTGCTGCGAACCGACTGAGCAATATACTTGTCAGAAGAGCAAAACATTGTCGGTTGCGTTATGGCAACAGGCTGCTTCAAGCAAATTATGATTTCTGGTACCCAGCACAGAGGTACAATACTGTGTTGTGAAGCTTTTTTTTTTTTTTAACAAACCGCCCCACTACTACGGCCTACAAAATTACAGTTCAAATGATGTGCCTTACTCAGTATTCCGGTTGAGCTGAAATGAAGGACAATATTTCCCGTAGACCTCTAATCACTTGTGACATTCACTGACCAGAATAACTCCGAATGAAGTTGTGGAGGCATTGGATCTTGGAACATGCATCTGCCCTCCAACGGCGCCTTCCTTCACCATCTCTTTGCATGTAAAGTGGCAACTTTGAGTGCCAAAGAGTGACTGCGTACAGTTTCCAGTGGTGAATTGTTGAATTGAACGGACTTAGTAACAGGGATGTAATGTGTACACTCAGAGGCCTATTACTCAGCCCAGCCACATTTTCGACCCGGTGGTGTGTATGTTGTATTTTGACTGTTTTCCCAGTCTGATGGAAAAAAGATTTATCGGTGGACTTTTAACAAAATGTAGCCTGAGATGCCACCGATGCCTTCCTCTTTGCAACAGCAGTTGGAGTTGGCTTCTTAGTCTGTGTGTTTTACCTGTCATCCTGAGCCGCTGATCCAACTCTGCAGCGATATGCACTCTCCTGACACGTTTAGCAGATAAGGAATGTTTTCTCACCCTTGCAGTCACATGGTCTCCTTTGTTGAGGGTCTTGCGCTGTCAGCCTGAAATGGGAAGTGAAGAACGTGCATTAGAAAGTTGGTTTCGTGTAAACAAGCTCATTTAGAATACCTCGGTTGTTCATAGGTAAGTTGATTGATCTAGTCCGAGCTTATACTGTTTGCTAAGAGAAAAGCGCTTTTCAGTGACATCACTTTAAACCTTTTTCATATCTTACCTTTCTAATGTAGGTCATAATTATAAGTCTAAATGAAGCTCGGATGATGGCTCGCTCGGTTACCATGCCATTTCCCGAGGTCTATGTATCATGTTAACTGTAGAATGTGTAATCGCAGCAGATCAAGCCGAGACCTTCATCTTTTCAAGGCTGATGAGTGAATATAATTAATTTGGAAAGTTGCGATATGAAGTCACATGAGTATGTCTACAAATGAAATAAAATAGGTCCTTATTATTATGCTTTTGTTTAATTTTTGTGCTTTCACCGGTGGTGTAGCATAGGCTATTCTAATGTTGAGATCTATCAAATGATAAAACCATTTTAAGTCATACCTAATAAAAACCCTGGCTTGTCAGTATATGATTGGTCATTAGCATTCAGTATTTCGCGTTAGTCACATGACCTGTTTTCCAGTTTTCTAATTTGCTGACATAAACATCTTCATAATGTTTCTATCTACTACTAATAAAGATCCTTGGAAAATGTGTTGGTGTTGGATGTTTTGAAAAAATCAGGTTCTTCAGTAGTACTTCTGGTTGACGCAATACATAGTAAATTCATGGGGCGTCACTGAAAAGATTTTTACATCCCAGTGACGTAATGCCATAGGCATCTATCATGTTCCCTGGATTGTTCATATTGTGGAAACACTTTTACTTCCTTATGGCATAACTACACAATTACCAAAATGTCAAGATAGAGTATTTTTAGGGGCTGGCGTCAAACTCAGAGCAACCCAACTCGCTGTGAATACTAATAATCTCACACAGGCTGATGCTTTTCAAGAGAGAGAGTTTCTGACATTGCCTTTATGGTTTAAAGGCAAACAAATTCATAATTAAGTCTCCATATGCATTAGAGCAAGATAAATATCTTATCATTGAAACCTTGTTCCCTTCTTCTGACATTACATATTTTCCCCACAGAGATCCTAAAAATACTTCTTTTGTTTCATGTGTTTACCTTTCGAAACAAGGACCTTTTGAAATTAAAAGTAAATGCAATTACTCTTTGTTAACAAAAAACAAAGCTGCTTAGTTCATGCAGTCTGCCGGGCCTTCTGGAAGTCACTGCAACTACTATAGCTCAGAAGCAACCTCACAGCAGCGCAGGCTGCCCTCGACAGGGCTACTTTAGAGGCCTCCCTTTACTGAAAGGGCGTCGTATCTTCTCCTATCTTTTGTCAGCCGGTGTATGCAGACACCATGCCAGTGCATGGGAAGGTAAGTCGGCATTGCAGCTCGTCGATGTTGTTGTTTTACTAAGTACAGTCAGTTCATTTCCTGTGTGCGGAGCCTACAGGTCAGACAAAACGCAGCTAGCCTCCGAACAAGCCACGGAGTTGGATTATGACCTCAAGAGCAGTGCTTTAAATGAGCCGGTACTGTCCGGTAGCTTTTTTATTTTGAGAGGGAGGGTACCCGCACTTCTCAAGAAAAACATGATAATTTTAATTGGAGAGTACCAGCACTTCTCAGAAACAAGCAGGCACTCTAGTACAGAGTACCTGCACTTCTATTTTTCCATTTCAAGCACTGCTCAAGAGTATACCGAGAGACGCTTTTAAATTGCATGGTGTGAACAGTTTTCAGCGTGATCACGTGGAGTAACACATGCTGTTAATTCTAACGTACACGTGCGGGGCTGCACCCCACCTCTGCCAGCGATGCCAGCATCCCCAGTCATTCCAGCCTGTTGTTCTCAGCATCCACTTTTCATCACAGAGGATGTAGGTTCCTTCTTCAATGGAAGCGACTGGGGGAGTTATCTGAAATGTGAAGCGTGTTGCCGTGAAATTCATGGTAAATCAATTGTGGCATCTGTAGAACTGAATATTGATCTTCCCGCATTATTCAGTCTCCAGTGAAGGGACCATGAACCAAAGTACTCCAGAGTAATGGAGACTGATTCGTATTGGCTTCCTTTAACGACTCAATAACATGCCTACTTATTTCACTCCTCGGGGCTTTCTTGTCACCGGTAGCAGTTCCAGGTACATTTGTGGTGCACACTAACACTTTTTGTGAGATGAAAAGCACCTGAATGAAGGGAAAAAATGAACAACCACTGTAATGCAATTATTTTTATAAATTGCATCGCATTTCTCAATACTTGGCACAAATGTCAACGTAAAACAAGCCAAAGAGGATTGCGTAAAATGATGGAAACCATGGCGGTCCGCCTGTGTGCGTTACTTTTCTACTTTCCTTGGTTAATGTTTAGAAGCATTGCATTGTAACCGCTGGGGTCTCGTGCGCCCCCTTTCAAGTCGGCTTTAGCAGAAACAGCACAGTTCTGTTTTGGGTAGGCTGCATGTGTTTCTTGAGACCGTAGAAGTTAGTGTAAAGAACACTTGTGTAAAATGCCCAACATGGCAGCTGACAGGTGTGTATAGGTGGAGAATTTCAAAGGAAGGGATTTACCTTGACTACCTACAGTCACTGTCTGTACGGTCCAAAGACCAGCCTCCTTTCTATATTTACAGTGCGGAGTGGTACAGAGAATAATCCTAGTTTTTGGGCACTATTTTTTTCTTTTTGCTTAAGCACTCAATGAGTGTGCTTTCCAGCTCACTTCCTTGTGTGCTTCCCCACCTGCCAAGTGCCCTCCATCATGCTCTGTTCCTTTCATGCTTATATGCTCCCCCGTTTGCTTTTGCGCTGCTTTTCACTACCTCATGCATTCCCCATTGCTGCCACACAGAACCGCCTTTTAAAAAAATATATTCATCTAATTGTTTTTGACAGGAGGAGCAGGTGGCAAATTGCTGCTGGCGGCTCTGCCTAAAAAAAGTATTCTGTGCTACTACTTGTTAATTTTTTTGATTGGTGCCCACATTAACTCGTCGACACGCATACATAATCATGAATGCAGTCATATAGGTGATCACAAATGCAGGCATCTAAAAAATGAAGTAGGCGTGTCACCGCACCTTTTTCTTGCTTTTTTTTTTCCTTTAGGCCCTGCCGCACAGCATCTTGTGTACACTGTACAGTATCCCTAAAAGCCAGGGGTAACATCAATATGTCCTGGATGTAAAACCTACTGGCTTTGCCAATGCTTCTTGTTTTTATTTAGGTGAGGGCCTGGCAGCTCCCCCAGCAAGCAAGTTTTACAAAGGAAATGGTGAAACAAAACAAACACTGGCAAAAGTAAAAGGCTGGCAGCCAGTGCCACACCGCTTGACTTTGCCAGTGTTTGTAAAGCTTCCAATATTTTCTGTACTTGAAGATGTTGTCTTTGCACCCAATTTGCTATCAGTTGTTCATGCATTCCTTGCTGTGTCTGAGTGGACAGAGAGTTATACATTTGTACATGTGATGTTTTTCTCTCGTGCATTGAACAGCCTTGACAGGAAGAGGCTTAAAGAACATATTGGAGAACTACTGCAGCTTAGATGACCTGAAAAGCTCTGCTCTATTCTCTGTCTGAAAACCACAAAGGAATGAATCCCCTGGTCTTCCGGCCTGCCACTCCCTGCTTGTCCTTTTTTGCAACCACCACACTGCTCAAAACCAATTTGTGAGAATTTTTTAACACAACGCTTGCATTGTCTCTTCCACAACTCTTTGCCGACATGCACTTCTTTTGTAACACCTGACAAGTTATACGTGGCTCTGGTGCAAACTTCCTGCATGAATTGTAGCCAGCAAAGTGCAACCAACCCAATGCCAATGAGAGCCCTTCTGAGCGCCTTAGATTCCTTTTACCCTGCTCTAGGTTTATCGGCCTCCTGCTTATTCCTCAGAACCTCTCTCAAAATCCCTCTTGCAAGAGCGGTCTTCTTGTCTACCCATTGAGACAGGAGGATGTGCGGACAGTCCCAGTCCTGTTGACTGGCAGTTTTCTTTAATTGGCACTCGCACAACTTTAAAAAACAGAATAAGTGTACACCAACGTATTGAACTTAAAAAGGGTCTCAAACGTCTTTTGGCTTTATTGCAACAAGTACTGGCACTTGTCTCTGGGACCTCAAGCACCAGATCACAAGCTCAATGAAGTGCTAAGAACCTTCTCCTTAGTCCTCGACTCTCTGGAGCCATTGAGGGTGAGCAGTGCAGGCTTACTCCTGCGCTGGCTGGAGTGTTAGAGACTGCAGCATTAATACACGCCAGTATTGCGATGGCACAGGCAGTGCTATAACGATAAACAGTTATAGGCCTTTCACTCACTTTGAGGTCCAGTAGCACAGTAAAAGTTTGAAATGTCAAAGCGCTGGGGGCTGCATGCACATTGGCTGTTGTACAGCCCGCCCTCCCCATTGCATGCTAGTGTAGATGGTAACCGACCTTGTAGTTGGAAAGTTCTAATGCAGCCCAGTGCATGGTAAGAGCTCAGTAACCACTGACACCTTTTTCATGCTTGAATAATCCTCAGAAGTCTGAAGGTCGTTTTTACGGGCTAAGGGCACATGGCTTGCTGCAATAATAGTTACAAGTAAGTGCCGGGTGCAAATCCCTGCCATCAAAACCCAAATGATAAGCTGGTCTCACAAGTTCCTTCAGCAGATCCTAGTTCAAAGGGTACAGGTGGCTCTGTAGGTTTGCTTTGATACTTCAGTATGTGTGTGGATTCAAAATGAGTTCTTTCTTTATGTTTGTTTTCCTATTACTGTTCACTTCTTGAAACTAGAAAGTACTGCATGGGCCTTTTAGTGGAATCGCACATTAGATTGATTTAATATTGAATCTCTTTGACCCACTAGTCATGCATATATGACATTAAGTGTTACTGTTTGGGTATTTGTGACAATGTTTATATCTCTTCTATTTCCTTCCTTGCTGGTGTTGCTAAGGGCTCTAGTTGAAGATGCTTTGAGAGAGTAGGTGATACTGTCACATAGTAATATATTCCTGAGCATGTCAGATGAGCCCAATAATGGCAGGGTCTTAGAGAAAAGTTTAGGTGCGTTGCTAGGGGATAACTTCAGACTGTAGTCTTTCAAAGTATTCGATTTGGCGTTAAAGATCTATAACACCCCACCCAAGGTAGAGCGAAAGGGTGTAGTTCTTTGTGATCATTATTCTACTTTTCAGAACTGACTTGAGTTGTAGTTTTGTAAAAACAAACACTAGGAAAATTAAGTTTAGTGTAAATTGTTTGCAGCAAAGGGGGACAAACCAGGGATGTGCTTTACGGTCCTGGACAAATAGAGGGGTTTTAGCAGGATCAACATGCATGCCACCCGGACAGGCTTACTTTTTACTATGCGTGTAGATATCCTATACAACAAAAAAAATGAGGGCCAGAAGAGTTTTTTGTTGAATAATTAATAAATAAATAACTTAAATATGTCAAAGGTTTTCAAGGACCTGTTTCACACCTGTATTGTTGGCTCATCGTTTCCCTTTGCAAATAGCAACAAAAAATCAGCGGCCTACATTTCACACCAATACTTTGTCAACAATATTGTGAGGCGGTAGAACAGATTCTCCAGCTATTTTGCATGAACTCATTCAGCTTCCTGTTTTCGTCAGAACCACTTGCCTGCAACATTTGACAGCTCTGTGAGCGATTGGGGGAGGGGGCGTGATGAACATAGAGAGCTCATCTCTTGTAAGCAGTGTTTACAATGGTGAATGACAGTTTACCTGCAGTATGATCAACATTGGGTAGGAATTTGTATTCTGAAGGCGCTCTCAGTCCAGTGATGCGGAATTTGGCTCAAATTCAGATTGATGCTTCTCACTTCTAAAGCTGAACTTGCATTTTCCTGGCCTTTGTTTGCCCTTCCCAGCATTCCACCCAGGTCCCATTGCTTAATAGCTTCTGCAATTATAATAGTTTTAAGGAGCTTTCCTTTCAGAAATACAATAGCTGTAACACCTAGATCCGATAAGTACGTGGTCGTAAGCGCTGTTTAAAAATAATGTATTATTATTAAGTTTGTTACTAAGAAAATGCTTTTGTTTTATTTATACTGCTGCTTAAACGGTTAAAGGAAAATAAAACATTAGACATTGGCGCTCATTATACTGAGGTTATATAGGAGTTAAGGCAAAAAGTGAACAAGCAGAGTTTGTGCTGGGAGCTATGTGCGCTAGGGAAATGGAAAAAAAGCTTCTTCCAACACACCAATCAAGTGTTAGCTGATTGATTCAAAGTGTAATTACCTCTTGAAAATCATGCCATTCCATCCATTTATTGAAAGCCAAGGAGGTCTAAATGTGCTTTAATATTCCTGTATAGGACCTAATCACAGAAGAAAGTATTCTCTAGAGAGCTATATCTCACAGATGGCCATACCAGTGTAAATATCTTGTTAGAACTATCGATATTTTAATTATTTGTTTTTTTTAATTGCTTTTCTATTTTTTCTTAAGCGCTGTTGTTCAATGTAGTACTGACTACTTGATGAAGAACAGTCAAATACAGTGTCATTTAAAACAGCTTCAAGAAGATGTATAGTCAGTGAATAACCCATCAGCCATAACTGAGAGAAACTATAATAGAGCTCAGATGTTTAGGTTTGAGTTTGGAAGTGATACAATTTTTATGGCCCTTTGTATGCAGAACTGTAACTAAAACATAAGGATAGACTTTATATGAGTCTGTGTTTTTAACAAACTTAGAACTATGAGGTTAGATGAGACAATATAACTCATCATTTTTCTTCTTACTCTAGTTAAGGAAACCATCATCCCAGGTAGAACTTCAGAAGGTGTGTCTCCAAAGCATTTATCAACAACATGTCTAGAAATGTTTTTAGTTGCACTGATACGGTTTTCAAATTGTTTGCAAATACACCAGAGATTGAGTGCTTACGAACTCAGGTTATTCAGTGCTTAGGCATTTCCAGGAGCACCATGTTTTTACACCCAAGACGGAGGCACTGCCTGATTCATTGGGTAACTTGGTCTACGTAAGTACATTGCTTTGAAAGTAAGATAACCAATGTAAAGTTTTATTTACGCCTCTAGTGAAAGCCATTGCAGTTCCTTCAGAAAAAGAGGGATGTTGTCACTTTGTTTCTTCTTGGATATTAATTGAACCGTTGTGTGTATTGTTGCTTTAAATGGTGTTTGGAATTATAGGGTAGATCCACCAGGATAGTGTTGATAAAATCAATTCTGGAAATGATCAATATAGTTTTCTTCTATGTTTTTTTTTTTTTTTAGATAGGAGATGCTTCATTCTTTTTTAGAGAATGAGGTGAGAAATTGGCCGATTGTGCAAATTTGTTGATGTGGGGCATAATTGATAGCGACAAGACAATCAAGAAACCAACTGATTTCTCTGTTGTAGACAGTGAGAATGTGAAACTTGACACTTTAATTTCTAAAATAAGTTTTGGGTTTGTTTTATTAGTGGATTGAGAGAGATCAGCATCAATTCTGCTTCCCTCTGTTTTCCATCCACGCTGTAAAGTGATGTCTTTGTTCAGTGACAGTTTTATGAGTTCTATTTATAGTTGCGGCCATACACGTATTTGTGTAGTTTAGTACCTCAATCTCCAGAGTTTCTAAGTACAAATTAGAGAGAACTGCCACTGTACGTTTGTTGCATTGTCCCCATACACTGGTGGTTAATCATTATTTGCTCTACCTGGCATGCATTGATACCCAAGACATGGCTAGTAGATACATGTATAGTGACACATCAGCTAAGGCCAAGCAATACCCATCTTTCATCTGTCTGCCTCAGTGAAACATGTTTCAATACATAAGCATGTTTATCCTAAATCTGGCCCTTTTTCAATCATGGATATTGTAATTTTTTACACTTTTGAATCACAACGTTGCTTATGTTGGCGGTGATTGAACTGCAAACCTCTCAATGGTCATCAATTGTTTGGCTTTCTCTAGTGTCTAAAGCTAGATAATCATTTTGCAGTGCACTGACACTACATTTTTAGGTCTCTCGGAAGGACTTCAGCGCAGGATTCATGCCAAGAATAAAAGGAACCATCCTAAAACGGTTCAGAGGAGAGTTAGATCTAAAAGGATTGCTTGCGGTCTTCTCTCGCTGCCAGCTTGCCAGCCACTTTCAAGTGATAACATTATGTACACCTCATACTTGTGAACGCCAGTGCAGAATGCATTCCTCAAAAGGGTATAACATGTTAAGAAGGCTCACTGAGCTAGTTTTATGACAGCTGCTTGAACACTAAATTTGCTCCAGTTGCTTTGTTTGTAAATAATGGCATCTATTCAGCAACATAAAACCCACTTGTTTCCCCACAAACGCATTACATTTCAATGCCGTAAGCTTTGTGTTCAGACACACTGAAGGAAGCAATCAGATCAAAAATATTTTCTCTTGTGTTTTATATACCTTCTGAGCATATCTTTCTCAAGAAGGCAGGTATTTTACTCTGATACAAACAAGGTGACTTCAAGCTAAAGCTTCAAGTCATTGTGCTTCTGTTCTTCAGTCACTTTGTCCTAGTCCACTACTGCTCAAGGGGATTATCCTCTTTGATAAGGAGTGTAATCCAGTGCATTTGGGGATTGCTGATACCAGGCTTAACGCTCCCCCATTATTGCCCTTCTCTTCCCATCTGCAGTCCACATTCATGCCTGGCTGCTCCCCAAGTTGAAATCCCATGTACTCAGGTCATTTCTTTTGTTAACTGTACAGATTAGGGGCTCCAAGGATTAGTAGGTGTGTATTCTATAGCTGGATACCTTTTCATGTGTGACAGCCGCACAGTTACATGGTATGCTAACTTAAAATAGCAATAATTTGTTCTATCCGTTTATGAGGCTGAGATTCCAAACAGTAAAATTGGTGCCAACTGCTGTATGCATTGCTCAACTTACATGCAGTCAAGTTAGGAGCTTCACCTGAAGCAGGCACTGGGTAAGTGCTGCAGAAAGTGGATGAAACTTTAAAGTTGCAGAATACCACACTGGGGACATTTATTAAATGGAGAGTGCAACACTCGTATCAAACACAAAACCCAGACTTTTGGTCCCACAAAACCCTCAACTTGTTATGATAAATAGAACTTGAGCAAATCTACACCCACTGCTCACCAGAACTCAACGCAGGTCTGCAGCAAAGCATAATGGGCCCATTTTATTTGAAAGCATGTGCCATTTCAGTTCTCGTATTTGCATGCATACCATTCCAGAAAGATACGTAAGATGACAATGAATAGTCTTTCCAACATGATGTGACCTGGCTAAAAGCCATAGAAATAAAAGAAAAGTAATTTAAATTCATTAATATTGTTAGTTTTTTCCAGTAGGCAAAGAGAGTCCAAGAGGAGATTTTGGCAACATTAGTGGCAGATTAATTTTAAGAGCACAGTTCATGTTCATTCTAAAGAAGCCAAAAACCTTCTCATAAGAAAACGAGGTATGACATAGCTCCATCTTTTCAACGTCCTGAAAAACAAAATTAGTCACTTGTAGTAGCAATGTTATATAATTTGACTGGTGTAAATAACGATCAATTAGAAATTAAGAATAAAGATTGTGAAATAGTGTTGCTTTTATAAGTTTTATGAATCTCGGTCCATATTTTTTCCCACTTGCCAGGAGACAAAATCACAAACAGATTTTGCTACAAACAACGTATTACTTGGAGATGGGCAATACTCTTTGTAAGAAGGAAGTTTTAGGTTAATTTGCGCCCATATTGAAGTATTTAATTATTGGGGAAAAAAAACCCATAAATATTTGGTGAAAACAGTAGCCATAGAAAATTGTGTTTGTTGTAATAGTTTTAAATTTAAAATATTATGGAAAAAGACATTTTTATATAGGTCAAAAGTGTTTGTATTTCACTGAGTGGAACAATGTTATTATCCTTAGTTAATTCAGAAATCCCCAAAAGGCCTTACTCATAACAATCTTTAAAAAAGCTTATTCTGCCTGACAATGGAAGAAGTAAGGTTGTCCCAAATAGATATTTTAGACAGCAAAACATATTTAAAAAAAAAATCCTAATGAAAGTTCCTTCAGCTTAGCACACCCATCCATATGTAACATTTCATTAAAAAAAAGTCCAATAATGCAGTTCTAAGACTAACCTATCTTGAAATAATTGTATCTGGGTAAGAACTAACACCGCAAGAAACTTGTCTAATATCAAAAGAAGAATGATGCGACTTAATCCGGAAAATGTAATTTTTTTCCTTCTCTTTGTTGTTTTTTATTTTTTATTTACCCCATTCCAAGACCTCTTTTATTCTGTGTTCATCTTATCGAAACAGAGTTTAAACTTTTTAAACAATAAGCTGTAATTGTAAATGGCTATGTTGATAATAAATACAAAATATTGGGTCTCATATAATTTTAATTGAATGGAGTCTTCTGCACCACAACAGAAATAATGTGACCAAAAACTACTTAAAGAAATTGGATTAATTTTAGTAATAGTACTAGTATCTCAATGATACCAACCACCTGGGTATTTTATATGTTCAGAGTCAGAATGGAAACCAGTATTGTTTAACATAAGATGCAAAAAATAAATGAATTACCCACTCAGAATTGCCTTCATAATGGGTACCTTCGCTAGTTTGTCTCCACCCATGTGGTTAACATTCTTTATTAACAGTGCCATCCATTTATCTGTTATTTTATGAGAATTAGTGGCAAGCAAACTTTTCTGAAGGTTGCCTGTCAGTGAGTGGAGACCAAAGGGCAGTAGATAGAAGTTTATTTGTGGCACTATGCAGAAGGAAAGGCCAGTCTTAAGATCATGCCTACTGTCTTGCACTTTACTTACTCATATTTAAGGTCTGCACTTTTTAGTCAGAATAGCCACAATAACATTTCCCCCTTTTTCAATTTTTTCATAACATTGCCAATCTAAACCACCGAGGGACCTTATGTGGCTTCATTACGTAGTTAGGGCTGCATTCCCCCCTCTCAAGATTGTCGATGGGTGCTGTAGGAGGTATTAGAACATTGGAATGCTGGAGGCTCCATTGAAAACAATGGACTGCTGCGGGGTTTTACTGGCCGGTAAAAGCCCGCAGCGCCAACATTCCAATGTTCGCTTTGTTCACAGCAACAGCTGTGAACAAAGCCTCACGGAGCTCGAGGGGATTTAAATCCCCTCGGGCTCCGTGAACATTTTTTTTTTTAATAGAACATTCTGCCCTGTGTGGCAGAATGTTCTAATAGCCTTAGAACCCGCCGTAGCGGGCTCTACCGGCTATTAAAGTCCCTCTCCCTTGTTAAATGCCCTCGCCTTCGGCTCGGGCATTTAACGCGGGGAGCGGGCCTTTAATAGCTGGTAGAGCCCGCTACGGCGGGTTCTAAGGCTATAATAAATGGCCTGGAAATAGTCTGGTTCACTTAACTTGAAAAATAGCTCATGTGGGTCAGTCGGCCACACATTCCTGTGGATAGTGTGCCTTAAGTGCCAGTGCCCACGCTCACGGATGAGTGGCAATAGGTGGTTCTTCACAGACCGTGGCGGGAAGCTTAGGCGACAGAAGGGTAAGGCACTAACCGGTCGCTGTTGTGCATGCATGCTGTTGTGATAAAAGTGTGCATCAGATCTGGCATGACTCCATTTTGTTTTTAGTGTGGCTCATTAGTACTGCACCAGCACCTGGCCAGTGAATCCCATTGGGTCCTTAGGTCCGTAGCTATGCCCTGTGAAGGTGACTGAATGTAGGTCTGCATACCTGAAGTGCATCTGCGGTCTCTCAGTCCCTGCTGCACTAAAAGGAGGCTCTTGAAAGTGGGGAAAGCTCTCTAGGTCGTCAGGGCCAGAGTTCACGACGGTCTCTCGTGCCTTAAATAGCTTTTCCGGGTCTGGTCTCGACAAAGCTCGATGGACATAAGTCTTTATGGAGCGAAACATGCTGGTATTAGAAGTGTATTTTTCATGGCGAAAGTAATACATTTGTTGCAAATCAAACCTGTGCATTACTAACAAATCTTAATTGAGCTTACTCTAAATAACAGTGCCTTAGTAATTAGAGCACTTCGATATCTCCCAGTAAAATGCTGCTGTCAATGTTTGCATATTCTATGCTATGTTGCATAATACTATATTATTTGAATTCTCAGAACAGTGACCTTTTTCCCTGTCTTGAAATTTGCTGCGCTGTGTACCTAACTTGAAGGAACTTTCTTTAAATCGTAATGCTTATTCCTTAGTTATAAATGTAAGATCTGAGAATAAATCTGTTTCCGGTTTTTCTTGGGCTGTACTCATGGATAAAGTTTGTTTTCAGCAGATGTGCTGTTTTCAAATTCCTGCCAGAAATGTATTCCTAAAAAATCTGTTTTATATTTTAAAATGCACATATTTCTTGGTTCTCGAGTGACAGTGATCGAATGCTAAAGTACAAGCGATAAAATAAATCAAAAACAGTCATGCGTTTTTCAGCCCCTACGAAAGATTATGGTACTGTTCTGCTTAAACAGTCTGTGAGTTGCCATACGATTCATCACACAGAATTTAAGTAGTTAGAACCTGTTGTATTCAAGAGTTATGGCTGTCCCTGGCACCGAACCAGCACCGCTCCCCTTCTCCACAGCAGTCGGTGATTGGTTAGCGGCTGAGCGGGTGCACTTGCGCGCACCCCTCCAAGTCAACGAGTCGCCTGCCTGTTACTAGACAGAAGCAACAAGCAGTCGAGGGCTCTGCGCGTCACTGAAACCTTGATGCAACAACAAGGGCTTCTAGCGCTTTGATTTACTTCAATCAAGACGAGCAATGGTGCAGAACCTCTCGCGGTACGAAATTGACATTTAGTCTCCGATGGACTCTTCAAGCGCTTGATGGGAGATGATGCATGTACATATTAATGACGTTCTGCTGGCTTTTCTGCACTTAGGCGTCAGCATTGCAACTAATTTAAACAGGGATCGGGGGTATAATACTAGCGTCCCATGTTGGGAAAACTCAGTAGAGGCAAACAAAAATTATAATGAATCCGACAAATGCTGAGGATCGGCACTATTTAAGAACTAGGGTTTTATTGGGTTTGGACGGATGGGATACTTTAAATCAGTTATGCTTTACTTTTTGACTCCTGTAATAAATTCGATGGTTTAATTCCGTGAATATATTGAAGCAAGAAGAATACATGACAGCAGAGTGCCGACCTGGATCGGACTCCGTTCAAAATTTACAAAACTGAAAAAGGCAATGATAACATTAATGCATCGTGAGCATGAAAGAGCATTCATGTTTTATTCCCGTTATTACAGCATTTGAGTAAACTGCGATTTTTCTTATGCAGATCGTAAGGGCCAATATATGTGTATATCAATGTTAAAAAAAATCAAGGAAGAGGCTTCGAAATTTAAATCAATTTATGGATTGTTATGAAGCCCTTAGAAAACGCTGGCCCTTCACAGAGCACCCATAGACTAGGGCACAACGTGGGGGGGAGGCGGGGGGGGGGGGAGTCTCTACCAATAGCAACTGTTACAAAACAAAAACAAACGAGCATTTGGCAATGCCATTACGCCTGACTTGCCTGTGTTCCAAACAGGCATGATGAGGTGTCATTAAATATGGCATTTAAAATTGTGACTCTCACGGTGTCACCTGCACACTGGTGCAAGGTAAAGGACTGCTCTGGTAGCATAAATCTCATTAGTGCTACATACAGCCAGCTACCGCCGTGTGTGGCCAGATGCTTAAAAAGAGATGGGTGCAGTCCTTGAACTGATCCTATGCACTGGTAACTATTCTTGCTTGCATTCCAGACCATCGTTCTTTTGCACACTGTGCCACTTGCGACCAGGAGCAGCCATTTCATCCTGATCCACTAGGAGTCCAGTCCAAACTGCCAGGTCATGTCTGCTCTGAAAAGGAGCACAGACGCCCCTTCCCGGGATTCAGTTTGTCCCTGTGTGACGGTCAAGAACTGGACCCACGTCTGGGCTTATTTGTCTGGCTAGTTAGTGAGGAAAAAATAATGTGTGCTGTATCTTACTAAGCCTAGGTCTCAAGCTACACCTTCCTGTGCAGGCCCAACAAGATTGCTTATCTCAATGTTCCAAGGGTGCATGGTCTGGCCATCCGGGCAGAGCTGTTTCTGTAGTAGCTGCACTAAGTCTGATTTGTAAATGGGTGGAGCAACGATGGACTGGATTGAAGCACCAAGTAATGACCAGTGACTGAGATTAAGTCAAGCACTCCACTGATCACTTCTCATTTCATCCAGCACCTCTTTGTTTTTCTGCAGCAACTGTGCATCAGCTACTCCATTGGTATGTGCACACATTACAGATATTCATGTTTGTGTTAAACGGTAGAGAATTTGAAGATTTGGAATTTACAGTTTGAGGGTGCAGCAAGGAAGAGGAAATTTGCTCTCTTGTACCGTTAAAATTAAAGTGTGCCTGTAGATTAAAAGCACCTCGATCGCTTGTGTTTCATGTCGCTAAGCATACGCTCTGAGGTTCTTGTGGTCTCTGCCTCCCCTGGTATCCTAAGAAGTAATGGTTTTCCTCCAGTGTCCCTCCCTGATGATGGTCTGGGAAATGGAGAGGCCAGGAGCTGCGTTGTCCTGATGGGAGAACTCTAACCACAGTCACCTCTTAGCACAAGCGCAGCAGTTGACAGCTGAATGGTCCATTTCGAGGATTTAGGGCAAAAGCGCATCTTGACAAACGTTTACTTGATACTCATTGGCGAGATGTGCCAGAGTTTTAATCAATACAGGCAGTTATAAAGAAAAATCTGCGTGTTTGTTAATCTGAAAGCTTATTGTTCAACACAGTCCAAATATGGCCTTTATACATATGTTATAACTGCAGCAGGAGAAGTATGTAGATTGCTAAAGTTTTCATTAAAACCATATACAATAAATACAAGTAAAAGTGCATACCACATAAATCGTTAAAAATAAATTACTTGAGCAATATAACTCCAGTAAGTTAAGGTTAGTCAAATAATGATTTTCTCGTGAAACGTACACACAATTCTAAAAATGTAAGAATGTGTCCATCGTTTTTGGGTGACACACCCCTAAAACAAAATAATATAGCTTCAGAGATTGTTCTGATTACTTCAGCTAGAAAGATCGACCAAAGTTATTTTCTACTTAGATTGAGGAGTGCTGGTCAACAACAAAATGTGTGTTCAGTTGGCTCTAAGGCGTTATTCCATAAACAACAGGCTGGATTATCTTGAGGCGATGGACTCCAATAACCATCAAATTGGATGAAAGGAAGGTCTAAAACGTAAAAAGATTTCCTTTACTTTAGTAATCTTATTAAACCCTAAGTATGGTTAACACTGCTTAGTGTAGGTACTTGCCAAATAGTAACTGTTTTTATACGTTAGTGTTTTATCTTAACCAATTCGAAAAAAGTTGTAATTATAAATGAATGTATATAGCTCTTATGAATCCCGACGAGGCACTGAAGTGCTTTTTCGATGAGTACAAGTATTTTTACTTCTTTCTTTTTTTTAAACAGTTTTCAAATCATTCTATTAATTTTTGTTCAGTCCTTCAAAGCTGCAATATTAAAACTTGATAACCGTTTATATATGTTTTGTTCAGACACTACTGTTTCTGAGTTTTGTCTGCAAGTTTCGTTCTTAATGATTGTTTTTAATGCACCAATGCAAAAAAAATTACAATACAGAAAGTAGTTTAGTTTGATGTGCATGGTTGCCTTCACAGAGCTGAAACCATATTCACATTTTGGACAGCTTTATGGGTAGATCGTCTTAAATTGAATAGTTTCTGTATGAAATTGAAGAAGAGATATTAAACTGTTTCTATAATGATGGGTTTCCACAATAGAGATCTATAGGTGAGAACTGGTATTAGTTTCACATTTCCTGTGGTTAGGGTCGGAAATACTGCCCCACATATTTTTGTTTAAATCTTGTTGTTGCTCCTGTAACTGTTGACATTTTGAAACGTAAATGTTCAAGTTGTAAGTTCCAAATAAGTGCTTTTATCAACAGTGATTCCAAGGTAGTTGTATTGATGGGTATGAATAATCTTCATTGCGCCTATAGTCCAATTGAAATTTAGATTGACCTTTTGCTGCCAAACTATATAACCTTTGTGTTATTAATGTTTATTTCTCAGCTGTGATCAATTTTGTAATTCTAAAATTGTGAGTGCTATCGTTGTAAACTCAGCTGTGTACCTGAAAGCATGATGAGATCAACTGTATAGGGCAAACAACAAAATCTGCTCATCTGCTGACTCTCCATTGCTATGATGAAATATTGCAGCTCAGTCGGTTATATAAATAGAAAACAGCAATGGCACAAGAATGCATCCTTGTATTAACCCGTTATGGGTAAAAAATGTTTGGTGTCAACCCATTGTCCTCAGGCAGTTTTACCCTAACCCATATGTCTCCATGTAGTTCAGGCAGGAGATATAGTATCACAGATTCCAGGGCCCAGGTATGTAAAAGATCAAAGTTGATGCCTGTCGATGTTATCAAACGCGGTGGAGTAGTTTATAAAGCAGGCAAAGAGATTCCTAATTTAGATGAGAGACAAAATGGGTAAAGCAATAATACTGGCAGAAGTTCAAGTTTTTGGTCCAAAGCCCATCAGATGGAAAGTTAGGATGTTAGCGCTTGCTACCCAGTGTTTTCCAGCTATAAGTACAGGTGTTAGCAATTTTTTTTTCCATTTGCATCAAGTAAGGCAATTATCTCATAACGGCCTCATATATCTTTAAGCCCTCATTTAAAACTGACAGTATTAAAAATGGGGATCATAAGGAAGCGTGTGCCTTGAGTAGTATTTGTTTCTAAAATGAGACATGTAGTTACTTGCTCAATATTCCAATAACTCACACTGTCACATGCATTAGTTAAAGCCATCCATAGTTATGGAAGATCAAATATTGCTATCATCCACATTGGATGAGTAAACCTTCCAAGTTCTGAATGGTATTTGAAAGTCAAAACTTTTTTTATGTATTTACACCAAAGACAATTATACGCCAGAGTGTGTGTGTATTTGTATTTCTTGTAATCATAGATGTCTGGAGTTCCGTCCACGTGAAGTCCTGATTTGTAACTTTAAGATTAGCAATTTCCCTTTTTAATTGGTTCTTAATTATTTTTAGGGTCGAGCCTGCAATAGGATGCGCTAGTGCATGGGTATTGCTTGTGAGACGCTGCTGTATTTAGTAAAGGTGTTTGAGCCCGCCTGTTGCTTATGATTGGTTGGATTGCATGCCTCACAGTTGGTCATGGCTGGCAAATCATAACTTTAATTCCTGTTTGTGGAGCAGGGGCCAAGCACTGATTGATTCAACTTATGTCAGTGCCGTCGGTGACTCCCAACCTGATTGAGGTACTGTTTTGTTCCTTTTAAACTTCTAGTGCTCGGCAAACAGAAGACATGTGACTGGCAAAAACGTGTTCAGCAGGACAAACAAAATAGCAAACGTGTATTTTCTATAGTTAACGTTTTGTTTTATTTTGCTAAGTTTTCTTTTCTCACTTTGCACTCATGTTTTTTTTTTTTGCTTGTGTGCGCTGTTCTCAAGAGATGACCATTATTTTATTATAAATATTGCAAAGCAACATTGTTTATTTCTTATGTGAAATCTTCAGAATTATGTTCTAACACATGATCGTGCAATACGCCCGATCCACCCCACTCCAATCCAAACCACTGACCCCAATCCACTCCAATTCACCACACTCCGATCTTCCCAACCCACCCTACTCCAAGCTGCCCCACTCCAATTCAAAACAGTGTGCCCCACTCTAATCCAAAACAATCTGCCCCACTCCAGTAGAGTGATCCAAAACAATCTGCCCCACTCCAATCCACAACCTGCCCACCACAATCCAAAATAATCTGCCTACTCTAACCCAAAACAGCTTGTCCACTCCAATCCAACTCTATCTGCCACACTCCAACCTGCCCCTCGACAATCCAAAAAAATCTGCCCACTCCAGTGTACCCCACCTCAATCCAAAGCAATCTTCAACACTACAATCCAAAACAATCTGCCCCACTCCAATCCAAAAAATCGTCCCCACTTCAGTATGTCTCACTCCAAAACAATCAGACCGACTCCATTCCAAAACAATGTACCCCACTCCACTCCATTCCAAAACAATCTGCCCACTCCAATCCGAAACAATGAGCCCCATTTCAGTATGAAACAATCTGCCCTCTCCAATACAAAATAATCTGCCCCACTGCAATCCAAAACAATCTGCCCCAGTCTAATCCAAAACAATCTGCCTTACTTCAGTCCAAAACAATCTGCCCCAAACCAATCTGCCCCACTCCAGTCCAAAACAATCTGTCCCACTCCAATCTTCCCAACTGAAAACCAAAACAATCTGCCCCACTCCAGTCTGGCCCACTCCAATCCTAAACAGTCTGCCCACTCCATCAAATCTACCCGCTCTAATCCACCACAATCTAACTCATTCCACTCCAGTCCAATTCACCTTTAACTCACTCGTCTGCAGTCCAATACAGTCCACCTTAATTCACGCCACTCCTGTCCAATCTAAGCCAACTCACCCCACTCCAAACCACCTTAACCCAACCCAATCCACCCACTCAATCCAATCTATCCCACATTGTTCCAGCCCACCCCATTACAATCCTCTCCACTCCACTCCAATCCAATCCAACCTACACCAGTCCAGCCCAATCCACCCATCTCAAATCCAGTCCACTCCAATCCAGTCCACTCCACCCTACTACTCAAAATTCATTCCACTCCACTCCACTCCACTCCACCACACTCCAGTCCACCCACTCTATTCAAGTCCACCCCACTCCTAATGCACCCCACCCAATCCAAGCCACCTCGATCCACTCCACTCAATCCAGTCCACCCCACTCCATCCAGTCCACCCCACTCCATCCAATTCACCCCAACCCATTCTATTCCACTCCACTCCAGTCCAATCCACCCCAGTCCAGTCTAACCCAACCCACCAAAATGCACTCCAGTCCATCCCACCCCACTCCAGTCCAGTTCACCCCACTCCAGTCCAATTCACTGCACTCCAATCCACCCCACCTCAGCGCAGTCCATACCACCCAATTCCATCCCATCCCAATCCATCCCACCCCAATCCAATCCACCCCACTTCAATACAATCCACCCACTCCACTCTAGTTCAGTAATCCACCTTACTTTCCCCAATCCAGTCCTCCTTACACCAATCCATCCAGCTCACCCCACTCCAATCCGGTCCACTCCATTCCACCCCACTCCAGTCAAATCTAATCCACCCCATTCCAATCTACCCCACCCCAATCCAGTCCACCTACCCTAGTCCTATCACTTCAGTTGAATCCACCCACCTTACCCCAATCAAGTTAATCACCCGACTCCAGTCCACCCCACTCCAGTTCACCTCACCCCATTTCAGTCCACCGATTCCAGTCCAGCCCACTGTCCTCCAGTCCAATCCACCTCACTCTATTCCAATCCACCTCACTACCCCAATCCACGCCAATCCACTCCACCCCACGCCATTCTACTACACACTCTGCCACTGAACAGTTGAACTCTACTCTCTTCCACTGAACTCTGACTCTATTCCAGATACTTCACTCTGGAACACTCCACTAACTTCTAGCCATGCTGAACCACACCTACACTGATGTACAACATGACAAAAACACATTGCCAAAGCCAATAGCTCTTGTATAGGCGAGACCTAATGGCTTTGCCAATGCTTGTTTTATTCTTATCTCTAGTTAAAGTTAGACTTTAGTTTAGTAGTTGTCGTTATTTTCCCCTAAAACTTTCTTTTAGGATCTGTGTATTAGTGTCAGAGTTTGTTTGTTCCTGTCAGTGCGGACGTTATTAGATTTACAAGAAAGGAATTCGTATATCTGTTCAAAAAGGAGAGCATACTGAGGGATGTTCAGCCCATTATCGGTGAATCGGATTAATTTAATGATGATTTGTTCCTCATGTCGTTTTTAAAGCTTTCTTGTTGAATTAGGTGGTCCATCTTATGCATCTACCTTTCACTATAATTCTATCCGCTAACATCTTTTTATCTGCTTTTAATACATGGATATTATGGCGCAATGTGATCTGCTGAAGATAGTAACCACTTTCAGTTCTGTTAACTATTTTTACATCCAGCAGGTTAATATTTAGAGTACAACCTTACCGCAGAATATGGAAGGACTGCTCATAATTTGAGGCTGGTTCTCTGTCTGTCTGTTCTTCTCTAGTGGCCTCCAACCCTATCAACTGTTTTAAGTAAGTTAAATGCAGTATTTTACAACCGAGTAATGAAAGTAAAATGTTAGTCTTTACTCTTTCTTACGCCTGCGCGTTTTCAGTGTTGAATATGTTCTCTAGTGTCTGAGATCTAGAAGTGATAAAGTATGAAGAACACTCCAGTATAAAACAAAGATATGTTACTGTTTAGCTAGACTTACTTGTAATCCCCCTTCTTTGAGGTAATTCAGTAGATTGTCTTATCTCTTATGTGAGGACAACAAGAAGTAAGTTGTGGATGGATTGAGCTGAAAGATGGTATCGGACATCCAGTGATTTTTGGCAAGTGTTTGACAGAGGATATGACTGTCTTGTATCGAGGTGATTTTGATGTTTATTGGCCTACCAGCATACTCACGATTGTATACATCTGATTCTATGAGAAATATACTTAGTGGATCATAACACCGATTGAAGAAAGTCGATGTCAGGATGGAGCCTTTGGGAACTCTGTATAGCACTGGTGCCCTTTCAGAGACATGCTCTTTGATCTTTGCCACTTGTTAGCAGTTTGATAGGAATAAGGCAAACTAGTTAA
This sequence comes from Pleurodeles waltl, assembly GCF_031143425.1. Classification (NCBI taxonomy): domain Eukaryota; kingdom Metazoa; phylum Chordata; class Amphibia; order Caudata; family Salamandridae; genus Pleurodeles; species Pleurodeles waltl. The sequence goes on from NC_090442.1 coordinate 572,429,751, forward strand.
GGACCGTGCCTCATAGTCCAATGTGGTGTTCCAAGATATGTAGCAGACTTTTGTGAATGATTGTATCGAAGACTGCCAATATGTATGTGGAGCTCTGTATCCCCTTTATCCAGGATGTGGTGACCATCTGACCGGATCTTAACAGTAGCAGTGTCCATGATAAATCCACAGTGGTAAGCAGATCAGTAGCTGGCAACATGTTTTCTTTATTGATATACATTTCAGGAGTTGCTTTTACACTGTTTTCTCCAAGATTCTGCCTAAAAAGGATAGATTTGGACTGACCTAAAGTTAGAGAGATCTTTGAGGATCAAATGTTTTTTAGGAAGAGATAATCTGACCAGGTTTTAGGAAGTCAGGAAAATGCCTTAAGCAAAAGACCTATTTACCTTAGAACAACAAGCGATGGCAAAGATGTAGAGGTTATTTTGATTGTACTAGCTGACTAAATATCTTGATAATGATATTGATATCTTTAATGATTTTGGGAGTATTGTCTAAATTTGGGATTTTGAACAAGTCTTCCTTTATGGTGGTGTATCCACAGGGCGCTAAGGAGCCAATGGTGGCTTGAGAATGTGAAGCCGGGACTCAGTGAGGAAAAGGAGGTCTGGTTTATGCAGTGTGGTTACAGTGGCTATCTCTGCTTGGTGGGCATTTGAAAACCTTTTTATTTATTATCTATTATGATAAGTTAAATGTGATCATGCTTTTGAGTGGTTGATGTGGGTTGACACAATTTATATGAATGAGGTTGCTTGGTTTGCATTTCTTATTTGGCATGAGCATAATTTGACTATTGTAGTGGGGATATAAGCTTGTTGCTAAGTGCATATTGCTTTACATAGAAAGGTTGGTATGATAAATTGAAGAGTAATAGTTAGAACCTGACAGAAAAACTTGGCCTTTAAAGTGGCTTCTGCAGAGAGTATTCAGCCATGACCTTTGCCTTCAGTCTGCCTGATAGAGGCTTTTGTCATTCAAAGAACTTGTCCCCCGTTTCCTAGTCATCAGGGCAGGTCTGTTATCTTCTGCCTCTTGTTTCCCTTTAGGATTTGGGCTGGAGGGTGGAGGTTATGGTATGCTGGTTGTGCCCCATCACTTATATTATAATGCCTTGGGGTTTCTGGGGGGCTGAAGCAAACACTGGAAAATGCCCCACTTCTGCAGATGCTGAGCAAGACCTGGACTTTGATGATGCTGCACCAGCCTTGAGCTGGCTGCCTGTCCTCTAGACACGAGCTTGTAATCTAAACCTGACCAGGGCAGTGAGCCACACTGGGATCATAGTAGAAGCACAGTTTCTGCCTGTCTCACTGCAGGATGTTCGAGAGAACTGTAGAGAGACCAGCAGCAGGAAGCTTTCAGTAACGGGGTCTGTTGCCCCATCCCGTACAGCAGAGACACATGTAGCCTTCCCTGTTGTCGGGGCATGCCCCCAGTGCTAAAGCTCTGAGAGTAGTGAGCCCGTTCCGACGGGTTCACTGCAAAGATAGAGCAAAACTGTCAAGGAGACAGTGATCAAACAAACAGATAATATTTTTAGCTGAACATCTGGTATGCAAACCTAGTGTCCAAGATGGTGGATGACTGTGAGCACAGTTGTGCACAGTCTCCCAGTGTAGATTGTTTACCATTCACTGTATGTATGACTTAGTTTTATTATCTTGATTAACTGTAAACTATAGTCGTCACCGCGCTGTGTGAGTGAATATGAAACAGACAATACTTTAAAATCAGCCAACTAACCACTTGATTATGATTGTGAATTAGATTTGATGACATTGTCTGGAGCCTTTCCTTCTGTCTCACCTTCTAAAGGAACCTGGGACGGAGTCAGATATTGTGACCCTTCTCCCGAATACCTGAAACTGAGCGCTCGCGTTCACTGTGCTGTTCTGGCCAAAGGCCCAGCGTGCCGTCCCCCCCTCAGCTGCCGTGCTTCTGCAGTCAATGCCGCCAGTATGGTTTTTTAAATTTGAATGAGATTGTGTTGTGTCATCAACATTAAAGTACTTTTAATCTGTCACCCAGGGAGTTACCCTTCATATGCCCATTTGCCTTGCCTCTGAATTCTGAGAGGAAAAGACTGGTTTTGATGTTCTTCGTGGACTTTATTTAGCTCAAATCCCTCAACTCAACAGGAATTTGGCAAGGTGTTACGCAGCCTGAGCCCAGTCCCAGAAATACCTCTCTCGCTCAGAAGGGCTTTGTGAGGCAAGGACTTTCTGAAAGCCTCAGAGGGGTAAACTCATTAAATCGAGCCCTTCTGGATCTGATCCAACACTTTGATTATAACATTTTTTTTCTCTTTGTGACAGATGAAAAGGCAGGCAGTTAAGAATACGATTAAAAAAAGCTACATGTTCATGCTGTTCAGTTTAAATTATAGCCTGAACTGACTGTGCCTGCTTTTGAAGATGAGTTTCTTTTTTGTCTCAAACGAATAATACCCACACTCATTTGTAAAACATTCAACATTGCCTCTCATTTTTGTTTTCTAATTATGATTGCTCTTTTTATTTTTGAGGAAATAGCATAGACTTTTCTCATTGTACTTCCTTGATGTCTAGCTAGTACGGCGCATACAGTATATTAAAATAATAAAATGCAAATTTATGTATTTTTTTAAATTGAATTTGTAGACAAACCGGAATCATTGCACATTAGAAATGAAGTAGCTAAGGTGAGTGAAAGGGCAACCCTTACCACTCCCCAGATCCGGTGCCAAATGTAGTGATAGTTGAACTAATCCACTTGCTATCTGGTGCCCATCGCCTACAGCCCTTTCTCTACAGGAAACCACCAGATAACTATTTGTATGACGTAATTATACCATTAAAAAAAGTAAGAATGTAAAGGTTATGGTGTGGGTAAAAATTCACTTTGGTAAGTGTTTTAAAAGGGTTGTTGTTCAGGTGAGAGGAGGGCATACGGGGTAGTATGGGTTTTAACAGTTTTTAGGGTTCTGGGATGGGTAAGGGCACAGTGCAGTAAGGGGCAAATAGAGGAGGGTAGTGAAGGGATATATATATATATACAGATATATATGAAAAAAACAAAGGTTACAGGGACATTATAGTTAGGCTCACATTTTAAACATACAAAACCATAGAAATGCACCTGTTATAGAGTTATCTCAAGTAACTATAACTCATGTCCTAAGGTAACTATAACTTGCGCCACCCCCCCCCCCCCAATGCACAGTTTTATTGTCAAAAATGTTACTGCAAATATTACATTGATATTATCAATCATGTTATCAAAGATGTCCTGAATGCCCTAATTTGTGGGTAATTAGCAGTGTATAGCCTGGGCACAAGTTATAGTTACCTTACAGCACAAGTTATAGTTACTATTATCCAAAATATTAATGCCCTCCCAGGGGCTTTTAAAAAACAATTGCTAGAGCCCACACTTTTAACAAAAATTTTTTATTGTGCACATTCATGACGTTAAAATGTAAAAAAAAATTTAAAAAAAATTAAGTGTTTCTTTTTTTTGGGGGGGGCGCAGGGTGTCCCTTGGGGACCTCATTATCAGAGTTTAGGGGTCATGGTGACTCTACACTATCCCCTTATCTTCTTTTTTAAACTTTTTTGTGGGACTAGGCTGAAGCCAAGTCCCAAGATGGCTGCCAACACTTCTTGGTTTGAAGTGTTGGCAGCCAATCAGAGCTGTGCATGTCCCTGCATAAGCTCGTCATTAGTCATTAAAGTAATCGCGGGCAGAGATATACAAATTTATTTTCTCTTTAATTTCTCAAGAACTACTGGACAGAATCATACCAAATAAGCAAAGTGTAATCTGGTACCGAAAGCTAGCTTTCTGCCAAATTTGGGGTGATTCTGTCGAGCGGTTTCATCTGTAGTCATGTCTAAAGGTCCTATGGGAATTAACATAGGAAACCTGTTTCTTGCCCACCCCCTTTTTCTCGGCCTCCGCTTGACAGATCACCCCGAAACTTTCCATGTGCCTCAAGAATCACCTGAGCACATTTTTTGGGAAAATTTCATGAAGGTTTGTCAAACGGCCAAGGATATAGGCAAGTCACACACACATTTCTCCCAAATTGAGTAAATGTATGCAATTGCAATGGAACTGAAAAAGACATATATTACCCAGAGGTTTGGAATTTATTAAAATATCTACTTGTACATGGGACAGGTTGCTTCATAAATCCACTTGTCCTGTAAAAAAAATCTACTTGTCCCTTTGATGCCATGTAGCGTGTCGTCAGATTATTGCAGCAATCCCATTATACAAGAGCTCTGATAATAGCCTCTCTGATTATGCCAGAGCTATTACTATAGTAGGCCTTGAATACTATCAATTCCTTATTTTGCCACCTTCCAGCAGATCTACATAATGGGGCTGGAAGTAGCAGTAAACAATAGTTCCGGGGTTGGAATTCCCTTTTGAGTCTGTGCAAATCTACTAACTTGCATGTCTTAAGGGTTTTCACCAGCTCTTCTTCAATCATTTCCTATACTGAGAAGGGTTGGAAATTTACTCCTGACAAGGGTCAGAAATAAAACTTCTTCCAGGGTTGGAAAGTGAACCTGTCAACGCTCAGCAGATCTTCGCATGAGCGAATCTACACCTGCAAATCTGATCATTCTAAAATACAGTTTGCAAATATTTTCTAGGAGTACGATTGCCCGGTCTACTTCTGTAAATGTGAAATCATGAAATACGCAAATCTACACTAATGCACAGACATATACCGTGGGTTCAATGTTGTGACTTTCTTTAAGAATTGAGTCTCTAATTAGGACTGGCGCTAATCAAGACCTTTTGTTTTATTAAATTCTCTCTCTTTTTTCTCTCTATCCATGTATCGGCTGGCTTCACTGTGACTAATACTACTTGCAGAACCTGCTCCTACTCAGCAATTGGATCCCTTCACGGGTGATAAGTTCTGCACCTTACAAAAACCATGTTACAGTACATTACAGTGATCGCAATCTGGTCTTTCACTAGGAGCTTATCAACACACAAAGTATTTTTGTTCAGTGCTAGGAACGACTGTGATAATGTATACCTTTTGCGGCCAATAATATTTTGTCTTTTTGCCAATATTTGTTACATTAGTGAGGGCCCAGCAGCTCCCACAACAATGAAGTTTTAAAAAAGCCATGTCAAAACAAGACACACATTGACAAAACCAAAGACTGGCCCCGAATGTCAGACCTTGTCTGCTTGTTTGTATCCATGCGTCCCATGATCTTGTTGAAACTGATTCCACTGACTTTCCATTATCAATATGTTTTCGAAATAATAACATGCATCAACACATTATACAAAATGATGCGTCAAAGAAATGGTACCTAAAATTTCACAGTACTTTAGCAAAAAGTTTTTTTTTTTTTTTTTTTAGTTACATTTTTTTGGTTAACATTTTACTTTGAAAGCAAAAAATCATCAAACTTGCTTTCATTTAATTAGAGAGCAATCTGGGATCATTATACGTAGCCTCATATTCGAAGTTTGTAAACGTGTGTACACATTTTTGTTTTTTTACTGGAACCACTGTCAGTAGGGCAGTCCGAGCTTACAACATTTATTTAGAAATCTCACCCTAATAATACATTTATTGTATTAATGAACCATGAATACAAGTTTGAACAGCATTAACACATGCATACAAATATTACCTTACCTGCAGACAATTCCTTTATCTGCTCTATAACGTGGTACTGTACTGTAAATTGGCAGCACAAGGGTTTTTGCTGCAAGGGGTTGGGCCTACTTGTCCCAAGGGCAAAATAAACCTGAAAACTTGTTGTCCCTGACCCCAAACAATATGTCCTGGGCATCAGGCTATAGGAATTCCACACCCCATATTACCTACTGGCAACAGCCAGTAGGTAAAGTTAGGACCTAGCTTCCATGGAAAAAGCATTTTTTGCTTTGCCTTTAACTTTAGCGCAGTTTGACGAATCTTCACGAAATGTAAAAAAAAGTACGCCAGTCACTTTAGCAGCTGTATGGAAAGTTTCGGAGTGATTCATCAAGCGTGAGCCGAGAAAAAGAGGAGTCCCAAAATGAGTTTTCCCTATTCATTTTCCAATAGGGATTTTAGATATGATTACAGCTGACCAGTGGATGGAATTATACCAAATTTGGCAGAAATCTAACTCTTTGTCCAGAAAGAGCCCTTTTTTACTATTTGCTGTAAATCTATTCAGTAGTTTTAGAGGTATTAAAGGAAAAAGATATATAAATCTCTAGGGATACAGCCCTGTTGCAGATCCGCTTGCGGAGGATCCGCCGATTTGGGGGAAAAAGCAAGGCCTTGATTGTCTGGCCACTACCTGGGAGGAAAGTTGTTACTGCCGTTTTCTTTGTCGCATCGGGCCTGGGCGAGAAAAAGACACTAACAAACTGACATAAGGGGTCTAGATATGGGTATCCTGACCCCATGGGAGGGATGGAGGGAAAATTGCCCATGTTTTTTTAATGGCAGATCAGTGGATCCACTGCGTTGCTCAGCCTTCACCACCTGCCACCCCCAGTGTAAACTTGCAAAAGATCCGCAGGTCCAAAAAAAGTGGAATAAAAACACCTACTCACACACCAAAACCCGCTGTCCCCGAACGAAGGCTGTGCAGGACGTGGGGTTGGGTGCATGGGAGGGAGGTGGGGCGAAAAACTGCAGGCCAATCCCTGCGGTGGGGGTTGTATTAACGTACGGTAATTAGATATTACTCTACATTAAAAAAATAGAAATTCACTGAAAAAAAACCCGAAGGTTACAGGGACGTTATAGTTAGGTTGATGTTTTACCCATACAAAGGCATAGAAATTCAGCAGTTATAGTTATACTTATCTAAAGAAACTAAAACCTGTGCCATTAAGTAACTTTAGGCCACGAGTTATAGTTTCTTAATGCAGCCATTTTCCCCATGCCAATATTGGCCCTGGGGACCCCATCCTCCGGGTCCTGTCCAGTAAATGTGGGTGCCCTGGAGCCCGCCTAGAGCCCCCACTGCATAATCAAAATGGGAAGGGGGCATGCAGCCACCCCTCCCTGGGCCAATTTTGGCCCCGGGGACTCCATCCCCTAGAGCCGGATGGGACGGCCACATGACCCCCTCACCAAGACAATTTTGGGCAATGGATCCCATCTCCCGGGGCCTAGCCACATTATCAACGGGGAATGGGGCATGCAGCCCCACTCCCTGGGCCTATATAGGCCCCGGGGGCCCTATCCCCTGGGGCCTGGCCAGTAATGGGTGGGCACCCAGGCATCCAGTTCCTTTTCAATCGAGGCCAAGGGGAAGACCTAATACCTTCACGGCCCCAGCCAGCTCCCCACCTCCAGTGGGAGATTGCATTGCTCCCACCTGCAAAGAGCAGCTAAACATGCTGCTCCCTGCTGACGGGAGCATTTTTTTCATCTGTTCTTGCCTGTTGAGAGTGGACTTAGTATTTGGCGGGAGCTTTAAAATTGCTCCTGCCAAGCAAGAGCAAACACGCTATGTCCTGAGGATAGGCGCCTGGGGACATGGCAGAAGCCTGGCCCTGGGGTCCAAGGGCCATTAATGGCCTTGATGGAGGGGCTGCGCAAAACCAGCCCCGGGGGATGGGGTCCCCGGGGCTGAATGTGGCCCAGGAAGGGAGGGGCTGCATCGCCCCTTCCCCTTTGTTTTAATGTTGGATCCCGGGGGATGGTATCCATGGGGCTGAAATTGGCCCAGCAGGGTAGACCGCGCAGCCCCCAACCTCATTTATAAAATCATCCGAGCCTAGGTAGATGGGGTCCCCAGGGCCAAGTTCAGCCCAGGAGTGTGGCCACGTGTCCCCTCTCATATTATTTGGCCAGGCACCATGGAATGGGGTTCCCTGGGGCCGTAATCTCCACTGAGGGGGGACTGCGCATCCCCCTTGCAGTTTATGAAATTGGCACGGTCCTGCGGGATGGGGTCCCCAGTGCGGAAATTGGCCTGGGAAGGAGGCCATGTGCCCCCTCCTTCCCCCTTAATATAAAATGTTTCCCCCTTCAATTCCTGGTTGTAGTGGTGGCAGCCAATTGGATCTCATTTAGAAATCTCTGGGATCCATGGACCCTCCATGTCCCTAACATAAATCTTTTTTCTTTAATAACTCAAAAACTACTAAGCGGATTTACACCAAATTACAAAAACCACTTTTTCTGGACCAACATCTAGCTTTCTGCCAAATTTGGTGTAATTCTATTCAGCGGTTCGGGCTATAGCCATGTTCATAATCCCAATGGGAAATTGCTTGTGGAAAATGTGTTTTGGGACCCCTTTTTTCTCGGCCCCCGCTTGACGAATCACCCCAAAACTTTAGAGACAGCACCTGAAGTTAGTGACAAACAAGTAATTAATTGAAAATTCATCAAACGGTACCAAAGTTATTAGCAACACAAAAAATGCTTGATCTTTCGAAACTAGGTCCTAACTGTGACTACCTTCTGGCGACAGCCAGTAGGTAATTAAAATACATATCAGTCAATACCACTGCAATTGCGTGGTAAAGCCCTATGAGGTATTTCAGCACGTTGTAGAGGTCAAAGCATAGCAGGGCCCACGGTTATAGACGTGCCTGGTATTGACTGATAATCACTGCCCATTTGTAAATTAGCAGAGGCCGTAGCATGAGGGGGTATAATCATATCACACAATGAATTCCACTTCCACTTCCACTTCCTTCTTATTCTTTTCTTTTGTTTTGTTACTGGGGAGCATGTCTAAGGCCCATGTTGTCTTGTGTGCAGTTCTTGGATTGTATAACGCCTACAAGAGATTCTGCTATTCACAATTGGCTCACATTGTAAGTATTAAGTGGCAACTGTAATGAACAGTGGAAACCATGCTAAAGAAACGGTATTTGATTCCTAACCAAATAACTTTCTCACGCTGTCAAAATCCTCCTCATTTGTGGTTCTCAGACGCCTCTCAATCTGATGCATTATGTAACGAGCACGACGCTAACAGAAAAATGACCTTAGTGAGAGCAGGTCCTGCTTGAGATCCGAACTCTTTTGTATCTCACACTTTATTTTTTCCCTCTTTTAGAAACATTGCAGAGGCAGCACGGTCGTATCGAAAAAGGGTTTCCTCTACAATGTATTGAACAATTCATTATCCATCATCTATCTTGTACCGTTTAGCCGCCCAGTAATTCTCTCTTTGGTTGCTGTTAGTTGCAAATGATTTAGTTTTATCAGCAATTAACCGGATAGACGTTTTAAACTGGTTGTCCATTACGGATACGTGTTGTCTCTATTTATACGTTTAGATATGGGGAAAGGGGTATGGAGGTGCGTCCTTTCAATTATGTATGCTTTCTTTGCGTATTCTTTTGTGTGTTAGTCTCATAGCCGGTGTGCTTGTGCTGGGTCAGGCTACTGTGGTTACTCCACTGTCGAAGTATCATAAGGATGGATACCCAACTAGCATAGGCCTATTCTTGTATCTGTCTCATTTCTGTCTTCCTGGAATCTCCATTTTGGTCATCTGTGTTACTTGATAGTGTATGCCCCAAAGGAAGTGGTAGAAATGAGCATAAATCATTTTACACCTTGGTTACAACTGGTTAAGCTCAGGTTTTCATTTTCTTTCCATTTAGGGATTCAGTGACCCTGGTGTATGTAGTTACATTGCGTTTATCTGATCTTATGGTTCCTATACACTTTTTCATACGGTTAAGCACTTTTATTCATTCCATATTTGTTAGTTCCTTATTAAGAGTCATATTCTGTGCTTCTTCACCTGGGGTTAAATCTACCTAAGATATTTCTAACAGGGTGCTGTATAGCAGAGTTACAACCTTTGTGTTTTCTCTGTGGGTTGGTAACAGTTGTATAACATTGAACAAACAATTCAGTGGGGCACATCAACAATCAATGTCTAAACTATTATATTATCAAAATGAGATGACATGAGAGAATCTAGTATGATCAAACTAAATTGCTAATTGATAAATCTTCCTTTTCTGAAATAAACAATAACTAACCAAAGAGAAAAACCATGTACTCATATAAAACTAACCAAACAGAAATGTCCATGCAAATAGAGAATTTTAATACAAAAGAATATATCATATTATACACATAGACATATAAACATATATACACAACATGTAGAAAAAGAATGAAAAGCCATCAGCCTACACATAAACATATAAACATATATACACAAAATGTAGAAAAAGAATGAAAAGCCATCAGCCGACACGTGTTTCGTCCTGACTGGACTTCTTCAAGGCTGAGAGAATCACAACATATAACAATCAATTATAACAAATATATATATACAATATATACAAATATTAAAATAAATACACATCCAATATTTTATCCTTTCCCTTTCCAAAATACAAAAAACTGATAAATTATTTGGTCAATTAAGTACACAAGCTCTTAAAAGTGCATATTATTTATACTATTTCTCTTGGTTTGAAGCTAAACAAGAAACTTCAGAGAAAAGGAAGAAAACCACCACCACAACCTCAGTGGTGAAGTGTTTATTTGAAGTATCCAACAATATATTTCCCATGTCCCCAAGGATAGGTCTGTTGAAGCCACAGCGATAGTTAGCCATGCAACATGCAAGCCCAAGTGTACATGAATTTCTTTTTCGTTGGCATTTGATCAATTTGTGTCTACAATTTCTTTTCTTTCAAACGTAACCTACTTATAGCCCAGAATAACCCCTCATTGTGTAATGGTGAGGAAAGAAAGTCTAATAAATATATACCTTTATTTGCTTCTATGTCCGTATAATCATATACCATTTACCATCCTCTATGAAGAAGGAGGGGGAACGTGATAAATTGAAGAAGTCCAGTCAGGACGAAACACGTGTCGGCTGATGGCTTTTCATTCTTTTTCTACATTTTGTGTATATATGTTTATATGTTTATGTGTAGGCTGATGGCTTTTCATTCTTTTTCTACATGTTGTGTATATATGTTTATATGTCTATGTGTATAATATGATATATTCTTTTGTATTAAAATTCTCTATTTGCATGGACATTTCTGTTTGGTTAGTTTTATATGAGTACATGGTTTTTCTCTTTGGTTAGTTATTGTTTATTTCAGAAAAGGAAGATTTATCAATTAGCAATTTAGTTTGATCATACTAGATTCTCTCATGTCATCTCATTTTGATAATATAATAGTTTAGACATTGATTGTTGATGTGCCCCACTGAATTGTTTGTTCATTATTAAAACGGGTCTACTATTGTAAACCCGGAAGTACATATCAAGGCAACGATGTGTGTCAGTGTATGAGCACTCAAAAGTTTTTTCTTATATGTTTAGAATGTGCATTTATTTCAAGTTATGAGTTGCCTTTTGTTGAAGTTGTATAACATTGGAAGGCTGGTGTTTGGTCATATCTGTGTTCCAAGTCAGGTGTACACCTCTCACCAGTATTTTATGTGTCATGAAATGACCTTCCTGTGTTTCACCCTTCTCCACTGTTTCCTTAAAGGAGCATAGCGCCCAGGGTTGGCAAACGTTTTACACTCCACAAGAGGTGCTCACTTCAGAGCCAGATTTTAACAATGTCTTTTATGTGCACTTAATTTAACACAGAGTTTTTTTACTGAAGCCCAGTCGATTCAATTTTTTTTGATAGAGTGCAGGGGTGTCGTCTCCAAAGATGAACAGATTTAAACTAATGTCACATTTGCTGGATAGAGATGTCAGTTACCGGTCTGCATGATGTCTGCTTGTGTTGCATTAGCACCAGAAATGATTCAAAGTCATATGATAAAAGCTCATTGATGGAGCATGAAGCCAAGAATCAGGACTGTTCCAGTACAGGTCTTGAGGCTGATCCTAATCCACGTCGCCTTTTTCACGGAAGTCGAAAAAGAAACTGAAAAAGAATGACAAAGCTCTGTGACATCCAGATGCTCCTATTCTTGGGAAAGGTCTCACAGTCTGAGCTCATAAAAAAATCTTACATAAGATTCACCTTCATCTTCAGACCTGATGTCCAATCTGGAGCTGATGTGTCCCGAGTTCCTTGAGCTATTTGTGAGTCTGCAGCATGTTTACGTCTCCATCAAAGTCATGCTTCAGAGGGTGCACCTTGTGGTCCATGGGCAGGGAGCAGTCCCCAGTGAAATTTCCACTGGCAGGCCCTTCCCTGTTGCTGTGCTGACAGTGCCTGGATAAAGTCAATCCACTATTCCTCGACACAAGGCCATGCATCTGTCCCTCTACTGCAGGCTCCATCAGTCCTTTCACCTACTTTGCTGGTTCTGATTTTGCTCTGGCCCCAGGTTTGGGTCTGTCTTCTGCTAGAGTTTTCCCTATGTCATGCTGCACCATATTAAAGGCAGTTGGCCCTGAAATATTAAGTCATAAGTACCATGCTACAAAAATATTGTAGCAAAAATATTGGGTATATAAATACATATATTGGGATAAGACCCAAGAAGGATCTAATTGCTGTGATGCCGAAAACTGCTGCTTTAATAAATTTACCTTAGGATGATACAAAATATATATTGTGTGGCTTTTGCTTGGAGATTCTTGATGTAAAATCAGTCTTTCTGATGTTAATCGAAAAACAGACATTGGTGTGGATACGGTATGGACCTGAGGGCGTTTTTGTCCGTCTTTGAAGGAGCAGGGTATTCACATTAAGATCAATATGAAAAAAAAAAAAATTATTTTACCATATATTCCTATCATCCTGCAAAATTTGTTCAACTATTCAAAGTTTGTTATATAGAATGCAAAGCTTTGAGATTACATAACACAGAAGGAGTAGGTGAAAGCAGTGAGTAACACAATATGTGCAAGTCTCCAATGCTTTAGTCAAGACCTTCACAAAGCATATTTTCAGGACAAAGGACTAACTAGAGGAGATCATTTCTGAAAACAGTGTTTGGTGTATCTGTAAGGACATTTGAGACCTATTAGGATGTTAGTTATGTGCCTTCTTGCCCAGTTCCCTTTCTAACAGACTAATGAAGCATTCCAGTCATCTAGTCAAAGGATTGCATTTAGTTAGGCCTTGACAGTGGGCTAGAATGGAAATGTTATGACAGCATTGCACAGTGTGACATTAACAGTTTGGGTCTTACATGATTCTCTTTACTGAGGGAATTTGCTGCTGCCTCTAAAATAAATCCAATATGATATAAAAGGAACAAAGGCTTACCGAGCTTCTGAAGAGGCAGGGTAAGGTATGCTCAAGCAAGTACAATGACCTCTAAGAAAAATAGTACGGCAATAAGGATGTTCAGAAGAAAACACCGTAGTACTGGACGATGGGCTGAATAGAGCATTTGTAGGTTATGAAACAAGCAAGAGTATGACATACTGAACCCACATGAACATGTTTTAAATGAGTTAGTTAATCTCCAGAGTGTGATGGTTGAAGCAAAAAAGGACAAAAGGAGGATTTAACCGAGTAGTGTAGCTCAACAAGTGCTCATGCAGGATGGGGGATTATTCTAGACGCACACAAATCCTATACAAATCCTTTCTGATACAGTGTTCTCAGTTTCTCGTGATATGTTTTGGAACATTTAAAGTATTTTAAATATATCATGAGCAGATCATTGGTTGTTGAATACTTATGTCGAGAGATAATGACAAAAATGATCTTGTAACAAAGGAAGGCATTACTGCAAGAGAGAAGAGCATTGATGGACTTGATCTGTGAACTGTTTGATAAAGTTCATAGGCCTGTGCTTTATGGGAATAGACGGATTGATACTATCACAAAAATAAGCCCCTTCACTAGCTTGCCTTTTTCCCTTTCTCCCCTTCTGGAAGCGGGGTCATGTGGTTGTTCCTTACACTAATTGACATGATAATTTTCTGGGAACCCATATGAGATCATCTGAGTATAGAGGTTTGTCATTTTAGTAACATTGCAGAACGTCATTCACTGAGCGAGAAGTACAGTGAATCTAGTTAAACTCCATATGGCTGACAAAACTGTGAGTAAACAAACACAAAAGTCAATTCCTCTTTATCTTAATTTTACAATAATTTCCTCTTCTGATTCCTGCTCTTCGTCACATTTCAAATTATTTTCCACTATAGTGACCTCTTTGAGTTACTTTCCTTTCCTAGCCCACCTCCATCCCCACTACCGTCATGCTTTTATTAATTTACTTCCTTCTCCAATCTGTGATGCTTTCAGCACATAGCTGTAATTTTTATCATGCGGTGGATGTGTCACTGTTTTTATTCAGGTGTATTTCCTCACCTAATAGAAAACCCATTCCTTTTTAGGTCGCAGACTACCAGACCGCACAGCTGTCTAGTTTGCTAAGGACATCTTGGGGACCTAGGAATGCATTCCGCTCATTGATTACCATTGGCTTTGTGTTTTGTTACTCACACTTTCTGGTTTCCATTTGCTGTCTTTATTTGCTTTAGGGTCTTCTGGTTCAGTTCATTTCTCCTGTTGCCTGCAGTGATTTGGATTGCAGTTGAAACTAATCTAATGAACATAGTTATTAGATTAATTTACTTTGGATAAATATACACATGCCCAAATCCCAGGTAACGTGATATAAATAAAAAAAAAAGTCAGACGAACCATTGTTTTAAGTTATAATTAATCTTACCCATGCTCACATTTGATTGATGGGTTTACCCTTAAACTGTGGGCCATGCAACTCTTTTTCCTGGAAGGCCTTTAACTACAGAATGGAATTTTAGCCCAAAGTTTTAATTCGAGCATGTCATTTCTAGTTCTTTCATTTTGATTTAATAGATCTTTGCAAGATTATCAGCAAGTTATATCTATTTCCTTAGTTTTTGTTTCCTTTCAGGTCATTCCTATCCAGGATTATAACAAGAGAAATTAGTCCGACATTTAGTGTGTCTCAATGTGCCTGGTAACCTCTTCAGTTTGTTGCTCACTTGCTCTGGATTCCTTTGCTTTGGGGCTTATTTCTACAATATCCTATCATATTGGTGAAGTTGGACTCTAGGCATTAACCCTTATCACTTATTGACTGGTTTGTCATCTGAAGAGACCAGAGTACTATAAGGGTTCTTTTTTCTGCTCCCATGTGAAAATGTAATATGCCATCCCAAGGATTTCAGGGTGGTGCAGGCGATGGTAGACCAATGGGAGGGCCTCTACAAGACCTGTGCTTGACAAATGTCCCTATTGGTCTGGGAAAAGATCATCAGAAAGCCTTGTCAACATCTATGATTGCCCATTGGACTGGATTCCACATGAGTTTTGAAACTATAAGAAGAATCCATTAACTAAAGTTTTATACCCATTACTAAATAAAACATAATACAGAAACACAAATATTTGCACAATAAGTACAGTTAATTTTTTTAAATACCTCTATTGCAAGTGGATTCACTGATCTGATCAAGAAGGCAGACTATAGATCAAAATGACTTCCTGCCCAACCAGATTTTAAAAGAAAATGCAAGCAGATACTCATAGAGGCCTGCTGGTTGATAGCCAGGTCACACATTTTTAGTCTTTGGCTCAAAGTCGGTGGGCATTTCAAATCAAAAGTAGGATAGGGTGATTCAGTACCTCTTGCACAAATCCCTGTGATAATAGGATACACTCTATAGTCCTGTATAGTGAATGTGTGCTTCAGCTGCGAGGGATGCTTTGATATATGATGTGGTCACAAGAGGTGTTTGTTTGATGAGGCACTCTGCTGTTGGATGTGGTGCAGAAGTTGGTGGTTGGCATGGTGAATTAATGGTAGCAGTAGTAGAGCTGGGAGTCCATGGTCTTGTGACCGCAACAATGAAGTAAATGAGGCAAGCAAGACTCAACTTCCAGACAAAAATGCCAGAATTTCATACGCTCTTTATGATCCCAGTGCCGTTAACTGCTGGAATTTTGTTCCGCTGTTTAGGTGGAGCAATGCCTTAGACTGGAGCAAAAGACTGGTGCTTGCATGATAACTCTACAAAGTTTTAAGAAAGGAAATCCCACTTGAGAAACTTCCTTGGCTTTTTGGTATCAACCCCCATTTTATGTCTGCCTCTGACTGAGAACAGCTAGAGATGGAAGAGCAATAGCAACAACATTTCTTGTAAAAAGTAGGTTGTCCCATCACATTGTGTATTGAGATCTGCACATGAATGTGACATGTTAAAAGACTTGTCTTGGAACCTGGCGGTGGATGGATGAAACCTGGAGCCTCCTTTATCCCTACGCCTGGGTCCCCAAGTTGAGGCACCTCACCCTAAGATTATGTGTTGATTGACAGTGGATCCATTCTGGATATGATGGCGGGCCACTGTCTGTTTGAGCAGTAGCACTTTTATTCACTGCTCCTGAAGATTGCCAAGTGTGCACTAATAAAGTTGCTCGTGCACCCTGTAGTCAGTTTTAACCACGATCACCTGCACGCTCTGCATACCCCACCACAGGGACCTACTATCTCTTCGTAAAACATCCTCAGAGCTCCTTCACAGTGAGGGAGCTGTAGCCTGTACCATGATCAGCTGTCACACTGTGAGGGGATTCCGATGAGGAAGCATGCCACCTTTGGTGGGTGAGGGAAATCGTCCTTAAAAAGGAATATCCCCTTTCAGCTAGTTTATGTTCCCTTTTTCCTTTCCCTGTTTTTCTCTTCTTGCTTAAAGACCCAGGTGTTTGTTTTGTGAATGGTACGTCAGAAAGACTTCCCATCAAACAGTAGCAACAACATTCCCCTGATTCAAGGACTGTGCGGTTTTCAGCAATGGTTGCAGTTTTTTTGACATGACACTTTTATTGAATTAAAGGAAAGCATGTCATATTCTGGACATGACTCATCTAATGTATCCTACTGTGCAGACAGTTTGCTTAGTGGGCTGTTATTTGCAGTTAGTAGAAACAGACTCGTTGGATATACTTATACAATGTACTATTGCTATTACGATTATAATATTGCTATAGATAGGCTTTGAGATTAGAATCTAAGAATATTAATCAACTTTTCGTTTAAAAAATATTCGATTTTTATGACTTGGAAATCCTCTACAGGTAAATCTTGTTTGACTGGTGAGGCAGAAAGAAACGGTTTAACGTAAATCCATGTACAATGGCGCTAGTTTAATATTTCAATACCACCTGTATATGCAGGTTCCATGGCACACCTTAATTTGCCTTTAATGCCTTTAATGGAGGATGGATATGCACAAGATTTCAACGCTGCTATTTTTTTTTTTGGTTGACCACAGATTTGCTTCACAGCAAGTTATGTTATTTGGCAAATGCAGAAAGAGTTTAAGATTGCATCATACGGGAATTTATAATCACAACTAAAGGAGCAAACATTATGCAACAACACTGTGCTTAGAGGATCAGCGGTTACACGATTTCCTTTTTTCAAGTGTCGTTTAAATAAGTGACCACTCAATCAATGAATTATAGTCGCAGTCAAGTCAAGTAATTATTGAGCCTGTGTGCATTTAAGATTTGTTTGTGAAAATATATTTTGTCACAGTTGTATAGATTCAGCTGGTTCACATCCCCTAGGGGTGCGGGTGCCTTTCTTCATTCCTGTTTTTTTAGCCAAGTGCTGAGACTTGCAGTTAAACATTTCCACTGCGAACATGGTCCAACAACTCCCTGCATCTATCACAATTGGATGCAAATCTAAGACTGGGTGAAAGTCCTTCCCATGACATAGGTCTAGATTACTGGTGTGCAGATGTCTGTTAAAACAATGTCATTGCTCCCTTTCTTCTGAAACTACAAGCTCAGTACTTATTGCGGTTTTCTGTTTGGGTCAGTTCCCCTGTTGCACAGTCTCACCAATGATACTACATGAGTTGCCTAATTACAAGCTTGCTTGTGGGCAGTTCCATACCACACCCACATAGGTTTCCTAGACAGCTTGTGTGGTGTTTTCGACTTAACTCCTTCTCTTGTGAGAACAGACTATTTGAAACTTCTTAGAGAGCAAGTGTTTGGGTTCTCTTTACGCTATATGTTTGTGAATATTTATAGATACTTAATACCACCCGAAGGGCTCCTCGGCGCAATGAGGGATGGAAGAAATGACAGAAAACTGGTTGCAGCAGAAACTGTGCTGGAGGTACAAGACACTGTTGCAATATTTAGCATATCATATTTTCAGTTGCTAGATGTCTCGACTTTCACTATTTACATTGGTGAGAAGTTTTTGCTCAAAACCTTTTTCCCTGAAACCTTACTAAACTCCAAGCTATTGAAACCCAAAACACAAAGCCGCAAGGAGGACAGTGGAGGATGAAGAAGCTCATTCATAACCATCTGTAACACAACTAAAGAGAAACTTGTTATGCCACCAGATTGAAGCTAGCCTGGCTGATGAAGGGTGATACACTGAAACCGGTCCCATGATGCTTCTTTCTGGTCCAGGGAGGACCTGGTCTGGCAGTTCGGGCTGGACTGTTCCCATGGGGAACAGGGTCAAGACTGATTTGCATATGGCTGGGTCCAAATTGGAGTGGCATGGCAAGCAAAAAAACTGATGGATTAAACCCAGATCTGTGACTGGGGGTGAATGTTTGATTTGCTCTGCATTCCATCCATCATCTGTTGTTTTTGCATATATGTGTGTGTGTGTGTGTGTGTGTGTGTGTATATATATATATATATATATATATATATATATATATATATATATATATATATGTATGTATGTATATATATATGTATGTATGTATATATATATATATATATGTAAATACAAACGTGCTTTCACCAGAGCAGTACTTAATTTGAGCTGGTGGTATCCAGTGCTCAGCACCAGCACTTATTTTTCAGGGCCGGGTCTACAGATTTTTTTTTTCTCCAGTTAGTGGTGGTCCCGAATTCAAAATGAAATGAAAGATGTACCTCCAGGGATGAACTGCTTGGTATAACTTCATGCTGACCCACATTGAATTAGACAAAGGGTAGGATGGTATAATCTGGCCTGTCACGGTGACCCGAAGAAATCCTGTCCTCATCTCACTCGAGTCTCAAGCATTAGCCACTGCTCCTGGTGCACCCTCTCCCTGCCTTTGTCGTACCTCTCATTTGATAATTGTAGCTGGAGGCTGCCTCAAGGCTGAGTTAGAGCGAGGCACACTGGGAAACAGCAGGACAAATTTATTTGACAGTTACTGCTTGTGCAGTAATATAAACAAGTGGGAATACGGTCTTTGCACTTGCTGCCAAACCAGTCCAGCTGTAAGGGTAAAGCGCCCTCTCCAAAGTGGGGGGGGTGCGGCACATTAGGGGTCAGGGCCTCCGAGGCCCAGGGCTCATTCCCCCTTCCTTTTCTGCACCGGAGGTGCACAGTGCTGGCCGGACTTCCGCCCCCACGCCTCGCGAGGCGTTGGGGGCAGGACGTTGGCTCCTGGCCGGATCCGGCTGCCGCAATCCGGTGGGGGGCTATTTAAGAGCCTCCCCAAGAAGGCTAGTCCTTCTTTACCTGTTGCGGCGGCCGGATTCACAAGGGGGCCTTCGATTGACCCACCCACCCTCTCCTTTTAGTTAGGTTGTGAAGTGTAACGGAAATTGAGATATAAATGTGACTAGAAACAACAGGGGGGGTCCCCAAGGTTGGGCCCCCAGGAGGACACATGGGATAGGATCCTGAAGTTCTGAGCCAACCAGCGGCTGTACACACCAGATCAGGGGGTAAGAGAGCTCAGGTAGCTGGGGGGATCATGGGGCTCCAGCTCTTGGCTGCCCCGCTACACCCCGAGTCTGATTGGTGTTTGGAGGGGGGGGGGGGCGGAACCTGAAACATGAGGACAAGGTACGGTGTAGGCATGGTAACCGCCCCTCCTATGGATACAGGTGAGATATGGGTCACCTGTATGGTCCAATGGTGGTTCAGGACAGGAAGGGATCCTGTCAGATTTGATTTATGGTCACTAAACTCTCATGACATGTAAATATGAAAATGTTGATGGAATGAATAATCTTTACACTTGTTATAACTAGTTTGCTTTAAAAAGTTATATGATGTTTTTTTAAATGTTTTTGATAATAATAACCACTTCCAGCGAGTTAAGTTTGTCGGTCTGTGTATTTCTGGTGGGGGGAGTGTGGGCTGTCTGGAGGTCTCTGGACCCTAACTACCCTCGACGTACTTGAAGCAGCCGGAGCCACTGTAACTTTCTCTCTTCTTGGACTGAATAAGTGCCATACAACTATCCAACTGGTACAAACATTTCCACTGGCTGGGTGGTGCGAAAGCCGCATCCTTAGTTACTGGCTTATGCCAGTGAAGTGTAGTTTTTGCGTTGGTGGTTGTTATTATGGTTAATGGAAAATGTTACTACTTTTGCACCGTGTTGTCCGCCTCCTGATGTTTACATTGCTATTATTTATCAAACAGCGGAGGCAAACACTAAATGAAAGTAAACATTATTGCATTTCAAGGAAACGTTTGAAATCTTACTGGTGCAAACCCTTGTTGTGTGATTAGGAGGATATGTTTCAAATGATCGGTTCCAAATGCGGGTCTAGGCTGCTGGCTTATTTGTGGCCTGAGGAATCCGTAGTCGAATCCCGTCTTTCCCACTTGGGCAAAACTGTATGATCCTGCACACATCTCATTGTGCATCAGTGCCCATAACTTGTAGACTCAAGAATAGTCTTAACCTGCGCTGAAGATAATGTTTAGAAAGACGCAGGGCTAGAGAGTATGGTGATGGTCTAAAGAGGCATGAGTTGGAATCAAGACCAGATAGCCTTGGCATTCAGAAACGCTGGGCGTCTGGAAAATGGAGGGCCCTGGCACTCATTCATTTACAAAGTAAGCACTGACCGAGAGGGGTAGTGGAGCAACAGAAGAGAGGGTAGTGTGGGTATTTGAGGGAGGATGCAGCTACAAGAGACCACAAGCAAATACATATACATGCGTTTTCGTGGAGTGCTTAGTGAGAAACAAAAAAAGTAGTTCCTGTAGTGTGAGCAGTGGAAGGATACATGTAACCTAATCAAAACGGTGGTAAGGTGGATATGCCCCAGGGCAAGACAAACACAATAAGAAGGAAGTAAGCAGCAAATGCAGAGAAGAAGCTGGCTCCAAGCCCACTTTGGTTTTTGGTGTGGTGAAAAGAGATCTTTGGCAGACAGACAGCTAAGAGCTGTTTATAGGCAAGACCTTAAAATAACTACAAGAAGTTAAATTAACTTGTTCCATTCAACACAGCAGCTCTTTACTGCAGTGTCTAATACACAAATTCAGTGAGATAAACTATAAACATAGGACAAAGGTATATCTATGAAAAAGTAGAGCAGGTGGGCTTCTCTAATTAACCTTTCACCGGACACAGTTTATTAAAAAGTGCTCTTATTCGGGTTAACTTTCTCGCAGGATTATCCCAAATGTCAGACAAGTTCACTCTCGGATCGGCCCAGAAATGCATTAGCTCCGATGAACAGAAGCGTCGGGGGATACTCACTCTCTGCGGGGGTCGGTGTCCGCGGTGGCAGCAGGAGATGGCGTTATGTCACCAAGCGGATCCTCTGGGGAGAAGGGTGAATCAATGATGTGTCACTGAAAGCAAAGACACTGGGGCCAACGCCCAGGGAGGAAGATGTTTCCACAGCTATGAAAATCAATGCAGTGGCTTTCTGTTTACGGTCAAAAGCTCATTTGTTTCCTACTAATGAGGAGAAACAGTTTCAAAATGTAAACAAAGTACACTTTGTCTCTGCTCAGCATTCATAAATAAATGTGCGTACATTTACCATAAAATGAAAGTCTGAAGCTCACAAATATATTTTCTCAACAGTAGTAAGAGTAGAAACAATTAAAGAACTGTTTTGCCATGACACCTGTCAGGTTTTATTTCTTTAGCACTCACTAATTGCGAGAAACGGAAATAAAAAATTGCAGCGTCTGGCACATACAACTCTTGCTTGATTTTGTAATCTTGCAGTAAGTCCCTTATCTAGGTCATGGCAAGCTTACTGAATTTTGGCATCAGGCAAGGCACGATGGGAAATAGTTTGCAAACATCATGCCAGAGGATGATTAATGTGTTCGAGATGAACAACATACACGTAGGACATGTAACGCACAGTTGTATTTGTGGTAATATAAAGCGGTTTATACCAATGAACATATGTTGCTACATGAGAAAGATTAAAGGAGCATCTAACACAAAACAATTTTCGATGCTCAAAGAAGACAGATTTGATCTGCAGCTTTGACAAATAGGGCTATCTTCATTTTTTGTTAAAAGGTTTCAAAGTATTTTTTCTGTAGTAGCATTTGTGATTCTAAAATACCGTGACATTGCATTGTTGTACAAAGGCAAGGTTTTTAAAGCGAGCAGAATGGCAGCTGAGCAAAAAATGCACTTTAGATCTGGGTTGCTTAGTTATTGCTTAGGTCAGCTGTCGGTCCCAAGAAGAGCATTAGGAAGCAGGAAGAAGATTGGGGCTTTCAGTCCGCCCACTTTAATAGTCTTCTCATTTGATTGGACAATATTTGTGTGCTTCATCTTCTTATAAAGTTCTCCTGACGTTCATGAACTTTGAAGCGGGCATGAACTGTAGCAAGACTCCATTGTTAAAATACTCAGGTATTACATTAAAAATATGACTCTGCCCTTAGTCTGTCAGTAAAACTAGAGATTCATGTTCAGTGAACCAGAAACATTACAGCAAGCTGAATGTGGTGTCATTCGCCATAGAATCACTGCATGATAGTTTTCTGCCACAACCATGATACAGTGACAGCAGACTTCATCTAGTTTAGTGCATTTTAGGATTTCTTGTGTTTTCTTGGGTTCTGAGCAGGACCTCAGGGCGCTTTGTACTATAGTGAGCTTAGAGCACTAATTGGAAGTGGTCACAAAACAGTAATAATTGATACTGACTTGAGATAGAATTCCTTGAATGTATCCCATAATTTGGACTGTAGCTGGAGTGTTCTTTTTGAGCATACTAAGCAGAAGTTACAGGTTAACAACCATCAGCAAAAAGTGAATCTAATGTCAAACTTAAACTGCCCTGACCCCCCCCCTAAAAACTAAAAATACCCGACCCCCACCCAGTCCCACTTACCTGACTACTGCGGCCCCCTACCACCTCTAAAACTTAAACTAGCCCAACCCTCCGACCCGGGCCCCTAAAAACTAAAAATACCCTGCCCCCTCGCCACCCTGCCCCTAAAACTACTGCCGCCCCCATCCCCCTAAAATGTAAACTACCCCAACCCCCGCCCCTAAAAATGAAAAATACCACGACCACCCCAGCCCCACTTACCTGACCTCGTCCTCCTCCGAAGCCGACTCCCTTCTTCTGTGCTTTAACCACGCATGTGCACTGTTCAGCACATGTGTGGTTAAGGCAGAACGAAGTTGTGGTTAACGAAAACGTTGTTCGGGTTTTATTGTTCACGACTTCGTTCTTCCGGAGTCGTAGTTTGGGATGTTTCCCTCTTAAATATATAAGTGGGTGTGTAGTGTCCTGTGCTGTTCCGTCAATTTGTCAAAAACAGAACACCTATCTTAAGGGGTGCACATATGTGTAACCCAGTCTTAAGTCTTTATAATAAGTATGCAAGAAATAGTTCAAAGTTCATTTCGGTCACACATGACATTAAGATACTAGTATGTGACTCAAAATGTCTATAGTACAATCCGTTAGGAAACAAAGGGCCATATGTTTAGATATTAGGGATAGCGATTTCCTAATTGTGATTCTCTGCTATTTGGAATTAAGAAATCGCTATCCTGAATGTATGAAACTCTTTACATTTCATTTAGCAATTCATAGTGGGTCACAAATAGGCCTACCTCATTAATATGGGAATAGCAACCACCACAGGGATGGGGGTCTGCTGTGGTGAGCAGACCACCATGTATGTAATTGCATTTTAACAAAGCTTTTTTTTTAAATGCAGCCCATGTTGCTTAAAGGAAAACAGGGTGTTTTTCTAAATATGCCATGAAACGTTACAATTATATTTTTTAAGAGCA
The DNA here is from genome assembly GCF_031143425.1 of Pleurodeles waltl. Lineage (NCBI taxonomy): Eukaryota > Metazoa > Chordata > Amphibia > Caudata > Salamandridae > Pleurodeles > Pleurodeles waltl. Next base: position 572,453,663 of record NC_090442.1, read on the forward strand.
GGCACTGGTCCCTTTGACCACTGCCTGCTCCTAAAAATATTTGAATCAACTTTCACAAAGGGGAAGGGGTCCCATGGAGATCCATTTCCATTTGTGAATGGATACCACCTCCTCTGAGTGTTGGTAAAATATGTATGTTTTGCGACCATCTTTCAGTTGCAAAACATTTATACATACCACTGCGATTTGGTATCGGGCAGGGATGCACTAAACACGCCCCTTCCAAATACCGAATCGCTAAACCAAATTGCGATTCAGGAACAGGTTACCAAATCGTAGTTTGGCTTCTGTACATTTTGAAAACCTTTTTTGCAGTCATAAATGGCTCGGTTCTGCAAATCGGGCCTTTTGTGACCGCAATAAAGGTTTTGTACATTTGCCTCAAAAAGTCTTGAGACTTGAAATCAAGCATCCATGAAGTGAGGTCCTGGCCACAGCAACGTTGTAGTACAATTGCTTAGCAAGGATGCTTTGCAGCACTAGGAAACTGTACATAGAAATCAAAGATGGCTGCTCTCTAGAAAAACACGACGTCATGGCTTACTGGAACTCGAAGTTCACTGCTGGTTCTGTGCCCCGTGCTCGTTCTTCAAGTGCACACAGCCTGAATTCAGGCAGTGCCAGGACTTTGTAGTGAGTGCACGCCTTTCCTTTGCTGCAGGACGCTCAGCCTGGTTGACTTCAAAGCACTGCTTCCCACACTCAGACCATGCTTGAAGTTAAAAGGTGCCGGCAGCCTCGCTTTCTAATACACGTGCCCAAGAAGTTGTGGGGCGTGCCTCCGATGCACTGGCTTGGACCTGGAGTTGCACAGCCACTGCTGGATGTGCAGGATAGGTTAACTGACTCACAATTCCTTAAAGCGCCTTTCTTTTTGGTTGCTTGTCCTATGGATAGGAGACATCACAGAATACATTAAGGGTAGACATGTGTTCTTTAGATGATCAGCTTTGTCACAAATAAATAAAGCGAGAAATATTTTTTTCCCCACTGACCAGCTTTTCAGTAGTGTTTTGTGCCGAATTCAGAAGCAAGAAGCTATACTATCTGCAGGCTTTGCCTACACATTAGGGCTTAATGGGTCATGTCAAGTATGTGACTATACTTCGGTTAGTAAAAGCCTCAACAGGCATCGCTGCTTTACAGGTGAGCACTATCGGCATTCGATTGGGCTTTTGCAAGGCCTAGTAATCTCACTGTACCGCACTCCAGAGCGTCCATTCATCAGTATTCTGCCACTTGTACAGTGATCAAAAGCAGCACCCCGACCTCTCTTGTTTCAAGCTTAGATATTCAGTTTGAAATTTAGAGCCCTCATGCTGCGTACTGTGCTTTGGAAGTTGCGACATCTGAACCACCTTTTGAGGTTGCCTGGCTCCTGTGTGTAATTTAGAAAGAAGCTTTTGCTTTGAGCAGGGGAGTAGCCGGAAAATTAGAATACTCCCACTTTTACCCAAAACTCTGACGGCACCAGTCAAGCAAATCAAGTGAGCCGGACCCTCCCTAGAAGAGCTTCCATTCAAGCATCTATCCATTCATCCTTCCATACACCCGCTGATTTCTACCATTTCATGTTTGTGTTCTGTCATCCTTTCATCCATCAGTCTTTTTCTATCCATCCATCCATACTTTTCAGCCATGCACACCTTCACTCACCCTTTAAAATATCCATTCATTCATCCACACACGCCTCCTGTCACCCCTCCACCAGTTTGCCCAGCCTTTCACCTACCAATGGATCCTTTCACCTATCAATCCTGTCACTCACCCACGCACCCTTTCACCCACTCATGCATCCTTTTACCCGTCCACACTACAACTTATCTTTTTACCCACTGATGCATCCCTTCACTCATTCACCCTTTTACCCATCCTTCCACTCCTTGACACATCTTTTCACCCATCCACTCATACTTTCACCCATCCATCCCTTCACTCATCTGTCCTTTTATCTTTCCATCTGGCTTTCGCTTTTCTAAGAACACATCTTCCTTTAGCGTTAACTCTGAGTATTTGTCTGCCAAGCTTCAGGAAGAAGACGCCCATAAATAACCATCCCGCTGTTGATGCTAAAGTGCGGGTTCGCAGCCCCTTTTGCTTTCAGTGTTTGGATTCCTTACTTCAATGTCTTTTATAATAACGCGCAGACAGCGTGAACAGGAGCAGTGGTGCCCCGCGCTGTACATGGCGCCATGTGTGCTCTGATGCGCGCACCGAGCCCAACCCGTCATCCGTCACCCATAAATAGTGAAGTAACCACAGACAGCGTGAACAGGAGCAGTGGTGCCCCGCGCTGTACATGGCGCCATGTGTGCCCCGGTGCATGTACTGAGCCCGCACCGCCCATAGACAGTATAATAACGCGCAGTGTCAACAGGAGCAGTCGTGCACCATGCGGTATAAGCCGCCATGTTTGCCCCGGTGTATGCACCGAGCCCGCCCCTTCGTCCACAAACACTAATCCGGTGCCTTGTTCAGCTCTCACACAGGCTGTTTGTAGGCCGGGCGGACCTAGCCTCGGTGATGCTGCTGACGGCGGTGTTTATGGCACACGCTGGTGCACATCCAGTGAGAGGAGGGAGTGTCCAAAGAAGGTACCTTCTTTACCAAGACAAACACCATGGGCACCGTTTATCAACAATGACACAGCTAGGCAGTTTGCCCACAAGCTTATCCTGTAAATAGAACACGTGGATTGTGTAGGTAAAGGTAGTATGGTGTAATTAACTTAAATATTCACACACATATGGATGTATACGATAGCTCCTAAAATCTTAGGGGGTCATTTTGACCTTGGCGGACGGCGGAGGCCGTCCGCCAAGGTACCGCCGCTGAATGACCGCACTGCGGTCAAAAGACTGCGACGGCCATTCAGACATTTCCTCTGGGCCGGCGGGCGCTCTCCAAAAGAGCGCCCGCCGGCCCAGAGGAAATGCCCCTGCAACGAGGACGCCGGCTCAGAATTGAGCCGGTGTAGTTGCAGGGGTGCGACGGGTGCAGTTGCACCCGTCGCGTATTTCAGTGTCTGCTTAGCAGACACTGAAATACTTTGCGGGCCCTCTTACGGGGACCCCGCGGCACCCCCTACCGCCATCCTGTTCCTGGCGGGAGGGGGTGTCAGAATCCGATTCACAAGGGCAGTGGTAAACCGGCGGGAGACCGCCGGTTTACCCTTTCTGGCCGCGGCTGAACCGCCGCGGTCAGAATGCCCTCGGGAGCACCGCCAGCCTGTTGGCGGTGCTCCCGTGGTCGGTGACCCTGGCGGTCACCGGCCGCCAGGGTCAGAATGACCCCCTTAATGTTTAGAAAAACGTCACACAACGTGCTTTATTTAACATGTTACACACCTCCTCTTATTGGAATTTAGATATTTTGGGATATTTATAGCAAAGTAGTCAATGAAATAAAATGTGTCTATGTTTCACATTCTTTAGTAAGATTTGGCAGTTTTAGTCTGAGGTGTTAAATGCATGTGTTGTGCAGTGGGTTGGAGAGGGCAGTTTGCATGTCAGTCAGGCAGTAGGAATTTCATGCACCAGAAGTTCATCTTTTTGCCGCTCTAAATGATGCAAAATCAACTGTGCCCTTTTGTCAGTGCTTAGAAGTGAGCGAGGGAGGCGCAAAGTGCTTTGTTACTGTCACTAGATTAGGATGTGGCATAGAGGCGAGGATGTGCCGTAACGGCCTGAGCTGCCGGCCTTGGAGCTGGCTGTCTTGTGTGTTTTGTTTGGGAATTGTATCAGCCAGCACCTCAGATGGTGGGGTGGTGAAAGTGGTATTCTATTGGAATTAGCATGGCAGATTTAAATAAGGATGCTAAATGGCAACATTTACATTTTTGTCTGCAGATAGAGGAAGAAGGTAAATGGAAGTGCTTTAGTTACGTGCAGGGCCACTGGAATTATGTGGCAGGAAAAGACCAAATTATGAGGCACGGTTGACCAATTTATGTGGCAAGAAAAGTCCAGTTATGAAGTTACAACAGCAATAGCTCTAACTCAAGCAAGTGCAAGACCCATTGCATTGCATATGCTTGTTTCATCTATAATATTTGGCTAACAAGTAGACGATACAGACCCACTCTCAAACATATTTTGTGATATGAGTACTTTGGTTGATTTATGGGATTTCACAGGTTAACTTCGGCATTTCACAGACTTGAAGAAGAGTGGTAAAACGTGAGAGTGGTGTGAAACTTAAGTATTTTTGTAATTAGGATTTCTAACATTGAGAGATGTTCGTCTTTGAGTTGTAGTATGTCTTTCATGCCCCAAAGATGGTCATAAATACATTTAAGATGGTCTAATGGGGATGATTAGTATTTGAACTGGAGGACTCCTTAAAGTGTTAGGTCATCCCCATCCAGTGGCTGAATAGCCAGGGGAAGCCTCCATCAAGGAAAGCGAGCGGTAATTAGGCACCTATCCGCAGGAGACCTCAACATGGAGTGAAAGTGCAATGAAGCCACTCCCTAACGAAACGGCATCCCTCCGGAGGTGGATGTCCGCCTCGGCCTCCTTCGCCCTGAGTCAGAAGGTTGACCTCAACAGATGAGGACAAGTAACCGGAAACGGCCTCAGGCCAGCCCCGGGCAAAGCGGAAGCTGCTCGTGCGCAACTTCCTAGTGCTACTGAAAACAGCATCAAGAAATGTAGCCCGGTGCAGGCGAGAGGATATTGAACCATTCCCTCACTCGCGCATTATCACCGGCGCCTGCTAATAGTATACACCATGCCCGCGAAAACGTTGTTTGTCGAAGTGTGTCATGTAAACTGCTCTAGCAGACAGTGCTCGTCGGGCCTGCGAGGAGGATCACACCGTCGCATTTAGGAACTGAACTAAAGCCCACTCTAGGAGTCGCTAGAAGGAAAAGGGTACATTAAAAACATAAAAAACTGTGTTCTGTTTAAGAGGTAATTGCGTCTCTGTGCAGGACCTGGTAGCAGGTGATTTCTAACTGGTCAGATTGGGAAATTGGGGCTGGGTGGCTCACATGAAACTAGAGATTAATCTCATTTTCCAGAGCATGGTAGATGACGGTAGAGGAGTTGTAACTCCGAAGTCGAATGGGGCACGAAGTAAGCTCCTTTCAAGAGCAGACTGAGGGGGCGTGACCACAAAAAAGAACAAGCCTTGTCAAAGTCCAGAGGCCTGGGATTAGTGTGCTAATACATGCAGCATTAGCATATTAGAGCGAAATAGACGTGAGGGAGCCAGCAGGATGGGACACGTGTAAACTATGGCACCATGCAGTTCATTCCAAGAACTCAAGTCCAGGTGAGAAGATAATCACAAACAGCAAATAGCATTAGTTGAGAGATGAGTCAAGTCGTGATTGACAGTGGTGGTCTGAGGGGGGTTGTAATTGCCAGACCCAAAGCCCACTCTAGGTATTTTGTGAACAATAGGTCTGTTTGGCAGCTGTGCTGTCAAAATATACACTTATACACAGCACACCAATGAGGTCCGAAATATTATCTAATATAGTGTAGAAGCTACGTAGGGAAAATCTTCCCCTGATGGCCCTGTCAGCGTTTGATGGTTCTTTTATCCGTCTCTTGCCTTCTTCTGTTTGCATCTGAGACTAAGTAGGGTGCCGGTTCCTGATGCAAAAAACACAGGCTAATATGAGCGTTATTTCAGCCGTGACTGAAGCCGTGGCTGGCAGGGGGGGGTGCTCGCCTGAGCCACTGGTTTTATTTTTCCGCCTGCGAGTCCACTGAAATATTTCAGTATTGTGACTCTTGCCTCTCAATATTGGAACAGTTCCCTTGAGCCAGATGGACTTTACACGTTCTATTGTTCCAAACAAAATAATATTGATGAATATTTATTGAGATGCATAATCAAATTGAAACAACTGTTAATGTTTGAAGGGGCTTTGGAGCTCAAACAGTGTCATCAGATGGTAATTAAGGTATTACATTTGCATTTGGTGAAGCAGCCTTTGAGGTTTCCATAGTGAGGGCCGCGATGTGCGGTCACCTCCCAGGTGCCCCCAAGACTGGCCTGAGGTGCACCAGCAGGTGCCAGGGTGCTGGCCAGAATTAGTCCGCAGATGCTACTGTTCCTCGGTTTGATTCAACCCTCCGGCAGTTATTGCTTCCAGATGCTGAGGAGCCGCAATAATTAGACTCCAGCCCTGTTTTCTCTGAGGCTCCGGACCAGCATCCCGTGCGGGTCCCAGAGGGATCGCAAAGTACTGGTTAACGCTCCTGCAGCCAATAGAAACACTCGGAATCTTATTTCTGTGTTCATTTACCGTTTACCAGTTTATATGACGCGCCTTTGGAAATTTACTTTGACTCGGGAGCAGTCATCGGATATCAGTATTTACTATAAAATATGAACATTTTAAAAAATGATGTCTGGGTGCACTCACCACGACATTTGCTTAGGTAGTTGTTTGAAGCCGTCTTTAAATTGGTACAGTTTTATATTATGTGGAAAGCAATAATTATATGGTCAAATCTCCTTTATTACATAATAGGACAGATCATAATTTATAGTGTAGTGATTACTTCTATTTTCCTTAAACTGAATTATTATGGTACTACTATAATAATATGATTTATATAGTGCGTGCAGTTCCAGTCTTCAGGCGGCATAACAGCACTGGGGACGCTATTACCTATCTAGGTGCTTCTCATATAATGTCCTTGCAAGGACTGTGCACTTCTTTGCCCTGTGTTAGTGTAGATAGAGGGTTTTGTAAGTTGTCGGTTTAGATTTTGTGCCTACATTCCTTATTTCATGTTGAGTTTCTGATGTGTGTTGAGGGCTATGCCTTAGGATTGCATGAATTGCTTGACGTGGTCTGCGTACAGTAGTTTGCTGAACAATTTTATAATTTTGTGTTAACAGTGGTTTTGCACAAGAGCTAAATTATCTCTTCCAATTTATCTTTGTAGAAAAAAATTACTTCAGCAGATGAAGCTGACAAAGAGATTCATGCACACAATATAAACGGGAGGAGAAAGTTGTCCACTAACTTCCTACTCATCAGTTATGTTCTACTTTTACCAAAATTTGCGCCATGTTTATTTTTATAAAAAGTTATATATGAACCGTGATTAGATACAATTTCAAGTGCAAATTACGTTTTATGTAGGAATCAGCAAAGGCAATTCTAACTTGCAGACTTCAGTGGGCCCTTGTCTGTGCTTGAGGCGAACTGATTTGACTGTGTTGTGAAGAAGGCATTCCCTCTGTATGTGGGTGATTTAAATGAGAGGCGGGACAACTTCAATTCAATTTCCATTACATTAGGTTTACCATGTCTAATAGCATCATTTGTAGAGAATGGCACTGGCGTTAGCCCTGTCATTATTGTTTTGTTGTATTTTCCTTACCCTACGGTTCCTTGAGTACTGCCACGTAGCGTGTCCCTGGTGGAGGGGGATAAAGTGGTGTGTACGGGAAGAGCTTCTCTCAGTCTGCGCTGTTGCTGGAGGATGGTAAAGTAAGGAATGGGGGCAAGTATCGCGTCTCAAAGGGATCCCACTAGACTCACTCATCTCAACAATTCACCTGTAAGATCTGTGGTCGTCAGAATCATGTAATTAATTCAAACCACCGTTCGTGGGAAGGCCACGGATTGTGCGCATTTAGATAAGCTTCGTCTCCCCCTTGCGTGGAGCACCACACTTCCCTTTGACACCCGTGGACAGGGCCAGGCTAACCATTCTTACTCTCCTGCCGGCTCGGCCTTGTCGAGGAAATCATTTTGGCTGATATAAATTGTTTTGCTGAAGGGGGCAAGACACTCAAACCAATGTTGTGATGAGGGCATCTCGGTCCGTTGGAGGCCAAAGATTAGCGTGATTGCATTTACTGTACAGCCTGGCCACCCGCTCATCACTTGTGCACTTTAGTAGGTTTGATGTCGATATTTTCCCTTTGTCGTTCATGGGCAACAAAACAATTATTTCCTTCACATTAATTCTAACATATTTTTCACATTTAAGTGGAGCGTGTCTTGCAAACAACTAAATATACAAACACTCACTCAACGCACTCTTACACACACTCACACCTACACTCACACCACACACACACCACACACACACTTACATACTCAGACACACACACACAACCAACCCTTCAAGCACACACTCAGGCACACGTTCTCTCTGCGCTAACTTTTGGAGGCATTCTTCTCCTTTGTTATTCAGTGAGAAGGCCGAGATTTCCCTCTGACTTCCTGCTTGAAGGATCGCCCTTTGCACCCGCCGTCAGGTCTCCGAGAGGCCCTTCAGAGAGGGAGCTTTGCCGCTACCACTGGAAGAACCACAAGCCCTTTTGCTTTCACGCGGCGTCCTTTCCAATTATAACACAGATCACCGTGACATGCCCGACTACAATAACCGGGGCTTCTCGCGGGTCTTTAATTAGCCAGGTCATATCTAGAGCCTATTAATATGTATAGCCGCCCTCATGTAACATTCAGCCCTTTCACGGTGCGCATAATGCGAACAGCCGATGAAGGGTAAAGTCAACCAACGGTTGAGAATTGGGCAGGATCGATGCACAATAAAGAGCGCAATGAGGAAAAGGCGCCAGACTGACAACCCAGCGATGCGCCTCGCGCCACACCCACCAATATAAGGCTGCAGGGCCATTTGTTGCGTCTCTTCAGCGCTCTGGAGTTTCCAGCTAAGATGGACAGCGTCCTCTTTGTATAATGCTTGTTTTAAGGGGTGTCTCGAATATTAATAACAATGACTACTTTTTATACAGAACTTCATACAGCTTTTCTGACATTTCTAAACGATGTACATTACAGATCTTACTATTATCCAATTTCAACAGCACTCCGTTTACTCCCGACAAGGGAGTGTCATCGTGATGGGAGTCGAGCCCCTGCTCCATGGGTTGTGGGCGTCTGTTTGTTCTTTCCCCCCTTTGCACGTCCAGCTCTGTCGGCTAACTGATGTCCTGTCACACTAGGGTGCGGGGACCGGGCCTCCGCGTGGCCTGAGCTGGCAGGCAGCGTGTGCTTCCCACCGGCCCCCCGGGCCGCGCGAATCATAATGAGCGGACTTGACAGCGTGCCTGTGGGCAATATCATTCTCAAAGCGCTTTCCCAGACGCGCGGAGAACATTTGCACTTCCATATGTCTGGCACGCACGGCAATGCTTGCTCTGGTAATGAGAGGTAGCGCTGGCAGCTTCGGGGCTCGCCTAGTCGTTGAGACCCTGTAGGTTGCCGTCCTTCTTGTTTCAGACTGAGTAGTGTTGGTGTCTTCAGTCATTTAAACTTAAAATGGCCTAATCATCTTCCCATCTCACGCGCCACTGTTTGGACACTTTAGAAAGATGAGATGGATTTCCAATTAATATTTCCGTGTATACAGGTAAGAGATTTACTGTTCTACCTTAAATACTGTTTTTATGCAATTATTACTTTTCTCTTAGAGTTGCTTTTTTAGTCATGTTTTTTCTGTAGCCTCGGGAATCCGCATATGGTTATTGACAGCTGCCTTAGTGGGGATGAGCACCATGTAGTGCCACATCACCGTTCATATTTGATGTTTTTCTCACCTTTACTGTCCATCTTACTTTAATTCTGAAACCTTTATAAACTTTTTTTTTTTTTTACTCTATCATGATGCAGATTTCACTAGACACTAGGGGCCTGATTTAGATCTTGTGGAGGGAATACAACATCACAAGTGTGAACGGTATCCCGTCCACCTTATTATGATCTCCATAGAATATCATGTGATCGCAATAAGGCGGACAGTTTGTAACAGAGTATTCCCCTCTGCCAAGACCTAAATCAGGCCCTACGTTCTAGTGCATGTCTCACTGGATCTCCAAACTAAATCTTTGGCCATGCCTAACTGGATCGCTGGACATTTTTTCACTTTCCCTGAGTTTCCTGTGCATGACCCTGCTGCCATTTTGGAGAGTTAGCCTTCTGATGGACGATGATTGCGTAGAGTTGCCTGGCAGGACATTTATCAGACTGCTACTCTGTGTTTCTTTTGGTGCCGGGAACAACTACAACTGCTTCCTAACTGTCTGGGCAAAAGCTTCAAAACTGTTTTGGTCATTAGTGGCAAAGTCACGTACTGGGCATGTGACACTTGTTTTAACTATCACGGAACAGGTTGAGCAAAACACATAAATCTAAGTTTATGGTTTAGACACAATTCTCTGAGTCGTGATAAAAACCATAGGTCGATAAACAGGATGTGTGAAAATTGATTCACTTGGCTAAATTAAAAAGGACTCCAAGCACAATAATAATAATAACTTTTATTCGGTATGAAAAAACTCATCCATTACAGCAAATAATCCCCAATAAATTTGTTAAAAATAGCAATAAAACCATATATAATAAAAACACCCATCAAGAATATAAACATATAAAACCACATTGATAGAAATCAATAAAATAGAAAAATTCATTCTAAAAACTCAACATTATTACGCCAAGTAATAGCTCCCTTCAGGAAAGAATCCAGGCCCTTCCACACCAATACATCTGAGGCCAGTTGCAGCCACATAAAAGCAGGACGATATTGCACGAAACCCTTGGGCTTTAGGAGAGGTAATAAAATCGAGTTCTAAACAGTGCATAAAAAACACAGAACAATGTAAAATGGGACAAGGTCTGTTGGGACACCCCATCACAGGGGCAGGGTCTAATACATTTGTCCCCATACTAACCTAACGGGAAACACAGATTACCTCTGATGATCCCCAAACGGAATCGGGTTATAAGAGACCTTTCCCTCACATCCTTTATCTCTAAAAGATAGCGCTCACGACCTACCCACATCTTTAACATGATGAAATCCCTGATCGATTTTTTCCCTAAGGCCTCCCCCTCCCTCCTGGTCCCCTGGATTCTTAAATTATCCTTTACCCATTTCTTATCACAACTAGTCAGGCCCTCAGGATAGTCAAACAATTCAGGCCGCCCCAAATCATGAGCCATCTTCCTTATGTGCATCAGCCAGGGAATATTCTTTACATTGTCGCAAGCCAAACAATCCCTTAGATATCCCTATTAAGAGTGGCATGTTCATTACTCCAAATTGAGATCCATAGCAGAAGGGGAGCCAACTGGATAGTGTCCTGCACAAACTCAAGCTCCAGTTCCAGATGAAGGCTAAAACCAGGAATATTTTGTCCAACTCCCAATAGCCTTCTGCAGAACCAATTTTCTTCCACCGTAAGGGCTCGGGTGTCCCTATACCCCCAAAGTGCAGCACCATACAGCAGGACAGGGAGGCATTTCCGCCTATAGATTTCAAGCAAAGGCTTGATAGGTTTACTACCTACCCTTACAGCAAAGTCAAAAGTCGCACCAACTGTTGCATGAAAAAGCGCACCCCTTCTGCCAATACAGGGCTTCCAAGATCCTTTCTCATCAAAAATAATCCCTAAGTATGGAAACTCATGGACCCTACTGATAATTTGATCCTCCACCCTTAGCTCCCCCACCCTGCTCAAGGGTCTTCCACAAACCATAAAATGTGATTTCTTAAAATTGACCTCTAAACCCAAAGCTGACATAAAGGAGGCATAAGCTCTAACTATTTCCCGGAGACCATTCATAGTGCGGGCCATGAGGACCGCGTCATCCGCATACGTCAACACGGGGCTATCAGTACCATTCACCTTTGGGACATCCCTACAATGTTCCATCAGAAAGTCAGACAATCCATTTGTATATAGAAGGAACAAAGTAGGAGCCAGAACACACCCCTGGCGCACACCCCTTGAAAGCTTAAAAGCCTCTGAGCATTCCCCATTAGCCCCCACCCTCACATTTGCAACCGTCTCCGAATGGAGATATCGGAGCAGCTCTACAATATTAGGATCCAACTCTAAATGATTTAACCTCTCCCATAATATAGACCGGTTCACCTTATCGAAGGCACAGCTAAGGTACATAAAAGCAAGATAGAGCATACCTTTCCTGGTCTGCGTGTATTTGCCGATCATCATCAGTAGGTTGAGACATTGATCTCGCGTCCCGAGGCCTTCCCTAAAACCATACTGGTCCTGGCTTAAAATATCATTCCCTATCATCCAGGCCTCCAGACGCCTTAAAATAATCCGTCCCAGAATCTTCACAGAAGAGTCCAGGAGAGAAATAGGGCTATAAGACTTAGGATCATTTCGCTCGCCCTTTTTAAACACTGGGACAATACATGCCAGTCTCCAAGAGGCAGGAATACCCACAGTAACTGCTGCATTGAGAACATTTAAGAGAATAGGTGCCCATAACTGGGGGTTAGCTTTATACAAGTCCATAGGAATCAAATCCGGGCCCGGAGCTTTATTACTGGCACTACTCTGTATTGCATCCATGACCTCCTGGAGCGAAAACCTAATTGCTAGGTTGGGAGCCATATCATACTCGTTCTCCCGGTTATTTCTTAGCGGAGTACCCTAAAAAATTCTACAAAAGTGAATTACCCAGGCCTCCGGGGCGATGTTACAGCCAAGGCCCTCAGATGTATCTGTTCCAAAGGAACCTCTATTTACCACCTTCCAGAACAAGCCAGGATCCTTCAGAGCTATGGCACGCTCTAACTCTTCCCAGGCTTTATCTTTATATTTTATCTTGCTGTCCCTCAGGGCCCTTTTATACTTCATTCTAGCTTCTTTTACGAGGACCCAATCTCTAGGATGTTTCTTAGTGGCCATCTTCAGGTTTGCCCTTGCAGCATAGCAGGTCTTGTCATACCAACCACATTTACGTTTACTAGGTTGGCTGCCTACTGAAAAAAGGCAGTCCCTCACTGCTGCATTTACTACTGTTATTGCGTCCATAACAGTCTTGGAATTAGGAGCCTCTGTCAAGAGTGTGTCCATAAATAAATGTAAATTTTCCCCCACCACCCTTTCTACAACTTTTTGGGAATCCACTTGCTTCCACCCAAGCCGCCTACCCTGGTCCTTTATCTCCACTACTACAGGCCTACCTTGTCCTAATTTACTTAGGTCCCCAGGGAGTTTAAAGGATATTATAAGGGGATTATGATCACTGAAACACTCCCCCAGCACCTCACCCCCAATCACCAGGTCTTTCATAGGTGGAGACACAAAAATATAGTCAATAGTGGATTCAGATCCTCTTCCCACCTAGGTTGGGAGTTGATGAGTGCCTACGGCTTCTAAATCACAAAAATTCAGAAGGCCCATCTTCCTGAGTTCCTTAATTAGGATCCTGCCTCTGGAGTCCTGCAGACCAATCCACTAAATAATCCTCGCATTCACAGATAAAGGGATTAACCACAGTACTGAGCCTCCCCAATTTAGCATTACAATCTCCAGAGACAATAGCACAGAATTCTAGCCCCACCTCCTCCATTCTGTGTTTCAGAACCTGAAGAACGGAGAACAGGGTCCCAATTCGGCACCCCACATCCCACACAGCGTTATAGAAGTTTACCAGCAAAATATTAAAGTTATTAGAGAAAATTACCCATACCAGCAATATACCTTAGTGGGTGCTTTTCAAATTAACTGCAATCACCATCTTAGGGAGGCGAATTAGGGTAACCGGGCCACCTTTTGAGCGGCCACCAAGAGATTGCACAGCTGGAATTGCAAATCTGTCATACCCGTCCCACACAGACAACCCCTCCGACCAGGTTTCCTGCAGCATGATCACATCATAGTTAGTCACACACCTAATCCACGCCTGATCAGATAACTTTGCATCATAGCCCACAATATTCCATGAAATAAGCTTACACTGTGGGGGCACTTCTTCCCATATAACCAGGGTCTCGGCGCATTGTCAGTCCACCCCTTCCAAGGATAAATTACTGTTAGTGACAGTTCTTCTGCTGGTTACCTGGAGGCTATTCTGACCCGGGGGGGATTCCTACCAGAGCCAAGAGACACCCCAGTATTCAGTCGCATGTGGTCATAAAAAAAGCCCAGAGGGGGCCATACCTATTGTACCAGCTCTCAGACGATAAGTAGAAAGGAGCCTTTGACTCAGGGCTGGATATCTAACGTTTATAATAATACAATCTTCGTTCCCCACCTTATTTTTGGGCCCGACCCAGCCAATTCTTCTGGCAAACAGAATATCCTTGAAATCCTTACATGAGAAATCACAGTTCTTACTCAACCAATATCCAACCTTATTTGTGAGTTGGGTCGTGGACTCAGTTACCCCAGGAGCAAGAGCAGGTACATTCGTCAACACCACCACATAGGGGGCACAAGCTGGGGGGAGATCCAAACAGGCCAACGAAGGCCTAGCCGTCGGTGGATTCAAATTATTGTTCCCAACCAGCTGTTGGCCAACCCCCCCAGCTACCACAGAATCAGGATCAGGCTGCCTACTACAGCTAAGCCTATTGACAGTCCTATCTGCCCTTAATATAGAAGTCGGTGCAGCCGGAGCAATCTCAACAAGAGCGCCCTGACCCCCAGAATTTCCAGAATTGACCAATAGCTGGGATGCACAAGCAACATCCCATAAGCTGTTCTGAAGACTTTTGGGCCAATATTTTAATAGGACCATTTAGGACTCTCTCACAAAATCGTCTCTTTCCAGTTTCATGAAAAGGGAGTTTTTGGGCCCCAAGCTTGACATGAGCGATCTTGGCTCTTAAAGAATCATAGTCCTTTTGGATTACGAGGCCATGCTATTTGCCCGCTTTATACTGGAACATCTAGCTACATGGAATTTTGATTTCAATATAGCCCTTGTCAAGAAATTAGGATTTAGGGAAGGAGCAACAACAGTTGAGAGCAAAATATCACCAACTATATCAGTGGAAAGTAGAATCTGTAATAAAGCAAATGTGTATTGCTGTCTGATTGATTATTCAACATCATTCAATAAAATTAACAGAAACAGACTCTGGGCTAAACAGTTTAAGGTAGGAATCGAGGATGGATTATCTAAACTGATTATGGCTCTACACAGCAGAACAAATCAACTGCAAGAGGACATGTTTGTAAAGACTAATTAACATCAAAGATTTAAAACTAGGTTGTGTCGCTGCACCACCTTTGTGTAATCTGCATCTCACTGACTTACTGCAGCAATTAGCAACAGTGAGGTGTTAACCACAAAAAATAGGATATCTTAGCTCATCAGTCCTAATGTATGCTAATAGCTAAATGTGGGTGAGCCACCTAATTACCTGAGTCAGAGTTGATTCAAGAGTGTGTCTTGCCTCTTAAGAGCCCATGCATGAACTAAGCCTTACAAATGTTCTGTATGTAACTCAAGCAACAAATGTCATAAAAAATACAGTAAAATCTCTTAAAACATCATAAAAGTATATTTCTTTAACACCCAGAATTGTTTTTTACCTAGTTCTTCACATAGTACCACTGCCTTGAGAGGCACTCATTTAAAGTGATGACTGATTCTTTTTAAAGATGAGATTAGGAACAGTCATGCACCCCCGACATGATGACAGTCTCAATAATGAAGAGGCAAGTCATTTATAAAGTTTACTCTGCATGTGGCCTAGATTTGTAATAAATCAAAGACAAGATATTTTTGTACAGCACACATCATAAACTTGCATATTTGAGAGTATTCTCAGATTTGATCATGAAGAAAAACGAGGCACATGTAAATACAATATTTGTGTAGAATTACACAGTTTGGTGTCTGGGAGAATCTGGAATTTTCCTGGTTTTGCACTGAGCAATTCAGCCCCTTAGGCAGAGACCACATGAAACCTCACCTTGTTATGGGTCCCAGAGGATCTCAAGCTGAGCCAGGATCTGTTAGAGCTTTCAGTAGCTACTTTTACTGGTGATTTGCACATTATAGATGAGGACCTAATCTGATTGCAAATACTACTGAGTACCATCCGACTGTACCATATGGATGATTATTTAATTTGAAAACAAAAACAGCATTTTTGGGGGAAAAATCAAAAATACATTTTCATTTGGAGGATAGGTAATACAGTTTTGGAAACCGCTCATAGGTTTTGCTACCTAGGTATCCATGTCACCAAAACGCTGTCCTGGTAGACCCTGCTCACATCTCACTAGCCTTAATATTAGACCGGCTGCAATAACACACACTGTAAAGAATTGTAACACTAAACATGGTGATTATCTGTTAAACAAATCAGATGGGACATTATTATACTCTTCTGTGGTCAATCAATCAAACAAACATTTGGACATAAAGGAATGCTGTTCTAGATACCTTTTGTTTAGTTTAAGATGATGCATGCCACTAGCTTTGCTTACATTAGGACTGGGGTTACCAGCGATACGCAACCTAGTGGATTAGAGGAGTTTGCTATACTACTCAAGAGTAAAGTGATGTCTACTGAATCACTTTTTGCCCAGAATGGAGAAATGAGCGGGGATTTAGGAACTATTGAAGGAAGCTTTCTAAATATTTTACTATTTATGACATTATTGATTTTTAGACTGGTAAGCTAGTAACCAGAAAGACAGAATAGAAGTAAAATGTAGAATCAGTCAATGTAATCAAGGATGATCTATAGTCTTTGTCTAAAGAGCTGTTGTGAGATAGCTTCTCCATATGATACACCAAGCTTACATTAGGCTTTGCTTTTGACAGCTTTAATTATTAGGTTCAACCTCAACTTGGGTTTTGTTGTGGGTATAACCATAATAAACTTGCATTTACAATGCAATGGGTCTCGTAGTTGCTAAAGTTAGAGCTATTAGCGTTGTAAACTCCTAACCTGACTTTTCTTGAAAAGCAAAACAGTTTCACATAAGCGAACAGATGGCCGCTGTGAGCGTGAAGGAGACACACAAAAGGAAACAGAAGTTCGCTCACAGTCAAACGTATCAGCAAAAGTGCAATTATCCATGCAACCAGCAAAAGTGCAATTATCCATGTAACAGGGCCAATGTCATGCAAAGCGTTTGACTACTGCCTACCGAGATCACCATGTGTAGGAAATAAAAAGAAAAAGTAGTCCAGAAGCCATGTGGAAAACACAAAGCCTCCTATATTTTCAGTAGTTTACTGGTGCTCTTGAGGAGGCTAAACATCGGAAAAGGCATGACCTATGCATGCCTTTCACTAATGAAATCTAGCAAATTTTAAAAGGCAAGCCCACAAACCATCCAAACTGATGGGAGTGACAGGGGCATGCTTAAAAGCCCACAGAGAGATTACAACAGGGGCCGAGCACTTAGGCGCTCGCCCCTAAAAATGTTGAATCTGCAATTTGAATGATGAAATAGTGGGGCATTTGTTGTCTCTATCCTGCATTAAATGATTCCAGAAGCAAGTGTTTGATAAAACGATTTGACTAGATGATAAATAATCAGTTAGTGCAACGGTCAGATTTTTGTATACATTTAATTGCAGTCAATTCTTTGCTTGTTTAGTCTGACATTGTCTGATACTGTTAGTGTCTAAGGAACTGTCACCATACCTAAAGCAGGTGTTTGTCTTACCAGGGCGGATGCTATCAGAATGGATGATGTATATACTGATCATTGTGTTACCATATGTTTAGTATGATAACTTTGGAACATGGTTTCATTTTTTTGTATATTGCATTTCATGTGTATTATGTATTTGTAGGTAAGTTTTTATCTAATATGCCATAAAGGTGAACTAATTGATTGTTTGCAATGGTGAGTCAAGGTTTGATGTGACTTGTATTTCAATTTCAAAGGATCTCTATGAAAACCACACTTTTGTTTCCTTGCGCAAGACCTCTAAGAATCAGAAAACTACTAAATCTTTTCATGGTTTGAGCCAGTAACATTCACAAGCCGTGACATGCAACCTAAAGAGACCTAATTTCTTCAGACTTGAACTGGACACAAACCCAGCTTGAAAATCGTTTGATTTGTCAATCAAGCCCATACCCAAAGATATGATTTTTATTCTGCCCTTTGTCATTTGTGTGAATTTGCATTAGTGTGAAACCCTCTTTATTTCTGCTTTTTCTTTGACGTATATTATTTTGATTCTGATTACCAGATTGAAACTTTGTGTGATTTGCCTCTGTTGGAGAAGTTGTTGGACAAAGAATGGTTGATTTGCACGATCAGCTTCTACTCTCCTTGGTACTTATAAAATATTCTGTCCACAGAGCATTGGATTCATTGAGATATAAATCTTAATAACAATATGTCTCCCCAATTCTGTTTGTGAATTTGTATAACTCACTAACACCCTCCCATATACTGAAACACACATGATTTTGTTTTGTATCCCATCACACAATGAGCATGTCACTAATTATCTTTATTCAGTTTCTTACGTTTTATCTTTGGTATAAAGAGTTTCTTTCCACTGACATGCAGTTCTTCAAGGAATCATGGAGCCAGAGGGAGGAATACCCATCGGGGAACTACTGTTAGTCAATATTTAGTGATCCAGTGCTTTAAAAAAACACATTACATAGACAACTCCTGGGCTATATGGTGGTTCAAATATGTGTTGGTGCCCAGAACACATGCGACTGTCTGAATTTGCAAAGGTATAAATGACATCCTTCTCAGGATTCAGTTTCCAACATCAAGTTAAAAAGAACCAGGACGTACATGCACATTTCAAATATACACATATCACACATACATAACATGTTTTTGAATTCATCACTACAACCTCGACAGTGGCCTCATTGTGAGATTAGAGTCGAGAGTTATTTTATGATGGAACACTCTCCAAGTCCATTTTTTTGTCTGTGAATAAACGTTTCTCACTAGTCTACTTGATCTGTGGAATGTTTAGATTGACTCAGTGGTATTTAGTAGATCTGGCAAGTTTTATTTGGCTTGTGGGTGGAGCGAGGCATGGTCTGCTGTGTTCTAATCTGGAAGTTGAAAGATTATGTTTAATGACATTGACATATACATGTTGCCACCTGAACGATGCTGAAAACCCTAATTATCCCCAAATCCAATACTCCAACATCTGTCTGTGTTTTTTTTTTAATCACACTACTTTTATTATTTATTTTTTTAACATTCAATTGCTGTTGGAGAGTCTATAATGTCGTATTAAAATATGCTTTATTATCGATAATCTCCGAGGTTTATACTCTATTTTATTAGTGGTTCATTTACTTAAAAAGTCCAATATATCTAGATATGTGTATATCTTGGCTGGCTCGCACTGATTCATCGCAATATCTCTGAAAATAGTGTGTAAGACAATTATGATTTATAATTGCGATTCCTCATTGTCTTGCAATGCTTTCCGTCCTTTTACTGAAAGCCAGTACTCCGACTCCTTCTTTTATTTGAGACAAAATGCCTTTCTTAACACTGTAGAAATAAATTGTATAGCAAGATAGTTTTAACTTTTTCAACAATCTGATTCCAAATTCGGAAATCTGCCGCCTGTTTTATTTAATTCTGTCATCGGGCATATTTTCCATTTACTGTGCCCTTTCTTTGACAGCATTTTTTGAGACGTTCGTGTGTATAATGAATTCCTTGTGTAGCAAAGTAGATTAAAATCTGGTGCAAGACAACTTTAATTACTTATTATTAGTGTTGTGATGGAGAGTTTTACTTAATCCTATGTTTCAGAAGGATATAATTTTGAAAAAAAAATGGGTATTGTACTTTAGTCAAATTCAGCTGCAACATTGTGTCTGTTTATACTGGCGCAAATGCTGTAATTTGTTAACTATATAAGTTTTGGACAGATAACTTTCATGCAAGGAATGCGTCGCATTCTAAGCGACAGTACATTACTCAAAAAGTTGAATGTTTGCTGCTGTAGCAAAGTGGTGATTGGCAAGCTAGCTGTGAATTCAAATCCTGAAAAGCCAACTTCTAGCCTCCCGGAGGCTAGCAACTTTTGTATCATAAATTGGGGTTCTCGTAACGCCTTTTTCCAGCGCCTATAAATGGCAGAAGGGTGGTATGATGCTGCACTGTAAAAATCAAGTTATTTTTTCTCCAAGTTTTACGTTGTCTCTCAGTTTGTTTAGCTCAGGGCATTGGCAGTCAGGCTCGGTATTTATCTGCCCCCCGTCACTCTTTCTATCTTTGCCTTCTTCTCCCTGCCTCTCTGATGGTTACTGGAAAATCTTGTAAATGTAGGCTAAAGTAAAATTTAGGTGCTCTATGATTACTGTATCTTTTTGGTTGTGAAACAAATTAATTTCTTGCTAATTAGAGCAGAACAGTAGAGAAGCTTCTTCATCTATCTAGTGTGCATGCGCACTGATCCGTTAGATCTTAGCAGCGATTTTGTTACATTCTTTGGGACTTACTAACGTGATCCTAACAGTTGACTCTTTTTTTTAATTTCTTTTGGTCACACATTGGAAAACAACAACTTAGAAGTGTTACCCCTTTAGTAATATTGTTCATTTACTTTTTACTTTTTCATAGGGTTAATTTCATTACAGGTGTTTTGCGCTCTTGTATCTAGAATGGTGACGTGTCTGAGTGAGAATTTTATTTCCGGTGTACTTGGATGGTGCATTTTATATTTCTTCAGCAAGGTGCAGGAGGTGTCTCACTCTAGTGCACACAAATTTGGTTCATTGTGTAGTCTGTTTAGCAACAACATATAGACCCTGTGAGATAATCAGCCCATAAGACCTTTAACATGTGCATAAGGGAGTCTTAAGCCTCTAGTGCTGTCAGTTTAGGACTAATCACCAAATAATGCTTTGACACGTCCGTAAAACTATAACCTGAGATAAACAGATGTATCAATATTCCATAAGCAAAATACCCCTGCGATTAATTTGGCTGGGTCATTCAACAAAAGATCAAATGCAAATATTAAAATTAGGGCAAATGTCAGCAGCAGGACTATAAGTTTGTGAACTACACAGAATAATGCATGCTGCTCATAGCTTCTGTTGTCTCTAGGTCATGAGTTTGACTCTCAGCAAGGCCAAGTTTGAGTGTTATGCAAAAATAATTTTTGCGTGAAAATTCAGATGACGAAGACTGCATGATCTACACTTTGGATAATGTTGCAAGTCTTTGTGATGTGGCTTATTACAAAAGATAGTCTGGCTTTATTTGTCATCTGTAGATAAGGCAAGAGAGAGTAGTTGGCTACCTACTGAGGTGCCACGATTAAGTAGTTCCTTTTTTGTGGTTTCAAAGGAGAGTAACTGCCAAAAATGTTTTAACTCTCCCAAATGTGTGAAACATTTACAAAACCTTTGACAATTAGAAGTCTTTTTTTTATACAATTGAAGAAACATCTTCAGGTATTTTTTTTAATCACAACATATTAACCCTTATCAAGTTGTCATCGCTAAAAGGTAGTGTTGACTAATTATTCTCTGCCATGTTTGCTGAAGCCTTGCCAAACTTTTAAGTATAACTTTAGACTGCTGTTCAACAACATGCTCTTTTTTAAATATAAAGCTTTATTGAGATTTTGTAGCACTACATGATACTGAGGCCGATTTTAGTTTATTTGTTGGGTATCAAAATGGCAAGAGTTTGATGGAGAAGATGCAACATTAATATTGCAAACCTTTAGATGCAAGCTGACATTCTTAACTGTGTGTTTGGCGTAGTCATTTAAGTTGACACATATATACTGATCATTGGGCTTTTTAGTTGACAAAATTAGGCAAGATTACAGCGTGTGAATTTTGACGATAAAGTAGGAAAGGGCTAAATTTGTGAAGTTTGATTCCCTGGTATCACATGGAATTACATCAAAATTCCACCAGATTCTGCAGAAATCTGCAACGCGGCAGAGTGGGCATCTAGCGTCAAAGAAATAGATGCAAGCATGCATTTTGCCTAAGAAAATAGTGCAGCCTCTGGGTGACCTTACATATTTTGTAGTGATTAAGAGTATGTAAGGGTGCCGAGAGGTATGCAGTCGTTTCTAAACATGGTGGGAAAAGGAGCAGTCCCTCTACATTATAAACTGCCCATTATAAACCCCTCAGCACCATTACATACTCTGCAGTGATTAAAGCTATTAATCACTGCAGAATATGTGAGGGTGCTGGGTGATATGCAGTGGTTTCTAAACATATAGGGATAACTCCCTCTTCTTGCAGTGTTTAGATTCAAAACCACTTCATACTCCTTGGCCTGAGTTCTTTATGCAGCCCTACTGTCTCCGGGTTTCCTTTGGATGTTTAGCAGCACGAAGCAACAAAAATGATTTAGCCAAACGTTGGTGTTCATTATATATGTTACATATTCACTGAAAAAAACAAAGTTTAAAGTCACCTTATCGTTAGGTGTTGACATAATGCAAAAACTAACATTTAACCTCTTAGCTACTGAGGCTTTTCCACCTCAACTGCTGAGACTTTTTTTTGCTATTTCGGGTACTTAAGGTTTACTCCTTAACCCCTTCGCTGCCAGGCCTTTTCCCCTCCTGTGCCGAGCCTTTTTTTGGCTATTTGGGGCAGTTCGCGCTTAGGCCCTCATAACTTTTTGTTCACATAAGCTACCCACGCCAAATTTGCGTCCTTTTTTTCTAACATCCTAGGGATTCTAGAGGTACCCAGACTTTGTGGGTTACCCTGAAGGAGACCAAGAAATTAGCCAAAATACAGCGAACATTTAGTTTTTTTCACAAAAATGGGAAAAAGGGCTGCACAAGAAGGCTCGTGTTTTTTTGGCATCAGCAAAGGGTTTGCTGTGGTAAAATCACCATCTTCCCAGCTTTTAGGAACAGGCAGACTTGAATTAGAAAACCCAATTTTTCAGCACAATTTTGACATTTTACTGGGACATACCCCATTTTTACTATTTTTTGTGCTTTCAGCCTCCTTCCAGTTAGTGACCGAAATGGGTGAGAAACCAATGCTGGATCCCAGAAAGCTAAACATTTCTGAAAAGTAGACAAAAGTCTGAATTCAGCAAGGGGTCAGTTGTGTAGATCCTACAAGTGTTTCCTACAGAAAATAATAGCTGAATTAAAAAAATATTGAAATTGAGGTAAAAAAAACTGCCATTTTTCTCCATGTTTTACTCTAACTTTTTCCTGCGATGTCAGATTTTTGAAAGCAATAGCACCTGGCAATGTGTTTCCATTCTATACCGGGTATACAGCAATTCATTTGCTGAAATATAAAAAGTGAAAAATAGGTATCAAGAAAACCTTTGTATTTCCAAAATGGCCACAAGATAAGGTGTTGAGAAGCAGTGTTTTTTTGCACATCTCTGAATTCCGGGGTGCCCATATTAGGATGTGAATTACAGGGTATTTCTCAAATAGACGTCTTTTTTACACACTGCCTTACATTTGGAAGGAAAAAATGTAGAGAAAGACAAGGGGCAATAACGCTCCCGATAAAAATGGTACCTCACTTGTAGAGGTAGGCCTAGCGCCCGCAACAGGAACTACCCCAAAACACACCGTGGACACATCAAAATTATCAAATATAAAACAGAGCTGTTTTTTTACAAAGTGCCTAGCTGTGGATTTTGGCCTCTAGCTCAGCCGGCACCTAGGGAAACCTAGCAAACCTGTGCAGTTTTGAAAACTCGACCCCTAGGGGAATCCAAGATGGGGTGACTTGTGGGGCTCTGACCAGGTTCTGTTACCCCAAATCCTTTGCAAACCTCAAAATTTGGCCCAAAAAACACTTTTTCCTCTCATTTCGGAGACCGAAAGTTCTGGAATCAGAGAGGAGCCACAAATGTCCTTCCACCCAGCGCTCCCCCAAGTCTCCCGATTAAAAATGGTACCTCGCTTTTGTGGGTAGGCCTACTACCCGCGAAAGGAAATGCCCCAAAACACTATCTGGACACATCAAAATGATCAAATACAGAGCTACCTGTTTTTGCGGGGGCACCTACGTTTTTGGTCCTGGGCTCAGCAGCCTTCTAGGGAAACCTACCGAACCGAGACATTTCTGAAAACTAGACACCCGAGGGAGTCCTGTGAGGTGTGACTTGCGTGGCTCCCCCAATGTTTTCTTACCCAGAATCCTCAGCAAACCTCAAATTTAGCTAAAAAAATCAAATTTTTCCCACATTTCTGTGTGGGATCACCGCACTGGGACAAATTTCATACCACCCAATGTTCCCCTCGACCTCCCTGTAAAAATGATACCTCATTTGTGTAGGTGGGCCAAGTGCTTGTGAAAGGGAAGAGCCAAAAACATGTCGATATTGAGGGGGAACCAAAGAGGGTCCAAAAGGGCAGTTTGCAAAAAAACATTTTAAGGCTGACAAGTGCAGCAGAATTTTTATCGGTATAGATGAGACAATGCTGGGTGGTAGGAATTTTGTGGATTCCTGCAGATTCCAGAAGGTTCCATCACAAAAATGTGCGAGAAATGTGTGATTTCCAGCAAATTTGGAGGTTTGCAGGGCATTGTGTGTACGAAAATTGTGCGGGGTGCATGTGAAACACACCACCCTGGAATCACCCAGATGTTTAGTTTTCAGATGTGTCTAGGTCTTGTGGATTTTTCTACATGGCAGCGTCCCAAAGTCCTTAAAGTGCAGCCCTCACCATTCCAAGTGGGACGACTTTGAGAGTTAGCCAAGCTCTCATGGCCCAAATGTAAAACCAAAACCCCAAATAATCAAATGTCTTCTTGCTTGCTGTGGGATAAGATGTTTTAGAGTGCGGGGAGAGCTGAAAGACTGATACCCCCTTCAGTTGGGGTGGGGGCATAACCAGGCCCATACTGGTTGGTAGTCACCACCCCAATATATATATATATTTTTTAATTCCCTGGCATCTAGTAGACTTTCTGCCCCCTCGGCGTGTGGATCAGGGGTAATTGCCCCATCTGCCCACTGGTGGGCAGAACAACTTTGGCCCCATTTATTTGGGGTGGGGGTATGGCCATACCCCCACCCTCTTATTTTGGAGAGAAAAAAAACTTCCCTGGTCTCGGGTGGGCTTTCTGCCCCCCCTTGGGGGCAGTTGGGCCTTCCAAAAATAGGCCCATCTGCCCCCGGGCAGATATGGCCAGCAGTAATGTGCCCCCATGGGGAGCGACCCTTACCCAAGGGGCTACTCCCCTAAAGAAAAACACACACACACCAATCCCTGGTGCCTAAGTGGTTTCTTCCTCCCTTGGGGGCAGAATGGCCTAACAAAAATTGGCCGACCTGCCCCCATGAGGGGCAGAAATTCTCTAAATACAATTTGCCCCCCCCGGGGAGCGACCCTTGCCTAAGGGGTCGCTCCCCAACCTCTCTCTAAAAAAATTTTTTTAAAAAAATTATTCCTGGCGCCTAGAGGTTGCTACCCCCCTGGGGGCAGATTGGCCTAATAACAATAGGCCGAGCTGCCCCCAGGGGGGGCATAAATGGCCTAAAATAAATTTGCCTTCCCCACGGAGCGACCCTTGCCTAAGGGGTTGCTCCCCTTGTGTGAAATTGGCGCAAAACAAGATCCCCGTGCCTAAGGTGTCGCTCCCCTTCCGTGAATGCGTCGTAAAAAAAAAAAAAAAACTCCATGATGTCTAGTGGTTCTGCCCTCCTTGGGGGCGCCTGGCCTCATAAGAATAGGCCGATCTGCCCCAAGGGGGGCAGTAATGGCCTAAAATATAATATGCCCCTAGGGGCGACCCTTGCCTAAGGGGTCGCTCCCCAACTAAAAACAAACAAAAACAAAAAGAAAAATGATCCCTGGCGCCTAGTGGATTCTGCCCCTCGGCCTAACAACAATAGGCCGATCTGCTCCCAGGGGCGGCAGAAAAGGCCTTGAAAATAATTGCCCTCCTGGGGAGTGACCCTTGCCCAAGGTGTCGCTACCCTTATACCAATTTCAGTTTACAAAAAAATCCCTGGTGTCTAGTGGGCATTTCAAAAGCCGGATTGCTTTACGAACCGGCTTTTGAAATGCTCTGAGAGACTTCAAAGGGAAGGAAATTCTCTCAGGACCCCCTTCACATGATCGGAAGAGAAATGCTGAGCATTTCTCTTCCAATTGCGCTGCAAGCTGCCTTGGGGGAAGTGGGAGGGAAGCCCACAGAGGGAGCGCTAGCGCTCTCTCTGAGCTCAGTGCCGAGGATGTAATGGTTACGTCCTCGGCACATGAGCACTGTGCCGTTGGACGTAACCATTACGTCCACGGCACAGAAGGGGTTAATAACTTTTTTCCTCCTGAAGTATTCACATCAAATTTGCATACTTTTCCCTAAAATCCAAATGGATTCTAAAGGTACACGGGGACTGTGAATACTCATGGAGTGGACTAAGAATATGAACAAAATATAGCTAAATCTGTTTTTTGGAAAAAATGCTATGCAAGAAAGCATGTTTTTTCCCCCTAAAAATGACATAAATGAGAGATTTGCCTTGCTATGATCACGGTCTTCCTAGCTTTCAGAAACAATCACAGTTGCACCAAAGAACCAATTTTTACCACTGTTTTTGCATTTTCTAAGAGGTAGTCCATTTTTCTTACTTTTTTGGTTTCATCGTACTTGCAGTTTGTGATGGGAACAGGTGTGAAACCCTTGGGCGATCCTTGCAAACTACACATTTCTGAAAAATAGACAAAATTCTCAATTTAGCAAGGAGTAATTTGTGTAGATTTTTTCACGTTTTTCCCCCCAAGAAACTGTTGACATAAAATAATGAAAATGAGTAAGAAAAAGTAGCCATTTGTGACAACAGTATTTGTAACTTCTTGCCACGATGGGAGATTCACAAAAATAACACAGTTCCGTCCAGCAGACCTTCTGATTGAGGAGCTATATAGGGTTTGTAAGTTCTCCAAAAACATGTGATACACAGTCAAAAACTGAGCTCCACCTTACGATAATTATTCAGCAAGAACCCACTATACAGAAATTAATAGGATAAAATGTAAAGAAGGAAAAATGGCATGAAGGAAAACTATGTATTTCTGAAATATACACAAACGGTTAGAAACAGTGGTTATTTGTACACCTCTGTATTTGTGGTTACCAATACTATTGTGATTCAGATGGTATATTGCAAAATGTCTTCTTTCTTGCACACTGGCTTACATTTGGAAAGTACAAATATAGAGAAATCCAGTTGGTAAAAACAGATGCTCTGCTATTCGGTGTTCCTAAAAACAGTACTCCACTTTTGCAGCTGGGCATAGCACCAGATCTGAAGAAGACATATTTCACCCAGCAAAATCTGCGCTTTTTTATAATGTCTGTAGCTGTGGAGTTTGGGCTGTAGCTCAGCCACCACCCAGGGAAACTTACCATACCCAGACATTTCTGAAAACTAATCACCTAGGGGGTAACCAGGGTGCTGTGACTTGTATGGTTCTCTCAAGATTTTCTTATCCATAAGTCCTCACAAACTTTAAACTTTAGCTAAAAACATGCATTTTCCTCACATTTATTAGAGGGAAAGTTCCGGAATCCGTGGGGATGTACACATTTCCAACAATCCAGCATTTCCATCTTCTCCCCATAAATATGGTACCTCACTTGTGTGGGTGGGCATATGGCCAGTGACAGGAAAGGGCCCAAAACACAAAGGGCCAGATGTATCAAAGCTTTTTGCATTCGCAAACGGTGCGAATGCCCGTTTGTGAATTCTAAAAGCCCTTTTCGAATGTATCAAAGGCATTCTGAATGCAATTTTAAGGAATCTGTAAAATAGCGATTCCTTAAAATTGCGACCCTGTTTAGAGAGTCGCAAATTGCAACTCTCTAAATAAGAAATCGCAAATAAGGAATCCTTATTTGCGATTTCTAAAGCACATGTATGAAGCAATTCCTTAATGCGAATTGGGCATTAAGGAATCGCTATTACCACCAAGTTGAACTTGTGCAAATGCATTTTTAAAATTTACATGTAAAGCACATATGCCCTTTTGGCATGTGTGCACCTTACATGTTGTTAAAAAATGTTTTGGGGTGCAGCACCCCAGCACCCTGGACTTTGCATTTCCCAAAATTGCGAATTCCAGTTAGGAATTTGCAATTTGGGACATGCTAAATATTCGCAAATATGGGCCGGCAGGCCCATAGATGCGACTGGGGGCTGTATTGCAATTTGCGATTCGGTAATAGCATTTGCGATTTTTAAGAAACGCTATTACCGAATCGCAAATATGATAAGTTGCATTTTGCGAATCAGAAATAACGATTTCTTAGAAATCGCTATTTCCGAATCGCAAAAGCCTTTTTTCATACATCTGGCCCAAAATGGGCAAAATGTTCACACTGAAAACCAATCTTTTTTTTTTTTTGCAATGTTGGTGGCTGTGGATTTTGTTTCTGGGCTTGCTCCCTACACAGGGAACCCTCCCAACCTCAGACAGTTCTAAAAACTAGTCACCCCGGAATGGCCATGGTGTTGTGACTTGCATGGTTCTCACAAGATAGTCTTCCCCAGACACCATTGCAAACTTTGAGAAATGTGTGTTTTCAGCCAGAGGGAAAGGTCCAGAAACTGCAGAGGATCTACAAATTTCCTGCTACCCAGCATTTCCACCCCCCTCCTTGATAAAATAAACCCCATTCGTGTGGGTGGAACTATCCCCACAACAAAATAGAGCCCTTATCACAATGTAGAGACCATAACATTTCCTGTCAAAAATGGTTGTATGATGGAACCACGCATTCGACAACAACCCATGCCTGAACAACGCATTGTTTCCACGCATGCCTTTACTACGCATGCCTTTACAACGATTTTTCATTGTAAAGGCATGCCTAGTAAAGGCATGTGTGAAATGGCATGCGTGGTTGTCGCATGCCACCCCCTACCCTAAAAACAGAAGTACCCCGACCCCCCATCCTTAAAAACTACCCCGATGCACCCACCCACCCTGAACCCTAAAACCGACCCCCTCCCCCAAAAATAAAACAACCCAACCCCTAAAAATCTGCCCCCACCCTTAATACAAAATTACCCCAACCTCCCACCCCGCCCCTAAAAACCAGACCCCCCACCTACCCTGAATACAAAATTACCCCAAAACCCTACCCTGACACTAAAAACCAGCCCCCCCCACCTGCCCTGCCCTGAATACAAAATTACCCCAACCCTCCACCCGCCCTAAATACAAAATGACCCCGACACCCCACCCCTAAAAACCTGCCCCCACCTGCCCTAAAAACATAGTTACCCCAACCCCAATACAAAATTACCCTGACCTTCCCACTCCACCCCTAAAAACCCACCTCCCACCCCCTAAATACAAAATTACCCCAACCCCCCCACCCCACCCCTAAAACCAAAATAACCCTGACTTCCCACTCCTGCCCTAAAAACCATAGTACCGACCTCCCCAAAATACAATAACCTAACCACCCCAACCCCTTCACCCCCACCCTACCCCTAAAAACTACCCCCAACCTTGCCCCAATCCCACTTACCTGACGTCCTCTCCTGATGGAACTTCCTTTTTCTCTGCCTTAACCACGCATGTGTTATTCAGCACATGCGTGGTTAAGGCAGAGAAAAAGGCCTGTTGTTCCACTTGCGTGAACAACGCAGGCATGGTTCTGGACGCGTTGCTCTGGATATTTCCTGTCAAAAATTGACCTGATTTGGAAGTGTTTTGGCCTGCACTCGAAAGCACCATGGGAACCTACTAGATATAGACATTTCTGAACACTAGACACTCAAGAGAGCCAAGTGTGTTTTTGTACCCAGAATGTCTTGTAAACCTCAAACTTTGCCAAACATAGCACATTTTCCTTCCATTTCATTGACTTATATTTCTGAAATCTCCAGAGATCCACAAAATTCTTGCCAGTCATCATTCCTTACTTGTCTTAATAAAAACACTACCCCCCACTTGTGTGGCTGGCCTGGTACCTGCAACATGAATGGATTAAACCTGGGACGGTGGAGTCCTTCCCTCCCAATCCCCCAGGAGGATTATGAGTTGATGTCCTCTCCAATGCGGAGGATGTCCTTTGGTCA
Source organism: Pleurodeles waltl (assembly GCF_031143425.1). NCBI lineage: Eukaryota > Metazoa > Chordata > Amphibia > Caudata > Salamandridae > Pleurodeles > Pleurodeles waltl. The sequence continues at coordinate 572,483,414 of NC_090442.1, forward strand.
CTCCCCATGTTAAAGGGGCTTCAAAACAAATAACTCTGAAATTCACCCATTATAGTTTACAGAGTCAGCTACAACTTGCACCCCTGCCATGCACTGCTTATGACCTCACATATATTGCATCACTCATGATATGTTAACTGACTTCATTGACAACATTACTGATGATGTAATCCTACCTCTTGTTCCTCAAATTACCCTATATAACGCTAGATATTTTTTTAATAAGCAGGTAATACAAGTCCCACAAACATATACAGCATAGATTAACTCTAAGTATATTTGTGCCTCTACAAAATAGAAACTGTGTAGTAGTGGAAAGAAGTCTGACTCAGTGCAGACAATTTACATGGTGCACACTTTAGCTACCAGTGGTTTTTTAAGTGTAAACAGTACTTCATTTTAATAAGGTAGAGACAAAGCACATCTGGTGTGAGTTGCATATGTGCATTTCAAATGGGTTATGGCTTAAATGAAAGGCTTAATGCCAAAATGTGCAAAAAAAACCAAAAGGTTCTCCATAAAATACATTATTCACCTTTGTGTTTCTGTGCACACTGATGTTAAAGATTTGTCATGTAGTGCTATCACAAATGTTTGTATGAACTGTAGGTTTATGAAGTCCAGATATTTATTTCCAAAGGTTCAATGAAAATTCAAAGCCATTATACATTTTTCCACAATGTATAATGTACGGGGATTCGCAGACTGTTCAAGTTGCAGCATGATTGCAACCATTGTTAAGATGGTGTACACCATTCTGCACATTTCAGGAATATGTGTAGAGTACTTTCACAAACTACAGAGGGTAATCCATAGTGCCTGGCTGTGCATGGCTTATCATTGGCTAATATATGGATGAGAGATGGTTGACTTTAAAGAGGCATTTAACATGCACATCTCATTAAAGTAATGAGACCAAACACATTTTGGAATGGTATTCCGGGATTAACAATTTTCTAATAGTAGTAATATCTACAGAGCCATTATGTTTCATGAGCACCCGAATTACACTAAAAACAAATCATAACATCTATTAAAAGTTGGTGATTTCACATATATATGTTTCATGGCCTGCATGTTGTGAAAGGGTTCATCCATCAGCACTACAGAGGTGATAGAAAATTGGATTTAGGTGTAGCTTGCAGAATATCTTCCGGATTGAAAAGCATTGGCTGGATGATGTTATTAGTGATGCAATCAATAATGTCATTTGACATGCGGTCAGTGATATAATTGTTGTCACTTAACGTTTTGACCAATGTAATACGTGAGGTCATGGGCAGGGCATGGAAGGGTAGCAAGGTACAATTAGCTCAGTAAATTGTAACGGGATTTTCATATATTTTTTTTTTTTTTCTGCCTCTCACAGCGGGTGATTTCACCCCAGGGCCTGCCCCCCAAACCTTCATTAGACCCTTCTCTTCCCACCAAACCCCAATCCAAATTTTATTTTTACTTTTTTAGTGGTACCACAGTATTTCTGCTGTAACTATGCTGCAACTTCACCTGGCTGCATATAGTTGTAGTTCAGGCCCTACACCCAAGCCCCTGCGAGTGGGTGGCTGTCCCCACTGTGAGCAGCCAGAGGCCTCTATTTGGGCTTTCAACTGACCACAGCTGTATGTGACCAACTCACCCCACACCCATGGACAGCCAACCTCCGCTGCATGTGGTCAAAAGGATGGGACTTCCTTAAACCCCGCTGCGGGTGGACTTTGGCCATGCACAGTGGAGGGTTGGGCACCTGATGTGCTTTCAGAGCTAGAAATAAGCATTTCATGTCCTCCATTATTACCCCTCCAATGCTGTGCAGGCTTTCGTTCCTGACTACTGGAAGCCTGGTCAAGGATCACATCCAAGTCATGTTCTCCACACAAAGTCACCTTTTCTGTTCTGCGGTGAAGCAGACGGAGCATAGAAGAATGCTTAGAAGGGAGGGTAGCTACCAATGTTGCTATCCAACATTCACAAAAAAAACTGAGGTTTTCGGTGAATAGAAAGATTGTGAACTTGTAGCTCCATGTAAGGACTATGGGTGAAGATGAAAGGTTATATCTCGACAGAATATTTCCCAGGCGCATTGACATAAATGTTGGCTTCTAGCCTCACGTTCATGTTTCAGGATGAAAAACAGCACAGAAATTGTGAAGAGGTCACTGTGAGAGAAATGAGTTACAAATTATTTGCTCTGAAAAGACACCATAGATTTACATCGAACTTGAATTGTTTTGTGAACTGGAAACCAAGTTTTGCTTGCACTGATATTGATGTTATCGTTTATATAATTTCCACAGGAAGCAAAACATGCAAAATATGTTATTCCATTAGCTGTTGTCAACTGTGGTAATGTTACAGCTCCTGTCAAAGTTTCATATTGTGGTCACAAGGCACATAGCCTTCAACTACCTGCTCCTGTTTTAGGAGGAAAAAAACTACTGGGAGGAAGAATTATGGTGATAGTGCTTCTGCTTAGTCACAAGATAAATAATTCAACTCCGGGGGGGGGAGTGTAATGAGAAATATTTGTTTTTAAAAGCAGCCCATATCTAAAACATGGACAGCATTGTACGCTACTTCTAAGACCGAGCAGTGTACACGATTGCCAAATTTGAAGTTGAGTCTGTGGGACAGCTGCCCCTTTGCAAATCAGTTACCACCCCACATTGTGATTTGATAACTAATCAATGGTTTACAATCATCGCATTTTCAGTCCCAAACCACTAATACATTCCTTTCCAAACCACAAATAGGAATGGAGTGGCCCTCAGATGCGCCCTTGCATTTGCGGTTCAGTGGGAGCAGCAACAGATCCCTTATGACAGGAAAAGACTTCTGCAACTCGTAAAAAGGCCTTTAGTACCCCATGAAAGCCCTTTTGTAGTTGCACACTTGGTGATTTTAAGAATTGCAGTGTTTGTGAATAAAAATGTCTTCGTACCCCAGGTCTTACTCTGCTGCTGCAAAATCATCACTCTAAAAAATATTCATCAGCATTTTTTGTTCACCTCTTTTGCTTATTAGTGTGTGATGTGCTTCATTTGATTCTCTCCAAAAAGGTAGGCTTACAATTTAATTTGGCTCTTGGTGTCCAATAAATAACCACAAGTTACCAATGTAAAATGTTTAATTATTTGTGATATTGATAACAATGTCCCCTAGTAAAGATATCCCGTCCAGCTCTCCCATTATTTGTAGGGGGTGTGCATTACATTAGCACACTTTGGCATTTCTGGTTTTTGGAGTTTTTATCTTTTGATGTTCTCTGACTCTGACGGTACCAGGTGTTTTCACGGTTAGCTTTCAATGTATTCCGCTTCTCAGACTCTTATTGTCAATTGGATTGTTAATTTTGTAGTTTGATGAATGCATGCAAAATTGTAATCACTGCTAAATAGTCTACCAGTTGCTGAAGCTTCGTTCTAACATGGAAAATACATCTGTTTACCTGTTAAATACCTTTGCTTTCTGCCATCTGAAAGTTTCCTGAAAAGGGTCAGTGTGAAAGCCAAAGCCAGTAATTCCTTGAAATCTCTCTTTCAGTAATTGCCAGTTTTCGCGGAACCGTCCCTCATGGCCTATCGTTAGAAATCGGAGACACCGTACAGATACTGGAAAAATGTGACGGTGAGCTTCATTTTCGATTCTTCACACCACGCCGAACAGACCCATGTGGTCATTCGTGTATGCATTGTCTGCATGTTTGATGTTGTCCTTCCAAATAAATGAATATGGAAACCAAATGTATTATATTTAGTTTGTATTTATATATGTCTATTTACTAATCGCCTCTTAGTTTGGGTTCTGTTTTAGATTTATAACTCACCAGCATTTCACTGAGGTGTATTTTGGATACGAAAGAGCAAACTTAGACAGGATGGTGTCGGTGTTGTTTGCAGATCTTTGTTTCCTATCTTAATCTTTGCACATGGCACTTTAATGAACTAGTTATGTGTCGGTGCGGCCTGCATCCACGCTCTGTCACAGCTCGAGCCATAATGCATAGCTGAGCACAGAAATAAATAAATGCATTTCTTTCATCCTTCACAGGAATCAAATGCTTACCGAGGTCAACGGACCTTTTGAGCCAGTAAGTGGTGTGGTAGAACCATCAACAAAATTTCAGCGACACCCCAAACCTTTTAAACACATATGGCCACAGAAGGAATACTCCTATTGGGAATAGGTTAAAAAAGTTATTGCACACACAAGCTCAAAGGCTTTGAAATAAATTCAGGCAAACTAACATTAATTAACCCCTTCGCTGCCAGGCCTTTTCCCCCTCCTGTGCCAGGCCTTTTTTTGCCTATTTGGGGCAGTTCGCGCTTAGGCCCTCATAACTTTTTGTCCACATAAGCTAACCAAGCCAAATTTGCGTCCCTTTTTTCCAACATCCTAGGGATTCTAGAGGTACCCAGACTTTGTAGGTTCCCTTGAAGGAGGCCAAGAAATTGGCCAAAATACAGTGAAAATTTCGTTTTTTTTTAAAAAAAAATGGAAAAAGTGGCTGCAGAAGAAGGCTTGTGGATTTCCCCCTGAAAATGGCATCAACAAAGGGTTTGCAGTGCTAAACTCAGCAGCTTCCTAGCTTTCAGGAACAGGCAGACTTGAATCAGAAAACCCAATTTTTCAACACAATTTTGGCATTTTACTGGGGCATACCCCATTTTTGAATTTTTTTGTGCTTTCAGCCTCCTTCCAGTCAGTGACAGGAATGGGCATGAAACCAATGCTGGATCCCAGAAACCTAACCATTTCTGATAAGTAGACAAAATTCTGAATTCAGCAAGGGGTCATTTGTGTAGATCCTACAAGGGTTTCCTACAGAAAATAACAGCTGAAAAAGAAAAATATTGAAATTGAGGTGAAAAAAAAATCAATTTTTCTCTACGTTTTACTCTGTAATTTTTCCCTGCAATGTCAGATTATGGAAAGCAATATACCGTTACGTCTGCTGGACTCCTCTGGTTGCGGGGATATATAGGGCTTGTAGGTTCATCAAGAACCCGAGGAACCCAGAGCCAATAAATGAGCTGCACCCTGCAGTGCGTTTTCATTCTATACCGGGTATACAGCAATTAATTTGCTGAAATATAAAGAGTAAAAAATTGCTATCAAGAAAACCTTTGCATTTCCAAAAAGGGCACAAGATAAGGTGCTGAGGAGCAGTGGCTATTTGCACATCTCTGAATTCCGGGGTGACCATACTAGCATGTGAATTATAGGGAATTTCTCAAATAGATGTCTTTTTTACACACTCTCCTATATTTGGAAGGAAAAAATGTAGAGAAAGACAAGGGGCAATAGCACTTGTTTTGCTAATCTATGTTCCCCCAAGTCTCCCGATAAAAATGATACCTCACTTGCGTGGGTAGGCCTAGCGCCCGCGACAGGAAACACCCCAAAGCGCAACGTGGACACATCCTAAATTTTGGAAGAAAACAGAGGTGTTTTTTGCGAAGTGCCTACCTGTAGATTTTGGCCTCTAGCTCAGACGGCACCTAGGGAATCCTACCAAACCTGTGCATTTCTGAAAACTAGAGACCTAGGGGAATCCAAGGAGGGGTGACTTGCGGGGCTCGGACCAGGTTCTGTTACCCAGAATCCTTTGCAAACCTCAAAATTTGGCTAAAAAAACACATGTTCCTCACATTTCTGTGGCAGAAAGTTCTGGAATCTGAGAGGAGCCACAAATTTCCTTCCACCCAGCGTTCCCCCAAGTCTCCCGATAAAAATGATACCTCACTTGCGTGGGTAGGCCTAGCGCCCGCGACAGGAAACACCCCAAAGCGCAACGTGGACACATCCTAAATTTGGGAAGAAAACAGAGGTGTTTTTTGCGAAGTGCCTACCTGTAGATTTTGGCCTCTAGCTCAGACGGCACCTAGGGAAACCTACCAAACCTGTGCATTTCTGAAAACTAGAGACCTAGGGGAATCCAAGGAGGGGTGACTTGCGGGGCTCGGACCAGGTTCTGTTACCCAGAATCCTTTGCAAACCTCAAAATTTGGCTAAAAAAACACATGTTCCTCACATTTCTGTGGCAGAAAGTTCTGGAATCTGAGAGGAGCCACAAATTTCCTTCCACCCAGCGTTCCCCCAAGTCTCCCGATAAAAATGATACCTCACTTGCGTGGGTAGGCCTAGCGCCCGCGACAGGAAACACCCCAAAGCGCAAGATGGACACATCCTAAATTTTGGAAGAAAACAGTGCCTACCTGTGGATTTTGGCCTGTAGCTCAGACGGCACCTAGGGAAACCTACCAAACCTGTGCATTTCTGAAAACTAGAGACCTAGCGGAATCCAAGGAGGGGTGACTTGCGGGGCTCGGACCAGGTTCTGTTACCCAGAATCCTTTGCAAACCTCAAAATTTGGCTAAAAAAACACATGTTCCTCACATTTCTGTGGCAGAAAGTTCTGGAATCTGATAGGAGCCACAAATTTCCTTCCACCCAGCGTTCCCCCAAGTCTCCCGATAAAAATGATACCTCACTTGCGTGGGTAGGCCTAGCGCCCGCGACAGGAAACACCCCAAAGCGCAACGTGGACACATCCTAAATTTTGGAAGAAAACAGTGCCTACCTGTGGATTTTGGCCTGTAGCTCAGACGGCACCTAGGGAAACCTACCAAACCTGTGCATTTCTGAAAACTAGAGACCTAGGGGAATCCAAGGAGGGGTGACTTGCGGGGCTCGGACCAGGTTCTGTTACCCAGAATCCTTTGCAAACCTCAAAATTTGGCTAAAAAAACACATGTTCCTCACATTTCTGTGGCAGAAAGTTCTGGAATCTGATAGGAGCCACAAATTTCCTTCCACCCAGCGTTCCCCCAAGTCTCCCGATAAAAATGATACCTCACTTGTGTGGGTGGGCCAGGTGCCTGCAACAGAATAAGGCCCAAAACCTGAAGGGATAGAAGGGATAGCACAGCAAGTTTATAAGGGCATATTCCTTTATACATCTTTAGACGGACTCTGCTTTGGGGACCCACATAAGTGAGGTGTCATTTTACTTGGGAGACTGAGGGGAAAACTGGGGAGTAGGAATTTTGTGCTGGAGCGGTGATCCTACTAAGAAAAATCAGGAAAATATGCTTTTTTATGCAAATTTTGAGGTTTACAGAGGAGTGTGGGTAAGAAAATGTTGGGGGAGCCACGCAAGCCACACCTCCCTAGACTCCTTGGGGTGCCTAGTTTTAAAAAGTTTCTGGGTTTTGTAGGTTTCCCTACATGACGGCCGCACCCAGGACCAAAAACATAGGTGGGCCCTCCCCCCCAAACACAGGTATTTTTGGAATATATCACTTTGATGTGTGCACATACGTCCGTGATGTGCCAAACACTAAAATTGTGAAAAGAAACACACTTAGGTTATGTGAAGAAGACCCCTCACCCACCAACCAAGTTGGTGGCATGCTTCATCATCGGGGTCCCACCCGAGGCACCTAGCGTGTCTCAAGTGTGCTGCGACGCCTGATTACAGCGGAGCAGGTTTTATTCATTTGTACCACACATACTGGTTGGATTTGGCACGAGGGTGAGTGATGGTTCAGTAGATCAAATTTTATTAACAAGAGATTTCACAAAAGTGAAATGCACTGGTAATAACTGAAAGGCCAAAAAACTGAACCAATGACTCACAGCTCGTGAGCTGTAAAGCCACGACAAGGCACCAACCGCTTTACAGTCCATTCACACACCTTTCATACATGACATGCACTAGACCATTCACGCCGCCAGCCACGGGCCCAGCACATTACAAGACTCGCATCCACAGACAGCGCCAGTCAAGGGCCCATCACTTTCATACGCCCACATGCCTGATACAGCAATCACACCAGCTGATGAGTGTGTGGACTGGCGTTTGGCCGGCACTGCCAGCCAAGCGCCACCCCACACACACCGCCAGCCAAGCGCCACCCCACACACACCGCCAGCCAAGCGCCACCCCACACACACCGCCAGCCCAGCACCGCCCCACACACACCGCCAGCCCAGCGCCACCCCACACACACCGCCAGCCAAGCGCCACCCCACACACACCGCCAGCCAAGCGCCACCCCACACACACCGCCAGCCAAGCGCCACTCTACACATGCCATCCCCCTTTTTTTGTTTTTAAACAACAAAGAAACCACTAATCATAAATTAGTACAAAACTACAAACACAAAAGCTCTAACTGAATACATGACTAATGCCAACGTGAAACCGAACATATAAAAATATAAAACACCAGTTTACGCTCACGGAATTTCCCAATAATTCTTCTGTGTGTGGTAGCTCCTGAAACAGCCACCCACACACAGCCCAGGCTTTGAAGGACAATCAGGGCAGTACATCCTAGTCTCCTTCCTGATACCTCTTCGAGCACAGACTCTACATCTCTTAGCAGGAAAGTTTTTTTTGGCTGTGGGAGGAATGTGCTCAGCAAAGTGACGATCTTTCAATCTAGCCACATCCTCCACCACTGCTTCTCTAGGAACTCTTGCCTGTTCCAGCACAACAAGGCTAGCTATGATAGACTCCTGAAATTTCACAAATGTCATCCTTGACTCTGGAGAACTATCCTTAAACACAACAAAAGCATTAAAAGTTGCCAAGTGGAACAAGTGAAGCGCTAATTTCTTATACCACACATAAGACTTACGATCAGCAGTGTAAGGTTCTAACCTCTGATCTACTCTATCAACACCACCCATGTGCTTATTATAGTCTAAGATGCACACAGGTTTGCGCACTTCGGCAACCTGACCCGAAACAGCCACAGGTGAAGTACTCTCATCATGGATGGTGCTTAGCATGTATACATCCCTCTTGTCTACAAATTTCAGAGCTAGCAGCTCATCATTCCGCAAGGCACTGCACTGTCCCTTCTCAAGTTTTTTACAGACAAGCTCTTTTGGATAGCCTTTCCGATTAGAGCGGATTGTGCCACAAGCAACAGTGTCCACTCTGAACAACTCCTTGAACAACCGAACTCCAGTGTAGAAGTTATCTACATATAAATGGTGACCTTTGTTAAACAGTCGTCTACCAAGTTCCCACACAATTTTCTCACTAACTCCAAAAGTGGGAGGACAACCAGGGGGGTCAATATTGGAATCCCTACCAGTGTAGACCCGGAAATTATAAACATATCCTGTACTACTTTCTGACAGCATATACAATTTAATTCCATACCGTGCCCTCTTGCTAGGAATGTTCTGCCTAAAAACCAAACGACCCTTGAACAGGACCAAAGACTCATCTACAGATATTTCTTTCCCTGGAACATAGATCTCTGAAAACCGATCTACCAAATGATCAAGGACAGGTCTAATCTTAAAAAGACGGTCAGAATCAGGATGATCTCGTGGCAAGGCTAAAGCATTATCTACAAAATGCAACATCCGAAGAAGAAGCTCATACCGGTTACGACTCATGATGGCAGGAAATATAGCAGTTGCCATCAAGGGACTAGTAGACCAATATGAAGACAGCGACGGCTTCCTTATCAGCCCCATCAAAAAAGTTAAACCCAAGAACTTTTTCCAACTCTTCCAGATTTGTGGGAATCCACCGGCTAGCTCTAGAGTGTGGCCTAAGTCTGGCAGCGTTGTCCCTCAAAAACTGCTCTGCATATAAATTAGTCTGCTCAACAATCTCTTCCAAAAATATATCGTCCATAAACAACTCAAAAAAGTTGACGGGCGAAAAGTTTTCCGTATTAACTCGACACCCTGGAAAACCAGTAAACGCAGGCAACTGTGGCTGCTCCATGTTTGGTGCAACCCATGCGTCAGGTCTTCCAATGGGAAGCCTTTCAGCCGCTGGCTCCTGCACCATTGGCACATCACTGTCCTCCTCTAAAACAGGCCCTTCATCAGCACTGAGAGTGGCTTCATCATCAGATGATTCATCTCTGACAGAAAATTCACTTCCAGAATCCTGCACTTCCTCCTCTGCCTCAGATGCAGAGTCAGTCTCATATTCATGGTCAGAAGATGACTCAAAAAGCACACTAACAACCTGCTGAGCTGTCATCCTACGGCTGGCCATGATCCTTCCTACAAAAATTAACTGGACAAATACACCACCAACAACCAGCACTGTGTAAGATAAGTAACAAAGTATAGGTTTATCACTAAGAATTATAAACTCAAAAACTATACTGCTCACTTGCCTGAAAAAGCTTGACTCACCAGCAACTACTCTGCACAGCCACAGCAATCACCAACGATATCCCACTAAAAAGAGAAAAAAAAAAGCAAATTAGACATAAGACAACACAATAATCATTGTGCATAACTCTAAGGACAATTTCACACACAATCCTGCATTCAGTACACCACCTACAAACATGTCATTCATGCATTGCAACAATACTCACTTGGAGTAAATTTATTTACTTACCTAAAACATGCAACTACGCAAACCGCAGGACAACTACTGCCAAAACTGCAACAAGCCACAGCAAAGTCAGCAAAAGCTTTGAACTAGAACAAAAAGGAGAAAAACTGTTATTATCATAAAAGCAAATACTTCGCCAGTTGACAAACACTCCGCCACTAACCATTTTTTCATTTTCCCTTGTGTCTAGTCTTCTCTGCTTGGGGGAAGATGGGCCTAAAAAAAAATAGGCCAATCTACCCCCAAGGGGAGGGGGCAGAAATCGCCCAGATTACATTGCACCCTTTGGGGGGGGCGACCCTTGCCCAAGGGGCCACACCCCCACACAAAGCACACACACACATATAGTATCCCTGGCGCTATGGGGATTCTGCCCCCCTTGGGGACAGAAAGGCCTAAAAAATAGGCATATCTGCCCCCAAGGGGGGCAGAACTGCCCAAAAATACATGTGGGCCCCTGGGGGCGACCCTTGCCCAAGGGGCCGCCCCCCAACACAAAAAATAAAAACCAACAATAAAATCCCTGGTGTCTAGTGGCTTTCTGCCCCCCTTGGGGGCAGATCGGCCTAAAAATAGGGCCAATCTGCCCCCAAGGGGGGCAGAAACGACAATAAATACATTGCGCCCCTGGGGAGAGCGACCCTTGCCCAAGGGGCCACCCCCCAACACAAAGCACACATACATACATACTATTTCTGGCGCTATTGGGATTCTGCCCCCCTTGGGGGCAGAAAGGCCTAAAAAAAATAGGCCTCTCTGCCCCCAAGGGGGGCAGAACTGCCCAAAAATACATGAGGGCCTTGCCCAAGGGGCCGCCCCCCAACACAAAAAATAAAAATCAACAATAAAATCCCTGGTGTCTAGTGGCTTTCTGCCCCCCTTGGGGGCAGATCGGCCTAAAAATAGGGCCAATCTGCCCCCAGGGGGGGCAGAAACGACGTAAAATACATTTGCCCCCAAAGGGGAGCGACCCTTGCCCAAGGGGCCGCCCCCCAACACAAAAAATAAAAATCAACAATAAAATCCCTGGTGTCTAGTGGCTTTCTGCCCCCCTTGGGGGCAGATCGGCCTAAAAATAGGGCCAATCTGCCCCCAGGGGGGGCAGAAACGACGTAAAATACATTTCCCCCCAAAGGGGAGCTACCCTTGCCCAAGGGGTCGATCCCCTACACTAGTAAGCACTCAAAAGAGAAATCCCTGGTGTCTAGTGGGCATTCCTGCTGCCCGATCGCATCGCGATCGGGCAGCAGGAATGCTCAAAGAGACATCGAGGGAAAGGAAAACCCTTTCCTTTCCCTCGATGCCTCTCTCAGAGCACCCCCACCCCGCACGAAGGTGAAATACTCACCTTCTCCCTTGACGCGCTGGAAGCAAATGGCTTCCAGCGCGTCTTTCCCCCTTTCCATGAAATCAGCGCGCGATCGCGGATTCCCCTTTCAGCCCTGGCCTGGGGTTGTTGGGGGGGCGGCCCTCGGGGGAAGCGCTAGCGCTTCCCCCGACTGCCAGTCCCAGGACGTAATGGTTACGTCCATGGCGCCACACGGGCGCTGCCATGGACGTAACCATTACGTCCCTGGCGGGGAAGGGGTTAAACTAAGCATTCAAGAATAATAATGCATAACATCAGTAAGAATATCTGAGACACTGAGATAACACTTGCTTAGTTAACAATCATTGTTCAAGCAGCAGATGGCCCAGGAGGTACTGATGGCCCAGGAGGTACACTGGGCCATCTGGTGAGCACTCTAAATAAGCGTTGTAAGGTCTCACTGCACTACTGACAGATATTCCAGTAAAAAACAAATGTACACTCGTTAGAAAAGTTTAACAATATGAGGCTGCATATAATGCTCCCAGAATGCTCTCTGATTAGATGCAAATGTTTTCAGAAGCTCATAATCAGGACTGATGATTCTTTGGTTTCAAAATAAAATGTTCAGAAATAAAATGCAAATAGGATTTTTTGGGGGGATAAATTACTGTGAAATTGTAGGTACTATTAATTTGAAGGATCATTTCATAAAATGTGCTGATGCATGCTAGTATTTCCAAAACGTATTCATAAAGAGAAAACAGTGTAATCATTTTCAGCAAGATTATGGGGAACATAAAAATAAACAAGCACTGGCAAAGCTTATTACAGCATTGGTTGTCAGTCTTTTCGTTTTGTCACTGTGTGTCTTGCTTCGACTTGGCTTTTGTAACACTTTATGGTTGTGGGACCTGCCAGGCCCAAACCATTGCAAAATATGTTGGCAAAAAGCAAAAAAAGTTTTTTGGTCTAAAAAAGCACTCATTGCCACAGTAGTTCCTGGACCTGAACAGAACTACTTTGTGTGCCAATATGCTCCTTGTGGAGTAAAGCCAGCCGATAGATGGATAGAGAGAGAAATAGAATTTTAATGAAAACAATATGCCTTGGTTAGCACCAGACCAAATTGGGGGTCCAATTCTTAAAGAAAGCCACAAAGGTGCACCCATTGTATATGTCTTTGCATTAGTGGCTTTCATGAATTCCAAAGAATTTACAAAAGTAGACCAGGAAATCACACACCTAGAGAATATTTGAGAGCTGTATTTTAGCAGGAGCAACTATGCATGTATAGATTTGCTCATGCACAAAAAGTATTGAGTGTTTACAAGTTCACTTTACCTCCATCCATTTTGTTCCCAACTCTGGAAGAACGTCTGCTTCTGCCTTTGTCAGGAGTACATTTCCAACCTTTCTCAGTGATAAGAATAGATTAGGGTTGAGTTTGTGGAAATCCTTAAAACATGCAAGTTAGTAGGTTTGCAAAGACTCAAAGGCATTTGAGCACTGGAACTATTGCTTATTGCTTCCTCCGGCCCCAGTATGTAGCTCTGCGGAAAGGTGGTAAAAGAAGGAATTTGCAATAGCAGGGCTTGAAATTCTAGTATTCAAGCCCCATTATAATATTAGCACTAGCACAATCAGAGAAGCTGTTATCAGAACTCTTACATAATGAGATTGCTGCCATAGTTTGTCACCAGACTACGTGGCACCAAAGGGACAAGTAGACTTTTTTTTTTAAAGACCAAGTAAATCTAAGAAGCAACTAGTCCCATGGACAAGTAGATATTTTATTAAATTCCACACCCCTGCAAACTCAGTCCATGTTCCTTCAATGTACTGTTTCCAAGAACAAAGGAATACACCTTTCCACACCTAAACAATGGGGTCTATTACAAGAGGACTTTGCTTCTCCTGGGAACGAAATCTGAAAGAAGGCTTCATGTTATGAAAAATTAATATTCAACAGTTTTACATGACTACAAAATGGAAACTCTCCAGGCCCCACTTATGGTAACACAAAAGAAAATATAAAATTAACTCAATACATTTTAGTAAGACACACGTATGCAAACTTATAAATTCACCATTAATAATACTTCATCAATACGAATATAAATGGAAAATCTTTGTTATTGCATTTCATTAGGTACAACAAAGAACTGCATTTCTCTCACTTTGCACATATTTTTAAACTCATTGATCATCCACTAATCACTACAAATTCAATATTGTTTCTATATATATGTTTGTCTAAAGTCTAAATTACGTTTTAACATCAGTCATATCCTTCTAATGTGATTTAATTCAAAAGGCACCTAAGTCGAACTCTTAAATACAAGCAATTGCACATTTAAATTGCGTGTCAGTACAGCTTTCTACGTTAGTTTTTTACTCTTTTACTTTCATAAGCATAAACTGTCACATCCTGATGACATTTAAGACTCGAGGGACATCACTAAATTTTAAGCTCATTCAGTCCTTTCTTTGGTGGCAAAATACGCCATCACAAAAGGCCATATTCTAATTTCAATGAGTCAGTTCACAATTTCAGTGGCTTATTCTGATAAGGTCTGCTGTAATCCTCCAATCACTTGAGTGAGGTGCATTAATAAATGCTTCTACTAGCCTCCCCTTCAATCTCCTTTTTCTTCTGCCTAGTCTTGGCTCTTCTCTCTTTCCATAAATTGTATAGTTTGCAAAGTCCAAGTGTAGCTATTATACACAAAGCCACAATCAACAGAGGTCTCACAATGATTTTCACTATTCCCTTTCCCATGTTCTCAAACCATTTTCCAGTGCGTGAGAAACCGCTTCCAATAGCTTCCCATGCACCAGTGGCTGTCAGACTTTAAAGGTTATTTTTCAGATTGGTGATATTCAAGATATGCTTTCTTATCTCTTTACTGTTGTCAGGATTGTACGTGCAACAATGTTGTGCATGTAACTTTCTACAGACTCGGCCTTCCTTTGCGAGCAAAATGTCTAGTGCAAGGAGATTTTGCAAAAGCATTGATCTCACAGCAACCAAATCCATGTCCATTAACAACATACCTCCTGCAGTGTCAGTGGGTAGTTTGTCTATTATTGTTGATAACTTCCTGATCTTGAGATCATTCAAGATTACTCCCACTGATTAAATTATGGGAAAAAAATATTTTCCATTATCTCTGAGGCACTGTCTCCTCTTTTAACTCGGGAGTTTGATTACTTATCCCAGACTGGATCATTAATGTTGCCCACATGATACATTTTCAGAAAGACTACTCTCAGGTAACATGTTCCATACCAGCCTTTCAGCAGCTTGTAATAGGCATTTTTTTCCCACATATGAAATAAACACCTGGTATGTTGGGGTCCTGTCCATTTAGCAAAAAAGTCCATGTCCTTCTAAACACAAAAACATGTCTACCTTCACTAGTTCCTGCAAAATGAGTGTCTAACTTTGACTTTGGCAAATGTACTCATAATTTCTCTAAATGTCGCCAATTTAAGCCTAAGAACTCTTTACTGGTATTCACTGTGGCATGTGTGGGGTCTCTGTCCCAATCTAATTCTACAACCCCCTTTTCCAATTTGGCTTTCATTGCCCTCCTTCTTTCCTCAAGTTGTCCAGTGAACTTTTTTTTCTAATGGGCTAAGTGTACAAGTCAAATTATTCTTGTGAGCATATACCGGTCCAAAGGTCAGGGTAGGTTCGATTTATCCTCTCACAGTGTCAATGTTTTTCGCTTTAGCAATGCTACTCAATTGCTTCATAAAAGGCACAAAAGAAAATACTAAGTCAAAATTGGACTATAAGTTTTGTTAATACTCCTGCTCATACAATAGAGTTAGTATCAGACTACAAGAAATTCTATAAGAAAGTTGTGGTACGTGATTCCTGCCTGCACTGTTGAAGGGATTCGTGTGCATACATAGCAGTTACTAACTTCAATAGTTTTAATATATTTGTATACAAATTTGTAATAAACATTTGATGTCAAATCTCCCTTAGAATTATCAGTATGTAAAGTCTCTCATCCTAGTACAGCAGATCCTGATCTGCAAATAAATCTTTTAAATTCGAGACTTGTGACTGAAGTTTTCTAATTTTCTTTCTCAACAGTCAAACTCAACCCAACAATCATCGAAATAATCAGTCGCACAAACTACTGCTAAACCTACACACACATGCTTACATTTACTCCTCTTACTTCGATTAGGTTTCATGGCTTGTCTAGATCCAGACCACATTATGCTCCTTATTCAAAATAAAAAATAAACACCTGAACATTGCAAAGCGGCTTTTAATTATTCACTGTCTCTTTTCAGTCTTTTCTTTGTTTGAACAAAGCAAAATCAAAAAACAGTTTCTTCAAAAACAAAAATATAAAATTGCTGCAGTCGTTACACAAAGTTACTTGATCTTCCAAAATGTTCATCATGAGGTTCTGTACTCGCAAATGTTCAAACGCTTCTAGTAATGTTCAGCTGGAGTTGAATTGTTAATACAAATGGCAACTAACTCCTTCACCAAGTCATCAGCTGTGAAATAAGTCCATTCGGCAGCCGAATATCTTCTACTTGGCACTCTTATTCTCTTTGACCTCCTTGTTGCACGACCTTCAATTTCACTGCCACTTTGATCTGATTCTTCTTTTATTTCAGCAATGGTAAGAGGTACTTTTATCACTGGCTCTGGGCTTTTCTTGGGCCATTGATCTCCAGGCACAACTCTTGTCTCTGGTACAACTGTGGTTTCAACTTTTTCTAAGGTAGTAGGAGTCACCTGACTCTGTCTCAACCCTTCTTTACCTTCGACTGCTGTTGACTCGCTCAGAATTTCACCAGATCATGCATGCATGCTGTGCATTAGCTGCTTGTCCAGTTCCCACAGCTTGGCTAACATGAACCTTCTCTCTCACTGTAACCAACCCTTCGGGAACAGGCGCTATTTTATCAGGAGGACATTGAACTTTAAAGGTGTAGCTTGCATTAACCCAGTTCAGAAGACCCGTACACTTTCTGTCTTTCTAACATGCTTTTCACCATCACCCATGTACCAGGACTCCGGTCATGACAAAGTTCTTGTTGCGATTGTGCACTTGCTTCTCCAACTTGGCGAGACAAAGAACGAACCACGTTAGCTAGTCCTTTGCAATAACCCAGGACCAAGTCATCTGTCATGTTCACAAGAGCATTTGCAGGCATTGCTGGCAATCTCATAGTGCCCCCTGATGATCTCAAGAGGTGACAAGCCTGTCTTCTTGTTGGGTGAGCTGCACATACTCATCAGGACAAGAAGGAATTTCAGAGCTGTAGATGCACATATGTTCGTCAGTCGAGACTTCAGTATTCCATTAATTTGCTCTACTGTTCCTGAAGTTTCTGGTCTGTAACTGGAATGCAGTCTTTGCTCAACTTGTAATGAAGAATTTAAGAATCTCACTGTTGAAATGAGTTGCTCTGTCTGATTCCAGAGAAGTCCGAAAGTAAAATCGAGTTATCCACTCCCTAAATTACAGCATTCCAAGTGTGAAGCTATCATTCCTTTGAGTTGGGTAAGCTTCTACCCAATACACACACCACAAACAACATGTACCTGAGTCCATTGCACGCTGGCAGTTCACTGAAATAAAGCTGCATTTTTTGACTGGTCCTCCTAATCTGCCTATATGACTCAAGGTAACAGTGCGTTTCCCTACATTCATGTGCTGACACGTTACACATCTGTGACACACTGCTTCTGCAGCCAATCTAAATCTTAGGGTTGTACCATGTTTGCCTGAATGTTGTGCTCATTGCATCTCTTCCTATGTGTGCTTGTCCTTGGTAATACCTTGCCATCGGGGACAGTAAACTATTTGGCAATACTGCTTTCCCATCATTCGACACTCAAGCATCATCCTCATTCCTCTGAACACATCCTGCTGTTACCCAACCTTGCTTTTATTCCCCTGTCACTTCTTCCTGCAGTCTTTTTCAATTTTGACTTGTCTCATCATCATTTCCATAGCTCCATTCCTCATTAAAGAAAGTGCAATGCAGGGCACAATACTTTACAACTTCGTCTACTTAGGTATTGCCCAAGGACACGTAATCATTTGACTTTTGGTGAGCTGCACAATTTACAACTGCAGTTTTTGCTGGTCACTGTAATGCTTTCAAAAATTGATAAATGTCTCCGTTTCAGATAGGTAATCCAGGACAGTTCATGAAACAACTCTGGCACCACAACTGTCCAAAGTCTTGAACGACATCAAACCCATACTGGCTATCAGTGAAAATGGTCCCTTTGAGCTGTTCAGAAACACAGCATGCTCTAGAAAGAGAAATCAATTCGGCTACTTAGGCTGAAAAGACTCCTCGAAGCCAGGAGGCTTCTATCACACCTGAGACTGTGCAAACTGCATGACCTGCTCTCAGGGTACCATCAACAAATGTAACAGTCATTTTTGTCTAAGTGGGCATCTTGAATATCTTGGTTTGGTGCACAATTCAGTCACATCGAGACAGTCATGATCAATCTCATCTTAGCTGTCACTTGCATTTTCAGTTGGATTTGGCAAAAGAATAGCTAAATTGAATACATTGCATCTTTTCATATTGACATTTGGAGAACCCAATATAACTTGCTCATAACGGGCCAAACATGCATTGGTAAGGTATTGAGCCTTGGTGCAGGTTAACATAATCTCCACTGAATGGGTAATAAAAATGTTCAGTGGATGGCTCGTAACAATGCCTTCGCAATCTTCAATGCTGACGCTGAGAGAGGCCATGGCTGTTAAACAACCGGGCAACACTGTAGTTTCAGGTTCAACTGTGGCTGAAAAATATGCCACAGACTTGTTTGCATTTCCATTCAACTGTGTCAAAACTGAGAGAGCACATCCATCCCTCTCACAGCAAAACAAAGAAAAACATTTGTTGGAATCGGGCATTCCCAGAGCTGGGGCTTGGCACAAGCTTCCTCTCAGCTCAGTGAAGAAAGGCATGCATTTGTCATCAAATTGTATCAGATCAGACACATCCTTGTGTGCCAGCCTATGTAAGGGCTTGGACAAAAGGGAAAAGTTCAGAATCCATTGGCGGCAGTAGCGAACTGTTTCCAGAAAATTTTGACTTCCCTACGAGCAGCTGGGGATTCATCTGTATGTTTGCTGAAATTCCCTCTTGGGATACCTTCCTTGCCCCCTTTTCTATGTGATGACCTAAATATCAGACCTCCTTTTTACAGTACTGCAATCTTGCTGGGGAAACTTTGTTAATTTTCTCGTAAATGATTCAAGGGAACTTTGGTATTCTTCCTGCACGCTTCAGGAGTATTTGACTCAACCAAAAGGTCATCAATACATACTGCACCAGACTTGAATGATAGGGCATTTTAAGGGTATGCAAGTTCTTCTACAAAATCGGATAAAAAATTTATGGTGACTCCGTATAATCTTGTGAAGTACGACACCATGTTAAAATAAGACTGTCAGATTTAAGGGCAAAGGGGCTGTGTTTGTATAGGGAAATGGAAAAGAAGGCCTGGCACAAGTCAATGACTGTAAAGCACTCTGCTTCACACAGGATGTGAAACAAAATCACTGCTGGGTTTGGTACCACTGGACAACATGTAACAACAATCTCGATCACTTTTCTCAGATCCTGATCTATGTGGTATTTTCCATTGGCCTTTCTGCTATCCTAAAATAGGAGAATTACATGGGCCTTCCAAAATTTTCCTCAGAACATCTTGCTCAATCAAGCTATCCATTAAGGGGATTATTCCTGCAATTGTCTTGGGTGTCCTATTGTAAGGTGGTATCCTCTGATGCACTTTGTTTGGCTTCACTTTTATTTTGACTGGTTCAACTCCTTTTATGAGTCCTATATCCTGAAAAATCCCAAACATCTGGAAGAACTGTCTTCTGCAGTTCTCCAGGCAAATCATTACACGTCATTCTCTAGATACAGTGAGACAAGTGGGTATGGTTCTACAATTTTAGAGGGGACATCTTCCTCATTTGTTTGTATTTCTATTCCTCGAGGTGTGCAGCTAATGGAATAGTTAAGCTTACACAACTGGTAACATCTTAGCAGGCTTACTGGACTTGAATCACAGACCACAAATTGGTGCTTATCTTCAAATGAACCTATTTTTACTGGGACATGTTCTGTAACAGGATTTGTTAACTGCTTACTTGTTACTCCTACAACCTGAATTATCATTCCTAATAGGGGCAAGTTGGGCACTTCTACTGTTTTGACACTGGAACGTATAGCTCCAATGTCAACCAAGAGTGACACATAGAGTCCAATAATGTTGGAATTTACATAGGGACCACGCTGATATAACTCTAAGGATGCAGCTAGCATGCAATCCTCATCACTGGAATGATCACTGTGAAATGTCTCTAAGAATTCTTCATCATTCAAATCAATTAAGTGATATTGTCATGCTTCTGGATTCATGTTTGCATTTGTGACCTGATTCAACTGTTGCTGATTAACAAATCGCCTGCCGTTGCTGTTCCATAGGTGCTTGTGGCACCAGCTTCCCTGTGGAAGCAATCACGTTTTGCACTCGGGGTCTTTAAATTCTCTGAATTTGAACTTGATTACTGCCTTGAATCTGAGCAACACCACCATTCTGTACCAAATGATTCACATTATTATACAGACATTTCCTTCGCCAATTACCCATATTCCCGCGAGCATGACAAGGATTAGTTTTCTTTAATGACAGACTGTCAACCAAATTTCCACTCTGATCTACCTGAACACCATGTCCTCTACCTCTAGACTGAGCCACATTGCTAACCTGCTGTTGCACACCTTACATTCCTCTTGTATTCACCATCATCTGTGGACTCTGACTTCCTTTCTGCACAGCCTTCAATTGTATCACCGTCAACTTTTCCTTCAACATTTTCTGCTTCAGTTCAATTTCATCAGTGCAGTATCTTGCATATTGCAGGATTTTATCAATGGGTTTGTTCTGCCAATAAATCAGGTGCTTCTGAATCATTTCACTAATGTCTGGCTTCAATCTCTGCACAAACGTAAACAAAAAGGACCCATGTCCTTCAGCTGTATGCTCTCTGTGCCACTATTCTATTTAAAAGCTTGCAGCAATGTCTCATAATAAGCATGAATAGACTCTTTGGTTTCTTGTGATGTCCTATGTCTTTCAGAGACACTTTGTTCTAGAGGAATTAATTTACCTTATAATACATTTTCACCACCTCTTCAGATGGCGCACCCGTTACTGGACCTCTCGGGGTTCATAATCGGGGCAATCAACACTCCTTTTGCACTCAGTCCACAAGTCAGCTGGAACCACAATGTCAAACAAAGTCTTAAAATCTTTCCACAGGCATTTTTAAAGTTTCATAAACCTTTCTGTCTGCTTGTACCATTCCACTGAATTCTCTCTTATTCTTGGGTAATCATTAGTGAATGACAGTATATCGCTCCTACTCCAGTGTACATGCACATGACCTCCATCTGGTATCTCTCTCATAGACATCAGTTTTACATTCTCCTCAGCCTGATTTGCTCCTGTCAGAGACAAGTCTGCTTAGCTTTCTTTTGATCTTTTCTGTTTGCCCCTCTGCCTTCCCATATATCTAATGCTTCTCATGTTTGAATGTATGTAATTAATTCCTTAATGTGCATTCTCATTCCGGGCGATCTCATGTTAATAGTATCTTTGGTGCTGAAATCTTTTCTATAATTTTGTATTTCTCAGCCAATTCTGCTAACTATCCATAAGTCTATCCTGCTCTTTGAGTAACGTCCTTACACATGAATCGCAATTCATCTTCTGTGTACGTTTCCAACTGAGCCATGTTTAACGTTCCCAAAATTAATTAGTTTAATTCTAATTTCATACTGGGCACATTCACTGTCCTGATTCTGTCGGGTGTCTCTTCAGATCAAATGTTTCTAATTATCGCACCTGTAGCACCTTGCAGGTTTGGATTGTTTAACCAATCTATCAACTGATATTATTGCAAACTGATATTATATCTCTGGGGTACATTTACTGGTGGGGTACTTGTGATCTGATCAGGTGTGGGCATGAAAGAAAGTGGAGTTCCCTGTGGAATCCTTGCATCAAGAACTGGTCCTTCCTGATTTAACATCTGGTTAGGTTCTGCAATTCATAGAGGAGTCAAAGGTGGGACGAAAGAAGCTGAGATCTCCATTTCTGAGGTGTTTGAATGAACTGATCTTGGCATTCCAATTGGAGATATCCCCGCAGATGCAGCTGGTGTTTCCTGATCTGTTGAAACATTTGTTAAATGGGTACTACTTCCACAATTACCTGAAGTATACAAGGAAACAACTGGACTTATAGTCACAGGAAATGTTAATGCATCAAACCCATAAAATTTGTCTTGTCTGACTCTGTGGAATTGACATGTTAAAACAGTACTGAAAATCTATCCTGTTTGATCTGGGGTAGCATTTGACATTGGCTGTACTGGCGTAAACATAGGCATCGGCTCATTCTGAGTAAAATTCTGCACATGCTTAGTTACACTAGGTGCCTGCACTGGCTGATTCACATTAGGGCTTGGTATTATCTGATTCCGAACTGGGCTTAGTACTGCTTGATTTATAACTGAACTAGAAATGGGCTGTGCTGTGGGAACTGGTGGATACACTACAGGCTCTTGTATCACTGAATCAGCATGTGTACTTGAAACTCTCTGATTTTGTGTTTGCTGAACTGGAGCAGTTGGCACATTTGGGACTACATTCTGTACTGCTTCACTTCTCGTTCCTGTCACAACTGAATCATATGGTGGGGGATGATTAATCAATAGCTGATTTATGAACTTATCTTCCGAATCACTCTCATATTTGATTGTCTTTTTACCCTCATCTTCTGCTGTCTGTTCTGCCTTTGTTGTCTTTTTCTACGAGTCTTAGGTTTTGTTCTCCCTTCACCTTTCTCTGTAATAGCTGGAAACATTATCATTCCATCTAATATGTTTGCTCTCCATATTTCTTGTTCTGCATCCCATCAAGTGTCTGCTCATGTCTTAATTGTTTTCTGCATTCTGTTCTTGAATTTTGTTTGTTGTTGTCTTGTAATAAGCTCCCAAATACTAAGGGCTTCAAATTGTGTGGGACTCAGGGGTGGCTTAGACTCATATAGTATTCTCCTCAAATTGTCTAATATTCTCAAATTAAATGTTCTATTACGAGGAAAAGCTAATGCACCCTCATTCTCAGTAATTTTACACCATTGATTTTACCACAGACATGCGGAAACTCCTTTTATTGATGCCACATGATAAGCTTAGGTTCCTTCGGTGGGGTTTCTGCACTCTCTCTAACTGGAATAAACACATCTTCTCTTACTGCACTTCTAAATGCCTTGAAAATTTAAATTTTTGCTCAAATTTCACTTTACTACAATGATTTTCAATCAAAACAGAAAGTATTTCAATCTCAGAATCCTTTTCACAAGTTATCTCAATCAATAGCAATAGCAATGTGGTACTGTCCACCAACACCATTGCGACTTCAGACTAACCGAATTATACCTGTGCTGCAGAAAATGACGTCACACTCACTTCTCTTAGCATCGGCAATCGCTTCGCAGTTGTCTCCCACACAATCACTCACTCAAACCTAATGCAAAATATTGCGAGCAAAAAACAACCACCTGTCTTCACACTACGGGTAGGAATTCAAACACTTCGAAAACTGTACGTGCTACACTTCGACTGTAGCTTTCACAATCACACTACAAGTGAAACTTGACCATCAGTTCTCACTTCAGTTGATACATATCCTCCATGTGCACTCAAGATTCACTAAATACCAACCAACACTCTCACACTCATTCAAGGAAAAATTATTGGCACAGTCAATGATGTCTCATGACAAGTACCTCACTGCAGACAATAAATTAACCAAGTGTCTCCTACACGTGTGCGCTATCCTGGGATCTTAGCCCTCAACTGACCCGTCAACAACAACAACAACCATGGAAATTTCGAGCAAAAAGTGCCACAATCACTTGGAGTATGACGACTCTGCAAAACACTTCAAAACATCACACTTCACTGCAATCTTCAAGCCAAAAGCATCACAAGCACAAAACTCTATTGATGCTCATGCAACACGTCACTTGTTGGCACAACGCTGGAACTTTATCAATCTCTGGAACCGACCATGGGACGAATTACGGGGTAAACAGTTTTTGGATTGGGCAATGACATAGGATCAATCCTAACTCCCTACTCTAAACAGAAATATGGTTCTCCCCTCTTAGGGGACAAAACCATCAGTCTGTTACCAGATCTGTTATAGCATTTTTCATCCTCTGCTGGAATCAAATACTCACCAAGGTTGACGGACCTTTTGACCCAGTAAGTAGTGTGGTAGAACCATCCACAAAATTTCAACAACATCCCAAACTATTTAAACACCATGACCAATGTGGCCACAAAAGCAATACTTCAATCAGGAATAGGTTAAAAATGTATTAGAAACACAAGCTCAAAGTCATGAAGAAAATGTGCAAAACCAAGTTATAATGATACATAATCATGCCGGGTTGCCCAGGCGTTGAAATAAACTAACATTAATAAAACTAAACATTCAAGAAGAAGAATGCATAACATCAATAAGAATATATGAGACACTGAAATAAAACGTTGGTCAGAGTTAACAATAATTGATCAATTCAACT
Organism: Pleurodeles waltl; assembly: GCF_031143425.1. Classification (NCBI taxonomy): domain Eukaryota; kingdom Metazoa; phylum Chordata; class Amphibia; order Caudata; family Salamandridae; genus Pleurodeles; species Pleurodeles waltl. The sequence goes on from NC_090442.1 coordinate 572,507,802, forward strand.
TAGAGCCAAAATCTTTGGCTTGGGCATAGGGAAATATATGTGTGGAGAGACACATTTGGACTAAATACAAAAAGGATAAAAAGGCCAAAAATAATTTGCAAAAAGATAATCCGGGCTGCAGGTCACTAACTTTGTTTGGCAAAATATAAGAAAAAGGGAAAGCGTCAGCATCTCAGGAGCTCTCTCAAAAGTCTTCTGCATTGAAAAATCAAAGGATTTCTAAACTTAAAAGGGCATTTGAAAGGCAGGGACAAGTGGCAGAGAGGAAGATACCTCTCCAAAGCTACAGTTTTCAGGGAACCCTCATGAGCAAAGTTTTAGGATCAGTAAAACAATCAGCAAGACATCTGCAAGAATCAGGAGTCAGCAAAGGTCTTCTTGGGACTGCTCAGACCTGTTCAGGAATGCTCAAAGTTCAAATGTCCATCAGTATTTTAGAATTCACAAACCATTCTGATTCGTCAGAAGTATCAGTTCATGTCATGTTGAATAGGCATCATCCAATGGGAATTAATTGTATGACTCCAAACTGCAACTTTGACATTCTCTCCCAGGCTCAACATGAAAACATCTAACTTTTTTGTGAATCCAAACAGGATTTAAACAAATGTATACAAACTGGGTCCATGTTCCTGCAATATACTGTTTCCAAAGACAAAGGAATACATCTTTCCACGTTTAAACAACAGGACTGAAAGAAGACTTCACGTTATGAAAACATAATAATCTAACACTTTTATGTGACTACAAAATGCAAACTCTGCGGGCATTACTTATGCTAACACAAAAGAAAATGTAAAATGCATTCAATTAACTCTTTTTAGCAAGACACACGTTATATGCAAACTTATAAATTCACCATTAATACTATTTCATCAATATGAAATGAAAAGCTTTGTTATTGCATTTCATCAAGTACAACAGGGAACTGCATTTTTCTCACACTGCACATATTTTTAAACTCATTAATCATTCACTAATCACAAAAAATTCAATATTGTTTCTATGTGTACTTAGTCTAAAGTCTAAATTGCATTTTAACATCAGTTTTATCCTTCTAGCATGTGATTTAATTCAAAAGGCACCTAAGCTGAACTCTGAAATACAAGCAATTGCACATTTAAATTGCATGCCAGTGCAGCTTTCTACATTAGTTTTTCACTCTTACATTCATTTCATAAGCCTAAACTGTCACATCCTGACAACTTTTATCATATGAGGGACATCACTAAATTGTAATCTCTGTCAGTGGTGTGCTGAAACATCGCTTGGTGCTTTTGTTTAATAAGCATGGGAGAGAGATTGAGTGCACTAGGTTGAAGACATCTCCTTTGCATCACAAGCTGCTTCACTACTGTGCATCTCACACCCCCTCACTCATTTCGGGTAGTGAATGCCATCATATGCCCTGATTACAGGTTAGGAGTTTAAACATTTTCATATATTTTTACGTTATAATTTCGCTCCACCTGCTTATACATTTATTTTTTCAACGTTGTGTTTTACAGTGTGTGGGATAACCTAACCGAATTTTTCAAGCTGGTGGTAATACTGGCTGGAAAAATCACATGTTGCTCTGGCTGCAGAAGCAGCCAAGACTCATTCTGTGTTTTTTCGTCATAGAAAAAGATTCCCTTTCCTACTCCTGATGCTTCTTTCTCTGATCAATAGGTCCAGGCATATATTTACCACATGCTCAGAGCAGGTGCCAAATGTATGCAGTAAAAACCCTTGGAGTAGCAAATTCCACGACTGAAAAAATCCATCCCATCTGGTAAAACGCCATTCCATAGGGTTGTAGTTGTAATTTCACTACACTGTGGAGATTTTACAGTGTAGTAATGGTAAATTTGCATGTGATTGTATCCTGGCCTCAGTACTGTGCAACTTGGAATCAGGGCTACAGTTTCATTTGTATGCTTTTACAGTAATTACCTAACAATCTTTTACTTACAAGTTGATTAATCTTTGTTGGATCAATGGTTTTTTTTTTCTGACCAGTAAAGGTTGCACACGTTGATTTTTAGCACACACGCACTTGAGACTGGGTTTTTACATAGGAGAGTTTTATGCAGGCATGTCGAAACCAAACGTAGAGGTACAGGTTTCCCATGTTCTTGCAAAGGAAGTCGATGTTATCAATTCGGAGTTGAACTCCTTACTTAATAAATCGGCCCCTTACTTAATAAATCTGCCCTCTTAAAAAAAAAAAAAAAAAAAAAAATCAGTGCAGACCCCAATATCCCAAGTAACTATAGACTTATCTCCCTACTGGCAGCCTCATCTAAGATTGTGGAGAGAAGTTTGTAAATGGGCAGGTTTTCAACTACATAGAGTTTGACAGGATCCTCCACTCTGCCCACTCAGGAGTTAGGCCTAAATTTAGCACTGAAACTGCACTTGTGGAAGTTTCTAAAGAGATCAAATGCACTTTAGATGCAGTTGAAAAGCAGTGCTTGTTTTGCTGGACCTATCTGCCGCTTTTGATACGGTCCTACACCCCAGACTGCTTGCCCGTTTTCATGATATAAGTATTAGGGTCAGTGCGCTAAAGTGGCTGAAATCCCTCCTCCAAGATAGATAGCAAGAGGTTTGGTTGCCATCTTTCTCATCTAGTGAGAACAGTGTCTCAGTGGAAGTGCCCCAGGGTTCGGCCCTTAGACCAGCTATGTTCAACATCTGTATGACCCCCTTGACAGCATTGGTCGGGTCTTTCGGGGCCAAGATAATCTTCTGTGGCAGCGACACTCAGCTACTGTTCTCTTTGAAGAAAGATCAGCCAACTGACCAAGATTCCATCAAACCCTGCCTGTCCGTGCTTTTTCAGTGATGGGTACTTATCATCTCAATTTCAACACTGAGAGGTTCTTGGCTTTGGGCATTATTTTAGTCTTTACCTAGAAGCTCACAGGAAGCTCACTGGCCGGATAGGGCCCCCCACCTAATGCCCAAGCAGTAGCAGTAAAAAACGTGGTAGTCAAGATAGACAAACAGTTGACTCTACATAATCGAATTAAAACAGTAGTTGGCATGTGGTTCGGTCTGATGCAAACAGCCCAAAAAAATCTGCAGATCCTCTCCCTGCCTAATAACCGTTGTCTTGGCCTTGATTGTGTCCAGATTGCACTATGCCAATGCCCTTAATGCGGGACTTCCACAACACCTGTGCAGAAACTACAAACCGTTCAGCATGCAGCAGCACGTCTGGCTCTCAAATTAACTAGACAAGCCCTGATCTCGTCTCACCTGAAGAACCTGCATTAGCTACCTATTAAACAAAGGATCCTGTTTTAGACCTACAAAGGATCCTGTTTTAGACCTTGGTCCTCTTGCACAGGGCTTTAAACCAGTCTGGACCTGCATATCTGTCCTCCAGGATTCAATTCTACTCTCCCCTCAGAAGTCTGCGCTCTTCCCCTGGCCACTATGCTAAAGTTCTGAGGGTTAGGTGAACAAAAACCAAAGACAGTTCTTTCTCCCTTTTGGGCCCTAAAGCTTGGAACAGCACACCTGATGAACTATGCCAAATTGAAAACGACCAACCTTTTAGAAAGCAACTCAAGTCCTGGCTTCTCACTCTCTAACACGTCTCTCCATGCCCTCTTATTTTCCACTTAGCGCCGGGACGCTCCTCAGAGTAGCCGTGTGCTTTAGAACGCTCGCCATTCATTCATGTCTTCCAAGTAGGGGTACCAAATTGCAAGACAGTTACCAAAGTGCCTTGTTGTCCATCTTTGGTATCTTTCTGTGCAAGTCCCTGGAGAGAAGGTTTGTGAGAGCCTCCATCTAAAGGTCAAGAAGTCACCCCTTCATGCCACACTGCTTTCCATTTAGGAGGGGAGCAGAATGCCCCTTTTAACTTTCTGTTACTCTGAGAGTCCAGCATGCTATTTTTGCCCATCAGTATTTGCTTTTCTCTAGGTTTAATGAGTACACAGTTAATACTTAGAAATTATGTATCACATTAAGTGTTTCAATTGTTTCATAATATGTAGCCCAATAAAATGGCCCTTACTCACCAAGGACATGTGAAATGTTTGAAAGAGCAGGCAAAAATAGCAAACCTATTTATAACGACTGCTGTTGTGAACACAGGGCAATGTATCAAGGGATGGAAAATATTAAGGTTGGGGTGAGAGTGGAAAGGAGAGCCCTTAGCTTTATGTGCAGCGCAAACATTCATCCCAGGGAGTGGAAGCTGTGCCCAGTCCATACCGTTGATTGTGAAAGTTTCAAAGAGAAGGAGAAGAGAGCTGGGTAGGGAAAGAGGAGAGGGCAAGATAGTTGGATTATCTTTTTCTTACAAGCACTTAGGAAGAGAGAGCAATGATGAGAAAGAGAAGTGCAGGCCAATCTCAGTGAATTGCAGGTTGGAATTAATAAGCACAGGAGAAGGCCTTCAAATCTGCCTCTGTTTGTTTCACAATGTTCTGTTATCTCAGAAACAAATGGAATTGTAATTAGTATATTACTTAAGAATGATGGAAAGAGAAACCACAAAAGAAGGACCCTTAGGACATATTTACAGTATCCTCTTAAGTAGCTACTAAGCCTATGAAGGCCCCACAATTCGACTGGCGTCGGCGTGAGAGAGGCGGATGGGTGGGAAGAGAGGCACTCCAAACATTTGTTTTTTATAACCTCATGCCTTCCTAGTAATTGCAAGACAGTTCCCAAATTTTAGGTGACCTTGAAGATTCGTAAGATGCCTTGATCCCACAAGGTTGAGTGCCAATACCAGAATCAGCACCAGAATCAGAACCAGGATTTCATTCTAACACAGCACTATGCCAGTGCTATCTTGAGTCATGTTGGTAGAGCAAAACTGTAGTAATGTGAGTCGTTTCGGGTTACGCTTCAACAGCAAAAACAGAGTAGTCCTGTCAGCAAGTCAAATAAGAGGTTGTTTGACAAGAGCCTAAGGTCAGAAATACTCAAGGAAGTGTCTCCCTAACAAAATAATGATGTCCCTTATCAGGTTTGTAGCAATCATGAGTGTTTTACAATCGTTATAAAAATGCCTTGAGGGTTTCTCACAAAATATTATGCCACAGTTGCAACATTTGCCAGCAAGGAAGTAATTCAAAATAAAGCTGGTTCCGAAGATTGACTGCATGACAGAGATTGTAAATCCTACTAACGCGGTCACAAAGAGTAAAAAGTCATGGTATATGTACAGCTCAAGTGGGATGAAAAGGGAACAAGGAGTGTCCTTGCCATAACGTTTAAGATGCCCAAAATTTAACAGAAGTAGCTACAGACCTTAATTACAAAAGTAATTTTGTAACCACTAACTTCCTGAGGACAAAATCATATGAAGCTCTCAGTATAATGTGTTAGCTTGGCAGACCCAAAAGTTAGGCCTTGTTACGGTGTTGACAGAAAACTAACATTTTGTAATCCCCAATCATGGAACAGTCTGTGGAATTAAGGATCATAATTGTAGGAGCAGGTAATAGAGACCTTATGCGGTTGATCCAACTAAATAAAAGCTTGATTCAAAAATCGTCACTCCTCAAAAACTAAATTACTCATTAACGGGCTAAAGAGCAGAACAGTGATCCAAAACAGGGTTTGCCAGAGTTGCATAGCACGAATGCGCAACGTTCGGTACAATAATAGGAGTAGTGATCTAGAAACTGGCTTGGGTAAGGTTCCTTATTTAAGATGAGGCAGAAACATTTGATTCCAGAAACACAGTGGGGTGTCTAGAGGACGCAGGGCACCCAGAATGTAAAGGTGCTTGCACGGAACAACTCATGGGCCTTATCATTCCATTATCATTGGAGAAAAGTAAAGTATATGCTGTGGTCTGATTTCCAGTGTCGGCATCTAAAATGTGGGAGTGTGTAGGTGGATAGTTTATTACAAATAAAATTCTGCAATTGCCAAATGTATTTATTTTTATTCATATGTTGTTTTTGTTTTTTGACATACCGGTTCATGTAAATTGTTTAACTCGTGAGACCTTTGACTGAAATTGTTCTATCAACCATGCTGAAAGACCAACACCCTATTTACTTTTTATCCACCCTAGCCTAACCTGGCGCCTACTATTCATCCTTTTCGCCGTCCTTGGTTCTATGTCTAAGAGCCAGGTAGCTTTTTTCTGTTCAAGAAATGTACATTTCAACTCCTCCCCTTGACCTGTCTTTTTAGGCAAGAATACTCAACCAGAACTCTCTTGTGTCACCTAGAGGACTACCCACTTCAGCAGATGTAGCTGTCCGGTACTCTTGTTTATAGTTAAAGTCCCTTCTTTTATGGTTGAAAAATGTTTTTCCATTATATCCTTGTTGAGGGAGAAAGGTTTTAAAAAAGTTATGCTATAGCAGGTCTGTCACCTTAGCTAAACCTGAAGACTGTTTGTATTTTTGTCTTTACTCTGTTTGAAATGATTGAATGTTGGTGTTGTTTTCTGAAATGTTACGTTGCTGGATAGGCCTAGTTTTTGGTCATGTCCAGAGTCATGTATTTGTTGTTTAAATGTAGCTTCAATTATTATTCCCTCCCTAGAATTGAACTGTTGATCTCAGATATCCCTGGATTTAATCATTTAGTGGTTAGCTGTAGTTCAGACATTGTAAATGTCTCCCAAGTAGGAAGGATTTATGTCCATGCACTATTGAGCAGGTTTTAGTGCTTAGACGTAATTTTCTCAATTTTAATTGTCAAAGGTATTGGGGTCAATATTTCAACCATAAAAGAAGGGAATTTAACTATACACAAGAGTACCGGACAGATACATCTGCTGAAGTGGGCAAATAAAATTCTGCAATTGCCAAATGTATTTATTTTTATTCATATTCATATTTTGTACAAGAGACCCAGAGAGCACGGAAAATACCAGTAAATCATTACTTCATTCTTTTGTCAGTTGATGCCAGTTGCCACCTCCCTGTTTGTGGAGTGTGGGAAGGCACAGAGCTAGTTGTTATTCTGAGTCCATTATTTTAGTCCCCTTCTAGTGATTTGCTTTCTCTTTTTTCCTGAAAATATAGTACCTGTCAGCAGCTTGTATGTAACCCTGACTTGTCTTCAACCTACGGAGGGAGGCCTTTGCTGAGATTTTAATTTTCTTCGAATTGAAGAATTCATTAAATCTCTGATCTTGATCATGTTTTTTTCAGCACTAAACTGGGAACTAGCAATTTTCTCAGAGATCTTTCATTTCCTAATGCTTTCTAAACACTTGCCGCTAACTGTATCTAGATCTCGTAAAATGTCCCCTCCAAAATACACATTAAATGAGTTTGCAGCTTCAGTGTAGGCTAATGATGTATGTTTTTGTTTGCACCCTACCTTTCTGAATAATTAATATAAACGTATCCCTTGTAGTCTGTTCTTTTTTGCCTTCCCTCCTGTCCTCCTTGTTTTATACTGAGGCCACGTGTGTATTTATAAATAAACCTTCCACCATTTCGTTTTTTTAACCTGTATTCGTTTGATGTAGCTTGCAATCTGTGCAGGGACCTCAAAGTTGTTTGTGGGGTGGAGGGGAGTGCGAGCCCTCGTGTTGTGCGGGTGTGTGTACATGAACACACATAGTCGTGTGGATACTCTCCATCATCTGTTCACAGTCATGGCAAATAGCAGAATACAATGTCCGTTTGTGACATCTCTCATCTCCCTGCAGTTGGCCGTTTTAAGGCGGGAGAGCATGTTTGTCATTCCCTTACGTCTGTGACGGGAAAAAAAAACCTGGGTTGAGGTTATGCTTGAAGCCACGATTGGTTGTCACAGTTGGGAGCAAAAAACATTTTTTTAAAGTGTATTGGTATTAATGACAGTAGAATACTTAGAAGCTGAAATACTTCAAAGTCAGTACAGATATAATGACGATGAAACGCTTGGAGCAGACAGTTTCCACTATAAAACATATTATTAGAATAAAACATTACTACTCACATTTAGTTACAAGCATATGGTACTGACATGTCAACGCGCTCCTTCCGTGCAGGCCATGTTTTAGTATGTTTATGAAGGCGTCCCTTGGCACTATGTTTAGTATGTTCAGTCAAAGAGAATCTCTCCATTCCCCTAACCAGTTTTGAAGGGGGATCTGGGGAATCTCGAATATTTAGCAGTGCCTCGCTTGGTGCCTAATCGTCCTAAACCAATAAGGGGACGTTCGCCTTGTGTACAACCCCTCCTTCCGTAGCTCCCAGGAGGGTTATTTTAGGGGACAAAAAATTATGCCATAGTAGGACACTCAATAGGACTCACATTTCATTCAACCATTATTGCTAGATAGTTGCCCATCCTCCCCTAACATGAAGGAAATTACCAATGTCTCTTCTGCACTGTAGCCTTTTCAGGGGGACGTCCCTAGCCATCTAGCAGAGGCATTAAGTGAGTAGTATGCTTGGTGAAAACACTGAAATTAGATGAAGCACGGGTTTTTAAAAACGTATTTATAGTTTGTGAACAAAAAAATCAAACATTTGACAAAAGTTGTCGTGTTAGTATTTCATTGGGTTATACTTATTAACATGCAGTATACCATATTTCAAGCAGAACATCATATTTTGTTTTTAAATTGTACCTATAAGGGCATTGTCCACACATAGTGCCATTTCATAGTGAATACATCTCATTTTGTCATATATTCCAGCCACATCCATTAGTTTTGAAAAGCTTCAGTTTTCTAGTATACCGACTAATCATATCTGTTCAGCTAGCTTTCTCAGCCTTTCTTACAGTTTTCATTCATATTTCTTCAGCAGTGGTCCGTTCTGTCCTGGCTTTTTTCATGATTTCTTGTTAAAATCTCAAAGGCGAAGCCAATGTGTGCCCATCCTTTGCTAGCGCTAATCCATAAATTGCAAATGCTGTATTGGGTATTTTTCTAGGTTATGGTTTAAATTTAAAATTCATTGTTTAGATGCACATTCTAGGTGTAGAGTGCCACAGTTGGCAATCACAAGACTATTTCCACAGTGATAATGCATGACCATACCATGTGACTGAAGGGGTGCTTCTGTTTTCCACATTTGGGGCAAGAGAATACATTTTCTTTTTTAATGGTTCTAAATCAGTGAGGTGCAAGGAGTTAAAATGCACTAATTTAAATATAGAGTTGCTCGAACCCGTTTTTTGTATTCTGCATAGGTTCATCTTCAAAGAATCAATTTAATGTTCTTTTTGTTTCAACTTATCTTCTGATATACACCATTTAATGGTATGTTTATGTTGGCTTACTAAATAATGAAGTTCTAAATCAGCTAGTGCAAGGTCCTCATTTTCCCAATCCATTTTTTGCCTATCTAATTTAACTCTGGTCCTTTTCAGAGCCACTGCAAGGCACAGTCAATCTAGCTCTCTGAATGTCAGCCTTGGGATGGAGCACATACAAACATCTCAGCATCTCATCATTTTAGCTTGCGCAGTACTACCCATGGTTGATAGTAGGGGTCAGTTCCAGAACTGAACCAAAGAAAAATCAATATCAGCCCTTGTTCGATCTTGCCCATGTCACAGGAGTATTGGCTATGTACTTGGAGCACAAAATTTCTGATTATTTCCATTTCCTACTGTTAGAAATGGGGTCTTTGGTTGGCAGTCAGGTTACCCACCGTCCAAGCAAGGACCTTCACTCTAGTCATGGCAAAAGGAGAAACACACCTGGTTAACCCCCACTCAACCCCTTGGTAGCTTGGTACAAGCAGGCAGGCTTAACTCAGAAGCAATGTGTAAATTATTTGTACCAACACACAGATTAATACAGTGGAAAACCTACAAAATGGTCACCACACCAGACAAAAATGACAAAAATCCAACATACACAAGTTAAAATATGATTTTTCAAAAGAATAAGTCTTACTTCATAGAAAACAATGGAAACGCTGGTTTTGCACAAAGTACCTGGTTTACGTCAAAAATAAAGCCACATGGACGAGCATGCGTCGGAAAGGTCAGTGATGCGTCAATTCCTTCCTCACAAGGGAGGCTGTGCGTCGTTTCTTCTCCGGTTGGGTATGCGTTGTTTTTCTCCCTCGGAAGAGAGCGATGCGTCGATTTCCAGACGGGGCACCTCAAATCCACACAAAGTCAGGATGACTTTGACGGCCAGGGACGATGCGTGGAAAATCTGGTTGCACTATGTTAGCAAACCGCGATGCGTGGGGTTTGCGTCATTATCAGCAGCCGCAAACGGGTGTTGTGTGTCGTTTATCCAGCCGTGATGCAGGTGGAGCGTTGATTTCAGCTGCAAAGCCGGCGGCGTGTCGTTTATCAGCCGCGTTGCAGATGGTGCGTCAAACATTTCCCCGCACGGTGTTCTGTGCATGGATTTTCAGCTCTTGTTATGCCAACTTCACATTTCAAGGGCCCAGGGACTGGATAGGGAACCAGTTGGCAGGGCAGGACTCTCAGCAGAGTCCAGGTGCTGGCAGAGGAAGTTTTTGATGGCCCTGAGACTTACAGGAGGTAAGCTCAGTTCAAGCCCTTTGAGATTCTTCTCAAGCAGTAATGCACAACAACGTCCAGTCTTTGTCCCCTTTCACAGGCAGAAGCAGCAACTGCAGGATAGCCCAACAAAGCACAGTCACAGTCAGAGGGCTGCACTTCTCTTCAGCTCTTCTCCTTGGCAGAGGTTCCTCTTCAATCCAGAAGTGATCTTGAAGAAATCTAAAGTATGGGCTTTTGGGTCCACTACTTATACCCCTTTCTGCCTTTGATGTAGGCAAACTTCAAAGGAAAGTCTCTGTTGTTCACAAGATCTGCCTTGCCCAGGCCAGGACCCAGACACACACCAAGGGGTTGGATACTGCATTGTGTGAGGGTAGGCACAGCCCAGTCAGGTGTATGTGACCACTCCTCCCTCCACTCTAGCTCAGATGACTCATCAGGATAGGCAGGATACACCCCAGCTCCCTTTGTCTGACTGTCTAGATGGGATTCAGAAACATCCCAACTGTCAAACTGACCCAGACAGGGTATCCACAAACAGGCAGAGTAACAGAATGGTTTATGCAAGAAAATGCCTACTTTCTAAAAGTGTCATTTCCAAACTAACAATCTAAAAACCAACTTCACTAAAAGATGTATTTTTAAATTGTGAGGTCAGAGACACCAAACTCCACATTTCTATCTGCTCCCAGAGGGAATCTTCACTTTAAAGTCATTTAAAGGCAGCCCCCATGTTAACCTATGAGAGAGATAGGCCCTGCAACAGTGAAAACTGAATTTAGCAGTATTTCACTGTTAGGACATGTAAAGCACATCAGTACATGTCCCACCTTTAACATACACAATGCACCCAGCCAATGGGGCTTACTTGTATAAAAAGGGAAGGTTTCGGCCTGGCAAGTGGGTACACCTGCCAAGTCGAATTTTCAGGTTAAAACTGCACACACAGACACTGCAGTGCTGCAGGCCCACTAGTAGCATTTGATTTATAGGCCCTGGGTTCCCCCGTGCACTTTACTAGTGACTTACTAGTAAATCAAATGTGCCAATCATGGATAAGCCAATTACACATACATATTACATAGGAGCACTTGCACTTTAGCACTGGTTAGCAGTGGTAAAGTGCCCAGAGTTTCAAAAACAGCAGCAATAGATTCCAGCACATGTCAACAACCTGGGAAGGAGAGGCAAAAAGTTAGGGGAGACCACACCAAGGATGCCAAGTCTAACACCTATCTAACCCCCAAATCAGTGAAGGTCTCTGTAGTCTGACCCAAAAAGCCTACCAAGTAGAAACATTGATGTATTCCAGTTTGGTTCGTAGAGCTGACAACCCTCCTTATCTGTCTTAATCAGGGACAGGTTAGCTGATATGGCCACCTAACAGGATGCCATTCGATCCTTCCGCCAGTTGGAATCATCCAAGGGACTGAAGTCTTTCTCTCATTAAATCTGAGATCAAGGAAGCTATCTGGCATATTGATTATTGGCATTAAGTAAACCTGTGAATTGCCCTTAATATCTGATTTCCCATTATTCATTTATCTTAGAATGGGCTAAATGTGAAATCTTTCCTGCATGTCACAGGTGAAGGTATTAGTGCAATGAGAATTCTACACTTAATGCTTGGAAGAAGTGATTCCACAACCAAATTGTCAGAGTCACCAGATCCTCAGGGTCTGTGCACGTTCCCAACACTTCCACCACAAGACAGCTCCAATACTCTGATTAGATTTATCACAGAGTCTAAGAGAGTCCAAGTGGGGAAAAGGGGATTAGGACGGGAACAGCTGGGAAGGAGACCTGTAGGAAGCAAAAGGTTAAAACACAACATCAAAATTACATCTCATGAAATCAGTACCATGCTACAACTCTAAGCTTCGTCTTTTCTGAAAAAAACATGAACAACCCTAGAATAGTCCTAAAACTGACTAGGCTTTAGATGACCGAATACCTGAGGAGGAAACAGGAAAAGTTAAATAGGACTTTCAGATTCAAGTACTTTCTTTAGCATGAGAATCAGCAAACACTCTGAGCAATTTCTAAACAACCATATGAATCTCCTTTTAAGAATACATATCAGGAACACACAGCATTACATCTAGAACTCTGGTATTGTTGTGTTCATATCAGAAAAAACATTGGAAAGGAATTGCGCACAGTGCAGATTTTTATATGAGTATTAAACACCGTAAAGGATTGTGCACCATGAAATCACACAACGTAGATTCAAGGAATAAATCACGCGACGTGTCAACTTGAAATGCTACCAAGAAAATGTCTTAGAATGGTAGCGCACAGTAATTTACATTATTTATACACGAGAAAAGAATTGCACGTCTTGTCGATTCAAATGCCACCATGCAAATGCCAAGAAATGGTAGCGCAGAATGAATAACATGAAAAAACACTCAAGGAAAGAATCGCGCGTGTTGCTGATTCGAATGCCACCATGTAAATGCCAGAAAATGGTAGTGCACAATGAACAGCATGAATTACACACGAGAAGTGAGCCACCATGTAAATGTCAAGAAAAGGTAGCGCGCAATGAACAACAAAATTAAATGCTCATGAAACGAGTTGCACGTCTTGCCAACTCGTAAAACATCATGTAAATGTCAAGAAATATCAGCGCGCAATGAACAACAATGTAATAACGAAGTCAAATCTTTATGGAATAAATTGCGCGTCCTCCCTATTTGCAAACTACCATAAAAATGTCAAAAAATGGCAGCGCACAAGTAATCTGTTATTCATTTAAGAATTAAAATCAAGAATATGAAAATTCTCAATTACGGTGTTGGAAAATGTCCAAACACCGTCTTACCGCCTGGAAACAGTGATCACCAATGAGAGATGAGTGCAGAAGACTGGAAAATCCAAATAGGCCGCCGGGACAGGAGCTCAGGAAGAAGCTGCTGCTCTGCACCGGGACCTCTGAATAGTGAGCACTGGAAGTTGGGCTGACTCTCTTTTATAGAGTCTTGGCCCAGCCTAGAACCATGCCCAGGCATGTTGCAGGGAAAGTCTCTAGCAGGCCCTGGAAAGGGACCACACCCTAATACACTCTGAATGTCTGCAGCAATACATTGCAAATGTACATTATTTATAAGCACCTTAAAAATGAATCTTTTGGATGGAATTCTGCAATGCAAAAGGTTAAACAATAACATATCATCACAATGCATAAATTACATTATCTTGCGAGTGTTGTTTTTTTGCATTCTAGATGCCCGTAGAGCGCGCACTGTCCTGGTGTTGACACAAATACCTCTTAATTTTGAAAGACCTGATAGTCTCACTTGTTAAAGCCAGGATGCTAGACAGTTCATCAGTAAGGTACCTAAACTTATGGGCATCTCATATGTTAACTTAAGATCCCTTCATAGAGTTTTATAACAGCAATCAAGTACTATTTTTATGACTGCAAGGAGGGATGTAGGTATAGGAGCGCCATATAACATGTTAAAAAGGTTTGTATCCTGAAATCTGCTGAGTTCTAGTCAGAAGGCAGGATCATTCCTCTGACCCAAAAGCTTTGTTCGTCTTCAGACAATTTTGTCTGCATTGTCAGCTTTAGGAAAGCTAGACAGGGTGGATGTGCCTCCCTGATGAAGGTAGCCCAACCTTGGAATCAGCTCACTGTCATCATTAAACACTCAACTGATCTCTTTTGCTTCAGAAATGCTTTGAAAACCTGGCTCTTTACCCACTGATTCTTTTAGGTGTCTTCAGTGTTGCTATCTTGCTATTGGATGTTTAGTTGTTGGTTTCAGGGCCAGGATACCTTTTAGGTGACAGCTGCACTCTATAAATGTCTTAAATAAATAAATATTAGATCAGGATTCAACCCCCAAACTATACATACATAACGCACTGGGTAGTTTTATGCAAGTCAGAGTTCATCCTCATGGCAAAGGTATTTCCAACTGACAGTAAATAACATGCTCTTTTTGTTCAATAATTCCGTCTTGGAATTAGTGACAAGCATGATTTACAATTTAAATTTGTTTTTTAGTTACTGAAGGCCTGATTACAAGTAACAGCACTATTTATCACACCTGGTAAATAACGATACCCTGGGGTTTGTTATTTATCGGCTGATATAAATGGCACTTATTACGAGTTTTTGTTGGAATAATGTGTGCATTTTTTTGTTTAAAACACTAAAATCCACAAGATGCGGTAAATACCTTACACATTGACTTTGTTAAATTTCATCAGCTTTGAGTTGCTGAAATTTAACAAAGCTTTAGGTGTTTAACGCATTTGATAGTTATTGAATGCGTTAAATAACTTATCATTCATAATTCTGACCCAAGCATAAACATGTGTTTACGCTTGTGTCGGAATATAATGAACAACTCTTAATCAGACCTTTAGACACGTCTTCGAAGCACAGGTCAGTTCAGCAAGTAAATATGAGAAGCCACAAGCAAAAATACCATTGAGTATGGCTATATCAGAACTCTCCTATAGCATCCACTGGTCACATTTACGTAACCTCCTAGAGCCTTAACGTGAAAACGCATTCTGAGAAACACTAGTCAGAGTAATTCCAGGAGTATGTGACTGGGTTTTTCTCCAGAAAGTCCCATTGGAACTCCAATAAGCTTTTTATTTTGAACTTCTAATGGACATTGCATGTCTGCATTAATGTCAGAATGTTAATCGAGCTGCATAAGCTGACACATTAACCAGGGCAGCTACACACAAGCTAATATGGCTGTAAGAGAGTTTTCAAACTTGAGGCTAGAAATCAATGTTCTAGAGTAAGACTGGAGTGCCTGCTTAACAAACTTTTAGTGGTTTCCCACAGTTTTCTGGCATTTTTATTTAGGTCACTGATTGCTGTGAATGCTCTTTCTGGATTATCTTTAAGATCTTGTTTAAGGGATGGGCGTAGGACTGGGGGGGGCTCCTCCATGGGGGCGGAGTAGCATCGCTCCCCCACCAGTAGCAGCGAGTTTATCGTTTCCTTGTAAAGGGGAGGGCCACAGGGGTGACATGCACTCCCCCTCAGAGCGCATGTGTGTTTGGCCGGCCGTCTCGGGCCAGCCAAAGACACATGCGCTGTAGGCTCTCTCCAGCCCAGCAACACTGTTGCCTGGGAGCGCCCTGGGTGGGTGCTCCCAGCCAGTCCTGACGCTGCTTTAAGCAGTGTCAGGATTGGCTGCAGGGCAGGCTGGGAGCTTGTGCCGGCAGTCGACGAGGGAAAAATGTTTAATTTTAATTTAATTACCCCCCTCCACCGTGCGCCATCCCGCCCCGTTACCTTGCCGTGAGCTGCTCATGGATAGGACCAGCCACTGACACATTCATTGTAGCACTCAAACTATTTTACTAAATGTGTCTTGCTCCTGGGGGCCTGCCTGTGTCGGTATTGCAAATCCGTGCCTAAATGCGTTCATTACACAGTCATCTTGTAAGCATTCTTCTTATTAAGGTTAAGGTACTACAGGGGCAGTACAATAAAGAGCCAAGGTGGCCTCCTCCCTGTCTGAGGAGAGAGGCCAAGGGAATCCCAGAAACTGGGACTTCATGGTGGCTTACTTAACCTGTGCACTCTGTAAGGTTCCTAACAGCGCCCGACAGCCACCGTGTGCTTTCACTTCTTCAGCCTTTCTGAGACAGCAGATTGATATATAGGCACAAATACAAACACTGTTCTCTCCCTCGCTCTGTCTATCCCTTTCCCGCCCCCATTCCACATCTTCCGGACTTGCCATGTAGTCAGCGTGTCCCTGTACAGATGAGTGGAGCAGCAGCAGCTAGTTGCATTCACACAACATTCATAAAACGCAAGTTCAGCACAATATTCAACTTTTTTGAGAAATACACTGCCCGGAATATCTCCCTTTGGGTGCCCTACATCCACCTTGCCTCAAACATACGTTTACTGTATGAAAACGTGTACAAAATCTGCACATGCCAGTACCTCCTCATGTAATTGGTGTAATTTGTTTTATTAGAAAGGACCTCGTTCAGTATCATAGGTTTTGAAGAAACAGATTTTGATGTAGTGCGTTTCATGCATAAATGTTTCGAAAGTTACTGCTATTCAGATAGTCTGGGGAAAACCTAATGCTAATCTTTTTTTCCCCTTTAGGTTGGTACAGAGGATTTGCCTTAAAAAACCCCAATAACAAGGTAAACATTAAGTACTTATAATGTTAAATGTGAAATAAAAACAAAATTAAATCGTAAAACGGTATAGGTTGATTTTGCGTTAAAGATATACATAGCATCGGTACCACCTTGCAAACAGTTTGCTGCACCAGTTTTACATCTATGTTGGGGAGAAGACAACGCTCTTTGTAGTAACACATCAAACTGTCTGTAATTTAGAATTGCAGCCAGTTCTTAATTTGTGCTGGTGGTTTCAGGCGGTGGCACTGGCGCTTGTTTTTCATCATCAGAATGTAAGCAAGAGTGCAAAAGGAAGAAAAGGGACATGAAAGATGGGGAAGTGACCAAGAGAGAAAGCAAGAGTGAAAAAGAACCTGCAAGAGTGACATAAAGAGGCAGGAAATGAAGGAAGAAAAAGGCTGAGAAGGAAACGAGACTCAGCGGCCTCCTAAGGAACGCTTGGGGCCCTGCACCTACATTTTCTAAATTAAGCACTGATTGATGCAAACTTCTGAAGCACAGTTCTTTACCTAGAGGATGGTAGTATTGTACCTCCTATTAACTTGTACCGCCATAGTTAATGTTATCTCCAGGGTCCTTCGTTTGCCACATATTGGCTATTTTATGTTGTTTTTTCTTCTTTCTGCTTGTTTGAATCATGCTGCAATAAAAATCTCCATAGTAATCTACATTCTTGATCTAGCTAGATACTTCATTGACCCCGTGTTGATAATGTGCCAATTGTTGCTGATAATCATCTTGACATAGTTCAAGGCTATGTTGTATATATTGTCACACAAGTTAAAGTGTCAGTTTATTTGGTTTTAGGTGATGGATCAAGGAGCCACTCCTGTTTTGATTCCTGGTTCGCATCCAGATCTTGGAGATTATTAAATCCGGATATTCTCTATTCTCTAGTTTGCGAGCACCTCTGCCTGTAGTTTTAAATTCTTGAAATCACTACAGTTTCTCTAGATCCGTAGAAATTGACCTTATGGGAGATTCTCACATAGTGTTCAAAAGTGGAAACTGCTGCATTTCAGTATGCTATTCTTACCGTGCCTGTTTTTTGTAAGTGTAGATCTTGAGGCCTCCTTGATCAGGAATGATGTTAATATCCAGGAAGGGTAAAGTAGTTCTGCTCATTGAATTTTGAAAAGCTGAGATTTGCAAATAAAAGAGACCATAATATAAGGGAACAATTAGTACACATTTGCCACAGCGCCTCATAAGAAATCAACAGCAGCACCACACTTTGGGATCTATGGAGTAGTGGAACATTTTCCTGGCACATATGCTAACTGACCACAGGAACAAAATTGATTGACTTAGGGTTGTAAAAGCGCTGCGTATTGTGAAAACATACCAACTGCGATACGTCACAGTAATCTATATGATTATGTGCCCTTGCAATATGAGATACATAGGTTAGACTGGCATAAAAATCTCTGTTCACATACGAGAACACAGAAGTAACATCTAATAAGAAAATCATGACGAGAATGAATAACCAATACCTAGAATCAAACTGTACTGTGGAAGACCTCAAATGGGTCATCCTCAAGATTGTAGAGAATCCCAATAAAAAGACAGTATCCTCTTGGAAAAGAAACAATGGTGTATTTATCATCTGCAGACACATAAGACTGGACTGAACAATAATATTCAGTGGTTTGCCATGGGAAAATGAGCCACATGTCTACAACTCTATATACAGTGCAGGGCAGTACTATTCCACACTCTGAATTGACCACAAACCTCCTCTGGGTATACCCAGATGTTTATTTTGCTTTACTCTGTGACACGTCACACAATGCCCTTTATTACATATAAAAGCACAATAGTAGATACGGGCAACCTTGGCATTCATTCCTGAAGTGTGATCATTTGTTGTATTTATACTGTTATTATTCTGTCCGCTTTTTTTCCATTCATTACATATGTGGATACAACTGCTATGAGTTTTCAATTCACTATCAGTGCAGCATATGGTTCACCCACTGATGTATGCAGATATATCTGCTTGGTCTCTGCCCACAAGGCGTGTGATGTAATGGACGCCCATGAGAAGGCGGAGCTATAACATGCCAAGCCAGCTTGCCATTTTTCAGCTTCACTGAGCTATTTCTCTCAAGATGCAGGGTGTAGTGGTCATAGTAGATATAGAGGATGGGCCAGCGTCCTTGAAATTAGTGGTGTGTGCTAGCAGGGGGTTTGGACACTAACGTTTGGACACCAACCTTTTTCAGAACAATTTACCTTTCACTGACTTGTTAATGGCTTCCCCTTATCTCTGTACCCGCAGTGCGTGACTACAGGGTCCGTCCACCTCTAGGTTACCCAATGGGGCCATAGTAAGCCCTGTTAGAAAGTATTTGAACTCACTGAATTCATCACCCTTCAAAAAACCCAATTTACTACGTCCCCCTATTTTGGCATGAAGAATGTTCACTGATATTAGTTGCCTGTATCAATACTGCTTAGTGTAACCCGTGGGGCTAACGCGAGATAGAAACATATCTCTATGCATGTCATGTTTGTCTGCCATTGTGTGTGTGTGTGTATGTATGTATGTATATATATATGTATTACAGGGACATCAAGATGGCGTGGCGGTCCCATTCTGCGAGTGCTCTGGACCGCTTAGTCATCCGCCGCCAACCACACTGTTTGTAGACCTTCCGGACCCATTCTACCGGCCTCGTTTCATCGAAAGAAGACAATGGGCCACAGGGGAAGCACCGCGTGCCCCCTTCGCGCCATGAGGCCCGACTTTACAGGAGAAATGGAAGCAGAAAGACAAAATAGCAGAGATGGGCGCCTGCTGAATCCTCCTGGACTTCTGTGGTATGCTGCCCCTGCCTCCCAGCGCTCTGTGGCCGCACACCAGAGCCATCTAGCCTGGGGTCCACCTCTGCACTCACCTGGCCCCTTGTAGCAAAATCCCGTTGCTCCGGTGGGCCGGGAGGCCTGTGACAGCATTGGCGGAGGGGCTGCAGCGTCCTGCCGGACTCACGTCTGTCCTAGGGCTCTGAGGGGTGGGCCGCTGGGCTGAAGGCGTCCCAGAACTACACTGATCCCGCGGTGGCTGCGCCCTCCCTGGAGGACTGACGGTGGGCGTGGTGCATCTGCCGGCTGCTGTAACTGGGTCTGAGGCCACGTGGAAGGAGCCGCAGCCTGCTGACCAGTAACGAGTCCCATTTCCTCCCCTGCCTGGGCCAGATGCCAGGGCGGTCGAGGGGAACAGGGCTGTGGTGGACTCGATCTGGCCAGCCATACTCGCACCTGTCCCAGGGTGCCGAGGCAGCCTTAGGTGATGCCGATCCTGTAGTGAGCGTGCCCTCCTGGAGGTCTTACTAGGGGCACGGCGTGTGCCACCAGCCATCCACTACTGTCTCCGCTTCTAGCACTACGTGGGCTAACCCGCGGCCCCGCCAGCATTTGACTCGGGCCACCCATTATTCTTCCTGGCCGGGGTCCGGCAGGGATGAGCCCGCCTGTCTGTGACTGCCATCCGGTGACATCCTGACTGTAGGCCTTGCAGCTGGTACCTTGAGACTGGGACCAGCTTGAAGGGCCTGTCCCCTTTTCCGTTTTCGACGAAGTCGCTTCCCGACCCTCACCTATTGACTGTACTGTATGCATTCCATCAAGAGGACCCCAGCCATACATATGGAGGCCGTGGGCCCACTGTGCGCCAGCCTGTGGGCAGCCTGATTTGGTGAGGGCCTGTTGTGTCCCGGGAACCCTACTAGTGATCCAAGTGGGCTTGTCCTCTGCTCCACATAGACTACTTGGACCCCATATGTATTGCTCTTACTGTCTGTGCCACAGTTTGGACTGCTGTGCTTTGTGGCCTCCCTGGGAGTTGACGTGGATGGGGCTGGAGCCAGACATGTAGGACTGGGGTGTCGCACCTCCCCCTCTCCCAAGAGCAATCACTGCATCGACACCGCGACTGGCCCCTGGGGGGCCATACATGCACATCCCTAACCACTTAAACTGTGGGTGTAGCTGCAGTGACATTTTTGCCACCATTCATCCATAAGTTTTAAGGCATGGGGAAAGACAAGGAGGCGAAATCAACCTCTTCCCAAACCCGCATTGACAAATTCATGAGTTTGGCTGGGACTCACGGGGGAGACATCATGGAGAACTCTACTTCCATCGTAGATGACACTGACAAGATCTTACAGGCCATTCAGTCCTCACAGGTGGCTGTCGAGAATAAGATCTGAGAGGTGGCAGGATCTCAAGAACACCTCGGCGTACCTCATTGAGGCAGAAGCATGTATGTAGGATGAAGTTCAGGGCTTAAAAGCCAAGGTGTCCTGCTTACTAACTCATACTCATGAGTTACAACAGCGTGCAGAGGATGCAGAGAACCAATTATGATGCAATAATCTATGCTTCATTGGACTTCTGGAAGGGGCCGAAGGTCCCCGGCCTGTCGAATTTTTGGAGATGCGGTTTAAGTCGTGGATGCCCTCTGGTGGGCTGTCCCCATGGTTTACAGTGTGCGAGCCTATACAGCTCTTTTCACCAAAACTCCGCCTAGTGCACCACCCAGGGCGTTTATTGCTTGTTTTCTTAACTCACGAGATCACGACAGTATCTTGCAAGAGGCATGCTGAGATCCACTTCCAGAACTAGAAGATTTTGATCTTTCCAGGTTACATTGGTGGAGTTCAAGACAAGCAACACTCTCTGAACAAGTGAAACAGAAACTGAATGCCTTGCATCTACGGTACGTGCTCCTTTTTTCAGCCCGACTCAAGGTTCTGTATGCCAGCAAGGCCCACTTCTTCGACATACCTGAATCCGTGTGGGAGTGGGCGTCGGAGGAGCAATAGCTTCAGAGACGCGCTGATGTGACCCACTCCTGCCATCGGGCCTCAGCCCATGCACCTGGGGCGTCAGCGGGGGCGACTGATCGCCCTGGCGCTCCTGTGCTGGCTCCTGACACAGGCAACAAGGGACTTGGCCTGCCTTGCGATTGCTTTGGGTCTCATACCCTGCTGCCCTCGCAGCGGGAAGACCCCTCTCACAAACCGGCACCCTGGGATCAGATGCCCCCACCACGGTTAGAGAGACTGAGTCAACCACCGCCAGTTTAAAGTGAGGTCTGGGCAGGTTCATCACCAAGGCACGTATGAGATCTGGTCTCCTGGAGGGGTCCACCATTCCATACCGTATTGTTCTTTCCCTTTCCTTTGGGTCATCGTTGGGAGTTTCTTAAAGGGTGACAGATGCTTCTTCAAGTGGGAGGGGAAGTATGGGGAGAGGGTAATTTGGGGTGTTAATCAATACACTGTTGTGTTGTTGCATTGATGTTTGCTTTGTACTTTGATATCACACAGGGGTGGAAGGTCTCAAATTGTTCAGATCCCAACACAAACTCAAGCCCCATTTCATATAGCAGTCCCATCCAATGGGCGCCCAGCACTCTCCGCCATGCAGTCCATTCTAAGTAGATTTTTTTTCTTTGGCACCTCATGAAACCTTCCACTATAGTCTTGCGGAATGTCAATGGGCTTCTAGATGAAATCAAAAGGGCAGCAGTACTTTGTCACGTGCGGCGGCTTCGCTCTTCTATCCTGTTTCTCCAAGAGACCCACTTAATAGGGACCTCATGCCTGTTCCTTGCTCGATATAGCTTTGACCGCATGTACCACGCAGGATTTTCGCGTGGTGCCAGAGGGGTCGTGATACTCCTACATAGTGACTACTCCTTGGTGATGCAGCGGACGTGGTTGGATCTTCAGGGGAGATTTCTTGCCCTAACAGGCCAGGTGGATGGTCACTATTAATTTACTCATTGTATATGGCCCCCCACGGTGCTTGACCCGTTCTTCTCCACACTCACTGACTTACTAGCCCAGATGCCCGTAGGTTTTACCATTGTTGGTGGGGACATGAATGCGGTCCTAGATCGTTACTGACCCCCCATCAGAGGCCCGTTACAGGCATTCTGCATCCCCCAGCAAGTCGGTAGCGAGTTTTGGCCTTTGCGACGTGTGGCAGTCCTCGTTCCCTCGCTTCCGACAATACACTCACACCTCTGCAGCACACAACATACAATGCCCGCATAGACATGGTCCTTATGCCTGCTCTTGACTTTTCCTTAGTCTCCCAGGCGCAGATACTTGCCTGTGGCGTCTCGGATCACGCCCCAACTCTCCTCACCATTGGCCACTCTGACTGCAATCGAAGGCCCATGTGGTGTCTCAATGCATGGTTCTTACAGGATGAGACTTACCCTACTGTCCTCCGCAAGGAGATTAAATACTATCTTCGAGACTGGGCGCACTCCAGTCTAACCTTATGCTCTGGGCTGTGGGTATGGCTATAATCCGCGGCCATGCTAAGGCCCTTTTGCGGCACCAGGAGAAGGAGAAACAAGCATGTATAGCACACCTTGAAGCTCAAGCACTCCAGTTGAAACGCAAACTAGATGAGGGCGGGGGGGGGTCTCCGACTGTACTTTATAGATGGTGAAGGAGGAAATTGGGACTCACTCCCTGGAGGAGGCAAAACAATTTTGGCGGTCCTCGCAGGTGCACATTTATGGTTGGGGTGACAAGAATAGTAAACTGCTTTACTGGCTGGCTAGCAGACCACTGTCGGAGAAGGTGATCCCTGAGCTGGAGGATGTGACTCGGACACTCCATACGACCCCCCCAGGACATAGCATCTACCTTCGCCCAATATTATGCCAATCTATTCACTACGGTGCCTAGACCAGGGATCGAGTGTGAGGCGCCACTCCTGAACAAGAGAGATATGCCTTGTCTCCTGGCCTCTGTTGGTAAAAGTCTAGGCGAACCCATAACCATAGAGGAGAATTGGTGAGGCTATTGCAGACCTTAAGTCGGGCAAGGCTCCTGGCCCAGACGGCTATCCTGCTGAATACTATTCTAAATTCAGAAATATACTGATACCCCAACTCCATGGTCTTTATAAAGAGGCCTTGGAAAGAGGCACCCTTCCTCGCGATCTAGACTAGGCCACAATAGTGGTACTTTCAAAGTCTCATCCTCCCTCCATGGCCTGTGTAGATTACCAGCCAATATCGCTAATCAACAGCGAAATTAAAATATATTCCACTATATTGGCCACTGGTCTGACGATGGTCTTGCACCACCTGATCCACCCCGATGAATGCGGTTTCATACCAATCCACAGCCCTAGGCACTGTCTGCAAAGGTTACATGTCTTCCCTGGTGCACCGACACATGCTGGCCTCGCCACTGGACCTCTTAATAATCTACTTTGAAAAAGCATTCAATAGAGTGTACTGGGGGTACTTAGACCTCGTTCTCCAAAAAGTGGGCCTGGGGTGCTCTTTCCGCCGCATGATACAGCTTCCATACCAAACTCCGACAGCTCGTTTCCTGATGAATGAGGTGCTCTCTGAGGCCTTCCCCATCAGGACAGGTACAAGAGAGCGCTGTTCACTGACCCTGCTCCTCTTCGTCCTAGCCATAAAACCACTAGCGAGTTTGATTTACCTGGATGCTTTCCTTATGGGTTGGCAATGAGCGGAGGGGAAGGGGATCGCATTGCACTCTACGCTGATGATGTGCTACTCTATTTATCGCATCCGCCAGTGAGTGAACCCAGATGTCTCCAGCTGCTATACGTATTTGGGGAGGCCTCTGGGTGAATCATAAAAATCTTTTCTAGTCCCCCCCTCGGACTCTTGTGATCTTGTCGATTGGCAATCGAATATCACCACCCGGCGTCTTAGTTTTACCTATGTTCGCGTTAGAGTAGCACCTGACTCAGCCTTGACCTGGGCCCTTAATCTTACCCCTCTTACTTGGAAGGTGAAAGCGGATGTGGCAGGCATTGCTGCTGAATGTCATGGTTCACATAGCACTCTATAAGATGCTAATTTTGCCCTGCTTCCTTTACATACTTAAAAATCTCCCCATTCAGCTCTCACGTCTCTGCTTTCAGGAAATGGCTGCAGTCGCCTGCTCCTTCATTTGGCGTAAGGGCAGGCGACCTCTCCCCTGGAGTACACGCCAGCGAGATGCATATGACAGTGGTCTAGGTACATCCAACTTATATTTCTACTATTTACCTGTTCAGGTCTCACCATTGATGAGTGGCTTACAGGAGCTGGGATGATCTAGCCTACCGTCTGGAGCTCTCAACGATGGGGTTATTATGCATTATTCACATGCTAAATGGGCAGTCCCATTCCTAGAACATCCCCAGAGGTAACAAGTCTGGTCCTCCATGGGTGGCGCTCAGCTCAAAGACAGACAGGGTGGTGGGGCCGGATTGCTCAACACACTCCCCTCTGGCGAGGGACATGGCTGTGGAAAGTTGCGACCCTAAAAGGATTCTCGAGATGGGATGCTATAGGCCTTACAGTGGTGGGAGATATCTGCGAAGGTGCTCATATGATGTCCTTTCAAAAACTCCAGGAGACATATGCGCTGGCCAAAACGCAGATCCACAAGTTCCTACAACTGAGACATGCATTAAAGGTACACATAACCAAAGATACCCTTATACCTGAATTTAGCTCTATGGAGGCCAAGATGATGGGGACATTGAGTGAAGGGGAGGTTTCATAGATATATTGCTCCCTCATAGTGAATGCTTCTGCTTCCCTCCAACCCTTGCGGTCTCGCTGTGAGGCCAGGATCGGTCCAATAGAAGACGAGGACTGACGGGATGCGCTGATGGTGCCACGTACTATCACAGTCTCCGCTAGACTACGTTTGGTGCAAATGTATTATTTGCTCTGCGCCTTTCTATCCCTCGCCAGACTTGGCCGGGCCGGGCTAAGATCTAACTCTCAGTGCAATAGATGTCCCCACTCACCCGCTGACTTTTTCCACGTAGCGTGGTCCTGCTCCAATATTATGAGATACTGGATGCAAATTATGAATGAACTCTCCATGGTGCTGGGTCTTGTCCTGGAGCACTCTCCACTGATGGTCCTGCTGGGTTTGTTGGAGGGAGTCAGGTGCTCTCGGGCGCTCTGAACATTCCTGGGTACTGGGCTACTTCTAGCAAAAAGAGACGTTGCCATGTATTGGGCGACAAGTACCCCTTCATTACCCCGATGGAGGAGAGGGATGAACTTATGTGCCCAATTAGAACGACATGGTGAGGGGCTGCCTGAAAAAATACAATAAGGTGTGGGCCAGATGGTTGGGAACCGCATGATCAAGAATGTTTTGTATATCTAATATATGTGGGCTTTTGAAATTGTATTATATTGTGACACCATTGCAGGAGAAGGCCAGCCTTCTCCTGCAATGTGACATGTTGTTATGCACATAAATCAATAAAGTTGGCTACAAAATATATTATTATATATATATGTTACCTACTGGCAGTCACCAGTAGGTAATTTTAGTTAGGACCTAGTTTCCATAGGAAAAGCGGTTTTGTTTTGCTAATCACTTTAGCGTTGTTGGATGAATCTTCACAAAATTTTCAAAACTGATATGACAGTTAGTTCAGTTGCTGTATTGGAAGTTTTGGGGTGATCTGTCAAGTGGAGGGATCAAGAAAAGTGGGGGTCGAGAAAAAGGTTAAAGGGACATTCTAGTTAGGTTCAGATTTTACACACACAAAACCATTGAAATTCATCTTTTATAGTTAGCTATTTCAAGTAACTTTAACTCGTGCCCTCACCAATCACTGCTAATTGCCCCAGATATTACATCTTCTGTGACATCGTAGATAACATCACTGTAACATTTGCAGTAAAATTATTGATGAGAAAACTGTGTATGACAAGGGCGCAAGTACATAAATATTCCTAGAGCATGCTATGATAATACTCACTTTTGGTTCCAGAATTTCTTTTTTCAGAGAACCTGGACTGTAAACTTTAACTATGTCCCAGTGTAAGTGCTTTCTTTATCCTACAGGAACCGGGCCACTGTACCCAGGAATTGTGTTAGTGACTTGCATGATTAATTAGATTTAGCACACTTCTTTCATGTAAACTTTATAAGGAGCGATCATTGGTATATCCAATACAGGATAGTGTTCGTATATCTAAACGTACATCTGACGTAAGCGACAAGGCCCAGTTCAGGCCCAGGTGGCTGAAATATGTAGACCATAGGCATCTAGATGATGTTAGGGATCATTGCCACCCTTAGTTACATCTCTTCAATTTTTGTAACTTCACCCTGATTCCAACATACATAATTAAATCAATTTGGGATATCTGGAGGAATTTTAACACACACTTCACAGATCTCACTAACAATTTCATTTAGAATGGCTCCCACTGCAGTGAGTTTGAGCCATGTTAGGTGCCTGAGTGCTCACCTGATGATGAAGCATGCCACTGGGGAATACTGGTGGATGAGGGTATCTTAAAAAAAAAAACTTTTCAAAAGGTATGCCACTGTGTGGACCATGTATGGCTCCTTCCTGTATCAATTTATAAACTAGAAATATTGTGGCTTAGCTTGCAAATTATGCAGCAGTTTGTGTAGTGTAACAGGTCCAAAATTATGCAGAGAAAGCCACAGCCTTGGAATTGCATAATTCTACTGACCCTGAATTAGAGGGAGTATATTTTGAGAATGCCCCTCAGACAGTCCTGTTTAAAGTGATACTCTTCAGATTTTGACTCAATTGCCTGCACTCACTTGGAACTAGTGATGCATAAATGAGTATCTCTGTGAACATTTGCTTTTCTAGTTTCTCCTGTGTGTGCATAAACCCTGAGGTTAACTTCATCAGAGGCTGCCTCTAGGCTGTGTGTGCTGGAAATCATTGCATTACTGTGTACTTTCTTCTCCACTTGACAGCACATCTTTCTAACTTGTCACTGCATCTATCACGTCTCAATATCACTGGTTTCAAAACATCAACTACATCCAAAGGGTAATCACAGAACTGGGTAAAACCTGACTGATTATTGAACATGCTTGAGGAGGTCTGCCTTTTGTTTGTTTTCTTTTTTTTGTTGTACTTGTAATAGTGTACCGGTAACAAAATGATATATTATATTGAAGACGACTTATTATTTCTTTTTTCACCAAAGTTGCTTTGTATTTAAGTGCTACTTAAAAAAAGATTTTGTTACTGGTATTTGGTCCTTGAAAAATGCTATTGTGGTCAGCGCAGAGTGTCTGTGGTCAGTGCCTCGTGCAGAGTATTTGCACTTTGGAGAAAATTGGATTCTTAAATAAAAAAAATAATAACCTTTGGCTGCTACAGCCACCCCCCTCCCTTTACTGTAAAAAAAAAGTGCCTTGGGAGATGGGGTCCACAGGGCTTAACAAGGCAATATTAGGCTGCAGCCAGACCTTGCGGCCAACCCCCCTAACCACCCAACCCCATGCTGTGCACAGCCCTTTGTCTGTGCGTGGCGGGAGTTGGCCACGGCCTCTATAAGTGTGAGAATAGGCGTGCAAGGGTTTTTCGGGGGTGAGAGTGGCTGTGAGAGTGTCTGTCTGGGTGTGAGAGTGCATAACCAGTGTTTTAGAGGGTGCCTCAGTGCGTGCACAGGTCTGTGAGTGGGTGCATGAGGGTGTCAGTGGGTTTGTGAGTGGGTGTGTGAGAGTCTGAGCGGGTCTGTGAGTGGGTGCGTAACTATCTGAGTGGGTCTGTGATTGGGTGCTTGAGGGTCTGACTGGGGCTGTGAGTGGTTGCACACGGGTCTGAGTGGATCTGTGAGTGGGTGCTTAAGTGTCTGAGTGGGTGTGTGAATGGGAGAAAGATTGAAATAGAGAGAGAGTGTGCGAGGAAGAGAGAGAGCATTTTTTAGGCTTTGTTATATGATATACTTAGAATGAGATATTTCAGGACAAATTGTTAAGAAAAATGTATGTCATTTAAAAAGAGTAAGATCACCTTTCAGTATGAGGCTTAAACATTTGTAGTTAAAAAAAACAAAAGGAGGGAAATGAGTCCATCCGTACTCAAACCCTTAACGCTCATTGTGAAGGTATGTGACCTTCACACTGAGCTATTTTTGTTTCCAATTTTTTATTTTTTTTATTTTAGCCCTTTAAGGGCTATCTGGGACCGCAGGCGAGCTCTCAAGGGCTCCCGTGCGGCCCCTAATTTATTTTTATTGTATAACAAGTCCTTTACAGGCTATCTGAGACCGCCAGAGAAGCCTCAAGGCCTCTCCTGCAGTCCCATTGCTTTAGCAACCAAGGAGCTGCTTTAAGTAGCAGCTCTGTGGTTGCTGAAGCAAACCTTTCATCTGTGTTTCCTGCACGCTTACCTGCGTGCAAGGAACAGAGATGAAAGTGCAACTTTTTGACAGCCGGACCTGCTTTACAGATCCCGCTGTCAAAAAGTGGAGCGTTTGCTGTGACTTGGATGCAGCTTCAAAACTGACATAGCAGGAGCCGGTCCTGGGGGTTGGCGATCCCCAGGGCCATCAGTGACTCCAAGAGGGGGTCTGCGTCCCCCCCTTCAACCAAGAATGCCCCTGTGAGGTGGTGGTCCCTTGGGCTAAGGGGTTCTGAAATGCACCCGCTATCGTTATTTTCTACATAGCCTGAGGAGGTGGAGGTATCTGGGGCTCTGGAGGGGATACGCTGCCCTCTTCCCTCATTTTACATTATATGCCCTGGGGGAGGTGGTGGTCCCCGAGGATGTGGGGAAGGTTATCGGGCCTCCCTGACGTCACAAAAGCATTTTTGCCCCGGGGGTGGTGATCCCTGGGGCACAGTGGGTTGCACGTCTCCCCCATGCTCATATTAAATTATTCACCTAGGGGAGGTGGTGGTCCCCACTATTAAAAAGAAAAGAGTGCCCCAGGACCTCGCCCACCTGGGGGCTTATTTAAAGACAAGCGCGGGAGCCTGCGCTTATTTTTTCAAATGTTTACAGTGGATTTGCGACCCTGTCACGATTCTGCAGTGAAAAATATTAAAAATGCTTTTGAGCCCGGGGGTGGTCCCTCTGGAACCCCAGCACCAAAGCTAAGGAGTCAGGGTGTTCATATCCTGACTCCTCTTATATTTTGTGTTCTTTTTTTTTGGGACGAGGCTTCAGCTGTTTCCCAGGATGGCTGCCAACACTTCCTTGTTGAAGTGCTGGCAGCCAATCAGATCTCCGCATGAGATCGGAAGGGGTCGCGAATCCTTCACATCCATAGATATACAATTTTGGATTTCCTTAAATTTCTGAAAAACTACTGAACAGATTTGCATCAAATAACAAAAAAGGCTCTTTCTGGACCAAGAGCTACATTTCAGCCCAATTTGGTGTAGTTCTGTCCAGTGGTTTTTGCGCTATAGCTGTTCAATTTTGCCTCTGTTTATTAACACTGAAAACTCTCTAAATTTCACTTCCCCTTTATCTTGGCCTCCACTTGACGGATCACCTTGAAATTTTCCAGACAGCAGCTCACATGACTGTCACATTTCATGGGGTATTTTTGTGAAGATTCGTCAAGCAGCGCCAAAGATATAGGCAAGCAAAAAACAGCTTTTTCAATAGAAATTAGGTCCTAACTATTAACTAAATAGTGGCGACCCCCACTAGGTTAGAATATATATATGTTTATATATATAACTTGTGTCCTAAGGTAACAATACCTGGTGCCCTCGCCATGCACTGCTAATTACCCCAGATATTACATCAATCATTACATCTTTTGTAACATCATTGATAATATCACTGTAGCATTTGTTGTAAAATAATTCCTAAACAAAACTGTGCATGGCGGAGGTGCAAGTTATAGTTACCTTAGGGCACAGTTAGTTACTTTTTATTACAGGTGAATTTCTATGGTTTGTTGCGTTTAAAATGTGAGCCTAACTATAACGTGCCTGTAACCTTTGTTTTTTTAAATAACTATATATATATATATATATATATATATATATATATATATATATATATATAAATACACACACACACACACACACACACATTTCCAAGGGTGTATCTGGGCTGACAGTGCGTGTGAGAGTGGGTGCATCAGTGTCTTAATGGGTGCGTCAGTTTCTGTGTGGTTCTGTGAGTGGGTGCGTGAGTGTTTCAGTGGGTCTTTGAGTGGGTGCGTGAGGGTCTGAGTGGGTCTGTGAGTGGTGCATGAGTGTAACAGGGGTCTGGCATTTCCCGCTTTGTGCTTTTCAAAATATGGGCTCCCCACCCTGTGGAATTTCAAAGGCATAAATCTGAGAGATTACTATTTGGGAGAGTGAAAACTCCGAAAATATACATCAAGCTGTGGCTCTGCTGGGGCCGAGCCCGAGGTGTGAAAACTCCTGACTGAGTTCGGAGGGGGTCCCTCTATGTACTTTGCAGGGGGGCCCTTCAAGTTTTGTTACGCCGCTAGCATGAAGCTCTAGCGCAAAACAAAGGTGGTAAACCTACGTATTGGCGCAAAAAAAAAATCCACAAAAAACCATGACGTCAGGTTTCCATAACGTGTAAGATTATTAATATCTCCGTAGCAAGTGTGGAGCCGCGATAAAATGCAGGGTCGACGGCGATTCCCTTCCCTGGGATCGCTCCCCTTGCCCTCCCTGAGCTCGCGTCGGGCATTAACCATAGGAGCTAGAGAGCAGAGCTGACAGACTGGGCTTTTGCTCTGAGAGGTCTGCCGCTGCTGTATGTCAGGACTGACTCATTCGGCCGGGCCATGTTCTGCCATCCACGCTGCAGCTGCGAGCAAGTGCCACGGTCTTTATTTAACTTGAATGTCACCACACCCCAGCAAACATGTTGCAGACCGGTGTCTCGGAGATCACTGTAATACGATGTAAGAGGAATGCCGCTGTGAACCGCCACCACAGTGTATATTGGGCCACTCCTTTGTAATCATTACAGAGTCCCATCAGTAATTAAGGACCACTGTCAAACCACCACAAAAATCAAGAATAGAAATGCTCGAAATCTCTCACAAACATATTTCATGCCATATTAATCCTCTTTCAATAGGGCCTTATTGGCTACCAAAGAGAAGTTCACACAGCAGCCAAGTCTTACCTAACCAATATTATATGCTTCAGGTAGTCAGTTCTTACACAAAGGATGGTTTATCAGTTACAGACATAAAAGTTACAACTTCAGATGCCATTCCATTCATACAAACACAAACTCTAACACCCTCCCAAACCCCCCTCCACTCAAAAAAAACATCTGCTGAGCTTCGCCTTAATGTGGGAACTAGTGCCTTTTCACGGTTACCAAAACTAGACATTCTTAATCCTGCGTGGCCTACAGCACTGAGTCCAGCACACCGATGCCTAACAGTCAGGTAGGCCTAGGTAAAGTGTTTTAGTCGATGACTGTGAAAGCTAATCATTGTTCTGCTTCGCTGATTAGTGTGTTTTGCATCCATGAATCGATGCTTCATGCCACACATAACTTTACCATAGTTCGTGTGTTTGAGCGGTTCTTGTTGGAAAAGCAGGGTGAGATGCAGCCGCAATTCCATGAAAATTGCAGAATTCCGCCTTGCAGAACACACTTGCAAAAGACTGTGAAATCCACGTAGCATGCGAAAATTCTCCACTGACAAATTATGGGTGTTTCGCTTTTTGGTCAAATGTTTTGCCCACCTGTTGTGCCAAGTATCTTTATCATAAATCAGTTTGTTTCATTCCAATTTATCAAACAATTTAGAATTTAGGTTTTCTTTACAAATGTTTTGTACTTGTCCAAAAAATAACGCCTTCCAATAATGGTGGTAGCACCCTGCGCTTCGAATTATGTTGTTATCCTGTGCTTGCATAGCTCATCTCTACCAGGTATGTGACCTCTTTCAAAAATCAAATCAGGGTTTATAAAGCGCAACTATTCACCTGTAAGGTTCTCCAGGCGCTAAGGGGGCTCAGTCGAAGAGCAAGGTTTTAAGGTCCTTCTTGAATTGGGTTAGAGATGGTGATTGCCTGAGGTGCAGGGGGCAGGGTATTCCAGTTCTTTGCTGCGAGGTAGGCGAAGGATATCCCACCAGCCGGTGGCTAGAACTTGTTGAGCGTTTCTAGCTTATTCCTGTGTTTTTAGATGCACTTCTTCTTGTTTGTGTGTACGTTATCGCACATGTATATTTTATCTGGCTCTCCTGAATACTAAAATTTTATTGTTGATGATTCTGCATCAGAAATACTGCATGTAGGCCCCGGCTTCACCTTTAGTTTGAAACCGTGACAGCCGACCAAGCAGCCCAGAGACTTCATATTTTTCTCGCATCTCGGGAGCATTAGCTGGAGCCGATGAGTTTTACTTTGCATTGGATCTGAACAGGTCAGCCAGCTGTGACCGAAGCAATATTTTTGTCCGATATCTTTTTGTTGGGTCAACATGTAGGTCTTAATTCTAATTTTCATGTAAATTTATCACCTTAACTTGGAATAGGTCTTTCTGTGCCATACCTGTGTTATTATTTGAATATGTATAAATTACAAACTAAAGTGACCTTTGTAAGCACATACCACTCCTTTATTGGGTCACATAGCCAGGAGAATAGGCACTGCCCTTTACGAAATAAGATCACTTTCACAAAAGCGATAACCCAGAGCTGTGAAATAAATATGCCTATTTTTAGAAATAAATATGTATATATTAATGATGCCATTAACCTTGCAATCAGGAAATTAGTACTTCCTTTAAATACGCACACTGGTAGCCTATCCTTTTAAATACTGTATTTTCGTAAGAACTCAGTTAAAGAAAAATACAAGATGGGTATTTTAGACTGATTCACATACAGCATTCCAAACTTCAAAGATCCTTAAACCTGATCTCCAGTGACAAGATAATATGGATTGAATGTCACCTCATTCTGATAGATAACTTCTAATCGCACATGCCTCACCTTTTGAATATTCCCCAGGGATCAGACTGGATCCAAATTAGCTACAGTACCCTTGTGTGCCTGTAGGCTGTGTTATACATTTCTGGACCAACTTAGTTACACTCCGGAAGTGACAAATGGATCCACACAAAAGCACAACCCTTGCAAGCTGACATCACTTCCTTTCTTTCCGCATCACAAAACATTAATCTGGAACTACTCTTCGTCTCTTCACAAGTCTGTTTCCTCAATGTTTCTACTTTACCAGTGTGCAAGGGAAATGTCACCCTCAGAAACAACAGGGTTTACATCTTGTAGGAATGGTCACAAACAAATGTCTGTGACAGATTCCCATCAAGATTGACTGGTGCTTTGGTTCAGACCACGGTATCAAGGTCTGCCTTGACTGCATCTTGATGCATCCGAAGGCCATTCAGCACATGAAGCAATGCTCTACGTTGCTAAATATCACAAGATTCCATGCTGTGACCAGACAAAGTTGAAAGTAAAGTCCTGTTCCTAAAGTCATTCCCGCAGCAGGTCATCCCTCTGGTCAAAATCTTCAGGTAAGTCCGAGTGGGACTTGGCCCCTTCTCCTCCTTTCAAACCCCAGAGAAGGCACAAGTCATCAGCGGGCCTCACGGTCTTGCTCAAACAGTTGTTCCTCTTTGGAGCCGATTTCTACACTTGTCCCAAGGCATCCTGAATTGAGTGGGTCGTTGGCGCTGTGGCAAACTGAAGCCTTTTGTGATGCCATGTGGCGGCTCTCGGGAACGCTACTGGCTCCCACTGGCACACCTGTAGACCCCAAGGAACTGCAAAGACCTCCACCTGAGATCCCTCCCGCGGGTCCACCCACTTCACCAGCTGGACCATCAGGACCTGTTGAGAGTCCGGCACTGATGTTGGTGCTGAATCTGACTTTGGCATCACAACCCACAGCAGACTATGGAGCATCGATGTGGGATGACAAAGCACTCCCGCTAGTGCTTTTCAATTCAGAGCAGGTAGTCAAACCCTGATCCACCTGAGCCACAGCCCTTCGGCAATCCTTTTGACTCCGATACAGTGCCCCTACCTCATGAAAGAGCCCAAGTCATTCAGAATTCGTTTGGAATGAACTCAGACAATGTCATTTATGAGTTTGTACACCC
This sequence comes from Pleurodeles waltl, assembly GCF_031143425.1. Lineage (NCBI taxonomy): Eukaryota > Metazoa > Chordata > Amphibia > Caudata > Salamandridae > Pleurodeles > Pleurodeles waltl. Next base: position 572,542,254 of record NC_090442.1, read on the forward strand.
TATACCAATAAACTGGTATGGGGTTCTTCGAGATGCAAGTGGCCTGTACACTTCTTTAGATACTGGGCTAGTTTCTCCAACTGGGCTTGCCACAAACGACAATGAATCATTCCCAAATGTGATGGGAAGGGCGGCTGATGGTCTCGATCCCCCCGTTGCCCACTTTAGAGGTGAAAACACATTTTCTCACTGAGTTGCTTCAGCTCGTGCAAACTAGGGCTGGACCTCTTCTGTCATTTAATTAATCTCTCACAGACCCTCTTCTTGGGACATGGACAAAGCCTTGTTCTGGCTCTCTGGTCAGTAGTCCGCGCAATGCCATTGTCTATCCCCAAATAACCAGGCCTTCCTGACAAAGCACCAACACTGGAAAGTTTTGTCGTACAGGCATCCACAAGCCAATAAACCCCAAACCCTTCCCTACCACACTGCTCATAGAGAATCCTAGCTCATCAAAACATTTGGAAAGCACATGTTCTCTAACACCAGCTTTGAATTACATTCAGTTAATGCCAGTTGACTGTTGGGGCACTAGACCCACACTCTTTGGGACTCTGTTGCACAGTTCCTCTGTGCTGTGCCCAATGGTATACACCCCACCCTTGTGGAAGCCATTCAAGATGGCTGCAGTACTGCAAAGTTTGTGATCCCCTGTGGGCTGGTCACTACAGATTCCCTTGGCCGGCCAATAGGCACCAGTGTGGCCCTTAGGAGACACGCCTGAATGAGATTCATGGGCTTCTCGGGGAATGTCCAGTCCACTTTGTTTGACATCCCTTTCATGGATGTTGCCTTTTGGCAAGAAACAGACTTTGCCTTTGAGCTTTTCAAGGGCAGTAGGGCCACTGCACACTTCTTGGGTGTATTCATGATGTCAGCATTTTGGTCCTCTGTGGTTCCTAAAGGGGTTTTCAATACCATTTGCAAACTATGCAACGGCCCAACAGACTCTGCAGCCCTTCTGTGGCTGGAGATATGGTCCCCAAAGGCAAAGTGGACAACAATAACAGCGCGCAGCCCAATCCACCACCCCTCCAGCTACCCCCACCACAAAACCTCTTTAGTACGTCCTCTGAGGCACAGAGTAACCCTGTTGGAGGCAGGATCTGATATTAGTTGCCAGGGTGGCAGATAGTCACTTTGGACAAGTGGGTCCTGCAGATTGTTCAACTGGGTTACGCCCTACAATTCCTTGTCACCCCGCTGCATCTTCCAACAACCTCATAATGGCTGACGGAGGGCTGTCCCTCCCTCTTGCTGCAGGAAGTGCAGGCCCTTCTGGCCAAAGGAGCAATAAAGATGGTACCTGCATCAGAAGCAGGCACTGGTTACTACTCCTGCTACTTTCCAAAAAAGGATGGAGGTCTCCGTCCCTTCCATCTTATCCTAGACCTTTGCCCCCTCAATGACTTACCATGGAAAGACCAATTCTAGATGCTGGACCAGGTCTTGTCTGCCTTCGAACTCAGAGCCTAGATTATAGCGTTGGATCCGCAGAACACTTGTTTTTACATACCTGGCCTGCAGGCCCACAGGCACAGCCTGCGGTTCACAAAGGGGTAGGAGCAGTTTCAGTTTGCTATGTTCCCTTATGGTCTCATCCGTTCCTGGCTGGTGTTCAGGAAAGTGTTGGTGGTGGGTGCAGCTTTGGAGGTCAGAGGTTCTAGTGTTCTCCTACCTTAATAACTGGCTGCTAAAGGTGGGTTCACCCCAGACAGTTGTCACCCACCTCCAGACTTTGGCAAACCTCTTAACATTGTTGTGGTTAACTATCAACATGCCAAAGTCATACCCACCTCCTTCACAGATGTTCCCCTTCATCGGAGCCATTCGGGACATGATGCAGTTTTGTGCTTTCCCACTGGTTTACAGAGTCCAGGACATTCAGGCTACGATCCAGATGTTTCAGCCTCAGTCCTGAATCTCAGTGAGGCTGACTCTAAGGCTGCTGGGACTTATGGATTTCAGTGTCCTGCTGGTCAAGCATGCCAAGTGGCATATGCAGCTGCAGTAGCATATGAAGTCCCAGTGGGCACAGCATCAGGGGAACCTCTCAGTCTCAACAGATATTGGAGCAGACTGCAAAAGATCTGCAGTGGTGGTTACTGGACCACAACTGGGTCAGTGGCAGACACCTCTCCTTACCGCATCCAGAGCTGAGAATGGTGACCGATTCATTGCTCCTGGGTTGGGGGAGGCCTTCTGAGAGGGGTGGGGATCAGAGGCACCTGGTCTCTAGCAGAAGCGTGGCTCCACATCAGTCTAGTGGGGTTGCAGGCCATTCACTTTTTCATTGGAAGCCTTCCTGTCAACCATCAATGGGAAGCTGGTGCAGGTGCACATGGACAACACCCATTGCTTTATGGTACTGCAACACGCAGGGCGGGGTGGGGTAATAGATTCTGTGTAACAGAGGCACTACACTTCTGGAAGTGGGTGGCATACCAGTGGGATTTCCCTGGTGGTACACTAACTGGCGGGATCACTAAACTCCAGGGCGGACAAATGTAGCGGTCGATGCCTAGGGGAACACATGACAATTTCACCCACAGGTGTTGTAGAGTCTTCTCTGCAAATCAGAGGAATCCTTGCTTAATCTATTTGTTACAGTTGAGAACTCACAATTTCAGGACTTTTTCACTTTGGAGTCTCTAAGGCACCATAGTGTCGAGCTTGGGGCTCTTATACACCTTTGTAATGCTACCTCTCCTGCCTGAGTTCTAAGGAAGATCAGGAATGACAGGGTCAAAGTCATCCTAGTGACACCGGATTTGGCATGGGAGTGTGCTATCCAGAACTCCTGGGCATGAACATCGGTCCTCTGATCAGGCTGCTGCTTCGGGAAAATCTTCTGTCACAGCAACAGAGCATAGTTCTGAACCTGACCCTGCCCAGTCTCCACCTCCGTGTTTGTTAGGCTGCTGTGTGGGCTTCACTCAACACGCTCAGAAACCACTACTGTTTGGGAAGCTAGGTCCTTTGTGATAGACCCTTTTCCCACTTGGGCTTGCAGGGCATTTTGAGTTGCACTTACACTCCACCTGGAGGTACTGCTTTGGTATCTTTTCAAAAGAGCAAGGTATTTGCTTCAGTAATGCTCTTTCTAGTAAATTTTCTGTTTAACCATGGATTCGTCACCGACACTCATGCCTCCCCGTTTTTTTGAACTGGGCTCTTTTTACATCTAAAAAGGTCTCAAGTCTAGAAATCTGCACATTAGTCAAACCAGGTAGTGAAATCTCTGCGTCTGGGAGTAGTACAGCTTAGATTACAACTGTCAGCGTACATTTGTGGCACTTCTATGAGGATCTGCTCATCACTTCTGGAGTTGGACGACGTCACTGTTGAGCTGCACGACTCCACTTACTGGTTCCCAAGGGTTCTACAGAAGATTTTCCCAGATTCAATCTGATGTCTAGGGAATATTAAAAAGGTGACGAAGCTGCAGTTAGATAGAGTAACATTAAATGTTTACTGAAGATAAGTAACTTGTTAGACTGAAAGAAACCTAATACACCTCTGGGAGCCGCATATCACTTGGAAATGATGTACAAGTTTAAGTCAGCAGGTGAGGCTCAGGTGATGGCTTATCAACCATATACATGCAAAGTTAACAGCTTTCACCCAGATCAGCCATGCTGGTCATTAAGGGGATGTTGTTTCAGCTGAATATAATAAGGTTGACTTTTAAAATGTCAACTGCTTTAAAGTCACATTGAAAATGTTAAGCAATTATGTACTGTCCTACATTAATGCCTATGAAAATTCTAAAAATGTTGAAATATAAACTTAATTTTTTTAAACATTCTGTAATTGATTTAACTGTATCGTTATTGCTCATAAGTACCCCGTTACCCTTAAAACCACTAAACAACCCCTTCACTCTACCAGTCCCTCAACCCTACCAGACCCTTAATACCCCTTATCCCTACCCGTCTATGAACCCTAAAGCTCCCTTACTACTCCTTAGTGCTACCATTGCCTGAAACTCAGAAAAACTTTCTTCCCTTATTGCTACCCTTCCGTGAATCCTAAAAACATGTTACTGGTCCCATGCCCACTTCATCCTGTCATTATAAATGCTACACTCTGCTCCTAGTGCCTTATAGATCAAAGGTAAGTGTACAACATTTTTTGTTTGTTTATTTTTGTTTTGTTGACACATTTTTAATTCTATTTTTTCAGTATACATTTTTTTGCACATTTTTTTCCAATCTTTTTCTCCATTATATTTTTATTGCAAACTGAGACTTCTTCACTTCTCTAAGACTTAAGTAATTAACCCCTGTAACATTATGTATTGTATTTTAGTATTTGTATAGTGCTTACCCCCATGTAGGGTGCTGAAGAGCTTGTCCATGCAGGTGGCATGCTGCACTATCTCATTTTTGCTTTGAGCCTATGTGGAAAGTGTGTCTATGACGCGCTTGGACCACTGAGGTGCAATTATTGTGCTATGGGACCCAGTTCTTCGAAGCAGTGTGATGGATGAGTAAGTGGCGAGGTAGACGCAAACTCAATCTATGTGGTTGCTCAGAGTAATTGAAGAAAAGCATTCATATTTTTTATATATATATATATATATATATACACTCTTTGTTAAGCCTATTGGTAGTGTATCTTGTATAGCATGTGCACGCACCCGTTGTGGTACTGACAGGGGAGACTTACTCTTACCAGCATGCACTTGAGCGGTGCATGAATAACGAACTATTGGGTTGCCTGGACTTCCCTGACGAAGGCCTTATATCCGCCTATGAGGGATCTGAATACGACCAAAACATGTTGGCAATAAGATGTTGATGTGATGCTCAAGACATATGCTCCCGCTAGCATCCTTTTTGTTTTAATCCCACCACATGTATCCTAAAATAAAGGAAATCCTTAGATTGACACTAAGGTTGTTTTAGGATAATAACTGGACTCCTCGTTTGGCCAAAATATTAATGTTCCATGCATGTGTATCTGTCGATACAAAGGCTGTGCATAAACCTGCTATCTAATGTTTGGCTCGGATTTATGCAGGTTGTTTTTCTTCTAAGAAAGTCTTTTGATTTACAAGGTATTGTGACTCCTCTTGTTGGTAATGTGCATGGTAATTGACTGCATTGCTAGATTGTTTTCCCTCGCCGTCGGGTTCAGACGTGTGCTCGAGTTCGACACGATGGTGATGCACTGTTTCGGCTTACACGTTTCTCCCTTTGTCGGTATTGCTATTAATCACGTTTCTATTCCCTTTCCATTTGGTTTGATGATTCCTGAATTGACTAGGTCGTTTTTCATTAACCTCTGGGCTACCTGGGCGTTTGCTCTTTGGGCTTCTTCGGTCTCCAGGCACACGTCCCTCACCATGTCAACACAGTGATGGAATATACACCTTTCCACTATTGCCTTCACTATCGGAGAAAATACCCTCGGACCAATTGATATCAGGTATGCAGTATGTGTCTCTTCCCCTGAGCACAACAATGGTGCCAACGTGCCTGCTGCTCCTTCCGTTCGAAGGAAATTCTGGTCGAAAGTCAGGCTCAACATCTTGAGATGTTGCAGATGAGCGGTGGTGACAACGCAGAACTTTTCAACACCAAGGATATCAAGGAGGAACACCATGCACAAGTGTGGCAGTGGAAAAACGGACCTTCTTGCACGTTGACAGCTCTGGCGCCAAACTAGAAATCGAAGATCTTGCACCAGCACAACCAGCCATGGGTACAGTACCCTCACCACCTTGACACTGATCTCATGCTAACCTTTCCCAAAGGGTCGACCAGCAAACTGGATCACTAGAGACAGACTGCCAGGCCACCACTGCCTTCGGGCCATGGTCATCACTGACCAACCTCTTCAGAAGTAATGGCCAGCCCTAGCTCAGCTCTGTAGAAATTACCGAGACCGACTACTTCAGCACCGAATGCTCCTTCCTCGGAGTCGGCAACTTCAATGTCAAAGCAGTAATCGGTGTCAGAGCCGAGACCATCGGTGCTGACCAGTAAGTCTGGCCACAGATTGGGAACTTTCCAACCAATTCTTCACAAGTGTAAGGAAATGCCTCCTTGGCATGGTTACCCCCTGACTTTTTGCCTTTGCTGATGCCAAGTTATGATTTGAAAGTGTGTGCTGAGGCCTGCTAACCAAGCCCCAGCACCAGTGTTCTTTCCCTAACCTGTACCTTTGTTTCCACAATTGGCACACCCTGGCATCCAGGTAAGTCCCTTGTAACTGGTACCCCTGGTACCTAGGGCCCTGATGCCAGGGAAGGTCTCTAAGGGCTGCAGCATATCTTATGCCACCCTGGAGAACCCCTCACTCAGCACAGACACACTGCTTGCCAGCTTGTGTGTGCTGGTGGGGAGAAAACGACTAAGTCGACATGGCACTCCCCTCAGGGTGCCATGCCAACCTCACACTGCCTATGGCATAGATAAGTCACCCCTCTAGCAGTCCTTACAGCCCTAAGGCAGGGTGCACTATACCATAGGTGAGGGCATAGGTGCATGAGCACTATGCCCCTACAGTGTCTAAGCAAAACCTTAGACATTGTAAGTGCAGGGTAGCCATAAGAGTATATGGTCTGGGAGTCTGTCATACACGAACTCCACAGCACCATAATGGCTACACTGAAAACTGGGAAGTTTGGTATCAAACTTCTCAGCACAATAAATGCACACTGATGCCAGTGTACATTTTATTGTGAAATACACACCAGAGGGCATCTTAGAGATGCCCCCTGAAAACATACCCAACTTCCAGTGTGGGCTGACTAGTTTCACCAGCCTGCCACACACCAGACATGTTGCTGGCCACATGGGGAGAGTGCCTTTGTCACTCTGTGACTAGTAACAAAGCCTGTACTGGGTGGAGGTGCTTCTCACCTCCCCCTGCAGGAACTGTAACACCTGGCGGTGAGCCTCAAAGGCTCACCCCCTTTGTTACAGCACCCCAGGGCACTCCAGCTAGTGGAGATGCCCGCCCCCTCCGGCCACGGCCCCACTTTTGGCCCCCCCAGCGATGCCTTCAGAGAGAATCCAGAGGCTCCCCCTGACCGCGACTGCCTGCTTCTAAGAACCCGACGCCTGGTAAAGACACTGCACCCGCGGCCCCCAGGACCTGAAGGATCCGACCTCCAGTGCAGAAGCGACCCCCAGGTGGCCCTCTCCCTTGCCCTGGTGGTGGCTACCCCGAGGAGCCCCCCCTTGCCTGCCTGCTTCGCTGAAGAGACCCCTGGGTCTCCCATTTAACTCCATTGCAAACCCGACACCTGTTTGCACTCTGCATCCGGCCGCCCCCGTGCCGCTGAGGGTGTACTTTTTGTGCTGACTTGTGTCCCCCCGGTGCCCTACAAAAACCCCCTAGTCTGCCCTCCGAAGTCGCAGGTACTTACCTGCTGGCAGATTGGAACCGGGGCACCCCCTTCTCCATTGAAGCCTATGCGTTTTGGGCACCACTCTGACCTCTTCACCTGACCGGCCCTGAGCTGCTGGTGTGGTAACTTTGGGGTTGCTCTGGACCCCCAACGGTGGGCTACCTTGGACCCAACTTTGAACCCTGTACGTGGTTTACTTACCTGCAAAACTAACAAACACTTACCTCCCCCAGGAACTGTTGAAAATTGCACTGTCTAGTTTTAAAATAGCTTATTGCCATTTGTGTGAAAACCGTATATGCTATTTTTCTAATGCAAAGTTCCTAAAGTTCCAAGGTGAAATACCTTTCATTTGAAGTATTACTTATAAATCTTGAACCTGTGGTTCTTAAAATAAACTAAGAAAATATATTTTTCTATACAAAAACCTATTGGCCTGGAATTGTCTTTGAGTGTGTGTTCCTCATTTATTGCCTGTGTGTGTACAACAAATGCTTAACACTACCCTCTGATAAGCCTACTGCTCGACCACACTACCACAAAATAGAGCATTAGAATTATCTCTTTTTGCCACTATCTTACCTCCAAGGGGAACCTTTGGACTCTGTGCATGCTATTTCTTACTTTGAAATAGTACATACAGAGCCAAGTTCCTACAACAAGCGACAAGAAGTGATAGTCTTCCGCCAGAAGAATCTTATGATCCATCCACAGACTGGCTGGATACTGACCCTCCCTCCTGGATCTGCTGCTCAACGATCCAAATGGCAGCTGTCCTTTGAAGAAGCCTTGGACATGCCTTCTCCCCCAAAGCAGCACAAAAGAATGGACAAGACTACAGGACCTTTGCCTGTCACTTATCTTTCCTCTCCCTACCTGCTCCACAGCATTTAACCTGTCCCACCACTTCTCAGATGACCCTATACCATACACACCTCAAGCTTCACCTTATTCAGACCTAGGGGGACAGAGGCAAGGAGATAATTTTGACATCCCACCTCAAGGTGATCCATGGGACACTTATGACACTGACCCGCCAGTGGATACAGATCCCAACCTGTACCCTGCATGACCCTCCTCTCCTGACGTTAACACTTGCTACCATGACCTTATTAGTAGGATTGCCTCGTTTCACAAGGTAGATCTACATACTGAGCCATTAGAGGAGGATTTCCTTTTTTAGACCATTTCCTCCACCCACCACTCCGCTCAGTATCTCCCCATGCTTATTCATGCTCTGTCACATCTCAAACATCTTCCACAACCCAGTAAAACCAGAGTCATTACACCAAGGGTGGGCAAATAATTTAAGGCTTTCCCAACTGACTCTCTCTACGACCGGGGTCATCTTCCACCTGGCGCCCTAGTAGTTGCTAATGTCTTTGAAAGGGCCAGCTCTCAGATCACTGGTGAGGCCCCTCCACCAGATAAAGAGAGTACGCAAATTGATAATGCAGGTAAGAAGGTAGCTGTGCTGTCTGCAAATTATCTACCCTTCGCGACTGCACATCCTACTGTGGAGGTTTCAAGACCACCTACCCTGAAACCTCCACATCATGCCAATGGCCATGAGCCAGCACACCTCTCCCAGAGGCTACATTTGAGGTTTATACAGAGGCAACAACTCAAAAGGTAGTTAGCTCCCCTCAAAAGGGGTGCCACCACAACTAGGCCCTGACGTACCTCTCCTTCCCCCAACCATATACTACTAGATGGGGATCATCTGCAGGGTTTCTTTCCCGCTTAGCGGTACGTCACTTCAGACCAGTGGGTGTTGGATATTGTCTAACATGGTGATTGTCTGAAGCTCACTTCCACGCCTCCCAGCAATCCACCGCGCAATCACAAACTCTCCCCACAACACCAAAACCTACTCAGAGAAGAGATACAGGTGCCTTTTCAAAAAGGAGTCATAGAACCTGTCCCTTACCATCTACAGCTATGCTACGCTATACTTCCTAATCCCCAAAAAGGATGGGTCCCACAGACCAGTTTTAGACCTCAGGCCCTTAAATGTATACATTTTCTCAGAGCAGCTTCATGTGGTCATTCTTTAAGATGTTATTCCCCTACTGCAAGAGGGGAACTTAATGGCCGCACTCCAACTCAAAGATGCCATTCCAATCTATCCAGGACATTGCAGATACCTCAGATTTGTATTCAGGGTATGGCATTACCAATTCAAGGTGTTTCTTTTTAGTGTTTCCACCGCACCCAGAGTTTTCACCAAGTGCCTTATAGTGGTAACTGCTCACCTCCGCACCAATGGCATCCATATCTTCCCTTATCTGGACGACTGGCTCATCAAAAGTGATACTCTTCAAAAATGTCACAAACATACTCTAGCCAGCATGGACGTACTTTACCAATATTTCACCAGTTTTACTATCAACACCTGAAAATCCCATCTCCAACCCCTTCAGATGAGATGTGGCAACAAGTCAATGAGTGGTAACTCCACCCATAAGTCCTCTTCAGGTACTACCAGCTTTGGGGAATACCACAGATAGACCTCTTTGCCACAGCAGAAAATGCCAAATGCCCAAACTCCAGGTTCCAGGACCCACAGTCCACGGACAATGCACTGTGGATGAGTTGGTCAGGGACATTTGCTTACGCTTTCCCTCCTCTCCCACTACTTCTGTTTGTGGTTCAGAGACTTCGGCAAGCATCGCTTACCCTCATCCATTTCCCATATGGACATGCCAATCACGTCTCACTACCCTCTTAGAACTCTCAGCAGTCCCATACGAGAGACCCCCCCCCCCCCCGGCATGCCGGACCTTCTCTCAACCTTGAGACCGGGTACCTGAAGTCCTACAGTGTTGGTACCTTAATCTACCACCCAAATGCATGGACATTCTTAAAGAGGCATGCAGACCTATTACTTATGCCTCTCACGATGCCAAGTGGAAAAGATTTGTTTACTATTGTTGATCTCCCACTAGCAGTCAGGGTACAGGAAATTGTCTGGGCTTTTCTATTTGCTTTTTTTCTGACAATTAGCATATCCAGGTCATCTCTTTCGCGTCTGATATTTTTATCTATTTTAACTGTGTGATATTGTGTTTTGTTGTGATTTTACATTTTTACACTTAGTCCCTGTCTGTCAGAACGGGTCTACTGTTACAATGCCATTTCCTGGTTGCCACTCTAGTCTTTCTCCCTGGGGAGAGGAAGACTATTTAAACAGGATGCAGATGTGACTGTGCAGTGGGCGTGCCAATGGCACGCTGAAGACTGTGCAAACACAAACCCTCTTATTTTTAAGAACTGCTGGAATGTGGTGCCCCAAACCCTTGACTAATTTCCTGGTCCTGACATTATGGGTTTCTCTCTCAGGTCTGGGAGAGGTGTGTTTATTGTGCTACTGTCCTCCTGGTCCCACAACTCCCCACTTTACACCCTCTATTTGAGATGATTACCAATGTGGCTTTGTCCCACTCTAATTTCTTTATTCTAGGGGATTTTAATTTGTGGGCAGAGAAGGTACTCCCCCCCCCCCCTCTCCTGCTTATAAAGATTTCTGCAGTTCCTACAATATCCTAGGTCTGCACCAGATGGTCTCTGGCCCCACTCAGTGGCCATACTCTAGATCATACCTTTGCCCCCTGAGAAGTTAGTCTATATCTTAGACATCTTTCCGCTTTGTTTGTCTGACCATGCCATGATCAAGTTTTATCTCTACGCAAGCTAAATCTTGCCCTCCCAGAAGGCGGAAACTGTCCCAATAACAAACAGCTCATGGCATAAACTATGCAGGTCCTTCCGACAGGGGCTAGGCATCCTGTCTACCTCCTTTTCCCAAGATAGATCAGTAGATGAAAATTACACAATAATGGAGGAAAAGCTTCTCAATGCTGAAATCCCACTGCAATCGAGAAGGAAGCGCACTCGTCCCTCCGCCCTTTGGTACAACACCTCCTTAAAGCAATTAAAGGTAGCTTGTAAACAAGCAGAGAGAAAATGGCACAGATCTCAGAACCAGGGGATAAGACACGGCTAAAGTCCTCCTTACATAAAGATAAGAAAGAGAGCAAAGCTGCAGAAGCAAACTTCTATGCCACAGCCATTTTCACTTCACCGAACGATACAAAAAAGGTCTTTGATATTATACAGAGTTGTCTAATTCAGATTGCCTGAAAAGGTAAATTACCCTGTCCCAGGAAGTATGTGACACCCTTGCTTTATTTTTTGAGGAAAAAATAAATAAGATCCTGGAAGACATCGACAGGTTCTTACTCTTGTCTGACTTGCCTCCCGTACCTGGAATTTTTAATGGCAGTTCATTCTTGGAACCCCTCCCCCTTGTGTCTTTCAATGTATTTCACTCACCTAATCCTTTGGATAGACCCAGATGCAATCCGGAGAAGTTTGAAACTGTTTCAGTTGATGATTTCCTCAGGCTCCCCACTTGATCCCTTCCCTAATAGGATTTGGAAAGATCTGGCCGAGGAATCCTTCCCGTTGCTGTGACAATTTGCAGTCAGTCTTTAGATACGAGTACAGTTCCACAAACCTGTAAAAAAAAAAAGCTATTGTCTCCCTTGTCTTGAAAAAATCTTTCCAGATCGGGCCAACACTGGCAACTATAGGCCAATTTTTCTGTTGGCTTTTCTGATTACGCTACTGGAACGCCATGTCAGCATAAGCCTCTCCCACAAGCTAGAACTGCATTCTCAGTTGGAAAAAGAACAGTTTGGCTTTAGACCTGGGCGCGGACTGGAAGCAGCCCTTCTCACGGCCATGGACGAGCTTTGGATGCTAGTTGTTTGTGGCAGATCAGCAATTCTGATTTTGTTAGATTTATATGCTGCCTTTGACACAGTAAATCACAGTATCCCCCTGGAAAAACTTGCTATGATGGGATAAGGGGCAATGCCCTGAGCTGGATGTATTCCTGTTTGTCGGCGCATCACAAGGCTATGGCTCTACCGCCTTACCGCTCAGCTTTTAAGGATTTCAAGTATGGTGTCCCGCAGGCGTCGGTCTTAAGCCCCGTTCTGTTTAACCTTTATATGAAGCCTCTGGTGACCCTTATTAAAACTTACAGCATCCATCTAGTTAATTACGTTGATGACACCCAGTTATTTCTGGCACTGGACATTGACCACTAGATAGAGATTACAACCTTTCACAACTGCATGAAGGTCATCACTATTTGGCTAAATGCCAACTCATTGAAATTTAATGGAGACAAAACAGAACTCTTGTGATGCCATGCTAACAAAATCCCTGCAAGTCTTCCTGCCAATTTTTGACCTTTACCTACCCAGGAAGAACCACCCCCCCCCGCCTTGGACTTGGTCCATAATTTGGGGGTCACTTTCGATAGCAAGTTATCCTTGGAAATTCACGTCGTTAAAACAGCTGAGCTCTGCTTTTCGCTTTTACAAGGTTTGCAGAAACTTCTCTCTCTGCTACTATCATCTGCCAAAACCCTTGTCGTACGCAGCTTGATATTGAGTAGGCTTAATTACTGCAATGTTCTCCTTTTAGGAGCACCAGACTTTTTGCTGCAAAAGCTACTCAGAGTCCAGGTCACTGCAGCCAAACTGGCTTTTGATAAGCATCGTAGGTCATCTGCATTGGCTGCACTGAAGGAACTTTATTGGCTTCCAATCAGACAAAGAATTGCCTTCAAGGCCCTCTGGATTGTCTTTAAGGTTCTTCAGGGCTGTGGCCCAGTCCACTTCCATAATGCCTTCCAAAAATATGCTCCGGGGAGACACCTCCACTCCTCGTCAGCTAATTTTGTTTGCATTCCCAATTCCAAGAAGACTACACAGGGAGGATGCTCTTTCTCAGTGGTGGCCTCCCAGCTCTTGAATCAACTTCCAACCTCTCTTAGGCTTTCAACTGATCTTCTGTGGTTCAGGAATTCGTTGAAAACTTGGCTCTTACCTCAAAAATTTCCACTGTTTCTCTCCCCTTCTGGCAGCTGTTTGACTCCAGGTTGACTGCTCTAGGGCCAGGACACCTTTTAGGTGACAGTGCGCCTTATAAATGTCAAAATAAATAAATAAGTAAATACCTGCTTCATGTACAAACTTGTGTTTTAGTTTTTACATCCATAAGGTTACATCTAGCAGATGTAGCTTCTTATCTTCTGAACAGGCAATGCGTTTTACTCTTCATAACTGCTATCATTAAGGCCTTCGTGGAGGATCTTAAAAGGGTAAATCTTCCTCAGGTCCCACCAGCCCTAACAAGGAATCTTAAAAAAAATTCAATATATTAAATGGACTCTTTAAGGGTCCTTCATTCAAACCCCTACATTCCTACCCCCTCCAGTTTATTTCTTGGAAAGTATCTTTTCTGATCACCCTGACTTTACTTAGGCGTGTCAGTGAACTTCAGGAACTAAACCTGGAAGAGCCTTAATTCCAAATACATGATAGGGTTGTACTTCGCACCAACCCTAAATTTCTCCCAAAGGTGATCCCACAGCCCCCCCACATCAATTGTTTGAAATTCTTGTGTTTTTCCCAAAACTTGACTCAGTTGTGGAGCGGGCTCTCCATACCTTAGATGTTAACCAAGCCCTCATCTATCATATTGATAGAACTAAACCTTTTAGGAAGACACAACAGCTTTGTTGCTTTTGTCAAACCCCATAAAGAAAAAGCCCTTTAAAAAGCAGACATTGCTAGATGGATTGTTAAATGCATCCAAACATGCTGTACAAAACCCCAAATTATCCCTCCTTGAGCCCACTCTACTCAGAAAAAGGAGCCTCTATGACCTTCCTTGGGAACATTTTTATACCTGATGTTTGTAAAGCAACTATATGCTCTACACCACATGTTTGTACCAAACATTATTGTGTAGCTATTCTGGCCCGCTAATAAGCGAATGTTGGCCAGGCAGTTCTTCGTACACTTTTTCAAACAACTGCACTTCCCATAGGTTAGCCACCGCTATCTACGGCTACATATGCCTCAAACAGAAAATGTTACTTACCTAGTAGGCATCTGTTTGTGGCAATGTAGTGTTGTAGAATCACATCTTCCCACCCTCCTCCCCGGAAGCCTGTGGTTATTGCAGTAGCCTTCTTTCTTTGCATGCACATCTCCTATGCATCACTTCGCTCTACAATACATCCTCATCAGCTGTCTGGGAAAACAATCCAAAAATGGAGTTGATGGTCATGCGCATTACCAACAAGAGGAGTCTCAATACCTCGTGACTCAAAATAATTTCTTCAGAGAAAAACACTATGCACACATCCAAGCCCAAAACCAGCTGACAGGATTATGCATTGCATGTGAATCTAGAGCACTACATGCCATGAACAGATGCTTACTGAGTAAGTAATATTTCCCATTCTGATCCACCTCCCCTGAGGTTGAGACCCCCATGTTAGTATCAGCTTAACATTTTGGGTCACACTGACCGATGATGAAGCATGCCACAGAAGAGTGAGTGAGACCTTTCCATCCAATATCTTTATGCTTTTTTGTGGCCATTCTTCTGTAATGCAGAGCATTTTCTATTCCTGGTTTAAAAAAATAAAACATTACTGTTTCTCGTGCCATATTAGTTGTGTGATAAATCAAAGGTATACACAATTAATCATTTACAGGGAATTATATTCAGTTGATATTGGGATGAGTCATAAAGCATGCATTATCTTTCCTCGATCCTGAGGTAGAAGATAGGGTAGAAACCTAGTTTACTTAGTCTGTTAAGTCTTAGGGGGGTTGTGGGTTCTGACTGGAGTCCCATGTGTCATTAGGGAGCTACGAATCTTCAGGTGTAGAGCGGCAGCAGGTATGTCTAGTGTTGATTGGAGAGGAATAGGTATATTCCATCCATATTTCAAGGTCATTGTGAGGGTTATGGTAGTTGGAGCTCCCCAGTTTGGTTGAAGATCTGTGCCTGCCTTCTTTGTATGGTGTATTGGTCCATACTGTTACATAGCTTTAGATTGACGTTCAGAGGTCAGTGGTTGGTTCAGGTAACTTGGGAACAACGATGTTTCACACCTCTTCAGAACTATAAATTCTCCTTGATGCTTCTTTGAATCTTTGAGAGAAATGGCTTCCATAGCCTGGCAACTTGTACAAAGAAAACAGAGCCTCTTATGGATTCCTTATTTTAAGGTGGTATGATGATCTGTGGAGCTAGCATGGATTGCAGTGCCTCATTTTGTTCCTATTGTTTAAATGTAATTTATAGGGATAGTGGTCCTTTTTAGGTCGAGCATAGCAGCTTGCAAGCACTGCTTTTCCGATGTGTTGATATTTATGCGGGCTTTAAACCACACCCACCTCACGCCCATCACTTTCACTCGTTCGTGGGCTTGCCTTTCAGAAATCCTTTATCGTTGGTAAATGCTTTACGTTTGCTACTACTAATTGGGACACCATTGGATTAAAAACTCTCCTCTGTCATCATGTGGAGTTAGACAGTAAGCACCTTCGAATTATTCAATGAATTCTTGGCGCTTAGACTCATTCTGATTGCTAATCTAATTTATTTTCAGCTGCATAACTTTTGATTAGTTAATTGGATTTTTGCTGTTTTGGTCTTATTTTACTCAGATAAATATTCTCTATTTTTCTAAACTGTCCTTTTCATGGTGTCTTTCACTGTGTTACTGTAATTAAGTGTTGCCCAGATAATTTACACATTACCTTCTAAGGTAAGACTGCCTGCTCTGTGCCAAGCTTCCAGGGGGTGAGCACAGGTTAATTTAGGGAGTGTAACTGACTTACCTTGACTAGGATTGTGGTCTCTATTTGGACAGAGTACATACCACTGCCAGATACAGTCCCAATTTCTAACACTGACTATATTAGCTATTTATGGAGATGGATGTGACGCCGCAAGGCAGGCTAACTTTGGAGGAAAGACTGGTAGGATTGACATTTTCAGCAACCAAAAGCTCTTTTGTCATGATTCTTTAAAGCCAGTGTATCAGTGATTTGGAAATGTGTGACCAATTCATCAGTGTGTATCTTCCTGGTGAGCATACTCACAGTGAATGTAATGCTGACTGGTAATCTGGTGAGACAGCTGGAAGCACTTTGTACATCAATGTTCTTTAGTTCACATCTGAAAAGCACCCTTGCTGTTGACAATGCTTCGTAATGATGCTGAGGAAAGCACTTAATAGATGTATCTATTTACTTGAGATTTCTTATACCATGGACCCTGTCATTCTAAAAAACTCTTTAGACAAATGTATAAACCTAATGAATACAAGTAAAAAAGAATAAAATCACAGAGCAGCATTGCCCTTACAATATCAGGCCAGTTTATATATCTTCTTAAACCGCATTTCTACCTTCATATGTAATGGAGAAGAAGAGTGTGTTTGAAACCCTCTTAATCTATCATTGTTCTGATAGACAGGCAGCTTGGGGTTGAGCTCATGATTTAGAAGAGTGTTTTAAAAGAGTTCTCATCCCTTTCTTGGAGGCGGTGCGTGAGGCAACTCTGAGTGCAGTCCTCAAGGTAAAAACAGGAGTAGATGAAGGAATTCAGTATTTGCATACAGTAGTTTTGCTCGATTCAGAAAAGCAAGAGAAATTGAGAGCTTGTACTGGTGCTCACACTCCCAGACAGTGCTGCTTTGCATGATCTTTGTGTAGCGCAGAGGATGTTACATGGTCTGCGGACCCTATGTACTGCAATTGATTAGTGCATCCAGTCTTCATCCTGGGCTCTCGCAAGGATGTATTTTAATCTTGGCATTGAAATCTTTCAGTTTGATTCTAAATAACATAGCTTTACTGACAATATCTAAATGCTTGTTTCATAGTCTACTGTTTGGTTTTTCATTGGTTACGTATTTCTTTGTATTTCTTATTTAACTTATGCTTAAAGCTGATCCGTTGTTAAACAAGAATTGAGGTTTGCACTCGCTGATATTCCCAGGATACAAAAACAAAAAAACAGGTACACAAAGCTTAATTTACAGCTGGTCTCCAAATCTTTTTCATGATAATCGCTGTTGAACACTTTGCTGTCCACCCTCGTCCCCTTGCCTGTACCATTTCATTAGAGCACCCCACTGAGAAATCTCTTGGTTTACTATGGAGAAGCAGTCTCAGTCTTTGCGTAACCTAGAACAGTGGGTTCAAAAGTAGTTTCCTGAACCATGCCACCGTCTGTTTGGGGTTTAGTTTTCCATCTTTGGTGGATCTAGCCTGCTCTTCACTCAACGCTGCTCATTCTTAAACAGGCACATGCAACTTTGTATCCCTACATTGCTTGATTTGAGATTTTCATTATTATGCAAATTAGAGAAAGTGTCGCCAACGGTTTGTGTATAGTGTGAATTCTGTCTCTCTTGTTGCACAAACATAATGTTAAAGTAAGCATGTGCAAATTCAAACACTTCACCAGCTAAACGCAAAATAATTGTTTTGCCTTATTTGTTCCATGTGCAAAAATATTACAATAGTTGACTTCAAGCCAGATGATGTGATTTTGTTCGAGTTACAACCTGAGTATTATTATATTTTGAAACATTATTGACTCAATACGGAAATTCCGGATTATTTATTGTCCCAACTTCATAGGCATAACACTAATTCTTTTTTTATTGATTATTTCTTCTGCTATAGACTTGAGCTAGATTGTTTTAAATGGTTATGACATACATAGTCCTAAAGGGCTGAGCCTCGATAACCAGTGTCCCAGAGTGGGCTGATGTAGTGACAGCAGCCAGTAAATACCGTTTCTCTGGGGTCAGGTGTTTACTGGGTACAGTAAATGGTTACTAGTCCGAGATTTCCCAAGAAAATTATGCATTACATGCGCATTTATTGCTTTGTGCATGACATTCTTCACATATCAGAATTTACTGTGCTTGATTCTCCAGGTGCATTTCGGTACTTAAGAAAGACATGTTATTGCGATGTCAGTAGTAGCGGGAGCAGAGCATTGATAGCATGAATGTATAGAAAGTTGTACCCACTTTGATATACTTTCATGTGTGCTTTTTGCTGAAAACTGTACTACAATGCAAGATATAGTAAAAATATCCCAATACGTGCATGCACCAGTACTCAGGAGTGCATTAAATGCATCTATGAGTGGAGAGAGAAGAAACATTTTTTTTTAAACAAAGGCAGTGGATCAAGCAATGATCAAATTGTTAAATATATTAAATAATTAAACCTGTTTCCATAAGAGACAGGAACCTGTATCCTGACCTCAGTCTTATACCTTATATTTGCTTTAATGGTGATTGTTCAAAACAAGGTAGTAGGTTAGGAAATTAATGTTACCCTCAATGAGTTTTTAAAAAGTCATTTAAAACACATTGACAACGACAATATAATAATGAAAAAAGTAATAGGATTATTTTGGAGTGTGTGAGCTGACTCAAAAGCATGGATACTGGCTGACCATCTTCAAGGGTCTCTCTTTTAACTACTAAGCATGCAAATAACTTCCCACTCAGTGCAATATAAGAGAAATGTATCTCATCAACATTAATTGTGTAAACGTGAATGCCTAACTGGGCACGTATTACTTAACAGGTGCACTGTTTCTCTTTGCACCATTGCACACCTTTAAACAGGTGCTCCAAGCGCAAATAAGGGTAGGGCACCCTATTACAAGTAGTGTGCTGCCCCTAGAACTTACACAAACCTGTGTTGCCCCAAGGATAGCACGTAAGTGAAATAGAGAGGGGCTGTTGCAGGTGGTACTCACCTGCACTTTAAAGAGGTAACACAGCTCCCCAGCAGGCAGGTGCAGTGAGCAACTGCACAGGCCTTCAGTGGGATGTCTGCGGGGTCCATGGGCCCCCCTTTATTCTCATGCAGGGGTTGCGCTCATGGACTGAAGTTACTGTGAGCCACCTTTATAAGTATCGGCTAGATTGTGCATGCGCTGTCTCGAAAGAGACATGTGTATACTTTGTAGGCTTCAGCCTGCCCATAGGCTTCCCATTTGCTGGCAACAACGCAACTCTTGTATTCCTGTTCCTATTTGTCCATGGCATGCATGTGTCATGACTCTTCCTATGTTTAGCCCACCCCAAGAGAAGGGACCAATTACTACTATTCATCCTCTGCTCTTCTTTAATGACCCATTTAGGGACTTCTTTTTTCTTTGTTAACGAGCCCTCCTTAAGAGCGCTTGTGTTTTAAATCACTCTGAGCGCCTTCTCGGTAAACAGGGCTGTAAATCATGCTCTCTGATGGTGCCTATTCCTTGCCCCACCCCACTCCCTGCTTGCCGCTCACTTTCAAGCCTTGTCTGTGCTTTTTTTCCGACAGCGTCGTGGTTCCGTTTGAGCAATGCAACCTTCAGAAGACAACATTAAACACGTTGGGCTGAGACATGCGCAGTGCAGCTTGGGAGGGGTAGTCCATGCAGCAGGCCCCTGGGCTGCCGAGCCCCTTAAAAAAGTACAACACCCAGGATCCCGGGCAACAATGCAAAAGCAGCAGGAGTCAATAAAGGGGGCAGTGTAGTGTCATCACTGGATGCATGCGAGAAACTGGACGCAGCGTGAAAAACAGTCATAAAAAGCAGCATAAGATGCATATATGATATTTGTTATTTTTCATCTTTACGTTTTGGTGAATGCAGCTGGTGGGCGATCATCACCTAGACCCTTTTTTTAGGGAGATGCCCCCCTATGCATCCTCCTGTATTCATGGCCATTACATTGACAAAGGGCTGTCAGAGCAACTTGACAGCCATAGGGCCAAGTAGCTCAGCCCTGCGTCGGATCAACATCCTGTGATTCTTGGCTTTTAGTAACTTTAAGCCGTGCTGAACAGCAGGTCAGCTGCCTGACAACATAATCAAAAGACATTCACATTGACAAGGCCAATAGCTCGGGCATTGCTGAGAGCCATTGGCTTTGCCATTGCTTGTTGTAACAAGTTACTGAATGCGTTTTGGTGTGTTAAATTTCATCACACGAATTCTGCTGTTATTCTTCATGTCTACAACAAGGAGCAAGAAACCTAGGATTCATCAGTTTGTGTGGAGAATGAGTGGGACCGTGTATGAGTGGGACCATGTATTTATGAGGAATAAAATACACAATGCTGTCCATTAAAGGGATATTACAAGCCACTTTAGAGATCCATGACCTTATAAGGGCCTTCAGCCTTGTACCTCTATATGGTCACAGATCTCCTCAGTGTCTTGCAAGAACCTTAAAATGTATGGCAGGGGTACATTATGCCTTGAAAATGAATGCAATGTTGGGCAACATAGGTGTAGATATGGGCACCTATGCCGAGCTATAGCATGAGAATAGTGAATTAGGATGGTGAGAGCACATAACCCTTAGGTTTTCGATGTTCATGGACAGTGATGGTCATTTCTGCCTGCACAAAAGCCTTCTTTGTGTGACACACACAGACAAGGTAACAGCTTGAGATTGAAAGAAGGAACCGTTTTGAGGAGAAATTAAATATACTTTTGTGGACAAACACGTATCTTCGTAGTATAAACAAGTCCCATTTTAAACCTCGCCATAAATCTTCAGTCTTGTTGTTCACCTCGGCATTGGAACTCCTCCCTGGCCTGACGCCATTGCTATCAACAAATACCGATAAATAATTGCACGCATCATCATTGTACTTGTTAATGTTTCTGTGTGAGATGTATCCTGTGGCTGCTGTGTTCCCAGCAGGGGCAGGGCAGGTGAGAACATCAGACAACAAACCCTGCTTATCAACGAGTTCCAAGAGTCACCTGTGATTATGCTGAGGCTTGGTGGCCTTTGTCTGTGTACAGCTGGTGTTTACCAGGGCCTGGTGCCGGTATACTGAGAGAGCTGACGTACAAGTGGCTGATTCTATGGAAACTGCAATGTTACTATGCAAGTTTTACTGCAAATCTTAACAGTTGTACTTTGCTTCCTCGTAGGGCATCTTTCCATCAAGCTATGTTCACTTGAAGAATGCACAAGTTAAGAACAATGGGTAGGTAATTATTGGTGCTTCATTACATAAGGGGTGGATTACGTTTACAGCCCGTTTAAGTGACATTATCAATATTTTATGTTGAACGGAAGGCTTTGTAGTGTAACAAATATCTCCAATTCATATTGTTAGTGTTTCAGCATAGTGCTAAAATATTTTGTGCAAGTAGTGGTGAATAAAAGTTTGTTTTAAACCCCATTTAATGTGTCATGAACGGACCTCGTTTCGTACGCTTCTGTTTTCATCCTGCACCAACTTTGTATTGAGACTGAACGCCCGGTTGCAGCATTTTACATGTCTGCTGGACACAACGACTGCCTATTAAATGCCACTTATTTGCAACACAGTTCATTCTTTTCCGCTTTTTGGCTAATACTGGACCAGTGACACCAGCAAATTGTATCTCCAGAGCACAAGCAAACTGCATTTTTCTCATTAACTGATGTGATTGTTGTGCCCATATACACAGTTAATGTTATAACCTACATTTTCGCTTATCACTCGAAAAATTAGTTATTATCATTCAATTAAGAGATTCTTATTTAACTATCTACAGTAGGAGAGGTTTAGACAAATCTCCTGAATGTGAACCCGTGAATTGTATTTTACAGATTATTGCTACAAGCGTACAACCCACTGAGGTATCTGAGCAGCTCATGCTACATATTTCTTTCTGTTGTGTCTGCTCTCACTTTGCAAATCTCTTAATCAGCAATGAGTCCAGTGGATAGCAGACACATTCTAAAAGGGTCCTGAGATGCCACTTGTAACGAAAATGGTTTTAATTCCTGTTGTATTACCATAGTCGGGAGAAGCTGATGGGGGAGAGGCTTGCTTTCCAGACTGTCCACGTAGTCAATAAATTAATCATTCCAGAGACAGTTATGATTTCAGGCATATGCCTCAAAAAGTATCAAAACGTCCTTAAAGTTTCTTAGGTTATCTTCTGGGGTGTTTGCCCTGTGGGAAACCAACATAGTTTTTACCCAACCCCTCTACAAAGCACCTGGTGACCTGGTACATACCCTAGATATCGTTATTCCTTCTATATAATTTACCAGGCTCAAGTCTAAATCAGAGAAATAAGAGAAATTGGTAACGGAAATTGGTAGTTGTTGCTTCCTGACCTAACTGGTCACATCATAGCCCCAGGGTACAGTTTTCTTCTTTCTTTGCCCATTTTAAATGCTTCATCCGTACAACTATTTTCAGACTGATTTTACAACAATGTTACACATGACTGCCCAGAAGCACAAAAAGGCAAAAGAGGCAAAGAGGAGGTGCTGGGTCTTTTCGCCCTGGGGCCTGTTCCTCTTACAGTTTTCACCTAATCTCGTTGATGTGTGCCCAAATTGATTGATGCGCATTTTCCCTTGAGGTGGCGTAACCCACACTCTGAAACATCTATAGACTTGGTTCTCTTCAAGGGCTGCTTGTCCTTCATCACAGATCCGGAGTATAACATTGATACTGGTCCCTCGAGTGGTGAGGGCCTGGAGTCTTTAAATATCTCTTAGCTGTCTGTTACACCAGATTCTGTTGCTTAGGAACTTTTCAATTTCAGTTCCCCCTACAAGTTGGTCTCTTACCACTTCCCATTGCCTCTCTAGATTAGAGACTAAAAGACCCTCACCCCCATCATGACATTGCTGAGGCAGGCATACATACAGTTACCAAATGTGCTTGATACATCTAAGGTTTTACGTTTGGGGGTGAAGTTGTGTCTCATATACACTGGCTCCTGTAGACCGTGTATTCTCACATCCACACTATCAACTCAGCCTGTTCTGTCTCTAGCTGCTCCAGAGAATTCTTCGTCCCACTCAGTGCCAGTTTTTGAGAGCCCTTCCTCGTTCACACTGCTAGGTGAAAACATCCTTACCCACTGGCTGAGATGCTGGATAACTCTGAGGACAACAAGGCCCACGTTTCTATTGTCTGAATGGATTAATAAGCAAAGTTTTTGATATCCTAAATGATGACAGATTAAGTATGCAATCTAATCCATTTACAGATAAAACATGGAAAGGAAAACTGTTAGATACTTTCATTATCCTGCTGTCCCATCTGTTCTGCTTGTTTGAAGTTCTCTTGGAAGTTCGGAATAGCCGACAATTTTTTACCATGAGTATAATCTCAGTAATGGACAAAGGCTAGAGATTCTATTATTAAGATTTTAAAATGCCAAATAATACTTGTCTGTAAAGTGTAGGGATTTCTAATGGCTTACTCTTCATCTGCCAGTACGAATTTTAAAAGGGGAGGGATAGCTTGGACCATGACATGGTTGCCAATATGAGGTCTAATGCATGTTCTGACAAAGCGGAACTATGTCGAGGTGGGCAAGCAAGTGTGCTTGAACAGTCATTAACTAGCAGGTAATGAGGGTTTGGAACGCTCAGATACTCTATGACAAAAATAATATGTAGCAAAGGACAAGGTCGTGTAAGAGCTATAGTTTTAAAATAGTTTAGATATTTAATAATAACTGTACAATGTAGAACTGTAGGAGTGAAGAAAGGCGAGAGAAATCACCAGTTACCATCATCTTCTTGTGTTAAGCTACAGCCCTAACCAGTTTTATAGTGCCTACTTTGTAAGGCAGTATAATCAAAATACCTTTGGGGTCTGTTGGCAATATAAAACTAGGGGCCAAAGATTAAAAGCTCTAGAAATCTCCATGATGCGCAGGGTCTCATACTTGTATTATTGTATATGTTGCTCAATGACTAAAGGTGCCAGACCGAGTGGTACAAATATATTCTATGTGCTGTTTTCTCCTTTGGTCAAATTCTCAGTAGCCTGGGGTGCAAGGCCAGCCAGAGAGATGAGAAATTACCAAAATCTTACAAATTATACACTCTCACCGCAAGAGAAGAAGCGGGAGTGCCAACCAACAAGATGATAGTAAAAAGAAACTGGTTACAAATCAGGAGTACCAGTGTGTGGTTAACATGGCCTCCAAAGATCAGGTGATTGATGATGAGAAGCACTCAACACAGTCATAGGATGACCATTAAGGCTAGTCTCTGAAGCAGTGTTCCAGTAAAGAAGGGGCAACAGGGCCAAGTGTAGGCAACCAGTTATACAAAGCTGTAGGTGTCTATATTTCACAGCTGATTGCGGTTAACATTTTCCATGCTAGGGGAGCCCACTGGTCATGGAGCTCACACAAGGCTCTGACCAGCCACTTGAAGATCTGTGACTTAAGATTAGAGGCCACAAAAATGTTTAAACCATGATATCGCCAAAATATAGCTAATAGGGTATGAGTCAAATGAGACTAGAATTAGAGTTACAGCAGTGGGGCTTACTCAAGGGATTGAGTTGAAAGTGAAAGAGGGGATTGCCGATTACCACAATAGCAGGTAGCTCAAGGGATAGTCCGGACTCACCAACAATGCGTGATATTTGAATGGTCCTGGCATTGCTACAGACCACTGGTAATGTAGAATGTCAAAGAAGTTTCTCAGATCTGGCCAGTAGACAATCAAAGACCTCTTGGCTCCAGGTCAGTCTCTTTTCTTTAATCTTAAACTTTATCCTCAATCTTTCAAACAAAAATGCATACACACTGAACACATAAACACAGATTGTTAGACCTTGCTGAAAGGACATGTTTTAACGTTTTATACAAAAAATAGTAATAATAAACAAATAGAAACAGAAATCATAAACTCTAAATATCTTTGGAGATTAATGAGGCATGGATTAAGTACGCAGTTAATTGTAGCAAATATTGCCTTGCATATATACACATACACAGTTCACTGTTCTCAAATAAACATCAAGCTTGAAAGGTATGTATACTATCCATAGCTATCATGCCATATTTGGCGGGGCATGCACAGGGCATCCAGTTTCAGCAGTTCCGAACTCCATTGTTATGAGATTGTTAACCTAGGGAATGAAGCTCAGAGGCCACAATAAATAGTATTAACCAGACCAGTTATGGCTCAATTTATTCAGTAACTTGTGTTTCTGATTCTGAAAACTTACTTTGTTATGATCCTGTCCATTCAATATTTAGGCTGCTCAGAATAGGGATGTCACTTTTTTCAACTGTTTTTTTTTCATGGTGCCCTTTATATCCTCATTCTTCTTTTGACACCAAGAATGCTTCCACACACCCGTAAAATCTCCCATCTAGTCATGTGTCCGGTACAGCATAATCGCATGAATGTACCATGTTTTGCATTTAGCAGGTTCATGAAGATCCCTTTTGTTTTGAGAGTACTGAGTTGTGTCCTTCCGTTCAATGTAGAGATCTGTCCCGGGAGGCCCCTCTATTTTTCTAATATGGTATTCCAGTAAGTATTCAGTGTTGGGCAAGAACACAGACCAAGTATGATATTACTTGCTTGCTCAGAGCATTTCTACCATCATGCCACACCAACAAGACCTATGAACATTAGTCTTGGCGGCTGGGCATTGCCAACAATGCAGCACTTAAAGAAGGCCCATTGTATTGTAGCCTGCTTTATACTCTCATTTAAATTCATCTCCCATTGATCATCCTTGGGTCGAAGACCTGAGAATTGTGGATATTGAGGTGGCATTTACAGTGTCATTCACTGCAGGATAGAGTGTAGTAAGCAAGTCTTGAAATCTACTTTGTCCCCTAGTTCCATGATTATTGGGGGATCGTCTGCTATCTTTGCCTTTAAGAGATGGAGATTGTGACCAGCTGCAGTTACAGATACTCTACTGGTAATAGAGATATGGAGAAGGTATGATTCCTGCAGTTTGTCAAACATTAGCATTTTCCTTCTTTAATAATATTTCTAAGTCTCAGTATTTGCTTCTTTAAAACATAGCATTGTCTGTCTCCCATTTCTTATTGTTTTATTTTACCTGGTTGCTGCTTCCTCATATAGCCCATTGTCTTATCTTGTGTGTCCATTCATTCTATTCCACTCATAATCTGTTTTTTTCTAAGGATCATATTTTGTATCTTGCATCTTGGTCGTGCATCTCCATATATCTCCATATATGGAGGTTAAACGATTTGCTGTAGATGGGATCGAAGTATGGGCCATCATGTCTGGTGAACAGTCTCTAACTGCAACAATTGCTTCAGTAAGTTACATAATTATAAAACTGGGAGGCTCATATTTTATATTTGGTATGTTTAAGTCCTACAAGGAGTATTGCACCTGTATGGAGGTTGCGTCCCCAAGTCTCCAGACCCATACTAATGCCCCACAGTCGCCCTCCTGACCCTGCAGGATTGTTCTCTGCCTGAAATCTATGAATCCAGCCCTGCAGTACGGGTACCCGGACTTTTCAAAGACATGCAGGACCATTCCGCCAGGCAATGCTAGCAGGGATACCGCCACTCAGGTGCCAGATTATCAGCTGCATTTGAGATATAGAATTCTGTCTGATTGATGCACTCATATATTCAGAATATGAACCCTTAAAAGGAGTGTTGGAGTTACAGCTCAACAATGTCCAGGAATTTGTTTACATATTCCAAATTAACCATTTGCCTCTTGAGGAGATTTATTCTGTAAGTGTTATCTATATTTTTAAATCTTTGACTGAATAAGCAGGAAATTAAACTGTATCCAAGACTAGTAGTTGATTGCTCCTAAACAAAGGCGTTGAGCTGCAAACCCTAGTTTCCTCCGTTTCTACGCTGTTGTAATCCTCCTTTTGGTGAAATTAGTTTTATGGCCATATGTAGCCTTGATGTCAATGATACTTTTTCCATGTTGGTTTGTGGAGAAATTGGCAAGGGTGTCTTAACTTTCTCTTCAACTTGCATCTTCCTATTCTTTTTTTTTTTTAAAGGGAAGTCTTTAAAAAAACATTAAACTAAGCTTTTCCCACCACACATAAAGGCCTATGGATTACATATGTTGCTGTTTATAAAGAACCTATCACTTTGTCTAGGCTTCTCACTTCCTGATGGCAAGACATTGTACATGAGCCAAGATTCCTCTACCCAGAATATCACATTTCATATTCAAGTCCAGCAACAACTTAGATGACAAAAGTAATCTGTTCTGAACGTAGTCCCTGTATGCAAGAGATGAAGTTGAGTTTTCTAATTGTGAATTGACAAGTTGCCACAGGCCGGTCAGCTCATTGTCATTCATTCATCTGATTTACAATTTCCTTCTTTCCATTTGCTCCTACATCTGGTCTACCATGCTTGTACAAGAAGGGGTCTACCACAAAACTCCAATTTCCCTCTATTATTCAAGCAGTTACTAATACCTGCTTTGGATTATTAAAATTCCTTCTCAAGGTGCTTACTTTGTTACCACTTTTGACCAGGAAAATGGTGGTTCAGGCACGGGTCACCTCTAGGTTGGACCATTCCAATGACTTATACTTATGGATTGCTAAAAATCATGACTGAGAGGTTGCAGATTGTTTAGAATAAAGCAGCTAGGGTGTTGCTTAACATTCCTAAACACTGTTTAGTTTCTTTTAGACTGAAGGATATTCACTGACTTCAGGTTTGGAAACACTTTCAATTTAAAGTGCTGTCATATCCACAGAGTAGTCCATAAAGTTGGCCCTTCAGCTCTACAGAATATATTTTCTTTCTACATCCCTTCAAGATGTTTGAGGTCTATGAATACGTTTGTTTTACAGCCACCTAGATTCCAAGGTGTTGGACGGTGCAGCACCTCTGCTGCATTCCTGGGAGCAAAATTATGGAATGGCCCTTTGCTCGGTCACTGATTGGTCATCTTAAATACATTAAACCTTTTGTCTTTTGTTTTTCATGGGGACTGATACCTAGCATATGACTAATGATTGATATAGCAGATGTATTCAAATAGATATGCCTACCTTGAACATATAACTAGACCTTTTATACTCATTTAGATAGCGAGTTCATAATGATTGTTGCCTCCCAAGGCGTAATTTCTCTGTACAGCTGTTAGAACACTTTGCCCACACAATCTTTCAGTTTTCTAGTCTCTTTCTCCTTGAGGTGTGCTTCTTGCTATAGAGCAATATTAGAACTATTGGTTCAGAAGTACTGTCAGAAGTTTTTTCTTTTTAGTGTAGTTGTTGAGTCCATTATATCTCTAGAGGAAGATCCAATTTAAGGACTCCGTGGATCAAAGAATCAGTATAAATATAATTATCCGCACCTCAAATCTCATCTGCATTTTAAAACTGGATTATTCAGATAAGATTGGCTAGTTCTTTTCCCATTTTTACATATGCAGATCATCTCATGTACTTCAGAGTTTCATGTAAATTTCAGCCCAATTTTAGAAGGGCTGCATTGCTTTATTCAGGATATGTTCCTGCCTTTTTAAATGCTTTCTTACCTTCTATTTTAGATCCGGTGCACTTTCATCAACATCCTTAGGAATAGCAAACAATTACGAGTTACTTACGAAATTAATTGTATAAGTCCTTTATATTTTGAATAATTTCTTCATATTTTGAACTGCAAAGTTAAGGATTTGTTACATTGAATTCCTTTAAAATTATCTCTATACAGAAGTTTTATCCTGTCAGTGATAACAAAAAAAAGGTCCAACTCGTGTCCAATCTACTCCTGGCAGCAAAACAAACAATGTTGGATCTGTGTGGCCAACAGTTGATTTAAAATTAAAACACTTGGCAGAATACGGTATAGTGGTTACTGGTCATGGAGAAATCTGCCCAGGGCAAGTAAAGAGATTTTCCAAAACAGCGAGTCCTGCTCCTAGACTATTTTGACAGAGTTTAAATAACAAACTTGGAGTCCTCCACATCCTAGATGAATTTCAATTGCTGCACTACTATGGAAGTAGCCAGGACTCCTCTGCCAATAATCGACCCTTTATCTGAGAGACTGAAAGGGTAGCATCATGGCCCTTCAGAACATAACAGAACTGAGAAACTTCTTGTTGAGTGTTTGGGGAAATGGGGTGAGCGGTATTGCAATGAGAAATATCAGGGGCGGGAGGAAGGGCGGGAGGGAAGCATGTTTGTGTCATTGCTATTTCTTGTTATTGCTATTGTCGATAAAAAAACCTTAATAGAAATGTATTGAAACTAAAATCAACTCTATTTGAAAACTGTACTAATGGAAATTATTTTTGAAGGAAAAAATGCATTGGTGCTGTTGTGACCTCCCTCATTGATTCCCTGGGCCTTCTTCAGGACAAAGAATATTCCACAATGAATTTGTCACAAGCCTTTGTTTAAACTACCATATAGACTCATTGAAGGACAGTGAATTCCAGAGGACCAAGTGTTGTAATTCCCCAGTGACAATTCCAGTAGGAGTCCCTTTAGGGTAGTGTGCATCTTATAAATGAGATGATGGAGCTATTACCTATATATTAATGCTCAAAATACTGTGTATTCTGGGTTATTTTTAATTGCTCTAAATGAAAGTTTCCGATTTTCTCCAGTGTTGGCTTATTGAGGTTTACAAGCCATCTAAATTCCCACGTCTACTCAAATGCTCTGTTGCACTTCAGTCAATTTCACATGATTGAAATGCTTACTTTTTAATCATGTGTTCCCTCACATTTCAACAGTGGAAATAGGGAGACTCTCAGAGTTACCTTGCACATTGTTTGTCTGGCACATAGGTCGTCAAGCTGAGCAAGAGGTGGTTTCGATTTATTAGCTTGGTCTTGTCAGATCTCAGCACTTTCTCAATGACATATTTTGTAAGAGTTTCACAGAGTGGTAGAAAAAGTGGCAACTTATTTGCATCCCATTGGTACCAACTCACCTTCAAAATGTAATTCATACTGTTCTTAATCTTAACAAGGACAGTTAATACTGTTTAGCAAGAGTCACAATTGTCTTATAAAAACTGATGACTGATTGTTCCTCCAGTCTGCAGGCTTTATTTACGACTTGCAGAGAGCTTCATGGAAGTGAAATCTCTTGTAAACAAGGGATAACCTTTAGATCTAGAAGTTAGAGGTTTTAATCTATCTAAAGCCATGTGTCACTTCAGTTGGATTCATTTACAAAAACGTCCATGCGTGGCTTTCAGGACATTTAAAATAATTTTTCTCCGATTATCCAGGAATGTTTGCTGACGCTTGAGCCTCTTTATTGATTCTGAGTCAACAGCAAGAAAATAAAAGATGCCAGATGGTGTAACCATGTAAAAAGCAACTGAGAATGGGCTGGCACCCAGAGGAAAATTGAAAAATGAAATCGAAATTATGATCAGAAAGATTAGTATGGCAAATAACTGCTAATGATATAAGTAAAAGCTCAAGTTATTGACTGAGTCACTGGAGAGGAAATTGCCAACACCTCGAGATTCACGTTTGACCACTATTACTTAAAGAATTCTGCTACACAATTCGGTTTAAGGGTGGAATTTATGTTACACGGGATTCTCTTGTGTAAGTGATAAGAGTATTCTGTACTTCACTTAGTTGAGACTCGCCAACCAACCCTTCTTTCAGTAACAAAAATGCAGAACACCAAAGACTGTTCCTGTCATCTAGAATCTCCATGATAATCTTGTCCTAGATCAGCTTCAGCCTTCCAATGTGGCTCAGGCATCTACAACCAGCATGTTTATATCAAAGCATTTAAGGAGACTCACTGGTTTTCAAAGGAGGGTAACTAAAATGTTGTCTCCGTATGTGTAGAGGTGGTATCTATCATCTCAGTTAACAGTGGCCAGAGACTGACCATTGTTAGGCCAAAAGCGAATTCCTGTGCAAATATGCAATCAAGTATATGCTGATTTCCTCACTATGCATCACGGTCAACACAGAGGAGCACTCCACCACATTGGAAAACCTGCACTTCTTGATCCACGCCGACCACAACTCCTCCATCTGCAGCACCCTGGTCTACAGATCGCCCGGTCTCCACCCAGCATTCATTGATGCCATTGTAGACTTCACCACCCTCATGGCCCTGGTGTCCTCCGACTACCTCCTCCTCGGTGACCTGAATTTCCACCTCGAGGACCACGACGACCAAAACACAACCTCTCTACTAGACAACCTTGCCACCCTCTGCCTCACGCAACTGATCATCGCACACACGCAAGTTGCAGGACACACTTTACCTCAGGCAACCGGATTACCATCAAAACCATCTCCACCCCAGACTGGACAGACCACCACTGTCTAAACTTCACTATCACCGCACGCAGCAGCCACACCCACATCCCAAGGGCCCCCCAGAGGAAATGGAATGAAATCACCTACAAGCAACTCACCACGACACTCGCCAAGTCACCCCCACCTCCCTCCAATGATGCCAACACTGCAGCATGCAACCTCAACTCCTGGATCACCAAATGCGTCGACTCCCTAGCCCCCCTCCGTTCAACATCGGACAAACGCATCCCCAAAAAAGCCAGCTGGTTCACAACCGAACTCCTAGAATCCAAGTGCACCTGCCGACGCCTAGAGGAGAAATGTAGAGACAGCCAAATCAGCGAAGACCTCGCCTCCTTCAGAGCCGCCACCACCATCCACCACCGACGCATAAAGAACGCAAAAATAAAACGCACTCTGGGAACGCATCAACTCCTCCACTCACAACATGTCATGGTTATTGACGAATTCACCAATCCCCCTTCCGAAGCAATCAGCATCCCCTGTGGCAAGACCTCTGCGGCAAACTCGCCACCTCCTTCCACCGCAAGGACATTTACGACAGTTTCTTCCCAGATAACCAGTCCAGCGTCAGAGCCGACGACCAACCCACCCCCCAGAACCCACCCAAACCATCTGCAGCTGGTCCACTATCACCACTGAGTAAACAGAAAGCATTATGATCGGCACTCCCTCCGGAGCCCCCACAGACCCCTGCCCCCACCACATCTACATCAAAGCCAGCACATCCATCTCCCCGAGCTTCACAAGACAATGAACTGCTCCATCAACACAGCCACTTTCCCCAAAGACAGGAAACACGGCGAGGCACGCTTCCTCCTGAAGAAACCTTCGACTGACCCATCAGAGCTAAAGAATTTCTGGCCCATCTCGCTGTTACCCTACCCGGCCAAAGTACTGGAAAAGCCCATCAACTCACAGCTGTGGCAATTCATCAAGGACAACTCACTGGACACCTCCCAGTCAGGGTTCCACAGAAACCACAACACTGAGACAGCTCTTCTTGCAGCCACCGATGACATCCGCACACTCCTAGACCACGGCCACACCACAGCACTCATACTCCTCGACCTCTCAGCAGCCTTCGACACGGTCTCCCACAGCACCTTATGCACCAGACTCCACGACACAGGAATCTGCGGAAAAGCCCTACGATGGATCCACGCCTTCATCACCGGAAGAACACAGAGAGTCAGGTTTCCACCATACACATCCGAACCTGCAGAAGTACGCTGTGGAGTTCCTCAGGGATCCTCCCTGAGCCCAACACTCTTCAACATCTACATGGTCCCACTCGCAGCCATCGTCAGATGCCTCAGAATGAACATCGTGCCATACGACAATGACACACAACTCATCAAATCCCTCACTGAAAACCCAGACTAGTCCAAGAGGAACTTCCACACAGCAGTGGAAGCAGTCGCCGCCTGGATATGAGAGAGCCGCCTCAAGCTCCACTCGGGACAAGACCAAGCTCATCATCATCGGAAACTCCACCTCAGCCTATGACGACTCCTGGTGGCCCACATCTCTCAGCGCCCCGTCTTTTCTGACTGACCATGCCCAAAACCTAGGAATCATCCTCTACTCCTACCTATCAATGACTCAACAGGTAAACATGTCACCTCCTCCTGCTGGCACACCCTTCACCAACTCTGAAAGATTTTCAAATGTATCCCAGTAGACTGCCGCAAGACAATGACCCACGGCTTAGTCACAAGCAAGTTCTACTACGGCAACGCACTCTACGCCGGCACCACAACAAACATCAGAAAGCTACAACTCATCAAAAACGCCGCCGCCAGGAACATATATCTCCCAGCACCTGAGGACCCTCCACTGGCTCCCGGTGGAGAAACCAATCATCTTCAAGCTACTCACCCACACCTACAAAGTCATACACAACATCGGACTGACCTACCTAAACCACCGCGTTTCCTTCCACAACCCCATCAGATCCCTCTGCTCCACTCAGCAAGCACTGCCCACCATCCCTCGAATATGGAAAATGACCGCCGGAGGAAGGTCCTTCACCTTCCTCGTGGCAAAAAGCTAAAAAAACCTACCCCTGCACCTCAGACAAAGCCCATCGCTCATCATCTTCAGGAAGAACCTCAAGACGTGGCTCTTTGAATTAGGTTCTGTCTGCCCCTCTGTCCCCCCACCAAGTGCCTTGAAACCCTCACAGGTGAGTAGTTGCACTCTACAAAAACTGATTGATTGATTGATTGATTGATTGATCTACCTGTTACAAATAAATGGTCTCCAGTAAGACAATGTGCCAAATAGAACGCAATTGCTTCTCAGAATCAAACAAGAGGAGAGAACAGAAAACAGAATACGAACATAGCATCCTCAGCACATCACTTGGGAAAGATTCCTCCAAGAGGAGCATCCCCCAGATCTGTAACACCCAGAAGGCCTACATGCACCCTGCACCCCGTCAGCCAGAGCCACTAGAAAGTCATCCCTCTTCAGGGTTCAAATTGTCAGGGAAAGCACTTGCAGAGTTAATCAGTGTAAATGCATATTTTACCCTTTATGTTCCATTTTCAGTTTTACTGGAAATCCCACCTGTCAGCCGCCTTGCCATCTCCTCTTGCACAATTCACAAAAGAGCCTTAGTTCTAGCTGACATACAATGTGCTGAACAAGGAACATTAAAATCTCTTGGTCCTCAACCATCCCTTATTTTTATGAAAGGCATCACAAATGATTCAGTCTCCCCATTGAATTGAGTTCACCAACACCATGACAGTGACACCCAATCCGTCCTCCAATTATCTGCCTCCCTTTGGCAAGTGTAAATGATGTTCAAAGAACCCCTTCTACCACAGTAGGTGATGTAGCCAGCTGGTAAGCCAGCACTGCAATCAGAGTGATTTGCTGAGTATCTTGGAAAACTTCAACAGGCACACCCAGCACCCTCATCTGAGTCTCTCTCCAAACATTATCAAGCAACTGTCATCATATTTTAGCAGTGCATTGACCGCGTTTAACTTAGACTGCATCTGTCTCATTTCAATAGTTAGCTAAGTTGTATAACCCTGTTGCACCTTCATCCTGCCAACACTTGCCTCTAGCTTTCATTTCACTGGCAGAATCTTGCCCAATAGTCCCTCCAAAGTCTCTTCCATTTTTCTCACTGCTGTTGCAAGCACATTTATCTTTCGACTAAGTTCTTCATGCAAGCTGGTGATAGGGCCCAGGAGGGCCTCTTCACCCTCAGTCAGTTGTGCCTCATTCTGGGCTTTCTCTGGCGTATTCTTCTAACTGAACCTACAATCCCAGCCATCACCCTCAACGCATGGACTCACATCAGCGCGGAGGAGACCAAAGCTACCATGAACTCCATCCACTCCGGTGCCCCCTCGGACCCCTGCCCACACTTCATCTTCAACAAAGCCGACGACATCATCGCCCCGCATCTCCAGACCATCATCAACAGCTCGTTTGCTTCTGCCACCTTCCCCGAGAGCTGGAAACACGCGGAAGTCAACGCCCTACTGAAGAAACCTATGGCGGACCCCAGCGACTTGAAGAACTTCTGCCCCATCTCGCTCCTCCCCTTCCCTGCCAAAGTCATTGAGAAGACCGTCAACAAGCAACTGACCAACTTCCTTGAAGACAACAACCTACTCGACCCCTCTCAGTCCGGATTCCGAGCCAACCACAGCACAGAAACAGCCCTCATCTCAGTCACAAACGACATCAGAACTCTGATGGACAACGGAGAAACAGTCGCCCTGATCCTCCTCGACCTCTCGGCTGCCTTCGACACCGTCTGCCACCGAACCCTAACATCCCGCCTGCGCTCCACCGGTATCCAAGGACTGGCCCTGGACTGGATCACCTCTTTCCTCTCCAACCGCTCCCAAAGAGTCTACCTCCCTCCATTCCGCTCAGACCCCACCGAGATCATCTGCGGCGTCCCACAAGGCTCCTCGCTCAGCCCGACTCTCTTCAATGTCTACATGAGCCCCCTCGCCGACATCGTATGCAAACACAACATCATCATCACCTCCTACGCCGACGACACTCAGCTGATACTTTCCCTCACCAAGGACCCCACTGGCGCTAAGACCAACCTGCAAGATGGAATGAAAGACGTCGCAGAATGGATGAAACTCAGCCGTCTGAAACTGAACTCAGAAAAAACTGAAGTCCTCATCCTCGGAAACACCCCGTCCGCCTGGGACGACTCTTGGTGGCCCACGGCCCTAGGCACCGCACCAACCCCCTCAGACCACGCACGCAACCTCGGATTCATCCTGGACCCGGTTCTCACCATGACCAAACAAGTCAACGCCGTATCATCTTCCTGCTTCATCACTCTCTGCATGCTCCGTAAGATCTTCTGCTGGATCCCCGCCGACACCAGAAAAACTGTGACCCACACCCTCGTCACAAGCCGCCTGGACTATGGAAACACCCTATATGCAGGAACCACCGCTAAACTCCAGAAACGTCTGCAGCGAATACAAAACGCCTCCGCCCGCCTCGTCCTCGACATACCCCGCAACAGCCACATCTCCGCCCACCTGAGACACCTGCACTGGCTTCCCGTCAACAAAAGGATCACCTTCCGGCTCCTCACCCACGCACACACAGCCCTCCACAACAAGGGACCCGAATACCTCAACCGTCGCCTCAGTTTCTACACGCCCACCCGTCAACTTTGCTCCACCAACCTCGCATTCGCCGCCTTCCCTCGCATCCGCCGCACCACAGCAGGTGGGAAATCCTTCTCCTACCTGGCAGCCAAGACATGGAACTCCCTCCCTGCCAACCTCAGGACCACCCAGGACCACCCTGCATTCCGGAGGCACGCTCAAAACCTGGCTCTTCGAGCAGCAGTAACCTCCTCCCCCTAGCGCCTTGAGACCCTCACGGGTGAGTAGCACGCTTTATAAATGTTTTTTGATTTGATAACTGCCTCTCATTTTCTTTCATATTAGTTTAAGCTCTTCTTTGCCCTGTTTGTTGTTCACTACTTCCAAACCAGGGAAGTGGAGCATAACTTACCTGTAACCCTAGGGCACAGATTCAGGGTTGCTTTTGGACCTCATCTTTCAAAAGCATCTATGACTGCACTAGAATCCTGTAGAGAATGCGAGCAGCATGAGTCCCCTGAGCAAGCTGCCAATGGTGGAATCCTCCGCCCCGGTGTCAAGGGCGCACGTGTTTACTTACCTGCAGGGCTATAGCACCCCATGGGCAGAATCAGAAAAGATTCAATGATGAAGCCATAGGCACGGTTAAACCACGGTATGCCTTCTATCTGCGGCTCTCAGCCACCTAATGCCAGGGTCTTCTCTGCCAGCCCCTACCTCTCACTCTGGAGAGCGGTTCAGGAGAAGCGTCTGTCTTGACCTTTGCAAAATGTGCATCAAGGGTATGAGGCCGCCACTGACTTTGCCTCATCACTTACAGCCTCATTTCCAATGTCCTAATAGGCACACCGAACTTCCGTTATACCAGTTAGTGTGGTGATCTCCTGTTACTCAGAGCCTTGGTGCCCGGGCTGAGGATTGGTAGCCAGTTAGGAGCGCCAAAGACTTACACCCATCCAGGGACCCTCAGACTTTGCCCCTTCTGTTTATCTGTGTGGGAGAGTGTAGTTGTCAAATAAGTATTAGTTGTGGTCCTATTATATATTTTGGACATAAGTGCTCTCTAAATGTTTGCGTAAGTACGTGAATGATGGGGCCCAACTCTTACCAAGGTACAGAGGGATGATTTGCAGGTTCTGTCTGAGCTTTTACGCCCCTTAACAAAGGACATAATCTCAGTAGCAAGTAGGCGTACAAGCGTGTCTTCTATATCCTCCAAAATATA
The DNA here is from genome assembly GCF_031143425.1 of Pleurodeles waltl. NCBI lineage: Eukaryota > Metazoa > Chordata > Amphibia > Caudata > Salamandridae > Pleurodeles > Pleurodeles waltl. Next base: position 572,579,438 of record NC_090442.1, read on the forward strand.
GGATATTATTCTTCGATGCTACATTTGCAATATTGTTTTGACAAGGTTAAATGGCAAATAAATGGTATGGCTAAGAGCACAAATGCAGGCTCCTATCTACACATTTTTGATGAAGTATCCCTAATCTCCACTATACGCTCCTACAACTATTTTATTTATGTTTATTTGCAATTAGCTTCCTGCCTTATTTCCCCTCTGTTAAATGTGTGCTCGAGTCTGGCTAATGTATACATTACCCTATCTATCTGCAATCCACTGATGAGCTCTCTAATGGTTATTATCTTTCCCCACACTGACTGAGTACGTTTATGTTCCACCTCTTTCTCCTCAATGGTATCCCAAGCTTCTCTAGTAGTGCTTCCTCATTTACTTCATTCTCAAAATAAAAAGGCCACAAGAACTGCATTATAAGGCTCTGGCAATTCACTTTCTGGATCAGTGATCCATGTTTTCCCATGGTATGTTGCTTTCCACTGGGCAATGGCCAGATAGTCATAAGGTACTAATAAGCACCTCAAAGCCAGTCTGGAGGCACTGCTGTTTGAAAACGTAATGCATCTTGGTGTCAGTCTTTTGTGCCATTGAGAAATGTGGGATGTCTTCCCTAAGTGCTTTCTAACATGCTACACATATGTCACGCACGTATGCTTTTCTCTTTTTACCGTGTGTGCCAATAGACAACTCCTCTTGTTATTTTAACCAGGCCTCGAAAAATCATACAAATGTTACCACACCTGAAGGTCCACTAACTGAAACAATCTACTTGACCTACCTGAAATAAACTTGACCAGTAAACATGTCTCTAATTGTGTAATTCTAGGCAAATATTTTATTTTAGAGAGCCACCATTTTCTCAAATTCTTACATATGAGTGCACCTTCAAATATGTGAGTTCAGCATTTCTGCTGTGCAAAACCTCTTTTGTTTAAATAAATAGACTAAACGTTTGCTCCATGTATTAAAGGAATCTAGCCCACATATTGAGTACACATGGTCCCTGACTTGCCTCCTAGTTCACTGGCAAGGCCATCAGGGCAGAGGCAGGAGTGTTTCTCTCTTTTAATAACAACATTACTAAAGTATGATGTGGTAGCGCACTGTCATTTACAGACAGTAAATGTCCCATTGAAATAGCCATAAACTGTCCCATGAACTTGCAGCTTTACTGATACTATATTATGTATTAAAAATAATGTTTGAAAACATTCAGAAAACAGTTATCATTTGCACATCACCAAGTAAAGTGTTCGAATTTGTATTTATCCTATTAAATTATTTTTTTCAGCCAACAGAAGTACAAAAAATGGGCTTTCACAACTACTGAGATATATTTTAAAATGTTTGTACAGTTGACCTAGTTATTTAAATGTTGTGTGTTAGGAAAAATCTTACACCCTGCAGCCTCTCATTTCACACTCTTTGTAAAGCAGGCAAAATATGGCAAGATAAAAAGATTTAAAGGTATTTTATTGCTTCTGTTCTGTCTCAACTCCTAGAATGGACAAGTATGTTCTAAATTTAGCATGACCTGATAAAATCTGACCCTCCATAGCAAATTGAGTAGGTTTTTCGAGGCCTGTTTTCACTATGTCTTTGCTCATTACAAGGTTCAGATCTGCTGTAGCCAGGTCAAGCTCATTTTAGTCTCTCATAAGAAGCTTTCTTAATTAGTTTTAGAGATGTAGTTTTATGTCATAGAGGGGCCCTACAATGCTGTTTACCAATACCTATTAGCTTAATTTATCTGTAAACACGCTGTGTGTATTGATGTCAGATCAATCCTCGGGGTCTGTGCACGTTCCCAACACTTCCACCACAAGACAGCTCCAATACTCTGATTAGATTTATCACAGAGTCTAAGAGAGTCCAAGTGGGGAAAAGGGGATTAGGACGGGAACAGCTGAGAAGGAGACCTGTAGGAAGCAAAAGGTTAAAACACAACATCAAAATTACATCTCATGAATTCAGTACCATGCTACAACTCTAAGCTTCGTCTTTTCCAAAAAACATGAACAACCCTAGAATAGTCCTAAAACTGACTAGGCTTTAGATGACCGAATACCTGAGGAGGAAACAGGAAAAGTTAAATAGGACTTTCAGATTCGAGTACTTTCTTTAGCATGAGAATCAGGAAACACTCTGAGCAATTTCTAAACAACCATATGAATCTCCTTTTAAGAATACATATCAGGAACACACAGTATTACATCTAGAATTCTGGTATTGTTGTGTTCATCTCAGAAAAAACATTGGGAAGTGAATAGCGCACATTGTAGATTTTTATATGAGTATTAAACACCATAAAGGATTGTGCACCATGAAATCACACAACGTAGATTCAAGGAATAAATCATGCAACGTGTCAACTTGAAATGCTACCAAGAAAATGTCTTAGAATAGTAGCGCACAGTAATTTACATTATTTATACACAAGGAAAGAATTGCGCGTCTTGCAAATTCAAATGCCACCATACAAATATCAAGAAATGGTAGCGCACAATGAACAACATGAAAAGCACTCAGGGAAAGAATTGCACGTCTTGTCGATTCAGATGCCACCATGCAAATGCCAAGAAATGGTAGCGAACAATGAACAGCATGAATTACACACGAGAAGTGAATCGTGCGTTTCGCAGATTCGAATGCCACCATGTAAATGTCAAGAAAAGGTAGCGCGCAATGAACAACAAAGTTAAATGCTCATGAAACGAGTTGCACGTCTTGCCAACTCGTAAAACATCATGTAAATGTCAAGAAATATCAGCGCGCAATGAACAACCATGTAATAACGAAGTCAAATCTTTATGGAATAAATTGCGCGTCCTCCCTATTTGCAAACCACCATACAAATGTCAAAAAATGGCAGCGCACAAGTAATCTGTTATTCATTTAAGAATTTAAATCAAGAATACGAAAATTCTCAATTACGGTGTTGGGAAATGTCCAAACACCGTCTTACCGCCTGGAAACAGTGATCACCAATGAGAGATGAGTGCAGAAGACTGGAAAAATCCAAATAGGCCGCCGGGACAGGAGCTCAGGAAGAAGCTGCTGCTCTGCACCGGGACCTCTGAATAGTGAGCACTGGGATTTGGGCTGACTCTCTTTTATAGAGTCTTGGCCCCGCCTAGAACCACTCCCAGGCATGTTGCAGGGAAAGTCTCTGAAAGGCCCTGGAAAGGGACCACACCCTGCCACACCCTAACTCACTCTGAATGTCTGCAGCAATACATTGCAAATGTACATTATTTATAAGCACCTTAAAAATTAATCTTTTGGATGGAATTCTGCAATGCAAAAGGTTAAACAATAACATATCATCACAATGCATAAATTACATTATCTTGCGAGTGTTGGGTTTTTGCATTCTAGATGCCCGTAGAGCGCGCACTGTCCTGGTGTTGACAATTGAGCTCAAGACTGTGTGCTTGCAAAATACCCACACCTGCTTTTTCATTGATAACAAAGACTAAAATTACACTGGGTATTTGCAAGAGGAATCTCTGGAGGCAGTGCTGCAGGGGGGGAGTTTCTGCCAGAAAGCATGCATATGCCCTTATTCCTCATTCCCTTCTGTTCCTGTGGTACACTGTGCCTCTTTTTTGTACTGCTTAGGGCTCTCACATTAGGTAGAAGAGGCTTATAGCTACTAACCATAAGGAAACAGGCATTTTGCAGGTTTCCCCACACTTTTGCCCCCATTTGGGCTGATGCTACTATTTTTTTGACTCAGAGTGCACTGAGTCCAGCTAGCCAGACCTCAGTACCAGCGTTTTAACTGCATCAAAAATGCATGCAGAATTGGATCCTCACAAATGGGCAAGGCCTGGCTTACTTATAAGTCCCTAGTATATGGTACCCAGGGCATGTAAGACATAGGGCCTCATTACTAGGCTGTCTGTATTAAGACTGCCAGCCTCGCAGTTGAGGTCAGGGCCACTGCTGCTGTGGCGGTCTGACCGCCACATTAAGACCCTGGCAGGGATTTTTTTTGTTCCTGTAAACAGCTTGGAGACGGGGCCAGAGGAGGAAAACTCACCTCCAAATCGGTTTTACCCTGGGCGTGTTGTCGACTACCTTGCTCCTCATGACCGAGGAAGGGTCATGCCATCTTGAAAGGGGCAAGAATGTGGAATTCTGGGATAGTCAGATGTCACACTTTACAGGAACTTTGTCACTAGGTAGGAGGGGACCAAGTAGCCCATTAGCTAGTGACCAGGATGTCCCCTCAGGGCACTTTCCTGGGATAAATATTAAACCTTGGCATGTTGACCCTTAGTGCTCGCTGGACTTGGAAGAAGGTCTTGTTGGAAGTGCATAAATAGAGGTTCCAACGCCAGATCAACTGCACCTGCTACATTTTGAGCTCTCTGACTTTGACCCTGTTCTGCATGCCTGGGTGGAGATGAGCTGGTTCACAGCACTAGTCTGAAGCAGAGACTCTCTGGGTCAGTTGGCTGGCCCCCCCAGAAAGGCACTGGGGTTATCAAAGCTAAAAAGAGCCCAAGAATCACATCTGCTAGGCACCACAGAAGTTTTGCCACTACCGGCACCGGACACCCCAAAAGACTATTTAGAGATAGCCAAAAGGTGCACCCGTGTCTGCTGGACCAACGAGTGTTGGTTCTGACTGTATTCGTTCTCCAAGAGGGATACCAGCCGCCACTGAATATTTGCACTGCGACTGATGTATCGCAAAAACGTAAGGTCTGCATCGGCAGCCCTTGGAACCCTGCAAAGAAGACTTCTAGGGTCCCAGAGATCTGTGGACAGTCGCCCCCACTTACCTGTGGACTGAGGACTCGACCGGACGCCCACCCTCGTCGACAGCACAACATCAAGAGCATCCTAGAGCATCTTGAGTCTGCATCCCTCAGCACCAGGACCACTCCATTGTTGTCTATGGCGGTCATCCTGTAAAATTTGGATCTTGCTGTAAAATCTCTATGGTGGCCAGGTAACTGTCCAAAGTATACTTTCTGGTCCCCTAGACCTCTATCCTGTCACAGCTGGCTGCCCAACTCGGGCCAGAATGTCGAAGTAACTTTTACAAACTCTTGAAAAGTTTCCAAACTTTTTGTTGGCCAGTGCTTGTTTGTGGTTGATTTAAACATTTTTTTATTACTCCTCAAATCTATATCTCCTGAACCCTCTGGTGGATTTTGATGATTAAGGTCTCCAAAAATGTATCTAAATCTTCTTTATTTTTATAAATCGGTGTCTTGTTTCTTCCATGTTGTGTGACTTATTCTGTTGTTTGGTGCTGCTAAATGCTTTATATATTGTTCGTTTGCTAAGCCTAACTGCTCGCAGCCACACCTACCCAGGGTTAAGCTTAAGGTTGAGTAAACATACCCACTGGACCCAAGGCGCTATTTGCGAGTGTACTGCACGATCAATCTGTCCAGCCATATCATATAGTACACCCAATCCGTACACTAACAAACTGCTAAAAATAGAAAATCTAGCACTAATTATTTATACTGACATTCAAAGTGTCCTCCTACATGAGGACGCTCTCATGGTGAATCAGAAAGGCATTTTGTCCACCTATCAAGAGCAACACCCACCCTTTGAATATAGCTCTGTGATTATCCCTCTCCTGCCCGTTAACTGTTAGATTGGACATGACCATTGTTCCAAATTCTTTCAAGTACTATGTGTTTGTACGCAATTTTCAGAGGACAGGCTGTCTAGTGTTTTTTAATGGACATCCCCTCCATGACTTCTCATATGGTCATTATCGACTTTCCTGAGGTGTTACAGTACTCACTGTCATTCCTCACTTATTTCTCCAGCATTGGGCATTTCAGTTAATGTATCCCTTCCCAATGTCTGCCAAGCAAGACTCTATTTCTTATCTGTTTCCCCTACATCCTCACCCAAGGTGAAGGGGTGTGTGTGTGTGTGTGCTACTTCAGATGCAGTGGTTCTTTACCTTTTGACAACTGTGGACCCCCACGTAATTACTACTGGAACCCAGGGTCCACCATTTCATTATTTTGGATTGTGGGGACACCCACTGAGTCATTACTGGAAGCCTGAGCCCCTTTCCTAAGTATTTTCGATGAGCTGAACTGCAAAAAAATACATAAGTTTCATCAAACAAATGCACAAACAATGGAATATTGTATTTAATTCACAAGCAAATATAAAATAATTAAAAATGTAATTTTAATGGGAAGGTAGCATCTTTTCTAAATTAAACTAAGGCCACTCATCATCCGTACTATATTTTGTTTGATGAACTTTCACACTTCCTACGAATCAATATGAGGATACTAACGAAATTGTTGGCCTACAGTTTTACATTTTGCTTCTTTATTTATATACACATTATCAATTTGTTAAAAATGTTTATTTTTCTAAACAGTGGTGGACCGTCTGAGTAGGCTTTGCAGACCTCTCGTGGTCTCCGGACTACAGGTTAAGAACCATTGCTCTAAGGATTTCAGTGCAGACTGCTTTCCATGCCATTTAAAGTATGAATGAAAAAGTTGATCCCCATAAGCATTTAATATACTTTTTCTGCAGATCGTTGGTAACAGGGCAGAATGGTTTTTCCTTGTAGTACAACTGTGGAAGGTTTTGGCAGAGAAGATGGACATCAAAACTGTATTCACCGTTCACTAGTACTCTTCACAGGACTGCTTTCTTCTCCTCATAGTAATGGGGCCTGACCAAAATCTATGATGTGAACAGCTTTTGGGGGCTTGCTATTGTTTTCCATTGCTGTACTCCTGCATTCTTTTTTTCTATTTCAGAGCAGAAGCAAATAAGTGTCATATTTAGTCATTCACTTTGTGTCCCCTCAGGTCCCTGTAGTACTGCTCTGACACATATGTCACGCCTTCTAGGCCTGGTCTCCAGATTCTGTTCTGCTGCTGCAATTCGATTATGCAATAGTTCTCATACATCTACTCTTTCCTTAAGGAAAAAGACTCTTTTGCTTAGCTCTGTGACTTCTTGGTAGACCTCCTTCAGCCTCGCATGAGATCATTGTGCTCCACCTCATTTCTTCATTAATGTTTTTTAAAAGGCTTTGATGAAGCACTTTGTTATTGTTTCATTATTTTGTTGAAATTGTTAATTACTTGCTGGGCTCAGTTCTGTTAGAACTTCACCTAGGGGTTTAGTGTGCTCACCAGGCTCTCCAAAACCAGCCAGCTTTTTTACCTTCGGCCTTTTTTGGGGGTCATCATCACGATTCCTTCTTCTTCTTTCTGTTACTATTCATTATTTCTGGTTTTCATAGTCAATTTTTGCAACCTCATTTTCTTTCAGAGTCTGTTTTGACAACTATATTGATAGGTACCACGTTTCAGTTTGTATTTGGCAGGCGTCCATATCTGGAGTACGGGGCGCTCTGGAATATTCTCTGAGGTGTGTGCAGTGTAGCACATCTGCGTTCATGTTCGTCTTCTCTCATAATGGCAGCTGGGATCTTCTGCTCTGCCCCCTCATATGGGTAGCCGGAATTCACACTGTGGTCCCACAGAGCTGCAAAGTGCAAGGTCTTCTACCTCACAGGGACTGCATAACCCAAGTAAGCTACTCAGCTGACCTGCCGCTTCATTTTGTACTAGTTATGGCACCTGCTGTACACTTTCATGCTGCCTGGATCCATGGGTGCCATTGATGTGATACGCAATCAGACATACCACTGGGCCATATCTCCTTCCTGTCTTAAACAACTTTGCCTCAAGGTTTGATGCTGTGCGCCCCTTTGGGGCAGTCTTTAGCATGCTTTGACTTTTTGGGGGCCTCTAGTTTCTCACTTTCTCCATTTCTCGTCTTCATACATTTGTGCAGTTTTCAGTCTTTTGCTCTGAGCCTCGAGCTTTTTTGTGCAGAGATCTGGCTCTTTTCTCTGCCTACTTCAGACCCACCAGCACCTTCACCCTAGAACCTGGAGGCTCTCGTCCAGAGATTCTACAATCTAAGGAAGTCCGCCCACAGGCCCAACGCCTGTGAAAACAAACGGCGGCATTTGAAAACCAGTACAGCTGATTATAAACATTATCATTAGAAAGCCTGATTATCATACTTTTACACTGATGATATTTTATTGATGTGGGCGAGAGTGTGGGTGCACTGACATTATGTTGTCCATAATTTATTGAAGGGTTCATAATGGTATTTTTATTGTTTCTTAATTGGGTACATAAATAATTTATTTTTCTTTTACTTGCATTAGTGCATTCAAATGTAAGCCTTAAAGACTTGGGGCCTGATTTAGATATTGGCGGATGAGTTACTCCTTCACAGTGGTGCCAGATAGTCCGTCCGCCAGGATCTAAATCTCATTGAATATAATGGGATTTAGATTTTGGCGGACAGAATATCCATCACCATTGTGATGGAGTAGCTTGTCCACCAATATCTAAATCAGGCCCTTTGTCTTAGCATCCATGCGCTCTTTTTTGATATGTCACTGTATATGCATTTACTTATTTGTGTTCCCTTTGAGGGGAGATCACATAAATATGACTCTCTGTTGATGTGTGCCATCTTAAAACTACTATAAGGTATATCGGTTTGATTTTTTTTTTTTCTGACCACCATAGACAGTTTGAAGTGGTGATTCCCACAGAAGATTCTGTCATAACAGAGATGACATCCACGTTAAGAGACTGGGGCACAATGTGGAAGCAGCTTTATGTGGTAAGTGATAAAACATTTGCTAGTGATATACCATGGCCAGTACTAATGTATTTTTGGTGGGCCTTACTGATGGCCAACCACTGAAGGAATGTGTGTAGTGGATAGTAGTGTGGGGGCAGGTAGTAAAAATATCACAATAATTAGCCGCCTTATTCTTGTCTTCTTGTGTTTTGTAAGTTTTCCACCAATGGTGCAAAAGCTCATCTCTCATTGATAGAATTAAACTAAAAGTACACATTGAAAAGGACATAAGAAAATTCTTTTTGAGATTGCTGTCAGCTTAATGCCCTGCTTGAAAAAAGGTTTTAAAGAATATGAACACATTGATGCAAAAGCTGGCTGGTATCAGACTTCTGTTATCACACTTACGTGCGTACATTGTTTCACACATGCATCTGACACAGCATTTTAAAATGTAGCAAGACTGTTGGAGAAATACTTAAAACCGGCTTCTGAACTTTCGCCTAAAAACTTTAAAATGTATTGATTTTTCTGCAAGGCATTATCATCCTTATGTCAGCATACATGAGTGTAGAACTCCCCTGATCACAATATCAACTGTTGTCTGCTATTATTCAGAACTTGATCCATCCACCCTTGTCTGTGTATCTGGTTCGAGGTACTTTGATAATATGCACAGTGGTTCCTAACCCTTTACAAAACCCATAAATGGAATGAAACAAAAAAGAGAGACTTAAACTAAACACATTTCCTCTAGCAAATAAAACCTATTAATAATATAATTCTTTACCACAGTACTGAATTCTGGCCCGGATATTCCACTTGTTAGTACTTGGCCCCTAATAACTTAATTTTGATAAGGTATTTCTGTGACAATTTTATGGCCCATGACGTTTACTATACTACCTAAATGTGTGCTCTTCAAAAATATACTACATTCCTGAGAATGCCTATTACACTGTCTGATGTAAGGGACTCTTACGGGTAAATTAAACTTTTGTTGATAATTACATTAATAGTACATATAACTTCATTTAGAAATCAATTGATTGCCTAATATTCCATGTTCCCATGCTACCTCGAATACAGACTCCAATGATTCCTATGTATGATTTTCATGAAGGTAATGTGGATGGAGGACATCCAGAACTGCAGTTTTTCCACTAAAATGAGAGACTTGCAAGATGTTTGTACTCATGCTTCACATGAAAGTTCCCACCAATGACCCAGAGGTCACATCAGTCTTCTACTGATTCATGTCATTGATAAGTTGCAAAATACCTCTAAAATGAGTCGTCTAACACATTAAGCAACAAGCCAAGTTCACAGCCAACACAGTTCTCCCAATATGGGAATACCATTAAGAGTCAGCTCATTAGCCTATTAATATTGTTAATAATTAAGTAGTTCACTTGTTTTGGGGTTTAAGGCTCAACTACCAAATGTACTTTTACACATCCAACTCAGGTAAGTGTCAAAAAACAGACCACAGTAAATCTTCAGTTGCCTCCAAGCTATTGACAGTGGAATGTCCATCAATGAACCGTGACACAGCAGTCTTAAGACCAAAATCCGGCTGAAAGGCAGCACTACCACAGTACTGCTACCAATTCTCTTAGAACAGTGCCTGGATTCATTTTTGACAGATGAACCATTAGTGCCCATCTCTAGATGAGGCCTGCTGATACTAGTAAATCTGGGATTGTCAGTTTATGCTCTCAAGAGTAAATATGTGATTGTGCTTTTCCTTGATGAACAGTTGATTTGGTCTCTTAATGATAGAACCAGCACTCTAACCACAGCTCTTATGTGCTGGTCCCATGATCCAGCCCCTCCTGCCCTAAAAACTAAAGGCTTCCCAAGCACGTTTGTGCTTACATTAGACAAATTAAATCAATATATAACTTATAGCATGCCATGGAGGACAGAGCTCTCAAACCTGCAACTTAGTCATGCCCAATTTAAGTAGAGGTGTGACTGTCATTTGGAAAACATTTATTCTGATGGTTACTTCTAACTAAAGCTTTCTCAACTTTTATATACATTCTGAACCTTTTGAATTTCCCCGGATGCCAGACTAGATCTGAGCCCTGATAAGTAGTGCACTCTGGCTCAACTGTGACATTGTATTGCTTGTGGAAGAGACCTCACAGAGCCATTTGTACACACCACCCTATCCAAGCGACTGACTTCCTCTCATTTCAGATCAATGTCTTAATGCAAGTTACCATCCTTGGGTAAGTCGGAGGTGAAGTCGAAAGGGCAGATTTCACCCTAAACACAAGAAGTCCAAGTGAGACTCTTCTCACTCTTCTCCTATCACTCCCACTCTAGAGAGTTTTTCAGTCAGCTCTCAAAGGACTTGACTCTGCCCCCACATGAACTTGAAGTATCCCAAGGCTGGTCCTTGTGTACACTGACCTTCTCATGCCATCTTTGACCCTGCAGCAAGTAGATGCCTTCAAGGAGGCCATGATACAGCGTTTCCACATAATGATGGTTCCCTCTGGAGAGTCTTTGAGACTCAGAGAACCATGGGTGCGGTTATTTAGATTTTTGCTGAAGGACCTTACCACATCATCACTGACTGACTCTGTTGGGGTCTTCTCCCCTCCTCCCAAATCTGGCATCAGCCCAAATCTTCACACCTGCACCAAAGGCCATGTCGGTCCCATCAATTCTGGTCTCTTCTCGAGAGGTGCCTGCTCTGGATCTATCACCTGTTTCAGATCCACTGCCGATGTAAGCCCATGCTCAGCTGATTAACCACTATGAGACAGCCAGACTTCACCCTCCAGCTCAGGAGGATTCACAGGAAGTTCCATTCCCTCAACACCAGTGGTACCAAAAGCCGGAGTCCTTGTTTGGATTAGATTTAGACGCTGTTCTGGGTCTCCAAAACATTCTGCATGGCAACAGTGATGACAAAGAGACACATAATAAACCATCCATTACACTGATGATGGCCTGTGTAAAGATTTCCAGAATTCTAGCGGCCTGGATACATTCTCTGTGACAGAATCTAACTCCCGGCCATGGTTCCCTACAGAGGAGACTGCGTCATTTGCAGTAGTAGTACAAAGGGCCACTGGACTGTTGGACCTTCAGCACCCACAGTAGAGACCATGATAAACCTATTAACTGAGGTCTCGCAACCTGCCACGTAACAGCTCTTAGTGCTCTTTAATGAAGCTTTGACAGAGACATTGCTGGTGACCTGGTCCAACCCATCTTCAGCTCCAGCAGTAAGTTACCTTGTGGTTTGACTTAATGTCCTTGCCCTTGTGGGTCTGACCTGTCTGCCCCAGCAGCTGACTATTGAAAGCTTGGTGTTTAAGGCATCCACCATCAAGGTCAAACCCAATACATTTCCCCATGTCTCTGCCAGATAGGCAATCGAAGTGCATAGATGCTTTTGAGAAGAGGGTCCTCTCATCCGGTAGTTAAGCTTTGAGATCTCTTAATGATGCCTGCTTTCTGTTGTGTTATAAACATTCCCTCTGAAATATGTCCAATAATGTTCCTGACTGCCATTCCTGAGGGATTCCGAAATGCTTTTGCACAAGCAATTGAGGTCAGGATGTGCTTAAGTATATGTGTAGGTTGTGCCCTGAACAGCATTGTGAGGATCAAGCACCATGTCTGGATACACTCCTTGGGGTTTTCTGGGAAACCTCCCTTATTGACATTCCAATTGATGGCTCCAGGCTTTTGTCGGAAAATGTTGATTCTAATATGAAACGCTTCAAACTCAACTGCTATGGCCTCGGCTGGCTCTCACCAGCTCATCAGTTTGAACAACAATACAGAAAATACAGCCTTGCCTATTGTTAAAGACAGCCCTCTGGGCTTGTGCAACAACCTATACAGACTTCATGGCTCCAGAGGACATGTGGTCACCAGCAAAGACAGCAGTCCTCTTGCTCTTGGTCGACTGCAGTCTAGCTACGTCGATTTCCCCTCCTATGTTCATGCACAGGCAGAATTAATTTTTATCTGCCTGGCTGGTGTGCAATTACCTAAGACTAGTGGGTGCTGCAAGTTGTTTGACATGGTTATGTTATCCCTTTTACATCCTTTCTCCCTCTTGCTCCCCTGTTTTTGTTTGGTCTTTAGCAACTTATGTCTCCTTACTTTCCCAGGATGTTAAGTCACTGCTGTCCAAAGGAGTTATAGAGAGTGTGTGTTCCGGAGGTGGAGAGGTGTTACTACTGGTACATGTTGGTGGACAAAAAGGAAAGGGCTCAGGCTGGCATTAGACCTTCAGATTCTCATCGTATTCCTTTGGGCAGACAAGTTCAAGATGCTGACATCAGCCCAGTTCCCATCTGCTCTTAATATGGGGGACCGGATGGTGTTCTTGGACTCACCGAATGTGTACTTTCATGTGCCTGTCTGGCACTTCCTTCATCTCGTTGTGGGGTTTGAACACTTTCAGTTAACCATCCTGCCTTTCGGCCTGACCTTGGACCCTGGCTGTTTACAAAGGTAAAGGTGGTGGTTGCAGCCCATCTTCGCAGGCCAGGGATATACATCTTCCAATACTATGACAACTGGCTCTTGAAGGAAATAACGCTGTAGTCACACTCTGACCACGTACAGAAAACTATCACTCTACTGTCATCCTTGAGATCCTACACAGACAAACTGAGATCCCATCTGCAGCCTATGCAGAGAATTCCTTTCATGGGGCCATAATGGACAGAGTGGCTTTCAAGACTTTTTGAACCTTCTGCATCTAGTCTAGGACATTCAGGTTATGATCCTGATGTTTGGTGCCTACTTCTTGGTTCTGGCTTGGATGGTTCCAAGGATTCTTCACCACTTGGCTTTCTGCAGCTTTCTAGTCCCTCCTTCCCATTGGCACATGTGGGATCTGCAGTGGGCCCAGCTCTGAGACTGCCTCTCGGACAACATCTGTACTTTGGGAGAGACAGCTTGGTTCCTTCAGTGGTGATTTGTAGAAGCCAATCTGACTGGCAGCCGGCTATGCACTCTCTCCCACCCAAAGCTCACAGTAGTGGCACATGCATTATCTCTGGGGTAGGTCAGTCACCTGAACAAAGTATAAATCAGGGGTCTTTGGTCACTGGTGGAGCAGAGGCACAGTTTCTGACTATTGGAGCTTCCTGCCATATGGTAGGCCCTAACGGCCTTTCTCCCACCCATCAGTGGAAAGCTGGTCCTGATGTACAATACAACTAATAAGTGGTACTGCGACAAGCAGGGCCGTTCCGGTCACCAACACTGTACCAGGAAATGTTGAGATGTTGGGGGAAGGTTAACCTTCAGGGGATTTCTCTGTTGAACAACCATTTAGTGGTTCAGGTCACCGACACCGTACCTGATAACGTTGAGATGTTGAGGGAAAATCAACCTTCAGGCAATCTCTCTGTTGGTCAACCATTTAGGGCTGTTTTAATGTCAAGGTGGACAAAGTCAACAGATACTGTCTGCCCATGAATGGCATTTGCAGCCTGAGGGTGGTCCAAGGTGTCTTTGCCAAAATGGGCATGCCTTAGGTAGATCTTTTTACAACGGCCTAAAACATGCAGTGTCACTTACACTGCATGCTGGAGTTATCACCTCAAGGCTTCCTAGTAAATGCATCCGCTGCAGTGAAGTTCTGGTCTTTTGAATGCCTTCCCACTTCTGCCCTGAGTTCTGAAAAGGTTAGTAGGGACTGATCCATCTCATCATGATAGCTCTGAATTAGGCCAGGAGATTTTGGTACAACACTCTGCTGCTCATTTGCCCTCTACTCTGTCTGCCTGTTTGAGGAGGATCCTTTTGCTCCAGCAGCAAGGCAGGGTCCTGCATCCAAATCTCAACAAGCCACACCTCCATGTGTGATGATTGAGGAAGCCCAACTGAGTGGGGCTTAACTTGGATGCAGAAGTAGTGAAAGTTAACGTTGCTGCTTGAAGCCTCGCTACCAAATTCATTTATTCTGTTCATTGAGCCAAGTTTGTGGCTTGGTAAAGAACCCGTCCAGTGGATCCTCTTTAAGCCAAGTTGCTCTGATGTTTGTTTTCTCACTGGCCTGATAAGGCTTTGTTTTGTGCACTGTTAAGTTATTTACCTGGCCTTTTATACTTTTGGCTAACCAGCCTTTATTTTTCAAGTGTCCGGATGTGATGCATTGGTAAAAGTGACTTGCATACATGTTTCCTACTACGCCCATTATTGTGCACTAGTTGGACCTTAACTTGGTTCTAGCATTCTGTTTTTTTAAATAGTATTTTATTGATTTTATAAAAACATACAAAGCTCAACTGGGCCACTTTACCCTCTCTCTCCCTCTTCCCCACTTCCTCCCCCAAGTTGCCATGCTCAGATACCAGAAGCACTGATTAATCCTTTCCATATTTTATCAACTTTTTTGGGACATCCTCTTCCTTCATTTATCTCTTTCTCTTGTGTACAGCTGGTTCTTGCATTCTTCTTGTGCATTTCCTTTGAGCCTATGCACAGTTGCTTATTTAGTTTGCTGACCAATCAAGTGGTATTTCTCTTTGCACTTACTAGTGTGTTCTCTGTATACCACCTTCTTCCCTGACAAACTGGCGCTACAGATTTGTGCTTTCTTTCTGTCTAATGTATTGTCACACTTCCACATGGGGCAGTCTATCACTCTCCCTCCTTTTTTTCTCTCCACCACTTCCCTCTAAGGAGCGAGAGAGGCTTCATGCGCTGGACCTATAAGGATCTTAATTTTTACCTTGAGGGCACCAAGTACCACCTTGTGGATGGCCAACTCTATATAGGTCTTGCCAGTTCTAAGAAAGGAAGGGAGTTTCAGAAGAGGATTTTCTCTAGATGGATCATCCTGTGCGTAGACATGTGTTGCACCCTGACTAAAAAGAAGCTTCCTAAGGCTCTTCTTGGTCATTGAACCAGAGCTAAGGCTGTCACTATGGCGCTGAGGAGGTGTGTTTCCGTGTTGGACATCTTGCAGGCCCACATGAGCATCTATTAACACATTAACCAGGCATTATTTTGTTAATTCCCAGGACCGTAGAGAGGGTTATCTCGGCTGATCATTTTTGCAGCACTTCTAGGCATAATGTCGTCTCCTCAGAACACCCGCTCTGGCCCCGACCACTTTCTTTGTGGTATTGCATTGGTATCTATTCATATGATGCAGAATTTCCAGTTACAAATATCCATCAAAACAACAAATTACTTTCCTTTCATGTTGATATTCCTGGTGAATACTCTAACTGCAAATATTGTATGCTCCAGCCAGTTAACGTTGCCGAATAGTTGACTGCCTCAGTCATGTCAGTCTGAGAGAAGTTGACAAATGCACAGTACAGTGGATAGGCTCCTTTTACTAGGACACAGTGTGCACTGGTGAATACAAATACTCTATTAGATTGTTGAAATCCCCTTCATTGACACAGTCTGCACCCTAAGAAGAGCATAACTGCATTATGTCAGTGAGATATTCCAGGAGCACCTTAAAATATTATGATACAGAACTTATTCAGTTAAGGGGTCCTCATTTACGGACCACAATAAGAACAAATTAATACTTTATTTGCATAATTAATAAAAATAATCGCAATTGCCATATAAAAGAATGTAGCTTTCAAAAGTGCAGTAAAACAGCCGAATAAAAACCACATTTCACACAAATTGCTAAAAACCCAATGAAACCATAAAAACATATTTGCCCACCCAAAGGAAGCACTAAAATGCAAAAGCTGCGTTGCGTCACAAGTTCCAACTGAGGGGACGACTGGAAGACAGTATCTAGCAGCGTGCTGTGCTGGTTACCCGTAGAAAGAGCAGATTAAAATGTAATTTACCCAGTCTGGAGACTGGGTGAGGAATTACAGTTAAGGAAGAAGGGCTGTGTCGGGTGTTCATGCGATGGGGGCTGCAGTGTTAAATTTCGACACGGGCTGATAGCTCGGACATTTCTCGGTTGTTTGGTGCCTGCTGTAGGTGGTGTTAAGCTTTTAAGATGAATTTGGCCAAGCATGCCATTTATTAAGGTGTCAACCCTTTACGACAAAACAGAATGGCCTGCCGGCATGATCTAATGCCATTAGAGTTGAAGATGTTTTTGAGGTTAGCTTCCGTCAAGGTAAGAGTGCAGGACATATGTAAAGAATGTTTACAGTCTTCCCGGTGATACGCACAAAGCCTGTATCTCCCGCTGTTGCAGGTGTACGCCATTTTGGAGCAACTTCCAAAGAGGGAATTAGTCAGAGTCTGACATGGAGCACCTTTGTTTTTAGTCTTTTTTCCAATATTTCAGCTGCTGCGCTATTGGGGCCTTGAAAGTGTTAATTGTCCTCCAGGCATTCAATCGCGTTCAACATTTATCTTTATCCTTGCTCCACAAAAGTCACTTATTTTGCTTATTTAATAATTGCTTAAGAGTTTGTGTGGTAGGGATTTTAGCCATAGGTCTCCTGCCGGCACGTGCTTTACTGCAAAGGTGATTTTCTTAGCCCATGGATTTGCAACTTCCAGCAAGTACATTCCTATTTCTTCCCACATCAATGCTTTTAGTGTATTCGGTTGTGCCTGTCTCAGCATAGAGGCATGTATGAGGAGCACCCCTATCCTCCACCAGTGCTTGGTTTTGTAGTTCGAATTCCAGCCTGATTTCAGCTGGTGAGGTGCTATGTGGAAGTCGGAATAGAAGACGAAAAGATTTGCTCTGGGCTATGTTCATGAAGTTGTGAAACTTGCCGGGAAATATTTCCAAACCATATGCCAGGGCAGGCAAAAACTTTGGCTTCATCACCGTGAGGAGTGGATTCCAGGTGGAACTTTGCATCCATACAAGTCCTGTCGATGAAACTGCAATTTGAGACACCATTCTTGCTTTTAAGGTGTTTAGGTCGAGGTGATGCGACCAGCGCTCCTGCAATCAGATGCCGAGGTATTTGTAGCAGCTACTTCTGCTGACTGGCTGATCCCCACAGAGCCATTGCTTTTTTGGATTACCTGCTTGCCAAAGATGACTACCTTAGTTTTTTCCAAATTTACTGACAGCTTGTTTATCTTGCAGTACTCATTGAAGCTGTTTAGTGCTTTTTGCAGGCCTATACCTGGGATATTCAATAGGACGATATTGTCTGCATTTAGTAATGATGTTAACGGCTGATTACCCAGTTTGCGAGGATGGGAGCAAGTGGCGTTCAATTGAATACACTGATCTGCCATGTATACATTGAAAAGCATCCTGGCCAGTATGCAGCCTTGCTTGACGCCTCTAGCTATCTGGATTTTAGCTGTCACTCTTGCATCACTGCTATTTTTACCCTTGCCCAGTTGTCAGAGTATAGAAGCTGTGTTCCTTTTAACAGTTTTGGAGGGATATTGAGGTTCGCTGATTTCCTCCACAACCTGTGCTGTTCTACTGAATCAAATGCTTTGGATAACCCCACAAAGCAGGTGCATAAGGCCAATTTCTTGTTTGTTTATTTTCCCGCTAACACAGCTAATGCTGTCAGATTGTCCAAGCTACTCAATGAGGATCGGGAGCTGGTTTGATTCAGGGGTATCAGATTAAGTTTTATTGCCCATACCTTCAGATCTTCTAGCAGGAGGCCTGCAAAGATTTTTACATCAATATCGAGCAGTGCAATCGGTCGATAGCTGTCTGGGTTCCTGTATGGGCCCTTCTTGTAGATTGGATTAAAAATTGCCCCTTTTCCAGGATTCCGGAATTTTGTTTCTGTGACCCAGGAGTTAAATATGTCGTAGAGCTGACTGGACCAGAAGACAGGGTCATGTTTTAGAACTCCTGTATTGTGGCCCTTTAGACCGGGGGCCCCACTCAGTCTGCAGCATTGGATTTGTCCCCCAACTTTTTGCATTTCAACAGACAATGGGTTCAACTCGCAACTAGAGTTAGAAATTAATTCCACTGCTTCCTTACTGCTGTAGAGCTTCGAGATATGCTCGATCCACTTCTCCTCCAGCACTGCCTTCTTATATATCTTTCTTATATCGCGAAATGCGCAGAGGTGGCTGTTGTCCAGCTGCTGTCTCTTCAGGAGTCTGGCTGATTTGTTGAGCAGTTGTCTTTGTTGCCTTAAGGCCTGCGTGAACCATGGTTTTTTGCTTGGTGGAGGGCTGGCCCTTGGCTGGTGATACGGTTTTAAACAGTTCTTTAATGCTGACAACCTTGCCTCTCACATGGTGATTTCGTCCACCTGGATCACTTGGTTGAAAAGTGAATTGGCTTTCCATGCTTCGTATTTCTCCAAACACAGATTGAACAATCTTATGGAATGTAGATGGCTTCCATGGTCCTGTTCTATCTTCTGTAGCAGTGCCGCATAATGATTGTTGTTTGCTAGTTCCATAATTTGTGGGTGGTGGTTGCTTTTGCATCTCACCTCTATACTGAAATCATGGAAATACTGTTGAGGTGGATGTGTAGCCTAGGGTAGATGCAGATTTCCTTGACTTATGGGTTGGATTCATTGGGCTGTCTATAGGGAAACAGCCATTTAGGGCCCTCAATTCTAGCATCTCAAGGACTCTTACTAGAGGGTGATCACATTTATCCAGGTCCCTAAAGGGTGATGCGTGTTGTGGTATTCCCAGGTTCTGACCCAAAGCGTCTTCTCTGCTACTTCATTTAGCTTAGTTCGTCATGTTTAAGTTAAAGTCCTGTGTAATAGTCCAAGCGGAATTCTTGTACAAGGCTTGTAAGGCTAACAGTTCTTTTTCTGTTTTATCTAATAGATGCTGTTTGTGTGCCGTGTTTGGGTTGATATGAATGTTTATTATTATAATGGGTATAACGGACTGAACCAGTAAGTAGTTTTGCATACTAACTGCTAACATGTGGGCTGGTTGCAGGTTAGGTTTCTTGCATTAAAAGATTTGCTTGTTGTTCTTTAAGTTGAGAGGCCACCTTTTGGGTGCCCTTTGAGCTAGCATATTTTCTGTTTCTTTCCAGGTTTCCTGTAGGCAGGCCTGTAGGGCAAAGTCCCTCAAAAAGGATTCCAAAGTTGTGTCTTGACTGATTTTACTGGCTCCCTCAATATTCTAGGATATTACCTTAGGATCCCCGTGCTTGCATTTAGACAGGGTTCCTGAGGTTTGGTTTACGTTGACGTTGCTGGTTCTGGCTCCCTCCTTGTAAAGAGGGACTGTGTCAGGAATGGAAGGTGAGTTTGTGCCTGCTGACTTCCTCGTTTTGCTGGCCCACTTCATAGTAATGTCTTGACCCTAGGTGTCCCTGTGCAATGAAAATTTACTTGGGCACCTTGTAAAGGCGGAGGATGCTCCCTTTGTGCCTTGAAGAAATGTTCTCTTGATTCCTGCCCAGTGGTTGGTTGTCGTGTCAACCTCCCTTATTTTTCATTGTCTCTTTGGGGTATAAGGCAGGACACCTTTTTTACTCTGTTCACTTCTGTTAGCTCTATGCCCCATCTCCAAATACGTCTGATTTTGACAACAGTGACTGCATAATCTCTGGCCTGTTGAAACAAACTTCAGTGCATTTGTTTACATCGCACTTCCCTGGTGCTAAGAAAGCTATGTATTCAAGATCTTTACTGCTTATTTGTTCCACGCCTTGGATTGCCTTGCAGATTCTCATGAGGTTTCCTCAGTTGGTGATATCCCATGGCCCATGGGATTTATATGTCAGGTGAAAAATTAGGGTGCAAACACCTCTATCTTTTAAGGGCAGCAAGTGTTTATCTGCCGTCTTGTGACCTTTTGTGGCGTGATGGGCTGATGTGATTGCGGTGTCTGTGATTGCCTTTTGCTCTGCCAGGTAGGCCACCTGATTATTTGTGAGCATGCTATACTGACTGGCTGGAGGGTTTATGTAGGGCCACATTATTCTTGGGGCCCGAGATAGGGACCTCGAGTGGGTGAGGTCGCCACATTGCACACATGCACTCTCAGGAGCCCCTCCGGGCTGGGTTGCCTGGGTGAATGTCTTGTTTTGATCCAGTTGGAGACAGTTTTTGCGGGACTTCACCTTTCTTGTTGCTTCAGTAGAGTTTCTGAACTAAGGACAATTCCTTGGCAAGTTCCTGTTCTGTCCTGGGTCCCCGCTGTTGACGTCTGGTTGGTGGTCTCGGGGAGTAGTGGGTGCAGGTGGATTTCAGCTCTTGCGGAATTTTGTTGTGATCCTACGGGTTCTCCTATTGTTTTTCACAAACTAGGTGTCTCCGGGTTCCTGCATCCTGGTAAGGCTGTTCTTCCCTCTTCCTGCTGCCTTTGAAGATTGATTCCCTGTCGTGAGGTTGACAGCTTACCTGTTGTGAACTGAGACTCAGTATCAGCCCGTTGGGCAGGAGGCGTGCCCGCTGTCTTGTTTGCTTTTTCCCTGCTCTTTTCCTTGGATTTCCCTCTCAGTGGGCTGTCATTGCTGTATCTGGGGATGAGTGAGTCTTTCTTTTCCTGACCCATGACTGTTTAATTGTGCATTTCTCTTAAATGTCTTTTGTTATTTTTTGGGCAGAACGGGTATGAAGTGTGCTTCCACTGTTTCGAACTCTTTGAGCTTTTTACTGTTTCTCCTAAGACCGTGCAGGACTAACTTCTTCCTGTGCTGCCTCTTTAGGCACTCCTTTTTGTAGGCTGCTTGTTGTCTTTGGCCTTGTAGCACAGAGAGCGCTGCCTGCTGTCTCTCCACTGTTACAACTCATGTTTTAGGTCTGTCACTATTCTGGGCATAATAGATGGCAATTCTTTCAATTTGTTCAGGATTGGGCTGCAGTGACAGTGGTAGGTCTGGTTAGCTGGCTCCCTGTAGACCTCCACTTGAGCTTGTGCTCTTCTAATGAGTGCATTTAACCTGTCAATTGCCATTGTGTGGTCGCCAAACTTTGCAGGATTTGAATTTGAATATCCGATTTGTCTGAATTATAGAGCGTTGTGTTGGTTATGGCTGTGAGAGCTTTATTTAGGGCATCCCCTCCTGTCAGAAGCTGGGCGTCCTTTGTGTCCGTAAGAACACAGTTTTGTGATGAAGCGAATACCTGCAACTTATTGGTAAAGGGCTGATTTGCGCATCTTTCTGCTTCTGATAGCTGAAACGCCCCCTTCGGCTGAGCACTGCTAATCGGCCTCTTTATTGAAGACCTCGTCTAATTCTTCCTGTGTGAAGGTGGCCTCCCAGCACAGGCTGGTCAGATTCTTCTTTGAGATTGGTGATTCCAAGGTCAACTTTACCAAGCTTGCGTGAAGGCTGCCTTCTGTATGCTGACCCTTGATATGAGGTCTTTGGGTGTCATGCCTCTGCCCTATATCACTATGATTGGGGATAAGGGGACATCCCATTTCTATGGCTGAATCACTTGCTCAGTAGAGATTATTTTGAGTTTTTAAACCCGGTGGTGCACTTGGGGCCCTTAGAGTGCTGGGAGCAGACAGCTCCGGTATGGATTCTTGTGTTGCCTTGCTTGGCGGGGCATTATCCCAAGAAGTGCCCATGGTAATTGCACTGTCAATCAAAGATCTTCCGTTGTGCTGTGATCTCGGGACTATCCCTTACGGGGGCGGTTTGCAACTGACTTTTTTCCCAGTGACTGGAAATACTCATTGATGCCTTTGCACCCTGTGTACATCTTTCGACCTCCCCTTTGTGTCAGTTTGTGATCTCCGGATGTGGGCTCCTTTGCCTCTATCAACTCTGTTATCACCTGATGTGAGGCTTGTGTCAAAGTTGGGGACCTGGAGGAACGCTTCCCCTTTTACACGCCCTCCCTGTTTGTTTGGAGCACCTTTTCTCTTCTCATGAGGTACTGCACCCTGTTGTGGACCATTGGAAGAAGGGAGCTGCGGGTTCTCATACTCTCCTACTCTTCCTGTGTACTCCTTGTACTAAATTTCGCAGCTTGTGTAGCTCTGCCTCCTGGATGGTGCCGATTGCCTACAGTTTACACTTTACTCCTATCTCCTACTAACTTACTTGTTGAGGAGGTTAATTGACAGCAGCTGACATAGCAATGGCTTCTGTCTGCGTAGAATGTGGTGTGCTCACTGTTGGTGGGGGGGTCGACTCTGAGTCCTTGTTACTTGTTGCAGTTGCTGTTGCACTTACTATCACTGTTTCTTCTTATGTGCTACTCACAACGTGGGTATCTTATCGCCGCAAGCATATGGCTGGTATAGCTGAAGTTATGTGGGGGTTCAGAGGGTTTTCCCCTGATGAGGGGGGACACTTTGGTCCTTTAATTAGACCTTTTGGTCCACTTGTCCTTCTCTTGCTGTTCAAGTGGGTTTGTTCCATTGACTTTCATGGTCTGTCCCCTTGCCCCACTGCTGGTGGCTTGGTGGCTCTGCTGCTCGGACTGAATGCCTGATTACTGGCCGATAGGTGGCCGCTGATTGTGCAGAGGGGTGCCGATGGCAAGTGGGCCTCCCCGGTGTCCCCCACAAGCTGCACCCAGTCTTAGCTGGGCCGTTTTTGTGGGGGACCGTGGCGCACTCTCAGCGGCAGCCAACTCCAGCTGCCGCACTCACGTTGCCGTCAGCTTTGGTGAGAAGTGGTTGAGTGTGTGGTACTGTGCAGGCAGTGCTGGTGGTGCGGACAGTGCAAGCGGTGCAAGGCATAAGGCGCAAGGTATCTGTCCTTTTGGCGTTCCCCCTCGAGACGGGCTGCTCACAGCTGGAGACCTCGCCCCTGCCCTGCGGGAGGAGTGCTTTTGGGGGTGAGGGGCGATGGATCTGCGGGGAGTGGAGTCACAGAGGTTGGGGAGTCACGATAAGGGTCACAATAGGGCGCCACTCTTTCCGCTCTGCTCTCCGTCTTGCCGCCGATGTACGGCCGCACCGCCACGCCACACCCCTGCTACACGTCGGTGCTGGTGCTGGCGCCGACGTGCCCGCAGTGCTTCCGATTTCATTTCAGAGCTCACAGCCTGATCAAACAAAGGTTCAGAACACAGGTGCACGATAAGAACATGTTCATGGAGGTACAATATCCGCCAAGGGTAGCTGCCTTATTTTGATTTGGCAAATTAAATTCCAACTTTTGCCGACTTGTTATGTATGGCGCCTTGTTTGAAACATAGGGAATTAGCGAAAACATGGTATTATGCATCACGGTACCAAAGGTCACAAGAGAATTGGCTCTGTGAATACTGATGGAAGTTTGTGTGCTAAAACTGTTA
Organism: Pleurodeles waltl; assembly: GCF_031143425.1. Taxonomy (NCBI): domain Eukaryota; kingdom Metazoa; phylum Chordata; class Amphibia; order Caudata; family Salamandridae; genus Pleurodeles; species Pleurodeles waltl. Next base: position 572,603,176 of record NC_090442.1, read on the forward strand.
TCACTTGTATATGTTATGCTTCTGCTGTAATTATCAATTCAACACTGCCTCCAACCCTACATGGCCTATGTTCTTGGATGTTAAGACCACGATCCACAATGAACATCTGTACATGCTGACGTCTAAAAGTCCCAGAAATCGTCTCACCCCCAATCGTCCTCCTGCAATGACCACTGGGCATGTTTGGAAATGTCCCTTTAGTGCTCCCTGAAGGCCCTGTAAGGCTCTGCAATGCGGGCACACTTTTGTCAAAGGTTAGGACATTTTCGGCTCCCAGTGTGGATGTAGCCTCTGTTTTCCAGCTGGTGTACTTGCCACTTGGTAACTGTAAATGGAGCGAATATTTTCTCCCTGGAAGGAGTATTACAAGCAGTAAGAAAGTAGTTTTCTTTGAGGTATTTTTGCATCTGAAATAAGATTCCTCTGTGTGACGGTGATTAATGTTTTTGTTCTGCTAGTGGCAAGGGCTCCAGGCTGGTTCAGCCCGCCAGCAGAGAGATACAGCTTAGTCCTGAACATTATCAAATGAAGTGAGAAAAAAACATCCTGTGAAGAGGAGTCGAATGGAAAACCTGTGACTAATGTGTTTTCGTGGGCAGGGAGACATGTGGTTAGCGAACGTTAAGTTGGATATAGAAAAGCAGCGCAAAAGTGGGGAGAACTCCAAAGCAGAACAAAAATAAAACCTCCTGAGTGAGTCATGTAAGTGCACGCATGCTAGCTGAGCTCGGTGTGCAAGGGAAGGAATGTACATTATTTTCTGAGCTCGCTCGTATGTTTATGCAGAGAAAACATGGCTTCTTTGCGGATTGTTCAGTAATGCTCATTTTGTATGTTTTGCAGAAAAACGACGGCGATCTCTTCCACCGCCTGTGGCACATCATGAACGAAATCCTGGATCTGCGTAGGCAGGTGCTGGTGGGCCACCTGACTCACGACCGCATGAATGACGTCAAGCGGCACATCACAGCTCGTCTGGACTGGGGCAACGAGTGGGTAGCGCGCGCCACAACAATGCGCTTTCCAATAACTGCCCGCGCGCTAAATAACCCATGGCTTGGTGGCGTGATTATGTCTGCAGCGCGGCCCCAGCACTTTCACTGAAGTTTAACAAGATTAGCACATAAACAGCTACCTTCATTACATGAAAGAACCAAAAGTAGTTTAATGCAAGTGAGGGTTCTGCGGTCCCTCAGTATGAATCTTTGCCTCTGCGTTTGTTGTCCGCAAACTACGCTCTGTGCCAGTTCTTCCCCTCACAATGATTGCACGCCATCGACTCTTTGATCATTTCTTTTCATACTGAATGTGTTGTGTAAAATACCTCTGCTGGCTAGTGTACCTACTGCATGGACCTATCTCCAGCCCGAAAGTCGTGAAATCCAAAAAAAGAGTGGGGGGGATTTCGGTTTCAGGTCCGAGGTCATTAAATCGAATCGCATCGAGTTTTGTAAACATGGGACCTCGTACCCGCTGCACAAGCATGTTTAATCGAATGTTCTGGCTACACATATGGTCACTACTCCTGTACTATCGCCAAGGGTCTCTTCCGCTGCTGGTCCCTTCTGGTATTTTAAAGCAATTCTGTGGCATATCTAATTTTGTTACGGTATTGTGCGTCAGAGTAGAAGTGTAGCTTGTGAAACCACAAAGCTTCATTTGGAGTTTGACAGAGGGATACCCCTTCTCAAACGCCACGGATATCCTGTCCACATATTATAATGTGCCTGTAAAAGCCAGTTAAGTTATCCGACACATTTCTGACAGAGTGCCTTTAATTTAGCGTCCCAACATGGTGGGCGCTAGTGTTGCAGTAACAAATAATAAAAATCGTAAAAAGTGTGATGAAGCGCATTTTTATTAGGAAGGAGACATTCTTAGCTCAATTCTGCATGAATTGTCACACGTAAAACGTCTAAATGTCATACTTCAACACTACAAACATGGAAATGTACACTGACAAATTGAAAACTTGGCTCTGTCAGAGGAATGCATTGCTAGGAACTCTGAAAAAATTTTTCCACATTCATCAGGGGAAAGCAGGTATTGAACATGGAACAATAAAATATTGGGTCAAAGTCGAAGAATAAGCATGCCCATGGTAACATTTTCAAATGCTTAATAGAATTTAAATTATCTGATCCAAAGTGCCTACATTTTTTTAAAAGTTGTGACAGCATTCTTCCTACTAAATGGCAGAAGGAAAAGCAGGCATTGTTTGGCCGCTACAACAGCGATTTTCTAGAGAGTTTACATTTATTCTGATTTTCATATTCCGTGCTTATGCAGCTCATCCAGCCCAGGTTTTCAATTTGTATTCTTATTCTGATTCCGGTGTTGGCACTTATAATTGTGCAATGGGATAAGCAGGCAAAAAGTCCAGATGTGCAACAAAAATACTGGAGTGGATGAGCTGCGCTCATGGGGAATCTGGAAACATGAGAGCTCCGTTTGTTTTTGGCCTACACTAAACATCCTTCTAGGATAGGTTGAAACTGTTACAACCTCATTCGCCCAACAGCTGTAGAATTTGTCCCCACTTAAAGATCGAGGCCTTCTACAGTTGTGATTTGAAAAGTTTTGTGTCCAGCTGCGTTAGGTGTTTTGTAGTCCAAAGTCAAATGGAAAGCTGCACTTCTGCGACCGTTGCACTAACTTTATTAGGGCTCTAGGGAGAAACAGGCTACATGTACTTGAAGCGGAAAACAGGCTTACTGGGGTGGGGATGGTATGGGCCAACTAAGATGGGAGTAGGGCTGTTGACCTACAGGGTGGCATTCTTCAGATCCTCGCAGCAGTGGTGTTTGTGTTTTACTGCTTGGAAATTGGCTAATTTTAACAGTGTGTAACATCCGTTGTCAAGCGTCTTCCTGTGAGGGGGAATAAAAGAGGTTGAGAGCAGTAGTTTGAGGTAAAACTGCACACCAATAAGATAGCAAGAAAGCTCATGGCAGCAACACTGACAACGAGGGTGAGAGTTAGGTAAGGGGTTGCTGAAACACATGGGAGAAATGCAGAGTGGGGGTAATGTAAGGGAAAGGTGCACACCAAGGAAACCGATTCACTACCATGGAGTGCGGAAATTAAAAGAAAAAAGTAGTTTCCTGGTGTTGAGTTGTGGAAGAATGCAAGTCATCCAATCAAAAGTACGGTAAATAAGGTATTCTTCAGGGGCGGGACAAACACAAGAAGAGTAAGGAAAGCCATCAAATAAGATGCAAGCATATTACACTGACAAGAAGGCCATGCAATTGTAAACAATGGGGAGACAAAAAGGCACTGAAGTATTGGTGTTGTCTAGAAGAGGCCTTTTGAGTTCACACAACTAAATGCTGTGTGTAGTTGGGATCTAAAAGGTGGAGGAAGGCACCTACTTAAGCTAAAGTTGGGTTCATGGCTGTTGGATCCATGGACTGTTTATTGCCTCCCATTTGGTACTGCTGGCATAGATTTTCTATGGACATTTGTTGAAATAGATCATATTAGCTAGAGCTCATGATAAAGTGTCTATTCAGGGTCAGGAAGACACAAAGGCAGGGTATAGTGCATCTGTCCCAGATCAACACAGCCGCCTCTCTCAGCCAATACTTGCACAGCTGGAAATCATGTGGACTCTTTTATACAGCTCTTTCCCCTTAAAATATGCTTTTGAGTTTTCCGAAATCTTCAGTTTTGGTATGATTGTGAGCCTTCTAACACTGACAAAACGTCAAGCCCTCCACTTCAGTTAAAGGTATGCGTTAATGTTCATTTTCTTCTGAGCTTTGAAATGTAACTTATTGGCTGTGAGAATATTGCACTTTGAGTGGCACATGGGTTTCCGCTGCTCAGTGAAACCAAACTTTCTGAATTCTGCGAGTTTCAAGCCTACACGGTAGGTACTAGCGCTTTTTTAAATCCCTTGTCTCCACAGACCCTCACTGCTGCCTTTTGTAAAAATGAAAGTTGAATATTAAACTTGCACAAGAGTCTAAAATTTCACACATTTGCTCCAACCAAACTGTCTGTATGATGAACGAACCTCAGGCAATGTAGCCTCCCCCTTTTTTAGCATTTCATTCATACATCAGACGATTTTCAGTCCAACACAGGCCCTTAGAAACATGTTTCAAGTTGAAAATAAAATTGCAACTGTATTTTGCTTCTGATATGTTACTGTGTAGCGAATCACACATATGCTGTATGTGGATCATGACAATTTACTTAGAAAATACTTTCTGAACATGGCTGTGAATGAACACATGCAGCACAGCCTGTGTATTGCTTAGGGTACAGGGTGCCCGTGGCTGGATATAGCCATCGCATCTTTAGCCCGGCAGCAGGTTTTGTGTTCATGCAGCAGGCAAAAGTAGATACCTCAAAGCCCGCACTTAATATCACCAAGAGCAAAACAGATCTGGGATACAGCAGGCAGCTGGATTTGGCTACAGCATTTTTCTTTTCTTGTGAAGTAATGTTTCCACCTTTAAAGACCCCCTGAAAATTCCAGTTTTAAAAATAAAATAGTAGTACAACTTAAGACCATACTTAACATCACAGAACTAAATAACACAATTGGAGGATGTGCATTCTAGATTCAAGTAATGCTACACCGGAGTAGCGGCCAAGCGTTCAACAAGGCTAATGCTAGTGAGCAAAAAGGAATGGGAATATACTTATGATATTAATATCTACAAAGGATTTAAATATAATGTAGGTACACAAGGCAAGGCTGCATAGCGGCTCCACTTTTTGACAGGGAACTTTAATACCAGATTAGCTGTAAAACACTAATTATGGCCCTAAAGTCTAATATGGAATCATTAACAATCAGACACCATCTTGGCTCAGGATCACCATGTTGGGCCTAAACAGAATGAAAGAAGTTGAACAAGCCCTCATTCACTCAGAGGCATACAAATGCTAAGCTTGTTCCTATAGATAGCCTGCAGCCTTTTTTGGGCTTTACTGCACTTAGGGCCAGATGTATCAAACATTTTTGTGATCACAAACGGCCCAACAGGCCGTTTGCGATCACAAAAATGCATTTTGGTATGTATCAAGTCCAATTTGCGATTTAGTAACTTGTTACAAAATCGCAAATTGGATTTACGACTACATACCGATTCGGTATTAGGAAGGGGCGGGTCAAGGGCCTCCATTTCTAATACCAAATTGCAGAGGTATGTATAATTGTTTTGTGACCGTGAATGCGGTCGCAAAACAATCACAGTTACCACCAATTTCCAATTGGTGGTAACCAATTTTCTAAGGGGATTGTTTTCTTCACTAGAGAGTTTCACCCGTAAGAAAGCTTCTCTTGCTGATCCCATATACACTTCACAATATTTCAGTAGGAAAGTGGATTATTTTTTGGAGGGCAAGTGTCCACCTCAAAGAATAAGGCCATCACCTGCTAGATGTTCATTCCATGGTAATGGCACAAAGCAGTCAGGCTCAAATCAAAGGCAAGGTGTAAATTATTTAAACTGTGAAAATACAATAGAAAAAGTTACAGCAAACAAAAGAAAACTCAACAACCAATTTTAAAATAAAGATAATAATTTAATGAGTAAACTAATCTAAAAACAGCAAAAATCCAGTAAGGGAAGTGTGTATTTGAATTTTGAAAGTTTTAGGAGAAAATGGTGGCAAAAACCAAAAATCACCAATGTTAGTCAATGATCGTAGTAGACTGATACGTACGTGCAATTTGAGCCGACTGCAGTGTAGTTGTGGTCAGATAAATAAAGTGAATTGGTCGTGCCGAATGTCTGGAAGTCAACATTTTTTAAACACTTTCCAAGTCCCAACGCAGGAAGAGACTTTGTTACTTTTTGAGATGAAAGATCTGCCCTGAGCTGGCTGCCACTGTAGAACCAAATATTGGATGCTTGAAGTAGGTTGGCCCTTCTGGAGGTTTTGAAATTTCTAGCAGAAAATGTTTTAAGTTCTAACACAGAATAAGACTTAATAGCTTTTTCAGAGGTCCTTGGAGTCTTGAGCAGTATGAAGCTGAAATTCAATCCAACAAAGTGGAACTGCTGGTCTAAAACATTTTCTGGTGACTCCCACTCAAGCTCTGGAGGAAGAGTTTTCTAGGCTTTCCAAACTTTCTTATGGGGTACAAACAACCAGAGGAGTACACTTCTAAGGCATCCAGGACCTCACAGGAGGGCACTTAGGGGCTCCCAGGGTGTCAGACAGATCTCAACGGCAAAATCCAGTCCAGGTTCAGTTCTTATTGGTCACCTGGGCATTTCTAGGAAAAGGCATCTTCCAACTTGATGTATCCCTATGGCCACACAGGAGGTCAGCCAACTGACCGTTGGAGACCACCTCTTTGTCCTGGGTACAAGAGGAAGCGGGTCCAGTCCTCTTCTTATCTTCCACGGTCCAAAAAGTGTTCTAAGTCTGGTGCTTTGGGGTGCCACATGTATGGGCTCACCTAGCTAGGGGGTGGGTATGACTTCTTGGCATTCATTAACCAATGGGATGAAGGTCTGGATGTATCCCTACCCACTTTTTCAGTAGTTCCTGTTTGCCTTACCGCAAACCGACCCAAAATGGCATGAACTAGGGCAATGCCAAGAGGCCAAAGTCTTCAGCCACACTGTACTTGGGCTCTGAGGGTAGGGGTGTATACGGAAGTGTCACAGGGAATTTGCAAGTGCCCATCCACATTGAAAACTAAAATCCATTATGAAGCAAGCCTCGCACCCACAAAAAACAGAAGATCGTTGTCTAGTAAAACAAAGTAAGGTCTGTCAGTGACAAGCCAGGAGATAGCCAATAATTGTTTTCTGGTCCCGTTTGATCTCCTTTAAGAACACAAAGGTTTTACATGTGCCTCAGACAGACTTGTCAGGCAGTCGTTGACACTGTTGCCCCTATATGATGAGGCGACAGAACCCCCAGCCTGAATATTCGGCTGCCCTCAGAAGAGTCATCCCTGCCCACTTAGGGGTGATCTGTCAACCAAAGTGACCTATTGTGTAGTTCCTGGGAGGAAGCTCACACCTCAGTGACACCTCATTCAGGCCAAATACAGCCTGACCACCTATCAGCGGCTAATGCTAATTAGCCTCCTGAGGGCTCAGGGAGGGAAAAGGCAACTTTCTAATAGTTGCTTTCCCTGAATATTTATAGAACATCTGACAATCATTAAATTGGATTTTAATAACTATTAAATAGTTTATTATTTTTCTAGCTGGTTCCATTCCCAGGATAGTATTATAAGTATTTTACTCTGCACTGTGGTTTTCTACATAGGACAGCTAGACGTCCCACAGAGAAAATAGCTTTTGGGTTCTTACCACTCTAGGAACATAACATTAATTTTCTACATGTTTCACTTTCAAATACCATGCACGCTGCCTTTTGGAGCTACAAGGACTACACAGGGGTGATTATTAATATTTAAAATTCTCCGAATGGATGAAGAGCAGCTGCCTCAACCTCAATTCCGACAAGATGGAAGTCCTCATCTTCGGCTCCACCCCCTCTGCATGGGATGACTCCTGGTGGCCTGCCACTCTCAGAACCACTCCAACTCCCACCGACCATGCACGCAACCTAGGATTCATCTTGGACCCCTCACTATCCATGAACCAGCAAGTCAACGCCATCTCCTCCTCCTGCTTCAACACCCCCCACATGCTCCGAAAGATCTACAAATGGATACCCACCGAAGCCAGAAGAACAGTCCCCCAAGCCATCGTAAGCAGCAAGCTGGACTACGGCAGTGCCCTCTACGCAGGAACCATGGCCAAACTCCAGGAGAGGCTGCAACGCATCTAGAACGCCTCCGCACGCCTCATCCTCCGCCACTGCCACATCACAGACCACCTGAAAAACTTGCACTGGCTCCCAGTCAACAAGAGAATCACCTTCAAACGCCTCACCCACGCTCACAAAGCACTGCACAACACCGGACCAGAATACCTCAAGAGACAACTCTCCTTCTACACCCCGACCCGGCATCTTCACTCCACCGACCTCGCCCTCGCAACCATCCCACGCGTCTGCAAAACTACAACCGGTGGTAGATCATTCTCACACCTCGCCGCCAAAATGTGGAACACTCTTCCCACCCACCTGCGCCAGACCAAAGACCTCCTTACCTTCAGGAAATTTCTCAAGACCTGGCTGTTTGAGCAGTAGAAGCACCTGCCCCACCCACCTTCACCCATTCCCCTCCTGAGCGCCTTTAGACCCTCACAGGTGAGTAGTGTGCTTTTCAAATCCCTGATTGATTGATTGATTGAAAAGGAGGGTATTTGCCTGATAAAAAGAGTTGTTTGACATGTTATACTACAGGATTTACACCGCAGCACTCAGGCTAGGCCTGGAGCCACGTTTTTGGACCATTTTAGTGGATAGCTTAATAGGTGCTGTTTTTCACAAATAGCATTTAACTTTCCTTGACATGGAGGTATTTCTGTACCTTATACACAAGGTGAGTAATCCAGTTGGATTTTAAGCCAGTTTCAACATGTTTTAGGGTCAGAGCACATACACTGGGCACTGGATAGCAGTGTCTCAGTGTTAGGCTTTCAGATTACCAGTGGGTGAATCCCAAAAATAATTAAAAAGTGAGAGTGAGCATCCAAAAAGGGGTCACTTTGCAACAGTCTTGTTCTCTTTTAACTCTCTTTCCCCTCAAAAAACGCCTGCTTCTTCCGGTCAGCTTTTTTTAAACAAAAAAATAATTATTGCATTCCTTGTTTATTTCTAACTTCTACCAACGTACGTTTTCTGTTTGTAATGCAGTACTCTGTAACTTCCCTTTCTCTTTCATCCTATTACACGTTAAAGTGAACTGTCTCTTAAAATATTTCTGACTGTTTTCAGTCTAGATTTTACGATTTTTTAATATGACGTTTCTAACCACAATATATTTCTTCTATATTACTGTAAAGCATCGTACACACGTTCTACTCCTTAGTAAAATATGCAGGGTCGTCGACAAGTTAGGTTTGCTTCCTGATGGATTTGTAAAAAAAATAGTTCTTAAAAATTTTAAATTGTATTATATGACTATATGTTCCAGCATAGTTATAAAGATGACATATGAAACTTCATATGTAGCAGTCTTTCGTCATTCGTCTCGTAGTTGTTTGGGTATAAGGAGAGGTGGTCTAAAGTCGTGGAGCTGGTGCTAAGAACAATCTGGTCCCTTTTATTCTTGGCACTTTCAAAAAGCAGCCAGTAGAGTGGCCCATGGTCATTGGTGACATGAACACTTCTGGCGTTCAATTTGTAACTTGAAATGTCTGATGAACGCCATTTTGACTGAATTACCACCACTACTTAGGAGCATTTATCTTAAACTCTGGACTATAAGTGACTTTTTTCATTTTGGAAATGTATTCTGCATATTGCATTAAACCAAGGATGTAAAATAACATTATAGGTTGCCATACTTTCTGATCACCCTGCAGGACAAGAAAAGGAAAAGAACTGCATGGAATGCAGGCTAACATCCTTCAGAAGTCTTGCCTTTTCTCTAGGTCTTGGACATTTGAGGCGTTTTACTTCGGTTCTTATTTCGAATTAGCCTCCTCCCAAAGAGGCAGCTAGACTGCTGCTCAAAGCCAGAGTCATAATATAGAAATATGGACCAACTTGTGCCAGCCCTCTTTTGTGGTCTTACGGGCATCACTATAGAAATGTATACATTGCTTTCCTTCCATCAATATAAGATGGTATTCTTTTATGTATGTACTTCAGATACTTCTAGAACAATATTTGTGGTCTCGCAGCTTCTTCAGACTATGAGAGTCCTTCTTGATGGCTGGTTTAGTAGGCAATGCTCCATCAGTATGTTCGCAAAAGCAGCGAGAAGACTGTTAGTCTTGATTCAATGCAGAGGTGGGAGCTTGATAAAACTCAGCAATGCAAAGGTCTGTTTCAGAGATGGGTTCAGTTTGAGAATAACCTTCACTGCTCTCACACGACAGGCTATTGCTCCATTGTCCACATGTTTTAGAAAACACCTACCCTCAATGTGTTATGTCATTTATAAACCATGGCCTGTTTATTGGCTTTTGGTTCCCTAATTATGTTATTTCGTGCTTGTTCATTGTCCCCCTTCGATTATATAGCACTACTGTGCACTTTACCAGCTTCACTGTTAAACACTTAGCATGCTAAAATATGTTTTAGTCATTTTTCATATGCTAAAGTTGAAAAAGGGACGGGGGCACAAATGAACAGTTAGAATTTTGACGATGTGCCAATACATTAAATCGAACGTCCCAAGATTGAAGGAAAGATAAAGGTAGCTGTTGTGGCCATCCAAGATTGAAACGTTATCAGGCACATGTAGAAAGATCTTCTGACCTTCAATCAAACACAGTATCTCTGAAAGCATCTGCAGCCCACACATTACTCAAAACTGGATAGTCTGCTTGCAGTGGTGGAAAGAAGAGACCTGTAGACTTTCTTCTACTAAGCTTTCAAAAATATTGCTGGCAAATGGTGAATTTTTTATGTTTGTCAACCAGAACATTGTTCAACCTAAAGTTTCAAATGCTGCTAACTAGCCTCCCTCAAACAATTAAACGTAACTGTGAAAGATTTGTACAGTTTTGAAGTGCATCCCACTGAGGAAAATTGTTGGATCTCGCCCGTGTGGCATGTTAAAAAATTACTTGCAAAGACAAATTTTAAACACATTACCCAGCACATTTCCATAAGCTGACATTCTTCAAGTGCTGCTTCCGAGGGAGCTAAGCCGATACGCTCAGTAGCAGTGACGCGACCACCTTTCCATTGCAATTCTGCGTGGCATTATAACTATGAGCAGGTGTCAGTTTTGTGTTTGGAAAAATAGACTAATCTTTTCTCATAAGGAAGCAGGGAAAGCTCAGTCTCTTAGGGGTTCAGCGAACAGCAAGAAGACTGCACTGTCAGGAAGAACTGCGCCTCACTGACATGGCATAAGGCAGATCTGCAGATTGCACTGTGAGTGGTGTGGCGTATGGAGACGTCCATGAAGGAAAGGACGCATGTTAAGAGCATGGAACAGATCATGAACAAGAAATGGGTGTGGCATACAATAGGGGACCTAGGACCACAGCGAGGAGACAGCAAGAAGGTAAGGTTGGTATAAGGATTATAGAGTCTTACAGACTTGAGGACGTGACTGCATAGATTGAGATGGATGGCACAATGAGTTTTTAAACTCCATGATACTTCAGCAGACAAAAATAGTTCTCTTGTGCAGGAATTACTTTTGGTTATTCATATAAAATTGGAAGTTGTCAAGTAGTGCACATGAGAAAGTGTCTGTGAGATGCCTGTGTCTGACCATGTCTTTCTCTTCTCTCATTATCTATTTAGCTCTGGGTGTTTGTCTCTCTTCCTTCTGATTGCCTCTTTTTCACCCTCCTTGTTTTGTATTAAATGCCATTGCCTCGTGGTCTGTATCATCCTCTTTACTTTCTCTCTGTCGCTTCTGGGTGTCTGTCATCTCCTCTCACTCACCTTCCCTCTGTTGTCTTTCTCTTGCTCTGGCTGTCTTTCAGGGGCTTTGGGAGTTTGTGGTTGCTCTCACCTCAGGGATGTGGTGTTTAATAATATATATGTTACGTATTTATTGAAGTTGTTATCCAACACGATGATCAGACCAAATGTTTAACTCATATGGGGCCTATATGGGAACACACACGCATATTTATGAAATCAAAAGAAATCAGGGTTTATAAAGTGTAACTACTCATCTCTAAGGGTCTCAAGGTGCTAAGGGGGTTTGTTCTCTGAGCTTCAGTCGAAGAGCTAGGGTTTAAGGTCCTTCCTGAATTGGGGTAGAGATGGTGATTGCCTGATGTGCAGGAGCATGGTGTTCCAGCTCTTTGCCATAAGGTAGGTGAAGGATCTCCCACCAGCTGAAGTCTTTCGTATGTGGGTTACAGTGACTAGTGCTTGTTGAGCGGAGAGGTCTGGTGGGGGAGTAGAAGGTGATGCAGTGGTTGAGGTAGGCGGGTCCTATGTCGTGGAGGGCCTTGTAAGCATGGACGAGGAGCTTGAAGTTAATTCTTTATAATTTAAAAGCAACAGACAGTCCACTATCTTCTACACAAGAATGTTTTTTTTTGACATGATTATGGTTTTATTTTTATTATGAGTGATCCAGATCTGCTAGTGACTTGGTATCCAGCTGATGCCTCTCAGCTAGTGCTCTGTTAGTGCAGACAGACTCAGACAGGCCAACAGCCCTTTCAAAGTTTCTGTGTTATATTGTACTAAGCAGGGTGAGGGTCAAGTTGTGGAGACCTACAGGGAGTGCAGAATTATTAGGCAAATGAGTATTTTGACCACATCATCCTCTTCATGCATGTTGTCTTACTCCAAGCTGTATAGGCTCGAAAGCCTACTACCAATTAAGCATATTAGGTGATGTGCATCTCTGTAATGAGAAGGGGTGTGGTCTAATGACATCAACACCCTATATCAGGTGTGCATAATTATTAGGCAACTTCCTTTCCTTTGGCAAAATGGGTCAAAAGAAGGACTTGACAGGCTCAGAAAAGTCAAAAATAGAGAGATATCTTGCAGAGTGATGCAGCACTCTTAAAATTGCAAAGCTTCTGAAGCGTGATCATCGAACAATCAAGCGTTTCATTCAAAATAGTCAACAGGGTCGCAAGAAGCGTGTGGAAAAACCAAGGCGCAAAATAACTGCCCATGAACTGAGAAAAGTCAAGCGTGCAGCTGCCACGATGCCACTTGCCACCAGTTTGGCCATATTTCAGAGCTGCAACATCACTGGAGTGCCCAAAAGCACAAGGTGTGCAATACTCAGAGACATGGCCAAGGTAAGAAAGGCTGAAAGACGACCACCACTGAACAAGACACACAAGCTGAAACGTCAAGACTGGGCCAAGAAATATCCCAAGACTGATTTTTCTAAGGTTTTATGGACTGTTGAAATGAGAGTGAGTCTTGATGGGCCAGATGGATGGGCCCGTGGCTGGATTGGTAAAGGGCAGAGAGCTCCAGTCCGACTCAGACGCCAGCAAGGTGGAGGTGGAGTACTGGTTTGGGCTGGTATCATCAAAGATGAGCTTGTGGGGCCTTTTCGGGTTGAGGATGGAGTCAAGCTCAACTCCCAGTCCTACTGCCAGTTCCTGGAAGACACCTTCTTCAAGCAGTGGTACAGGAAGAAGTCTGCATCCTTCAAGAAAAACATGATTTTCATGCAGGACAATGCTCCATCACACGCGTCCAAGTACTCCACAGCGTGGCTGGCAAGAAAGGGTATAAAAGAAGGAAATCTAATGACATGGCCTCCTTGTTCACCTGATCTGAACCCCATTGAGAACCTGTGGTCCATCATCAAATGTGAGATTTACAAGGAGGGAAAACAGTACACCTCTCTGAACAGTGTCTGGGAGGCTGTGGTTGCTGCTGCACGCAATGTTGATGGTGAACAGATCAAAACACTGACAGAATCCATGGATAGCAGGCTTTTGAGTGTCCTTGCAAAGAAAGGTGGCTATATTGGTCACTGATTTGTTTTTGTTTTGTTTTTGAATGTCAGAAATGTATATTTGTGAATGTTGAGATGTTATATTGGTTTCACTGGTAATAATAAATAATTGAAATGGGTATATATTTGTTTTTTGTTAAGTTGCCTAATAATTATGCACAGTAATAGTCACCTGCACACACAGATATCCCCCTAACATAGCTAAAACTAAAAACAAACTAAAAACTACTTCCAAAAATATTCAGCTTTGATATTTATGAGTTTTTTGGGTTCATTGAGAACATGGTTGTTGTTCAATAATAAAATTAATCCTCAAAAATACAACTTGCCTAATAATTCTGCACTCCCTGTATTTGCTCATGATTGAAAAAGAGTCAAACATGCTGTAAAACACTTTAGTAGCTTTAGTATTCTAGATTTAAATTACTCTGTGCTGATATGTGGTGATCAGATCTCAATAAGCCGTTTTAAGTATGTTCTTTCCAATAAATTATTATGAAGTGAGATCCCTGGAACTAGTTGTAATGAAGATTTTTTTCTTTTTAGCTAAGGGTGGTGATTCAGACACTGATTGTAAATAGTTGTTATTCATTTTATGTTTTTTTATGCTCTTCTCACGACCATATTCGGAATATTGTCTTCCTCTATCATTTTTTTTCTGTACATTCTTAGATGATGTAGTATATGTGCAATATTTCCAAGTTAGGCAGTGCATTAGCATAATATTTATGTAGATGTGTTTCGAACTTTGGACCCTCACCATTTTGGAAAAATAGTTTGTGCTGTCCCCATAGTGTATTGAAAATGCGTATAATGTGTGAACTGTTATTTTTTTTGTTCAGGAAAGAAACATTTTATTGGTTTTTTTTTACATATTATTGTTGCAGTTTCTAACTCAACGTGTGCTTGGTTAATGTTCATATTTGGCCTTAAAGGGAAAAGTAGCCACTGGTGATTTGCCCAGTGTTCATGTATTTGTTATCCATTTGAAGAGTCTGGTGGAAAAGGTATTCCTCCTAATAAGTCATTTTATTTAGTTTCTATTTCTCTCTTACTCTTTTATCACATGGTAACCTTCCAGGTCAGCTTGTCTGTATGCTAAAGACTCTTTGGTGGAGTTCTTCAACTGGTGGGTTTTTCATGGTCACTGTTAAAGTCCAAAAACAGATCTGGGTAGTACCAGAAACAGAGGTCAAGTTTACAATAGTTTCCTTATTTTGGGGCGTACTGCTCTCATGCTCTGTTCAAAAACAACATTTTCTTGGCTATCGTAATCATTACCAGTAGCGGCCGGCAGCTTTAGGAGGGAGGGGGGCGGGTGGGAAGCACACACACACACACACACTCATTCTTTCACACACAGACACGCACGCACATCCATCAACAACACTCATGCCATTCAAACATGCACACACGCACCAAACATTCATTTTAAAACATCACACACACTCATTCTTTTACACACGCATGCATGCACAGCCATTAACACTCATAACATTCAAACATGCGCGCATGCACCAAACATTCATTTTAAAAGATCACACACACTCATTCTTTCACACATGCACGTACGCACATCCATTAACAACACTCAAACATGCACGCTCACACCAAACATTCAATTTAAATCACACACACACACTTACCTTCAGCCTCCAGGTTCCAGGAGGGTTGGGACTGCTGCCTTCCCTCATTGGCTGACCTTAGGTGAGCCAATGAGGGAAGGCAGCAGTCCCAGCCTCGTCACAGAGTGGGATGGGGTCAGTGAGACTGCTGACCCCACCCCACCCCACTCTGTGACGAAGTGTCACTGATTGACACTCGCCCTGGGCGCTTCAGGGCTTAAACCTGAAGCGCCCAGGGCGAGTGTCAATGGGTGATGCTTTCCTCATCACCCAGGGAAGGGCCTTGAGGCACCTTTGCTGAGCCGATGAGGTCACGCCCATAGGAGCTGTGACCTCAGCCCAGCAAAGTTCAGCTCAGGCAGCCAGAGTCTGCGCAAATCGCGCATGGCTCGCTCCTGGCTGTCTGAGCTGAAAATGAAGAGTGTCTGTCAGGCTGGCCTTTGTTCAGCCTGACAGACACTCTTCGTGAGGGGCAAAAGGTGGGGGGGGGGCGTGGCCCCTCAGCCCTATAGGACAGGCCGCCACTGATCATTACTTGGTATAATTGTGTTCTTGGTATCCACCTCCCCAAATGCACCTCGGTTTTTAGTGTACACGCTAATTCACGTTACAAAAATTGTGGTAAAAACGAATGTTATCGCTTTATATTTCATCGTTTTCCACGGGTCACTTGAGCAAAGAGAACACATTTCTCCGAATGGCTCCAGCGCGACAAACGGTGCATATTAATCTTTCTAAGATACCTTATTCAGCATCCTTTTTTAAAGCTTTAGATAAATTGTAAACTACATCTCACAAGCGCTGTGCATGGGAATAGAAGGGGCAGCGTACAAACAGACAGAATGTAAAAGATCAGAAACATTCGATGAGAAATCAATTTAAAATGGATAACAGCGTGTGACAGGTGAACAGCATACTTCTGGCAGCTGAGTGTGCAAGATAAAATAATTAAAAGTGCTGACAGAGAAGATGGAAACGCGTCAGGACGTGGTCAGTTTCAGAAGCTACCAGAGGTCAAGCGCCGTAAATAATGCAACAAGTCTTGATAAACTTATGATCGCGTGCAGGAAGCAGCTGTAAATAAATCAATACCGTGATAATGGCATTATTAGTTAATTCGTACTGCTTGTTGTGCTCCATTAAACACAAAGCAAATACTACACTTGAGTATTTTGCTTCAACAGCACATCAGCATTTCTTATCGTGAGGTAAAATTGACTGAGCATTATCTTCGCACTTTGTACTGGATATAAACAGGCCGTCGGCTCAGGACGTTGCCCGGAGCAGGCTGACAGGACTGACACCAGGCGTTCCAGTCCCCGCGGCTTGTTTCGGCGTCCCCTGCCCGATGAAGGGGCTAGTGCCGGACCCGGCCTGTGATCTACACCGTAGAGCCGTTTTCTGTGCAGGTTTTAATATTTTACATTTACGTTATCGTGAGGTTAGGTATCAAAACGCTCCCTTATTTTTAGGTCTGGACGAGGCAGAGTTACTGCTGTCTCGGCAGCCCCCTAGAAGCACATAAAGTACCCAGAACACATAGGCGCCCCCTTTCGGCCACCTCGCTTCGCCCTACTTTACAAGAGACCGCCGCCCCGATCTGTGTGAAGGGAATGACGCTCTAAATGATGTTTCACCGAGGACCTCGTTTCAAACCCAGAGATGTGCGACGGATAGTCCCGAGGCTGTGGTTCTCGCAGTTAGGGAGGCCTCTCTTGTCCTTTGCGGTCTACACTCCCCCATCAGTCACTGCAGTGGATATAACTGAATGGCTCAACAGACATCAACATTCATTGGATTTAAACACAACCTGCGGTGACACAAATGTTTACCGAACAGGCTTACGGCGCAGCCACTCCCTCGAAACGCTCCGTGTCCCTTAGAGAGAATAGTAAACTCTTGATTCATTATTGGTGCGTAAATAGTGGTGAATACTCATGGAAGGGATCGGAGGAAATAGCATGTTTCCACACGCTCTAAAGACAAACAGCAACAGTTGTATGTACGTACATAAGGATATACAGAAATGTTACCTAACAATTCTGTCATTTGTGAATGTCCCTACCTCGGGGAACAAACAGACAAGCATTTGCAATGCAATAGGTCCCACATTTCCCTGTGAGAGAGCCATTGGCTTTGTAAAAGCATAACTGGACTTTTCTTGCCACATAAATGGATCAATCCTGCCGCATAATTTGGTCTTCTCTGCCACATAATTCCAGTGGCCCTGCATATAACTAAATCACTTCCATTTACCTTCTTCCTCTAACTGCACCAAAAAATTCACACCCTATAAAGCTGAAAATAAATACAGCACTAATTTTATTACCATACATAACTAGGTGACATTTGTAGGGGAATCAGTGACAGAGCAGAGTACCAGTCCCCAGTCTTTACTCCAACCCCAACTCATGATGTTCTTATGGCACACATAGAGAGATCAGCTGGTGATGAACACATTAACCGAAAGTCATGTCGCATCAGTGATCCAAGCTCGCAACCCTTGATGGATCGCTGTGACGTGCAACAGGAGAGTGAAAAAACAGACAGAAGCATGCAGGAATGCTTTGTTTAAAACAAAATACGAGGCTATCCCAACAACGAACATTGTAAAGCATTTTAGCAGCCTATATAATAAATAGTTGCAACATCCACAAATGCAAAATCAACATTCCTTATAAAGCCTAAGTGTGACTTAAGCAGTGCCAATACAGAGACCCACTGAGATTGCTACAGATCCATTTCAGGGTCCAAAATGCAAAAGGCATTGGTTAAAGGATCCAAATATCAAGGGAATATTTTGGAGACACAAACAACACAAGTGGGGCTCTTCGATTACCAGAATTAAAGGAGAAGCATTCGGGACCCAATAACGTGGGAATTTTACACAACAAAATAAACTGTGACATTTCAGAACCCAACAAAAAGGCACATTTTCGTTAGCAAAAAAGGAGATGATATGGGCTCCAAAAAAACAACGTCATGGCAGGATCCAAATAAGAGATATTTTTACCTGGTCCCCGCAAGGTGGCCCGATCGAGAGAGCTAAACCTAAAAAGATGCCTGGCGCTGGTTTGGAATGCATAATAATTGTATGTTCCAAAGGAGTGCCAGCCATCTTAAATGCTGATCAAGAGGGGCGAGGATGTGGCGTTAGAGCTAGAGCGGTTCAAGTATCAGCAGGAGACTTAACATTCTCTGTTTCTGGGTAAATCACTTAATCTCTCTGTTAATTCTCTGTGCTTGTGTCCCTGTGTGCAATGCAACTGGTGCTCGTGTAAAGCACTCCGATACTTCGGGATGGAGTTTGCGATATGTAAATATTTTTTTGGTTTAAAAAAAAAAAGTAAAAGCACATAAATCACAAATACATGACTATGGGAAAGCCTTGCTGGGGGGGATGAGCAGCAGCGTGAAAAAAAAGATGACATGCGTGAGGTGGTGGGAGGACTCCTCCACACAGGGCGACTAACGGAATTTGGACAATCGTCGACACAAACAGGAAACCACCTCGAGCCGAGTAAAAAGAAAAAAAGTAGTGCACAGAGACAAAGTAAATGGCGAGAAGTGAACTGATGCATGTAACAGGGTCATTCTCCAGGGCAGTAACAAGGTGGGATAAATGTAAAGCTTTTTCCAAAGAAACCAAAGGAATTTTGAAAGGCAGGCCAGGGAACAAATGAAAGTGTGTGGCGTGTGATGGGCATGGTGAAAAGCCACAGATGTAGATAGAGCATGTTGAGAGCGCATGTACGCTGCCTATGCTCAACCTAAAAATAAACCATTCAGTGTACATATTACTGAATTGCAGTAGAGGTTGTAATGTACTTTTTAATAACTTGCTGTTATAAACAGGTTATGCAGTGCATAGTAGAAATAAAACACAGGGCAGTATCTTAATCATTTCTTTGTTTGCCAAGATGCTATAGTAAATGCATATTAGATAGAGCAAAAGCTTGTTCAGGCTGAAATCCTATTCACCTTTGATTTACCAAAGTAACTGTCTGAGGTAGAGGTTTATTTACAGGCTGGCACACTTGATACCACTGATCTCTATACATGTGCCTTTCTTGGATAGCATATATGGTTTGCTGATGTGGTTAACCAAGTGCCACTATCGAGAAAACCTATTGGGTGTGAGCTTGATTGTCAATACAACAAGCAGCATGATTTCCCATTGCAGAGATTGTGTTCAGGACCTTGGGTAGTAATATTCTAGAGCATAGGTCTGTGCTTTGCTGATGTAGAGAAATTGAGAATGTGTGTTCTATATCCTGAACATGTGCTTTCATGATACCACATACACAAATGGTGATGGGGAATATGCTTGCAATTTGTATTACCACTGGCAGTCCCTTTGGGGAGCATCCTAACCCAGCTTTCTTTTGCCCACAATGCCACCTCAGTTTGGACCAAGCCATATGCAAATAAGTCTTGAACCTGCTCCTCATGGAAACCGTCCAGTACAAACTGCCAGGCAAGATCTGCCCTAAAGTGGAATACAAGCAGCACAGGACTGGTTTGGCCTGATTAGGGCTCATCAGCCAAGTTTAGCGTGGTTTCACTGGCACAGTGAGCACGGGACCAATGTCTGGACATACCCTTGCCACCTATGGCCATAAATCAAACACACGAAAGGAGATGAGAGAAATACTTGGAATTTGTCTTACCACTGGCAATAGCTTGGGGTAGCATCCCAACACATCGTTCCTTTCCCAAGCATGTGGAGGTTTCCCACTTCAATGAAATTAAAATCTCAATGCAGCAATGCAACTCATTATACAAATATCAATTTAGGAAGTAATATAGCGACCGGAGAATACATGTTTATTGCTGACTCATCAGTTAATCATGTAGATATGGATTAAGACAAGGCAGTACAAGTTGCTGCGTTGCCTTACTCTGCGCCAAGGAGGCGATCCATGGGCATTGCTGTGGGTTTTCCCATGATTTGTAAAATTACGTGGACCTCAGGATGCACCAAAACCTTATGTCACCCCAGAGCAGGCGTTACAATTTTTTAATTTTTTTATTTCTCCTCGTTTTGCCTCTTTCCATGTATGCTGCTTTCTGTTGCACACATGGAGTGAGGAAAACGCCTCTCAGGATTCTTTTTGTGCAGTAAGGTGCTCCTTTCTCGCAAGGGCAATCCTGCATTCATAGCAGACATCCTTGCATCATGGTAGTAGGCTGCCAAACAGCACCAGCACAGGGGGAAGCGACAGGAATGCACTGTGTTGTATAAATGTGATGCATTGGTGCCCTTTCACTTTGGTGTAGGGCAGCACAGCAAGAAGATCAGATTCAGTGCCCTGTGCCAAATCCCCCAAAATATGCCCCCAAGTGCAGGAAAAGTATTGTTGGTGAAACCACAAGGACGATCCATTTCTCGGGTGGGCCAGGTATTCTAACCTCCTAGTAGGTCAGTTTCCTAAGATCATACAAAGGTTGCCTGCTTTCTTAGGAGTGTTCAGGAAGTGGAAACGTGCCCCCTGTGTATAGCATCCTTCAAGACACAACACAATAAAACCCACTGCCACACATAGCTGGCAGACCCCAAAAAGTCCCCTGTGGAAAGAATGCCTGCACTTTTTCCCTCTTCATTCTATTCCTACTGGAGTTCTCAAGAAAGTGCATTCTTTGTTCTGTACGAAAAAGTAAAGGGCACTCTTTAAACTAATAGAAGGACACACTGTATGTGACCCGAGGGCAGCGGCTGTCCAGAAAAGGGTCCAAAGAATAACAAGTTCCATGAATGTCTGAGGTATTTGCTCTTTACCATACTGAGTATTTTTTGAATGACTCACATATTGTTTCATAAACTCCTTTTCACTTTGCAGTTATTGATGTTATGACTGTTGTAACTTTAATATGCCAAAGTCCTACAGACTAAACATTCAATAAAAATTGATAAGCATTTGACTCCCTATTACCACTGCGCAAAACTAGTTCACTAGGAACAAGAAACTATTCAGTAAAGCTCATAAATAAATTCAGTGAAATGAAAAGGATTCTTTCCTGAATCCCATTAGAAAGGTTTCGAATTGCAAAAGAAGAGGCCCATGCCACACCTTTCTGTCCTGCAGGGGGAGTCCAGGAAGGTTCCTGCATGTTACTCACAAGTGGCCACTGGGGGCTTCCTGCCACAGGAGCACAGGATCTCTAGCTCGACACTTGCCTTCTTGGGAGTGTGATTTTGTGCAGGCAAGCACAGCTCACAGCTTCCAGAGTCCCCCTGGGGTGTCCCTGGCTTGTGTCGCCACAGCAGGGTCTGTTCTGGCCCTTTGGAGTCTGTATAAGCCAGTAGGCAGTGCGCCCTGCTTTCCCGAGGACAAGTTCAGTCCTTTGTGCTGACACCAACATCCTTATCTTTCTCTGCAGAGTTCTTTTTCTGGCTACCAGCTCACAGCGAGTGAGTGTTGACTTTGTCGCTCATTTTTCAGGGCCAACCAAACTTCTTCACAGAAATCAGGGTAAAATCCGTTATGACCGGTCGGCTTTCAGAGCCCTCTGTGTGTTCCTAAGGGTCACCAGATCAGTTGACCGTGGTCCTCTCTTTAGGACGGTCACAGCTCCCATCCACAGCTGAGGAATCTCTCATCCGTTGCCACATTCTGTGCCATGTATGTCAGTGGTCTGGCTGTCCTCCAGACGTGTGCTCTATCTCTTGGGAGCACTCACAAGGCTCGGTTCTCCTGGCTGATGAGCTTCGCATGACCCCAACCGCTTCATCTTGGTATGACGGTCAGGACATAACTTATGAGCATTCCGCAGTGGCATGCGTTTAGTTTCCGCTGTGGTCTGGGTGGATTCTCTCATCCTAGAAATACCTTATAGTGAACCCTCATTGATATTTCGCTAATTGGTTGTCATTATTTTCCACATAAAGAGTGTTTTTCAGTTTCCCCGTGGCAGTGTGGGAACGCCCTCAGGCTGGGGAGCACACTCCTTTGGAGTGCCCCCACACGTCTTGCTATTGGGATCAGGATACCCATGCTTTTCGTTCTTCGTTTGATATATGAAGGACTCACTACCTGTTTTTTTATTGATTTACGTACATTCATCGCAGGCGAGAATTGTTTTGTCCTGATGATGATCCCATAACTTAGTCATTCAAAACATCATCAACCTAAACACTCTGATATCTTTGGATATATGTAAATCGAATTTAGATGCAGGAGTGATATACTGTACAAAGTTGTGACTTTGATTTCCTAAATTCTTTCTTTTTTGTCACTTACTTTTGCCTGTGTGTGTGATTTTTGATAACTGTGTAGTGCGTCCTGTAGGGGTAGGTACCCCTACACAACTATTTTTTATCTATTTCCCATTAAATGTGATTTTAACAGTTTATTTAACACCGCCTGGGCATTACTATTTTGTCCCCAGTGTACTGCTTTCTTTATTGCTAGTTAGGGACTCCTGTCCCTTATAATATATCATCCTGGTTTGGCGGCGGCTGGCAGACTCCATGATGTAAAGTTTCCCAGTGCGAACACAAAGCTTTGGTATAAAACGCCCTCTGACCTAGCCAAGGTGGGTGTCTCCATAACGTGATGCCCCTCCCCAGCCAATCCCTAGTTTACTACAAGTTCTTACTACGACTAAAACTATAAAATGAGTGGTCACTTCGGAGCCTTCAAAGGGCCACAGCTATTAACAGTAGAAAAAGGGCTGCCCCTTCAGGGCACCTATTAGTGGTTTAATAATTCCCTTGAAAATACTGGCACTGCCCAGCAGAGAGAAATTAAGGGAACCATGCGGCAAAGTGTTCTGTCCTATACCTATAGACATACTTCCTGTCCCTGGTGATACCTACCTCTGCCTCCTTCACTCTTTCTCTACCTCTCCTGCTATACACTCTCTACACCTTTTTGATACCCTAGACATCTTTTCTGTACAGCACTCTTCAGTGCTCCATTGCTTTGAGGAGCTAGGTTTGCACAATACAAGCACCCCTAGTGCACACAGACCTTGCTGACACCTGGACAAAGGCATTCAGCTGCTCCAGCCACAGGGATTGGGGGGAAGAGAGTTGTGATTCTAAGGTTTTACATATAGTAGGGTGGACCGGCGGGTGATGGAGGGGCTGCAGATTCTGGACTTGGCTAGGACATGGAATAAATTTTGCCTCAGCTGCAGATGTATGTATTGGTATTTATATATCATGAATCTAGCCGTGAAGTGGGGGAGTGCTGTACATTATCAGGGGTAGGGAGAGGATCTGCAAGATTGTATGGTTCAAGTGGGAATTACATCAGTACATTTGCAAAACATTTAGGCACAGGGAGATTAAGTGATTTGCCCTGAATCACGCACTATGTTTCATCTAGTGCTAATCCTGGGATTCAAACCTGAGTCTCCAGGCTCCAATGGTTCAAGCCTTAGGCCACATCTCCTCCTGCATAATCAGAGACATACATTATATATGTATGTGGTAGAGCTCTCACAGTAGTGCATTGGTTCCAACATGGTGGAGTGTCTGGATGAATCAAATCACTATGCTAGGCTGCAGTATGATGCTTCCTAACTGCACAACTGGATCAGGAGGAAAAGAGTTTGACATACCGGAAATGGAGAAAAATGCTCAGTTATTTTGGTGACGTTGTGCCCGAGTCTCCGCTCCAACCTGCAGAAGCTGTGGAAATTGACATAAAAAAGTTAAGAGAGCAGCTTCAGGGCTGAATTCTGCAGTGCTCCACTGATCGCTGCGATGCAGCACCACCTTTGTTATTCTGGACACGTACACCGTGCTCTAGGCCAGATCTTGTCTTGTGATGCCCACCTCCTCGAACCTTTTCAAGAGAGCAGAGTGATCTGTGGTCAGATAGTGGTCAGACAGATAATCTGTGTGCCACTCCTGGCCATCTTAGTCTGGTGCAGGTATGGATTCAGAAGTCTCTGCCTGGCAACAACTGATCTGGACTGGCCCAAGGAGTTAATTTCAAAACAATGGCGTCTGGGTAACTTGGCACACACACACTCAGTATACAATATCAAGGAAAACCCAGAAAAATATGGATGATTAATCACAATATATCACGGGTGCACAAAGATGAAGTACAACCACCAAGTCTTCTTCAATAGGAACAATGTCAATAACATAGCAAAAGATCTCAAGCACTCCAAAATAATTGATCTAGAGTTCAGTCTTCTGATGTCCTTTATTTGCATGCAATAGTCAGTAGTTCTTCGATGTTTTTCTCCACACACTAGCCAACGTGTTTTGTCTTATACAGTTAATATACCAACAGCCTTTATCACGGCTAACATCATATAATCATCTCAAATCAGGAATCCAAGTTCAATTGTGTGCAGGTATCGAGTTCCGTTCGGAGAGTGCGGCCGTCTCAAGTCTGAGGTCACAAGGATCGTATCGAATGCAAATGTGGTCCTCATGACTTGGGATGAGAGTGCTTTCCTGACAGAGTTCCATATTTTCTGCCCCTTCACCCGATGTCCTGAGCATACGAGGGTTTTCTCTGTGTCCCATATGGACAACCCAGCCCTTTCCTGGGCTTTTATCCTTGAAGCCAGGGCAGTAACACTTGAATCTTCAGAGGTATGTTGTAGATCATATGGTAACTACACACAGGAGGTAGCCTGGAAGCCCAACAGGCAGGCAGTTGCTGGTTTATCGTCACATTGGAGGCTGCACAGGCAGTGTGCTTTATCCTCAAACAGGAGGTTGCAGGGACACTGTGGTTTATCTTCAAACAGGACATTGGGGGGCACTGTGGTTAACTTTGGCAGTTTATCTAGCCCTTCTGTTGCAGGGGCAGTGTGGTTTATCGTCAAACAGGAGGTTGGGGTGGTGCTGTTATCTTTGTGTGGTTTATCCTCCGGCTGGAGGTTGCAGGTACAGCGAGGTTTATCCACTCACTCAGGATGTTGGAAGGACAATGTGTCTTATCCACCCGATGGATGTTGCAGGACAATGTGGTTTTTCCACCTACTGGATATTGCGGGGACAGCGCTTTACCCACCCACTGGATATTGCATTGACAGTGTGGTTTATCCACCCACTAGAGGTTGCAGAAATATTGTGGTTTATCTTTCCACAGGAGGTTGCGGGGACAGTGTGGCTTAACCATCCACTGGATGTTGCCGGGACAGTGGTTTATCCACCCACTGGATGTTGCAGGAACAGTGTGGTTTATCTTCAAACCAGAGGTTGGGGGGTAGAGTGGTTATCTTTGTGCAGTTTATCCACCGATCGGAGGTTGCAGGGACAGTTAGGTTTATCCACTCACTTAGTATGTTGGAGAAACACTGTGGCTTATCCACCCACTGGATGTTGCGGGGACAGTTTGGTTAATCCACTCATAGGAGGTTGCAGGGACAGTGTGGTTTATCCACCCACTGGGTGTTGCAGGGACAGTGTGGTTTTTCCCTCCCATTAGATGTTGGAGGGACAGTGTGGTTTAGCCACCCACTGCATGTATGGTTTATCCTCACATATGAGGTTCTGGGGACAGTGTTGTTCATCATTTGGGAGGTTGCAGGGACAGTGTGGTTTATTCTCATATAGGAGATTGCAGGGACAGTGTGGTTTATCTACTCACTGGACGTCATATGAACAGTGTTGGTTATTCTCACGTGGGTGGGTGCCGGGGATGGTGTAGTCTGCTCTTTGAGTGGGCATAGCAGAGATATAGTTTAACCACACACAGTGAGCAGCAGATATATCCTAGTTTAACCTAAAAGGGGGACAGATCAGTGACCTAGCACAGTAATTTAAGTGGAGCAGGTTCCACCAGGTTTCAGACCTAGCAGTAATTAAAAGCTAACTTTGAAACGAGCCCTGTTGGACTGTATATTTATGTCTTAAAATTTACAGGCAAAACGATGAGCGATGTCTCAACAGTGAGACGCTTAAAGTGATCCATGTTCGAGATGCTAATCCTGTTAACCTTTCACTTTTTTTTTAACTTGGCTTTTTCAGGATTATGTGTTTCTTTAGTTTTTTCATGCAACAGTTGACTCCTGTGTAGGTCATGCAGTGACCTGATTAACCTCCAGGTGGCCGTGTTGGTGCCTACAGGCTCTATGACTTCTCACAGTGCCTCTCAGTTGATCATAAAGTACATGCATATCTAATCCTTGGCCTCCATGCAGAGCACACGGAGCAGTGTTCACATATGAGACAGTTATAAGTGTGGAGGGGCCCTTTTGCTATGGACAGTACCATAGAAAACAAAGCACTGCTCACAGGTGAGAGGGTGGGGTGTGAGTGTGGTGAAGAAGAGGAGACAGAAGGAGGTACCTGCACAAGGAGACAATGAAAAGACAGTGATGAGCAGGAAGAGGAGATGTGGGAAATGCAAATGGAGGATTTGAAAAAGATGTAAGGAGAACAGGGGGAAATTGTCTAACAGAGAATACTGCAAAGTAAAGGGCCACGAAGGGAATGGGGCATAGACTTTAATAATGTTTATGTCACAGTCTTATAGTGGAAGAACAGCAATCTTTACAATTAGAAATAGCTAGACAAAATCTTTGTTACCAGTATCAACTAAATTAATAACAGCAATCATTGGCAAAGCCTATAGGTGTGGCTTGTTTTTGGCGTAGGCTTGTCTTGTGTTCTATGTCTGGGTGCAGTAATGGAAACCTCACAGAGAAGAGCCCGGTGAACTCCAGGTGATGCACAGGATTTACATTTGCACATTCTACACCGTGCTTTTATTTACATCAGCCATCCCTTTTGGAAATAATTCCTAGTGACACTTTCTAGGACATGCACATTTGAGAGACCCGCACATGGCTCTGCCAGGTTTCTCATTCTTTTCTTTGAATTCTATGAATTATAGGCTTGTTTATTTCATTATGGGGATGGAACTACAAGTCCTGGAATTCGGGGGAAGGGAATTGGATTGAAGCGGTGCATCATGCGTGGACCTGAACTTGGCAGCTGCTCCCACACCTTTATCATTTCACTTAAAGCACTGGCACAGCTGTAAGCAGAGACCGCACACAGGAGGCGTGGTGCACTGTGGTTCAACCTTAGAAGGGCCTTAGGGGGTGCTCTGCTTCAGTCGGTCTACCCACGCCTGCCTCCTCAGTCTTGGGATGGAGGAGTGGTCTGGACAGCCGTGAGAAGTGCCTGGGTTTTTGGGGGTTAGGCAGCTGTACTGCATGAAGACAGAGTCCTTTGTTGCACCCTGCCACCCACCTCAGGAGGATGATAGGTGGCTTATAGAAATATAACTCCATATAAATGCACTATATTCAGGATAAATTACAGTGTTGCAGATCTGGGTCTTCCAGAAGGAAATCTTAAATTACACTGAAGGAACCGGGTAGCCAGGTGTCTAATCACAGATCCCAAGATATTTCTCCCGGATTGGAGGGTGAGGACCCATGAATAAGAGGGCCCAGACCTTGCAATCCAGTGAGTGGGGCAGCTTCCAAGCCGCAAATCTGTCTTTGGTGCCTTTGTCCTCACTCATTTATGCACTGACTGTGTGCCAAGACCACAAGACAAAAACACTCCCTTCCATGCCCTACTCTGTCTCACCCTATACCTCTCTAAATCTCCACTTTGACTCATCCCAAAGCTCATTCTATCTTGGAAATAACCCTTCCTAGACTCTTCCTCCTCTTTTCCTCCCAAGCCTCAGTTTACTATTATGATCTCCCAAACAACCCTATTAAATCCATCCCTCATGTATCTCTCATTTGACTCATCTGAAATCTCATTTTGCTACTATGTTCTCCATAATCCCTTTCTACAGACTATTCCCTCCTCCATTTCTCCTTTTACTCATCCCAAACCTCATCTTACTACTATGATCTCCCAATTAACACTTTCTAGATTCTTCCCTCTTCTATCCCTCCATTATTCTACTAAAGCCAACTAAGAGACTCACATGTCCACCACTCAGATTAACTCATATTTCCCCTGTACTAATTCACCACTAATCCTTTTGGGTTTTGGAGTAGTGTGCTACTTCCAGAAAAGCACTTTGACACCTCGTCAGGGGTAGTAAGTGCTATATAGATACAATTACAAAACCTCAAAATGTCAGCCACTGACTAATTTAAACGTGCACACCATGTGAAGTGATGGTAATTTTCAAAACTAATATGGAGTTCTCATACTGGGCCCCCCTAAGTTTCATCAGTATCATTATGATTAGGCATATTTTCCAAATAATGCATCTATTTGAACATTACATCCTTGAGATCTATACGCATGCAGTAACACTCAAGCCCACCACCTCTTGGATAACAAAAGCAGGAAGAAAGCTGCAATCACAGTTTGTTTAAACCATGCCAAACTGTGGATGAGGGAGATTGTTCTATGCCCAAACGGCACAAAAACTGGAATCCTGATATTGGTGAAATAGGAAGATGGGGAATTACCCAATTCAAAGGGTCCAACCCAAAGTGTTAGGATCCTTGCAGTGCTTTTCCCTCCTCCAAAATAAACGTTTACATCAATTATTAATGTTCTGCAAGGTTTTACAGTTTTCTTCAGGAGTGCACTGGGTGGACCTAACCTCATCATAAGTGCTACCCAAAATCTTCTAGACATTTTGATTTACGCAAAAGCAGGCAGCAATGCGGCCCGCAGTTCGAAAAATCTGGAACTCCATTAAACTTTGCTTATAAAGCCACCAGGATCACATTTACAGTTGTAGACTGCAGACCCTGCCACCTTAATGAAAGTAGCAGGGTTACACTTGTGGAGGAGGCAAGATGAAAATTGCATATAAAGATGAATGAGGCAAAGGTAGTTAACAGGAAACACAAGAATGGGAGGAAAGAGTAAATTATAAATAAAATGGTGACAAAGAGCATACGATTACTGAAAGTAACTGAAAAAATTGTGACAACGTCTTTAAGGGCATGTCGGGATGCTGGGTAGTAGAATATTTTTATATGACTGCGATGCCCCATTCATTGCATCCAGTCCTGATTTTTGAAGGTTAGATTTTATTAAGATATTCCTATTCCACTCAAGTTGTCAATCATTCAATTCAGATGAAAAGTAAGATCTGCCTTCGAACATAGCAGGGAATGATGTTTGTACTACCCTGAGGGTGAAGTTTTTTGGAATTTGACTAGGTTGCTACCATTCGTATCAACCAACTAATGTGCAGTTTGGGCTTATCCTACGTTTCTGAGCTTAGAGATTTTGGTTTGCTTAGATTTTAAACTCGTTCCTAACTTGGAGATCAGTTTCTTCTTTGTCATAATTGCAAATGCACAGGTCTTTGGCTTTCCACTGACTCCCTCTTTCTTTATCATCCTACTCCCTCTGAGTGGCACTGGTGGCTCTGATAGTGCTGAGAGTCCGTGGGCCCTGGTGGTATATAAGTATTCTGCTGGGCAGGTAGACAAACTCCAGGCACTGTCTGGAAGCCAGGAGGGCGCTAGCATTCTGATCCAGCAGTGACAACCATCTTTTAGCAAGTTTGTTTCAGTCTCTTTGATATTCTGTCTTGTGCTGTACTCATTGTATGAATCCATCGCTCACATTTGAAAAATATCCCGAAAAACAAATCATTGGAGGGTTATACTTCAATGTCCGTATTTCGCTCTGTGGATGTTTTTTTTGGAGCAGGAACTACCTATGCAAGCTTCATTCCTGATGATGGGTTCTCCCTTCTCCAACTTTCAAGAGGGCTGATTTTCACTTTCCAAAGCTGTTGCATTCAGCTTTCTTACCTTGTGACTGATCAGCATGTTAGGACATCTGGATCTGGGCAAACTATCTTCAGTTGACTACTTAAGGCAGTCTGAGATTTTCCACTGGCCCCTCATCTTGACAATACTAGCATTGATTGTGATTGTCCCTCGCTTTCCCTTAGCCTAATCAATATTCCAGGGATAGGAGTCACAGGAACTTCAGTCTTGCTGAAGTTCATCAGATTCACAGAGCTCTCAGTTGCATGCAGGACTTAAGATACAGCAATTGAGCTCTGTGAATCTCCTAATCTCCATTACTCTGGACCTCTTTCTGTTGGACACTAAGATTTTCCCAGAACCCATTTCAGCCCATTGGCATTGCTAAACTGCTTCCACTGGTGTTATGAGGAAGGAAGGCTGCAGAGAATTCTTGTAGAGAGGAAAGGGGATCACAAATTCTTCACAAAAGATTTACTGCTGTGTTCACCATATAGTGTGCTGTGATACTCTTCACTGCGGACTCCCATACTTTCCCTTCGATAAGCTGCAATGCATCCCTCCGCATGCGTTTGCGTAGCAGAGCCAGTGCGCCTCTTCTGCAGCATGTTCTCTCAGTACCTGAATCTCTGTGGTCTTGTAGGTGTGCACAGCCACCAGTTAGAGGGACAACTGGCTACACTACTCCTTGCTCTTCAGAGTTTGTAATTGTTTTAACTCAACCGGAGTGTAGTTTATGAAAGCAATGAATACAATATTTTTTCAAAGTGTACCAATCAGTGTCATTGTTGTGTATTCATTTGTTCACTTGAGCACGGCTTGGGTACGGCTTTTTTAGTTTGAAAAGTGCTGTCTTAATGCAGGCATTTGTCCAACAATGGTTCTCGATTTTGTTTACAGTTTTCTGTAGTAACAACATCTTACCACCTTTGCTTTTCACTACGGGGGAATTTTTAGTGCACAGTGTATGTAATATGTCTTTTTTATTCCCAATCAGTCTGTGACGTTCACCTTCAATGTTTGGTTGTTGTTTTTTTTCCTACAGACAACTGGGTCTCGACTTGGTGCCAAGAAAGGAGTATGGGATGGTGGATCCAGAGGACATCAGCATTACAGAATTGTATAGACTGGTAGGCGCAGACCACGATTGTGTGCTTATTTCAGAATGTAGAATTTAGTTGGCTGCAAAACAACAGACTGAATCAAAGCATGCAAACAATGTAATTAAAGCATAAGGTTGGTTTACCATGAGCTGCAATTTGATTATTTGTTTACACAAGAAAATCTATTTTCCCTACTTTTTGTGTAAAATATGATGTTGCATTTCATTTGTTAAAATCAGGAACGTGACAATTAGAAATCTGGATTTCCTTTTGGGTGCCCTTGTCATCACTAACTAGAAGGATACAACCAAGAGCTGGTTTCTGTCCAGTGTAGAATAGCGGGTTAAAAACAATGGATCTGAATGTCGCCTCGTGTGATTGCCTGTAGCTGCGATTATTTCAGGCATTTCCGCCATCACTTTGTTTTTGTTTGCAGTTAATCCCCAAACTGTCCTGTGCTATGATGAAAGAGTCTTATGACCACTCCTATTCCGAGTTTTACAACATTCTGCATGACCCAAGGCTTTTTTTGTGTGAAAAATGTGCCTTCCCTTTGTCCATCTAGAAGGAGGGGGAAACCGCTGCTGGTCACTAAAACCCATTCCAGCTGGAGTTTTCCCAACTTTGTCCCTGATGGAGGTGATAGCTCCTGAGACATTGTTTATAATTAAGGATATAAATAATAGTGCCTGACGATCCTTGCCTCCTGTCCCTTATAAGAGAGATTGCCAGCTGCTGTTATATTTCTCAGCAAAATTGCACATTACTCATTATGAGGCGCTGGTATTCCAGGCAACCTAAAATAGCCCTGGGTAAACATCTGGCGATAAAGCCTAGCTTGAGCCAGGCGCATCATATAAATTAAAGTCCAATTAGGGAGTCCCCTTTCCTTATTATGGGTGTAGAAAAGATGGTAACTAAACATTTGTTGCATGAATTGAATCACACAGTCTGCCGCAAGATCTGCAGTTGGGCCTTAGGCCACACCATAATACTCAAATGACTTTATTTAACGTCAGAGGGTGATTACTGGATTTGGCAGACTCAGCTGCCTTTGGCACCATAGAATAGAAAAGTGTCACTCACTGCATGTAGCAGAAGTTTCTGTCTACTCTGTTAAATGATCATAAACCTTTCTTTCTCAGAGAATGGTTCAGGTGGCAAGGGAAGGAGTAAAAGCACCAGCCATGACTTTACACTGTAGAACACCTCAGAGCTCCTCTGCTGTCTGATGCCTTGCGACATCTACATAAAGCCCTTACATGATTTTTGATGAAAGTGGGTGTGGGTGTGTTTGGGTTTGGTGGAAGGGGGGGTAGGATTCCATGTTTATGCTGATGGTCAGAAGTTGGTGCTTTCTTCCTAATCAGATTGCTCCCATCTATGCAGTTCAGGGGTTGGATACAAACATGAATGCAGCATAACTGGATAGCAATTTATTGCCAGCAAAACAGAATTGTTCCTGGGGATATGTTTTGGGCTGCAGTGAAAAACTAAATATGTCCTACAAGACTTGGATGGTTAGAATTGAGGGAGTAGAACTATCTACAATGGTTACGACTTTTAGCTGTGTCTTTATTAGCCATCTCTCTGAGGAAGAACAGGAGAAGATGAAAGAACGGCGTGAACATTACATCCGTCTCATAGCGTCACTCAAACCTCTGCTACTTGAAATCTTCAAACACAATATAGCTAAGGCAAATTTCAGTGTTATGATTGGTTATGGCTGTTCATTGTCTTTGGCACATCAATGAATCTTGTCTGACATCTGCAAAGGATACAGAATGCTGAGGCACATGTGACTGTCGGATATTCCGAATGGAACCATGTTAGTCCGAGTATTCGTATATTACACTAGCTACTCTTGCAAGTTGCGTACAATTCCGGGCTCTGATAATGGTTCATAAATCCATCATCATCTATGATCAGTGGAGACCTTGGCTAAGATTGTGTATTCCTGGGCGCAAAATATGTGATCTCACCTCCAGTAACTATAATCGAAAACACCTCGGTAAGACAATGTTAGTGGTGCTCAGAGTGGAATGTCTTTCCACTTAATTTGA
This sequence comes from Pleurodeles waltl, assembly GCF_031143425.1. NCBI lineage: Eukaryota > Metazoa > Chordata > Amphibia > Caudata > Salamandridae > Pleurodeles > Pleurodeles waltl. Next base: position 572,636,075 of record NC_090442.1, read on the forward strand.
TTTGCCTTTTATGCTGATACATTTAGAAAGGGCATGAAGAATGTCTTAGTATAGATCTCCTTTGGGTTTGATGGATGTTTAGGGACTTATTTCTTCAGGGTTCTTGGTGGTGTGCAGATGTTATTGACTTCACTTGACCTTACTGATGAACAATGCGATCTTTTCAATTGTTCCTAAACTCCTCCTTTATTCCCATTCATAACTGAAAGTTGTCTGATGCATTGAAGCCTGTTCTACTTCATAAATAGGCTTTGCTGGTACTTACAATTCATACATTTATTCTTCTCTTCCTGTATTACCCATTTCTGCTTTTTGCTTTCAAAAATCACAAAGTGCTGGTTGCCAGTAAACAGAACTATGGGACTGATTTAGAGTTTGGCGAACGGGTTACTCTGTTATAAATGTGACGAATATACTGTCCACAGCATTGCAATCGCCATAGGCTAGAATGGGATTGTACTACAGCAGATGGGCTATCAGTCATGTTTGTGACGAAGTATCCCTCTCCGCCAAATTCTAAATCAGTCCTATGTCTCTTAGTAGTGTTTTAAACTAACTTGTACTATTGTAAGACATTTAATACAACCAGATAAAAACTATCCGCGGAAATATTATCACGTTTTTTAAAAAACACATTCTAGAAATAAAGTCTCTGCTCAGAAACTGAAAACCTTGCTTTTCTTAAAAGAATTGTCAAATGGTGCACCTATTAACTAACCTCAGACTGTCCTAAACCTGCAAACATAGCATATTTATGTGAGAAGAAAGGGAAACAGTCAACACAGAAACAAAACTTAATGATTAATAACTGAATAAGGCCAAGAATTTATCTTACAGCTAATTTACCTACACAATTTAAAAAAAAGTATGGTGATGTTAGCTTAGTTTATTTTCTTTGTTTTTTAACAGATGGAACATCGTCATCGAAAGAAGGACATGCCTGTGGCTGCCAGCTGCCATCATCTCTTTGTACAAATGAAGAGTCTGGTGTGCGCAAACCTTGGAGAGGAACTAGAGGTGATCTTTTCAATTTACGACAGCAAAGAGAGCCGTCCAGTCAGGTAATTCTGCAAAGCTTTTCTGGTGGTTGTGATGCTGAATATTGAATTTCATTGACTTTTCTGTATCAGTGATTATTGTGGTATATACTCTATGTACATTGAAGTATATTTTGAGTTGCATATCTTGGCAAAGGTCACAGTGCTATTTCAGTAGAAAGCTGGGGTCATAGCTTTGCCATGGTGGCAGTTCAGTATTATTAAAACGTTTCAGCTCCATTTTTTTTTTTTTGCTGACGTAACCTGAAGTGCTTCAAATGCTAAAAAAAACAAAACAACTGGTTGTGTTAAAAATGTAGAATGTTGCAGTGTGTGTGTGAAAAATCTATAGTGTTGCAGGGCATATGGCAAATCAATAATTCCATGTTCATAAAAATCTTAATAAGGCAGCTCAAATGTTCAGCAGCACAATCTCATTAGGTAATGTTAAGGACCGTGTAAGGATTTGGTATAAGCGAATAAAATATCGATATTAAAAAAATCTAATTTGCACGATCAAGTTGTCCACCTTCTTTGCCCATTAATGGTAAATAGTAGTCACATGCAGTTGAGATATTTTGAAGCTTGTTAAACCATTAGACTTCACTATTTAGACGTGAACTAATGCTGGTGCAAATGATGGCTTGTGTCAGCCAGGGACATGTATTGGGGTGGTTTAAGATATTCTGAGCTGTCTCTCTTGTCTTTATTTGTACCCAGTAATAGCCTTACTGATCTATCTGGTCTTCCCTTAAGAATAGTGCTTCATTTGTTATCTATATATTATTAATAGAATAATCAAGATCAAAGGTTCAAATCCTGTGGATCGGTCTGTTACCCCTACTCTCTTGTCACTTTACTCCCTAAAAAACATAACATTGGCCAATCTAAAAGACATGTAGAAAATTGATAATTCCATTCGCTCCCTGCTGCGCATCTCTCTAAGTGTTCCCAAGAATCTTGTTGTACATGGGAAGTTCCAGGGTGATCCGTCAAGTAGGGGCAGAAGAAAAGGGGTGGTCAAAAAAGTGGGTTTCCCATGGTAATTCCCATAGGGATTTTGAACATGACTACAGCCCGAGCTGCTGGTTGGAATTACACCAAATGTGGCTGAAAGGTTGCTTTTGGTCCAGAAAGAAGACTTTTTGTTGTTTGGTGTACATTCATTCAGAGGTTTTTGAGATATTAAAAGAAAAGGAAATATAGATATCTGGACATGTGCAGGCTTCGCGAATACTCCCAATCTCATGCTGAGATATGATTGGCTCCCAACACTAAAACCAGGAAGTGTTGGCAGCTATTTTGGGACTTGGTTTCAGCCGAGTCCCAGAAAAAATGTAAAAAAACAAAAAACAAAGGGGGCAAGGTAGGGGCAACCTAGTCCCTTAGGTCTGGTGTTGCGACTCCACTAGGGCAAAAAAGCATTTTTTTAAAGAATTTGCCAAAGATCGTGGCAGATCCGTAAATTTGACATTTTTTTTTTTTTAAAACAGAGGTTCCCACACTTGTTGAGAATAGAGCCCCCCAGGTGGGCCAGGTCCAGAGGGCATTTTTTGTTATTTTTAAAAGGAGAGGGGCACACTGCCCCTAACTCCCATGGCTTAGTGAGCCCTAGGGACCACCACCTCCCTGGGGCTAGAGCTGAAATTTATGTGGGTGTGGCCATGCAGCCCCCCACAACCACAGGGACCCCCCCCCCCAGGGTTGGCTCCTACTATGTCCTGGGGTGCCCACTTTAACTTTGGAGCGGGTCTTTAATGGCTGGTATTTCCCACTGCTGCAGGCTATAATAGAAATCAAGCAAAAATCGAAGAAAAAATGCTCAGGCAAGTTTGATACATAGAGTAATTAAAGCATGGTTTGAATCGCAGTGTTTAAGGTTTAGATACAGCCCATCTGCAAAAAATGGGAAAGATGCAGATATATCATTGTGTATGCAAAAGGAAACCTCAACGGTCCTCAAGGAAAGAGATCGGATATTATGGCAGTAAGTGCTTGGGCAGTCTAGATAAATAATCTTAAATGGAGGTTTCAATACCAGAAGCTATCGTGTAATTGGCAAAATTGCTCCTGAACCAACTGGAGGTAGCAAAGGACTGTAGATTCTGCTTATACAACATATTCAGATTATCTGGACTCCCCAAGGATTGTTTCAGTGACACCCAATTTCCTTTCCTTGCGGACCCCTTTAATTGCATACACTGATGCATCGGGATATTCCTATTTTGCGATTTGAAATCTTACTTCATATAAGTAACTCGAGCCAACATTGAATTTTTGTCCTGAGGATCATCCAACATTAAAAGGCGACCAAAACGCCATTGACAATTAATACAGACTCGGCTATATGAGTTTTATTTGTATTGATAAATATGCCTCTGGTAATGAGCCACTAGCATGAATAGATGTATTCATATCCATTAACTCACTGCTGCAACATAGCAACAGTTGTTCTCAAAAGCTGTTACCCATTGGTGCTACGCCATCTATAAATTCCGGGCAGCTCTGTCTAGCCTCTCTAAGGGTCTGTCTGAACATTGCTGGAAACCAGGGAGCATAGCTTCTGGAGGAGAGAGCACAGAGGGTGATAGAGGTGAGTGGCAGGAAGTCACGTGTTTTTTTTTTTTGGGACGCAGAAGAGAGGCCATGTTATGTATGGGTTCCCATTACCCATCTGCCCCCGTCTACCAGATGAATGCAGGGACAGATGATTTTGGGGATGGGACATAACGTCAAATTCTAGATGGAGAAAAGGTGAATTATGTGGGTGTTTTTCACCTCGGGGTTGCTGGTGACAGTTATTTAATGTCATTCAGGTCTCCTTGGTGAAATAGTTCCCGTAAATCAATGTTTCCCATCAATAAACCTGTATTCATTCATAATTATTACATGGAATGTATTGCTTTTATAGGAACCACTGTTCCTTAGCAATACCAAATATGATAGCCACAATATTGACTACCATTATATACAGATAAGTTTATATAGGTAAGCAAAGATATACTATACTTAGCTCTACATATATATACCTTAACAATATAGGTCTTCAAGGGATGTGGAGTTAAGAATTATCAATTTCTACTTGTCTATATATGTATACCTTAAGGATATTATAGTAATTGATAATTAGACTGCAATTATTTTGGTAGAACGTTATTGTGCTGGATATTCTGACATACAACCAAGTTCTAAACTAATATTCTTGGTTTTACAGATGGAATATTTTGCATACAGTGCCTGTATTAGCAAGTTCCGATCTAATGGCCCCAATAGAAATATTCTTGTCTGCAGACCAAATGTTATTACAAAACATCTCCTCTCCCCGTCTCATCACAAGAAATCCTTCAATGTTTACCATTCAGTAGCACTGGTAAATAAGGGTTTTTAACTTGATGTTCTGTCTCTGCTCTTCTTGAACACTCCACTGTATAAAACCCTTCTTAAGGTTCTCCGGCCTTTAATGTCTTGTTGTCCTGTATTAAGGCAGTTTGAGCCATATTTCTTGAGATTGGTTTGTAGATGATTCATCTAGCTTTCCTGCATTAGTGCAGTACAGAATGTTATGATTTTCGCTTAGTTTGTATTTATTTTCTAATAATATATATTACTGCATTCCTTGAAGCATCTCTCCGAGGCCAATAGCTGTCCCCACTATTGAGATGCTGTCCACAAAACATAACACACAGTGAGTTGTATCTACTAACATGATAGGCACTGTTCTCTTGCACTACAAACCTTGAGGCAACTCAGCAATACTTATGGTAAATAATGAGGTGTTGAAGGATAAGCACCTTGCACAATGCCATTCCTTGTCATTATTTGTGGCGCCCTTTCCACAACTTTAGTATTTAGATTCACCTTTTCCTGGGTGTCCATGTGCAGAGCAGGGATGATGTTAAGCAGTAACTCTGGAATGCCAGATGAGTAGTTCATGGCTATTTCAGTGGAAGTCATGCCAGCACTGGCAGATGAAGTCTTTGATGTAACTGAGACTTCTTAACAGTAGGCAAGCTCAGTTCAAGCCCTTGGAGAACCTTGGAAAGCAGGATGTAGAAAGCAAAGTCCAATCCTTTCACTCCCAGGACAAAAGCAGCAGGCCGGCTCAAAAAAGTAACAGGCAGAGTTGTAGTTCTTCCTACATAATCCAGCTCTTCATCTTGGCAGAATGTCCTTAGTCCAGAAGTATTCTGAAGTTGTGGTCTCAGAAGCCCTATGAAGTAGGCAATCTTCAAAAGAAAGTCTGTAGTGCACAAGACCCAGCCTTTTCTGCCCTGGCCCCAGACACACCCCAGGGAGTAGGAGATTGCCTTGTGTAAGGACAGCACCCATTCTGGAGGTCCCCATGCTATGCACAGCAGAAGCACATAGCCTACTCAGAAGTGATTATGCAGTTTGAGTGACTTGAGCTCAAAGGTGCTGGATTTTGAAAGACTGACTTATTTGATTCTTAGTGAAGAGAAACATTGAAAAGAACTAGAGTGTCTTATCTTGGCAGACTGTTCTTAAGATCTGAATACCATTTATTACCATTATATCTCCTTACAATACATGTACTGGTATGTATGTAGCGCAAACCTATCTAGGTAGCAATGGAGATCACAGCAGCAATATATTTAACATATTTACAATTGCAGAACCCAGCTCCCCACTCCAAAATCAGTAGTGTATCCACTACACCGCATCTCCTCCCTAAATTGTTGGTATTTGTAGCAAACTTGGAAGTACTTAAGTGCATGTAAGCTATGTTCATTCGTAAGGGAGCCACTATCATACTTGTAATTTGAATACAAATGTGCCCAGAAATAACGTATTTTTCATTGTGTACTTGCAAAATAAATATACTTGTGACATGCAGGAAAAATGCAAGGCGACTTAAAACTAGTCTTTTAACAAGGAGTCTCCTAGCCTCTTTATGTGCTGATGTCCTGTTGAACTACTTTGTGACTGTTCTGCAGCACTTCCATCAGTGGCACTTTGAACTCTCCCTGGGGCAAAATACAACTCCCAAAACAATAAATGGTGTTATTGTGGACCAGAATTAATACATTTAATAATAACCACCTTATTATTGAATAATGTTATTTTCTATAGCAGATGAGTTCCCATGCAATATGAACCTTTGTAGGTTAATTTATGAATGAGAGACAGTTTGGACATTTGCTGTTTTTTTGTGCAACTCCCAGCATTACTAGCAGGAGAAGATACGAACTCACCTCTTCTCAAATAGACTGTTCCATCCTAACTAACATATTGGCTGGTTCCATTGTTTACCATATCTAGTCAGTCCAGTAGGGTTCCTTATGTTTTGTTTCTGCTCATTGTGTGCCACATCCACCCCTTCTCTTGTTCTTCCTTCTTTCTGTCCTGTTTGTAAACAGTTAGACTCACTATGCTGTTTGAGCACCACTCTCCTTGGGTTCAAAGCGCTTACTGATCTCTTGCCTGAACAAAAGCTGAATTGGTAAGAGACATTGCCCACTTTTTGACATCATTTAATGCAAGTATGTTCTCGACACTTGAGCAGTGCCCGGCCATGGTTTATTTTTTGTTTCTCTGGAACACGTGATTTTCCTAATGTGGCCGAACCAGCGTTTAAGACCTAAAAATCAGTCTGATGTGCTCCTCAAGGACTTTGCAATAGCCTGGTACAATGTGGTCTGTCTGTAATCTGAAATGTGTCCTGTCGTTCAATTGTTCATTCATTAAATGATTGGGGTGATGTGTTATTGGTAATATACATGTTTACACAAACCATGGATTGACCCATTACCTGAGAGACCCAAAAGTGTCTTATAAGCACTAAATGATTTTGATGCACCATTCTCTGCAAGTATCCTGTGGTGTTCCACATGTAATGGTTTGTCGTGATGTGGGCACCCATTTGAAAGGACACATGCATTCAATGAAAGACGTAGCTAATTGTTAATTAGAGACCTTTTGTCTTCATTGAGATACCATATGGGCATTCTAGAAAGGAGCACAACTCCTGCGTCAGATTAGATGTAGGTATATTTCACGAATCTTATGTGGTTTTTGGCATCCAGGTGTCTATGACAATGACTTGGTTGCATTTTTGCCCTGTGCGCTTGTTAATTTATTTTGTGTTTTTTTTTAACTAGTGGAGTATCCAGCAGACATGCTGCAATCTCTATTCCTTGTTTATTTAACGCAGTGCTGTGCATTTTAATGTGGGTTGTTTGATGCCGGGTGCATTTGTTTTCTTAATGAACTCTGCGACAATTGATAGACTTTGTAGCTGGCAGCTTTATGCTGCACTCCTGGCTGTCAGTGTGTAGCAGCAAAACCACAAACTGTAACAGACATTCCTTCTTCACATTAACGTCACACAGAAGAAACAGGGTTTGAAATTCTGCAGCTAATGTGTTCTCTTTCGACAATCAGATGCTTTATTTTGAAGCCTAAATGGTGCGTCCTACTCTGCCGCCGGGTTATTTCTTGTGGAAGGTGCTTTCTTGCCCTTTCTTGGATCTAGTATTTTGAGTAACTTTTTTTTTTTTTAAGTAAACTGCTAAACACAATTTGAAGAAGCAATTCGTATCTGCTACATAGGTGGACTTTTAATACAATTCAGTTTGTAACACATTGTACAAGTCTCAGGAATAAATTAATAAAAATAATAATAATAGTCGCTTTTTATTAAATCATTGCCTGAACTCGTCTAGAATGGAAAGCAGCTGTCACATTATCCAGCTGCCCACCAAATAAAGGCAAGCCCATCCGTGCCTGGACCACCCCCAGCACCAGAGACCCTGGTTCACACGCCGCTACACCGCCACTGAGCGCTGACCCCAAACCTTGCAACAACAACTGCTGTTGCACTTCTCCACAATCAACGGTAGGACCTTTTTCCTGCTGACACTGTCACTTGTCCTGCAACACTAGAGAGAGCACCCCCATGCACAATTATTACCACCACGCCAAGCACGACTACCTCAGAACAACTCCACTGCCTCCTGCTCAATGCACGATCACTCTGCAAGCATGCCACAAAGCTCAACTTCCTAAAGCCACCCCCCACTCCCGTCGTCATCTTCCTCACCTAGACCTGGCTCATCTCCACATCTGCTCCCACCATCGCCTCAGCAACTCCAAATGACTACAAGATAGCACACTGGGACAGCATCAACAAACAAGAAAGTGGAATCGCCCTCATTCACAAAGAAACCATCCACTGCACCACCACTGCAGACGACACCACCCCAATCATGGAGCACTTCAATGTCCAACTTGAAATCAATGGCAAAACCACCATCAGAGCCATCCTCTCCTACAGACCTGCAGGACCACACCCCAGTTTCTGTGATGCCATCCCCAAATTCATTGCCCGCTCGCCATAGACTCCAAACACTACATCTTCATCGTAGACCTCAGTTTTCACCTTGACGACCTCAACAATGCCAACACTGCCGACCTCCTTGAAAGTATGAAAAACATCAGCTTCACCCAACTAGTCACCAACTCTACACAGGGCACACGCTCGGCCCCATCTTCAGTGCCAGTGACAGTCAAGCACAACCCTGTCACCAAGCTCACCTGGACACACCATGCCATCGCCCACTTCACTATCACAGGATCCCTCAACACCGTCACCATGCCTCCGAGCACCTCACACTACAGCTGGAACAAAGTATCAGAGAGCCAGTGGACCTACACCCTCAACACCTTCCACCCTGACACGGCAACAAACCTATAAAAGGCTGTCAAGACCTTCTCTCCCTGGATCACCTATAGCGCCAACAGAGTCGCCCCCATCAAGCCCACCAAACTGTAGAGAACCACCAAACAGGCCAGTTGGTACAGCATGGAACTGAGAACTGAGAAATGCAACTGCAAGCGACTAGAAAGGAAATGGTGCACCAGCAAGGAGCACACAGACCAAGCCACCTTCAAGTAATCCCTCAACCAAATACCACCAACTATTGAAAGAGATAAAGAGGAGTGCCCTGGCCGACCCATCAGTTCCAGCTCTAACCAGAACAAATAACTCTTCAACATCGTCAGAGAGTTCTCCAACCTTTCAACCACCAAAAACCTCATCACCCCTCCTCAGGAACTTTGCAACACCCTGCCGACTTCTTCCACAACAAGATCTTCACCATGTACAAAAACCTTGAACCTCACCCCACCGCCGCCATCTTCAGCTTCCTTGCTTCAACGGATGCAAACCCTGATGCCATTTCCGACCACCTGCTCACCATATAAAATACCACAACTATCATGAACTCCTTCCACTCAGGAGCACCCATGGCCCCCTGTCCCCACCACATTTTCAACCTTGGGAGCAAAATGATCAGCAGCGAGCTCACTGACATCTTCACTTTATCCATAACCACAGCCACCTTCCCCCAAGTATGTAAACATGCAGAAGTCAAACCCCTTATCAAGACCCCAGAGAACTCAAGAACTACCATTCCATCTCAGTGCTCCTCTTTCCTAGTAAAGTCCTTAAAAAGGCCATCATCTGCCAATTCACAGAACACCTGGCGATCAACAATCTTTTGGGCCCCTCCCAATCCGGATTCTGCACCAAACACAGCACTGCAACTGCCCTTATTCCTGCCACTGAATACATCAGAACCCTCCTCGACCAGGAAGAAACTGTGGCCCTGGTCCTTCTCGACCTCTCAGCAGCATTAAACACTGTATCCCACCACACCCTTATTAAGAGGAATCATTACATTGGAATCCAAGGAAAATCCCCTCAAATGAATTGCATCATTCCTCACTGGAAGAACCCAGAGAATCTACCTACCACCTTGGAACCCAAGAAGATCATCTGCAGTGTCCCTTAAGTCACGTCCCTCAGCCGTACACTGTTCAAAATCTACATGACCCTCTTGGCCAACATCAGCAGAACCCCTAGAATGAACATCATATCCTATGTAGACGACACCCAGCTCCTCCTCTCACTATCAGATGAACCCTCCACCACAAAGGCCAACTTCCGCAAGTGCATTACTGGCATTGCAGACTGGATGAATAACAATTGCCTAAAACTCAACACAGACAAAACGGAAGGGCAGATCTTCAGAAAGGATTTTTGGTGGCCTACTGAACTAGGACCAGCACCCACATTTGAAAGACCATGCTTTTAACCGTGGCGTAATTCTGGATAGCAAGCTCACCATGAAAAATCAGATCAGTGCAGTTTCTTCCTCCTGCTTCTTCACCCTTTACAGCCGGCAAACTGTTACTCAAGCCCTAGTCACCATCCGGCTGGACTACGGCAACACACTCTATGTAGGAATTAAAATGCACCTCTTGAAGAGACTAAAGACCATACAGAATTCAGTGGCCAGACTCATCATTGATCTCCCCAAGTGAACCCACCCCACCCGGACCTCAAACACTCCACTGGCTTCCCATTCAGAAGAGATGTCAATTTAAGATACTGATCTACACCTACAAGGCCTTTACAATCAAGGACCAGTATACATCAACCACCACCTGAACTTCCACAACCCTCCAGACACCTGTGCCATGCTTCCATCTCCCTCGCACCCCCCCACATCTGCCAAAGCAACATTGGAGGTTGCTTCTTCTCCTGCCTCTCTGTGAAGTCCTGGAGCAACCATCCCCTTCACCTACGGACCGCATCCGCTCTTCTGGAATTCAGGAAAGGACTTAAGACCTGGCTGTTCAACTGAACCCCTTAGCAGCTATGTTCTCAGTGCAGGATACTGTCATGGGTGATTAGCCACACTCTATAAATCCTCTTTGATTTATAGATTGATAGATTGAAACAGGTCCACGGATGATGCCTTCAGCCTGTGTTGGAATCATGCTGCTTATCTAGTGGAGGCTCCTGATGAAGGCAGGAGTGCACATAGAGACCAGTGGAAAGTGCAGTGTGACTCCAAGCTTTTCCCAGTCTCCTCCCAAGGCAGCTGTTGGGAGTAATGTTCTCATCTGGTTAACCCACTGGACACCAGCTGCTGATATGCTATCTTTCCCATTCAAACCCATAGTTGAGTTACTGTGTTCTGTTTTTTAATGCCTAGTTAAACTATTTAAGACTTCTGTCAACGGTTAGTGAAATTAAGTTTAACATCACTTGTTATCAGATGTGTACATAATGTATTTAACCATGCCTCAACTAAATTTAGGGCCTTGCAACTTAAAGTGGGAAAGGCATAATCTTTTTTGTGGCTGTGGACTAATTGTTTTCCTTTAATGTTGTATATCTGGAGGGGTCTCATTATAAGTCTGGCGGTCACTAGACCGCCAGAATTGAAGGTGGCGGTTGGACCGCCGCCAATGTGGTGGTCCGACTGTCACATTACAACCCTGGCTAGCGGGGAGGTAGCCACTATGGCAGCATCGTCCCCATCTGGAGTATGGCGGATGGTGTAAACCGTCTGCCGAACTCATAATCAGCCCCTAAATGTCTAACGGACGGTACTGCTTTTTGTTAGAAACGAGCCATATCTTGTTGAAGTATATAAAGGAATCACCAGAGCAGAGCACAGTGATACAACTCTAGAAACAACTCCAAAGAAACACAACAAAGCAAAATAAGATAACCCAAAATAATATAAGACTGTGATAGTCGAAACGCGTTGGTGATGAGGATGGTTGTTCTGAAGAAGAATACATTTTGATACAAAGTCTTTTGGAGTGCTGCGAATTATTTTTGGAAGATATATCAATATATATATATATATATATATATATATATATATATACACATACCTCTATATTACCCAGTGGCTGTCGCCACAAGGTACCTATAGTTAGAACCTAGTTTCTATAGAGAAAGTGTTTTTTGATTTGCCTATATCTTTGGTGCTGGTTGACAAATCTTAACAGAATTCTCCCAAAAACGTTTACGCTCACTTCAGCTGCTGTCTGGAAAGTTTTTATTAGATCCGTCAAATGAGGGCTGAGAAAAAGGGGGGGTCCCAAAACACATTTCCCCGTTTATTTTTCCATAGGGATTTTGAACAGCGATTGCACCGAAACCACTGGACGGAATTACACCAAATGCTGCAGAAAGGTAGCTCTTAGTCCAGAAAGAGGTCTTTTAGTTATTTGGGTTAAATCTGTTCAGTAGTTTTTGATATATTAAAGAAAATCCAAATTTGTGTGTGTATGTATATGTATGTATGTATGTATATATATATATATATATATATATATATATATATACACATATATATATATATATACACACACACACACATACATATGCAAAGGGTTCGCAAACCCCCCCCCCGCCCCGGATCTTGTGCTGAGATCTGATTGGGTGCCAACCCTTCAACAAGGAAGTGTTGGCAGCCATGTTGGGACTGAAGCCGAGTCCCAGAAGAAAAGGTTAAAAATAAAGGAAAAATAAAGTAAAGGGGCCAGGGTACGGACACTCTGACCCCTTAGTTCTGATGCTGGGGTCCCCTAGGGCTAAAAAGCATTTAAAAAAAAATAATTATCTGAGTTGAGGCGGATCCGCAGATCCAGCAAATTTTATTTTTTTAAAACAATGTGCGGCTTCCTACGCTTCATAATTCTGATGCCCCTGGGTGGGCCAAGTCCTGGGGGTCATTGTTAATTTTAATGCGGGGTGCCTGTCTGGCATGCAGCCCCAGGGATCACCACCTCCCGGGGGCTTTAATGTAAATGTATGCGGGGCTGTGCTGCCCCCTGCAGCCCTTGCGACCACCACCTTCCTGGGGCAAAGAATAAAAAAAAGAAAGGGGGTCTGTTTCGGACCTCTTAAGCCCAAGGGATCACCACCTTCCCGGGGCTCTTTTCGTTGGACGGGGGGACGTCGTGGAGCAACTGATGGCCCTGGGGACTCCCAAACCCCAGGGCCGGCTTCTGCTATGTCCCGGGGTGCCCACCGCCGAGACATAGCCGTTTGCTGTGGCTTGGCGGCAGGTTTGACAGCTCACAAGTCACAGAAAACACTCTCCTCGCAGCGAGGGAAAGCTATCAAACAGCTCTTATTCGCTGCGAACAGAGGTTTCCTCTGTCTTTGTGCCTGCAAAGATGCAGGCAGAGAGACAGAGGAGAAAAGATCTCACAGAGAGGAAGCTGCTTTAGAGCTCCCTTTCTGTGAAAGCAATGCTGCCTCCCACAGGAGGTGGGGAGCCAGCTGGGTCTGTGGGGGCCATCAGGCTCCCCCCACGGTCCCTAGCATTGTGACTGGGTGCCGAGGGGGGCAACGAGGTCACATGGTTGGGCCCCGGGGAATAGGGTCCCCTGGGCTGAGATCAGCCCTGGGGAGAGGGGCCATGCTGCCATCCCCCCCCCCCAAAAAAAAAATTATAATTAGGCTGGGCCCCAGGGAATAGGGTCCTCTGGAGGAGATAGGCTTGGGATGGGGGGCCTTACAGGGTTTGGTTGGTATAGGGGTTGGCTGAAGGGACTGGCCGCAGGCCAGGCCGTGCAGCCAACTCCTGCTGCGCACTGCCAATGGCCGTGTGCTGTGCAGGGTTGGGTGGTTATAGGGGTTAGTCACAGGGGTGGCGGATGGATTAACGTACAGTAATGAAGATTACTTTACAATTAATTAACTGAAAAAAGCAAACGTTACGGGGACATTATAGTTAGAAAATAGAATTTTTTTTCAAAATAGAAATTCACTTAAAAAGCCAAAGGTTACAGGGATGTTATTGTTAGGCTCACATTTTAAACGTACCAAACCATAGAAATTCACCTGTTATAGTTAGTTAGCTCAAGTGAAAGTAACTTGTGCCCTAAGGTAACTGTAACTTGTGCCATGAGGTAAATATACCTTGCGCCCTCGCCATGCACTGCTAATTACCTCACAAATTACGGCACTCAGGACATCTTTGATAACGTAATTGATAATATAAATTTAATATTTGCAGCAAAAATTTTGATGAAAAAACTGTGCATGGCGGGGGCGCGAGATGTAGTTACTTTAGGGCACGAATTATAGTTACTTGAAATAACTCTAACTATAACAGGTGAATTTCTATGGTTTGCAATGTTTAAAATCTGAGCCTAACTATAACGCCCCCATAACTTCTGTTTTTTAGATGAATTTCTTTTTTTTAAATCCTAACTATAATGCCCCTGTAATCTTTGTTTTTTTTGTGAAAATCCAGACACATGACAGTAGATGTTCCCAATTTGGGTTAACAATAAGCAGCACAACATCACTACCTGAGTGAGTGCATATCATTTCTTAGTTGCACCATACTAAGGAGTTGATTTGGATATTACGGGCACTTACACCTGAGAATCACACCACTGTCGCAAGGACCCTGGGGAGGGTGTTAATGAAAACGATATCAAAATGTTGTTTTTTTCATTTTAAAGATGGTAAAATAAAGGTAAAATGTATATTTGAATGCTGAAGTCATGCATCATGTTGTTTATTCACATTTCTCAAATGAACAATTAACAAAAAATATACTTTGAAGTGGCAGACTACCTAAAATGTTTTTTAAAAAATTCAATAATCATATAATTTGTTTCTCCTCAGTCCCAAACATTTTTCTCATTTAAAGCTCCATCTAGATACACTTATCTCATTACCAATCGGACTTCATGCATGTTGCTCATTATTTCTATCTACAGAACTAGTGGTTTTGGCTTGTAGCCTCTTCACTAGATGTGCCTGTAAGTGAGGTCCTTCTGGTCGCATTTGAAGTTTGGATTCTTCTAGTGTAGAGGTTACTTAAAGTAGCTCTTTGGAAACATCAGCAGAACAATGCACTGTTTCTGACTGAATATTAACTGTGCCTCTACCAAGGTTAGCTATAGCACTAGCAAGTCGAGCAAAAGAATAGATTGCCCGAAACCTTTCAGACAACTGTCAACATGTTGCTGATGTCTTCTTTGGGAATTGTTTTTATTTATTGCTGTACAAAGTGTACTAACTTTCTGTGACATTTCACTAATTCTGCTTGTGAGTCTAACCCCTGACTGATTGCATTTCTTCACCTAGAAACTGTAGTGCATAGTTTTTGTTGCCCTCATATGTCTGTTTTACTCAACATGTTTTTATTAAATTGTCCAACACGAGAAGTAGTGGCTATTTCTATTGAAGCAGTTGGTGAGGCAGATTTTCTGGTTCTTCTGAAAGAAGTATGTTATTGTTCATGAAAGGCGTAAGAATAGCTTGTGTCACTGCATATCTTGATGATGATGTTGATGTTGTAATTACAGATGTAGTGACTTTAGTGTAGTGGTTGTTGCAAGTGGATCCAAAGATGATGATGATATAACTGCAGTGTTGTCAAAATGTCTTAGTCCAACCATTTCTCCCTCC
Source organism: Pleurodeles waltl (assembly GCF_031143425.1). NCBI lineage: Eukaryota > Metazoa > Chordata > Amphibia > Caudata > Salamandridae > Pleurodeles > Pleurodeles waltl. The sequence goes on from NC_090442.1 coordinate 572,651,372, forward strand.
TCTTCTTCTGTGTCTTTGTCTGCTGTGTCTTGAGGTGAACTTAATGTGGCTTATTTTCAAAGAAGCAAAACAGGTTAACAGTTGTGTGTGTGCCACATGAAATGTTTCTTGCTAAGAAAGCTCTGCAGTACACTACTTGTTTCAGAATGTCACCTTGTATTTGTTACCAACTGTAACCAATGAGGCCTACCCCTTGTTCTTTCATATATAATGTCTTACACTTGTATGATGAAGTTAAATATCTTCTCTTGACCCAGTGTGGGCATGACACACTTATTTTCCTGAATAACCTTTTTTACTGGGCATAGCATTTGCTCTCTATGTGAGTATTATAGAAGATAGTGGTATGGAATGTTCTCTTGTGAGCACACTTTTTTCAACTGTGTGCAGCATCGAGAGTAAAGTTGATTCACTTTGCAAATTATATATTTGTGTGTATGTAGCATTGTAATCATATTTCTATAGTACGTACTACCCTTGACAAAGCTTTTATATCTATATATTATCTATCTCTCTCGCTCACTCTCTCTATACATATATCTATATATATATATATATATTTACACACACTCAAACACAATGGTGGAGACTCTCAAAGGGAGGCACTTAGAATCCCACCTCCAAAGTAGAGTAAACAGACTGTGGAGATTGTGCCTTTTGAAATAGATGAGCTACGGCACTTTATAACTTTTAAAATCAGCTTAAACAATATAATAACTGGACAACACTGTAACAGATTAAACTTTTGAAGCACATTTAGACGTTGTACCATTTTAGACGTGCACCTTAGTGCACGAATTTGCTCATTAGCACTAGCACTTTTACTTTGATGTCCAGTATCCACAGAATAGGACTCACTTATGGGAATTGCTTTAAAAAATAGTGGTTTATTCGATTGGTGACTATGGGGGTTATTACAACTTTGGAGGAGGTGTTAATCCGTCCCAAAAGTGACGGTAAAGTGACGGATATACCACCAGCCGTATTAAGAGTCCATAATATCCTATGGAACTCTTAATACGGCTGGTGGTATATCCGTCACTTTACCGTCACTTTTGGGACGGATTAACACCTCCTCCAAAGTTGTAATAACCCCCTAAATGCCTTTAAGTGACGTTATTACCCTATGTGTTAATATATGGTGGGATATTGTGTGCAATATCTTTTGTGCAATGTTATTTGTGGAATACAATCTTTTTAGATATATAAAGGATATGAAGTGACATTTTGAAGCGCCACCGGATCAACTATATATATTCAAAGGATGATTTGTGCCTTTGGCTAACAACAGTTGAGACTGAGGTTGAATGGGAAGCTTTAAATACAGATGCCATGTTATACAGATATAGCTTATGTCTTTAAGTGAAAGGACATAAAGTGAAAATAGTCTTGCAATGTAATTTGGATTCATAGTAGTGTAGAAATTACATGAACTCTTCGGTACTTTATATAGACCATACATAAGACTGAGAATCCTTTAAGTTAAGATGGCGGTGCCACACTCCACAGCTAATATACCATATTCCTATTCTAATGTTTCAGTGAAGTGAAAATGGGGCGTTCCATAATTGATTATTGTGTTGCTGTAGCGATCATGCACACCGATTGCATGTTTTTTGATCACCCTTGCTAACAGGATGCCCTCGTGCCTGTATTATTCCTGATTAGACCCTTTTATCCTTCCCACAGTCGAAATGTCGTCGACAGCTATTTCCACAGACAAACGGACTGCTATTTTGATATTTGAGGAGACTTTCAAATTGTTCCTTGGAGTTGTCTTGTGCCAAAAGCCATGTGCAGCAAACTTATCAGATTCTAGTTGTGCCTTATTGCATTGACAACAGGGCACATTTCACTTTGTCTTTGTTAAATTGGGGTGCTACTTGTTTTGTCTGGCCACTTGGCTGGGTGTGTATGTTTATGGGATCGTAATATAAAACATTCTTTACTTTGAAACTAGTGTTGTTTGTGATTTCAAATATTCTTTACTTTTTCAAATCAGTGATGTGGTTGGAATCTAACTTAGTTTTTGACTTTTCAGGACTCTTTTGTCCACTTATTACATTACTAACTGTATGATACCTGTGTAAACCATTGTTGTCTGTTATCATTGCCGTTTGGAGCCATCTTACCCTTCTTTATCTTTGGTGCGTGTTCAGCCTCCAGTTCCATCTTCGACGGTGTCAGTCTCGTGTTTCTGGGTATTTTGTTTTTGGTGATGATTTCTTTTCTGAAGTTCTTACTGTCAGTTGGATTTTCCACCATTGTGTACGATTTCTCTTTTGGGTCTGTTCCTTCATCTGCTTCTAAGTTTGTTTAAATTATTTCTGCCAATGAGCAACAGGGCTTGTATTTACAGAACTGTGTCGAATTCCATGGCCTCTTCAAGATAGTAAATATTATGTCCTTCCATTTAGGAGTCTCCCTATCTCTTTTAAGGAATTATTCATATTAAGGGGGTTATTACAACTTTGGAGGAGGTGTTAATCCGTCCCAAAAGTGACGGTAAAGTGACGGATATACCACCAGCCGTATTACGAGTCCATTATATCCTATGGAACTCGTAATATGGCTGGTGGTATATCCGTCACATTTGGGACGGATTAACACCTCCTCCAAAGTTGTAATAACCCCCTAAATTCCTTCTTCTCTGAAGATCAAGTCGTCAAGTTCTTTCAGCTAAAGTAACTGTGCTGCGACTCTCGCCTACTTCCTGGTACCTACAGCATTCCCTTCAATCCTTGTTTTTTTATAACCATGTTAATCAATGGAATGCTGACAGCTGCGTTTCATTGGGATTTGCTGGGCATTTCGTCTCTGCTGTAATCTTCTTATTTAACCTTCAGGCGTCTGCTGACATTGTTTCTGCCGCACCCCCGGTTATTGAGGATCCTGGCTAAGAATTCTAGCTCACAAAATATGTGTTAGAACACTCACATCCATTCTGCAATGTCCCTTCCGCCAACACCCTGCAGTGCTTTATTTATTTTTCCTGTCTTATGGACTTGCACATTTTTGACTGCTATGTCAGCTTGGCCTTCCAAAGTATACATTTGTTTCTGTCTCCGCTGCCCTCTGCGCTGCAGTAGTTTCAGCGCCTCACGCTCTCGTACATCACTGCTGGCTTCCCTGGAATGTGCAAGTGGTTTACAGGCCTCTGCGCCTCTGACTTCGGAGTAGCTCATCTGCCATATCTCATGTTCATCTGAAGGAAGAGTTTTTGCTAGTGCTGGCTTCCCCTGCAACTGGCCTCCTTTTCCTGTCAGCGTTTGGAACACCTATTTAACAGTAAACGAAATGAATGGGTGGCCCACAACTTTATTGAACTGTCCAATCCTCCTCTCCCTGTTCGGCAAGTGAGTCTGGTTGTACTAATAGTATGTTCACAGGTTGGTTCACAAGTACGCTGGGCTAGCCCCAGAGGCTTTGGTAGAAAAGCCAGTGTGTAAGCTACTGGTACTTGAACAACCCTTGTAATACTTGTAAAGTGTGTCTGTGGAGAGCATATCTTTCTGCATGTCCCCTAGCTCACCAGGCCTCTTCTTCTGCGGAATGGGAGCAGCTGCACTATGATAGTGGAAGCTGTTGTGAACATGCTTCCTTCCTAACTGTGTTCATGTTAATGCTTCTTCCCTTTCCCTCTATTGTATTCAATGAAATTGAGAAATTATCATGCATGTACCATTACCTAATATCTTATAGCAGTGAGTTTCAAGTTGCTAACAGGTGGACATGTAGGTTTCTTCATTGCATGTGTGATTGGGTACAGGATTCACAACATACCCCAGTTGCAGTTGGTATCAGGAGGTTAGTGCACTACATGAGAGGTGCAGGGAACAGTGGATCACAGCCGAGACTGCATGCAAGGAGCTGGGGTCTGCTCTGGCCACCTAAACATGTGAGTCATCATACAGAAGTCCTTCTGGCTGCATCTGTCAGTGTGTGCATGTAAAGATGCCCTAGTACTGAATCTTAAAGGGCTCAAGCATAGCCGCGTGGTTGTTAATGTTACACTCTTCAAGAAAGGAGAGGATCTTGTTTATAGATTACAAAGATGCCAGTAAGATTGTTCGTAAGCATTGCCAATCAAATCAGGGATTTTAGTTGATTGTTTAGCCATATTTGCAATTATTTTTATGTAGATTCTCAAGAGAAGGCTAGGAACAAATCATTCAAATATTTCCGAGGTGTTCGACAAAAAAGCATTATGCACTGTGGTAAGGGCTTGTGGTACAGTGTGTAAATTGATATTGTTTTGACTCGCATTCCTAAATAGATTGCTTTGCCAAAGTTCAGTCTGGATCCAGTTATGACTGAGGTGATAGCAGCATCATTATCTTGTTTTGATGAGTGAGAAACTTTGCTTTAGGGATCTGAGACTGGGCTTAAATGAAATGATAACTAAGGTTCGACAGAGGGAAATGCAGGATATTTGCTTCTGCCAAGAATAAGAGGTAGGGAAGCTGGATTTTGGGAATTTAGCTGGAATGTCCTGGCTGTGGTTTAGTTTGTCAGCTTACTAACACAAGGCTGTTGAAGTGGCCTGTGGTAGCCATCATTTGGCAATAGAGCTAGGTATTAACTGACTGTGCACACCTCTGTAAACTTTGATTAAGATTGGGGATAAGGACCAAACAGTGATACTGGAAAGGAGAAAGACTACAATTTCACTTGCTTTTGTTTCATCTCTCTTGTCCTCCCCATGACATTGGTGATTTAATTGGAAGTGCTTTGCTCTATTACGTCTTTCTGTAGTTGTGTTGTGGGTAAGAATTGAAGTGTTTTATACATCTTTGGAATCATTTGTCTTGTTTGAGTGAAAGGCGATATGTATTGCTCGTTTCTCCAAATGACTTGCTATTGATTGTGTATAAGGTTGTGTGAAAATGAAGGGAATGGGTCTTTTAGGTCAGTGGTTTCCCAACCTGTGGTCCTGGGAGCCCTGGGAGGGGTGCTTCACAAAGCCTCCCTAGGGGGTCCACGACTGCTTATAAAAATAAATAATATTAACAGATTAATAAAGTGTATATAAATAAAGTGGCTAAATGTACATTTGAAAATTATAAAATGTACTGTAAAAGTCAGGAAATTTGATATTGGAGCCTTCAAATTAAATTAGTATCCTCAGGTTCATTTTGTGAGCAGTGCAAGTGCATCAAGCAGAATATAGTATGGACAATTTGTGGCTTCGGTTGAATTTAGAAAACCTCCAACCTTTCTATTACAGTTATTTTTTAATTTATATTTGTTTGCAAATTAAATAAAATATCTTATCATTTGTGTATGTGTTTGATGGATGCTTGTTTCAGTATATTTTGTGTATTGTTTTGCATTTTAGCGGGGTCCTCGTGTTTTGCTTCACTAATGACCGAGCTAAAACACTCATGCACTGACACAAATCTCTGGAATGCGCTTCTTAGTCCAAAGAAGGCATTTATTAATTCACTATGCAAGGTGCATAGAGGAGGTTAGCATGCTGAAAGTGCACATTTAAAAATGGTCACAGTGATAAAAATTATAACATGTACAAATAATTAGCCACTACCATATACACAGCAAATATACACATACAAATACCTATATTGACATATATATTCATACACAATGCAAAGCAAATAATTAGCAAAAATTCATCACCATGGGCCCATCTGGTGCTTCATCCTTCTCCTGCCAGCAAGTCATTAACCTGGTTCGATTGCAACGATAAAGAGAGATCTACTCTCATGGGAAATGTATCAGGCATTTGACGTCCCAATCCTGACTGAGGTCTCTGAATCTCCCCACCGTCGACCTGGGTCTCCTATATACTTTTAACAAAGAGAGGAGAATTCTAGAAACTCCCTCCCACTGCATAAGTTTATTATTTAAAAAAATGCTGCTTACTTTAGGTCAGCCTTGAAAAGAACACGTCTGGAATTGGCCAAAATCCCAAGGTGCCCTCTATCAAAACAAAACCGTTCCCTGCCGTCCTAGTACATTCTTATCAGCCTAAGCTCTTGGTGAGAAAGAACATGCAGAATAAAAACATGAGCAAGAAGCACATTGTATCATGGAAAAATAATTGCAGCTTTTAACGTGGCGGTGGCTAATGCTAAAATAAAGTCAATAGGTATGATGAAGCTAGTGGTCCCTAATGTGATTGATGGTGTGCTGCTATGCTAAGTGCAGCGTGGAGTCAGAGGTCAAAACACAAATATCTTTACACCTCGGCTTTCACTAATGACTCATTTGGGGGTCCCCTGGATTCCTTTTATGTTTCAGTGGGGATCCCCAGCTTACAGTGATGATAAAGCAGGGGTCCACAGAAGTCAAAAGGTTGAGAACCTCTGTGTTAGGTGAAACACATGGATCAGCATTACTGGCATTATATTTTGATGCAAGAGGAACCTAAACATGTCAGTTGTAAGTATCTAACATGGAACGACAGAGAGTTTTTATTAATTTGTTTTTTAGGTATAGAGGGAATGTCTGGTTAAATGGTAAATTCACTTTATTACTGATTAGTTGAAACTTTTTTCCCTAAAATAGGTTCTAAAGTATAATCAGAATGTTTGGGTTAGGTTGATTGACATGCCCACATTTTTAGGTGGTTACTGTTTTGAGGGTTTTGAAGGTCTCTCTTGGGAAGGTATGGACCTGCCAATCTAGGCACTCTAACCTAGTGTTAGATTGTTAATATTTGTAGAAATGTTTATCGATAAAGATTTTCCTTGGCCATTTCTTTTTTCCACTGACCCTCCTGCTCTGACTGTTAGTTCCTTTGCCTTGGATATCGTTTAGGAGAGACCTTCCTTAATCGTGGGTTTGGCCACTTTCTTGGAGGTACAATATAATTTGATGAATGCGTTTTGTAGTCCAGCACTGTAGTCTGTGTGTTTTAAGATTGCTGATGAATAGGATTTGGTAGAAAGGACTACTTGGGAGTCAGTGTTTTCTTTGTTTGTTGTAAGGTGTGTTCTAGTTTTGAAGAATCAAAGTCTGAAACTGAAGTACTGAACACAAGCCCCATGTTGAGGACGACAGGGGGAGAGCTTGAACTGGAGGGGATGTAAACAGTCAGAAGATTCCCACCCACTATGTTACCCCTACAGGAAGTGAATCGTTATATCCTGAGGCTGTCACCCGGTCCTATCAGCAGTCCTCCCTCAAGCAGTATAGAATGTTCTGGTCTGGCTGGACACTTTGAGCAAGCTAAAGCTGTAGATCTTTTATTTCTGTGTTTATAAAGATATTTCTGTCCATACTTTGGTTCAAGTTGGGTCTGGTTTATTAATATTATTATCAACTATTATCAACATTGTTATCATTTAAAAAAAATTTAAAAAAATTAAAATTGCTGTGCTTTTCTATAAAAATGCAGACTCGGTTGAAATACGTACAAGTATGCTTTATACAGTTCACTTTGAGTCCACTGCAACATTGAAAGCTTTGCAAGTGCATCTATCATTCGTTCATTCGGTCTGCATCCTTTTATTATTGAGCCGCATGACGGTGAGATTGTGCGGTACCTCAAGGAAAGGCCCATCTTCCTGAGCTAATGACATAAAGGAAGCTGATCAGCAAGTGCTCCCTGGCACGCGCAGACACTCTCCGTCACTGTGAGAGCAGAAGCCGGAATGGCCTGTCTTGTACACTATACTGCTGCTCTTGGAACGATAAGCAGCAAACTATATCCTACTGTGGATTATCTATAAACAAGGCATCTGTTTTTGTTTAGTCCACTCTGCGGCACTAAGTGAAGCATTTGCTGTCGCTAATTTCTTTGATGCACTTTCGCTTCTCTGTCCTGTTTCTTCCTCTCGGCCTCTCCTGCTCTAGTGCCTCGGCAGCCGCTCTGAGCTCATCTCTCCAACCCGCTGCCATGGAACCGCACCCTAGCTCGTCACAAATGATGGGGCGACGGTAGTAGATGTGATGTCACATTACTCCCCGAGGCGAGAGTTTTCAGCCGCACCACAGTCGCTCTCACATTTTTTTCACGAACCCCTGGTTGGAAGTTGAGCCGCGTCGGTGTTACGTTACACTAAGCATTCTACACTCTTCTGTCGTCTTAAATGGCACTGCATATTCACAGTTCACAAATGCAGAGAAAAAACACACTTCTTGCTACAAATGTGATCTCGGCTTTTCTAAGGGTGTTACTAGAGTCAATATCTGTGTTAATTAATGAAGGCACGCTGTAATTCAGGTGTTACACTGAGATAAAATCATCTTCTCCCCCCGCCGCTTCATCAGTTAGGCAGTGCTGGGAGAAACAGAAGAATCCCGCCTCGGCTTTTCATGGGGAAGTGCGCATCCTTATTAAGTTGCGCAGAAGCTCTTATCCTTGTGACTATCAGGCCTCAGGTTGTGGAAGAATTGATTCATTTGCTCAATCGGACGTCATATTGTCTTCACATTTATTTCACTTTGCTCTCTGTCTTTTAAAAATACATGGAATATTGTGTTAAGTACAAATACGTACAATGACGTCACAAGACAATATACTATAATATTGCTTTAGGTGGTTACTATCATGAATTCTCCGCATCCTTGTACTTTCATCCCTTCTGAAATCAAAAAGGTCACGAGGCAGGGCTGCCCGCCGTCCCCACTCCTCTTCGCAATGGCCATGGAGCCGTTGGCGGTATACTTGGGGAACAAACTCCGGGACTGCAGTGTACAAGTGGGGACACAACACATATTTTGTCGATGTATGTAGACAATACTCTTCTATATGTGACTGACCTAGAAAGGCTGGTGCTGCGCCTCCTACACCTTAGGGTTGACTTTGACAAAGTATCTGGCCTACACATCAGCAGGCACAAGGCGGCGCTGTTCCCCCTGGCGTCCCTGGCTCAGTGAGCGGCGGCTGATCTCCTGCAGATGGGGTTACCCCGGGAAACTGTGCAATTCCTCTACCCTGGGGTGCAGATAAGGCATGAACGACTGCAGTACGACCTACAAATGGGATGAGTGCAGACCATCTCACTGCCTCAGTGAAATTTTGGAACACCCTGCTGCTGTCCATCATGGGCTCTTAATAAGATGGTATTGCTACCCAGGTGTCTTTACACTACGCAGAACTCATTTTGAGTCCTGACAGAATACCTATTCAGGCAGCTCAACGGTTTGTTGGTTTCCTTGGTGTGGTCAAACAAGCATAGTAGATCAGATTGGAAGCCCTCAATCTAGACCTGGCATCAGGTGGGCTGGGGCGTCTGGATCTCCAGTTGTACTGTTGGGCTGGACTCCTCCAGTATACAGCATGGTGGTGTGAAGATGGACCTAATTGGGAGAAAAACCTCCTGAATGGACTGGTGATGGTAGAAGTCCTTCATAAACTTGCTTATAGGGGGTCGCAGGGTGCTGGCAGGCACCCCCTTCATAGTGACCAAGGTCGCACAGGCATGGGAAGAAGCTGTCAAGTGGAAGCATGCTAGGACCCAGGTGCAAGAAACCGACAGTAATGCGTGGTTTAATCTGACACAGGTCTATTACTTCCATAGGGCGTACCTGATGCTGCAGCGGCTCCATAGGAATTCTCGAGCATAATTGGCGGGTTGTTTATGCTGTAATGTGACGCTGACTTATTTCATTCTCGTTATGTAGGAATGCCGTGCACTGAGAGACTTCTCGGGTGGATGTTGCGTTAGATAAACCAGATAAAAGGAGTCAGGGCTGAGCTGATATGATTGTCTCCTGGGCCTTGTACAACTCCCAGGGGAGGGCAGGAAGATGAGCTATATATTTGCCCAGCTGGGGCTTTGCTTGCCAGGCAGTGCATTGCTATTCATTGGGCACGTCTGGCACCGCAGACACAGGGCAAGTCAAGAACTGACCTATTAAAGTAGACGGTGGCTGAAGAAAGTCAGCTTAAAAAGGAAGCAAAAGGGAAGTGGAGTCTGGTTAAGTTCCGGCTTCACCTGTGACTGCGTGGGCGGCCCTCCAGGTGAAGGGAACAAACTGTTTTGAAATATAAAAGCCTTCCAGTTATCAAGCACGCACGTGCACCATATAACCCCTCCCCCATCACCCAAGCATGCACTGGGCCCAAGTTGACATATATTGATTGTTCCTTTTTTTTAGATCCTCCATTGGCGGAGGAGACACTCTGTTGCACATATGTTTTGGTATATTGCTAAGGTCTTGGGCCGGTGTTTTTGGTATTGTTTGCTTATCGCAAAATGCCAACAAAGAAAATTTGAAAAAAAAAGTCACGCCTTCGAGTTATTCATTGTGGGCTGTGTTGTTACGGTAGTCTATTCAATTAGAATGCATCCTTACAGTTTTCATTAGTCTGCATCTTACTGCAGATTTGGACTAGCAAATACAGTGGGAATGGTACTGACAGGAATGCAAAGTTTATTCGCTATGTACGCAGTTAATGTTGCCACATAAGTCCACCCACCCCTTTTCACAGGTGTTTTGAGGATTCAAAAATTTTTGGTTGTCAGGTTTGCTGGATAAATGATCCTTACTTGTCGGATGGAGATAAGATCTCTTTTTCACCTCTCCATGGCTTGTGATATGTTGAGGAAGTAACGTAATGGCTTGTTCTTCGTTTGTTTGCCCTTTCTCTTTATTGCTTCCTAGTGGTGGTCCTTCAGATGATCATGCCTCAGACACAGCATTCAAGTAGGCCCTGTTTACTATCCTATCAGTGGGTTAGATGGTTTATGTTGAAAACAGTGTTTCATATATTATGCCAGTTCCCATTAAGGAATTCCAGTTTCCTTGGCAGTTCTGTGGCCGCATAAATCTTTATTGCGTTTGCTTGATGTAATATTTGGATTTTGGCTCTGGCTGTTTTTGAATGTCTACTGGCTCGGCTGCATGAACTGTTGTCTTCTCCACTTCATGCCTCTCTCTCCTGGCGGACTTTGCTGCCCCCACAGGGTGTCGAACTTGGCATTTGAAAAAGATGTGTTCTTTTACATTTTCTTCTTTTTTCAGTCAAGTCAATTTCCTATGTTTAGTAGCCTCCAGCATGCTACCATCTCCCTCTCTTTGTTTACTGAACGATATTTTTAAAATAAAATCCAGAAGTAAAAACGTCTAACATGAGTTTAATACTAAATTAGTAAGCAGCACCAAAAACAATCAAGAGACAATTTTCTTTTCAACAGACCAGAGTTCTCGCCCAAAATGGCCAGTTTTTGAACAGTTTGTGTTAATTGCTCCCGCTATTGAGGCTAAAGGGAACCTGAAGTTTAAAAAGAAAACAACAGCCATACTTTATTATCAAATATCGCAGTGCATGTTGTGCTATATGGATGCACGGGGAGATTGACGTTATAGCAATGGGATTACAATATTATGAATTCAAAATACTGTAGGGTGAAATCTCAGGTTTTCCACAATCTGGTATTCCTTAGTGGGGTTGGGAATCTCATAAGTTTTATGTGAGGGGATAGAAATATCCACCAGTCATGGCAAAGGAACCAACTCAATCACTAGTTGTGAGCATGGCCACCAGTTTACCAGTCACCAGGCTAAGTTACTGGCCCTTGTCATATCAGGAAGGAAACATGGGCATGCCATTCCTAACCCTCTTTTCCTCCATACAGTACTCGTGGTTGAGATGCCTTCCAAGGGATACAGGGCTTCAGTCAATCCAAGGATTCAACAACCTTTCTAGCCTGCCCAGTCTGCTTCTCACCTGTTCGCTGCTCAGAGGTGCATGTGAGCTCCAAGGCTCCTCTTCACCCTGCAACATCCCCCACTTGGTCGTGTTGTTTAGCTAACCGTTCCTTTTCCTATCCAATCCCTCCATTTTCTGGTATTTGTGACCCGGGGAATCATCCCACAACAGCATCGGGCAGACACGTTCTCTGGAGCTTCATTGAATTGATGTTCCCCGGCTATCTTCTTGGCCAAACCAGCTTTTCACCTACCATCCCTCCTTGATAAAATGTCTGTAGTGGTCTCTACATCAGTTATTGAAAATGCCCAATCGTTTGTAACCTGCTTTCTCTTGAATACTATGTAATTTAACCAAGTTTAATTGAACAATATAATGCTGTACATAGGGAAAGGAAGAACAAATTAGATTCGGTAGTATCATAGAGATCATCTGTATGTTTGGATTTCTTTTTTAAAAACATGTTTTGGACAGGCTTCTTTTATAAAGTTGAAAACATAGGCTGCCTTTATTTTATTCAGATCCAACATGTTTACTGTGGTAAACTAAAGTTCCTCTTTTTATAATTAACAATAACTTAAGAAGTATGGACCACCTCCAGGCATTTAATCTGTTGAGATGCCTGAGAATGTATTAATGAAGTAATCATGGCAGTGCCTGTAATTTTAGTACGAAAAAAGGCTTTTGACTGAGGAACGGTTTAATGAATGGATTAACATGAGCTATTTGGCACTGAAAACAAAAGATTGGTGAAAAGGGAGCAGATCCGTGATAAGGATGATTTGTTACTGGTTTGAGAAATGCTTCAGGTGTACACACAAAAATACTGTTTTCTGCTCCCCAACAAAAGTCCCTCTCATTCTGTGGTTGATACGCTGTGTTCCACTTTTAGGTCCTCGTAGGTGAATAGATCTATGTCCCACGTCTGACTCCTCTGAATGTTGCCCTATCATAGTGGAAAGATCTATCTGTGGAGCCAGGGAGAGTCATGGCAAAACATTATTCACGGTATTGGTGTGGTGCATACAGTAAAAAGCAATGGTCATGTGTTGTAGAACCGTGGGCCTAAGAACAGATAGGAACTATTTCACGGCGGTAATATCTATGAAAGAATTGTAATATGAGTCTGGTAGTAAAAACATCAAAAGCATCACTGCCAGTCCCAAGCCATGCCCCGAGATCAATTGTGAGAGTGACTTGTTTTACCTCAAAGACTGAGGACCAAAGCAAAATTCCTTTGACTGGAGATTAATGATATGCAATAGCTACATAGTTTATGACAAGATATTAGTCAGTAGTAATTCAGCAAGGCATGTGTAGTAGAAAAAATATATTTCCCATAATCATTTGATCATTAAACTGTCTCCATGCCCCCCTACCAGTCCCCTCCTGTCCAATATTTATTTATCAAACATTTTAATATCGGAAGACATGGCACAAACAAAAGATGTGAGAATACAAGTATTGAGGGATTCAATTGTGGTGCATCATTGCTTTCAAGCAGATGCTCAGAACTTCAGAATCTGCATGTGATGTCGCTCAGATCCGTCAGCCTTTTTGCAGCTTGTGAGCGTCATGTAGTTAACCTGCTTCAAGACAGATGACATTTAGTAACTAGCTAATACAATTTAAATAATGTAGACCTAAGCCCAGGGAACTATAGAACTGAAGTAAACATAAAGCGGATGAAGTACTAAAGTGAGTTAAAGAGGTTCACACTAATCATGTAAGTAGGTTAAGAGCCAATGCAGTATTAATATTTCAGGCAAAAATCCAGCCAATATTAACATGTAGAAATATTCATAAAACGACTTATGTCCCATAGCAAAGAAAATAGCACATTATACTCTGATAAAATGTGAAGTTATCTATGTGAACCCTGTAGGTAGGCAATATAATACTTTGTAATAGATGATGAAATCCAAAGGATGCCTTATTTCCGTCCAATCTTAAAAAATGCTGTCCTACAAAAAATTTAATTCAGGTTAAAATATACATTCAGTTAACATAAACCTTGGCAGCAGGAAGCAATCTAAACTAAATGAGCACATTATAATTCTGTGCTTAATTAGTTCAAAATAAATAAGATGCCACATACAGTCTTCAAATGACCACTGTTGTACAGTGCCAGTTCCAATAAGCAATTTCCAAAGTATTCATGCACATTTTAGCTCATGAAATATTTTGAAGATAGGGTTCGACATGTTCACTCTTATGATCACTTTCGAGGGAAAGAAGTATGCCAATAAAACCATTTATTTTGGATTGATAATACACATGATTTCCCTCCTAACTGGCCAGTGTCAGCAGGATAGGCCTTATTTTTCATGTTACATTGTTTTGTTACATTGACTTATGATATGAATTCAGACTGAGCATATGTGTGGCATTCTGATGGAGCCCCAAACCGATCAACATCTGAAACCATCTGTATCCTGGATGTTTCCCAATGCCATCACCATATACCTGTAGGAACGATGGACCAGTTGACCCCACTTATTGATACACACCCGCCTGTGCAGCATCTGCCAATTATTGACTACATTCTAATAATCAGTAATTGTAACAGGGTGTGGAATAATCAGTGTCTTGAATTAAAGTTGCACTACTAGACCAGAGGTTTTGCTTGTAGTGCTAGTATAGAGCTGACAAATGTGAGGCCTGCTAATACCAATTATTAAAGTAGGATATCCCAAGAGATGCAGCATTTGTAGTAAAGTGAAATCAACAGCCAATGAAATGCTACAGGTGTGAAGCACAGGACCAAATAAAATATCAAAACAATGTCGACTGAATCCCATTGAATAACTAATGTAAACAAAAACACTTTCACAAAAGATAAAGTAATGCAACACCACTGTCAGTGACCTATAGAAGTAGCCTCACTAACAGGTGTAAAACTAGAAGGAAAGACTCATTCTGCAGCTGTAACCTTTTAGGTCTGCTTGAATACAGAAACACAGCTCTGTTAGGAATCACTGACGGGTTGGGTCAGAGTAAGTGTGAGGAGAGGAAAAGGACTTGACAACACAGGACAGCTGCCACACCAAGGACAGCTTTGAGCAAGAGCACACCATGCCATGAAGGTATTTCCAGTTTTATGTTGACCCACAGCTACAATGAACATGCAGTTCTCCAGTGTGCCAAAAAGATCACCTTGTAGACATATTTTAAGCACACACTTCTATGGTAGTTGTTCATGCTAGTTAAGTAAAATCATTTTTAGCAATCCTCGGAGTGGGATCAGTGTGATCAGGGGCGTAGCATGGTCAGTAAGACTGGGGGGTGTGAACTTCAGATTTCCCAACAATAATGCTGGGCATGAGGGAAGCTTAAGGGGCAGTACATATTGTTAGACACAATATTTTTTCAAACTTGCCACCATGGTTTAAGTTGTACAAAATGGACGGGAGAGCGTTTTTTTTTTTGTATGTAAAAAATACCTGGTGAAATCCGACAGACACCTCACTATACCCGACTGAAAGCACTTGTACCCAACTTTTTACAACAGAGTGTGAGGAATGCGTTGTTTGATACATTCATTAGAAATCATACAGGCCTTGACTCCTAGCCCTTTCTCCTCTTTGGCCTTAAGCGAAACACATTTGCCCATTTCAGTATTAGTATGCGTGATTAAGCACGTGATTTTGCATTTACTTGCCCCAACTATAAACCACATCCATCACAACTTCACTCTTTTATGCACCGCTTTATCACAGTGTTTGGCTCACCCTAGTGAGATTTTCCTTGCAGCATAGATCACTGAAAGTGGAGATTCTGGCTCCATATTAAGTCCAGTTCAGATGAGGAATCGCCTTGACGGAAGGAGCACGCACAGTATTTGAAAATATTTCTTTGTAAAACAGCTGCACTTTACATCGGAGGCTGACGCAAATCTCAAGGGGAGGTGTGGGCGGGCGGGGGATAGGGGTGGTCAGAGGGCAATAAATAATAATTAAAAAAAATCTATAATATTAATTTAAAAAAAACAAAAAATGTATCTTTCCTGATGCCACCAGCTGCTTTCCGCTTCTCTTTTGATCGAGTCCCAGGATTCCCTGGGACACCAGCACAGGCTCCCCACGCAATCCTGGAACTGCTTTCTTGCTATACCTAGCATGAAAGCAGCACCAGGATTGGTCTGAGCGGCGTGGGGTGCTGCTCAGACACTGCTTTGGAGTCTGTGCAGTTTCTCCAACCCTGCTGTGTAACACAGCCTGGTTGGAGAAACCTAAGTGCGCATGTCAGTTTGGCTGGCCCAAGACCGCCGGCCAAACTGACCTGTGCACTTAGTGCACTGACTTCACTCCATCTCCTCCTTCACTCCGTCTCCTCCCCCTCTCATGGACCAGCACTGCCGCTGCCTTCACACGCTGGCTCAGTTGAGCCAGCAGCTGAAATATAAAACAAAATATTGTTTTATGTTTCAGCTACTGGCTCTTAGGTAGTGGGGCGACGCTCCTTCGCCACTGCAAAGAAGCCGCTCCTGCCGCTTTATAAATACACCATTGAGTGAAAGTTTGGACATTCATTTGTATTCTCTGGGAGTATTACCTCATTAATAAAACCACTTTGTGACCTGAGGAATGTACCATAGTGCCGCATTCTGTGTGCTTCATTAGACTTTTCTTACTGCTCTCTCTTAAACGATCCTTTTCTTTCCTGAGGAGATCTCTGTATCATAAACACTGGCAAAAGGTGTCTGAATCTAGTCAAAAAGAAGGGTTGATGCAGAATTTCACCACACAGTTTGTAAAAATGTATCCCCTTTGAATAGGTGGGAGGCGGTCCAATCTCTTTGATACAGGTTGGTTTTATATACAGGGAGTGCAGAATTATTAGGCAAATGAGTATTTTGACCACATCATCCTCTTTATGCATGTTGTCTTACTCCAAGCTGTATAGGCTCGAAAGCCTACTACCAATTAAGCATATTAGGTGATGTGCATCTCTGTAATGAGAAGGGGTGTGGTCTAATGACATCAACACCCTATATCAGGTGTGCATAATTATTAGGCAACTTCCTTTCCTTTGGCAAAATGGGTCAAAAGAAGGACTTGACAGGCTCAGAAAAGTCAAAAATAGTGAGATATCCTGCAGAGGGATGCAGCACTCTTAAAATCGCAAAGCTTCTGAAGCGTGATCATCGAACAATCAAGCGTTTCATTCAAAATAGTCAACAGGGTTGCAAGAAGCGTGTGGAAAAACCAAGGCGCAAAATAACTGCCCATGAACTGAGAAAAGTCAAGCGTGCAGCTGCCACGATGCCACTTGCCACCAGTTTGGCCATATTTCAGAGCTGCAACATCACTGGAGTGCCCAAAAGCACAAGGTGAACAATACTCAGAGACATGGCCAAGGTAAGAAAGGCTGAAAGACGACCACCACTGAACAAGACACACAAGCTGAAACGTCAAGACTGGGCCAATAAATATCTCAAGACTGATTTTTCTAAGGTTTTATGGACTGATGAAATGAGAGTGAGTCTTGATGGGCCAGATGGATTGGCCCGTGGCTGGATTGGTAAAGGGCAGAAAGCTCCAGTCCGACTCAGACGCCAGCAAGGTGGAGGTGGAGTACTGGTTTGGGCTGGTATCATCAAAGATGAGCTTGTGGGGCCTTTTCGGGTTGAGGATGGAGTCAAGCTCAACTCCCAGTCCTACTGCCAGTTCCTGGAAGACACCTTCTTCAAGCAGTGGCACAGGAAGAAGTCTGCATCCTTCAAGAAAAACATGATTTTCATGCAGGACAATGCTCCATCACACGCGTCCAAGTACTCCACAGCGTGGCTGGCAAGAAAGGGTATAAAAGAAGGAAATCTAATGACATGGCCTCCTTGTTCACCTGATCTGAACCCCATTGAGAACCTGTGGTCCATCATCAAATGTGAGATTTACAAGGAGTGAAAACAGTACACCTCTCTGAACAGTGTCTGGGAGGCTGTGGTTGCTGCTGCACGCAATGTTGATGGTGAACAGATCAAAACACTGACAGAATCCATGGATGGCAGGCTTTTGAGTGTCCTTGCAAAGAAAGGTGGCTATATTGGTCACTGATTTGTTTTTGTTTTGTTTTTGAATGTCAGAAATGTATATTTGTGAATGTTGAGATGTTATATTGGTTTCACTGGTAATAATAAATAATTGAAATGGGTATATATTTTTTTTTTGTTAAGTTGCCTAATAATTATGCACAGTAATAGTCACCTGCACACACAGATATCCCCCTAACATAGCTAAAACTAAAAACAAACTAAAAACTACTTCCAAAAATATTCAGCTTTGATATTAATGAGTTTTTTGGGTTCATTGAGAACATGGTTGTTGTTCAATAATAAAATTAATCGTCAAAAATACAACTTGCCTAATAATTCTGCACTCCCTGTATTTCAGGGTAGATTTGAGAGTAACCATCTTCTTTAGCTTTCTTTGAATTTACTGTGGGGTGCTGAAGACCGAAGAGCCCCAACTTTAGGGAGCTTTGAGGTATGTGCGGACCTAGAGTCATGCAATGCGTTCAGGCATGCTATTTTTCAGTATTATTCTGTAGTGACATAATTGTGGAAAAATTGTTTGCTATTTACAGGAAGTGAGAATAAGTGAGTATCTTTTCACCACATGTGCTTGTGTCTCACTTGAACGGGTTGATATCAGTTGTGCTTAACCCGGTTGTGGTACACAGAAGGTTTTGTTTTTATTAGATTAGCCATATTTTTGTACACATTTCTGTTTCAGTAAATATTGATTGCAACCTTTGCCTTTGATTTTAGTTGTAATTGTTGTATTCACTAATTGATAAAATAATTGATCAAATGTATTACTTTTTAAACTTGATTTTGATGAACAGGTCCATACATTGAGCACATGTCATAACACATGAAAACCATTAAGACCCCTGATACGCTTTCCCAAGCTCTTCCATTATAAGTAAAGAAGGTGCAATAAATGTGTCTTCATGTTTTCAGCATTTCTGCCCTCGTCAGCTTGTTGAATATTAGCCACCATAGTCCTTTGTTTAGTTCAGAGTAGTGCAGCACCAGATGTAAATGTACCCTCTACTTACAGAGTGCTTGTAATGCTCACTTGTAGTCCCTTGTGTGGAAAGGTGTTAATGTTTACACTCTGCAAATTTGCAGCTAAAACGTATTTTTAACCTGTGCGGTTTCCTTTTCTTTCCAGTATGGATTCACTGTGCGGTTTGAAATTCAGAATACAAGCTATTGATCTGAGATGCAGTGCTGCAGTAATTACTTTCTCTGTAAAAAAAAAAAAAAAAGGTTCTTGTGTGTCTCTGTTTGTCTTTCGGATACTGGAGCCTTTGTTGTTTAAACACTGCACTAAATAGCAGGATTCCAGTCTAAAAGGCCTTGCTTGCAAAGCAGGCTTTAAGGCTAGAGTTCAGCAAACAGAGCAGAGCCTGAAGAATTAATGCTTTATTAAAGATGCTCAGAAGCGGCTTAGTGGAAAGTTGGTCTCTATGGGATGTGATCTGCCACGTTTCTCCTCAGCAGGAGCAGAGCAGTGTGTGCTGCTTGTTTGGTTTCCCGACAGTCAACCTGACTTCACCTGTTCTTCAGTTGGTCCCCCATCTGTGGTCATGTGGAATCCTGCAGGACACCAGCCATCAGTAACCAGTGCTGGCGTCGGGGCCTCCTGAACTGTTCCCCCTTGATGCTTAACTCTCTCTGTAGATGTCATTAAAAGGGCTGTTGGGGCACCTGGGTGCGGATTTCACCTTCTAGCAGGTTTGGCAAATTCTCGTGCTTGTGCCATCGTGTCCTTCCTCCCTCAGTACTGAAGCGCCTAACATGATTCCTATAATGCGGGATTTTTAACAGTCTCACTAGACAGATGTCAGGGATTGTGTATGATTTTTTTTGTGTAAAAGACGTTTTCTCCACCATCCTCTTCACTTGATTTTTCTCACAAAAAGGGCGTTTTCAGGATGTTAAATCCATTCAGATGAATATGCTTCATGTTGAATGAATTCCCTGCAGCCTAGCCTCTGGATCACGTAGATCCCTTGTCTCTCTACTACAAGCTGAACCTCTTGTGTCCCATTTCTCCTCTTTCTGTATACTTTTCTTTCCCTCCTTATCAACTCTTTGTTCAGGTATCCTTCCTTGCAAACCCCGCTTCTCCCTTAAGTATGTTTTCAGGTACTCCTGTCTTCTACGCCCCCCCCTATGCACTTGAACCCAACCACTACTTACATCCTACTAGATCTATCACTGTACAGTGAGCTCTGGACCACACGCAGGCCAAGACTGTTTTTCACCATGAATATTAGAGGCACGTGACTATATTTCTGTTAGTAGAGTTGTTTTGTATTTTACCTTGCCGAGCAGGATTATCAAGTCTTTCTGAGATTGAATTCCACAGCTAAAATCCCTTTTTGAGAGTGTTTGGCACCAAGAGAATGTGTGAAATTATAGATATTGTAAAGAAATAAAACGCACTAATCCCTCATCCACGTGACAGAAGAAGCCTTACTGAAGACAGGATAATTTAAGTCACGTTTCTATGTGTTATCCGGACACTGTTGCTGCTTAAAATGCCTCGGTGCTGGGAAGTGCTGGGAACTTAAACCTGCGCTCCTCGTCAAGCCTTAGGAGTTGTTTCATATTACACTTCTTTATAATGTATAGCACCTAGAAGGTAGGGGTAACTTCAAGAGTTCCACTGGAGACCTCGGCTCAAATCATTGTTTTTTTTAACCTCTGTAATAAACAGCACTTCAGTTGGATGGCAGTCCATGTGGTTCATCAGTTTCGTCTCCTCAGTTTCATGTCCAGGACATAATTGCAACACAAGGTTTCCTAAAGCTAGTCCAGTGTACATCTTTACTTTCATGCATCTGTTCATTTTCATCCCACCTTCATTGTTCATCCTCCTCTGTTCTCAAATGTGCTCTCCGTGGGCCTATATTTTGTGGAACTTGTCTGGGCGTCCTCTCTCCTTGTCCCCTCTGTTTCGCACAAATATCCATTCCACCTCCCATTGGTCTGTGGAGGGCGTGGTGTGGGCCCCCCATTAACCCATGATATCTGTTTTTGCCGTTGTGTATCCCAACATGCAAAATATTGCTCATATCTTGTTACTTCATTTTCCCCCTTGGATTCCAAGTACTCCTTACGGGTTGCTAGAATCATGTCCTCCCCTAGTAATTCTGCCATGTCTCACCGCACACATTCCCAGATTTGTTTAATATGTCTGTATTCTGGCATACGGCGTAAGAAGGTAGTCTCTGCAGTTTTGCATTTGAGGCAAGCAAATAATTGTTGACAAGATTTTTTCCGTGGGCTTGCAAGGAGCATACAGCTGGACTATAAATATATCGTAATTCCTTAAGTGGAACACAGACAGATCATCTCATCTGGTACGGGGTAGGCAGTGAAACAGTAATTAGTCTATTCATATGTCCTCTGCTGCCGAACAGGAAACAAACCAGTGATTCACGGGCTGGATTTAGATTGCAGACTTGCATTTGGGAAGCACCTTGTGTTGAACTTTCATTGAGTCTTATATTTATCACAGATTGCCTGCTGCCCCTTCAGCTGAGTTACGCAGGTCTCTTCAGGGTTGCTCATTAGACATGTTACTGTGTGTATTTCATGTGCTGAGAAGCATGTGTTGCAGTTATAGAGAGTATGTTGTGTTGCAGAATAATCTGTGATGGGATGCATGCAAGCACTGGAGTAATCTTGTGTCTGTTCGTGAAAGGTGAGGATTGGTTGGCATTACACAGAAGAGGCACGCCCGCTGGCAAACCTTCCTCGTTGCAACCAGCCCCAGGGGCCGACCCTTGTTATCCCCGTCTTTAACTTGCGGGCACATTTTGGGAAGCAGGGATGCACTATGTACTGTCTCTGAGCTGAGATTCCGACCTTGGACTACACCCCGAGCGCTTGGGTCGTGCTTCGATTCAGCAATGCAGCGTTGCGTTCTGAAATGATGGCATTGTTATCAAGGCGCTGTATTTCACCAGGTGAAATGCAGCGCCAGCGCTTATAAGAGACCCCTGTGAGACCAAGAATGATGCTGCTTCATATTTCAGGCACGGAGCACCGTATCACTTCTCACCATTCCTTTGTTCAGGGAAGATGGTTTTAATTGTGTAATTTTCTTTAAACATGCTTGTTACTTTCATGGTAAAAATGCACTTTGCTGTGGCCTTCCGTTTTAGGCCAGTATAAGCAAAACAAAAATGTATGTCCAAGAGTAATTAGTTTTGATGCACATTGTTTACTAACCGTGTTCTTTTTCTAGCAGAATACGTTTTATTTGAAAATATTGCCCATTAACACGAGTGATATTTTTCTTCAAAGCCAAGTCATGCGGGTATGAGAATATATTACAAACCTGGACATCCAGTTAGCCAGACGGACACACATGTAGTGTGTCTGGGACACTGCATGTCTGTTAGAAACGTCTGAGAAAGCTGAAAAGACGTGGATAGCTTTCAATGTGACCAGCACATCCAGCCACCTAGAATTCCACTCACACAAGAAAAGGTACTGAGATATTTTGTGCAATCTGGTGGAACGGAATGTGTAATTTTTTCACAGATCAGATTTCCCTTATCCCTTATACCAGAAATGTATCCATGCGTTGCCTTTGTTCTGAAAAGAAGTGGCTCCAAATGCGGTTGCTAATAACAGTTGTGTTGTTAGTGCACACATCAAAGAAAAGCAAATATACCCCCTCAATAGCCGTACCTATAGAGCTTGTAAGCAGATGAGATAAAACAGCCTTTCTTACCAGTTCTGTCCAGCCATACAGCCCACTGTGTCCTTATTTTTGGACAAAGGGCCTCATTTAGCATTTCGAAGATATGGTACTCCACCACAAATGCGGCGAAGCACCCTGTCTGCCAAACTCACAGTCTGCTTGTTGTAGTTAGAGGCAGGAGACCATCATGTTCCTGATAGAGGTTCCCCTGCTGGATCCGCTGGCTGAAAAACTACACCGATGGCCCAACATTGTTTGGGCCATAGATATAGGTACACTAGGCCGTGTGCCCTATTTAGAATGAACAGTCTGATTTTATTTTTCAGTTCAGGGTCTCCAAAGAAAGCCTGGCGTGTCTGCAGAGACAAAAAATAAAATCATTACTCCCTGCACCCTGGGAGAAACCTCCCCAGGGTGTTAGGATTATTAGTATTTTGATTTTCAAAAACAGACCTTGCCAAAACAAAAAAGTGTGCTGAGTGGGGAAACTCAGCAAACTTTAAGTGCCTTGAGGCACGCTCTTGTGGTAGAGGTTTCTCTGAAGGCATAGAGCTCTCCGCAGGGCCAATGGAGGTCTCTCCATACAGTGGGCAGTAGACCGGCCAGCGAGGTGGAGATAATGATGTTCGCCACCCTGGGGGATGGAGGGCTGCGCATTAAACTGTAAATCAATCCCAAAGCCCATAAAGAGAAATGAGCAAGTAAACCCCACTGCACCACAACCAAAAGAGATTCATAAGTAGTTTGTAATTTAGTTTCTTCAAACCTGTTCTTGGGCACTATTTTGAATGATGTTTCCTTCTATTCATTACTGAATACCCTTCTTGGTATCCTTATTGTTGGACCTGGCTTTTTGACAGGGACATCCCCAAACTTTTTGCCTCCTTCCTCCTATTTTTTCTGACCTGTTGTTGTTGGCTTTTGACCTCTGAGCACTTTACCACTGCTAACCAGTGCTAAAGTGCATATGCTCTCTGTGTAAATTGTACTATTCATTGGTTTATCCAGGATTGACTATTTAATTTACCTGTAAGTCCCTATTAGAGTGCACTACATGTGCCTAGGGCATGTAGATTAAATGCTACTAGTGGGCCTGCAGCACTGGTTGTGCCACCCACCTCAGTAGCCCCTTAACCTTGTCTCAGGCCTGCCATTGCCAGGCCTGTGTGTGCAGTTTCACTGCCACTTCGACTTGGCATTTAAAAGTACTTGCCAAGCCTAGAACTCCCCTTTTTCTACATATAAGTCATCCCTAATGTGTGCCCTAGGTAACCCCTAGAGCAGGGTGCTGTGTAGGTAAAAGGCAGGACATGTACCTGTGTAGTTATATGTCCTGGTAGTGTAAAACTCCTAAATTCGTTTTTTTACACTACTGTGAGGCCTGCTCCCTTCATAGGCTAACATTGGGGCTGCCCTCATACACTGTTGAAGTGGCAGCTGCTGATCTGAAAGGAGCAGGAAGGTCATATTTAGTATGGCCAGAATGGTAATCTAAAGTCCTGCTGACTGGTGAAGTCGGATTTAATATTACTATTCTAGAAATGCCACTTTTAGAAAGTGAGCATTTCTTTGCACTAAAAACTTGTTGTGCCCTTCAATCCACGTCTGGCTAGGTTTAGTTGACAGCTCCTTGTGCATTCACTCAGACACACCCCAAACACAGGGTACTCAGCCTCACTTGCATACATCTGCATTTTGAATGGGTCTTCCTGGGCTGGGAGGGTGGAGGGCCTGCCCTCACACAAAGGACTGCCACACCCCCTACTGGGACTCTGGCAGACAGGATTGAGCTGAAAGGGAACTTGGTGCATTTCTTAGAGACTCTTTGAAATCACCCCCACTTCAAAGGCACAACTTAGTATAAAACAGGGCCTCTGCCCTACCTCATCAGACACTTGCTGGAGAAGAAACCTGAACCAGAAACTACATCCTGCCAAGAAGAACTGCCTGGCTGCTCAAAGGACTCACCTGTCTGCTTTCTCCAAAGGACTGCTGTCTTGCTGTTGCCCTGCTGCCTTGCTGAACTCTTGTCTGGCTGTGAAAGTGCTCTCCAAGGGCTTGGATAGAGCTTGCCTCCTGTTCCTTGAAGTCTCAGGACCAAAAAGACTTCTTCCTTTCACGTGGACGCTCCGTGCGCCGAAAATTTCGACGCACAGCTTGTTTCGCGGCGAGAAAAACGCCGCACACCGACGCTGATCAACGCGACGCCCTCGGGACGATCGAGACTTCGACGCACAACCTCGCAAGGACAAAGCCGCCCGACTTCCAAGGAGAAATCGACGCGACGCCTACCGTGAGTGCGAAACTTTGACGCACGGCCTCGCAAGGACAACGCCGCCCGACTTCCAAGGAGAAATCGACGCGACGCCTGCCGTGAGACCAAAATTTCGACGCACGGCCTCGCAAGGACAACGCCGCCCGACTTCCAAGGAGAAATCAACGCGACGCCTACCGTGAGATCGAAACTTCGACGCGCAGCCCCGCAGAACGACGCGCAGCCGGAAAATAAGCAGGAGAATCCACGCACAGACCCGGGGCATCTGGTAATCCCCGCGATCCACAAAAAGAGACTGTCTGCGCGCCGGAAAACGACGCCCGACTTCCCCGCGTGGAAAAGAACGACGCAAGTCTGTGTGTGCTGAGGAGAAATCGACGCACACACCCCTTTTTCCACGCATCTCTTCTCCTGTGGCCCTCTGAGGAGATTTCCCACCAGAAACCAGGTACTCTGTGCTTGAAAGACACTTTATTGCTTTTTAAAGACTTAAAGACTCTTAATATCACTTTTCAGTGATATCTTTACAAATTCATATTGCAACTTTGATCGTTTTGACCTACAATTACCCAGATAAATATTCTATATTTTTCTAAACACTGTGTGGTGTATTTTTGTGGTGTTATACTATGGTGTTGTATGATTTATTGCACAAATGCTTTACACATTGCCTTCTAAGTTAAGCCTGACTGCTCGTGCCAAGCTACCGGAGGGTGAGCACAGGCTGATTTTGGATTGTGTGTGACTTACCCTGACTAGAGTGAGGGTTCTTGCTTGGACAGAGGGCAACCTAACTGCCAACCAAAAACCCCATTTCTAACATTGGTGATCAGCGGTGAGGATAGGACTTGTGTTTGTGCAGTGACATACAGTAGCTAAGTATTTCACTACCTACCCACAGTTGAAGGTCAACTTGATTTTTTTATCTTTTTTTGACTTTTGGTCTCTGATGTCCTCCTGGATATACTATTGATATTTTGGACTTTGGATTTTGGTTTTTGCTGGTAAGATCCTATCAGAATGGGATCGCTTACCTACTTCTTTTTGCCTACTGACCACCTCACTAAGGCTGACCTAAGGAAGCTTTGCAGAGAATGTGGCCTTCCTGTAGCAAAGAGATCTACTAAAGCAGAGATGCTACATGCCTACATAGTCTGGGAGGAAGACAGATGGGCAGAGAGAGAGGCAGCAAGAAACCAAATGACTAAGTACCCCTCAGAGGAGGAGGAGGACGACTCAGATGAGGAAAGAGACCCAGTGAAAAAAGAATGGCTCATGGCTCTAGAGCGGTGTTTTGAAGAGCTAGATGAGCAGCTTGAAAGGGCTGAGGCAGCAAGTCTCTTAGCCCTGGAAGAAGAAAAGATTGCAGCTCAAGAGCTGAGCTGTAAAGAGCTGAAACTGGAGGCCGGAAGGGCTGAGTCCAGTTCAGATGGTGGCAGCAAAAATCTTGCATCTAGTACTGCTGAAGAAGGGCACAAGCCCAGAGATGTGGTACCCAACTTGAAGAAGAGAGTTGACACACCCCAGGCGGTTCAAGGGTATGAGGTAGTTCCCGTTATGCACAGGGTCCCTGAGAAGGATTGGGGAACTGGCACAGGGAGTCATATTCCTACTGGGGGGAGGGACACTTTACTGACTCTAGCAGAGAGTGACAGAGAAAAGGGTTCCCCCCTGGTGGACGTCCTGGATATAGAGTGTAGAGACATCCCAGAAGAGTTTGGGTTGAGTGTCAGGGACAGACAGAAACTGTCTCACCAGTCTCAAGAGGGTGATGAAGAGTGCTTTTCCAAGGCTGAGTTACTAGGTGGTTGGGTGAAGGGTACTGTGGTTAATACATGTGAAGGGCAGAGTGATGTAATTGTTGGAGAGCATATGTCTGGTCCTTATTTTCCAGAGCTACGCCAACACCAGGTGGAGTGTGAGTTCTCTGACCCCAGGGAACTTACAGTGGAGGCAGACTTTTGGGTGAGTACCAGAGAGTCTGAAGAGGCATTTGGGGGTGCTCCTGAAGGGAGTGGTCTAGGTGGTTCCCGACCAAGTGAGGTGGGAGAGGATTGTAGTGTCCCAGGTAGGTCTCAGAGCCTAACCTGTACCGTAGGGCCACCTTTTGAGGGAAGCCCCGCAGTGTCAGAAGAACTTGGAGGGATGACTGTAGACAGCATCCCAACAGTTCTGGTGTCTGGCAGTACCACTCCTAGTGAGGGGGTGCAGAAGTCCAGACATAGGGTTGAGAGGGGGTGGCAGACCCCAGTGGAGGATCTTGAAAGTCAGGGGTCAGCTCTGAGAGCAGAGCCCCCCAGGAATGACCCAGGTGAGACCGTTTCTGGTTTGGGGGAAACCCAGACTCTGCCGGATGGGCAGAGGTCGGGAGACCTGCGCCAACCAGACTCTTGTGTGGCCCTTGGGGACGGCGTGTCCCTTGTGGGGGGTGAGAGTGCCCCCCAGGAAGTCCTGGCATGCCAGGCAAAGATTCAACCTCAGGGTGGTGACTCTGGGTTGGATAACCGGGTTCAGAGGTTAAACTTTGACCTGGTGGGGGGTAGATGTGCCCCCCAGAAAGTCCTGGAATGCCAGGCAATGGCTCAACCTCAGGGTGGTGACTCTGGGTTGGCTTACCAGGTGAAGAGGTCAAACTCTGACCTGGTGGGGGGTAGGTGTGCCCCCCAGAAAGTCCTGGCGTGCCAGGCAGTTGTCCAACCTCAGGGTGTCGACTCTGGGTTGGATGGCCAGGTTCAGAGGTTAAACTCTGACCTGGTGGGAGGTAGGTGTGCCTCCCCGAAAGTCCTGGAGTGCCAGGCAATTGCCCAACCTCAGGGTGGTGACTCTGGGTTGGCTAACCCGGTTCAGAGGTCAAACTCTGACCTGGGGGGGGGTAGGTGTGCCCCCCAGAAAGTCCTGGTATACCAGGCAATGGTTCAACCTCAGGGTGGTGACCCTGGGTTGGAGAACCAGGCTCAGAGGTTAAACTCTGACCTGGTGGGAGGTAGGTGTGCCTCCCTGAAAGTCCTGGCCTGCCAGGCAATGGTTCAACCTCAGGGTGGTGACTCTGGGTTGGATATCCAGGTTCAGAGGTTAACCTCTGACCTGGTGGGGGGTAGGTGTGCCCCCCAGAAAGCCCTGGTGTACCAGGCAGTTGTCCAACCTCAGGATGGTGACCCTAGGTTGGAGAACCAGGTTCAGAGGTTAAACTCTGACCTGGTGGAGGGTCAGTGTGCCCTCCAGGAAGTCCTGGCGTGCCAGGCGATTGTTCTACTTCAGGGTGGTAACTCTGAGTTGAATGGCCCAGTTCAGAGGTTAAACTCTGACCTGTTGGAGGGTCAGTGTGCCCTCCAGAAAGTCCTGGCGTGCCAGGCAATTGTTCAACCTCAGAGTGCTGACTCTGGGTTGGATACCCAGGTTCAGAGGTTAAACTCTGACCTGGTGGGAGGTAGGTGTGCCTCCCAAGAAGCCCTGCTGTGCCAGGCAATTGTCCAACCTCAGGGTGTTGACTCTGGGTTGGATGACCAGGTTCAGAGGTTAAACTCTGACCTGGTGGGGGGTAGGTGTGCCCCCCAGAAAGTCCTGGCGTGCCAGGCAATTGCCCAACCTCAGGGTGGTGACCCTGGGTTGGGGAACCAGGCGCAGAGGTTAAACTCTGACCTGGTGGGAGGTAGGTGTGCCTCCCAGAAAGTCCTGGTGCGCCAGGCAATTGTTCAACTTCAGGGTGGTGACTCTGAGTTGAATGGTCAGGTGCAGAGGTTAAACTCTGACCTGGTGGAGGGTCAGTGTGCCCTCCAGGAAGTCCTGGTGTGCCAGGCAATTGTTCAACTTCAGGGTGGTGACTCTGAGTTGAATGGTCAGGTGCAGAGGTTAAGCTCTGACCTGGTGGAGGGTCAGTGTGCCCTCCAGGAAGTCCTGGCGTGCCAGGCAATTGTTCAACTTCAGGGTGGTGACTCTGAGTTGAATGGGCAGGTGCAGAGGTTAAACTCTGACCTGGTGGGGGGTAGGTGTGCCTCCCAGGAAGTCCTGGTTTGCCAGGCGGTGATCCAGTCTGAGGGTACAGACCCTGGGCTGGAAGACCAGGTTCAGGGTGTCCCCCCGGACCTGGAGGGAGGGGCTACTGATAACAGTGCCCCTACCATGTTGTCTTCTGAGGAGGCCACTCCTAGTTGGAGGGTGCTGGACCCCAGAAGGGAGGGCAGGGGGAGGGAAGCCTCACCCCGGGCCCTAGTCCAACCTGAAGGTACAGACCCCAGGTTGGAGGGCCAGTGGCAGGTTAACAGCCCTGCACTGGTGGAGGAATGGTACAGGGCGACTTCTGTAAGCCCCCTGGCCATGTTGGACTCTGGGGGTACCGCTCCAGGAGGGAGGGTACAAAGCCCCAGAGGGGAGGACCAGGTTCAGGCTGTCATCCCTGACCTGGTGGAAGGGAGAGTGGTTAAAGGGTGCCCAGCACCTGGGGCTACCGCCCCCCACTCTCCACAGCCACAGTGGTTGGAGAGCTTTGAGAGGCCTGGGGCCTGGCTCTCATCCCTGGCAGCTGTCAGTAATCACTGTGGCTTGCTGTCCGGGTGGACAGAGTTATCCCTGGGGAGGGGACAAGTGTCACACCCCAGGGGTAGAGTGGGCAACACCACTATGTTGGTCATGGGGGTACTATCCTGCTCCTGGGATACATCTGTGAGCAAAGTAAGGTTAGGTGCGGCACAGATGGGATCCGCAGGAAAGGAGAAAGGTTCCCCATGGATGGGCTTAGTGGGCCCTGAGAGTATGGACAGAGGGACCCAATGGGAGTCAGGAAGGCGAAGAACTGGAGCATGCCCCTGCTGTTGTGGGCCTGGGTCCTTGTTCTGTCGCCTCAAACAGGGAAGTACATCAGGATAGTGATTGTTCTCCCCTGGCTTTAGGCTGGTGGGGGGTCATGTTGGACCTGGCTTTTTGACAGGGACATCCCCAAACTTTTTGCCTCCTTCCTCCTATTTTTTCTGACCTGTTGTTGTTGGCTTTTGACCTCTGAGCACTTTACCACTGCTAACCAGTGCTAAAGTGCATATGCTCTCTGTGTAAATTGTACTATTCATTGGTTTATCCAGGATTGACTATTTAATTTACCTGTAAGTCCCTATTAGAGTGCACTACATGTGCCTAGGGCATGTAGATTAAATGCTACTAGTGGGCCTGCAGCACTGGTTGTGCCACCCACCTCAGTAGCCCCTTAACCTTGTCTCAGGCCTGCCATTGCCAGGCCTGTGTGTGCAGTTTCACTTCCACTTCGACTTGGCATTTAAAAGTACTTGCCAAGCCTAGAACTCCCCTTTTTCTACATATAAGTCATCCCTAATGTGTGCCCTAGGTAACCCCTAGAGCAGGGTGCTGTGTAGGTAAAAGGCAGGACATGTACCTGTGTAGTTATATGTCCTGGTAGTGTAAAACTCCTAAATTCGTTTTTTTACACTACTGTGAGGCCTGCTCCCTTCATAGGCTAACATTGGGGCTGCCCTCATACACTGTTGAAGTGGCAGCTGCTGATCTGAAAGGAGCAGGAAGGTCATATTTAGTATGGCCAGAATGGTAATCTAAAGTCCTGCTGACTGGTGAAGTTGGATTTAATATTACTATTCTAGAAATGCCACTTTTAGAAAGTGAGCATTTCTTTGCACTAAAAACTTGTTGTGCCCTTCAATCCACGTCTGGCTAGGTTTAGTTGACAGCTCCTTGTGCATTCACTCAGACACACCCCAAACACAGGGTACTCAGCCTCACTTGCATACATCTGCATTTTGAATGGGTCTTCCTGGGCTGGGAGGGTGGAGGGCCTGCCCTCACACAAAGGACTGCCACACCCCCTACTGGGACTCTGGCAGACAGGATTGAGCTGAAAGGGAACTTGGTGCATTTCTTAGAGACTCTTTGAAATCACCCCCACTTCAAAGGCACAACTTAGTATAAAACAGGGCCTCTGCCCTACCTCATCAGACACTTGCTGGAGAAGAAACCTGAACCAGAAACTACATCCTGCCAAGAAGAACTGCCTGGCTGCTCAAAGGACTCACCTGTCTGCTTTCTCCAAAGGACTGCTGTCTTGCTGTTGCCCTGCTGCCTTGCTGAACTCTTGTCTGGCTGTGAAAGTGCTCTCCAAGGGCTTGGATAGAGCTTGCCTCCTGTTCCTTGAAGTCTCAGGACCAAAAAGACTTCTTCCTTTCACGTGGACGCTCCGTGCGCCGAAAATTTCGACGCACAGCTTGTTTCGCGGCGAGAAAAACGCCGCACACCGACGCTGATCAACGCGACGCCCTCGGGACGATCGAGACTTCGACGCACAACCTCGCAAGGACAAAGCCGCCCGACTTCCAAGGAGAAATCGACGCGACGCCTACCGTGAGTGCGAAACTTTGACGCACGGCCTCGCAAGGACAACGCCGCCCGACTTCCAAGGAGAAATCGACGCGACGCCTGCCGTGAGACCAAAATTTCGACGCACGGCCTCGCAAGGACAACGCCGCCCGACTTCCAAGGAGAAATCGACGCGACGCCTACCGTGAGATCGAAACTTCGACGCGCAGCCCCGCAGAACGACGCGCAGCCGGAAAATAAGCAGGAGAATCCACGCACAGACCCGGGGCATCTGGTAATCCCCGCGATCCACAAAAAGAGACTGTCTGCGCGCCGGAAAACGACGCCCGACTTCCCCGCGTGGAAAAGAACGACGCAAGTCTGTGTGTGCTGAGGAGAAATCGACGCACACACCCCTTTTTCCACGCATCTCTTCTCCTGTGGCCCTCTGAGGAGATTTCCCACCAGAAACCAGGTACTCTGTGCTTGAAAGACACTTTATTGCTTTTTAAAGACTTAAAGACTCTTAATATCACTTTTCAGTGATATCTTTACAAATTCATATTGCAACTTTGATCGTTTTGACCTACAATTACCCAGATAAATATTCTATATTTTTCTAAACACTGTGTGGTGTATTTTTGTGGTGTTATACTATGGTGTTGTATGATTTATTGCACAAATGCTTTACACATTGCCTTCTAAGTTAAGCCTGACTGCTCGTGCCAAGCTACCGGAGGGTGAGCACAGGCTGATTTTGGATTGTGTGTGACTTACCCTGACTAGAGTGAGGGTTCTTGTTTGGACAGAGGGCAACCTAACTGCCAACCAAAAACCCCATTTCTAACACTTATGAATTATCCTTATCCTTTAAAAGATTCATATGTTGTTGTGAAGCAGGGATGATTGTGACACCTGTTTTGTATGTATGCTGGCGTAAAATGATCTAGATAGCAATCGCCCATTATGCAGTCCCACATCATGATGTACTCCCTCCCATAAGCCGTTTTATCATATGAACACGTTTACAAAGTTAACTGCTGCCTTTTGGTTGAGAATGACTGCGACTGTAATGGAGAGAGGTTATTTAGAGTTAAATGACTATGTTAAAATGAGTGCAAATCCTTTTTGCACTCATTTAGTGCTAGTCTTGATTACCAGTTAAACGTTAATTGTGCTCACTCACCTATACTTGTTATGCATTTTTACAACCAGCTACAAGCTGTTGTGACACGTTTTTCCCACTGTGCGAAGTACAGATGTTGTTCCTTGGTTGTGCACCAACCTAACTTGCAAATTTATTTGTCCCTTACCTATGGACCAGGGGACCCAAGTCCACCAGCTGATGCATACTGTTGACCGACTCTCAGCATCCAGTGATTCTCCCTGTGGAATTCTCTACCACTTCAAATAAGACTGAAATGACTACCTCAGACTGAGAGATTCTTGAAGACTCATATCTCTGTCCACTATACGCATCCTTTGATGTATAGTACGTTGTCTAAATCCACCACTCCACCCAGGGCTCTTGCTCAATAAAGCTTTATTAACTAGTTCGAATCATTTTAAATAGTAGACGATTGCCAAGCACTGTTCAGTGGTGCCAGATGATAGACTATGTCCCCACCAACCGCAACTACCTTGTATATATAGTCACAAACACAAAGTGCTTAGCATTGGTTTATAAAACCCCAAATAAAATACAATATCTAAGTAAAAAAAGTTTTAAACCACCAAATGCAGAAATAATAGTTTGCCCAAAAAATGTTTACTACTGGTATACCCCAGTTTATCTCACACTGCTGAAATAGGACTCGGCATGGAAGGATCTGAAAAACCAATCCTGTAATAAATTCCTCATTGGGGTGGGCCTGTATATAAGCTCTAAAATTAGAGGAATGGGAGTTTGTATAGCACTGGGACAGAAAGGATCGATCGATCGATCTATCCATAAGTTTAAGATTAGCAAATGTTGTGTCATGGTTGTTCTCAAGTCTCTGTACTATTCGCATATCACTGATAGCAGACCATGATTGTATAAGTGATAGTACTGTTGGAGCTACAACTGATGAATTTAGAGATGTGGAGGCTATTTGACTTTTACCTGTCAGTAAATGCCCTCAATCGTTCTTCATTATAGTAGTCCCCTTTAAGCCCTTTCATTAATAAAGTTAGCTTCTTCATTCAGTTTATAGGGAATTTCATATGCCCGATCTTCCATGCAATCAGTGATATATGTTTATCACGCTTGGATTCCTTCTTCTGAGTACCAAGAAGTATTTTCTTTTACTTTAAGACCTTTGAAGACTTGTCTCTTGCAGTATCACTATTACATAAATTGACAACATAAAATAGTTCTTACAAGACAAAGTTACAAAATACTTGAGTTGTCAGTATGCAGTTAATGGACTATGTCTTTTACTGAGCCAGTGGCTCAAGTCACATGCACCTCCACTGTCCCCTCAGATCAATCAAGAAGACTCTTGCATGCAGGAAGATTATTCAAGTACCCTTGCATGTAGAGCTGACCCAGTGCCCAGGTTTCTTGAAACCTATAAACCTGTACTGTTGCAAGAAAGAAGACCATTCTGAGTCCCCAAGCATGCCCACCAAACCCAAAACATTCCAAGAAATCAGTCTCAAATCTAAAGCACATCTATTCACACCATTTCAGCCTAATGTATCTTTAAGTGACTCAACCAAAAGTTCTGACAAACTTCTGGTTAGTATCAAAAAAAGGTGGCACAAGGGGAAGTACCAACATCTCCTATGCTGGCATATTAGCACATGGTGCAGAAGTTCTATTATGTTTACCATTAGTGGAGACTTGTTAAAAGCCAGATAGCAGTTTATTGCATTTAGGATTCACTGAGATGGCAGCAGGTTTTTAAAGAAATGACCATGCCCAAGTAGGTATTGCTTCTGAGCAGGTAAGGCTTCCATGGCCTGTATTTAAGATGCATTTTCAATTTAACAGAAGATCAGTGTCAACCTTCAAGGTTAGTAGCACCTTAGCTCAGTGAGTTTTTACAAAAGTGTTTTTCCATCATTGGTAAGAGTTGGTGAATCTGAAAGGGGTGTATGCATCCTTTGCAGTGCCTTCTCTCACTATATTAAGATCACATTTGAAATCATATGTGTTTATTCATGCTTAATAATTTAAATAATCACAATTTCCTGTAAGACATTAAATCCAAGCCCAAAGTTGAAAACCACTAAGTAGTAAACCGGCTTATGATATTCCCCCAAACTGTAATCTTATTTTTTACTTGTTAGATAGAACCTTCCATAAGTGTTTGCAATTTCTTTTCTGCTCATAGCAAAAACTTGCCAAATCACATATTAAAAAGTGGATCTTTAGGATTAAACAAAAAAAGTTGACCTGCGGACATGTAGAAACGTTACCTAGATTATAAGGGTTGTAGCAGATGTCTTCTCTCTCGAGTGAGGACCTGACAAAAGAAGTCCAGATGGATTGAAGTCTCAACTGTTTTATTACACAGCCTGCACAAACTTTAGCCCTCTTCAGGATAGAGTCAAGTCTCAGCAGAACGCCAAAGAGATAAATCATCCATTTCTGTTTTAGAAACTTTGTGTACCCTGTAGAAAAGTATGCAAGGAAGTATAATTACTTAAAATCATCCAAACACATGTCCATTTTACCAGGCCTTTTTTGTTTTCGTTGCGAGTTCATTTTCTCATGCTTATGTTTAAATGTCTTTTAAAATCTTTTAAAGTGACTGGTGCATTTCAAAGTTTTCTTATTTGTGTATTAGTCAGTTAGTCCTCCAAGTTCAATAAAGCAGGGACTTTCTTGCCACTACTGTTGATTTCAATTCAGAGAAGTTGATTTAGAGATTTTGCTCTTGTTTTTCTGAGCTTGTGACAGCATTTTAGAAAATCCCCTTGCCTTGCTATAACCTGTTTTAGTATTCCAAATTCCAAATTAACTGGCGCTGGTGATGCAGATCTTGTACAGTTAAATAGTTTTTTGTATTTATTTGTATTTATTTTTTCTAGTGTTATAGATTCTCTTTCACATAATGTATTGCAGTCATAGCTGATTGTAGACAACAATTTGACATTAATATCTTTCAGCATGGGTTCCAACGCGGGACTCCTTAAGGGTTTATAATGAGTGGTGAAAGCTGACATTAAGGCATAGGTTTTAGCTTGAATTAGCTTTTGAGGAACAAATGATCCTCTAGAATCAATAGGCATTCTCAAATATTTGGACTTTTTGGCCCTGTCAACTTGGTGACCTTTTAAATGCCATGTTCCTTTTTATATTGTATCTTTTTGTTTGTTACCATTATTTTGGTTTTGCTAAGAGTAACGTCTTATTTATTAGAAATTAAATAGTGGTGTAACCTGTTGAGGAGCCTCTACAGACCGATTTGGATTTTATGTGCAAGGACCATATCACCCACACACAGTAGATTCAATAGTAGTTGTCCTCCAAGCTTTGTGGTGTGGACATTTAATGACTCTAATTGAACTGAAAGATCATTTATATATGAATTAAATATTTGTGCTGCCAAAATGCAGCCCTGCGTAGGTCCAATGGTTGTAGGACTTTCCGTGAGACATGGCTTCATCACTCATTTTAACTCTCATCCAGGTGTTTCGATACTAGAGATGTATACCTCTAAGCAACTTGGCTGGTATTTCCCAAAGACACAATTTTCCCATAATTTATTTCTAGGAACTTTCCTCAAACATGGATTCAAAGTACACAAACCATCGGTGTAAAGATGTATGTGTCATCAGGGATTTATCATTCATTAAAGAAAGTGCCAATAGATATGTAGTTATGCCTGTATCTTGATAAATCCATGTTTGGGTTAGGGACATTATTTTTGACATTTTGGCCCAGTCATTCAGTTCTCATAGCAAAAGGCCTACAAAATATTCATCTTTGTTGTCCAAAAGTGCAATTAGATGCTAGTTTCCCATTAAAGAGTCTTCTCCCCTTTTATAGATTGGTAAACGATGGCCCCTCTTCAAGAGTCTGGACTTTCCCCATTCAGGAGTACATAATTATACATCAGGGTCACTTTCGCAGGCTAGAACTCAAGGACGATCTTAAATTGATCCTGAGGAAAGTTGTTAGGTCCAGGTGCGTCCTCTCAGTGACTTTTAATAATTATTATGTTTTGTATTTGTTCTGGTTTGTATGCCAGTGTTTCATTTTTACAGATAGAAACATGTTTTCTGAATCAAAGGAACAAGAATTGTCTGCTGTTTGATGAATGAGGGGGATTATGACTTCCCATCTGTCTTACCCGTGCTATTGTCTTCTTCTTCTTCCGTTTTACCTGAATATTAAACATGTCAGTATTTCACCCATGTTGATTCTGATATATTTGCATTATTTGCAGTGATATGCCTTCTATCTAGTTTGTTGTTTATTTTTCAAAATGATTGAGAATTGTTTGACTTGCGTGCATGGAGACGTTTGGCCCAGAGTTCTTTTTAGTATTGTTGTCTTGCCCTTCTTAAGATGTTTATTAGATACACATCTATCTGATTATTTTCTGAGCTTTCTCTGTTCTTGGTTCACCTTCATTTTGCTCTGTTTGATGGCCTTTGATATCCATATACTAAAATTTCTCTCTGGGCAAAATCTGTAGGCTGTATTCAGTTGAACATTGAGAAAGTTTGCTAACACTTTCTTCGTAAAATCTACCCATGCAAAGGGGAACATTTCATCTTCATTATGTCAATCTTGTGGTAGGTCTTCACAATGTGCTTCTATGTCTTATAAAGTTTGGTCATTCGATTTCAGCTTCTTGTGATTTTTAATGAACACTGAAGTAGCCGGGCAATTTGCTTTTAGTAGCAGAAACTACAGAGGGCTAGATGTGCAAACATTAGGAATTGTGCCTTCCAAATTGTGATTAGATACCGCAGTTTGGAAGTCACATTTCCTAAGGTACCAAATACTTATTTTTAAAATAGTGATTGTTAGTGGAGTTGCATATCAACTTACGTAATGAATAATAATGAGAAAGGTCATAATTTGTGACTCACTAGGAATCACAGCAATGATAGGGGATGGTGGCCTGCTGAGCTCATTTTAAATAAAGCAACCTTTTTGTTTTAAAATAAGCTAATTTCCCCGTACATGAAAATAGGATGTGTTTAAAGAAGAAAAAAAAAAGAAAATGAAACACTTGAGTTTAAGTTATTTAAGAGAAGCAAGTGGTCCATGGGACCACTGCCTGCTCTTACAAAATTATTTTTTTGACATTCTTAAAGGGGAAGACGTACCTTGGAGACCCCTTCTCATTTGCAAATGAGTTACCACCTTGTTTGAGAGGTTTCAATAAAATATTAATGCTTTGTGACCAGAATTTGGTTGCAAAACAATAATATATTCCACTGTGAATTGGTAGGTGGAAGGGACTCCCTAAACATGCCCCTTCCAAATACCAAATACCAACCCCAAATACTAGTTCAGTAACAGGTTTCTCAGTCCACAATTTGGCTTTTATACTTTTAAAAGAACATATTTGTGGTCACAAACATTCTGATTCTGACGTAATGGTCTGTGAAAAGTGGTCTCTTTCAGGTCAAAGGTCTACTTTAAAACTCTGAATGTGTCTCCATAGTGACTACTTTGCAATTGTGTAATCAGTGATTGAATTTGATTTGGCGGGGGCAGACAGGTGGTTAGTCCTTTCTTAACCATCTGTTTGTTGTGTAAACTACAACTTTGTCACAGTTCTACAAGGTTTGCTTTCCTACTCACGGGTGACACAGGTGAACTCGGTTCAATGCACCAATGCCAAATGTGAAAGAAGGCTTTGTAGCCCTACAGAACCCTGCGGAATACATTGTGGAAGTAGAGTTGCTGATTTTGGGTTACTAAAAATCCTTTCAACGGTATCGAGGACACCATGGTAACAGAAACCAAACAATTTAATTATTCACAGTATCACACAAGAAGAAGAATAACTTTTAAATAAAAGGTTTATATTGCAAAAGGATAAAACTGTTTTTTAGTACATCTAAAATGAAGTATAGAAACTTTTAAATAAAAGTTTTTTTAATGCAAAAGAATAAATCTGTTTCTTAGTACATCTAAAATAGCTCCACAGGATATCATAAAAACAGCAAGAAGGCATCTTGCGAGTAACAAGAATAAAATGAACATTTCTTACATGGAAAAAAATGTTATCTAAAAGGTAACACCCTAAAACCTACTTCTATGTGCTACACTGAGAGAGCATGGAAGGTAGAGCAACTAGTGGTCCTGAGCTCCGTAGGGAAAAGAGACACATCACATACCTTGTTGAAAGCAAGAGCTGTTGTTATCGGCAGAGATGTGAAGGCTGTGTTCCCTGCGAAAGGCAAACGTTTGCTGTGATAACGGGCTTTCTCCAGGACTCCGCTTTATCAGCAGTGACATGTAGCATGTTCAGAATGTTAGAAGTTAGACCATCTCTGGCAGAATCTCAAGTGATAATTTGGGTGCAGGACCTCTCCTAAGAAGTGGTCAAGTGGCAGCTCTTATTTACGTCATGTTAAGTATTCTCAGTCCAGCACACAAGGTCAACGTTATAAATAGTTTGCCTGTTTTATTGCATTGCTTACAGGATGGAAGGACATTGATAGGAATGTTCCAGGTGAGACTGAGCACGGGTATTTGATAATTGACACACAAGTTGTGAAAGAAGTATGCGCCTCATTGTGTCCTAGTTTGAGCTCCATTATTAATGATAATAGTAATGATTATAATTTACTCATTGTTTCATGCCTCTTCTTTGGTGATGGATGAATGTAGATACTAAGAATCATCAGGGAGAAGTGATCATCCATTGAACATCTCCATATTTTGACTGCCTTTGTCCAGTTCTCATTGAATTTGAAGATGGGTGCCATCCATGTTGATATTAGTACTGATGTATGATGCAAGACCTCCCACTGGGCAATCTTTATTTTTTATTTTTATGTCTGGATTATTAGAGTTGATAAACCCAGTCAGAGGTACTGATGGTTGAGACCGTGCTACTTGCAGAATTGGAATGTGAAACTCTTGATTGATTAATTCTTTACTCATCATGTTGTCTACATTCCAAGAACACAGTTTTAATAAACAGAGAGGAGAGAAATGAGTGTTGGATCCGTCAACAATCATGTAGTTGCTTGGCCGGTTGATTAAAACTCTTGGCAGCCAACTCCATTTTCAATTTGAAACTGAATAGTTTTCATACTGTTTCAGATGTCCCTATGTGATATCGGAGACTCTTTTTTGCCCCTGTCAGGGTGTTCTCAATTGTGTTACCCAGTATTGAGTAAGTTGGCTCTTAAATTGTTTAGGAGAATTGAGTAGAAAAAGGTAGTTTTTTGTTCAACTTTGCTATAATGTATGTATATGCATTGTCGTGGTAGTTGTACATTTTTATTCCCCATTTTTTTAGATGTCCCTTTCACGGAGAAGACTAGCTCTGCTAACGTTTTATGGCTTTGGAGCAGTTTAATGATATTGTCTTGATTAAGAATTTCATACTGAACTTTCGAACAACATTCGGGCAGCAATAGTAGCTTACTAGGACTACTTGATGTCTACCACCCTCTGAATTGGTACTAATGCTTGGGATTTGACTCATGTTTCCCATGATTGTGTACTTTTGAGTGTATTTTGTTTTTTGTCCACTCCCATATGGAATGCTGGTATTTTGGTCACTTAACCCGATGGGATTTGAGGAACTTCTAGATTATATTTGAGACCTGTTCAGTCTGAGCTTCTTTTGAACATTACATTATGAGACCTTGTAGGATTGATGGCAGTCTTTTTTTCAATAGAAGTACATTATTTTCTTTCATTTGGCGTTTGGTTTATTTTCTGATTCTTGTTCAGTACCTTATTGTTGACACCTACACCTGAACTTCCTGAAGTACTTATTAGCTCGGTCCGGAGCCCTGTTGTTTAAATCTGTTCCTTCTTTAGTGATTTAGTCAATTTCCTCTGAATAACTCCATTTCAGTTAAATATCTGAAACATTTTTGCCGAATTCTGTGTAATAAAACAATTGGAAATCTTAGTATTTTTTTCTCTAGCTTTCCTAATTTTTTTCTGTTCCCTCTGTTTTTAAGTGTTTTTACCACACAATTCAGCGACGGGCTGGCATCTCCGGCGAGGGTGGTGGTGTAAGATCTGGCAGGTTCTGAGTGTTTTTTTATTTGATGTACCTCTACCCTGAGCTGGGAGTGAACTTACCGGGTGTGTTTTGCTCTGGGCAGATTGCTTCAGTGAGCAATTTTACATTGTTCTGATTAGGTGACCTCTCACCAGGAATCCTTCTGTGTGCACCACTGCTTTCGCCATTAATTGTAACAGTTGGTTGTCCTGCAATATAGTCTCTGATTTAGAGTTGGACAGGAATTTAAATGTGGCGGGGTGACATCTGTTGACATTTATACAGATATTGACTAACCTTGTTACCTCTTAAACTTACCCTTTTGGGTGTCGGGTGATAGAAGTTATTTTTTTCTCTGTTACAGTAATAAGAGAACATAATTTATTTATGACCGTTGAGCATAAACAGGAGTTGGCTCTGCTGGAGCACGTGTAAGGAGGCTTTTCAGGTTTGCTAATTTGGTATCTACACCTGATAGAAAAAGTGCTAGTTTGTTTAAAAGTTCCACTAGCATACCTCATTTGTTGGAGTAAACATTTAGTGCGTTTACGGTGGCTTTAAAGTTATTCAACAATGCTGTCTAGCAACCTTTACATGACGTCCCTCTGAGTCAGTCATGCCTGCGAGTCGATAGTAAAATGGGGTATTTAAGTTTAGATGCTTTGTCATGTCTATATTGATAGTTGATTGCATCCTGA
Organism: Pleurodeles waltl; assembly: GCF_031143425.1. Lineage (NCBI taxonomy): Eukaryota > Metazoa > Chordata > Amphibia > Caudata > Salamandridae > Pleurodeles > Pleurodeles waltl. Next base: position 572,692,156 of record NC_090442.1, read on the forward strand.
TGTGCAATGCAGAAATTGTTTATTAAGAAGTATCTGTCCCTGTCTGGTCTGTGTCCCTAGTTGGTCGGGCGTGGTTTCAATGTCTTGCCCTTAGTTTGAGTCAAAATTGCCTATTAACATTGGAGAAAAGACAAAATCACTTTCTTAATTTTTCGTTTGATAAAACTGATAATACTGGCCTTGTTGCTTGCTAATTTAGGACAAGCATGGGCTAGAGGAACATTGTGTGATATCTATGGATGACACCTGATCTTCAAAACCGGTAGATGTTTTTTGTCCCTGTACTTGTACTTTGTTCATGTAAGATGGTTGTTCTTGACAAGCTCACTTCCTCAAGAAGATCTTTTCCAACCAGATGCAGAGTTGCTAAACGGGGGAGGATAGTGGTTCTCCCCTGCCCTCGAGACCTCTCTTTTCGGTCAAGGCCATAGCTTGCTTATTTTAAGCCACTTATGGGTCATCAGAGGGATTATTTCCTCTTTTCGACTACCTATGCGAATTGAGCATAATATATCGCCAGTGTCCTCAACGCCAGCCGGATTGTTAGTATTAGTGCTTACAGTACTTTGAAAGCAGTCAAGAATTGTTAGAACTGTGCCCATTTTCTTATTCCTAAGGTTGCTAGTTGATATACAAATATAAATTTGTTAGTTGGGTGCATACTTTGTTGTTTTAGTAGGCTCCTGTTAACTTTTTCTTGCTTTTTCCAGAGAAAGGGATTTCTGGTTGCCTGATCTTATTTTATATTCACAATATGCTCCGACCACAACGAGTTTCTGTAGTTTTGGGATCATTAAAAAGAATAATTTAACAATGTTTGAAATAAACTTGACCGAGGGATATCCGACAGTGCCTCGCAGTTTATTCACTGCACTGAGTAAAACCGGATTTTTTTGCTTCATCGTCTCTAAGTATCTCTAAACATATCAGTACCTCTGTGGCTGTGTGAGCCACATGATGTACTGCACCCCACAGGCCACAAGTGGCACTGAGGACCCATCACACCTTTCACAGGCACACCTAACTTTAAGCTCATCCTGCTACCTGCCTCGGTTGACTGTCACTCATCGCCCCCACATGGGTCCCGCTGGTACCTTCTCAGCTGGAGAGTCCAAGGAGCTGTTGAGGATGTGCCTGACATTGAGGTTTTTAATTGTTGCTGACCAGGGATCCGGTGGCCGCTTGCTTTTGATATTGACATGCAGGGTTATCGGCATAGCTGTGATCTTCCCTCTCGCCTAACGCCTGCACCACTCTAAGATAAAAATTTTTTTTACCTCATCCTGTAAATTACTGTATTAGTTAGGACATTATTGTTGAACAGTCCTTTACCTAAGCTTTGAAACATTCACCACACCTGATGAGCCAGTTTGCCGCAGATAGTGCACTTGTGAGAATCTTTCTGAGGTGGGCTACCCAGGGTAGGGCAGTACCAAACTGTTATTGTGTCATCTGAACGTAATGAAAAGTAGGAAGGTCAGTTTACAAGTGAAGGTTGCCTGCCCTTGCTCTCTGACATTGGGCTTGCCGTGCTGACAGTGTTTTGGGCCCTGTGGGATAATGGAATAAGCAATGGTTAGTAAGGAGGAGTTAGATGCACATCCCTTGGCCCATTTATCTATTCTTGATTCACCCAAACTACCTGCCTATGGGCCGTATTAAGAGCCTTAAATTTCAACCAACCACTTTCCTTTTGTATCCTCATAAATGCCTGGTAGACCTGGACCAGTTCCTTCAAAACGGTTAATTTCTAAGCACACAGAAAACTAAAATACTCTGCATGCACCAATCCACTGGGAGGAAGGGTTGGTTAGTGAGCTCTACTCTCCTTCCCCCTTTTTCTGTCATTTGGCTGGAGTGGTTTGTTCCACCTGCCTTGTCTCTTTAGGAATAATGAATAAGTGGACAGTTTCTTTATGGAGGGAGATGCGACAGAATAGTGGAGTTGGCCACCAGAGTAAAGCACTCCAAGGTAGGAGACATAGTGACAAGGAAGAAATATTAGGCCTTGGTCTGGGTATGTAACTAGGAGATAAAACAGGTACTGAATCAAGTTTGCAAAAATGGCCATTCAGCAGCTACATGGACCCCGAATACTGCGTAAGAGTAGGATCCTTATGCTGTGATTATTCCACTGTTTTCTTTGGGCGGGAGTCCAAACTTGTGTCTGGGGCAGATGCTAACAAATGGGAGACAAGTAGGACCTCTCAAACATCTGCTGAGCCCTGAGATTTCTAAAACAAAGTGTTAATGGCATGCACATATCAACTTCTTCTTTGGGAGGATCACAAGGCTACACATACTTCTGTAGTCGGCTTATGCTTTGCTTCTTTGCTTGCCATTCCTGTAGCAATGGGTCAATCACCTAATGTTTTGCCATTTTATGCAAAAAGATGTAGCGATATTAAAGAACAGATCAAGAAAAAACTTCTGGAATATCAGTGATACCCACAGGCAAAGCACACTGGTTTGAGAAACACTCAAAGTCTCATTCGCCCCCATTGGGCTAATAACTGTAGAATAGTCGCTTTGACCAATCAAGAGGGATAAGTTTGAAGGACCGAAAAAAGAAATGCATGAGAAGTACCTGCTGTAATTTGGTGGATGACAAAGATATGGCCAGCCCTACTGCCTTTGTCCTCTGTATTGGATGGGCCAACCCAGGCTGTGCCTGAACTTACCACAGGCCATGCAGCCTTTTCTAATGAAGAGACTGTCCTTCCAGCTCACACTGATGGGTGGGGATGGATGACCCAAAATGGGAGGAATCCTCTCAACTGTCTTTTTATGATCTCGCCATGCTAGTGGTGTACAGTGGTGCTACAGTGGTGCATGGACATCTTTGGTTTTAGATGGTTGATTTTAGGGCACCGGCTAAGGTAGGTGGGAGCTTTACTACTGTAGAATCTTTATTCTGCTGCTACGAAAGAAGTCACCCCCCTTTGCGAAGTAAAAGTACATTAATGGAAACACGGCAGTAATTCCTAAAAAAAATTGAATTTACATTTATTGGATGATTTCTCCCTGTTTGCCTTCCTCTGCCGTTCATTCCACCCTTCATTTGTGTAACCTCAGCATTTACTGACACAAATAACTCCCCTCCACTCCTTCTGATGTGTTATCAATGCGCGTAGTCAAAATGCTTTTACATTAGAGGAGCATGCCTTTCACTGATATTTCAATAATTGCATACATTAGTATAAAAAAGGTTCAGGCCATGGCCTGACAGGCATTTTAAACAACATTTAATGTGCCTGGTGTTGCACGCCCAGCAAATAGCATCGTGAGATCGACAGACCAATAATTGATTCTGGTGTACAAGGGTCCGTCTGGCCTCTGCATATAAAGGGGTTAATAGAATTCAGCACAATCAATCCGTGTTTTAATTATAGCTGTGATAGATTTTGTGAGGTGAACGTTTCAGTGCGTTTGTACATTGCAGATGCCCGTGTGATGAACAGAGAATTGTGTGTGTGTTTGAAATGATTTCCTGGTCAGTTTCTCTTCCTGATTCTCCTCCTCGGTACAATTTGTAGCTCCCGTGAGTGATCGGCAGCCTTTTGTCACTGGGTTGCCTTCCGAGATTGAAAGAGGACGGGCGCGGAGGTATAGTAGTGTCCAGTCCTTTACCTGTCAGCGTGTGGACACCTCAAAGAGCCAGTGTGCGAAGAAAGAGGACGTAAAGTAATTGGGGTTTGGCGGGATGTCAGAGAGTTTGGCACAATAGATGCCGAACCATGAGCCCTAACTTCTTTGATTAAAAATAAAGGTACAGACTGAACGCAGGTCAAGGTTCCCAAGTTGCGTTCTAATACAAGGAGCACGGTAATCCCCAGGAGGGCACCAGTGGTAGTGGAGACACGTCGGAGATCAGTGGCTGCCCGTGCATCCTTTTCCGTCACTTCCTCCTTTGCGCCCCTCTGGACCCTGCCAGAAGCGCGCAGAGTTCATTGGTTATTAATGCGTGCTCCGTGCGTTGGACGGACACTTTTCCCCTCATGTAGCGGCTGCAGCTCCGTCTCTGGCTCCGAAAGTGGAGGCGTGAGCGGCATCATGGCAGGTGCGCACGCTGTGGCAGGACGTCTGGGTGTGCGTAAATGACGGATCTGGAGGGTGGAGTGACATCACTTTACAGCGCAGTATACCACCCAACCTGCGAAGTGTGTGAATGTGCACAGCCCCTCAAGCTTTTTAGGAGAGAGTACACCGAAGAAACCCTGATGCCTCTTGGGTGCAGAAAGACTCATCTGGTTACCTCTGACTGCTTGCCTTTGTACAAGTCTTTCAGGGCTAGTGATGGGCTTCAACCGAGAGAAGAGAGAAGACCCCTTCCGATCACACTCTTGGGGGCTCAGCTCTTATGCACACGAACTTTTTCCACATTTACAAGTGCTGTAAAGCTGACAGAGACAGCAGGAGGTTGTTTACAAAGCGAAGGAAGATAAATGAATAGAACTTCAGCGTTCTTTTTTACTGAAGGAATGGGAGCCCTATCAAGACACCAAGCAGGCTTCTGTAAAAAAAAAGAATAAAAAAAAAAAGAAAAGAAAAAACAGACATGCAGGTGAATTAAAAGTCGCCATTTCCGTCGCGACGGCAGCTGAATGTAAACACGGGGGAAGCTCTGAACAGAGATAGGCAGCACGGGGGTCTTGTTTCCAGAGCTGAGTGCCCTCCTCCCATCCTGTATACTCCCTGAGATCGCGTCACTCCTCCTAACCACCGAATTCAGCACCCGTGGCAGCTCCGTTCACCTGTTGTCATTTCGGCCCAAAACATGAGACTTTTTTCATATTTCAATTTCTTCCAGCCTGGATTTACGTATGACGCCCAGTTAAAATGAAATGCAGGATGTGTGGTGAGTGCCATTTATTAAGCTTGTCAATCTACCAATCCGAGGTGTGCTGTGATTGGTTGACTGAACGGAGCACACTGATGCATAAACAAACCATCAGTTATGGACCTTCCAAGTTCAAAGCCCATTGCTTGAAAGAGCAACAATACTATAAACTGGTTGCAAACACAATGGGCTACATTAAAAAATGTACACACATAAGATTTGTAAGGAATACCAATATGCATGTCGTGTCTTGTTGCCATCCTTTCCGTTTTACAATACACAAGTAGATTTTGGCATAGCGCCCACATAACACAAAGGACACACTGCTCCTGACACCGCCTAAACGCAGCCTAAAAGAGGAGTGTGGGATTACTCCCTGTGCAGCACTAGCACACTAAAATACAGATACAGATATAGTTACTGTGCAAGGGCAGGACTGAACACCGGCACAAGGTCATTGGCATACATGAAAGTCAAATTGATTGATCTAGGAGCATCCAAAACACTTTTTGAATTTGGACAATCTTTAATCAATCCCCCTATGTCTTTGGTAATGAGACCCAATATAAAAACGAGTAATTTGACAGATTTTCTTTTTACATGAAGCCAAAAACCTTTGAAGTCCACTTTGACGTTGCCATCTGTCTATTCTAGCCACCTCGTGCAATACATCCCTGAACAATGGTCCCACTTTACGGAGATGTTAGAGGCTGAACTGACAATCTCTGTTGCCAGACTCAAACCATCCAATCACTTCTCCGACCCTAACCCTGCAACCCTACCCACAGATCTGTATATCCAGGTACCTAGCACCCCACTGCACCAACCTAGGTAACTTCACTCTTGACCAAGGGTATTTCTCCTGATAGTTCGAACTAAGTCACGTCTTTCCCCTACAAAAACACGTTTTTGCTGATTCAGACGACCTCAATACCTTTAGTTCAGTCTAAGGACTCCCTTTCCTTGATAACATTCTGTGAGGGGCCTTGACAACCAATGTAAAGACCTCAACAGAAGTAATCATCTTCAGGGAGCCGGAGACCTTGCAACTCAGGACCAGGTGACATACAAATCAGAGTCAATGCCCTGAGCATGATCGATAAAGGAAACGCCATGCCTCTGGTTCTTTTGCGCACATGGGCAGCATGGGACGATGTCGGTCATCCTAATCCAAACATCGAGTGGTTGTTTGGGTATAGAAGATGGCAACCTGGAGTGGTTTGACTCGTACTTCACAATCCCATCACGGCAGATGGAGAGGGGCTGCTCAATCTCGAACCCCGTTCATGTCCTCCTGCGGGCAACAGGGCTAAATTCCAGCACACGAATCCTTCATCTTCCTCTACGACCTTAGTTACAACTCTGTCACATTACCATTGAGACGCCTGTCCTCCCTCCCAGCATAACCCCTAACACAACAGGCTGGCACCTACTGCTTTGGACCCTGGACCCGCTATGACTTCAGCCTTCAGTGGATACATAAAGAATGCTCTCCTACATACCGGGTGGAGCTGTGTTCATGTATATTTACATTAGTACATGAGACATGTTCAGCCTTTAATTAATGGTTGCGTTCGTCTCCCTACTATACATCAGGAGCACCTATGTTAATAGTTGTTAGTTTGTAGAATTTTATGTTTCCAAGATTAGTTGTATTTTTTGTTTTTGTGTGTTAGTCTATATATGTTAATGCTCTGCTTGTTATATTTGTAAAAAAAAAAGAAGCGGCTGTGCACTCTTCCCAAGGTTCACTTTACGTTGGGTTCACTCTTGCTCAGGCCTCTGCTAATACATAGTAACCAGCGTATGGCACTGGCCAGCTTTATTTACATAGCCGCTTACATTCCTAATGGAATTCATGTGTTGCATCTGTTGTTACTGCAAATAAAAACATCCGACATTACAGAGAAATAAATGGCTGTCCTCAATGGCGTACCCGAAAAACACATTAGCATTGAAGGTTTCTAAAGCAAGCAGCTCGCGCACCACTCTCTCTGCTGCACAGAAAGGGCAGTCGCTGTCTTTCAGCTCTCGGGGTAAGCAGAGGGAGCAGGAGACTCGGGGTGGCGAATATGTACACGGGGCTCTCTCATGAACGGTTTCCGCTCCTATGTGAGGCCAGGTTTTTTTTGTGTGTTTGTGAGAGAGAAATCTTCTCGACACTACTGTGATAGGGACATGGTGGTTTATTTTCTGACAGCTTCGTAGCTGCTAATATATTCTACTTTAACTTTTTTAACTGCGAGTATTTGTTTGGCGTTTTGCAGCTTCTGAAACCCCCATTCTAAATGGGTAGGTTTTACCATGCGAAAGCTTATTTCCGCGAAAAATCTCTTGCTAAACTTTTTGGGTTTTCTCCGGGGTTAAATTACTACGCAATTCGAATTGTGCTGTCTGCAGTTATGTAAAACCTGCTGAGCGGAAGTGACTGCACCCTCACGCTGCACGCACTTCCTCTTTTTGACTCGTTACCCTTCATGCCAATACTGCTAAACATCCGGTGACGCGTGCGTGAGGAAATGTAGAGCATATGTGCTGTCACTGCAAAACTCAGAATAAGGAATTGAGACCAACCCAATTTTTGTTTGATTCCTGTATTCATTTGCTACTCATAGTGAGGGCTTGACTGTTTTGTCAACAGCCAAAAGGTTCTCCCCAAAGCTAGGATGGATGTGACAATCACCATGTCTTTACACTCTTAGCCAGGCATATGTTTACTGTTTTACAAATTCAAAAAGTAGTGAAATCTGTGCAATGGTATAAAAATTGGATGTGTGCAAAATGTACATAATTTGCTTTTGCATACTTAGGCAAACTTTCTGCAAACTTACACAACTGTGCAAAATATGAATCCACTAATTAACTATATTTCAGTGTGAAATGCATCTTTGTGGGACACAGTTTGCGCTAACAAATCGCGTGAACAAAACAAGTGCCACAAACGGCCTCTTGCGTTTTTAGTTGTTTGATTTGGTGCTGAGCTGTAATTTTGCTGCAAATGGGGCCGTAATTATACAACGTGGCATAATGGTGTAATTTTTAGAATTTCGTGTGACACGGTAAATAGGAAATTAAGAAATTACATGAATTACTTCCACGTATTTTACAATTTACCCGGGCCTAACAAGTACCAAAAACACATTTTTGCAGCATGAGGTCTAGAGAAATGCGTCCATTTTCTTGCGATAATGGCATTACTCCTAGTCCTACTCCCTCGCCTTCCTTTAAACCAATGAGGCTTCCTGCCTCCCACTAGACCCTCCCCTTCCCTTTTAAACCCCCCCCCACCCCTACCCCCTCCTGTACAAAAACCAAGCCCAAGCAGCAACTCAGACAGTCCGTACCGGGAGGGCGGGAGGGAACGGAAAGGAAGGCGAGGGAGTAGGACTAGGAGTAATGCCATTATCGCAAGAAAATGGACGCATTACCTCCCGTCCCTCCCTCGCCTTCCTTTAAACCAATGAGACATAGCAAGAAGCACACAGGAGACGGACACTGAGTTGCAAGAAGTTCAATATCATGCACAAAGGCCACCAAAACCCCACCCCTAAGACTTCATAGAGGATAAGACCCGGTGAACCAATACCGACTCCAAACTACCCAAGTCCGACCGGCCAGAATGCCGAACGAACGCCAAAGGCGAGGCCCAAGTGGCGGCCCTGCAAATTACCACCACTGAAATCCCCTGAGACTCTGCCACCCAAGCCGCCATACCCCTGGTAGAACGACCCCAAACCCCTTGATGAGGAACAACCCCTATCAAGGAAAAAAACAAACAGAATCAATGATCTCACCCCCGACTCAAGGAAGCCGTGGAAGGCATCTCCGCTACGGGCCGGCCCAAAATTTACAAAAAGCGAATCACCCTTACGGAAAGGAGCCACCACCCTCAGGCACTCCAACAAAGCCCTGCGTACATCCAACAAATGCAAACGAACCACCTCCACCAAAGCGGGATTCGGACAAAAGGAAGGAAGGATGACCTCCTGGCGAGCATGAAAAGAAGAATTGACTTTCGGGATAAAAGAAGGTACCGAAACCAGAACCACCCGATCTGGAAAAACTTCTCAAAAAGGAAAGGAACAGGCCAAGGCCCCCAATACAACTAAACGGCGAGCCGAAGCAATGGCCACCAAAAAGAACGTCCTTAAGGAAAGAAGACGTAAACACAGTCCCCCAGAGGTTCAAAAGGTTAATCCGTTAAAACCTCCAATACCAAAGAAAGATCCCCTGAAGGAAAAGAACGTACAGGGCGAGGAAACAAATGAAGAAGCCCCTGAAAAAATCCCGGCGACAAACGACCCTTAACCGGAAGGCTGCGCCACGGACCTCAAAATGCCTGAATAGCCGCCCACTGTACCAGCAGGGACACCCCAGACAACCACAACTGTGCACCGTCCTGCAAGACCTGCATCACATCAAAGAGAGACGTGCCGGTAGGATCCAATACATGCCTCAAGCATCAAGAAGAAAAAAACCTTCCACAGCCTACCCCAAGGAAGTAAAGTGGAACGCCGCCTGTAACCCAGTAAAGTAGAACTTAAAGCCACAGGCACCCCCAGACCCGTCAAACCTCGGCGGGCCATTCCCAGGCTGTCAAGTGTAACCTCCCCTAAGACCTCAACGAGAGGCCGGGAAACTCCAGGGGAGACGGACACAGAGGAAGAGGCCACATCCGACCGGATGCCCTCAGCCGCAGCAATGGGAACCAATTCGCCCTAGGCCAATGGGGAGCAATCCGGACAACCCTGGCCCCCAGAAGCCGCACCCCTAACAGCAAAGGCCTGAGTAGCTGAAACGGCGGGAACGCATACAAAAGGCCCCTCGGCCAAGGACACGACATCCCGTCCACCTCCCAGGCTTGGGGACACCGAAAACCGGGAGCCGAAGTGACCGAGCTACGCGTTTTTCTCGGACGCGAACACATCCAGCACTGGAAGACCCCAGAGCCGAACCAGATGAAGAAACAGCGAACTCTGGATGGAGAAAAGTTGAGAGGAAGTAACACAATGCCCGAACGTATGCAGCCCTGAGAGCAGAAACCCACTCCTGAGCCCACTTAAAAATCTTCCAGGCCAGACCGAACAAAGCCCTAGACCAGGTCCCCCCTCGAAGTATGACATAAGCCCTGGCCACTACGTTGCCCGAACAAGCACCGCAGAACCACCAAATGACCTCGCAGCCGCAATCATAGAAAAGCACGGAGGGCCGTCTGTACCACAACCATCCACACCATGGACCGGAGCACCACAAACTTCTTCACTGACACTGCCACCAAGCCAAGAAGAGTCCGAAACTGAGACCCCAGAAAACTCAGATCCTGGGATGGGACTAAACCGATAGCCCCCCGTTGATTAAAAAAACCGTGGTACTGCCGGACACCAGAACTTGGGCAACCTGCTTCCGAAATAGGGCCTGCGAGGTAGAATGGAGCAAATGTCGTCCAGATATGGATGAGTGTAGGAGGCTGGACTGGCTTGTAGTGAGTACCAAGGGGTACTTGCACCTTGCACCAGGCCCAGTTATCCCTTATTAGTGTATAGGGTGTCTAGCAGCTTAGGCTGATAGATAATGGTAGCTTAGCAGAGCAGCTTAGGCTGAACTAGGAGACGTGTGAAGCTACCACAGTACCACTTAGTGTCATATGCACAATATCATAAGAAAACACAATACACAGTTATACTAAAAATAAAGGTACTTTATTTTTATGACAATATGCCAAAGTATCTTAGAGTGTACCCTCAGTGAGAGGATAGGAAATATACACAAGATATATATACACAATAGCAAAAATATGCAGTATAGTCTTAGAAAACAGTGCAAACAATGTATAGTTACAATAGGATGCAATGGGGAAACATAGGGATAGGGGCAACACAAACCATATACTCCAAAAGTGGAATGCGAACCACGAATGGACCCCAAACCTATGTGACCTTGTAGAGGGTCGCTGGGACTATTAGAAAATAGTGAGAGTTAGAAAAATAACCCTCCCCAAGACCCTGAAAAGTGAGTGCAAAGTGCACTAAAGTTCCCCTAAGGACAAAGAAGTCGTGTTAGAGGAATAATGCAGGAAAGACACAAACCAGCAATGCAACAACTGTGGATTTCCAATCTAGTGTACCTGTGGAACAAGGGGACCAAGTCCAAAAGTCACAAGCACGTCGGAGATGGGCAGATGCCCAGGAAATGCCAGCTGCGGGTGCAAAGAAGCTTCGACTGGACAGAAGAAGCTGAGGTTTCTGCAGGAACGAAAAGGGCTAGAGACTTCCCCTTTGGTGGACGGATCCCTCTCGCCTTGGAGAGTCGTGCAGAAGTGTTTTCCCGCCGGAAGGACGCCAACAAGCCTTGCTAGTCGCAAATCGTGTGTTTGGCGTTTTTGGACGCTGCTGGGGCCCAGGAGGGACCAGGAGGTCGCAAATTGGACCTGAAGAGAGAGGGGACGTCGAGCAAGACAAAGAGCCCTCACTGAAGCAGGTAGCACCCGGAGAAGTGCCAGAAACAGGCACTACGAGGATGCGTGAAACGGTGCTCGCCGAAGTTGCACAAAGGAGTCCCACGTCGCCGGGTGCCAACTTAGAAAGTCGTGCAATGCAGGTTAGAGTGCCGTGGACCCAGGCTTGGCTGTGCACAAAGGATTTCCGCCGGAAGTGCACAGGGGCCAGAGTAGCTGCAAAGTCGCGGTTCCCAGCAATGCAGCCCAGCGAGGTGAGGCAAGGACTTACCTCCACCAAACTTGGGCTGAAGAGTCACTGGACTGTGGGGGTCACGGGGACAGAGTCGCTGGATTCGAGGGACCTCGCTCGTCGTGCTGAGAGGAGACCCAAGGGACCGGTAATGCAGCTTTTTGGTGCCTGCGGTTGCAGGGGGAAGATTCCGTCGACCCACGGGAGATTTCTTCAGAGCTTCTGGTGCAGAGAGGAGGCAGGCTACCCCCACAGCATGCACAAGCAGGAAAACAGTTGAGAAGGCGGCAGGATCAGCGTTACAGAGTTGCAGTAGTCGTCTTTGCTACTATGTTGCAGGTTTGCAGGCTTCCAGCGCGGTCAGCGGTCGTTTCCTTATCAGAAGGTGAAGAGAGAGATGCAGAGGAACTCGGCTGAGCTCATGCATTCGTTATCTAAAGTTTCCCCAGAGACAGAGACCCTAAATAGCCAGAAAAGAGGGTTTGGCTACCTAGGAGAGAGGATAGGCTACTAACACCTGAAGGAGCCTATCAGCAGGAGTCTCTGATGTCACCTGGTGGCACTGGCAACTCAGAGCAGTCCAGTGTGCCAGCAGCACCTCTGTTTCCAAGATGGCAGAGGTCTGGAGCACACTGGAGGAGCTCTGGACACCTCCCAGGGGAGGTGCAGGTCAGGGGAGTGGTCACTCCCCTTTCCTTTGTCCAGTTTCGCGCCAGAGCAGGGGCTAAGGGGTCCCTGAACCGGTGTAGACTGGCTTATGCAGAATTGGGCACATCTGTGCCCAAGAAAGCATTTCCAGAGGCTGGGGGAGGCTACTCCTCCCCTGCCTTCACACCATTTTCCAAAGGGAGAGGGTGTCACACCCTCTCTCAGAGGAAGTTCTTTGTTCTGCCATCCTGGGCCAGGCCTGGCTGGACCCCAGGAGGGCAGATGCCTGTCTGAGGGGTTGGCAGCAGCAGCAGCTGCAGTGAAACCCCAGGAAGGGCAGTTTGGCAGTACCAGGGTCTGTGCTACAGACCACTGGGATCATGGGATTGTGCCAACTATGCCAGGATGGCATAGAGGGGGCAATTCCATGATCATAGACATGTTACATGGCCATATTCGGAGTTACCATTGTGAAGCTACATATAGGTAGTGACCTATATGTAGTGCACGCGTGTAATGGTGTCCCCGCACTCACAAAGTTCAGGGAATTGGCTCTGAACAATGTGGGGGCACCTTGGCTAGTGCCAGGGTGCCCTCACACTAAGTAACTTTGCACCTAACCTTTACCAGGTAAAGGTTAGACATATAGGTGACTTATAAGTTACTTAAGTGCAGTGTAAAATGGCTGTGAAATAACGTGGACGTTATTTCACTCAGGCTGCAGTGGCAGGCCTGTGTAAGAATTGTCAGAGCTCCCTATGGGTGGCAAAAGAAATGCTGCAGCCCATAGGGATCTCCTGGAACCCCAATACCCTGGGTACCTCAGTACCATATACTAGGGAATTATAAGGGTGTTCCAGTAAGCCAATGTAAATTGGTAAAAATGGTCACTAGCCTGTTAGTGACAATTTGGAAAGAAATGAGAGAGCATAACCACTGAGGTTCTGATTAGCAGAGCCTCAGTGAGACAGTTAGGCACCACACAGGGGACACATACATGCACACCTATGAGCACTGGGGCCCTGTGTGACAGGGTCCCAGTGACACATACATATAGGCCACAACCTTATGAGCACTGGGGTCCTGACTAGCAGGGTCCCAGTGACACATAACAAACATACTGAAAACATAGGGGGTCATTACGACCCTGGCGGAACAAGTCCGCCAGGGCCGTGGGATGCGGTGGCACCGCCGACAGGCCGGCGGTGCCCCGCGGGGCATTCTGACCGCGGCGGCTCAGCCGCGGTCAGAGAAGGGAAACCGGCGGTCTCCCGCCGGTTTCCCGCTGCCCCAAAGGAATCCTCCAAGCCGGCGCAGCATGCTGCGCCGGCATGGGGATTCCGACTCCCCCTCCCGCCATCCAGTTCCTGGCGGTTCTCCCGCCGGGAACCGGATGGCGGGAGGGGGAGTCGCGGGGCCCCTGGGGGCCCCTGCCGTGCCCATGCCATAGGCATGGGCACGGCAGGGGCCCCCGTAAGAGGGCCCCTAAAAGTATTTCAGTGTCTGCAAAGCAGACACTGAAATACGCGACGGGTGCAACTGCACCCGTCGCACCTTCCCACTCCGCCGGCTCTATTACGAGCCGGCGTCATCGTGGGAAGGGAGTTTTCCCCTGGGCTGGCGGGCGGTCTTGTGAAGACCGCCCGCCAGCCCAGGGGAAAACTCTGAATACCCTCCGCGGTCTTACGACCGCGGAGCGGTATTTCGGAGGGGGGAAGCCTGGCGGGCGGCCTCCGCCGCCCGCCAGGCTCGGAATGAGGGCCATAGTGTTTTCACTATGAGCACTGGGGCCTAGCCCTCAGGATCCCAGTGAGACAGTGAAAACAGTGACAAACATCCTGACATACACTCACAAACAGGCCAAAAGTGGGGGTAACAAGGCTAGAAAGAGGCTACTTTCTCACAATGAGTAAACACCCCTTCTGAATGTAGCAAAGCCACAAGGGGGGCCAGTACCGTCGAAAAAATCTGAGGAGAAGTCTTGCGGCCGAACGGCAGAACACAAAACGGACAGTGCACCCGATCCACAGCAAACCTCAGGAACTTTTGGGAGGATCTTGCCACAGGCACGTGTAGGTAAGCATCCTGCAGATCCAGTGACACCAGAAAGTCCCCACGTCTGACCAATGGAAAAATAGGCTGAATGGACAGCATGCGGAAATGCACTGTCCCGATCCAGGTATTCACCTCCTTTAGATTGAGCACAGGCCGAAATCCCCCTGAAACTTTCAGTACAAGAAACAAGACCGAATAAGTGCCCTGACCCCGTTCGTCTAGCGGAACGCGGGAAATGGCCCCTTTGACCAGTAAGTCTCGCACTCCGTTCAACAATGCACCTCACCGTGACCCCCCTGAAGGCAGAGGTGTGGGACGTACCCCTGAATCTGGAGGAACCACAACAAATTCTATGACATAACCATCGGTCACAATGTCTATTACCCAATGATCGTCTACACTGTCCTCCCAAGCTGACAGAAAGTGACACAGTCTTCCCCCAACCGGCCCTCTGCCAGGCCCACAGTGATTGTCAGGACCCCTACTTGAAACCACCCCGGGTCGCAGGAGCAGACTCCTTAGGCGAAAAACGCGACAGAAAACGTCGTTTCCCGAATGAAAAGGATTTAGCATCCCTAGTAGGAGAAGATCTGGAACGATACTTCCACCCTTTACCCGAAGAAGAACCCCCTTTATAAGGTAAGGCATGCTTCCTCTCCTTAAATGCCTTGGAAAGCATGGACGGCAAATGCCCACCAAATAGGTTACGGCCTTCAAACGGCAGTCTCAACAATGCCGCCTTCTCCCCTGAATCAGCCTTCCAGGAACGCAACCAGAGGGACCTACGAGCCCCAATCAAAGCCCCAGAAGCCAGAGCCGAAGTACGGACCACATCTGAAGACACATCTGCCAACAACCAGGCCGCTGCCCCATACCAGCCAGGAGCTCCGAACACTCTGCCCCATCCTGAACAGCCACTGCCAGGTCATCCAAGTCCTGCACCAACGACTGGGCCGCATAAGCAGAAGAAATACCTGCCCTCAGAGCCAGAGTCTCAGCCGCAAAAGCCCTCTTAAGCCCTGAGTCCACCCTACGGGCCGTGGCATCAGCAGGCACACAATCCTCCGGATTGACAGCTGTTTTGCCAATCAGGGGAGCCAAACGTGAAACCAGGAGGACCGAGGGAGGCCATACTTCCTTACCCTAAAGTAAAGAACGTATCTGAATGAACCGTGGAACCTGAGCCATATCCACATCCCCACTCCCAAAACACCATATCCTTCACAGGTCCCCGAAAAGGCATGGAAAATTCAGACAGCGTCTGATATCGCGGAAATAAGTGAGAGCCAGCGTTGGCGGGACTAAACACAGGAAACCCCAAATTGTCCCGTACATGTGCCATCACAACCCACATCACCTTCCAGGAGCCAAAATCACCCCCCAGAGGACGTAGATGGAGCATCCCCTCCCACAATCTCAGAGGAGGACTTCCCTGCAATTGCAGGAGACTGGGTAGCCCTAGCCCCACTAGGCCAGGCCATCCCCGCATGAAGAGCTCTGGAAACAGCCTCCTGCACCTCCTCCCTGGACATGATGGGCGCAGCACCACCACCCTGAATCTGGGGGCTCCCAGGAGTGGAAATGCCATCAGCACCTCCCTCCTCTGAGGAGGAAGAAGAAATAATCCTCATAAGACATTTTAAGGGTGTAGGCGGGAGTCGTACCACTGTACACAGGTAACCTGCCGCACCAAAGGTACTTGACCTCGCCACTGAGCTCTAGCACCTGGATTCCGGCCATCAACTGAATCTGTAGGCACAATCTCATCCACAGATAAAATATACAGGGCCCAGGAACCATATCCCAGAACCAATCCAAATAAAGGATAAAACAAGAATATCAGTCAAAATGCGGGCAGAACGCCCGTCTTACCCGCACAGAAACCCAAAAACACTCTTCGGCATCCCTCCGCGGCTCCGCGGCGAAGAAAAAACGTAACTGAGCGCCCCAGCCACCAAGAGCCGGCTGACCCCGTCAGCCGCCTCCCAGGACGCGTCTTACGAGCAGCCCCGCCTGCTCAGAAAAGACGCGCCCGGCCGAAGCACACCTCGCGGAGCTCCGCTTCCCGAGGAGTGCATCCAACGATGACCTCCAGGCCCCGCCGTGAAGGTAAGTGAAAAGGGAAAGTCTAGCGTGGGCTAGACAAAAAGAACAGGAGGGGGTAGGGGTGGGGGGGGTTTTTAAAAGGGAAGGGGAGGGTCTAGTGGGAGGCAGGAAGCCTCATTGGTTTAAAGGAAGGCGAGGGAGGGACGGGAGGTAATGCCATTAGAACAGCTGTATCACCTCTGAAGTGCTTCCCCTTTCTAACATGTTGGTTCTAAAAACAACTTTGATCCAATTTTGGGATAGGAGGCTATTTTCTGAAAGCTGAACACATTTATTTTCAGTGCATTAGAGTTTTCATCGTAGCTTTGTAAATCAGAGAATTTGATTTTCTAATACCTTCTTGTAGCAATATTCTATATGTTCACAAGGCACCAGCTCCAGCCACAGGCCTTGCAGTGCATTCCCCATCTTACATGTTTACAGAATCTTGATAAGTCCTTTGTTGTGCATAGCACACTTTTCCAGGCCAGCTGTGGTTGTGCTGCAGAAATATCAAACCAAATATACATGCAAACAAACTTTCTGTCAAGTAGAATATCATTTTATGGTTTGGTGTTATCCATCTATTAGTCAGCTCAGGCCAAATAACTCAACGTGCACAGATGTACTCTTGTAACAGCAGGCGCATGACTTCACATCGCAAAGACACAACTTTGATGGTGCTAGACTTTCAGTTAACGAATCATTGTTTCCTTATCTGTGTTCAGTTAGTTGGCTGAACTGAACCACAACAGGACTACAAACCCCAACATGTGCTGTGATAGCCTAGGATTTAAATAACTGTAGGTGGAATCATTCCTGTGATAATCCAACTCCTAGGGCCCTATCCAGCAGTGGTGCAACAGTTATACTGGCAGTGGAAAGCAGGGCTCACTTTGTTCCCTTCACCCCAATTATGATGCATTTGAATGTCTAAACTAGAACTCACCGGGATCCATTTCACATGCTTACAGTGTAGCCCAAGCCACCCTTCCTGTTCCTTTGTCTACTTCCTAAAAATTGAGGAGTGATCTTTTGTCTACTCCCTCAAAATTGTGGAGTGACTCAAATGGAAACTTTGGCAGGTACAGGGTGGTAAAATGTAGGCAGTGCAGAACAGATGCGGGTGGCTAAACTTTGAAGTGTGTGATCTACCTCACACATGGTGCCTGTTTCGTACGAGTGGGTGTAACTCGTATAATTCTGTGTAGCATAATCGCACAGAATTACCTAAGAATTCTGCAAGATTATGTGGAATTATGCGAGATTAGTAATGCCGTGTTTAGTACTACAAAATTACCCCTCATGCAGTGGCTGCCGGCAGCTTTGGGAGGGCGGCGGGCGAGCGGGGCACACACACACTCATTCTTTCACACACAGACACGCACGCACGCTCATCCATTAACAACACTCATTCCATTCAAACATGCACGCACGCACCAAACATTCATTTTACAAGATCACACACATTCATTCTTTCACACACACACGCATGCACGCACTCACATCCATTAACAACACTCATAACACTCAAACATGCACGCGCGCACCAAACATTCAATGTAAAACATAACACACACACATACATACACACACACACACACACACTTACCTTTAGCCTCCAGGTCCCAGGAGGGTTGGGACTGCTGCCTTCCCTCATTGGCTGACCTTAGGTCAGCCAATGAGGGAAGGCAGCAGTCCCAGCCTCGTCACAGAGTGGGATGGGGCCAGTGAGACTGCTGACCCCACCCCACTCTGTGAGGAAGTGTCACTGATTGACACTCGCCCTGGGCACTTCAGGGCTTAAACCTGAAGCGCCCAGGGCGAGTGTCAATGGGTGACGCTTTCCTCGTCACCCAGGGGAGGGCCTCAAGGCACCTTTGCTGGGCCGAGGAGGTCACGCCCATAGGAGCTGTGATCTCCTCAGCCCAGCAAAGTTCAGCTCAGGCAGCCAGGCGTCCGCGCAAATCACGCATTGCTCACTCCTGGCTGCCTGACCTGAACATGAAGAGTGTCTGTCAGGCTGACCTTTGTTCAGCCTGACAGACGCTCTTCATGGGGTGGGGGGGCGTGGCTCCTCCGCCCTAAAGGACGGGCCGCCACTGCCCTCATGTCCAAAATGGATGTGAGGATGCATTTTTTGCTAAGAAATAGGGCTGAATGCAACAGAACCGGAATAGCAATCTTGAGTAGCCGCTCGCACTCGTTAAATGTGGTCTTTTGGTAGGATTTTCCCCCCAACTTACTCCTGGCATTTAACACTATTTCTTTTGTGGAAGACATACCTTTGCTTCCAAAATTGAGGCGAGGATCCATTTTTACTCTAAGAAATAGTGCTAAGAGCAGCAGAACACAGATAGCGAGTGTGAGCAGCCACTCACACTCGCTAAATGTGCTCAACGGTAAGATTTGTTTCCCCAAATTACACGAGCAGGAGTAATCATGTAATTAATTACCTGTAATTCTGCATCAAGTAGTAACGGAATTACCAAAATTACTCCAATTACTCTGGCGTAATTGTAATTCTGCCCAGGCCTACTGTTTTGTTGCATGGTGGCTTATGTCTATGCTGCAGGTCAGGTGATGAAAGAGGCACTGCGGTCCGATGACCGTTTGTGTTGTGACATCATAATTCCTTCTGCGAAAGCCAGCAACCAAGGTGTAAGGCAGGGCACAGAGGAACAAGTTATTTACCTTAGATAGATTATCCAACAGGAAGAGCATTATCAAAGTGCAAATTCCACACCTTAAAATACTCAGACACATGACGGGGTCCAGGAATCTTTCTCCATACCAGTGCTACCATGCTTCCCTGCATGCTGACATCAGTTTGTGTTTTCCCTGTCTGAGCCCCCAGACAGTGTGTGAACAATTGTTGTGCACCCTCAGACGGCAAGCTTGTTCGATTGTTGGTAACAGTGTGCTAAATATTAACCTGGGACCTTTTTAGATGTTAGAAAGGCCAGTCGACAGAAAGGGAAGATGGGATGATGGTGAGGAATCTGCAGTTATAAAGCAAGTGAGTATCCACAGAAAGAGTGTTACAAAAGTTAAGAAAAATGTTCTTCTGATAGAAACTTTTAACTGCAGATTTCGCACCTTAAAATAGATAAGAAATCAGTACCTCCCTAAATGAAGGGTATGTGGAATCGACTGTGACTTAAAAAAAAGTGTTTCAGGATCAAGTGGGTGAAACACCCTTCCTGCCAGTCCTGAATGTTAAGGCAGTATTGATTCATGAATACATTCAGTGATGCCCATTTTGCAGTCTGTCAGATAGCAAGGAAAGGATTTCCACGAGCCATCACACTGGTAATAGTCTTGGTAGAATGGGCTCTGTGACCTTCCAGGGGCTGCTACTTGGCCAGTGCGTCAGGGATCCTAATGCAGAGGACTGTTCACATTAACAAAGTCCTCTTCTTCATGGTCTTCCTTTTCTTTACTCAAGAGAACCCCACAGAAATCTGATTATCCACTTGATGGTCCTTGAACAATCAAAGTAAAAGCTTAAAGCCTTTTTGGGGTCCGGCTGATGGTGCCTCTCCTCCTCTTTCTAGAGGTGAGAATGAACAAAAAATGCTTGTGATAGATTGCCCAATGTGGAAGAAGTCACATCTTTTGTTAAGAATGCTGCTCGAGTCCTCAGCATCAGCTTGCCAGGGAAAAAGGTGGTGTAGGGCGGTTGCACTTAAACTGTCTGAATTAAGTCACTCATGTGACATGCCGAGGTAATTGCAATGAGGAAGATGGTTTGTAAGGTCAGGAGACAGCACAAGCAGTTATGCATCAGCTCAAAGGGTACCCACATGAGAAATGTCAATTCCAAGTCCCACTGTGGCATCACAAATGGTACGGGAGGAAACTTGTGTGTCGGACCTTTAATAATCTCATCACAGATGATTTAAAGAAGGACAGTTGGTCTAGCAAATGGTGGAAGGCTGAAAGGGCCAACAACTAACCTTCGATAGCTTCCACGGCAAGGCCTTGTTGGGCGAAAGATAAAAGAAATGAAAGGACATCCAACAGATTTGCTTTTAAGGGGCGAGTCTTGCGAATGTCATACCAGGCCACAGATTTGTCACCAGAGAAATGAATTTCATGGAGGGCTCCTGGCAGCAAGGATGACATACACCACTTCAGGTGATAAGTAAAAAGCAGCCATTTGCCACCATTCAGTGTCCCTGTATGTAGGAGTAGCCTTTGCCGGGGTGAAGGAGCCTGCCCCATTGTTGAGAGAGGACGTCTTAGCAAAGTGGCAGACTAATCGG